>NC_085137.1:310276595-311601473 GCF_035046485.1 Aedes albopictus | reverse complement strand
CAAAAGGTGATTTCAAAAAATTTCCTTGAAATTGATTTTAGGTACCAAAATAAGGATCTAAAAATCTGAAAAAAATCATAGTGGCTCAGGAAAAGGTGCTCTTTCGTATAAAATCAAAAAATCAATACATTTTTCATAATTTAAAGACCCAATTTGAAAGTCGATTATGTAATCAAATTTACACGTAACGATCGAACGATAATTCCGTAGTGAGCAGGCTCAAGTGTAAATTATGATATCTTCTTGTTTTTGTGAGTTGTGGTTATCCTATATTATATGGGAATCATTATTAACATGGGACAACTATGCTGCATACGCACACGGCAGTGCATCTTTGAACGCCAGTTTTCTTAATGATTCCATCAAGAGTAATATTGAACAACAAATTCAACAGCCCAACACCCTGCTTCTATCCATCTAGGTTACGAATCACGTTGCCATTGCCACCTCATCCGCAATCTGTGCCATTGATTTCGATCCATCAAGCGTTTTATTAAGAAATTCAACAAATTTCTTCTGCAACTTCTTCAAGGAATCTATAAAGGAGACTGGGCAAAAATGTATGGAGTCTGGGCCCGGAATGTACACCAATGACCCATAGCTCTTTCGAAAGGTCTAATTGAGACAAGAAAAAGTTGCTATGGGGCCAAAAATATTCATCATGGGAGAAAAAAGTTATTTGACATTGTATGGGACGGATTTTAGTTGTTTTTGTTGTAATTATTTGTATCATTTTTTACAAGTAACCAATCTCAAATAAACCATCTGTCAGTGTTATACACAATAATAAGTCATTCTATTACAAAAAGCAGATAATAATGATTTCAGGAACAGGCCGGTGCATAGAAAAGGATTTGGTTTCTGCAAGTTTTTTGGGGAAAAGTCGAGGGGCACGTAGTGTATTAATCTATGTATTAATATTATTATAGTGGAATTGGTATAACCAAAAGTATTATACCTAAAAACGGTACAACCAAAAGTATTATACCACCCTTGAGCAAGTGATTGTGAAATGTACAGATTTTAATGTTGAAACACAGTGAAACATATCAAAATACAAGGGGAGTATGAAAAAAAAAATCGCTTTGATTAGAGTCAAGCTTTATTCGACCAACCGGGTTGTCGCAAGGGTTGTCACGCAGACAGACGTTCTAGCTCGAATAAATTTATTCAAATTTTCTATGTAAATTTTCACTAGCGACACCTAGGCAACCGATTGCCACAGTGCAGTTGCGTGCAGTTGACAGTTTGAGAAACCTCGTGCTTCCAGCCGCTTACTTACCACCCAATTCACCACCCACCGAAAAATAAAATCAAAACAAACACTGTCAAAATCATTCCTACATTTGCGTCACATTCACAAAGATTTCCCAATGTGTGTTAAGTTCATCCATCGTGCTTATTCCGCTCGGCGTGCGACGTGACAAAAGTCGTGTCGCATGTGTCGCCCGATTCCCGTAGGCGGATGCGGTGACAAGAGTCGGTGTGAGTGAACACCAATGAACTCTCACCGCATTCCCACAGTCGTTTCAGATCGACTAATGTCGCACTGAAGTGACGTTTCGGTGTGAGATTTGTCGCAACCTCAAGAGGTGTCGACAGCTCAACTAGAAGGAGTAAAACATAAATAAATGGACATATCGGTGAGTGTTTTTATAAATTTAGCCCAATCTAGTATATTTCATGTGATTTTTTCCAGACGGAACGGTGCATTGATCAACCAACTGCCGGCGAACGTGGGTACCAAAATTCCACTTTGCGCATACCCTGGCGCATACTCATCCCACCATAACGAAGGAAAATTTAACTTCGTTTTACTCAAACGAAAAACACCGGAATACTAGGAAGGATTTTTGCGCCGTGGTGCAAACTTGGCACTCGGATTATCGAGAGGAGCAGGCCCGTGCTGCGCCGAGCAGCTCCCAGTAGGAATTGGAACGGAAGCTCGGATTGCGGAACAGGTTTAGGAGCAACAGGAAGGATCACGTGGACCCATACCATCCGGAGATGTCGATGATCGTCAATTCGAATCGGAGGGAGGGGACATTGCCGCTGGGTATGATCGGATGCCGGATGAAAGTGATTAAGATGACGTAGAGAGTCGCAGAATTGGGGCCTCCCTATGGAAATTGAAATTGAACGCATCAAGAATTTTATTCCAAATGCATCCGCTTGTGGAAGCTGGGGCTTTTACAGAGCTGGAGAATATTTCAGACCAAACATGTCTAAAGGTCCAATCTGCAGAAGAGAGGCTCTCTTTGGTTTCTCTCTCTTTCGTTAATATCTCAGCTGTTTATTTGTATTTTGATTGCCTCTTTGCATTGAACGATGGTCAAAACAATCGTCTTTTGATTTCTACTGCAAAAATAGTTGAAAAGTGCACCATTACATTGCAATAATTGAAAGAGAAAGTAAACAAAGAGAGCCTCTCAAATGCAGATAGGACCTATTGAAATGTTTGGCCTGATTTAGAAGATGGACCTTAAATGAAAATTAACTGCTCATGGAGCTAAGTTGTTTAGCTAAGCGGCTCAGCAGTGTTATTCTTCTCTTCTTGTGATAACTTTGTGGAAAGCGAACAAATAAATTATTTACGATACTTTTGTGTTTGTGTAAATACTGCGCAAAGGCATTACGAATAATGCTGGCATTTTTCAATGCATATCTGGAAGTGAGAATTTAATCGGTAATTCTCCTGAATATTCTGCTGGTTGTGATTTGTAGAAACTTACTAGGTATTTAGATTCTTTCAAAAACTTTACTAGTCATTCCTTCTTAATGGGCTCGTCTAAATAAATTTAAAAAAAAATGTATAAACAAGTGTGAGTGCGGATTTGAGATGTAAAAAATATAGTTAATGGACGGCATCACCTCCGGAATACTCCAAAGATTACTGGGGCTTCTCCCGAGATTCCCTCGGGGATTCCTTTATGGATTCCTTTCGGGATTCTTTAAGAAATTCCTTTACACCTAAATGTGTCTGATCCTCATTTTACATCCAATTTAAAAACTTTAAAATTATGGTTTCTCAACCGAAATTCGTGAAATTTTAACAGTTGCTCACAAAATGTATTATAGGACCGAGGTCATGGTTCCAGATTTTACCTATGGATCCGCATTCATAGCCGGGAGTACTGGAGCAATCTTCTTAGATAGCAGAGGTACCATCTATGATTCACCTTTGAAAACTAGCTTATGACATTGCAAACTTCATGATTTTGCAAAACAAGAATATTGGAATATGAAGAGGGGAGGTGATTCGCCGGTAGTTTATCAACCTTGTATTAGGTTTGCGAAAATATGCCTATATAATAATCCTTGGAGAAATCCCTGGATGATTTTTTTTTATCTGTATTAACGAGATTTTTAACCCTAGGCTAGTTCATCTCGGGACCCACGCTTTACTTCCCTTCCGAAGGAAGAACCCACATTTTGTGAGTATGTCGGGAGTGGGATTCGATCCCAGGTCCTCGGCGTGATAGTCAAGTGTTCTAACCATCACACTAGATCCGCTCCACTGGATGAATTTTAAAAAAAATATTGGGGGGAACCAGGAATTCTTGCAGAAATTATTGCTGGCCTACCTCATGCGATAACATTCACCAGCGTAGGCAGCTTTCTTTCTCACTCATTTTTATGCATTTGTGAAAGAATATCAAGAGGATTACTCAAAAGATTTCTCTAGGAATGCCTGATGAGATTCTCTAGAAATTCCTAGAAATTCTCTAGAAATTCTCCATGAATTTCTCCTGGGATTCCTCCAGGGCGTCCACTTGTAGTTCATTCAAGAATTCCTCCTGTGATTTGTCCAGGGATTTCTCCATGAATTCCTCTAATGATTTCGGAGGAAAACCAACAGGCATCCTTAGAGGAATTGCTGGAGAAATCTGTAATCCTGGAGCCAGGGTGAAGGAATCGGCCCTTAGTTGTGTAATTGTATGTATTTGAGAAGCGCAAAATAAATTATTTAGGATACTTTTGCAAGGTCGTAGACAGCTTTTCGGTCTGGTGTGCAAGCACCCTTGGAAATTTGTAGCTACTAGCTTTTATACGCAACACAATGAAATTGGATGTAATAACATTACATTCTACAAGCAGTATTTAACCCTTCAGCAGTCACGCTGATGTATTTTGTACCTACAATACGTTGAAAAAAGCTCGCCTGTTCTACATAAATCAATGTGGTGCTGTTAGCGGTGGATAGATTTAGAATTTCAGGATTACTCGGGTATTGTTTCTTCTGGACCTAAGATGTTTTTGGTGATATCTACGAAACATTCGTAAGAAATTATAGCTCTCTTGAGGGCTAATCCAGATTTTTCTTTTCCTTGCTTAAACAATGTTTTTCAATAGAACATAATGGAAAACCGTCCGAAGATTTTTTTTTTTTCAAAATGTCTACATGACTAACTGGAGTTCTTTCAGTAATTAATCATCCAGTTTGTATATGCTTATTGGCAATCTTGGAATGTCCTGGACCTATATACCTATATATAGTTTTACACCTCAGGAATCTGAAATGGTGTGATTTGTTTAGATTGCTTTAGTACGGACAAACAGACATATCATTTGGGACATATTCATCATCAACATCGTCACGAAAAAATAATCGCCAAATGCTAATCAGGTTGCATTTCACAACTCGCTGCTGGCTTGATGGCGGTAGTGAGTAAACGGGCGCAGTATCATAACGTCCGAGGCCATATAAGTCCCAGGACTTTATGGCGCATTTTTCCGGGGCATAACGTCCGAACTTGCAGATACGCCACGAAGTCCAAGGAAAGAAGGCACATAGGATGTTATGACGCATCCAAACTTTTGGACGCTATTTCGCAAAAAAACGCGACTTAATGTCCGGGACTGTATGGCCTCGGACGTTGTGACCCGGCCCCGAGTAAACGTCAAACGAACAAAAACAATTTCACGTGTAACTTTACCACATACCGTATCTAACAAAATCCACGAACGGAGACAATCGAAGGGGAAGTTCGCTGTTCCCGTAGCAACTAATACATTGAGCATTTCAAAAACGTGAAAAATCCGGGTATTTTTTCACAAATCATCCCTAAGGGTGAGTGATACAAGTAGTCCTTAACGAAATTCAGCGCTTCATGTGGAAATCTCTTTTTTGTTTACATAGAGTAATGCGGGACAAAAGTTTGCCCAGATACTCGTCAATAAAAACTGGAACGATTTCGTTATGTAGTGGCAGAGTTATGGAAACAAATGTGTTTCTAGCTATTTTGATGCAATTTTTGGATCTTTTGTAATAAGAATTTGTAATGATCGAAAGAAGAAGATTAACAAAATCTCTTGATGTCGTAGAATCGTAATTCCATAGTAGTTCGAGAGGTGCACTCGAATAAACCAAAATATTCTAGTGCTTCTTGTAGGAAGGAACATTGTTAAAACCTCGACAGTGGGACAAAAGTTCACACTATATTTCTGAATCTAGAGCATCAATATAGTTACACAATATTTGAAGCAATGGCAATTTTGTTTAGAAACTAATATTATATATAATATGTGTAGTATGCATCTTTAAATCGTTCTGAAAGAGGATTTGAACTTATTTTTGGAAGAAAATCGATTATAAGGCAATCAGTGTGTTCGCCTTTTAAAAATGAAGAATGGCTGAAAAAACATTTTGGAACATTTTTTCGCCATATTCGTGTAAACATTTGAAAGTTTTTGGGAATATTATGTTGTTCTACTTTTTTTGGGGTCTTTCATAGCTTAGTTTGTAAATTCATACTTATAATTCGTCACGGTACTGACGAAGGTTAGATTCAAGTATTTTGTGTAACACTTACAGCTGTAATTGTGAAGAACAAACTATTCACTGGGTAAATCCCATCATACATTTGGGTAGTTGAACTTGACTGTGTAACTTTTGACAAATAAAACCATTCTGTACTTTTATACTCGACCGTAACACACGTGTTTGTTTTGCTCTCGCGTATCACATTCCGCTGGGTGCTCCGCTTATAGGTTATGGTCCCAGCATAGCCCGAGCCCCTTTTGTGAGCACGTTGGAACGCGTCGCGAAACTTTTTTTTTGGTCGTCGGAAGGAGAAGCTGCCCCGCAGCGTATGGCAAAAAGTTGTGTTGCTAATAAAGTCGTCGCGAGTGTGAGTGTTTTTTCTCGTTGCTGTTGACGTCGTCGGTAGTGCGCAGTGCGTTGAAATGGAGGAGGAAAAGAAAGTTTATCTTTTCGACGGTGCCAATTTCAACAACTGGTGTTTCCGAATGGAAATTCACCTGGAGGAGCTGGACCTCATCGAGTGCATTCGTGCGGAACCGGAGGAGGTAGCCGAAATTCAGGTGTTGGTGACCGACATTGCAGACGTCAAGCGCGTGAAGGAGGAAAAACTGCTGGCGAGGAAGAAGAAGGACGTAAAATGCAAGTCGGTGCTTGTCCGGAATATTGCCGACTCGCAACTTGAATACATCAAAGGCAAGCGAACGCCGCGGCAAATCTGGACGACGCTTGAAAATACGTTCGCTCGGAAGGGTATCTCCGGGCAGTTTTACCTCCTGAAAAAGCTGTCAGCGATGAAGTTTGAGGAATCCGGACCGCTTCAGGCGCATCTGCTCCAGTTCGAGCGGATGGTGCGGGACTTGGAGTCAGCCGGAATCAAACTGCAGGAACAGTTGGTGGTATTTTACCTCCTGCAAACGATGCCGCCATCGTACGGACAACTCGTCATCGTGTTGGAAACACTGTCGGCAGACCAGTGCACTCTTGACTTTGTCAAAGCCCGTCTGCTGAGTGAGAGTGTGAAGCGCGAACATTGTGACGATGCTAGAGGAAGTGGGGAATCAACGGCATTCGCCGGAAAAAGTGCCAAATCGAAACTGAAGTGTTTTTCGTGCGGGAAGGTGGGGCACAAACGGTCGGAGTGTCCCCATCGTCGCGATTCGGATGGCGTAAAGCCGAAGAAGAAGGAAAACAAGTTCGAGAAGAAGGAAAAAGCGCACGTCAGTGAAACGGAGGTCACGTTTGTCAGTAGTTGTGTGGACAAAAACGAAAAATTGTGTGGGGAAGATGGATTCAAGTGGATTTTGGACTCCGGCGCGTCCGACCACATGATTTGTTCGAGTGAATACCTCCGAGACGTGCAGAAGCTAGATGCACCAGTGATGATAAAGGTTGCATCGGGTGAAGTGCTTAGTAGCCACCACAAGGGAAAAGTGGATATCGTGGCTCGCGTCGGGAAACGTCGGTTGAAGTGCGTCGTCGACAACGTCTTGTTCGTCCCGGGCTTGAACTACAACCTCTTCTCGATCCGTCGCGTGGGACAGCTTGGAATGGAAGTGATTTTCTCCAAGAACAGTGCGGTGATCAAATGGGATGGTGAGGTTGTGTGTACGGGCAGTCGGTCGGATCGACTGTACGAACTGAACGTTGACATTGAGAAACCAGTGAACTCTGAGGTGCTAGTGTCGCAGAAGGCTGTCGGAAATGCCGAACTGTGGCACAGAAGATTCGGCCACATTGGGAAGAGTGGCTTACTGAAGATGATCCGTGAAGATATGGTGAAAGGAATGTCGATGCAGAAAGAAGCTGTAAACAGTGGCGGCGGTGGCGTGTGTGTCCCTTGCGTGGAAGGCAAGCAGACACGCAAACCCTTCCAGGATATGCCACTTCCGCGGAGCTCTCGGCCTCTCGAGTTGGTATACAGCGGCGTCTGCGGTGCGATGTCCCCGGCTTCATGGAACGGTAAGCGCTATTTCGTTACCTTTACAGATGATTTCACTCACTTTTGTGCGGTCTACATCCTGAGCACAAAAGATGAGGTGTTTGATTGCTTTAAAACCTACGTAGCGATGGTCGAAGCCCATTTTGATACCAGCATCAGCCGTTTACGATGCGATAACGGCGGGGAATACGTCGGCAAGGCATTTGCTGATTTCTGCAAAGGCAAGGGTATTCAGGTGGAGTTCACTGTCCCATATACTCCCCAGCAGAATGGGGTCAGTGAACGGTTCAATCGCACCATTCTCGACAAGGCCAGAGCAATGATAGCGGATTCCGGACTGGATCGGAATATGTGGAACGAGGCTGTGTTGGCGGCCGTCTATCTCGTCAACCGGAGCCCTACGGCAGCGCTAACCACAAATAAGACACCGTATGAGCTATGGAAAATTATGGACGAGAACAGCTTTCCCGGGAAGCTGACTAGACTGATAAGAGCAACGATGGACGGTGTGCAGAACAGCGTAAGGATTTCGGGTGAACTATCCAGTTCATTTGAATCTCGACGGGGACTACGACAAGGTGATGGACTTTCCTGCCTACTATTCAACATCGCCCTGGAAGGTGTTATGCGACGAGCCGGGCTCAACAGCCGGGGTACGATCTTCACGAAATCCAGCCAATTTGTATGTTTTGCGGATGACATGGATATTATTGCTAGGACATTTGGAACGGTGGCAGAACAGTACACCCGCCTGAAACGTGAAGCAGCAAAGGTCGGACTGGTGGTGAATGCGGCTAAGACAAAGTACATGCTGGTAGGTGGGACTGAGCGAGACAGGACAAGCCTTGGCAGCAATGTTACGATAGACGGGGATACTTTCGAGGTGGTAGAAGAATTCGTCTACCTCGGTTCCTTGCTAACGGCTGACAATAACGTGAGCCGTGAAATACGAAGGCGCATCATCAGTGGAAGTCGTGCCTATTATGGGCTCCAGAAGAAACTGCGGTCAAAAAAGATTCACCCCCGCACCAAATGTACCATGTACAAGACGTTAATAAGACCGGTGGTTCTCCACGGGCACGAGACGTGGACGATGCTCGAGGAGGACATGCAAGCACTCGGAGTTTTCGAGCGACGGGTGCTAAGGACGATCTTCGGCGGCGTGCAGGAGAACGGTGTGTGGCGGAGAAGGATGAACCACGAGCTCGCTGCACTTTATGGCGAACCCAGCATCCAGAAGGTAGCCAAAGCCGGAAGGATACGGTGGGCAGGGCATGTTGCAAGAATGCCGGACAACAACCCTGCAAAGTTGGTGTTTGCTAACCATCCGGTTGGTACAAGAAGGCGTGGAGCGCAGAGAGCACGATGGGCGGACCAGGTGGAGCGTGATCTGGCGAGTGTTGGGCGTGACCGACGTTGGAGAGCTGCAGCTGCAAATCGAGTATTATGGCGGCAAATTGTTGATTCAGTATTATCATGAATTTGATGTTAACTAAATAAATGAATGAGCTATGGTACGGGCATAAGCCGGACGTATCCAGGATTCGGATTTTCGGGAGCAAGGCATACAGCCTGATTCCGAAGGAGAAGCGAGGAAAGCTGGATTCTCGCAGCAAGGTCAGCTACTTCGTTGGATACGGTGGTGGCGGGTACCGTTTGTGGGACGGCAAGCGGATTTTCATCGCTCGTGATGTCGTGGTGGATGAACCAGCCCTGCGACAGCGGAACATCGAATGCAAGTCGGAGAGTTCGAACGACGTCGGCCACGGAGTGAGTCATGGTCGACTGCTTGGGCCATTTTCTTCGAGAATCGTTGCTGATTGTGAGGATGCCCAGCGTGAATTGCCTAACGCTGGAGGCGGCTCCGTTCCTGGTTCCCGCAATGATGAAAATTCCGATGATGAGGTGTTTGATGAAGCGGATGATAGGCTGTTCGGCGAAAATCGTGATCAAGCTGAGGAGGGGAACAACGGCGACGCGGAAGAAGGTCTACGTCGTAGTGAGCGAGTTCGGAAGCCCCCAGAGAAGCTGAGTGATTACCTGTGCATCGCATATGCACTGAATGCCGAAAGCTACGTCGAAAATGTTCCTGAAACCGTCGAAGAGCTGCAGAAACTGGAAGATTGGCCTGAATGGAAGCTTGCCATAGACGAGGAGCTGAAGTCACTGGCTGAAAACAACACCTGGCAGCTGGTGGACTTGCCGGCCGGGCGAAAACCGATTGACTGCAAGTGGGTTTTCCGGCTCAAGTTCGACCCGGATGGTTCTGTTCAGAAGCGGAAGGCGCGTTTAGTCGCCAAAGGCTTCACGCAGCGTTTCGGATTCGACTTTTCGGAAACGTATGCGCCAGTCATCAAAATGTCAACCGTTCGTACAATGCTTGCTCTTGCCAATCAGTTCGACCTTGAAGTCCATCAAATGGACGTGACATCCGCCTTCCTCAATGGAGTCCTTACTGAGGACATCTATATGCGTCAACCAAAAGGATTTGAGGAGGGGGATAAAGTATGCAGACTTAACAAATCCATTTATGGGTTGAGGCAGGCGTCCAAGGCCTGGAACGACCGCTTCAATGAATTTATTTCACGGTGCGGATTCCGTCGATGCAAGGAGGATAGCTGTCTGTACGTCCGGGCAGGCAAATCAGGACCAGTGTACCTGTTGCTGTACGTGGACGATGTCCTGATCATCGCGAAGAACTTGGACGAAGTGAAGACGGTGAAGCGAATGCTGAGGAAGGAATTCAAGATGCAGGACCTCGGTGAAGCTCGAATGTTCCTGGGACTTCGAATCGACAGAGACAGACAGAAAGGCGTAATGAAGCTGAGTCAGCCGAAGTATGTGGATTCTGTGCTGAAGCGCTTCGGAATGGAGTCGTGTAAGCCGTCATCGACCCCGATGGAGCCAGGCTTGCAGCTTAAGAAAGCGGAACTCAACCAGAACTTGCACAAACCATATAGGGAACTGATCGGCTGCATAACTTACCTGGTGGTGACGTCTCGCCCGGACCTGAGCGCGGCCGTCTCGTACTTTAGCCAGTTCCAGTGCAACCCCGGAGAAGAACATTGGCAACACGCAAAAAGAATGCTTCGCTATCTAAAGGGAACACCGGAATATGGACTGATCTACAGGAGAACGGATACTGCTGGTCGCCAAATAGTGGGGTTTGCCGATGCAAATTGGGCCACTGACGTGAACGACCAACATTCGGTCTCAGGATACCTGATCCAGATCTACGGTGCTACGACAGCGTGGAGCACCAAGAAGCAGCGGACCGTGGCGCTTTCCTCGACCGAGGCTGAGTGCTATGCGCTGGCTGACTGTGTTTGCGAAGTTTTGTGGATCTCTAAGCTATTCACGGAATTGGGCATCCATGACTGTCAGCCTGCGGTTATCTTCGAAGACAATCAGTCTACAATCGCCATTGCAGAGTCGGACGGCTCATCCAAGAAACTCAAGCATACTGAAGTAAAGCTACATTTCATCAAGGAGTGCGTCCAAGAAGGTAAGGTGAACTTATGCTACATCCCGACGGCTGATCAACCGGCCGATATACTCACCAAGGCAAGGGTCTGTCAGTTGTGCCATTTGCCAGGCACCGAACCTTCATGGGGATTGAAGCGTGATTCGTTTGAGGAGGGGTGTGAAGAACAAACTATTCACTGGGTAAATCCCATCATACATTTGGGTAGTTGAACTTGACTGTGTAACTTTTGACAAATAAAACCATTCTGTACTTTTATACTCGACCGTAACACACGTGTTTGTTTTGCTCTCGCGTATCACATTCCGCTGGGTGCTCCGCTTATAGTAATTACTTCACAATGTATTTTGACAACTTCAGTAACGCTGGAAAAGAATGCTCTCTGTTATAAGTTTTGGAAGTGTTTATAAAATACACTGTATACTAAAGCTGATTACCAGGCCGTGTTCCAATTGGCATGTAATGCCATGGATTGAAAGAAACACATTTCGTGCATAGAGTGAAATGGTGAACATGAATTAACATGAAATAAATGAACTTCACACTAATAAACTATCCTTCACAATGTGCGAGCTTTTGCCCCGCACAGTGCGAACTTTTGCCCCCATTATGGGGCAAAGCACGATAAGGGGCTGTCCATAAACCACGTGGTCATTTTTTTTGGCACTTTTCAAACCCCCCCCCCCCCGCGTGGTCATTAGTCCATACAAAAATTTTTATTTGTCCATACAAAATGGTCATTGGCCGAAACCCCAACCCCCCCCCCCCCCCCCCCTCATGACCACGTGGTTTATGGACAGCCCCTAAGTAGTGAGTAGAGTGAGACGTCTGTATATGTGTTGCCTTAGTTCAGTCCTGTTCAGTCAAGATTTTGTTCTCTTACACATATTTATCGCTTGCATTGACTTTGTTCACTTTTGTAGTTCCTGTTCCACCCAATTCTGGTTCTGCATCACTATCGGTAGCCTCCAATGTGGTCTGAGCCTATTTTCTTGCTAATCGTTCCTCAGATTATTGAAAAAACAGCAGTTTGATGTGTCGCATGCATAGGTTTGGTTCACTTTTGTATTCGGCCACATTTGGTAGGATAACCCAATCCTGAACACTACTGGTAGTTTTAAATGCGGTCGAAGCCAATTTTCTTGCTAACGTGAGAAATGATGTATGAACCTCTGTAAATTGTCGGTGTACCTTTTGTTTGAAAATGTCATTCTTTGGATGTTTTTGTTTTGTCCCCGTGCACTGAAAAGTCATAAATAAAGCATCGGCACGGGCGCAAAGGAACTAAAGTCTTCGTTCCTGTGTATAAAACACCGAAGTTGTGAGTAATTATTAATTGTAAATTGTGGTATGTACTATATGTTTAATAAATTATAGCTTTACAGCATAGGCTATGTGAATCCACTACGCGTTCTCATTTGGCCTTGCTAGAAGATCGGTGCCCAAAGCTGCTGTTTGCAACACCGTTTTTCGGGTTATCTAAAAAGTCACGATTTGATGTATAGCATATATGGGTTAGGATAACTTTTTCATTTGGCCACCTCCGGCGGGACACCCGCAACCGATTCCGGGACAATACCGATTATTCCTTATATGGTTTGAGACTAGTTTCTTGCTAACTGTCCATCAGGTTTCCTAAAAAGCCATGAATTGATGCGTCTAATGGATGAGTTTGGTTCATTTTTGTATTTGACCACTTCCGGCGTAACAACTGAAACGGTTCTGGAACACTACCAATATTGTCTAATGTGATGTGAGCCTATTTTCTTGTTAACCGTTCATCAAGTTATCTGAAAAGCCGCTATCTGATGTATCGCATGCATGGGTTTGGTTCCTTTTGGCATTTGACCACTTTCGGCGGGACACCCTAGATCGGTTCCGGAACACTATCGGTAGTCTTTAAAAAGATCTTAGATGTGGTCTGAGCTTATTTTCTTGCTAATCGTTCATCAAATAATTTAAATAGCCGTTATTTAATGGGCCGCAGGCATGGGGTTGGTTCTCTTCCACATTTGACTACATCCGGCGGAATACCCGGAACCGGTTCCGGAACACTATCGGTTGATCCAAATAAGGCCTGAAACTATTTTCTTGCTAAAGGTTTGTTGCAAACTTCCCGACCAGTAGAGCAAGACTACCGTATAGCAGGGTAATTCGGGCACAAACACGGCAATCAAAGCACCAACTCAAAGCTTATTCATTTAGACAACATCTTTATTTGGCTCCTAGCATTGTGCCACCTAAACGCCTAATCCTCTCTCTACGTCCTAGCTGTTTATTCTTACTTAGAAACTAACATTTGTCTCATCTTTGTACTCACGCATCGCCACCGATCAAACCTCGACCGCTCACTCGGGCCTCCTCGCCTGCCGGATGCGTGTTCCCGGCCGACCCTACGGTCCGATTCATGATTGGCGCCAACTCGCTCACCAATCCGCTCCTCCGATTACCGATGCGATCGTTGCTGCCTTCGAGCCCTTCGCTCCCGCGCCGGAAAGCTGGCTACCGCGTCCCGCCGAAAGCCACCGAGAACGTCTCAAGATCGACGGTGCGCCGACGTCGGTGGTCACCCCCGCTCGATCTGCCTGATTGATGTTGACGAAACTGGAACGAGAAAAAAGAGCCTTCTTTGACGAAGGCTCTTTGCTCCTGTCCTCTCGGTGTATACGGATCGTCGCGGTTTCTTGCCTCTTCCGTCAGCGCTTGACTTCGGCTGATCGTGCAAGATGTCCCGCCGGGCGGCTGAATGATCTTCACTGGTGGGCCACGATGCAAAATTGTCACTCGTGCGGTTTGATCTGCCAATTGCACGGACGGCGAGTGCCACCACCGAGTTCACCGACGGTCAAACCGGGGGGAAACAGCGCTAATCGCGTTCGGATGTGCACGAAATACGTCGAATGAGGTGCAGTTTTCTCCAGAACATGTGGCTTGGCAATCTCGTGGTGGTGCAAAATGGCCTCCTCCTTTTGTTGGCTGCACTAAGCGTCGGTCTCACCGATGCAAAGGCCGAGTTCACCTTTTTCGTGTAACTAAAATTGCCTCCAACAGCAAATCAATTTTCCACCTCTTTTTGAAGCTGGAGCCACTTCTACGCCCGTAACGTGAGCCACTACCGTTTCGACCGATGGATGCTTGCAAACTGCTAGCACTATGAACGATCGCGTGATCAGCTCCCTCCGCCTGATTGCCGGTGATGGTAGTTGTGCTTCAGAAAAAAAAAACCTCCCTTTCTCTGGGAATGAACAGTGCTCTCTCGATGAACGTCGCTTGTGTGTATGCTGCCGTCGCGCCGTAATGCAATGTTTGCCTCTCTCGTTGCCGAGCTCGATGCTCAACGTATCCGATCGAGGCCTGCGTGATCGGAATGGAGTGCTTTGTGTGTGTGGTGTGCGGTGGTTAACATGAGCGCGAGTTTTAGGATTGCGAGTCGATGATGGTAGGCATTACAGAGGTGCTTAAGTTGTTCTTGGCGGAACAAATTTTTACTCCTAAGTCGGAGCATTTACAAATGTTCTTATGGTTTAACGAATTCCTAATGGCACAGCTGCTAATCACAAACTTAAACGTAACACAACTCTACCGTAGCGGAAGAATTTTTCATAAATCGGTGATCAAACGATTTATGAAAAATTCACAAAATCTTCACTCATCCTTCTAGGATGATGGTCAGAGACAAGTCGGTCAACCTAACTCTTGAGCAGACCTCAAGTTACATCGTTTCCTTAACTAAAACCAAACTCATACGCAAGCCTCGGCTGCTTGCCAAATCTTCGCTATCCTCCAAACTGCATAATCTTAATGCTAGACTAAACTTCATGCCAGCTGCGCCTGGCAAAATCTTCGACCTCTCAAATCGTCTCTGACCAAAGTCCATGTCCAACTTCCACGAATCCTACGGCAAAACTTTCAAATCGGATTCTAGCCTATGGTATCTGCTAAAATAGGCTTAACTGTACACTAAGCATTGAGAAGCTTTATGTGTCGACTATATCTATGGACAAAATTGGTTTGTATTGGTCTGTGCGTATTTTCTGAGAAAAGAAACATTTACTAATCTAAATCGTCATGAGCCCGGGAAATAGGGTTTTACCGCGCCCCTGGTCGCGTTACTTTTGGGATGAAGATTTCATGACGACCCCCAGATCTTTAACCCTTGGCCACGCATTCGAATTGACTGGAAACACTTGAGGGTTCGTGTGCACCATCCAGTCGTGGATGTGCTTGGATTGCCGAGATCGTGTTCTCTTCCTTCATAGTGGTGCCACTCATAGCTCTGTGTTAGTGAGGTAGAGGTGTGCGCCGCCGCGCCGCGCCGCGCCGATGAGAAATCGGCGTGAATCGGCGTGCGGCTCCCCAAGCCAACAAGAATCGAAAATACTATATTTTTTAAACGGGGATAGGTAAAGGGGGGTTATACCCATGCACTGGTGGAAAAAGTTTACGGTTATGTTGTTTGAAGCCGATCCAGGAAGCATCGGCGTGTCGGCGTGGCAAACGGCGGCGGCGGCGGCGGCGTGAAAACCGCACGCCGATCGGCGTATCCCTTCTCAGAAAGGCTACCATCATCAAAACCAAAAAAATTCTGCAGCAGCACATAGCTAGATGTCCATTTGTTGCAATCCAGTCATTAGAAAGTAGTTTACTTTGTTCATAATTGTTTGAGAAGCCCCACGCCGATGCACGCCGAATATTCGGCGCACACGTCTATAGTGAGGGTGGTCGAATAGTTGATGACGGGCTCGATTTGTCTCGATCGGCTAACGGCATGACCACTTGGTGTTTCGGTGTAAGGGTTCCTCGGATGTCGTTGCGCTTCACTCGATGTCCTGTTTGTTTGGTATCTGGAGCCTCCCTACTCAACGATGGTTTTCAGGGTCCCAGTCTCCCTCGCCTGCTGTAGGCTATATGCTGCGCTCTTCGTGGTGGTATTTGGAGCCTCCCTACTCACTGCTGTTTTCAGGGTCCCAATCTCCCGCGCCCGCTGTAGGCTTCTTGCTACATCCTCCTGCTCTCCCAAAGCTCTCCAGTTGCTGTCTCCTTGCGCCTGATAGTGGCCGTAAGCTTCGACTCCGCGCCGAACCGATGTTTGGTCGTCGATCTCCGGGTCTCCACTCCTCCTATCAGAGAATACATCTGGTGCCTTGACGAGAAACCTGCGTCCCGTTTCCAGAATCACAGGGTGCCATTTCTCTCGCTTGGCGAACGGCTTACGGTACACCTCCTGGCGCGATGGAAGTGTTTGGGTACCGCATGTTAATTCTCCACTTGCTACTGTTCGACCTTCTAAGAGATCGGGGGATGGAATCGCAAATCATTCATTGTTCCTGGCGAAGATCGTGGTCTATTACAAAGCTGGCTGATTTGTCGAGGTGGAGAGGTAGTCGTAAAGAAGTTATTGCTCATCACACCTGACTTTTTACCATTTTCCCGTTTGTTACGTGTTTTTGGAGCGTGGTACTCATGGTTGACAGGCGTTGCCTGCGGACATAGCTTTAACATTGTGGAACCTCGTACGGCTGTACGGAAATCCTTGCTGTCGACTCACAATCGGTGTTGCTGTGGTGGAGCAGTATTGCGACGGCTTCTCACCCTCAGCTCTCGTGATCAACTCTCCCAGTGATTGGTGTTTCTGCTAGCTTGACTGCTTTGTGGTTGACAGGCACCGCCTGTGTACATAGCTTGAACGGCCCGGGATCTCGCTGCTAGGAACGACGATTCCCGTAGATGTAGTCGTCAAATCGATGTAACGGAAGTGCAGAATCCGGTTGGAAATTCTCTGCCCTCCTTTTCGCTGTAATGATGCCCAATTGTGGTGTTTTCTTCAGCGTTCGCTTCATCGTAGACAGGCACCGCCTGTTTTCATAGCTTGCACACGTTCGTTTAGTCCGCCTTGATGTCCTTCGCGTGGTATCTTCCCTTCTTGCCGCTCAGAACATCTTCTAACACGTACAGGTTCGTCCCGATGATCTCCTTGACAACTGCCGGAACGAATTTCGGCTCGAGCTTGCTGTTGATTTGGTCCGCCTTCGAAGAGAGTACGAACGATCGCCGCCAAACCAGGTCTCCGACTTTGAACGCTACTGATCTTGTGCGAAGGTTGTATCGCTGCTTCGCCCGCTGGTGGCTGTTCTTAATCCGCTCGATGATAAGCTTTTGGATTCGACGAATCGCAGAAAGTCGCAGGTCCTGCGCTACCTTCGGGTCTTCGGGCGTGTTGAGTTCCTGCTGCGTGTACAGATCCGTGTGCAACAACAGGTTCCGTCCGAAGTTGGCTTCGTGTGGACTGACGCTCGTCGCCTCGTGCCGAGCAGCGTTTATCGCCGCCGTGATCGCCGGTAGCTTTTCGTCCCACTCTCGATGATCGCCGTCCAACAATGCCCGGATGCAGGTTACTACGACGCGGTTGACGCGTTCGGCGTTATTGACCTGCGGACAGTAGAACGCTGTCTTCATGTGGCCGATTTTGTGCTTTGCCAGCCAGGATTTGAAGACCATCGATTCGAACTGTTTCCCGTTATCGGACAGTATCAGCCGCGGCCGAGAGAACTTCAGACAAACTTCTTCTTCCAGGAACTCCACCATCTTCTGCGAATCCGCTGTACGCATCGGCTTGACGATCACATACTTGCTGACCCAGTCTACTACTACCAACAAAACCGTGTTTCCTCGTTTGGAACGTGTGAGCGGACCGACAAAGTCCACCGAAATCATCTCCCAAGGGGTCTTCGCCGGCTTCGGGTTTCCCATTTGCGGCATCATTCTTTTCCCCGGTGCCTTGCACGCTTTGCAGGTCGCACAGTTCATAACGTAATCGTGAATCTCCTGTTGCATCTGTGGCCAGTAGTAGTGGGCTTGTAGCTTGTGCCAGGTCTTGTAGAAACCAAGATGCGCTGCTGCCGGTTCGTCGTGGAATCTTCGGATTAGCTGGAACCTCTCTTCTTTCGGAACGACTTGCTTCCACTTGTGGTAAACTGCTCCCACTTCGTCCTTGCAACGGCAGTTCTTGAATAGCGTGTCGTTTGCTATGCGGAAGTCCGGGAACTTATCTCCTTCGCTCTTTACTCTGTCCACCAGCTTCCTGTACCACGGATCCAGGACTTGGTCTACCGTGAAGACTGCTTCTGCCACCGTCCTCGAGAGAGCATCTGGAACAACGTTGATGGAACCCTTCCTGTACCGGATCTCGAAATCAAACGCGTTCAGACGCAACAGCCACCGGCTCATCAAAGCCGTCGGGTTCTTCATCGACTTCAGGTAGCTGAGTGCTGCATGGTCACAGTGGACAATGAACCGGATTCCTTCTACGTAGCCTCTAAACTTCTCGATCGCTCGGATCACTGCGAGGCACTCCCGCTCCGTGACCGAGTACTTTCTCTCCGACGCTGACAACTTCTGCGAGAAGTAGCTGATGGGATGTTCCTCGCCGTTGATCTCCTGCGTTAGCACTGCTCCGATTGCTGTGTCGCTGGCATCGCACGCTATGGCGAACGGTACCGGTGCCGAAACCAGAGCTGCTTTTAGCTTGAGGAACGCTTCTTCAGCTATCGGATTCCAACGGAACTTGGTCTTGCCTGACGTCAAGTTTGTTAGCGGAGCTGCTAGCTGCGAGAAACCGGCGATGAAACGTCGGTACCAGTTGCAAACACCGAGAAATCGCTGCACCTCTTTGCGCGTTGTTGGAGTCGAGAATTGTACGATCGCTTGGATCTTCTCGTCGTCTACTCGCCAACCTTGCTCGTCGATTACGTAGCCTAGGTACTTCATGCTCTTCCGGCAGAACTTGGACTTCTCCGATGAAATCGTGAGATTCGCTTGGCGTAGCCGGCGGGCTACTTCTTCGAGCAGAGCGATATGCTCTTCGAATGTCTCGGAACAGATGATGATGTCGTCCAGGTAATGGAATACCAGCGGTTCTAGATCGGCGAATAGGTGGGTCATAAGTCTCGCTAGGGCTTGACTTGCCGTACACAGCCCGAAAGGCACCACTTTGAATTGGAAGTGGCCTCTGGATGGAACGGTGAAGGCTGTCAGTTGTCTCGAACCTGGATGTAGTGGTAGCTGCCAGATGGCATCCTTGAGATCGATCGAAGAAATGTATTTGCTGCTTCGGAGATTGTTGGTGATCGCTGCAATCTGGGGTATCGGATAGCCCTCGTTCACCATGATGGAGTTGAGGTGACGCGCGTCCAGACAGACGCGATACTGCCCAGTCTTCTTCTTAACGGCGACCAGCGGATTGTTCCATGGCGAGAACTGCGCCTCCTCAATGACGTCCAGCGCTATCATCCGGTCGATCTCCTTGTTGACCTCCTGTAGAACATACGGCGACATAGGGTAATGCCGTTGTTTACGGGGCGGTGCATTCCCCACATCGATTCGATGCTCGTACAGCTTCGCGCGTCCTAGTCTTCCCTCTACCGCTTTTGGAAACTTCTGGATCGCCTGCTCTAGGCGCCGTTGTTGTACGGGGCTGAGCTGCTTCATCTCCTGGTCTTCGCTGATCTGGTCTTCCTTCTAGTGTGCAACACACCGCTTTGACGCCAAACTTTTCCCAGAAGTTCATTCCTAGGATGACGCAGTCTGGAATCGAAGGTACCAAAAGCACTGGAAGAACTTCGTTGCGGTTGTTGTACACTATTGGGAGATAGACGAAATGCGAAATGTTGTGTCTTGTGCCGTCCGCCGTTTTTATTCCGCCGCTGACGGTTCCTTTCTGCAAACCGCAGTCTTCCGCCAGCTCGACTCTTTTTCCTCCTAGTAGGGAGCAGTTTGCTCCGCTATCCAGCAAAGCTGTTAACTCCTTTCCCAGCACTGATATGACGGCGTGCGGTCTATTGTCACTTCCGGGGTTGATAATGATCGAGTTGAGGTTTTGAAATTCCGGGATGTCGGAGGGGTCTCCGAGATTTTGCGGAGAGCTGCTCCCCTCTATTGCTGGTTCTCCGCTGGGTAGTTTAACGCGTCCGTGCGACACGTGAAGCAACTGCGCAACGAGTAGCCCTTCCGTCCACACCGGTAGCAGAAGAGAATGGCTTGCGGTTTCGGACAGTCCATGAATCTGTGGCCTTCCTCGTCGCAGTTCCAGCAGAGCATTGCTTGTCGTTGATCGTTCGGAGCTTCTTCCTGTTGTATATGGCGATCTTCCCGTTGCCTGACTGGTTCTGGCAACAGACGTTGACTTCTTCGGTTGTTGTCACTCTGATCAGAATTTGGCATCCACTGTCGTGCTTGCCAGCCCTGTGCTCTTTGCGGTTGTTCTTGCTGCTGTTGTGGTGGCCGAGTCTGGAACGATGCGGCTTGTGGCCGTTGCTGCTGTGCCGGAGCTTGCGCTTCTCTTGTGTACTGTCGCGCTGCTCGCAGAACATCAGCTTCTGTTCGGTTGTACCTGTCCGTCGACCTGGACTGCTTCTCGTCGCGTGCGGCAAAGATTGGCCTCGCAGATTTCCGCTCCAGGTTCATCTTCAGCGCGTTGACTTGCTCAACCAGTTCGTCGATTGTGTGCTGCCAATCGTCTTCTGGTCCTTCCTCTACCGCTTCGTGCTCATAAGCGCCTTCTACTTCCACGGCGTGAATCCTGTTGAACCGCTGTGGCTGTTGGTGATGCTGAACCGGTGGTGGTCTGCTGGTTACTACTGGCGTAGCAAAGTTCGGTTCCTGAAGCGCGCTGTGTGGAATCGGAATCCTGCGTTGTCTGTTCAGAAGCATTCTCGTCTCGTCGTATCCGGTGCAGACTTCCACCATTTCTTCCAGTGAACGAGGCCTCGCTGCTGTGACGATGGCTGCGTAGTTCTCGTTCATGTTCTTCTTCACCAGGAAGAACTTCTCGACGTCTGGTATGGGTGGATCGACGAAGCGAAAAAGCGCTGAAATGTCGCGATAGAATTTCGCGAAGGATTCCTCTCTTCCTTGGAATCGGAAGCTAGCTTCCAGACGAAGAATTTGGGAGTAGCCGCTGGGCAGGAATTCTCTTCGAATCTCTCGCTTGAATTGGTCCCAGGTTCGCAACAAGTTTTGCGAGGTTGCTCGTGAGTACCAGTCGATGGCGTTCTCCTGTAGTAGGTGTTTGATGGAGCTCAGGAGTGTGGCGTCACTCATGCCTTCTGACCTTGCGAACGTTTCCACGCGATCTAGGAACACGTTGAGTGATGTCGTGTCCTTTTCGCCGCGGAACTTGAATGGCCAGTTGTGAACGGCCTTCTGTATTCGGCGATCGTCCGCTCGTTCCGGTGCTGGTCGCTCTCGACGGATCAACCGCTCCAGGTCGTCTCGCATTCTGTAGTACTCCTCACGCATGTGTTGTTCTCTCTCCTGCATCTCCCTGATTCTTGCTTGTAACTCGCGGTTATCCCGCGATTGTTGTTCTCTGGTCGACGGGTTCCATATTTCCCGCTCTCTAGGCAGGTAGGGAGGGGGAGGTGAACTGTTTCGGTGCCTCGTATCTGCTGGTTCTGCTTCTTCGCTGTCTCGCGTTTGGAACGAACTTGAAAACAACAATCCTCTGCCTTGCCCACCCGAGAATGACGTCACGAGCGGTGGCTGCACTACCGATGGCGGTGTGGTGTCCTGTCTTGAAATGCTTTCCACTGGCATCGTGGTTTCTCCTCCGACTGCTCCTTCATCGCCGCCGTTGTACCTTCTTATGGCTCCAGTCGAAGTTGGTTGAGTCACAACATTCTCACTTCGCGGTACACTATTCACTACACTTGTTCCGTTCACCTTGTTTAGAAGCACGTCGACATGCACCGCTAGCATTGCATGCGTATCCCGCGATTCACTTGGCGGACGAATCAACTGTAGACGGTCGCGGTAATGATGAAGACGTGTCCGAATTTGGTTTAAAGTTACACTGTCAGCTGTACGAATGGCTGCTTCGCAGCTGATGTGAAGCTGATGAACTTGCGCTTCGCAAAGTTCTAAGTAGGATTGGGGACTCATGACGTGTTCTGAGCTAGTGGGCTTGTTGTCTTTCAAGCTCTCTTCTTGGACGAGAGCCTTAAGACGAAGAACTTTTCCCCTATGGGTAGTCGGACCTAAGTTGACTACGTGGCGCAAAGCCAACTCGTAGGTCACCTCTTCGTCAGTCAAATGGGTAAAGTCCATTTTACTTTCGAACTTACTGCGTAAAGGGCTAAAATTGTATTGACTATCAAGGCCGCCCAACTAACAATTGCAAGTCACAAACAAGCAAGCTTGCTGAATTGTGGCTTAATAATGGTAATGATAGCTGAACTAAAATTATGCTCAACACATTACTGTTTAAATGATTTTTCAATTGAGAAAATAGTCAATGTTCGACTTTCCTCATCGGTATCAACAATGATAAATTAAAACACTTTTCAAAAGTTTAACAAGAAATTTATTCGACAAGCATTGATTCTTTAACAAAAGAGTTTAACAAAACATTTGTCTGCATCTTATTAAGCTGATGTATCGATAAGCATATGCTCCTGAACAATGTGCTTTTCACTTGTCAAATAAACGCCTTCAGCCCGTCATAGTTTGACTCGGAACTTTGTCCGGATTATGGGATAAATCATGGCTAAAACTGTTTAGACAACCAAGTTACTAAAGAACCAAAATTTTAAACGAATCACATAAAATAAAACAGAATAGAATTATGTAGCTCAACATTGAGTGCCAAGAGACGTAATCAACGTAAAAATGAGGCATTTATTTATTATTATTATTAGTATGTAACAAGATATCTTGTAAAATAGTTATTATATTTTTTTATCTTCCGCAGCAGTTCGATTGTACGGGACGCTTGGATCGATGCATTTGACATTTCAGTGCTGTCGTGTTTACTGAATATTGTCCCCACAGTCACCTAGATAATCAAACAGCATTCAGAAATCGACAAATTTCAAGTATCCCTGAACATCCTTTTCACATTAATAAAAATTAAAAAAAAAATAATGATAAACATCCTTATGCACTCTTTATTGAACATAATATCAAGATTCCATGACAAAAGCATAAATAAAAAAAAATGCTTGACGGATCTTCGACTGAGCATGAGTAGATTACCTGAACAGATGCTGTGAATGCACCACGTCCAAGGCCATACCGCACCACATATTGTCATACATTTTTAAAGATCGATTTTTAAAAATAAAATTAAAAACATATTCATATCGCAATTAGTACGTCTGGAAACAATATCTTCAATAAAGACCAACATTTTTTGGCCACATTCGATACAAGTTTTCTCACCGTGCGATAAAAATACTGACTGCGAAATCAGAATGGAAAACACGTGTTTTGGGCTGAACAGCTGTTGAAGTTGAGGCGTTGTTCAGTTGATTAGCACGTGCTGTGCTAATTCACCACTGCTGAACACAAGTTCAGGAGTGATCATTATTGAGTCATGGGAAGATTATGTTTTGCTTTGGGTGTTGCATCTCACCATCTCTAGGATGGCGCAGATAGGAAGGCATGCGGCTGGCAATCGACAGGTCTCGAGTTCTAATCCGGATTTAGGTAATTTTATATGTAATTCTTATTTCATAATAGGTGTTCTCGACATGATAGCAAATAATTACTCTCGTGAGAGTTTCAACATTTTTGCATTTTATTTATTTTCAGTCATTTTTGCCAAAGCTGAATAACAACTTTCTTGTACATTTGTAAAACGCTTTGAACAACAAAAAATTAAGTTAGTGCACAACATGATGCTTTATAACTTCTCCAAATTTGTGTGAACAAAACCCGAACATAGGTTGTACGTGAAAATAATTCAAATGTTATTCAACATTATGCTGAATTAATTCGTCATAATGGTGCCTGTTAAATGAGTGATTGTTAGTTGGGCGGATAGTCAATATACACAAAACCAAATATATCAAACCCAAAACCAAAAAATCGCTAACGGTAGTTTCAAATTTTGTGGATTTTCAGTTGGGCGCCAGTGTTGCAAACTTCCCGACCAGTAGAGCAAGACTACCGTATAGCAGGGTAATTCGGGCACAAACACGGCAATCAAAGCACCAACTCAAAGCTTATTCATTTAGACAACATCTTTATTTGGCTCCTAGCATTGTGCCACCTAAACGCCTAATCCTCTCTCTACGTCCTAGCTGTTTATTCTTACTTAGAAACTAACATTTGTCTCATCTTTGTACTCACGCATCGCCACCGATCAAACCTCGACCGCTCACTCGGGCCTCCTCGCCTGCCGGATGCGTGTTCCCGGCCGACCCTACGGTCCGATTCATGATTGGCGCCAACTCGCTCACCAATCCGCTCCTCCGATTACCGATGCGATCGTTGCTGCCTTCGAGCCCTTCGCTCCCGCGCCGGAAAGCTGGCTACCGCGTCCCGCCGAAAGCCACCGAGAACGTCTCAAGATCGACGGTGCGCCGACGTCGGTGGTCACCCCCGCTCGATCTGCCTGATTGATGTTGACGAAACTGGAACGAGAAAAAAGAGCCTTCTTTGACGAAGGCTCTTTGCTCCTGTCCTCTCGGTGTATACGGATCGTCGCGGTTTCTTGCCTCTTCCGTCAGCGCTTGACTTCGGCTGATCGTGCAAGATGTCCCGCCGGGCGGCTGAATGATCTTCACTGGTGGGCCACGATGCAAAATTGTCACTCGTGCGGTTTGATCTGCCAATTGCACGGACGGCGAGTGCCACCACCGAGTTCACCGACGGTCAAACCGGGGGGAAACAGCGCTAATCGCGTTCGGATGTGCACGAAATACGTCGAATGAGGTGCAGTTTTCTCCAGAACATGTGGCTTGGCAATCTCGTGGTGGTGCAAAATGGCCTCCTCCTTTTGTTGGCTGCACTAAGCGTCGGTCTCACCGATGCAAAGGCCGAGTTCACCTTTTTCGTGTAACTAAAATTGCCTCCAACAGCAAATCAATTTTCCACCTCTTTTTGAAGCTGGAGCTACTTCTACGCCCGTAACGTGAGCCACTACCGTTTCGACCGATGGATGCTTGCAAACTGCTAGCACTATGAACGATCGCGTGATCAGCTCCCTCCGCCTGATTGCCGGTGATGGTAGTTGTGCTTCAGAAAAAAAACCTCCCTTTCTCTGGGAATGAACAGTGTTCTCTCGATGAACGTCGCTTGTGTGTATGCTGCCGTCGCGCCGTAATGCAATGTTTGCCTCTCTCGTTGCCGAGCTCGATGCTCAACGTATCCGATCGAGGCCTGCGTGATCGGAATGGAGTGCTTTGTGTGTGTGGTGTGCGGTGGTTAACATGAGCGCGAGTTTTAGGATTGCGAGTCGATGATGAGGCATTACAGAGGTGCTTAAGTTGTTCTTGGCGGAACAAATTTTTACTCCTAAGTCGGAGCATTTACAAATGTTCTTATGGTTTAACGAATTCCTAATGGCACAGCTGCTAATCACAAACTTAAACGTAACAGGTTTATCAGGTTGATTAAAGAGCCGCGATTTGGTGCGTCGCATGTGAGGGTTTGTTTATTTTTATAATTAGCTACTTCCGGCAGGACATCTGGAACGGGTTCTATAACACTACCGGTTCAAATATGGTCTAAGAATGTTTTTCTGCCTACTGTTCATCAGGTTATCGAAAAAGCCGCTGTTTGATGTGTCGCATGCATGGGTTTGGTTCACTTTCATATTTGGCCACCTCCGGCGGGACAACCGGAACCGGTTCCGGAACACTACCGGTTCAGATATGGTCTGGGACTATTTTCCTGCTTACCGTTCATCAGGTTATTTGAAATGCCGTGGTTTGATGTGTGGAATGAACCATCGGTCGTTGAAATTGGTTGATATTTACTATCTAAAAATGAGGTGACCTTTTTGTACACATACACACACACACGCACATACGCACACACATACATACACACACACACACATACACACACACACAGACATCACCTCTACTCGTCGAGCTGAGTCGATTGGTATATAAGACTTGACCCCTCCGAAGGCTCTATAAAATTTTCGTTTTTGGAGTGAACATATAGCCTTTCGGTACACCTTGGTGTACGAGAAAGGCAAAAATATATAAGTTGATTTGTATTTTTATGCGACTTTTCCAGACACATCGCAATAAGTACAAAAATAACATCATATGCGATGAAAATTATTCCTCCGCCATACATATATGCGATAAAAGCTTAAAATAGTACTTCTTAAGGTGTACTACATGCATTCTTATGCGACTCCTGGTTCTCTGGGGTTTAATCTCTTCGCACGAAGCGGGTAAGCAAGCTAACGCTTTAAGCAGTGTAGGGACACTATGAGGTAGCTGTGCGCGAAGTGCCAGTATAGGGAACCCCATTTTCATCCTGACTAGCATGGCGGGAGAGGTCATGGATGAATCATGGTTGATGAAGGCCATAAAAAATAAGGATGAGTAGAGTGCAGAAAAATGGAGGTGGCTGCGCAGCCGACAGGAGAGGTGTCACCAGGCGGCGTTCGTAAGGCCGGTTTTTAACCCGGAGAGTGTAAAGCAGTAATACTTGCAAGCTTGGAAGAGTGGGCCTTAATCGGCCGGCTCGTCCCAGATCGAAGGGAGCAGGGGCTTGCGACTATGTGTAGGTGCTCAGCGATCACAGATTAGGGCGGGTAAGGGGAAAACGCTTTCTGGATCTTGTGGACAGGCAGAAGAAAAAAAGAAAGAAAAATGAGGAACATGAGCTTAGGGACGCTAAGGCAAGAAGAAGTATAAGGGAAAATGCCAAGGGCAAGAAGGAAGACACCCTCGTCATCCAGACAAACGAGTCTAAGCACTAAGAGATTTTGAAGGCGATGATAAGCAATGCCAAGTTCAGGGACTCTGAAGCTGGAGCACTCGAAAAATAATATATCCTCGTGCTAAAGCACGACAAAATCTGCAAAGCGCGGCCTACAAGCACTCATTGACATGGATGAATCTTTATAGTCAATAATCGACTACTTTCCGGCTAAAGGCATTTCAGTACCGACATTAGCCAACATGGTCAGAGCCTTTAGCAGAGTGTGACCAAGCTGGTTCGTGAAACGGCATCTCCTTTACACGATCCAGGCATTGGAATCACCTGTCACCCGGTCTTTGCTCTATCAGCTCAGCGGTTATACAGTCCAGTATCTGAGTGAACTGTTCCAACACCTACTCCTGGACGGGGTATTCACCAGTTGTTCATATCGCCGATCCAGTTGCCATTATCGGTGGGTATTTGGTATGGGTGGTCCGTTATGTACTGTGACTTATCAACAAAGTTCTTTTGAAGACTAGGACCGCTGTACACGTTGTTCGCGTATTTCCCGCAACAAATCAAACACTTGTGATGGTTTGACCTGCCTTGCGCCTTATGACATTCGTCCCCACATCGCCTACAAAGCTTGCTATTGTGCCTCTCGATATCAGTGATATCGTATCACAATTAATCGCCCGTTTATTCAAACACAAACAGCTGTCCCTCAGAAACTCTTATTCCCTTCAGTCTTATCCAATCCTAGCTAGAATCAAAAGCTTCTATCTATAAATTCCATTATTTTTTCTAGTTCCCTTGAAATTACCACTTCTTCCTCAGAACTACCATTCGATAAACAATCATTTTTTTTTGGGGGGCGGTAAGGATATGCAACAAACTGCCCATTATAAAAAGGCAGTTTGTTACAAGTTGGCATATTTGATTAAAAGCAGTAGTTGAGTGTTTTTGAGTGTCCAAATTTACTTTGCACCAATCAATTAGAATTGAATCGATTTGGCCTAGATCCACTCGCCACTGCGAGCATAACAAGCCATATATAGCCCTGACTTTGAATATTTTTCAAGTTCAAGGGGAGAAAACTTTGCATACACCATATGCGACAATATTTATAAACACTCTTCCTCTAGAACAACCACCGATAGTATGGCGTTTAGCTGAGAGTTGTTTATGTTTGGAGAAATATCGATCGGACGCGCGATCAAAACGCAATGCGTGTTGCAAGCTACAGTCCGTCTTGGGTTTTCTTTTTGTTCTTCCATTTAGAACAGATTACCTCTTATGGAACATGGCATATGTTTCGATAGATGGAGATAGGAATCCATTCAATGATTCATACAAGGCATAGATTCAGCCACTTATTCAAGGCGAGAGCCTGGGGTAAGGAACAATCGATCCAACTGTGATTATGAGTATTCGTACTACAGGGGTTCTCGAACGAATTTGAGTACGAGACATTTTCTTCATACATTTGAGTACGAATCAATCAATAGGGTCCTAATATGAAACATATTTTCCCGGTTTTGCTGCATAATACGAAAGAGCATGCTTTTCTGATCTCAATGGTATTTTTTCCGAACTTAAACAGTGACAGAATAGTTAATAAATCGAAAATAAAATATTTATGAGCAGGTCTTGTTTGACATTCGAGGTCAACCTTGACGTAACGAAAGTGAAACGGCGTGTTGCAAAAGACATCACATTGGCTCACTTTTGACAACAAATGTTCCTGTTTGACATACACGGTAAACAAAATTTACCCAAAATTGAGTGCTAAACAAGGAGTGTTGCAAAAAATCTTAAAATTTTTGAAAATATATTTTATGGGTTTTACCTAATAGGAATACTTAAAAAATGAATAAACATGTCGTTTTAATCAATGCTTGATCGAATTATGCAGAAATTGAGATAGGCCTTTTGGAGCCTATTGGGAAACTTCATTTTTATCACGAATTAGATCTTATCCCCACCACTTTATATTGATAGTGTGTGAAAATTTTATTTATGGGAAAGGGGTGCAAATTTGGAATATCATACCCCCTCACCATATTTCGAATAAATATTTCCGAAGGTGAACCGATCTCTCCCCACCACTCTTTAGGGATATTTTGTAGGATCCGTAGTATCCCGATCCAGACCGATCGTGGATCCGATCTCTCCCTTCCATTCATCACGGATAAATATTCCGAAGTTGAACGAATATGAACCCGATCTCTCCCTTCCATTCATCACGGATAAATATTCCGAAGTTGAACGAATACAGATCCGATCTCTCCCTTCCATTCATCACGGATAAATATTCCGAAGTTTAACGAATATGGATCCGATCTCTCTCTTTCATTCGTCACGGATAAAAAGTCCGAAGTTGAACCGAACTCTTCCCACCACTCTTTAGGGATATTCTGTAGGACCCGTATCCCGATCAAGACCGATCGTGGATCCGATCTCTCCCTTCCATTCGTCACGGATAAATATTCCGATGCTGACTCGATCTCTCCCCACCATTGTTTTTAGGGACCCGAATTATCCCGATGCTGAACGAAAACTTTTTTTTTGTCATGGATAATTATCTCGGACGTGGTCGGATTGAAAAATAGAAAAGGCCCCTTTAGGGTCGGACTTCATGAGGATGGTTTGCCTTCAAATTATAAAATGATGGGTTCGATTTTTATGGGAACACAAGGGATATGGAATGATGTTTAGTTTTTAAGGACGAGAAAAACTATCGGTTTAAAAATATACTTTTGGTGTGTAGAAACGGGTTGGGTTCCAATAGAATCGAAGTTTCATTAGATTTGAATATTTGTTTTTAACTCGCCATGAAAAATCAAAGTTTATCCCGAGCTCAAGATTTTTTCTAGGCGCAGGGGCTGAAACGCATGCAAGTTCGGGGGGAAAATTTTGGAATGCGATTGGTCAAATGAACCGTTTGAGTTCATGTAATCAACCAAAAGGGGAAATATGATGAATATGATTGGTCAAATGAATCTCTTTGATTCAAAAAGACATCATATGGGGAAACAGCACAAATGAAAGAAGGATATATGCACATCTCTTTCCAGCTCAGGAACTCCAGGATTCTTTTCTGATTCCAGAGTGGGGATGATTGAAAAGTGTAGTGCATATGTATTGTAATGAGAGTTGATGTGTAGGTTGAAATCTCAGGATATAAAAACCGCTGCCGGACCCTTGATCGAGGAAGTGCTTAGAATTTTTTTAAGAGTTGTTATTAAGGAATTGAGTTATTTAGGGAGTTCTTAGTAAGTGATATTGAAGTGTATAGTGAAGACTAGGAAGTTCGTTTTTATTTTGTGAAAAACAAAGAAGAAAAACAGGAAGAGTAATCCTGAAAATCTGCACATGGAAAACGCAGCTAAGTATAAGAACTAATAAATAATCTATTTTAAGGATTCATTTAGCTTATCCACAAAATATCACATCCGAAAAGTACATTTTTTTAATTTTTTTTACAATCGCTCGAGATTGGGGCGGTTGCACATGTTTCTAGAGCCCCCGGTTGCTTTCCAGAAAACCCAGTTTTTTTAAGTTTCTTGAGGTTTTTCTCAACTTCTCTAGGATTCATTTGCTTCTTCCCAGAATCTTCAACTTCCTGCTCTAATATGAGCTTTTTGCTCAAATCGTCAGCTTTTTCCAATAACTCTTTGCTTTTTACTAGCATCTTGCTCCATAAATCGCCAGCTTGTTTTTGAATCTCGTTTTAGTTTTGGAATAGCCCTAGGTATTTCGGTATCCGAATCTTCTTAGATCCATTATATGTATATTGAATTCACTTACTATTCTCAAGGTTACAAGGGTTTTGCTGAGATCAAACATCCCAAGTAACCGAGCTTCTTATTGAAAGCATTGTCGTCTACCTAAAGTCACAATATTTCTGGTATCCTCATGGTACAGCAATGAATATTATCCATAGAACCTTGTGCATCACATACATAATTAAAACACCTTAATTAAATGTCAAGCTTCACTTGACTCATAAAGTTTTTTTCATACTCCCCTTATATTTTGATATGTTTCACTGTGTTTCAACATTAGAATCCATACATTGCACAAGCACTTGCTCAAGAGAAGGGTTTTTAGGTATAATACTTTTGGTTATACTCATTCCACTATAATAATATTAATACATAGATTAATACACTACGTGCCCCTCCATTTTTACCCAAAAAACTTGCTGAAACCCCAACCTTTTCTATGCACTGGCCTGTTCCAGAAATCATTATTATCTGTTTTTTGTAATAGAATGACTTATTATTGTGTATAACACTGACAGATGAGACATTTGGTTCATTTGAGATTGGTTACTTGTAAAAAATGATACAAATAATTACAACAAAAACAACTAAAATCCGTCCCATACAATGTCAAATAACTTTTTTCTCCCATGATGAATATTTTTGGCCCCATAGCAACTTTTTCTTGTCTCAATTAGACCTTTCGAAAGAGCTATGGGTCATTGGTGTACATTCCGGGCCCAGATTCGCCCAGTCTCCTTTTGTCGGAAATTCTGTCTCAAAATATCTCCAAAGAGGTTCTTAGAAGCTACAAAGGTTGGACTGGTGGTGAATGTGACTAAGACAAAGTAGGGTGGGGCGGGGCAAGATGGGTCGCGGGGCAAGATGGGTCAGTGCCATTTTCGGGCGCATTACTTATGTTTTGATTATGTTAATAATTTTGTTAGATGACCAGCATGAATATACAAAAGTTTGGGGCATTGATTGAAAAATTATTCACTCTCATTGGAAATACACAAAAAAATGGTTTTTTGCCATTTTTCTTATGCGATACATTCCATATATTCTCCATATAAACGGCCGCGGGGCAAGATGGGTCACCTTCAATTTTGAACGTATTTTTGGAGCATTCAAAAGTTATTTATTTTTTATTACAAGACTATCTCATAAATGACTTCAATCAAGCGGAATAAACGCTCAAAATTATAACATAAAATTATGATAATTTTTTAGTAAAAACATCGATTTTCAAGTCGCCTCAGGACCACTCAAATCGTAAAGTTTTTTATATTCCAAATAAATTTATAAAATGTTTACTAGTAGCTCTTGTTTACTCAGTATGGATATGGAGCATATTTGAATGCGGAACAAATCTTATATTTTGACGTTTTTCTTTGAGAAAATGTTAATTACTTAAAAGGTGACCCATCTTGCCCCGCACTTTTTTCACGGCACAAAATCGATCACTTTTTAAAACTGCTTGTTTAACATCATATTTTGTAAATAAAAGAAAATCGGGTTAAGTACGGTTCCTTTGAATTCCACTAAGAATTTGCATCCTTTGACAGATACGTATTTCGACCTCAACTGTAAGGTCGTCTTCAGTGTCTTGTACTTGACTTGAGTCGAGTCAAGTACAAGACACTGAAGACGACCTTACAGTTGAGGTCGAAATACGTATCTGTCAAAGGATGCAAATTCTTAGTGGAATTCAAAGGAACCGTACTTAACCCGATTTTCTTTTATTTACAGATATTCCCCTAACAAGCCCAGGTTAATCATCATCATCATATTTTGTATTTAATGAACTTTTTATCGACTTTTAGCATAGCTAACTAGTGTATTAAAGAGTAGCGGACAAATGCAAACCAATCCAATTTGTATTTACGAAGTTATGGTGATCCATCCTTATGCGACCCATCTTGCCCCGCCCCACCCTACATGCTGGTAGGTGGAACTGAGCGAGACAGGATAAGCCTTGGCAGCAATGTTACGATAGGGTAGTGGAGGTATTTTGGACCGGGCAGGTATTTTGGCCCACCTAGGGAGTTTTATCATATTTATCACATAATCTCTACTAAATCTTGGTAATTTTTTTATTGGAACACGAAAAGTATTCAACTATGTGATGACCTTTATTTTGAATGTCAGTTAAATATGCTGTTCAGTATCAAAAATAGAGAAAATGATTTCACTTCCAATGAAACGCACGGAAAAGCACCAAAAACAAAGAAGGTGACAAATTTGTAGTCGGCTTCGAAGAGGTATTAAATTTTACAAATAAATATTCGTTTCATGTGAATGTAGTTATGGCCTTGTAAGAACTCAAAATAAACTGTTCTTAACCTCGGTGGAGCGATAATATTTACTAAAATGGTGGTTTGAGGTATGGCCAAAATATGTTCAACATAATCAGATGTGAACATATTTTGGACCACCTGTCAGATCCATCTCTCCAGGTTCTTCTAAAGAGAGAAAATATTCATGCCAATGTAATGTACTCTAAAAGCAGATAAAAAGAATAAGTTGGGATCTCCCGTGATCTGGGTTGTTATACGTTTATTTCACAATGAGATTGTTGTGGGTTCGATTTGTTCTAACAACTTTTCGCCAAGTTAAAAATTTCGATTCGATTTGTGTCATAACAACTTTTTCGACAAGTTGAAATTTTCAGGTGTTCAGTCATCCAGTTTAGAAAAGTTGTCCTTCTCGGCAATCAGTTTATGACTGAGACAATGTGTTATCTAATGTATGTTTGACAATTTACGTATCATTCAAATTACTTTATTGTTGATGGCCTTTCCACTCATTACAATATGTGTGGAACGCCTTTATATTTAGAAAAATCATTAGACTTTCACACAATGTGTTATCTAATGTATGTTTGACAATTTACGTATCATTCAAATTACTTTATTGTTGATGGCCTTTCCACTCATTACAATAGGTGTGGAACGCCTTTATATTTAGAAAAATCATTAGACTTTCACACTTCTTCTATGAAGTGTTACGTAATTTATGCATGGTGACCGACGTCATGCAATAGTTAATAAATACACGTATTGCGTAACATTTTTTTATGAAACATCATACTACAATGCGTAAAAACTGGCAATTGCAACAAAATCTCATCTTTTTTTACCGTTACGTAATTTTTCAACGTTCCCTGACTAAAAAAATGAATAGAAAAGATGTAAACTTCACGTACTTTTAACTATGTTTAATTTTTTGCTGAGGTGGCTTTCATTTCATCAATCAATTGAAGTTTAATTTGGTGGGCCAAAATATGTGCACTTGGTGGTCCAAAATAAAATCAGGTGGTCCAAAATAGAAGCCCGAGATCCTTCAGGAGTTTTGATATTTCTTGTATTTACTACAACAATTTTGACTTCTGTTTGGCCTTTTCCGACAGAAAACATGTTGCTCTACGTAATGCCCACTTAAATTATCCATATTTTGAAGTGGGAACTTTCTTTTTTTGCTTATCTGTTTCATCCACTTCCTAAAGGGGTCCAAAATACCTCCCTTACCCTAGACATGGATACTTTCGAGGTGGTAGAAGAATTCGTCTACCTCGGTTCCTTGCTAACGGATAACAAGAACGTGAGCCATGAAATACGGAGGCGCATCAACAGTGGAAGTCGTGCCTACTATGAGCTCCAGAAGAAACTGCGGTCAAAAAAGATTCACCCCCGCACCAAATGTACCATGTACTATGTACAAGACGCTAATAAGACCGGTGGTCCTCTATGGACACGAGATATGGATAATGCTCGAGGAGGACCTGCAAGCACTCGGAGTTTCGAGCGACGCGTGCTGAGGACGATCTTCGGCGGCGTGCAGTAGAACGTTGTGAAAGTGGCTAAAGCTGGACGGATACGGTTGGCAGGGCATGTTGCAAGAATGCCGGACAACAACCCTGCAAAGTTGGTATTTGCTAACGATCCGGTTGGTACAAGAAGGCGTGGTGCTCAGAGGGCACGATCGATGGGCAGACCAGGTGGAGCGTGATCTGGCGAGCGTTGGGCGTGACCGACGTTAGAGGGCTGCAGCTACAAATCGAGTATTATGGCGGCAAATAGTTGATTCAGTATATATTATCATGAATTAGATGTTGAACTAAATAAATGAAATGAAATGAGGTTCTTAGAACCACATATACTTCTGCTAAAATAATATCTATCTTTTTATTGGTCAAAACATGTAGAACACTTTTATTACTACAATACAAAAAATATAAAGGCACTGCGTTGTATAAATGCACATTCGTTACGAACTACGTTTCACGTAGAATTTGTTAACCTGATAATTTCCATATCCCTTGAACAATCCATATTGTCTACTTGTATTCGTTATTCAGCGCACGTCCGATGATCATTCGACGGATTTCCGATGTTCCGGCGCCAATTTCATACAGCTTGGCATCACGCATGATGCGTCCCGTTGGATAGTCGTTGATATATCCGTTTCCACCCAAAATCTGAATCGCATCCAGCGCAATTTGGGTTGCCTTTTCGGCGCAGTACAGAATGACACCGGCGCAGTCCTTGGGGTTTGCCTTTCCCATATCACAAGATCTGGCCACCGAGTACAGATAGGCACGACAAGCGTTCATAGTCGTATACATATCGGCCATCTTACCCTGGAGCAGCTGGAACTCACCGATGCGAGTATTGAATTGTCTGCGGTTGTGAGCATACTCAAATGCTACGTCACAAGCGGCTTGCATCAGTCCAACCGGAGCGGCGGCCAGCACCAATCTCTCATAGTCCAATCCAGACATCAGAACATACACTCCCTTGTTCAATCCGCCGAGCATGTTCTTCGCTGGTACTTTGACGTCTTCGAAGACAAGTTCGCACGTTCCGCTACCTCGGATTCCTAGTTTATCCAGTTTGGGACCTCGCGAAAATCCAGGTGTATCCCTTTCGACAATGAACGCAGAAATTCCGTGCTGTGGCTTGGCACTGAGGTCAGTTTTCGCGTAAATAATGTAGGTATCGGCGTCAGGTCCATTGGTAATCCAGAACTTACTGCCGTTCAGCACGTAGTAATCTCCCTTCTTTTCGGCTTTTGTCTTCATAGAAACGACATCGCTGCCGGAGCCGGCTTCGGACATTGCCAGAGCACCGATGTGTTCGCCGGAGATCAACTTGGGCAGGTATTGAAGTTTCTGCTCCTCGGTTCCGTTTCGGTGGATCTGGTTGACACACAGATTGGAGTGTGCTCCGTAAGACAACGAAATGGCTCCCGAAGCACGCGATATCTCTTCGTTGATGACACAATGGTCCAAGTAGGTTCCACCTAGACCACCGTATTCCGGCTTCACGGTTGGACCCAGCAGTCCCAGGTCACCCATCTTTTTCCAAAAATTACGAAGATCCCTGAAAGAGATTAAAATGACGTTAGTTGGTTGATTTAATGTGGCAGAGGCTTTCAGTCTTTTTGATTCGCGGAGCAGTGCACGATGCACATTAGCGTGGCACACAACTCCTGTACACTTTTAGAGTTCCATTTTGGCCCCATATCAACTGTGCAACATTTCAGCTCGATCGAAAAAAAAAATATATATATTTTAGCGCCAGCCGTTTTTAGTTTTCAATATGTTTGCTATGGGGAAAATCACTTTTTCAAAGAAAAATAGCCATAGGTTTCCCCTTAACCTTTAAAAATAAATCGATGAATGATTTCTGTTGGATTTTTTACGAGGAAAAAATACTTCAAAGACCGCAAAGCGATATAAGTCATGTGGAAAAAGTTATTAGCTAAAAACCAAATAGCATGGCAACGTCGTTTAATACGTAAGGAATAACAATAAATAATAAAATCTCGTTTTTTTATCAATCGTTCAACGCCTAAAACCTTTTTTCATGAACGTCGCATCGCTTTGCGGTCTTCGGAGGTCTGATTCCTCATGATATTTTATTTTCTACAGAAATCATTCATCGACCAGACGAAGAAGTAAAATTTCCCCATAGTAAATCATATGAAAAACTAAGAACGACGGGCGCTAAAATAAATGGTTTGAACGACACCTCACGCAAACCAACGCAGGCCAAACATTTCAACAGGTCCTATCTGCATTTGAGAGGCTCTCTTTGTTCACTTTCTCTTTCTATTATTGAAATGTAATGGTACACTTTTCAACTATTTTTGCAGTAGAAATCAAAAGACGATTGTTTTGACCATCGTTCAATGCAAGGAGACAATCATAATACAAATAAACAGCTGAGATATTAACGTAAGAGAGGGAAACCAAAGAGAGCCTCTCTTCTGCAGATAGGACCTTTAGGCCTGAACGGGGTTCATTTTTAATTTGAACTTCTAGTAACCCTGTGGGCATCGAACAACACACTGATGGTAACCCTTTTCGCTGTTTTGTTTTGATTCTGCGTTCCGTTTCACCCCGTTCCATGAGCAGAATGACGTTTGAACAATTATTAGTTTGAACGATGTGCAGATTAGAGGGGGTCAAATTAAAAAGCGTTCAGATTAGATGAGGTCAAACCAACGGAGGTACACGGTATGCCCCTAATCCCCCTACCTACGGTCAATAATTCGGATTTTTTTTATTTTGTTTAAATTTAATTTTTTAGGTACTTTGCGAAAAAGTAATCCGATGTTTGTGTGAAAAGTTATACCCTAGAATTTCTTTGAAAATTTAATCACCTTTTCAAATTATTTGTATTAACACAGAAAATTTACTCCTGGCAATCGATCGTTTAGCACCAACAATTTCGACTATGAAAGAAACACATTGAAAATCCCTTAAAAAGTAATATAAGGCGTGACTTTGACTAAAAACTAAAAATTCCACACTCATCTCTAGACATCTATGAACTAGATGCGGTAAGATTTTTATGGTCATAAAGACGTGCAGACATTGCTAATACGGAATTACAATTTAGTCCGCAAATGCTCAATTTCACCTCGCTGATCAAATTTGACCCCCGTATACAGTATATTTATATTGCCTTCGCAAGTTTGGGGCATCGTGGGGTTAAATGAGAAAAAAACATTCCAAAAGGATTTAAAACCATATGAGATGACCAGACGCTTGTTGAAAAGCAAAAATAATTGATAAATGGATGATTCATGTATGGAATACCTCGCGGGGTGTGAAGTCTATTTTATTTGTTGGTTTTGATTGGTTTTTCTCAGTAATACTGAACTGCAATTAAACGTCGTTTTTACGTTTCAACCTACTTTTTTTTTTTTTTTTCGGTCATCTTCAGAAAAAATCTGCCGCCCGTCCGTTTCCCAAGGCTATTTTACCCCAATTTCCCTAAAAATATGATCATTTATGTACCTTTGTATAAAATTGTTCAAATTCAGATTTTTTTTCAGTCAGACAATGTCGTTTCGATTTCAATGTCTATTAGCGTGGGTCATAGAGAGAGGTCGTTTTTTCAGATCAAGGTTTTTTTTACTCCATTTCGGGTCTTGGGTGACTGTACAACATTTGAGCACTAGGGTAACGGTCGAATTTTGGACCCCTAGAGGACATTAGTTTGAATTTAAGCTAAAATCAAACAGATTCAGAGGGTGTTACACATAATGATGATGTTGGTATGACCGTAAAATCCGCCACTGTCCGTCAAAAATACCCACAAGGTCATTTCTGGCCGAAAATTTGATGAAAATAACTGATTTTTGAAGCATCAGTTTTCACTGTTTTGGACACCCCAATTTATTTTGGACCCTCTTCAGTATATATTTTGGACACCCGGTGTTTAAACCAACTTGAAACTTTCGAAGAATCTGCCACTTGGATTTGCTCGACCACATCCTAATTGGCTTCTTTAGCGGTGTTGAGATAATTCCATATTCTGAATCTGCATGCGAAACTGATCCGAAATCCAAATTTTCATGAATTTTGGTGCCCAGGAACCTATTTAAAAATCAATTTGAAGTTTGGATGGGAGTGATTTGTAGAATCACCCCTCGTCGCATTTTGTACTGGGTGGAGCTGTCAGACAGTTACTGAGCTGTCAAAAGGTGATTTCAAAAAATCTCTTTGAAATTGATTTTAGGTACCAAAATAAAGTTCTAAAAATCTGAAAAAAATCATAGTGGCTCAGAAAAAGGTGCTCTTTCGTATAAAATCAAAAAATTGATACATTTTTCTTAATTTAAAAACCCAATTACTTGATTGACAAAGGCTGATTAGACGAACTTTGCAAATTTAATGCGCTAGAATGATAAAAGTTTTTGTTTACATCTGCAAGTTTCCCCGGCACCATTTTCTCTTTTCGTAAACATGCCGCGACACTCGCACGGATGACGAGATTAATAAAAATAATTTAAAGGCAAATAATGATATTTCCAGTGAGCAAATGATTGCTGCTCGTGCAGAAAAATCTAATTTAACGAATGATTCTAAAAATTGTCGTCATCTCTTCATTACATCTGTGAAAACTATGAAAATACGGCCAAGGGGGTCCAAAATATATGGGGGTCCAAATTATATTGGTTACCCTATCAGTTATGTTGTTGAGGGGGCCTGTGCCCCCAATTTCATCCTTCTCTTTTTCTTGTTTATTTAGGAGAATGAGCGAGAAAAAAGAAAAAGCTAGCTACGCCAATGCATTTTCCACATATGTACATCGTATCGCTTTGCGGTCTTGGACAAAGTTTTTCGACACATCCTGGGCTATCCTTTTACAATAGCGGTTATAGGGTATAGAACAATTTTGAGCAACTTTCAAGAAAAACACAGTAAAATATGTTTTCCCTTGTAAAATTTCATACAAACTTCAATCGCGATGCGCAAAATGTAGGCCAAACCAATCATGTCCAAATTTTGCTCAGTAGTTTGGGACCTCAAAAGGCATCATAAAAGCTTTGATCTAATTGAATCTGATCAATTTTAAGTTTCCCCATACAACGTTGACCAACCCTAATGCCTATCCCAAGCAGAATATATGCCACAAAGGAGTCACGACAGCGCAGATTTTTGGTTACGCACTAGTCATTACTAAGTAATTCTAGCATTGGGTTAGAAGTACAAAACTGTAGCTCTTGCGCAACAAAAGCCTGTGCTGCCGTGATTCTTATGTGACATGTGTGCTGCTTGGGATACATTCCAGATGTCATAAATTTAGATGATATTAAGGCAATGAATGCTGTTATTTATTTTTAAGACTTTTTAGGTTACTAATACAATAAATGTACCTTAAAACGGAGTAACTTTGATAATGCGGGAAGTTTTGTATATTTTATGTTATTACTATGATTCTATCAGTCAGTTAAAAAAAGACAAAAGTGTTTCAAAGCTATACATATGAAAGGCTATGTGAGAGGTAAAACTGGGTTTACATGAATCTTTTTGGACAAAAATTAAAAATTGTTAGTATTTTCGTCATTCGTTAACACCTTCAAATAATGTGCTCTACAACAATGTTTTGTCTATTTTTTAATGAATGGTCTCGGTAAATCAATCATAGTAGAATTTGAATCTGATTTTGAATTGGTAAATTGGGAGATAAATTTCCATACACCGATAAACGCTTAAAAGTAGGCAATGCCCTAGTAATTTCATGTAATAAAAACTATTATGTTCGGAATTAATTTAAATAAATTTGTGGAAAAGTATTTACATCCCGCTGTAGAGATGTCGTCCATATATAAATCATCTATTTGTGTTTTCTTATGGAAATTTACTTTCAAACAAGCTATTGGTCATTCTATATAGTGTTTTCGCCTTTTGAATTGTATTTTTTTCTCATTCAATCCCAGTATGCCCTAAACTTCCAATTTCTTTAAAACACTACTAGCAAGCACTTCATTAAATTCGTTCATCTTATGTAATGTAATTTCAATTTAGAGCTGTTTTAACTTAAAAAATAATAAGAAACATATGATTTTAGGATATTTGGAGCAAACTGAGCTCGAAAACTATTTACTGCTGTCACCTCCCGTCTATGGAACCATGGGAAAACAATATTTTGGACCTTTTTAGAGTATGTAAGCTATCGCTCATCGTTTGGAAATGTTTGGAATCGGTGATATTAGGTAGAGAATTACTTATACTTGTTTGCGTGAAAATTTAAAAATTATCGATACTTCGGTACCATACCAACGTCACAAAAAAATAGTATTTTTTCGAAATAGTCCTTGAATATTCCATCATTTATTCAGTTGTAATTACGTGAAAAATTCTTTTTAAAAATTAGAAGAAATGAAAATTTACCTCGAAAATATACAATTGCTTAATTGACCACGTAATACCCTAAAATTCCAACATTTTAAAAACGTCTTGTGTGTAACGTTACTCAATGGATTTTTGGACGATCCCAGCGAAATATTTGCCAAAATCATAACAAATGTCAAAATATAACGAAAATACTCAAATTTTAGGGGGAACTGGGATAAAACGAGCTCTATAACTCACTTCAAAGCAGTTTCCTGAACACGAATCAATTCTTGAGAAAATTTGCTTCCAAATGAGCCATCGGTGGTCACATAGAGTCTTGTATTTAGAAGGTTATAAATTTTATTGATTTTTTATAAATGATAGGGCACTGTGCAATGGTTTGGATAGTTGCTATGTGTGATTCATGTTCTGGAAAGCATTGTTCATCGAGAAACATAGTTTTTTTATTATCACACAAAATAGAGCCATCACTGGTGAATTCATCTTCGTTTGTGGAACCATCATCTGCCATTTTTATTTTGGGAGAACGTTCTTTAGGTAAAGAAATCGTTTAATTAATAATTGGATCCTTTCGGGCTATCCAGATTATTTCATAATCGGAATCTTCGTCCAAAAATTAGTCGAAATCCAAAATTTCATAATTTTTGGTGCTCAAGAACTATTTTTAAAATGTATTTAAAGTTTTTTATGGGAAAATTGTTTTGTTCGTGGCGAACTGTCACTTTATCGATTGAACTGTCATTATATCCACTGTTTTGTTTATTTGACTATTAAAATAAAGGAATTAGAATGCAAAAAAAATCACGTTATGCTCAGAAAAATGAGCTCTTTCGATTAGGCTATAGACATTTTGAAAAATTTATTGATTTTTCAATATTATACAAAAGAGCACTTTTTCTGAGCCACTATGATTTTTTCAGCTTTTTAGAATTTGATTTTGGTACCTGAAATTGATCTCAGAGATATTTTACAATATCACCTTTTGATAGTTTTGGCAACTGATTGACAGCTCCGCCCAGTACAAAATCCGACGAGGGGTGATTTAACAAATCACTCCCATACAAATTTCAAATTGATTTTTAAATAGGTTCACGGGCTCTAAAATTTATGAAAATTTGGATTTTGGTTCAACATCGCTTAGTAAGCCAACTGTGGAAGAGCTTATAGAACACTAAGCTGAGAAGCAGGCTGCCCCAGTTGGGATGTAACTTCGGAATGATGATGCCAGATATTATGACAGGTAAATGTATCTGTAAAGCGAATAGAGGAATAGTGCTATCCTTACATCAAACGTATTCGTCCACGTCTTTCATTTCGCTGAATTTTAAAAGTGTTTTTTTTTTGAAAATCCGTGTTATAGGAGTCTGCATTATAAAAATTCATAGTAGGTGTCTCTGCTATACGTCTACTAATGATTCAAACTCATTTTTGAAGATTAAAAAATAACTTAATTTTGATGAATGTAGTAGCGAGGAAAATTTTCGTACTATTGAGGACACGCTCTTCCGGGGGTACGTACTATCGAGGTACGCCTGTGTACGAGAGAAATTTGACTCTTTGGAAAAAATGCGTTGTTAAAAATTATTAAAGTGCTCGGAACAATGTTCTCGTGTATTTAGAGAAATGTTGTTTAATTTTATACATCAAACTAGTTGTCCGGCAAACTTTGAATCGATTGCATATTGCGCTTTTTGACTTGCAGTTCTGTAAAGAAATACCCCTTAAAAGATAGTTTCAAATTTTCTCGGTTGATTTTCACATTTTTCTGATCGAACACGTCTGAGCCCACGTCGAATACAACAGCGAAAGAATTGTGCAAATCTAATAGCCTACTCTAGAGCCAAAACGTGACATACAAATATCATTCCATGCTTTATTTATATAAATACCTACTGTTATTTTTTTAATTACATGGAACGAGCTCACCGATAAATAACCATCCAAGGGTCCAGTGGTTATGATCTCTAAATCGACGCTGACAAGATAGCGTTATACCACTGACTGGCGTCGCCAAACTGAACCCCACAGAAAATGCTCTGTGTCCAGCGTTTGATTTTTCTATAAATGCTTCCCCAATGTTCTAAATTTTGTAATTCCTTCTCTTATTGTCCCTAACTTATGCATTGTGGATTTTTTACAACAACTTTCTATTCATTCGTTTCTCACTAAAAAAATCGATACAATGTTTTAGAACTTCCACTGACGCATATTTTTTTTTCCCAAAGAGTCAATTCTTTGTTCTTCTCATCATACTTTAAACGTCATACGAAATTTGCATGAAAACTTTTGAAAGATCTTTCGAAAAATGAATTTTAACCCATCGACTGATTACAGTACACGACAACGTTTTGAAATTCCAAAAATAATAATTTCAAATCCAGCATAATGCACCATAACCCCAAGGATACTTACTTGAATTCATTTTGCTTATCTATTTCCTGAGCGAAGGGGGCCAATTCTTTCTGCGCAAAATTGAACACCGTCTGACGTAACTAAAAAAAAATCAATGCAAAAATGGCTCAATATTAGTTGGGGGTTATCTACGTCACCTGTGCCAATTTCCATGCCATACCTGTTGCTGTTCCTCGGTCAGTCCAAAAATCGTTTCATCGATCGGGTAGTGGGATAGCGATCGACATCCCGCTCCAGCCAGAGCAGCTCCCTGAGGTCTGAGCCTCTTGGTCAGGAATTTAGCTGCAGTTGTTAGATTGCGGATCGACATCGTTTCCTTGTTCTGGCTTGCGCACGACTACGTCGGCGACAACAGCACCAGGGCCCGTCAACCAGTTGCGACGGACGATGATCTTGCCTACCTTCCTATATGTGATAAGCGAAATGTGCGCGAGGATTGGAAACAAACACAAAGTTTACGCTCACTTTCAATGCGTATGGAACAGCCGGCAACTGGGGTGTGTGAAATATACAGGCTAGACCCGAGGTTGTCCGTCAGAGGATGTACTTATACCAAAAAAGAAGACTTTACTGTGGGTGTGAGTTTTGGATGTTGTTTTGCAAAAATAATTTCAATATTGTATGAGCACAGCAAAATATGGTCAAAGCAATTGGAACTGATACATATCCTTTATTTAAAATTTTGCTGTACTTTTTGAATCAAGAAAATTAATGTATAAAAAACATCATCAATTTTTTTTTCTATTGAAAATAAAATGGTTCTATTGAAATACCTTTAATTCAAAAAAGGTGTTACTGCTGCTTAATTTGATTGAAATTAATTATTAAGGTTAGCTAGTTTTCTTCTTTAGTTCCCATATTGACTGTTGCATAATAAAATAGTTTGAATATACACACTTCGAAAAAATCTTGTAATATTGTGTCATATAAGTCCGACATATAAAAGCAACACATTTGACGCAAAATTGTGTGCGGCCTTAATTTTACAGGAAACGGAAAATGTTTGACTCATGTAATTTTACCACAACAGCTCAGCACGTCGGCTACTTGTATACATGATTTAGAACTGTGCTATTTATAGCACCGAATATTGAAACAAAAAAAAATACAAAAAAGTTCCATTCGGGAATCGAACTTCGATCCTCAGAGTGTCAGTTTTCGATCTTGCTCTCTCGGCTGACTCACCACGTTGAAGAGGAGGCAGTCGAAGATGAACAACTTCTACCATAAACGAACTTGCGCGACGGCTGTCGTGTCGTCACTGCTGGCGTGTATGTATGTACTGAGACAGCCGTCATCGCAACCAAGCAGACAAAGCCGCCTTCTGATTGACTGAGCGTGGCTGTTTTCGTTTACCACGGCATCGGCTGATGGCAACGGATTGTCATTTCAAAGTTTGTGGCTCAACTCGGTGTTAAATTTATGAGCGGTTTTCATGCTGTTTCACCTTCGTAATAAACAAATTTCCAATCGACTGCAGTCTTCATCTGTTTCTGTAAGGTGCTGTTTGACAGTTCAACATCAGTAATCATATGTTTCTGTAACATATCGCGTAAATTTACAGCGTGGAGAACTTAATTATCAGATCTGTTATTTAAAATTATGACTGGAAGAACTCAAACAATATAAACTTAACCCTCTAATACCCAAATTTTTGATTTTGATCTAAATATCATTTTTCGTCATCTAAAATCGATTTAAACATGTTTTGGAAGATGATTCTTTTTAATTCTCGATTTCGTGAATTTCAGTTTTTGATTTTTCTAATTTTTATTTTTGAACATCCCCACACTTTTATATTTTTCCTGGAAGCCTATTTGGGATACGGATTTTTTGGGATGAAAACATTTTGAGATTTTATGATTATTGTTGAAATATTTTTATTTTAAATTTTTTTCATGTAAAATTTTATTTTCCGTGTAATTTTAAAGAAAATAATTTTAGAGTGTATTCGATCCCCTTAAACTATTAAACAAGGATAGAATGGTTTGGGAAAAATTTAAAATATGTTAATTGTAGCGATTCAATACAAAATAAACAATGATTTCTAAAAGGTGACCAAAACATCAATTTTTCAATGATTTTTGAAAAATGTAAATACGCTTTAAAATACACCAAAAACCATTTTGAGATATACAAAACAGTCCTAAATATCAGCCAAAAATATAAAAATTTTGATTTCCCTCGAAACAAAAATTACAAAAATGCTCAAACTATACCCCGTCTAAAGGCGGGATTGGGTATTAGAGGGTTAATACGTACGTCACAAAAAGTGTAAAAATGTGGCACATTTATGTTTATGTCAAAGCTTTTTCAGGCAGTTCGATCAATTGTGTCACTATTAAAATTGAGATTTTTTTAGTGTGTAGCGTATGGAACAATTCCCTGCTTTGCGTTGGTTTTGGACTACTAAAATTACTTAGGAAGCGCTGTATATTTTTTTGGATAAACTTCTATCACTTGTTTTTTTTTGCATCTATCTATTTTTAAATTAAACATTACGTTTTTTTTGCATCTATCTATTTATCATTATCAACACTGAATGAGTTGAACTTTGATACGGAGGCTCGGCTCGGAGATACAATACAAGGCATAGGGAAGTGGTTTTTTTTGCACTACAAACTTGGAAAAAATTCATATGAATCTGCGTCGCTTGGATGCACATATGCAAGCGGCGCATATAACGTAAATTTAAACGCCTAAGTGACGTAATTTTCTGTCACTTTTAACTGTTTTTTTTTACATATGAATCATAATGATGCTCGATTTACAAATTGTTTACATCACATTGAACTCAATTTTACAAGAATGACGTATTATTAAGTCAAAAGACCTATACATTTACGTCATTAAATCACTTGCGTTATGTCCAATAAATTTACGGCACGAATAATTATGTTTTTTTCGTAGTGTGTATGGCTTAGATGAGATATTTTGCTAGCATAAGTGCATTAATTAAAAATTCAAGATATGTGTATACGCTGCAGTCACAGTTTTATTCTTATTAGATACCACAAAACGTGATCGAAGTTCTATTATACATACTATTTGAAAAGTGACTCTAGTAGTTTACTTGATATATAATAATTATGTGAACTGTTAGTTGTATTTGCTCATTACACTAGTTTACAAAATAAAACAAAAGTCGTGAATTTCTGTTAATGACCAAAATTTTTGAAGTACAATTTAGCACTGATTTCGAAACCGTGCTTCAAAAAATTTTAAGTAGAGCAGTTTTTGAGTTTTAGCTCAATATCGAGTTTTAAAACTTTTAAAAATATAGGATTTACTAAAACTCAAATATCTTACGTTTTGTTCAACCAATTTCAAACCTTTTTTATAAATTAAAAGCTGAATATAATACCATTCGATCATTCGAATGCAGGTTTTGCATCAGATTGATGAAATTCAAGATATTGACGAGTTTTGGGGACGATCTCCTTAAATTATAGCCAAATTTTAAAAAAATTATGATGAAATGTATTTTTTTCAATAAGAAAAATTCAATCTAAAAATTCTTTCTCAACGTTTATTTGACATATCATATGTAGGCGAGTTACAGTAAAAAATCAGCTCAATCGGAGCATTGGTTTCGGGAAATTAGATGTGTGAAGTAAGCGACCTTGCTTAAGAATAGAACAAAAATCGATTTCAAATCATCATCCTTGTATGGAAAGTCGAAAAAAATTCCGCTCTACTGTAATTTTTTTCCTTCGCGTTTTCGAACTCAGGGCATGATTCTACACCAAAAATGATCATCAGCTTACCGAGTTCAAAAATGCTGTAAACTAGTGTTATTTGTCCAGGATCGTTTTACAACTTCCTCATTCTGATTCAAAGGCGTCTCGTGAGAAATTAAACTGCATGTGCATTAGACCTGTTCACTTTTTTTGACCTACCCGTGTCACATCAAATTATCAATCCACATGCAAAAACAAGGCTTCAGTCCAAAATTGAGCCAAATTGATAAAGGTTTAGAGGTGTATCAAATCGATTTTGTGTTTTTTCGAGCATTTTCACGAAAATGTACTTCAATATCCAGAAAATTGCACCAAAAAGGTACCGGAGATACCGTTAAAATATAGTTAGAACAATACTCTACAACTTTGCCGAAGACACTACGGTGTTTAAATTGCGTATTTCAAAGTTATTCAACAATTTTCGTTAAAAAATCATCAAAAAATACAATATTTTTGCGATTTTTCATGTAAAAGTCATGTAATTTTACATTGTTTTAGGTGACTAATTTTATGAGCTATTGCTCCTATGTGTTACGAACATTTCGTCCATATATCATTTTAGTGTAGAAATTCGTTTTCATTGACTAATTATCAAAAGTTTGTCACGTTGAGACTAAAAATTGTACAGAGTTGCCAGCATAAAATAAAACAAAGTTACCCATGATTTAAACGTCATTACACTTCTTTGTCTCATCTGCATCAGTTTAAATTTAGTGCAGTTGGTTGAGCATGAGATTGTGGATTCGAAGATTCAAGGTTCGAGTCCTGGAATAGCTTTTTTTTGCGTCTCGATCCTGCTATAAGTTGATGAAACTACGCACTGCATCTCATTGCAATTTGGCATCATAGCATTGTTTCGGAACCGTAGAGTGTAATAATGAAGTTTCCCTTCATCGTGTAGTTGTGCTGATTTGTGGGTAGATAGATAACAAGTAAGCTCCAATCACAGTTGTCTGTAAAATGTTGCATCCAGAAGCAGTTCCATCATCGTGTTGAATTGTTTTAGCTAAATTGATCATTATCAAACAGATGCTCAATATTTCGCCCAGCTGATATCGTCGACACAATTTATTGTCAACAAGTATAAACTAAATATCTAGCTAGTCCTCGAATGGGCTTAATTGGCAGGTCCCGATCATTATTCTTTGGGAGATTGCGTGCGTGTAAGTCATGGCAGATTCATCATCCTAACTGCTACAAAGAAAGAAAAACAAAAGTTTATCATGTATTTGAGGCTTGAACCTGGGATCTTCTGATCCGCAAGCTCGAGCCTTACCATCTGCACCATTTCTGATACTTAAGTCAAAAGACATTAGAATACGATGGCATGACGTCTTAATCATGGGTAACTTTGTTTTAATTCGTGCTGGTAACTCTGTGCGATTTTTAGTATCAACGTGACATACTTTTGATAATTAGTCAATGAAAACGAATTCCTACACAAAAACGATGTATGGACGAAATGTTCGTTACATAAAGGAGTAATCGCTAAATTATTTAGTCACGAAAAACAATGTAAAATTACATGACTTTTATATGTAAAATCGTAAAAATATCTTGTTTTTTCGTGATTTTTTAACTAAAATTGTTGAATAACTTCGAAATACGCAATTTAAACACCGTAGTGTCTTCGGCAAAGTTGTAGAGTATTGTTCTTACTTTATCCTAACGGTATCTCCGGCATCTTTTCGGAGTAATTTTGTGAATTTCTGAGTGAATTTCTGTGAAAACGGCTAAAAAAACACAAAATCGATTTGATACACCTTTAAATCTTCATCAATTTGGCTCAATTTTGGACTGAAGACTTGGTTTTACATGTGGATTGATAATTTGATGTGTCACGGAGAATCGGAGAAAAAAAGTTTTAAAGTGAACAGGTCTAATGTGCATGATAAACTCTAGAACTTCTTTCTCACCTTTCAAACACCAATGCATAAACATTTATTTTCAGAAAAAAATGACGCGTGTTTGGGGCAGTTGCGATGAAAATCTCGGTCGCGTTGCATTGTTCGAAGGACAAAGAGAAAAATTGACACGTGTTTGGGGCAGGTGCACATTGTCCTTCCTCGTGAAGTGATAAAAATGGATGCACACTTGGTAGCAAACAGTTCTTGCAGAAAATTGAAGGAGTTAAGGAGTGGTTGCTGTCATCCGACGACATGGAACTGGGTGAGATCATTCTGAGTTTTTTTTTTCTTCACATACTAGTAGTTGGGATAATTTCACCAATGCGTTTTCATGAGGACTCCTGAAGTCTATAATATCTGCAAATCAATCTTGTAGTTCTGGTGCAGGCTTAATATTGAAGCGATAAAAATGTTAGGAGAAAGTGATTGCAGTTCACAACAATCATTGAGCAAATTTAAAATAATTGGCTTAATTACCTCAACGGCTGTCGATCACAGGTAACACATAGGACTACTCTTAGTAAAATGCATGATTCGAAAATAGCTATCTAAGCTTGAAAGTTTATTCTCCGTATACTCTAAGTTCAATACTGTAGGAAACGCGCGACTATTTCCATGAGTCGATCGATTTTCTCGGCAGGGAGATGGGGACGCGAATATTGAATGTGAAATCAGGAGCGCGCGATAACTTTCGTGGGAAAGTCGGTTGTCACGGTAGTGTAAACGATCAATGCGGTGACGCGTTTAATGTAGAATGATCGTAGACGTATGTGCATTACCCTTACTATCGCGATCAAATAAATCACATTCGGGATGAAGACCGTGTCGTGCATTTTCATATAACTAGTGGATCATATCACCTACTAAAGGTGGCTCCAAGATCCACGCCTTACCCTGCACTACTAACAAATACTCCTTCCCGAGACAACTGTGGAGATGCTGTGGATTCCACAGTTTCAAGTAACAACGGTTGTCTAACATTCCTTCCCTTTCCCGATGTCCGTAAGGACGTGGCCGGCGCCGTTATTGACTTTCAAATATTGATCTCTCGAGTTGTGCACATTGAGAGTGTGTAGCACCATTCATTGGATCTCTGTGCAATTTCAATTGTTATGTTCAATCACGGAGTAGCAACTACGATGTGTACGGTTATCTTTGCTTTGCTTTGCTTTCTTGTATTTATTACAACAATTCTGAGTTCTGTTTGAATATTTTCGATAGAAAACATGTTTCTCTTGGTAATGCCTACCGAAATTATCTATGTTTTTTTCGCCAAATTGTTCATCCGCTTCCTAAAAGGGTCCAAAATACCTTCCTTATCCTATATTCAAGTTTTATAATCTTCTTGTTCAGACGTAGCGTGCACCATAATCAATAAGCGTCGCAATGTCATGCCAGTGACACGTGCTTTTTTCCACTCCCATGGAAACATTTTCTCCGTCTCTCAGGTGCACTAAAGAGAAGTGAACTTGCTTAGCTTTCTACATACACTGAAATAAATTTTGTTGTGGAAATTACCGATTCCATAGTAAAATTACTAACCGTACCTATGAATCTCAACCGACAACAAAATCTGTTAAGTTCACTGAAATATGATTGAAGTAACAATGCATTGCAGTAAATTTGACTAAAAGCGTAGTCGCCTCAACAACAAAACATTGTCATTTTTTCCTGGACACGCATCTTACAACACGGTATGGTTAAAAATACAATGCCCAGTTGTTAAATTTAGATTTTTTTGGTAATGTTAACAGCACGGCTAGTTAAATTGACAGTGTTTTAGTGAAATTAACAGGAAATAGCTGTCGGTTGAGAATCATAGGTACGGTTAGTAGTTTTACTATGGAATCGGTAGTTTTTACAACAAAATTTATTTCAGTGTACACAACGCCACCTTTGCTCCAGGCATTGCAGACTAATACAACTGAAACTAGCTTCTTTGTAACACACAACTTTCGTCCACTAAATAGAGAGAGTTCAAACGGCGATAGCAAAGTCGCAAAGTTATAGTGGATCAATGGGGACGCATGGTAGTTTAATTTCTATGTTTTGTTGCTTTCGTTTACCGGAGTCCGCAGACTCAACCCAAATTGTAATTTGGAATGCGAATTTAATAGGTTCTTGGTGAACTAAAACTCTTACTGCATTTAGTTATGCGCTAAAATCACAAAACACAGCTTACGTCTTTTGACTAAAAATGCAGTGGACTAGCTAGATATCGACAGACCTAAACAAAATGGAGTATCAAAAAGGGCAGAGGCGGAATCATTTTCGTTAATTCGTTAACCCAGTAATCATCAGCCTTACTGACAGACAGTAGACTTACAGCCTAAATGAAAATACCGTAAAACAGGGTATCTTTGATAATGCGGGTAACTTTGATAATGCGACAGGTATTGTATAGTTCAAGCCTAACTTTACCAAACACCGTATCTAACCAAATATACAAACGGAGAAAATCGAAGGGGAAGCTCGCTGTTCCAATAGCAACTCATACATTGAGCATTTCCAAAACGAGTGATACAAGCAATCCTTAATTAAGCACCTTGGAGGCGAATGAATTAAAATTATTAAATTTAAAGCCCCCCCAAAAAAAAAAAAAATAAGCACCTAATGTGAAACCTTTTTTTTGTTTACATATGTTACATACGGTGTTTGGTAAAGTTAGGCTTGAGTTTATCTTATATGATTCCTTCAATCAGTTAAGAAAAAAAAGGGAAACGTAGATCAAAACTATACATATGAAAGTCCATCTTAAGTTTTTTTTTCATTAACACCTAGTTAATATTAAACATTTTAGCATAGCATAGCATAGCACGAATACTTGCACACTTAAACATTTTGAGCAAAAAATAAGAGTTGTTTAAATTATTGTCATTAGTCAACCCCTCCAAACAATCTGCTGTATGAATTCGTTTCAACTATTTTTCAATGAATTTTCTGTTATTCTTGGTTGATCCATCATAGTTGATTCTAATGCTAGCCTTGAATCTCTTAACGAAGTGTGTTTTTACTAACTGGAACCAATTTTGTAAATTGGGACATAAACCGGTAAATGCCTAAAAGTATGCAATTCTTTTGTAATTTCTTGTAGTTGTGTTCAAAATTAGTTTATAAAACATTCTAAACAACCCATAAAACCCATGTAATCATATGTTGATGTACTGTTAAAAATATTTTTTTTTACAAAGATAATGATTTTTGATAGCTAAGTCCACTTTATTTCTCACTCAGTACTCAAGAACCTCATTTTTAAATGTATAATTTTGTAAAAAAAAATCCATATTTTAATATAAAAATTCAAACTAATATACTACACCAGGCCTTTTGATGTGTTTTTCAGGGCACTATCAAAGCTACCCCAAAATGAAAATGAGCATCTCGCTTATATGAAAGCTTTCCTGTTTACCATACCATTCCTGTTTTCAACAACGTTTCATTTGGAGGGAGTTTTAGAAGGAACTTTCGAGTTATAACAGTACAAATGAGCCAACATTTGACCAAAATCGAGGGGTCCTCAAAAATTTGTTGTGGCTCTAACTAACGGGGGGTCCATCAATTTAACCTTCCAAGACGCGCGCCATCAAGCAACCGAAACTGCACCGCGCTAGTGCTGTATACGAAAAGCGAGTTTTTTTTATAGTGTTGTACTTTTTACAACAGCGCGCACGCAACCAAATGCATTTTTCTTACTTTTTCGGCAAGGACTTTCAAAAAATCGCTACCTTAAGCATTTTCAAAGACAAGGTGTGCATAGTGAACCGGTCTCAGCGAGAATTACTCATGGACTAGTCAAATTCAAGGCTGAGAAAGATTATCAATATTTTTAAAGTCTATTGCAGGTTAGAAAATATTTCGAACTCGTATAGAAATTATGATCCCATATTAAATTCATAGCTAGGAATCGAAGATGAACAGAACTTAGTATTGAGAAAGAGTAGTTATTAAATTATCGAGGGCTTTTTTGTTTATTTATACTTCTTTCGAAAACTTCTTAATGAAATACTTATATAGTAGTAACACAGTACAGTAGATCAGTGTTTCCCAAACTTTAAGGAGATATCGCCCCCTTGGAGCTTGAGAATAATATTTTCGCCCCCCTCAGTGAGATTGAATTTTTCCATGATAAAAGGCTAAAAATTTGCGAACCGGGAGCCGTTAATAGCCCACTATTTGACACTTTTATGGTAACACTGGTATTTAATGTACCTAAATTAGTATCGCTCTCATTTTCATTGAGTTGTAATGCAAATGCGTTGATTGTCTGCATTTGAAAAAAAACTGCATTTTTGCATGTAACAACAGTGCATCTTGAGATCATAGTATTGAACAAAATCGAGCAAAATAGAACGGACTGTGAACATTTACGAACACTCGTTAAACTCAATCAGATGTTTCACCAATATTCTAAAAGGGGGTTCTTCAACACCCGAAATATTTAGTCATAAGAACTCAAATAGGACTGGTGAGAAATTGAAAAACAATTACAAAAATATCGTTGAAGCAAAAATTACAACTCGATTTCTCGATTTATTGTAATTTTTCTAATCAACGTAAAAATAATCTTAAAAAATCCCAGAAAACTTGAAATTTGAAGAATTTTCTAATAAGCTTAGTTCAAAATCGACGAAATGGCCACTTATACCCCTTTGCATCTGGGCCCCTTATTTGTATATTTTCAAATGTAGTCAGCTTTGCTCAATAATTGAAAATTATGAAAAGCCTGGGATGTGTGTCAATTCAGCTTCCCAAGAATTGTAGAAATTTGTGTTGTCAAATAAGTAGATATGCAGAATGCAGCTATCACTCGCTTTTGAAAGAATTCAACGCTTTATTTGTGGAAGATTTTCAAAAAGCTACTTTCACTAGCAATGTTTGAAATTTCTCCTGGAAGCTTCTCTGATATATTTTCAAACAATATGTGACGACCTTCATCCGAATAGTGTTCTAGATGCATCTTAAACGTCATGTTTTTGATTGAAGTTTCAATAAAAAAAAAACCTCATATAAATTAAGAACAAAACTTTCTTATTTTTTACTTAATAAGAAAGTTTTGTTCTTGCCTTCATAACTTGGATAAAAATCAATTTTCAAATCCTATAAACAAAAAATCTTGAAATGTCAGGGAGTTTTAATGATAGAGATGACATTCTGAACTTGTATTTCAATATTTTTGATATTTCTCAATTATTTAAAAAATCGCCCCCTTATTTAGTATTTTCGCCCCCCAAATTTGGTATTTCAAATTTTCGCCCCCTTCGGCCTGATTTTCGCCCCTTGGGGGGCGATTTCGCCCACTTTGGGAATCACCGCAGTAGATTCTAAGCTCTTTACTTGAAATAAAAGCCGAATGACTTTCAGTACTTTAAACATTTTCATTACAGACATCATATCTGTTAGGTTTTCTCATAATCTCCTATCTCAAAAATATTTTATTGTCATAATTCGATGCCAAGTCATGATTGTCTTCATTCCAATAAACTCAGCAGGCTTAAACGAATATAATACATCCAGCAGCAGTTATTACAAATATAGATCGTATGTTCGGAATTTCAGAACAGTTTGGATGATCTTGATATATCTAAATAACTCGTAGTGTCTGTTTAAATTCAATGATCTCCAATAAACAGTGTTGATCGTGTAGCATAACCAAAAAAGAACCACTATGTGGGCTTCGTGGCCGTTGTAGGAAATTGATAATGTTATTCTAAAATAATGAGTAGATGATTTGCTTCGGTGTCCCGAGACATGCGCTCGTTGTTAGGGACAACAAGAAAAACCGGTCATAATAGTCGGGGACCTACTTGAAAGGCATAATTGACTGAGACGTGGTGATATAAAGCTGCTGTTTCAGAGCGCAAGTAATTGAAGAATTAGGTTTTCTGTTCATCATCTGATCGTGGTTTATTGAATCCAGGATTGAATCTTACTTTGGATTCGAGCTAGACCCAACAGCGGCGGCAATCGTTTAGGCGTATCATAAGCCTCGGAGTGTGGGCTCGATTCCCGCTCCAGTCGGTGGAAACTTTTCGTCAAACGAAAAATTCATCACTGGGCCACTGGGTGTTCTGTGTGTTGTCCGTTGTCTAGTGTAAGTAATGTGTTCAGTCTGTGCAGCCTCTGTCTGAAGACGGTGTGAATTGTCTTTTTAAGAAACATTATACGCAGTACCTACGTCTCATATTCCTAACCTCATAATGATTTGAATGACGTCTCAATCTATTGTATAATTCTGAGGTTTCAGAAGATTTATTGGGGACTGTTAATTGCATATTCAGTAAGGACCCGATTTTATCAGTTCCATTTTGCGACAAACTTTTGGCTCTTGTTATCCTACGGTCAAACTGAAATCAATTCATTAATGTGTATCATCAAACTACAGCTAAGATGCAGAACATAAAGGAATAAAAAGTTTGGAAAACTGTTTAATTTTTTAAGGAGAGCAAAAAATGTATTCCGAAAAGGGGCTGACAAAATCGGGTCACTTATGTCGTAGCTTTATATGATGTAAGAAGTTGCGATTACTCCCGTAGACTCCATGATGTAAACTCAAAGACAGCTTGGATGACCTGGCACATCTTCAAACCTATTCTCCACTTTTTATTTTAAAAATTTTATGTTTTTGAACACCAAAAATATAGAAATACGCAAAAAATGGTATAATATTGCTTAGAAAAAATAGTCCCCGTCAGGTTTAAGTGACAGTGATGTAAAATTTTTAATAATTTGTATTAAATTTGGCATTTTTCTAAATATAGTGATAATTTCTGCAATAACCTGTAACATGACGTCATCTGAATGGTCCATATTGCCACCACCAACACATTCATTCACCAGAATCGCCCTATACGTTCCATTTCCCCATTTCAAACGAAGAACTATGTTTATGTTGTTGCTTTCCTCGGTTCGTTCGACTCACAGCTTTAGCTTGACGGTTTATGCTTTGTTTCGGTATTAGTTACCATCTAGTTTGTTTTAGTTTGCATAGGCGAAAGTAGCAAAGGAGCAGTAAATGTGAAATTTTCTTTCCTAGTTCCTATCATGGTTGAACAACTAGATAGTTTAATTATTAAAAACGAGCCATTCTACGCCGTTGAAGAACCAGATCTTCTCAATGGTATCGGAACCAGTCATTTTTCATTGGGGGACAGCGATTTACGTACGCTCTGTCTGAATAGATTAGGGCTATGCGAGGAAACGGTGGCGCTATTGGAAGGTAAAGAAAAGTCTCAATTTTTTGCTTTCCTAATGATTAAAAACTTTCTTCCGCCGTAGCGCAACAAATCGATGTTGAATGCTTGAAGAAAATGCGCTTCGAAGATGTTGATACGCTCTTTGATGGACGTCCACTTGGGCCAAAAATTCATTTTAGGGAAGCTCTGTTATCATGGAGGATAGATATTGGATTACCGATGAAGAGCTTGCGGATGATTTCTTACCGTAAGAGATCTATAGATCAGCTTGATACGAGACCGATAAAGTATTCCAACAGTGGTGGTTGTGAACCAATGAGAAATGCATCAATCATGGTCGAAACTTCGCACAGATCCCATAAAGCACCACCCAATATTTCCTATAAGACTTTTTCTTGGCCAATGACAGTGGAGGTGCTGAAGGATATATTGAACAGTTCCAATGTTGGAAGAATGATTCTACACTCGGGAGAACTTGGAAGTTTAGAAAAGTCCTTCCAGAGTCAGCTAACGGCAATAGTGATCGATTACCACATGGAATTTGACACTAAAATTACAGCTATGCAGTTGGAAAACTACCAAAGATGCATCACGACGTTGTTTCCACATGAAAATAAGGTACGTTTTGAGCAGCCTCCCCGTGTATACGGCTATCAAAGGATGCTTCATTCATTTTAGAATTCGTACCACATTCCTCGGGGACCTACGAGGCGGAATCCTGGCGGTTCATTGTACTCAAGGTTCATCAACCAAAAGATTAGCAAGAAAGCCTTGGCCATCGGAAGTGGTTTGGCGTCTCCCTTCAACATGTAAACGGTAATCAGATTATACGTCATCTATGTGCTGCTATTGATTATGTTGCTTACCGTAATAGGTTCGATTTTAAGCCATATTGTTTAGAATATACGTTTTGTTGCATTATTTATATAAATAAATTTTAATAAATATTTATTTGATTGGAAACGTTTTATATGACCGCGGTAAAGATCTTATTTTTCCTCAATTCCCAATCATACAGACTTGTTCCGGCTGTGGATTTCCAAAATATCCTTACTGGAATGGTTCAAGGTAGCGAACTATCATCTTAGCTTGACATTGGGAAACAAGCTTCCCTGCAGGCAATAGGTTGACAAAACGGTCACATAATGCAACATCTTCCTGCTAAAACACCCTATTCTTTGATAAACTGGAAATATCGAACCAACAATACCACGTGCAAGTGCGCTGCCCAACCCAGAATCAATTGACATTCTGCCGTGTGATTAACTCGATTCACATAAAAAAAGGACACGCACACCGTCCTCAGCCAAAGGCTGTACAGACATGTGAGTGAGTACTGATTAAGTACTGATGATGATCCCATCTGCACTATCAGAACATTAACCAACAGTCCGACCTTTTGCTGCTTCCATCAAATTGATCGAAATTCATGACACTAAAACTGCTGAATTCGCCGTTAAACCTTCCAGAGTGATTTTGAAAAACAGGCATACGTTCTCTTAGCCATTTAGTAGGTTATTGAGGTGCTGCTTCCACCTTTCAATCACCTCATGTCCATTGTTATCCCTGTGTGTGGCCTTCTGATATCTACAGGGGATAGACAAAATGTTCGGGACAGGCAAAATTTGTACTTTTTTAAAGATGTAAAACTAGCTGTAACTTTTCGAAAAGTGCATCAAATATTCTCAAATTTTTTCTTTAAGTTCATCAACTAGTTGTCCAAATTTGGAAAAGATCGAGCCATTCTTCACGAAGTTATAAAGATTCTTGAAAAAGGTAAAATTATCCAATAGCCAACTTTGAGCTGATATATCTCCGTATTCAATGAACCGAATGCAATGAAATTTTGACCTTTTATGACCAATATAATGAGCTATGAAAAACAATTGACTTAACTTAAAATTCTTAACACGGAAGAAAATTATAACGATTTGATTATTTTTCTAATAAAACACTAAATTATCCAAAACATCAACATCGTTTCAAAATTCAAGATGCAAATTATATTTCATTTAATTTCCCTCTAATTGACTTATATATAGATGTGTTTTGAAGGAAAGTAACAACATAGCCGCCAATAAATTGAAAAAGTAATGGAACGTTTATTTAAAATATACCAATTTACTAAAAAAACGTGAAAAATTGCTATAACCAGGCCCCTGGCATGAATGGAATATATCGTAGCCAACATCTAACTGCCTTATACTCATATTCGTGCAAATTAAAACGAGCGTGTAATCAACAAACGCAGTTTTTGTTTGATGTTGTGAGCCATACACGAAATCACATTCACAATGCGTGTTTGTTGGGTTGCTTTATTCAACTAATCGCATGCTCCTCTTACCGTACATTAATATTAAAGCGAGTTTGACGTGTTTTGTGATCATCACAGGTGAAAAAAATGATTCCAAAAACTGATCAACAACCCAAAATAAACGTTAAACAAAAAAAATGTTGATGTTTTCGTATTTGACAGTGGGCGCTATTTATTAGCGCCCAGGACATCCTGTCTACCATGATTCCAATGCATTGATATAGGCCGTGTCAGAGGCCTGGCTATAACATTTTCTCTTGTTAAAAATTTCATGTTAAGTCAAATGTTTTCAAGAGTTCATTATATAAGTCATGAATGGTCAAAATTTCATTGCAATCGGTTCATTGAATCCGGAGATATAACAGCTCAAAGTTGGCTATCGGATAATTTTACCTTTTTCAAGAATCTCTATAATTTCGTGGAGAGTGGCTCGATCTTTTCCTAGTTGATGAACTTACAGTAAAAATTTGAAAATATTTGATGATGAAAAAGTTACAGCTAGTTAGACATTTTTTTAGAAGTGAAAATTTTGCCTGTCCTGATCATTTTGTCTATCCCCTGTATCTATCTATCTATCCAGAGGCGCGACCACGTCCAAATGCGTGGGTAGGGCAAATGTATGGAATCATCGAAACTTTTTTGTAGCAGTTTTTGAGTTACCTTCAAATATCCCAAATTTGAAAATATTGATTTAATCAACGGGTTATATATGTTGAGGTCGAGCACAAAATATATTTTTTAGTTCTTTGACCTTAAAAATGCTGTATCAAATTTTCATAGAGATCGAAGGAGTAGAACCAAAGATATAGCGTTTTGCGCGTCGCTCCTTTACGGGCATGTAGTGTTGAAACTTAAAAGTGATACGAGATGACATGTTATTTTCCCTCATTCTAACAATTTGCCTCACGATTTTGAAGATGGTAATCTCGATTTCTATCGCACTGAAGATGCTGAGAAACAATCAGCATTATGCACTGCAAGTGAGTATACACAATGATAAGTTTTTGTTGTAGAATATGAATTAAAATCTGAGATTACCATCTCAGTAGCAACAGAGCAATGGCGGATATTTCCGCGACCATCTCGTTCGCCCTTAAACGCGATTATCTCGGAATTGTTTCTCAAAAAACGTCGATGCGGTGACTACGATTGCGAAAACAGTTCTCAGCCGATCTCAACCCTATTTTTTTCGAGTATTCGCTATTCATGAGTCGTGTCCATAAACAATCAACTTTTTTTCAAAAAAACAAAAAAAAAATCATGTCGATGTTATGAAACACACTAATTTTCTGAACAAACTGTTTACTTAAAACATTTCGTTTGCAAAATGCAAAATAGTTAAAAAATCGTAATTTTGTTGTTTTTCTTGAATTGGAAGTTTTGCGATATTTAAGAAGTTTGACACAGAAATATTTTATTTTTTCTCAGATCAAATTTCAAGTTTCTTTGAATGTCCAGATAAAATTTGTGACCAATCGGTGCATTAAAAGCTGAGATTTAACTACCCAAACATGAGCATTTTGTATAAAATAACAGCCAATGTACAGACTGTACCTCATGCTATTTTTGAGAAACATTAGACAAAACAAATGTTGATGAATTTCAAGGGAAATTTCTTTTAGGATTAAACTGGAATACCCAGAAAAGATTTATGATGAATGTTCCAAGAAGCTTGTATTTCTAGGAGGAGAAAAAGATAAGCTAGGTGTACATTTTCTGGTGGAATCCTTGAAGCAATTATTATTGCAATATGTGTAAAATTTACCAAGTATTTGCTAGAAGCCCTTAGAAACATTTTCAATGATATTCTTGCAGCAGCTTATTAGAAAAGTCTTGATGGAAACCTAATTAGCAATTAGGTATTAGAATATGCGTCCGTTCACAGAAAGTTTTTCAAAGGATTTTATGACGAAATTTCTGTCATTTTTTTTTTTAATCCAAAGTGAACTTCCTGTCTGCTTCTGGGCTTTTGATAGTATTTCCAACTTTTTTTATTATTCCCTGGATTATCAATAGAATTCACTGCACTGTCCCTGGACAAATACAGGGGGTGGCTAAAATGTTTGGGATAGGCAACTTTTTTTTTTCTCTCACAAGAAAGTTCAACATGCTTTAACTTTTCAAAGAGTACATCAAAAAATCTGTTTGTCAACCTATTATATGTGCATCATTGGTACAAATTTGAGCTCGATTGGTTAATCTTTCGCGACGCTAGAACCGTTCTCGTAAAGACTATTTTTTAGACAACTAATTCTTGAGCTGTCATATTTCGAAAACCAGTGAACCGAATTGAATGAAATTTTGAGCGATTATCAACAATATATTAATGCTTGAAATTTTTTCAAAACATAGTTACTTTTTGAACGTTGGAAAATTTTTGATGCACTCTATGAAAAGTTACAGCATGTTGAACTTTTTTATGAGAGACAAAAAAAAATATCTATCGCAAACACTTTGGCCACCCCCTGTATTTCATGAAACATCTTTGAAGAATTTCGCAATGAGGTTTTTTATTATTCTTCAGCCACTTATCCTAATTTACAGCTCTTTTGTCCACCAGGGTACTGCGTGAGCGATTCCAATTGGCAACTGCACTTCACTTTGTACAGCGCCTTTGCACTGCTGTCACTTTTCTACACTGTCCATGGTAGAATTATGAGCACGAGGATTTTTATGTGTGGCTTTTGTTCCTTTTCCAGTCCGATTGTTGGTCCATTATGAGTTGCCGTTGGCCGATATCCAAATTTCCGGGTCCGTTAGAGCATATGCTCAGAAGAAGGTCAGGTTTCAGCCGCTCTCGGGGGGAAGTGTAACTGACGAAAATTTGCAAGTGCCGGGACTGGGATCGAACCCATGACCATCTACTTATGAAGCGAGCGTGTGTTCAATCCTTCGAGATTTTCCTGAAGGAATCAATATGAAAAAGTTCAAGTTCAAGTAGCGGTGCAACCGATTTTTTTCTGTGATGATAGTTGGATACGAAAGTTTTGTTTCAAGTAATCGATTCTAAGGGAGATTATTTTTCTTTGTTTTTCTCTGAAAATCATGGGCAGGACAATATCCAGCATTTTTTGTGGGTAGGACATGTCCTACCTGTTCTTCCCACTCCTCACGCTACTGAAATCTGTCTATCTAAGGAACCGACCCACTTGGGCAGCAAGTTGGGCAGTGACTTCTATGTAGGGTACACTTTCCACTATAAATCAGTCAATTGGGTTCTTTAAAGGGAATCAGGATTATTTCTTAATCGGATTCTCCGCCCAAAAATTAGTCGAAATCCAAAATTTCATAAATTTTGGAGTTTGGGAACTATTTTTAAAATTCATTCAAAGTTTGTATGGGGAATTTTTTTTGTTCGGATCGAACTGTCACTTTATCGATTGAACTGTCATTCTATCCACGAAAATTAAAACTGTTTTGTTAATTTAACCATCAAAACAAAGGTGTTGGGTTCCAATAAAATCACGTTATACTCAGAAAAATGAGCTCTTTCGATTAGGCTATAGAAAATAACAATATTTTATTCACTAAACAACCCAATTATGAACCAATTTTTGGAACGCGGTGAGATACACGCTAAGATCGCTCAGCACCAATGTGTAAGACCTACTTATAAGTGCATAATTTCCAGACTACACCAAAAATGTGTAACAGCTACACATTCACAAAAACAGCTCGTACACTCTTCTAGATGCGAAATGTCGATATTTTTTGTTTACCAAGGTCACTAGTAAACCTAGCTAGATTGCCGTACAAATTTTGTTTGCGAATTTCACGATTTTGTGGACGCAGGAGCTAATTTTGTGAATGTGCAAGGGTTACACATTTTTAGTGTAGTCTGGAAATTATGCACTTTAGTGCTGATCGGTTTTAGGGTGTAGTTATAGTATCTAGCCGTGTACAAAATTTCAAGTTAATTGGTTAAAAATTGACGGAAAAGTGTCCAAAATAGAAGCCACTGCCCAAGTGGCTCAGCACCCTATATCATCTATATAAATAAAAATACAATAGTACATACAAATGTCACGAATAGGCTCGGACACGGTTCAACGAATTGAATTCGTTCAGGGCTCCAACGTGTTCGTGCGATACAATATTTGTGCAAATCGAACGAAAAAAACAGTAAAAACCTATAAAAACGGGAGAATCTAAAATTTCATTTTGTGGGACACGTTTCTTCAAAACTACATGTCAAAAACGCAGTAAGCATGTGTTGGCCGGGACAGCTACCTTGTTGAAAATACAAAGAAAAAAATATGGTATTTGCGACAACTTTTGGCTCATACATATAATGAAAATCCATGGATGTTAATAACCGCACCTCCTGCAGCGCTACAATGCCTAGCCAGATAAAACTAGGGAAGCACTTCACGACTTTGTTAGTGCGTCACTGAACAGATTAAGCATCATCAACGTTGATTAAGCTGTGGAACTCCCGAAGATATAAGCATGAGCATGGACAGACGCGCCAACTTGGTCAAATTATTGGAGGGGTGGGGGGGGGGGGCAAGGCCTGCTTTTTCTGATTTTGTGTATGGGAAAATCGAAAAATCGCCAAATATTGGGGGGCAAAACCATGCTTGCCCCCCCTAAGTTGGCGCCTATGAGCATGGATGACTGCACGAATTTATGCTGGCCTGCTTACTCTCACACGAAATTTGACGTTTGAGCGGTGTCGGCACCGCTCAAATGTCAAATTTTCCGTGAGAGTAAACAGCCCAGCATAAATTCGTGCAGTGGACCATAGATGACCGCACAATTCGTAGTTGTTACTCCGTGATTGACCAGAGCAATCGAAATTGCACAAGGAACCAATGAATAGGGCTTGGGACTAGCTTACTATTCTCAATGTGCACAGTTCGAGAACTCACAAGTAATGTCAATAACGGCGCTGGCCACGTCCTTACGGTCATTGAGGAGGGAAGGGAATGTTAGTAAGACAACCGTTGAATGCTTGACGGACCGAAATCAATGACACGGGTGTTACAAATGACATTTCGACGTTATGCCTAACCATAGATTGCTTTTAAGCAGGGTGATGCGCACATGCTTCTAGGTTTTGTGGACGATAGTGATATCGTGATATCATCGGAATTGAATGAAAGACAGCAAAAAATATATTAATACCAGTAAGACGAAGTACATGTTGCTGGTCGGCAGCGTGGGCTCGATCGTGGTGTTTGGAGTGAAGTGGTGAAACATTTGAGAAATAGTGGAAGAATTTGCGTACCTTGGAACTCAAGTGACGTGCAATAATTGATTGATTGATTTGTCTTTATTAAAGAGACTTGCAGCCCTTGGCTGGAGGATACGTGCAATAATGATGTTGACCGCGAGGTGGAAAGACGAAATGCAGCTGCGAATATGATTTTCCACTGCCCCACCTTTATTTAATCAGTACCTAAGAGCCTTCAACGTCCATGAGCGCTTCCAGTCCATTAATCCAGGAACAAGTCCGTTGGAGAAGGATGCTTCATTCGGCGTAGATTCAACGGTGCGAGTTCCATCCCATCAACAATTCAAGTAAATAAGAAATGTTACATAATTCAGTTTCCAAAGGTCATGATTTGATTGTTGATAATCATGGATGGAGATGCGCATAGGATATGATATGGTGGAAATCTGCTTGATGACTTGACTCTATTCGAAAATGCAGATGAGACTAACCTAGACTAACTTGCAATGCACGGCAGTGTAAACCAACCAAAAAATAACGATGGGAGTAAAGACACTGTAAGAAGTCCCGACTGTATTCCATTGAATGCTGGTCAACTTCGTAACAAAATTGTATTTCAAATGTATGGTTTACGAAGTAACTTAAATTTATGGCTAAATTTTTTGCAATGCCACAGTGGTACACCCATTAGGGTGCCTGTACCAGTTATCGCACTACCTAAGGAAAACTACTCCTACAAAAATAAGAAGGAGACTGACGAATGTCGTCGATATGTCATATGATAGATTTGTTTTCATACTTTACAGGAAAAATATGAAATCTGAGCCAAACCCACTTTTACTATTTATTACGGCGTGTGCCAATGATAGGAACCCTGTACCAGTTATGGACATACTTTTTAATTTCGGTTCCACTTCGCACTATTTACATGCATTCCTTATGGAATTTGCCATAACTGGTACACTATGGCGAAATAGGGTGCAAGGAAGCCGAAATTTTAAGGAAAATGATTTGTTTCTCTCATAATTTGAGCAAAATGTGAAATATGAATGAGTGCAGTCATCTTTTATGAACGTGATCTATTGTTCACATATTTTTTCTTGATGTTTTGCATCGTTAAAAGTTGAAAATCAACTATGGCGAATTTGAGGTACTATAGCCATAACTGGTACACTGAGCCTACTGATTTTGCATAAATTCAGTAAAAATTAACCAACGTGAACAATTTAACTTCGGATTTCTCCTCCTCTCTTCTCCTCTTCTCTCCTCTTTTGATCGCTACATTCCAATTGATACAAGCGCTTCGGCTATATGGATCCAAAAGCTTCTAACTACAAGTTATTTATTTGCACATTCTGCATTGTTTCAAGTTCGCACCGATTAAGGAGTTGTTATCTTCGAATAACGGCGCGCCCTTGTTTGAATGAATTTAGTTTATTTAACTTGTTTTTAAAACTTAAACTTTCATAATGAAGGTTACGTCAAAACTAGCACAACATAAAATCAACGATTTCTTCTCTCTGAAGGTATGACGTGAAGGTTGTATAGTGTGAAAAGGTGCTACGTGATGAGTGAACGTAAACATAAAGGTTGATGAAACATTGTTGCGAGACGTCTGCCGTAACAGTTTTACATGTTAGTCTTATGCAGTCAATACACGTGTCTGGGTCTACCAGAACGAATTCCTAGTGTTTTTTTGTCATTCCAGTTTAACTTCTTCTGGAAGCATAAATAAATATGAAGTATTATTTCTCGTTTGCTCTGTTTGTGGCATCGTTCGTCGTCAGCAAATCGCAGTTCAGTGGTAACGATATTGACCATATCCAAGTGTCGTTGATTCACGCGCTATGCTAATCCTTCTATAGGTAATCCCTGTGGTGTCAACGAGGTGTTTCGTTTCTGTGGACCACCGGTCAACTGCCAGCAGAGTTGTCCCCGCATTTTCCGACAGAACGTTATGCCGTGCATTCCGGGCTGCCGAACTGGGTGTACCTGTAGACCGGGATATGTGCGAAATTCCATGAATCTGTGTGTGCATCCTTCGGACTGCTTCTTGAACAAGCTTGTCGGAATGGTAGCCGATACTGGTCCTTCCTCACTGCGATCGTCGAGAGCACCGATTTATCCGATTGGCAGCTTACCGGCAAGATTGTTTGGATTACGTTAATTGTTTTGTGAAATTATTAAATTCTGTGTGTAATGATTTATTCAGTGAAACTCCATATTTCAGTAACAAACGTGCTGCCGCAAGTCGAAGCTTTAGTTGAGATTTTGATTGTTCGATGGAAGATCTGTTATACGTGGGAAGCTCCCTACATTATTCCCTGCTGTACATCATGTCATGATGACCAAAGCAACTCATATTGATCAATGCTGTTACTGAGTATCAAGCTTAGTATGCATGTAGGGTTTAGTGATCCTTTTTAGCGTTCTGAATAGCCAAGTAAAAGTTCGGCATAAATAAAACTCTCTTTTTCATTTATTTTCCAACTTTATTGCATATAGATTTCGATACCCTTCTCGTCACAAAAAAAGCTTTCAATAGCTAAAAGCTAACTTATTCCACTAAGCAAATGTATGCGTCACATATTCTCGTTACTTTCATGTTTCTGACGGGACCCTATGGTCGTCTCTTTCATTCGTGATTGTCCGCAAAAAGCTCACTTGGGACGTTGTGTCATAGTATGATTTCGATTGCTATCAAAAGCACTGTGATAAATATGAACTCTACGGCTGAAAATGATGTAATATTAACTATAATTTCGATTACCTTTCCACATCGAAAGAAACAGTTTCTTTCGGATGTGGCCCAAGCGTAACGAAAATTGACTAGAACATTCACTCGATGCCATTTTCCTAAGGTCGCCTTGCGGAAAAATGTGCTAAAACTTTTCGATGCATAACAAAATTAGAAACTAATGAAGCCCGTTGATAATTCTAATAAAGTTTTTATTTGGTTGTATAATGTATTTAGCAGAAGTGTAATGACAACAAAAATACCTTTAACAACGTTGCCTTTATATACAATAGATGCGTTCGTTACTTTGGATGTTATTAAACAACTTAAATATTGCTAATAAAAGCAATCCAAACAACAAAGTCGGCAATTAATCAATATAACTACTTCATTGTTACATTTCTATCATGAGCTGTCTCTCTTTCATTATTTCAGAGCCCTACGACTCATTTTACCATTAACAGAGAGTTTCAACTGGGTAATAAGAGTTTCAATAGTTTAAAAAAGCGTTTATTCTTCCTCTTCTAGTTCTCGATTTATAAAAAAATAATGAAACCATGTTTCTTCCATCTGTTCTGGCCTAACCTAAAAAATAAAATTCAGAAGAATTCGGAATCCGACGGCCCGGCTAGGGCTAGTTAACTGCCTTTTAGTAGTCGGATTCCATCATGACGTGGTGCATTAAACGTTTGAAAGATCCACTCTGGTGGATCTTCTCGTTCGATTCTCCCATCGAGTTGACGTGCTGAGCGAATTCCGGCTGGGGAGCTGGGTGGGCCGCAGTTGGTTTCTGTAACTCATAGGAAAGGAATGATTAGGTATCACATTTTCAAATACAGCTGTTCAATTGAGTGAATAAGAGCGCTAATATGACCTTAATAGGACGCGGTCATAATTATTTCGTCCTTAATACACAATCTCTTAAATTGCCATTTAAGAAATCATCGAAAGAAATAATTGTATTTCAATCAAGTTTTATAGAATTAACGTTTGGTTTTACGATTGTAGAAAAGTTTAAGTAAAGTATAGTTTCTCGGCTCTGGCAGTCAAAGTGGGTAGCAAAAGGCTGTTAGGTTTCCACATCCGACGTTTCGGTTATATATATTAAGCCTTACCTAAGAAGATTAAATAAATGTAACCGAAACGTTGCATATAAAACCTACGTGTTTCACAGAATAGATAATCATAAAATATCACCGAAATTGGTGAAGAACCTACCTTTCCTGGTACCATACGATTTCCGTGGAAGGCACGCGGCTGGACAGGCGTGGTCACTTCCTGAAGTCCCTCACCAACTCCCTCCTGCAGGGCACGGTAGGTTTCGCTCTTGCTCGGATCAAAAACGACGGTTTTCTTGTAGCTGTTATAGTTGTGGTGGTGACGGAAATGTGGTGTTTTTTTTTGCGTTTTGAAATGATGAATTGGTTTTGGAGGGTTCACAGACGGGGTTGAAATAGAGGAAGTACAGGGTGATAAAATGCGCGTTGGGTTGACGCAGTCAGTGAACAAGAAAATGAACGTACAAAAACAGAGAAAGAAAAACGAATAAGATCATTTGGTTTTAGTGAAAATACATAGGTCAAGAACTAGAACTTCGGATACACATAACATATAACAAAAACACTAGTAATAACGGTGGTTAGTTGAATGTAAATAATGATGAAAAATTGGATAAACCTTGAGATAAATTTATGCTTTGCATGAAATATGCATAACTATTCCTTCATCATTTACAATCAATCAATATTAACAAACAATATTAGTCATTGTGTATGGACTTCAGTGTTTATTAATTAAGATCAATTTGTTTATTTTTTTCTTCTTCAGCGGTTATATTTGATAATCAAAAATCCATGTGCTTGTACCTTCTTAGCAATAAAAACTACGCTTACAGTGTCTATTATTCGAAATGAAACAAATGTATTGACGATCGTTAACACTTTTGCTATTATGTTTTTCATTTGCTTTTCTTGAGATTTTTTTTCGTGAATACGCAAAGTTAAACCATTTCCGTATATCGTTTATAGTCATTCAGGGATGGGAACACTCACTGGCAACGAGTTACATTCACTTGCTATTTTCTCAACTCAGAAGCGTACAATCAAGAAACGATGTATGGACGACTTTTACCTTGTGATTTCGTCTAAAACTTTGCCGAACAGAGTAGGGGTCGCATACGAATCCCAAGGTCGTGACAGCGCTGTGAAAGCGACTCTCCACGAGGTGAGTGTAATTTACATTCACCTCGTGGAGAGTTGCCTTTGCAGCTCCCTCACGACTTCGATATGCGTGTGCGACCCCTACTCTATTCGGCAAAGTTTTAGACGAAATCACAAGGTAAAAGTCGTCCATACATCGTTTCTTGATTGTACGCTTCTGAGTTGAGAAAACTGCAAGTGAGTGTAACTCTTTCCAAGTGAGTGTTCCCATCCTTGTAGTCATTAGGACATCAGAAGGGCACGTGAAAACTTTTAAGGGCAACCCTCGGAGAAACTTAGGAAATTTCACGAGAAACTTCAAGAGAAATTCCGGAAAAGTCTCTAAAAGAACTGCAGAAAACTAAAAAAAAATACCTGGAGAAACTGTTAAAAAGCCGGATAAACAACTATTTATGAGAAAATGAAGGAAATTTGAAAAAAATTTGGAAGGATCTCCGGAAAAAATCCAGCGAGAAACTTTGGAAACTTACGGGGAAATTTGCTGAAACAAATCCCGGGAGGTACTGCTGCAGAGACCCCATGAAAAACTTCAGCAGTAATCCTGGGCGAAACTCTGGTAGAAATCCCTGGGAAAACTACCACAAATCCCGGAAGGTACACTAGAAAGACTCAGAAAAGAACAAATCTAAAAAAAACTTCGGAATGAAATGTTAGGAGACCCTCCTTGAAAAATAGAAAAAAAAACGGCAATCCTTTGGAAAAAAAACTGTTAATACATTCAAGGAACTTCAAGATTTAATGAAGGAATTGCGATAGCAATCCAAATAGAAATGCAGGATATAATTCGAAAAAGAATCTTGGATAAAATTTTGGAAAAAAAACTACGATAGAATTAAATAATAGAATTGCAGTATGGATCCAGAGAGGAATCTAAGAATTTGAAAAAGAATTTTGTATAGAATTTTGGCAAAAGCCTAAGAGGAAAAATCCAAATTGTAGATAGATTTCCAAGTAAAATGCTTAACAAATCTCTGAAGGAATTAGTTACCTGAAAAAGATTGCAGATTACTTGTCACTAGTATCCATCGGAATTACCTGGATAGTCGGTAGGTACCGTCCAATTTTATTCAAATTTATAAATTTTATTTACAGGTATTTCCAGTTTGCCGTCACATTTTTATCGGAAACCCGGAATTACTATACCACAAATTAGCAATCTTTGTGACTAATTATTCATAACTTTCCGCAAATATCGGTTTTATTTATACCAAATGATTTGTTTGTGGTGTATTCAAAAGTTGTAGTTTAGTAAACTTGTTTTTTATTCATATAAACGTATTCCACAAGGGTTCCGGGTCATTTGACCGAACGCCATTTGGCCGAATGCCGTTTGGCCGAAGGCCGTTTGGCCGAACGCCATTTGGCAGAAAGGATCACTTGGCCGAATGCCATTTGGTCGAATGCTGTTTAGCCGAAAATAAATGATGAACTTAAGTGACCATGTCACTATTCCTCGCATAAGTATAACTCGAAAGAACAGCCTATGATTTAAAGAAGAATAAATCTTTGATAAAACATTGACAGGTTCAACGCCAACTCATCCCTGAATGTCAAAACTAAAAAGAATAGCCTAATGGTTAAAAGAAGGAAATATTTCTGATGATCATATTGGTAGTTGGAATGCCAAAAACTTCCTCTGAATTCTTTTGAACATAATTCGGCCAAACGGCATTCGGCCAAACAGCATTCGGCCAAACGACCATTCGGCCAAATGGCATTCGGCCAAATGGCGTTCCGCCAAACGACATTCGGCCAAACGGCGTTCGGCCAAATGACCGGACACCTTCCATAAGTAGTATTTACTGCCAAGAGTGTAATAAATTCAAATTTACTGCTTTTGGTTCAAATGCAGATGACCCATTATGATATTCTTGGGCATTGACCAGGACAAACTATTATCCCGGGAGAAACTACAGAAGAAAACCGACGGTAATTTCTTGAATACATTTCGGGAGGAAGTTCGGAAGAAATTTCTTTGTGTACCATTACTCAATGTAGCAGAAATGGCTATTGTTGGGGGTCACAGCTCCGAATAGCTCCGATCTAGAATGTAACAAGAATATAAAACTAGCTCTATTGGGCTTAGAAAGGTCCAGCAAACATGATTGGATTATGACTATGCAACATTATTTAATGAGCCGAAATGGCTACTATCATAGGTGCTGACCTGAAGTTCTATAGTTGTCAAAACTTGAACTACATGACAGTCTAGAGATACCAAAAATGTATAACAATACCTACATATTAGTCTTGGAGCTTCAGCGGACATGGCTATTAATGTAACGATACTAACAGTAATTGAAATTGCCATTTTCACAACTGTAGAACTTAAACTTTGAACTCGAGGGTATTTTTAATATCTGGAAAATGCCTAGCAGATGTCCAAAGATCCTATAAGATCTATATCGAGCGGAATCTCACTGATAACTTCTCAATTCATTTTATGTAAACAATAGACTCTAAGGAGAAACTGTACAAAATTTGGTTGATTTTGGTGAAGTAGGAAAAAAGTTACGTTAGTTTGAAAATGGCACAATAATTATCGACTCACCCTTTAGGTAATGTAATGTTATTGTAGGGCATTTTTTTTTATTACCGTACGGGTTTGGGCCGAAGGGTCTCAGATTTTCATGATTTTTTTTCCACAGGCAGGGTTTATGGATATATGAACAAAAAAAAAAAAAGAAAATTGAGAAAAATTCAGGGTCGCCTATTTTTTCGGAAAACTCAGGTGGAAATTTTTTGTTCTCCCCTGACACAACTTACTTTGAAAAATCATAACTCAAGAACGAAGCATCGTAGAAACAAAGTTTTTTAGAAAATGAAGGCAAATTTTGTCAGAAATCCAAAAAAAAATATGAACTGGAAAAAGTTTTCCACAAAATTATCTACAGTTGAGAAAATTCGCAAAGAATAGCCGGAAAAAAAAACTATGCCCGAACTCGTGGAAAATTTTCAAAAAAAAATTATTGAGAAGGTTATTTCATAAGTTTTAATCGCTGAAATTTTTGGAATGCACTTTTTTTCGTTTTTGAGTTATGGCCACTTTTGTTGAAAAATGTCCAAATGTGCCATATAAGCCTTTTCTTTAAAAATCATAACTCAAGAGAGAAACATCGTAGAAACAAAGTTTTTTAATGAAAATGAAAGCAAATTTCCACAAAATTTTCCACCGTTGAGAAGGATATAAAAAAGGGCCGGAAAAACTATGCCCAAACTCGAGGAAAATTTTCAAAAAATATATTTGAGAAGGTAATTTTACAAGCTTTGATCGCTGAAATTTTTAGAATGCACTTTTTTTCTCTCCTGAGTTATGGTCAATTTTGTGAAAAATGCCCATGTACGCATATGAGGGGGTTAGAAGCAAAGGGGTGTAAGTGACAAAAACCGACTTTCGAGTAAATGAGGTTTGAAGTTTTTGACAAATTTTTAATCCCATACAAAATGTATGGAGTTTCAAAAACAACACAATTTTCTATGATTTATTGTAATTTTTCCAATCATCGTAGAAACAATCTTAAAAAAGTTTCTGAAAGCTTGAAATCTGAAGAATTTTATGATATGCTCAACTCAAAATCAACAAAATGGTCACTTACACCCCTTTGATTCTGGGCCCCTCATATATTATATATTGTGCTCATATACGTATTGCGAAAACAACTACCATTACTGTTGTAAATTTCAAAGTTTGAACTTCATGATAGTTTGGACGACATGAATCATCCCAGGCTATGTAAAACTGTTATGTATTAATAATGTAAAAGAATTTATAAATACGTACGACTGAAAACCAGATGTCAACTTCTTCGTGTTCCGTGGATTCAATTTTTTTTGGATAAAGTAAATATTCATACTTTTCCTAAGAAAGCGTTAATTTGTAACTACTTCGCCGAAGACATTATTCATTTTTAGTGTCTGATTGATTGCAGCTATTTGCCTTTTGGGTTCATGTATGACCCCTTCCAGCCCCAAAAGGTTACGGTACAAGCACATGGGTTTTCTAAATAGTCTTAACAATCAACAAGAATCAACGTAACAACAGATAAACAACAGAACGTAATCGTTTAAAACTCACACAGATTTATTCATATAGATAACAATGTAAATTTGGCATAGTAAATCAGTTCGTGGTGGTAGTAATTTACACAAAGCTAACAATCAATAACAATACAGTAGTGTGATATGTTTAAGTTCTCGTCTCAGCGTTTTTTTGGTTAACGTTTGGCGCTTCGGTAGGTCCATCTTTCCGCAAAAGCAAGCGATTATTGTAAGGCGCAACTAGGTATATGCAGAAGCGTATCCTTTTTCGTATTTCGGTGGTGTGCCACTTTTGCGGTGTGTAGTCTCTCTTTTCGTTGGGAGTTCTTCTCGCTTGTGATTATTTTGTAAAGTGTGAGGATATTGGAGGGACGAACAGCGAAAATTGTTTTTATTGTGGATAAACAGCAGCACGACTGTTCAGTTGGTAGGTTAGATTGTAGTGGTGGTTCCGGAAGGATAGAAATAGACACAAGCAATAGATTAGCGTGGGCGTTAAAAGATAGGATGAGTTCTTCGTTGAACTATGATCAGAAAAAGAGAGTGAAATTAATGAAAAGAGTGCTGAGGATCCTCTCGCTGCGTTTGACAGTAGTAACCGCCAGGAAGTGGTGGAATCGGTGGCGGACTCAAAGTCGGCTGCCTCGGTGGTTGTTGCTGCTGAGAGTGCGCCTGCTGTTGATGGGCGTATGGCGACGGTGATGAGTGACCGGATGAGTGAAGCGATGACGATGACGCGTACGATTGGAAGGGATATTTGTTCTTGTGTTGAGTTTCCTGATCTTGGCGCCGTTGTTCCTCCAGAATTTTTTGTTTTTGTTTCAGGAAAGAAAGATCAATGAAAATTCTAATATTAACAGTGCAGCAGTGATCGCTTTGCGGTGAGATGAAATTGATCGTGTTGTCACAAAAGGCTGGATACCGCTTCCGTGAATGCCATTCTATCTTACTTCTAGAGTTCTGTTCTACAACAGTTCGGATAGACCGAGCGTTTGTTTTACATTGTTGGAATCGTATTTGAATGAATGTATAGGGTCAAGTGCCACCATTCTTCTTTTTCTCGTGTTTGTCTAGTAGATTTTTTTTTTCTAAAAACTACAGTTGAAATGAATTGTAAAATCCTTAAACATTTACAAACTAAAACAATAAATTAGCTTCATTCAGATTATCACATTAATTCATTCATATTTACGATTTGATTTGCAGTAATACAAACACTACTACTAGAATGGCAATCACCAAAAGCAAGCATTCAGCATAATGTGACACAACTTGTTAGCAATTGCTGTAAGTTTATAAATTTTTGCAATTATGTTTCGCTATTGCATTTCACATTGATGTGTGTTACGACATTGAAAGCCTTTTTCCTGCTGTAATTTGGAAAAGTATATCGATCGATGGTGCTGTTTTGGATTGTATGTGTGTGTGTACACGTGTCTCTTCGTATGTACTGATTTTGTAGTGCAAAAAGAAGTTTGCTACGTCGTTCTTAAAGATTTGGTCTGTTAAGGGCACTGCCGTGCAGTTTGCGTTTTGAGTTGGTTAGGTGTCGTGTACGAAATCAGTAAACAAGTAAAGCATTTGTTTCGCTACAGGTGCCAGCCACATAAACATCCACAATATTTAATGTTTGGCATTCCATAGGAAGTAAACTCAAAAATGATTAGAAAGTTAAGTAAGTCGTCAGCGCTCGGAAAAAAAAATACAGCGTCTTGCACTAATTTCTACTACGTGATATTTTCTTGCTTTCTGATTTACCCTTCGATTTTGGTTGGCCGATGGCGGCTTGTGAATCCGTTTGATCTGATTGTGTTGTATACAAAAATTTATAAATTTAATTTATGCGTATTATGGATTGTTTGAGAGTTGAAATGGATTGAATGTATGAGAAATACTATTTGATTGTTTTTTACACATAAGTAATATTTCTCATGCATTTTCAATCTGAAAAAGATGACCAAATCTCCGATCGTTATGAGTAAGCGTCTAAATTATTTCGGCGCCAAGAATGTGGCTGCCCACTTGAACTCCGTATAAGTCACACGTCATCGACGACAACCCTTCAGACGAATATACGTACTTTCGCAAATAGATTCCGATCCTTGAACTTTCGCATTCTCGGCATACTGATGAGCACATTCAAAACTATTTTGAGCGTATTCAAAAATAGTATTTTTTTCCATTCTTAGGTTGTCTATCAAGCACCTTTTGTGACGAAAAATACTGAAGTTTGACATAGCTTAGTTACCATTGGGTTTCTGAAAATAACTTACAATTTCATTTGTGCCGAAGATAGACATAAGTGATACTTTAAGTTTCTAAATTTAGAAGATTTCATATCTCTGATAAGACAGACACACTAATAATCATCGCTCATTTCGTTATCTTCGTTCTTTGCTTACAATTTTTTGAGAAGAGATTAGATCTGATGTCTTGACAAGCGAAAAGCAGTATTACAACTGCTACATTTTGTTTCTGATGCTTCTTCTCGGCGTAATGTCCCCACTTGGACAAAGCTTGCTTAAGATACTCTATGCCAAAGGAAGTTAACCCGGGAGCGGTGGCGTCGTGTACTGAGTACACGCACCATAAAAATGCACGCTTATGATACACAGCGTGAACGTAGTGCCGTTGGAGGTAGGCGAAGACGCGCCTGCTCAAGGGTTAAGGAAATTTCCTTTACGAAAAGTTCCTGGACTAACTGAGAATCGGACCCGTCACTCTCATCAGGGTTTTGATGAATATTCATGTGTTTACCGCATCAGCTATATGGGTCCTACAATTATAATGAGAACACCCTTATAACGATATTTCTATCTGATCAATCAAACAAAAATACAAAAAAAATAAAATAACTTCTTGAACTGTGCTTATGTACTATCTGTGTGTGTTTCTAACAAATTATCTCTATTCCATTACAAAAACAATATAGGTCGTTACGATCAAAGCTAGGATTTGGTCAACTTTTTCCAGATTGAACAGGATTAGATGCGATGTGGGCGTCCTAAAATATATCTTCATAAAACGAATACTTACGGCACGGCCTGTGGCTGAGGGGCGGCTGCTCTGACAGTGGTCTCAATGTTGCTGTCCGAGTACAATCCGATCGGGGAGTTGAACTGCTTGTGCACTAGCTGTGTTTTCGGAATCGAAGTCGTAAAACAAAAGAGGGAAAACAAAAACGACAATTGGGTCAGTTGAAAGGTGGAATTTTCGGACAAGCTTTCAGTTGTAGCTGACTGTAGTGGCGTACAATGTCCAAGGGTACGACTACAGACTTGTAGGAGAAACGATAAAGCGAAAGACAAAGTTTGAAACACAAAGAAAATAAACGTGACAATTCTTTCGAAAAACATTAGAAACAATCATGAATTTAACCGCACGAAATTTGTGAAAAACTGAAAGCGTTGAGAACACAGCAGAAAAGAATATATTTGAGGCAGTGATGAAGTGTAGAAACATGGAATGCGGGAAGCTAATCCACACGCCAGTCAGTAGCGTGGAGTGAATTAGCACTCCGTATGTATTTCGTGTTTGATGTGAAACACGTGGAAAAGCGCATTTTTGTTTGTTCGATGGCATTGCATTGAGAATTGTACATATGTAGAAAGGAAGCAGTTGTGCAAAAAAGTAAACAAAATTCAAAAATTCAACCCGCAACCAACAACGCAGTGCGAGCTGGGAACGATCGGAACAACCTTTGGACCACTTGGTGGTTCTTCTCCTACGACACGGTGGATTATGGTCTCGGCGGCCTAGATTTGAGTATAAAATGGATTGTACAAATCTGCAGATTGTTTTTTGCGTCGTGTTTTGTTTAGCGTACACCCAGCAAAGATTTCACTCATAATCTGTATAGAATCGTTCCAAATACAGAAAGTTGCAAGGCTTTTACAAAACTGTATGTTAACCTTACATCTTCTATATATGTGAACAATCACTAAACATGAATCGTATGGTTTCTATGCAGGATTGCATAGACATCGGACAGTCGTATGTTGGGTGTATGTTTTGTGTGCTGGATTACCTTCTGTCTCATCAGTGAATCTGTGAAGTCATGTACTGGTGGTGCGCGCATTGCTGGATTGGGGTGGTGTCTGAGGTAGGATTCTGTTGGTAGAACATCCTTTTTCGGTACTTTGGCACCGGGAAGGACTAGCGGAGTTGTACGATATGGCTGGAATGGGATTGTTGAGTAAGAAAAAGAGAAAAAATACACAAAAAAGAACACAGAAAAGTTTAATCACACTTGTAGGACATTTCATTCTCGATGAAATTCGGCAGCTGTTGCTGTTGATGGTGGCGATGCTAGCGAATTTCATCTCTCAAATGGTGTGATGATAATGTATTTTCACTTTCGAGGGCACACAATCTGACAAGCAAACGTGGGAGGGTTTCTATCTGAAAGAAATGTTTGCTTGAAGCAATGTATCATCGACCCACTTGAATGACGTCTCGAGAGGTTCAACATTCCTAACTGGTGAAAAAGCGGTGAGCGGAGAGCAGGATCAGTAGCAAAAAAAACGTGTTTAGTTCTGAGCTGAGACCTACTATCCACTTGCGTTATTTTAGATCAGCGTCTCTCAAACTCTGGTTCGCGATCTACTCGTGAGATGCAAACTGATTTTAGTGGATTATGAAGGTCAAGTCAACTAACTAGGGGAACAAGTAGTGACATATTTGGTCATATATCTCAAATTATTTTGTTTGTTTGTTTAAAATTATCCCTCTTGAGTTGGCTTTTCAGTCAGGATAAAATTATAGGCGATGTGATCCTATTTCATCCAACGCTTCGACCCTTGGTTTGGTCCTTCTTCAGAGACAAGGCAAAAACCAAGGGTCAAACCAACGGATGAAATAGGAGAACTCCGCTTACAATTTTGTCCTGACCGAAAAGCCAATCCAAGATGGGTAATTTTGTCAATCAGTCGATCGTTTTTCCACAATTTGTTTGTTTATTTACCATATTTGATACTGCTGTGCATAGATTTTATACGTTTTTATGCCCTGGAGAATAGTAAACATTTATTTAATCCACCAAAAAAAAATATACATCTAAGTGAATGTACTCGGTCCGAGAATTTTGGCACTAGAGCGGTGCACACCTATTCCGCAGCAAGTAAGAATTCTTAAAAACTTACGCTTAAGCGTGTCTCGCTCTAGTCAGTGTCTCTAAACTCACGGTCCAGTGAAGGAGCCATTTTACGAAACGACAACAGTGTTGTCACTTCCTGTATTTTCATTCATAAAAACGGTTCGTGAAATAAACTATTCAGTTCACCAATCCTATGGATAAGTCCATTAGCTCTGGAAAGCTCAACGTGCATTACGCCTTTTAAGGTGTTGAAACGCTTGCTGTCATTTTCTGTTTGAACGCTTGAACTGATATAGCCAAGGGGACGGCAACCTATTTTTTCACTATGGAGTTTGACAGGTTGGATTGTGCCTCCTTACGAGGAGCATAAATTTATGCTCCAGCCAAAATATTCACCAACACAGTCGTAAAATTTGAATGTTTACTTTTTTACGAGGGATATCGGTGCAAAACGCTTTCATCATATTAGATCTCATAAAAGTGTTGATCATGAAAAAGTGGCGTTAATTGATAATTTTCAATTTCAGAGTGTCGATGTTTAGATAAAGTTCCTACAGAGAGTGGGAATTGCTTGTGAAAAGACACAAAACACCTCTTTTCGCAAACTTTGTTCGCCAAAGTGCGTTTTTTCTTATTTTCTCCGGCTGCTGTATTGAGTGAATGTTGGTATTAGTGAGCATTGGTTGCGCATGATAAGCGGCAACAAAATCAGATAACCTTAGCACCCCCGTGGATATAGCCTAGGCTGTTTGAAGACTCCATTGTTATTTTCACAGCAGCAATGGATAGAGAAGAAGACGCATGGTAGTTAAACGGTTGAAGTAAATCGTTTTTTACGTTTCTTTCGACTATACCAGTACTTCTCAGCCCAGATCAAATAAATTAGATCTAAATTGTTTACGTCTGCATTTTGAATACACATGGTTCTTTTTCTACACAATTTCCCGAAATTTGCGCGATGTATGACGTCTACGATTCCCTATGATCGAAAATCTCGATGGCACAGCAAAGTTCACTTTACTCGAGCTAATCAATTGAGTGTGGCACAATGATTCTTATCCGCCGAATAGCGAAAAAGCTTCGTTGTACCAGTTCCGAAAACCGACTTACAAACCCGGGAGCCCACCGGGTTCCGACCGATTGCTTTGACCAGTTTGAATAATCACCATATGGACATGGTCGCTTTGGATATTTGTAAAGTCTTTAACAGAGTTTGGGCACCTCTGGTGCTTAAAAAGCTGGTTATGTGGGGTCTTAGCAGAAACATTCTGCACTTTATAAAGAACTTACTATCTGACCGCTCGTTCAAGGTAGGTGGGACACCAAGTCATCATCCTTCAGAGAAGAGACAGGGGTACCACAAGGATCCGTCATCTTGGTGATCCTCCCGAACGGGATTCACATCCTTGATTACGTAGATGATACTATTCTCATACACTCAGCGAAAAAAACTAACGAAATTCATCGAAATACCTTATGAAAATTTGCTATAACTAATTCTTATGGATGCCACAAGAATACCTTATGAAAATTGATCATGCTTGCTATGACAAATCTCATAAGATAGACTTATGAAAAGAACAAACAAATCTTAAAATGATGCAGACTGGATTCGATCCATGAACGTCGGGATCACCGAGCCCGTGTTTTATTCACACGGCCACCGACGCTTGAGAATATCATGTTGCTAAACATGAATAAAAGCCAAGCTGCGAGACGATTTTACGTCATAGAGTGACCTTATGGAATTCATCCGAATCATTATGAATTATTTAAAGGCCGTTTCATAAGTTGGGCCTTATGGAAATCTTAAGGTTATTTGGCTGAGTGTAGTATCCGGCTCGACCGTCTCCGTCACCCGTAGAAAATTCGGGTCATAAAATGGGGCACACCCATTGGTTTTACTATGTTAGCATGCAAGAGCGTCTGCTGTCACGTCCGCCCCTTCAGACACATGGTGAGATAACAGCATATTACCACTGCTGGTCAATCAATCCCCATACGGAAAATGGTTCGGGATTGACCGTGGTTTTACTTTTAAGCCTCACTTTGGAAACATCAAATACAACTGTCGCAGCTGCCTCATCCTCATCCAAACGCTGTAGAAGCCCCAACAGAGCAGCAACAGAAATATATTTTTCTATCTATCTAGCTATCAACAACCTTATTCACGCCGGTTTATATCTGGTATATACAGATTATCTCTGGGCTCTCCCATCGCTTCGGCTTCGTCAATTGAAGAAGCATGGATGAGCGAATAGGCCAAATGCCGTGGGACCTTTTTGCAGAAAGGCCACCCAACGTCTGGGTGGATTTAAAATCTAAAAAAGACCAATTCAATCAACGGTGCGAACGGGTCACATCAGGACTTCCCACAACTTGAGAGGGGTACCTTTCCATAGAACTTCAGTTTCATCATGTATATAGCGTAAAGCCGTTTTGCGTTCTGATCTCTTCTCATATGTTGAGTCTGTCACCTTGTCGCAGTCCCTGGCAAAATCCGAATGAACTGTATGTGTAGTTCATGTTCATACGCGAAACATCATTATTCAACATCCATCGTTGCTTTGTTCAGTCTAGTCCGCTTTTCATGAAAGCCGCTATCGTCCATGATTTTCCATATCCCTGTGCGTCGATACTGTCGTATGCTACCTTGCAGATTATGACGATCATTCGATGCAGAGAGGTGACCAACTTTTCTGGGCCCATCTTGATAAGTTCAACTGCGACACCACACGCTATGTCTGAACCAGCATATTATAAAAAATGAATGTACATCGGGTTTCTTTTCACCAAACATCAGTACCGTAAACCGGGGTCAAATTGATCTCCGGGTCGAAATTGATCAGACGGTTATCCGTTAGATAAAGCATACTTCAAATAGTTTCTAAGTAAATATCGTGTAGTATTGGTTCCCAACTGCACGATACCTAAAAGGAAATTATTTAAAATATGCTGAATCTAACCGAAAAACGTGTGATCAATTTCAACCCGAAGATCAATTTGACCCCGGTTTACGGTATTCATTATTCAAGCTATATTTTCATTTGCAGAAGGTTTAAAAATATTCTATCGGTGAAAATTTTTCCATACATTTTGTATGGGAGAGAAATTGGCCGAAAATGAGAATTCCATGCAAATTTGTATAAAAAACAGCTAAAAAGATGAAAAAATCAAAATTTCCCCGATGGAATATTTTAAAAGTTTTTGCATATAATAATATAGCATGAATTATGTGCAAAAAAAACCCGATGTAGGGGAACTTACGTATTTTCGGCAGTTTTGTTCTCTTCGTCACGGGGGGTTTTTTGAAACCCATTGATCTCAGATTTGGCCTCAAATCCTTCCCAACCATGCTGAGTTATATGCCCAAATTTCGGGCAATTTGGCCCACAAAAACCCCCCCTGACGAAGAGAACAAACCTGCCGATAATACCCTTCGTCACCCTACATTCAATTTTTATAATCTGCTAGTTTAGATATAGCGTGTACCATCCTCAGCAGCTACTTTGTTAGTTTTGAGCTGGTGAATGGCATCCTAAACTTCCCTCAGCGTGAGAGTTAGATCATTTCTGTCCTTTGCTACACTGATGTTTCCTCCGTTGCTTTAGTCTCCCATTCCTACACTCTCCTTGTTATTCAGGTGCTCATCGACGTGCTGCTTCCACCTTAATATCACGTAATTTCTGCTCGCGGCACGAAGGCGTTCCGGGATGCGATGAGTTTCTCGTAGAACTTCTGTGATTCTTGGGAGTGACACTGTAGTTCTATTCCCTCCTTCTTCCGGGTGGCGTTTTTTATCCCAACAAAGGCGCTTTTTTAGCCTGTTCTCATTCTAGCGGGTTCCTTGTCGCAGCTTTACCGCCTGCGCTGCGTTCGTGTCCTGCAAACTCGCTCTACACTCCTCGTCAAACCGCTCGTTCCGTCGATTTCGTTCCACGTACTGTACTCTCGGCTGTGTTGTACATGATTACTTTTACTGTACTTCAGCAGTTCTCTCAAGCTTGCCTTCGTCTCGTCTCGTTGCCTCTAGATTCTGGGCGAATGCTGAGGCGATAAGAGCCTGTCCATAAACTACGTAGACTCTTAGGGGAGGGGGTCTGGCCAAAGTCTACGCTTCATACAAATTTCGAAAATTTTGTATGGACGAAAGTCTACGAGGGGGAGGGACGTCAGAGATGACCAAAAATGAGTCTACGTAGTTTAAGTACAGCACCTAACCGGTTGCTTCAGTCGCTCTAGGTTGTACCGTGGCAGTCGCCAGTACCGTACACGTCATGTTGATGACGGAAAGTTTTGGGCGTAGTTTGAGTATCACCAGGTAGTGGTCGGAGTCGATGTTAGCACCACGATAGGTTTTGACGTGAATAATGTTGGAGAAGTGCCGTCCATCAATTAGAGCAGTGGTGTTCAGCGCTTTTTGACTTTTTGCACAACATTTGGTTAGATTGATTCATTTGTGTTTCCTTAAGCTGTGGTGATCTGCAGATGTAACCCTAAAGAAGGCTGTGGTGGAGAAAAGTGCTACTAATGGCCAATTTCTTGAAGGCGGTGAAATCGATGATATGGTTTGCGCCATGGATCTTGTTCGACACACCTTCTGCAGCGCTACGATGCCGAACCCCTGGTCCTTCAGTAGATCGGCGAGTATGCGGGTGCTCCCTATGTTGTTTAGAGATCAACAGTTCAATGTAGCGAGTTTCCAATCACAAGTCCTGTTTGGGGCCATTGTAGTTGTTCTCGGTTTGTTTTATTCTGTTGCTGATTTTACGTTGCAATTATTTTTTACAGCTCCATAGCACGCAATCGAGCTTACAGTCACTTATAGTCCTTCCCTGGAACTCGGACTTCGATCAACCACTCCCAACATGGGGAAAAGACGCTGATGTAAGCCGCTTTCCCTGGAGAACAGACGCTCAGTATTGTAGGAACAACCCTTCCGCCTCCGGTCAACCTCCGACCAAAGTTCCCACCAGGGTTGGTTATCCGATCTTCCCTAAGGTTGCTTTCGATGGGATCGATGAATTACGAGCAAAATACCCAGCTTTTAGTTATTGAAATTTTTATATTACCATTTTGAATACTAAAACTGTACACAAAAACGATTCTGCGAAAATGGGGTTTCTTGTGTATAACATAAATAACATGTACGAATTTTAATTCTATGCTTTTTCTTTTGTTTCATTAACAATGTGATTTTAAAAATAATAAAAAAGTTTTCTTTAGATTAAAAACAAAAACAAAAAAAAAATCAACAATAACAAACAAAAATTAGCTCAATTTTAAATTAGATGATTACAATCACACAAGCAAAAGATCACTGCATTTGGAAACAACATTTTTTTTTGTTTGTTAATTCAACAATACAATTGTAGCAATAATTAACAAAACTTATTACAACCAAAAATGAAAAAAATAAAAATAAAAACCTTGTTGTCTTTAAGTCAAATATTATTATGTTTATAATACTTTTCTCTGCATGTGGGGGCAAACGGTAGCGATACTTCCACTTGTGGAAGCGAAGTATAAACAGGTCTAATTTAACAAATTAACCAGTCAAGAATGTTTTGCAGAACACCGAACAATTCTTCTTGGTGGTCCAAGTTGCAATCCACTTGCTACGTTAAGTGGAAAGTGGAGAAGTCGAATGAAAGCGTGCGCGTCATTGTTACTCATCGCGGACTGAATTTATTTTTGCAGAAAATGTTTACATGTCTAGCCCCACCGAGATCGAGTTTTTATTTTAGAATCTTCCAACCGACAATCGGCTGATACAGGACGACTAGACAAGATATATTTTTATCTGTCGTTTCGGGGAAGGATCTGTGTCAATGCCATATTATTTCGGTATTGTATGTTTGACATGTACAAGATTGAATGTTAAGAATTTCGATAACAAAGGTTTGGGAGCCAAGCTTCACTATGCTTCTCCAGTTTGAATCATCATTGAATGAATTGGAAAACTGTGTTTTCATAGACTTGCGTAAAGGCTATGTAAATCAACCACACATCGGTGGATTTGTTTACCATTCCCTCGCGCAGTATTTATTGGAATTAATGCGTAATAGCACACCCACAGATCGAACATTGCCATCAGTAAGGTGAGTAATAAACCTTAACGCGTGATGTTTTGCTAGGTTTTATAACAATAAGTTGTTTATAGGAACTTTGATGCTGCTTCTAATTATAGAAGTATTTTGAACCAACAATGAAAAATTGCATTGTGCGAGCTTTTTAAGTGACAATTTGGTTTCGTAGCATACAGATGAAAGAGGATGAATAATTTCCTGTTCAATTGGAAACATAAAAACATTTTGAAAATCCTTAGCGATGTTTTTTTTAATTTGTTCAATTTGGTCTTGTGGCGTAATCCAGCACATACAAAACTGTATGATAGAATAAGTTCAGCGTTCTCCAAAACCAGCATCCCCCCATCAGCTGCATCTCGAATTTTCCTTCGAGGTGCCGTAGTCTGGTTTGCCACCCCCGCTTTCTGAACGGCCAGCTGTATTTGTTGAAAATTGCCATTAAGTTATTTTTATCGCGCCCGCGATCCTTGGTCTCAGAAAATTATCTTCGCTGATCGCTATGTGTTGCTGGTTGGTTGGTTATGTGGTAGGTTTGGATTATTTTCATCCATTTCGGTGTTTGGCGTAGGTATCATCTACTTGTCTTGCGTGTTCTCTGTTTTTTTTTTTCCTGCGTTGTTTACAGACGATATCTGACAAGGCTTTTCCATCCACACCGGATAATTCGTCGAAAGCAAAAGATAACTCCTACTGGCGCGGTTGATGCTTGGACCACGGTGGTGGTCAGGCTTACAAAAAACACGATGACTTATGAACCGGACACGTTGGCTGTCGTTTGTTTTAGAATCTCGGAGTTTTCGCGTGCCCACGATTGACGTAGAGAAGCAACTTCTAATTGGAGGTCGGATTTTTTGCGCGCCAGTTGGAGAAAACTCAATTGACCATCACTCATCGGGTGTGCACTCAATTATGACGGGGCATTGAAAGAGACTAGTTACTGGGTTTTGCCGTACTTATTCTCGTTCTATAAATGAATTTGTTCAACATGTTCACATAGATAATCCTGAATCCACAATACTATGCATGGCTCATGCCTCGCGTACGTAGTCCTTGTCCGGTTGTCGGGTCTTATTAGTGTCCTGTATTGTGCGTTTGGTGCGGGATGAATCCATTTTCGATGAAACTGCGCATCTGAAGCCCGTAGTAGGCACGACTCCCCTGGATGCGACTGCCGTTAGCAAGCAATCGAGAAAACACATATTTCCAGTACCTCGAAGGTATACCCATCTATCGTAACACTACTGCTGCCAAGGCTTGTCCTGTTTCGCTGAATTGGATGCACAGCGACGTAACCATTCCAAATGTTCTGTCGATTATATCCAAGTCGCTCTCAAATCACTGATTCTAAATTGGCTGGATTTCGTCACAATCGTACCCTGGATACACAGCAAAAAATAATTTTTGCTGCACATCAGTCGTGTCGTTAAAGTGATGTATAAATTACATCCTTTTCACGTAGCAAATTAGATGCCGCAGCTTGAAAGTGGGTCGATAGATGAATCATATATAAGTAGAATATTGGTGCAGATTCGTACACTGATCCGTTGCTAGCTCTCGACTATTTCACCGAGTTAGAAGGTAGAGGATAAATAATATACTGCTACTAGGTATCTGTTGAAAAAGGTTTGTTGACACTTTCAAGTTTCAATCAGTGTGTACATGGTGATTGGTGAGTGTGATAATTGTTGGAAAACAATGTAATAAAGTGAAATTATGTTCGGAAAAAAATACATCGCCAGAAATTACGCGCCTGGATATTACAAAATTATTTGCTGTGTACTAGACCCAGCACCCTGTCGTAGTTCCCGTCGAGATTCGAACGAACGAACATTCGTCCGAAATCTTCACTTGATTTTAAACTTAACTGTGAGTCATGATGAATTATATGACATATAATCAGTGCTGAAAATGTCATTTCGACATATCCAAATTCAACCACATCCAGCTCATTTTAGAAGCTCAACCTGAGTATGCTATATGAAAAACTTGTTCAGCTAGACCAATTCTACAAGAAAATCACGGAAGCCCGCTCTTTTTTGAATATTTAAGGTAAATGTCACGGAATAGCTTCGAAAAATGCCAATTGATATTCACAATTCAAAGGTAGTCCATGACATTTATCTTAAACTAGCTGACCCCGACAAACTTTGTCTTGCCTCCAGCGTTTTTTGACGTTTCAAGTCTTTAGCCAAGTCCAAGTCCCCGTTCAAAATGTATGAAGCATCGATTTTCAATAACTCTCAATTTGTCCATGTTTTATGCCTCATAAACCTTCCTTGGGTGAAAACTAATAGAATAAAACTAAGACGACCCAAATCAGGCCTTACGTTCGCAAGTTATGCGCGGTCCCACGTATGCCACTACATTTTTATATTTATACTAGCTGTACCCGGCAAACTTTGTCTTGCCTACTGCGTTTTTCGACGTTTCAAGTCCCTAGCCAAGCGCTCAAGTCCCCGTTCAAAATGTATGAAAACCCGATTATCAAAAACTCTCAATTTTCCCATGTTTAGGCCTCATAAACCTTCCTTGGGTGAAAACTAACAGAACAAAACTTAGACGACCCAAATCGGACCACCCGTTCGCAAGTTATGCGCGGTCCCACGTATGCCACTGCATTTTTATATATACAGGTATTCTTCGATATAACGAACCCTCGATATAGCGTACCCTCGATATAGCGAATTCGATATAACGTACATTTTGCTTCGATATAACGTACAACATTGAAAATTTTAATTTTTCCCAGGAATAACCCTCAGATAAGCAACGAAACCACTCAAACCAATGTTTTCTTGCAGTATTAACCTTGTTACCTGGAATTAGCGCAATTTGGGGAAAAATTTTGTGTACGTTATATCGAAGCAAAGTGTACGTTATATCGAAGCACAAAAAACGAAATAACTTTTTCGTGAAAACTCATATTTTTCATTATTGCTTTTGTGAATTTCACCGAAATCATTATTGGAATTAATTTCACGTCGAAATCATCAATATTAGCATAAAAAATATTATTTTTTTCTCTGCTTCGATATAACGTACACTTCGATATAACGTACAAAGAGAAAACTTTTTCGTACGTTATATCGAAGAGTACCTGTATAGATATACTAGCTGGCCCGGCAAACTTTATCTTGCCGTCTTGTGGAGGTTTGACAACTGTTGAGCTCAAAATAGCACCGCACTCTAGATTGGTTTCATTTAAGATCGTGTTGATTTTCTTCCCAGTTTATGAAAAATCAGTAATTTATCAATTTTCTTACTTTTCTAGTTGATTTTCGTAACTTTTTATACATATAAACCCAGCCATCACGAATACGAATCAAACCATGCAAGAGTCATCCTTATTGGTTCACCCGCTCGTGAGTTTTGTTGCCTCAAAGGGTCTTCTAACTCATTTTTATATATACAGGGTGTTAGGTTCGTGAGTGCAAACTTTTTAAAGGGTGATAGAGGACCATAAATGGTGAAAAAAATTGTTCTACACATATGGTCAAATCTCAACCGTTACGTAGTTATTGAACTCTCCATGTTTTTGACTATTATTGCCTTAACTGGCTATAACTTGAAAATGATCAAACTTATCGCAGTTTTTAGACCCTTATTCGAAAGATTTTTGAATTTTCTATCAAATGGCATCTTTGAATCGATTGGTTTAGTTAAATAACTAAGTTTTCTAGAGCAAATAGCTCAAAAGTAGTGTGTTTTAATTTGTTGTTGTCAATTATCTTTAAAAAATGCGTAATAAAGTAAAATTCTTTCTTAGACAAAGTTTGTAATACGGTAAAAATCTGTTCCAAGATTATTTTGAAAAAGCTTGGAGATCCCCTATTCTAAGGTGATCCATTTTATCCTCTTCTAGTTTTAAAAATATTGGTTATAAATGATGACAAAGTTTGATGCTTGATGCCTTTGAATGACGATAACAACTCCACCACATGGAGATGTCCATTTACTGAAGAAAATCTGATGCAACCTAGCTCTCACAGCCGCCTCTATAACGGAATCATTAAGACTTTACGGTTGAATTTCAGATTCCTGAAGACACAATAGATGTCCACGTCGCACTAATGATATCGAATTTGGCAAGTAACCTGTTGCCAGGAAGAGCAATCTGCAGGTGTGGGCATAATATGATCTTAACAGCAGATAAATACGGAGTTTTCAGAATACGGATGATGAACCGGTAGCAAACATGACAGCAAGGTCATCTCCCGAGTCATAAATTGATAAATATTTCATGCTGTTGGTCGCGACACCTAGCGGTTGAAGTCACACTTTTTACACGGAAAATTTCAACCGTGTTGACACGAATAAGCAAAGTATTTCGGAGGCAGGTACACCAACTCAAAAACTGATTCGCAAAAAAAATGTGGTCAACTAGAATGTATTTCGGGAACACAGTCAAAGTTGCTTACCGTAAATAGGGCACGCGATACAATAGTGATAGAAATATGTATAAAATCGTTATGATAATTAAGAAAAATTGGCAAAACACCAATATGATGCTTTATAACAGCCTGCAATTGCAAAAAACATCTTTGGTACGTGTACCATATTATTACAATAGTGGTCGAAACAACAATTGATATGCTCTCAATCAAACAAAATTTCGAAGAATAAGATAATTCGACAATGATTTTTCATAAGGGCCTAACTGACTTGTTCGATTTCTCTTCGTCGACTCTCTCTTTCGCTAATAACTTGATCAAAACAAACAAAATCATTAATCTTTTTGTTTCTATAGCAACATGTAGTCGTCTTCTTCGCATTTCAACCAAAAAATCTTTGGAAAACTCAATACACATTCTGTGATAACACAAAGAGAGGATCGATGAAGAGAACTAGAAAATGTCAGTCAGGCCCAAATGAAAAATCAGTGTCGAATTTACCATCGATATGACGTCATCTGTTCATTAATTTTGATTATACCTGAAATAATCAGTTGTTTGGCGTTTATACACGATGGAAACGAAATGGGCAGAAACAAAATAAATCGAGTCGATTTTTCACGCCTAAAATTTATCACTTTTCGTGTGTTCGGTTTGTTCTGAGATGCCCTTTTCTTCTCTGATGACAGTCTGTACCGAATGAACCGAACTGTTCGCCCTCTTTACCGAATGAACCTGTGAACTTTTCTGGCAAATTAAATCGAGTATTGGCATACAATGATGACTTTTAATAACCTATGTGTTCTGGCGATTTAAATCCTCTTAGTGACTTGCTCCTCTGACGATACTTGTGCAGGACGTTGTACAAAGCTGTGACTAGAACATGCGGAGACCTGATTGTGAATACAGAATTCAGGCTATGCATCGTTGAGCGAAAACCAGACGTGCAGGTTGATGAATCTAACCGAAGGGCGCAGGGCTATGCAGAACAAATGGGTTACCGCAATCAGACGTAGTGGCGGAAATTCGGTCGATCCCGATTACATTGGGTATTCAATGATAAAAAACCTTGATGCGCAGGCCCGGATTAAGGATTGTGGGGGCCCAGGGCCGGAGCGAATGTGGAGGCCCCTTGGAGGTACAAATGTGACGAGATAAAAAGTTTTTCTTTGTTTTTGAACAATAAAGTTAATGTTTAGCAAGCATAAACGGATTTTGTGGGGGCCCCTAAAATGTGGGGGCGCGGGGCCCTGGCCCCCCGCCCCCTTAGATCCAGCCCTGTTGATGCGTCTAGTAAGCTTGTTCTGCTTGAGCTTCTAAACTTAATATGAAGTCGAGCCATCCGGTTATCGGCCCATCTCTCTCACGTGTTGCCTTTTCAAGGTATCCAAACGCATGGTCCACAAGCGGTTAAAACATTATCTGCAAGAACACAGGTTTCTCGATCATCGTCAACACGCATTCCGACGTGGCTAAGGAACCAACACGTATTTTGCTTTCTTTGAAGAAGTTCTACAGAAAGCTAAGAAAATAGGCCGAGATCATTTCCTTGGATATCTCAAAGGCGTTCAACTGCTTGGATGCCTTTAATTATTCGTCTCAGTTACCTTATTCCTCATCTTAATGATTGGTGTATTTACAAATTTTCGTATACGCCTAAGACTTCGTCATTTTCTGTTTGGCCCCACCATCCTCGCCACTCGCAGAAAGACACAGACAGCCTTGACCAGGGTAGCCAACGAAACTGCTATTTTTCGAATATTTAAGATAAATGTCACGGAATACCTTCGAAAAATCCTAATGATATTCACGGTGAATATCATTTGGCATTTTTCGAAGACAGGCCGTGACATTTACCTTAAATATTCGAAAAATATCAGTTTTTCCGTGACTTTCTAGCAGAATTGGTCTAGCCGCACAAGTTTTTCATATACCATATTCCCAGGTTAAGCTTCTAAAATGAGCTGTTGGTGGTTGAATTTAGATATGGCGAAATGAATTTTTCAGCACTGACCATGTCACCTCCAAAGAGTGTTCGTTGCCACATCTGCAGATCCGATCATCACGTAAAGGGATCTCTCATCATCATAAACAGCCTGCCAATTCCCGTTACGTAAACCCGTTAGAATCCTAGGGAATACTACCGATCGCAGTCAAACCTTCAAACCGCACTTCGTCGGCGTCAAGGATAGCTGCCAGAGCTGCCTTAATCTCATAAAAGTGCTTTCCATAGCGGAACAACAATCGTAAACATCGATTTTGCGTAGCCACCGCTACTGTCGACAGCTGTTTACAATATGGTCTAGAGATAACAAGCTTGTTTATTGACAACTTGATCAGAACATTCCCGCCGGTGTACAACCAGCATTGAAGAATCATCGCCAGCTTTCTCCCATCTACGCCGGCCGACACCGCTTGTGTTGAAGTAGGTCTTCTGCCCTTCCGCTTTTGAACAGTTGTGGTCATTCCCTGTAAGGGTGTCGATAAGAGGAGAATACCGCAGGAAATGCCAGGACATACATGATAGAAAAGGCTAGAGCGTGGCTGGCGTGGGTCAAAGCTCAAATTCGAATGCAAGATTCAAAACAATTTCAAAGCCGGAAGCAACAGTGTCCAGCTACGATAATCCGTCGCCGAGATACTCTAAAGGACAGGAAACTGCAGACTACCTAGCAGGGTCAGGTGCATCCGACTGTCGCTACACCTGTATAGTGCCAACGATCGACTCCAAATGTTGTATTACACCTTGTTTGGCAGAAGGAATGGATACAAGCTAGCAAAGTGTATTTGAAGAAAATAAAGAAAAGCCTAGATCCGTGAACTGACCTCAAGTCCATGAAGGATCAGATCATCATATCTAGACTGCGAACGGGGCACATCAAGATGTCCCATGGCTTCGGAGGTAGCCCCTTCCACCGGACCTGTGACATTTCTGTAGCCAACAACTCTGTTGAGCACATCGTCTGTATCTTCTGTCGTCAATATACGAGGTTCCACGGTAGCTGTCCGGGATTCCGGAAATATTTGATGATGCATCGGCACTCGCGGTCCTTCTGTGCTTTGTTCAAGATGCTGGATTCAGATTTACCGCTTCAGTGCTCTATTGGTTTTAGTTTTATGATTTCTCTTCGTACTGCAAGGTGTTGTCTTTGTTTGTTTTATGTATTTGTAAAATTTTCGGACTTTGTCCGTTCTGAGTTTTAAAGACTTCTCTGATCAAGTGTTTTATAAATGTCCGTAGATTGTATCTTGTCTGTAACTTTCAAACTGTTCTATGTAATACTCTGTAAAAATACTCCGTTATTCACTCTGTAAAATAGTAGGGGTACTCACGAAACTGATTAAATTGCTGCCTAAGCCATGATTTTCTGCTTATTTGAAATGTTTCATGATTTTGCGAATGAAATAATCAAAGATTGCCTTGGTGATCGCGACGTTTAATCAGTTTAATCAGTTTGCGCTGTTAAGTGAATCCCCCTAGTATTAAGAAGAACTTTGGTGGTTTTTTTTTCAGGTGAACTCTTCTAAATCTATGGCAGAAAATCTGAAATTGTGCTAAAAATTGATTTTTTCATGAGTTCCTCCATGAACTCCTTCTGATTTTCTTACAAAAGTTGTTTTTTTTTTCGAGATTCCTTCTATGGCTTTCTCTGAGCTTCAGGAATTCTATCCAAGATACCGCCAGGAGTTCATTCTGGAATTCCTCCATGAGTACCATCCAGTATTGATCCAGTAATTTCTTCAAGAATTGCTACAGGAGTACCTCCTCAGATAGTAGATTTTTGTTCATACATAATTTTCGAAATTTGTATGGACCGTAGACTTTGGCCAGAACTCTCCCTCCCAAAGAGTCTACTACGTAATTCTTGAACAGGCCCTTGGTCATAGTTGATGTTTTCCAACCATTTGGATAAGTTTGATGCAACCTTTTAGATTGGTCCTTCACACCACAAATTTGGGACTATGTTAAATGTCCAACATATTGATTTTGCTTTTAAAAAAACACCGTCGACTTGCAAATTCTGCACTGGTGATGGCTTCTCACCACATCGCATCACATATAATCGAGAATCGTTGTTTACCAATTGGGAGATACATTGTTTGCACTAAGAATTCTTGAACTTGAACAATGTTTTCTGAACATTGCTGAAAATGCTTTTTTTTTGTTTGGAAACGAAAATACATCATCATTCACACGCTTCCTAGTAGTTTATTGTAATCACTTATTAACCGAACTCTTACTTGAAAGGAAATTTGTGCTTCATCGTAATTTTCATTTTTCTGTGCAAAATGGATGAATGAGGGCGATCGGTTTCGGTACTGGTACATGGTGGCCATTTTCTGGATCTCCTTTTGTCGCTCAACTAATACCCTTAACCAAATTTAATCACAGCACAGCGTTTTTGAATTTTCCACAATCCCACGGCTACCTCACTTTCAAATGAAAAAAATCCTTCACTCGCGCCCGTAATAATCCAAAGAATATCTGGTCAGACCGTTTCGTTACGAATCCCGAAAGCAACTGACCGGTCAGATTCCGGTGTGGAGATATTTTTGCAGTTGACCAAACCGCGTCTTGGTATTTACTCCACCGAAACAGCGTGCGGCGATCTTACTGGCGACCAACGGTGCGGTGGTGGTAGTAGCTGATTTTTCTCCTTATACTCACAAAAAAAAAAATGTAAGGAAAAATTACCAAAGCCGCGAATTTCTGTGTCTCGCTTACTGCAAGAAGGCACTGTCTTAGGTGGAAGGGCTTGGTGTCCGTGCGGGGGCACTATTTACACATTTTACTGTTTGGTTCTGGCGTGATTGCGTGGGTACCGAGAAGGGTATGGTAGAGAGGAAAATGGGAAAATCTTTTTTCCACCTCATCCGCGCGACGCGAGTCTTCATGCGGATGGTGGATACCAGACGCACGAATACCTACTTGCGCTGATTCCTATCGAAATATAAAAATTCTGCTTGGCTCCGCTGCTCCCTCCACAAACCAAGTTAGTTGAAAAGTAATCGCTTGTTGGTGGCGACCTTCAGGGTTACCAGATGTGAATGGGCGGTAGGCGAATAGCGCAGTTTACAAATCTGTCGTGTGTGAGATTTTATATTTTAATATGAGGAATATGACTCTTCCCTTTTGGAGGACTTTTTCTGACTTACAGTTTGGGGTCAATTTCCAAGCATGGCTCAAGGTGCTCCCAAACACAAGGTTGTGTGCTGGAATTTTCAAAAGCGTTATAAACTTAATTTTGTTTGCTTGTTCTTTTAATTTCGATTTTCATCTGAAATTTGTGTTGCTGTAAATTTAGCGCATGTGTTTCTGTTTTTTTTTATCTTTATTAAAGAGACTTTCAGCCCTCAGCTGGTTCGTCTCTACGGTGTTTCTACTGTCAAATATGAAATATGAATCAGGGAAAACAACTGGAAGGAATTCTATCTTTTGAGGTACGCTGACAGTGATATTTTATCGGCGTAGCAATCTCATAATGAAATCGAAAGCTAATCTATTTCAATGACCCACCTTGTTCAAGGATTCTAAATGTAAAATACTTTAATAGGTGTTTGCAGTAAATTTGACTTGAGCAAAGCAAAACAAAAAAATCGACAATCAACTGGTAGATGTAAATGGGATCAGACAAATTATTTATTTTTAAGCCCTAAAGAAGATCTCAACATCTGCATCGAAACGTTGACGATGAGATAAGAAAATCAACGCTTTTCTTTGACTGAAATCCGAAATTTCCCGCGAAAGAACTTGAAAAGGAACACCTCAGATGAAATTTCTCGAGGGGTTTATTTAGGACAAATAGGTTTTATCTGAGATTCCCCCTGGAGTTCTTTGCGGGATACTTCCAGGAATCTACAGAAACTACTTTCCAGGATTCCTACAGGAACTACGTCCACGATTTTTCTAGAGATTTCTTATGGGTTTTCTTTGAGAATCCCTTTTAGGGTGCCCTTGAGAGTTTCGTGATTGCTCTTTCTAGTAGTTCTTTGCACGATTCCTTCAGGTATATGCTCTTTCAGAGATTCTTCCAGGGGATTATTCAAAATTTCTTTAGAAGTTTCCTCTGATCTTCTTTCAGGAGTTTCTTCTGAGATTCCTAAAGGGGTTCCATCTGGGATGGATCCAGAATTTCATGATAGGATTTCTTTAATAATTTCTTGATAATTTCCTTCATTTTTTTTAAGAGAGTGCGGGAATTAATTTCAAGAATAAGTTGATCAGGAGTTTCTACTGAGAATACACAAAGAGTTCCTTCTGGATTTCCCCCAGGTTTTTCACCCAAGATTTCTTTTGTGTTTCCTCAAGAAGTTCTTCTGGAGATTCCTCCTTTATAGCGAAATTCCTTCAGCATTTTTATTATTGAAATACTTTTAGAAATTTAGGAGTTTCAAATCAAATTTGTCCATATCCGTGCAAGACTTTCTTACTGAGATCTAAAAGATTTTTTAAATGAATCCTAGGATGTATTTCAGCAAGGGTCCGCGAAAAAATAATCGAAAAATCTATGGAAGTTTTTTCAAAGTAATCCTTGGAAAAATTTTGAAAAGAACCACTGGAGGAAAATCTGAAGGTCTTTCTGAAGAAATCATATGTCGAATTTATAATGAAAGCCATGGGAGATTTTCTGACAAAAATCCGTGCAAAATTTGTTAAGGGTAGCTTAGCAATCCCTGCAAAAAATCCCGAATGGATCTCACATTTTTTTAAAAAGGTCACTGGAGGAATTTCTAAAGAAATCCCAGCAAAATTTTCTGGCAGAAATTCACATTTTCTAAAACTTAATCCCTGGAGTAATTCCTCAAGCATACCCCGGAGAAAGTTTTCGAATAAATCCTTGGAAGATCGTTTTGAAGAATGCGAGGAAATTCCGAAGAATTTTTCGGAAAAAAAATCTAGAAAAGTCCCGAAAAAAATAGGGTAAAGAAATCCCTGGAGAAATTTCTGCAGAAACTCATACACAACTTCCTTAAACAACACTTGATGAAACTTCCCTAGTGGAATTTGTGGAGAAATTAGAATTTGTTGCGGAAATGTTTGTTGAAATCCTTGGAAGAAATTTCAAAGTAACCCCAGTACAAATTTGTGAAGGAACTTTTGAAACATTTTCTAAAAATCTCTGGAATTTGTGCTGGGTGAGTGCGACTGGAAATCTGTTACTTCTGAAGATCTGGCATTCTCAGTCTTGGACGGTTGAAAAAGGCCCAATAAAAGAGCCGAAACGTCGGACAACGCAAAACACACCGTTTTGAATAGTCCAAGACTGAGAAAGCCAGATCTTCGAAAAAAATCTCTGGAATAGTTTCTGACATCGCTGATAGTTTTATTCAATGAATCTCTACAGAAATTTCTAAATAAATGTCCAAAGAAATTTTTGAAGGAATTTGAGAACGATCCCTAGAGGAATTTCTACTCAAATTCATAAACAATACTCTTTTGTGGAATTTCAGAAGTAAATTATGCAAGATGTTTTGAAAGAATTATTTGTGGAATTTGTTGGAGAGAAGGAATTTCTAAACAAATCCCTGAAGAAAACTTCCGTGTGAATCCATGATTTTTTGAAAAAAAAAATCCGCGAGAATTTTCGGAAATAATCCCTGGGCGAATTTCTTAAACAATCTATGAAATGATTTGTGAAAAATCATGGATGAATTAGTGAAGCAATCATGCAATATTTTGTTAAAGAATTCTTTGTGGCGCTTCTGGAGGAACACAAGAAAGATTTTCTGAAAAATCTGTAACATGATGATTTTGGGAAGTTTTATTCGGAGACTGTCATAATAAAGTTGAAAATTGTTGGCTTACCGCAGAATTGCAACAAAAGGCGCCCGAGCAGACAGCAGCACAAACCTTCTCTACTCGTGCAGAAAGATCGCTCGGCAAATACAGCATAGCCAGTAATCACGCTCTATCAAGTGCTTGTCACGAATATCTATATTTCTGAAGGATCCTTCTGAGAAATTTCAGAAGGGATCCCTGGAGGAATTTCTGAAGCAATTAGGCTGATCAGATTTGTCCCGTTTAAATACGGGACACATTTTGGAAATTCAACAATAAGGAAATCAATGTCCAAAACCAGAACTGCATGTTGTTAATAATGCTATTCCAGCTAGAAAATACGAATAATAAAAAATACTATCAAACAAATATATCATAATAATAATAATAATATTCATAGAAATATCTATATTTTAGATTTTACCTAATTTATTCTTAGAAGAAAGACATATCGTAGCATATCGTTGAAATATCGTAGCATTTTAAAACGACGGCACAAATTTCCTTTTTTTATTGTAAAGAATGTGAATTGTAACCAATTGATTTGAAATTGAATCGATTTGAACTGCATTCTCTAATGTTCGCCATTCGTTAACCCACATCTGGATTCTTTTGAAGTGCCCCTTCTAGGCGCAAATTGCAATCAACAAGTAGAACATTTGTTGCGAGTTCTGAACGTTACGGTTTTGCTTCTCGAATGCATGACTCAAGCAAATCTGGCTGTAAAATAACCGCCTTTTACAGGAGCAGCAAAAGATCGCCCACGCTTGGCCACGAAAATGAATGCACTGCCAATGACGAACTATGGGATATTTGCTTAATTCAGCTGGGCAAAAATGAAAGTTTCTGATTTTGGCGTTTAGTATAGTTATTTTGAATCAAACAGATATAAAGAAGTGGAATCATCTCGATAGAGAATCTATTTTTGAAACTCTTCCGGTGTAAATCAGCCATTTTTGTACCAATTTTTGAACTAGATTTTCCGTGCGCAGTGAGATACGTAAAGTATCTTGCCGTGTACAAACATTCAAGTCAATTGATTTGGTGAACGAGTTATAGCGAACAAATGCCCAAAATACATGCTACCACGTAAGTGGTTTGGCACCCTGAAAAATATGTAACAATTAGAACTTAAAGTCATTCATGGGGTGTTTTTTTATTGTCAGCATACTCAAATTTGTCTTAGTAAGGGAGAACATTTTGAACGGTGTTCTGTTTACAGCTGATAAATGGAAATAGTAACTTTGACAACTGTTGTCAGTTAGAACAAAAGTTTTACTAGTTTGGAATCTAGGCCAACATGCTTAACCCTAGTAGGATGTTGGTGTCAATATTACTCAGACCCGGCTCGCTGAACGTGCTCTACGCCATCGTGGTGCGCCTAGTTTTACATCCTAGGAGGGTTAAATACGAAACAATCTGCAGACATATACAGAGATTTGCTTTCTCACCAAACGATTTGAGTCTCCTAGATTGACAAAATACCCATAGTCTAGCAAACCATCAGCGTCATCGCCCGCTGTGCCGCAGCGTAGGTATCTTTCGGCAACTTTCACGCTTACTGATCGCTCGGCAATGATCCAACTCGGCACATCAAATGGGCAAACGGGGGAAATATATTTTCATTAGCCATTTTTGTGTGCATTTGCAGCTTGTTTATATGTACAGAAAACGTAGTCAGCTGCTTGTATTGACCCCATCATTTTTTTCACCCACTGTCGCTCTGAATTCAAGCTTGTTATTTATATGTCGGATTGAAAGGATTTGTCTCAAGATGTCCTCACTTTTCAATTAATTTTGCTTGTCTCTTGCTGATATTTTCCAGTAATCACTTGTGAAGTATTGGTGTCACGTCGAGGCATATCACACGGTTTTAGGAGGAAACGGCTCAATCTCCTTCGAAAATGTGTGACCCCATTTGTTATGCTTTGGACATTTGGCTAAATATACCCATGCAAAAAGTGCGACAAATAGATATAAAATCGCTTGGCGGTGGCTAAAATTATACGTTGTCCGTCTGAATAAATACAACATACTGACGACCGTGCGATGATGACGCCGTGGTTGTCGGGTGGTCAGGCTGGCCGTTTGGACAGCAGTATCGTATCGATAGATCAACATGACACACACGTACGAGAAATGGGATTTGTATTTTTGTCTTTCTTCAAATTTGTAAACATTCAGGATGTCGTTGAATGGTATTGCTTCAATACTGCTTCATGGTGTATCCGCTTCACCATGTAAAATGGGTAGGAAAAGCCGCTTCGGAGAACGCAGAACGTCGCTATGCATAGTTCAAAAACTGTGGAAACGCTTGGAATTGGATACAGTTGTGAAATGATAGGACTCATAAAATTCGTTAGATTGACTTTTTTATGGAATTACACAACAGGTCAATTAGAATTTGAATTGGCATCGTCTCCAAGAATTTCGTAGCACCTTCTGCCATGCCTCCTTCCAACGCAGCCTCCCTTACGTTACACCTGAAAATCATCGCAACAGATAAAATCGCAAATTGACCACGTTCGTATTGATGGACGACACTTCTCCGACATTTTCGACGTCTGGACCTATCGTGCGCTGACTCTGACCACCATTTCAAGCTACGCCCTAAACTCTCCCGTCATCAACAATGTACGGTATCGGCGACCGCTACGGCTCGATCTAGAGCGAATAAGGATAAGCGGATGTCACCTTTGTTTACGCGCAGAATCTCGAGGCAGCATTGCCGGACGAGGGTGACCTCAATGTTGCCCCCCCTAATGCACCGATGAAGTACAGCAAATGTAGCCATAAACAACGCAGCTGCAGCCGATAGCACTGTCGAGTACGTGGAACGAAGTCGACGCATGAACCCGACAGAACGCGTTACGATACAAAAGCGGAAACATCAGACCCGCCTCTTTCGAAAGATTCGCCTAGAAGAAAAGAAGCTGAGTGCAAGTAACTGGAAGTGCTGTGCCGTTTTCAAGACACGGAGGGTCCTGACGCATGGACGTTGGGTGGTTGAAAAGAAGCAGAAGCACTTCGATGAGCACATAAACAGAGCGAAGAACGCAGGTAATGATTATCAAGGCATCGCAGAAAACGACTACGTCAGTACAACAGAGGAAGGAAATTATCCAGTTCCTACGCTGAGGGAAATTCAGGATGTCATTAATCAACTCAAATAGCAACGAAGCAGTTGTTGAGGATGGTGTGGATTTGTTAATGAAGAAATCATAACACAGCGGAACTCATAAGGATAGATTCAGAAATGTTGGCCGCCAGATGATAGTCAGGGTCTAAGAAACCGAACAGCTACCGGAGGAGTGGAAGGAAGAAGTAATCTGCCTCATCAATATGTAAGGCGACCATTTGGAATAGGTGCGAGAACTTCACTATTTTAAATGCCAGCTACAAAGTGCTATCCCAGATGATCTTCTGCCACCTGTCATCTAAAACGAATGAGATAGTGAAAAGTTTTCAAGCCGGCTTCATCAACAGTCGGTCGACAATGGACCAAATTCAGATTGAAGCCGGCATACGACAGTATGGTCGCACAGAGCTAAGAAAAGCCGTAGCCATGTTTCCTGGAAAGTTGACCAGACTGATCGAAGCAACGATGGACGGCGTGCAAAACTGCTTAAGGGTTTCGAGTATCCAGTTCATTCGGGTCTCGCTGGAGACTGCGACAAGGTGACGGACTCTCATGCCCACTCTTCAACATCGCTCTGGAAGGTATAATGCAACGGGCCGTTCTGAACAACCGGAGTACGATTTTTAACAAAGTCCGGCCAATTTGTGTGCTTTGCGGCCGACATTGACATATTCGCCAGATCTTTTAGAACGGTGACAGAGCTGTACATCCACTTGAAATGCGAAGCAGCGAAGGTCGGATTGGGATCGTAGTGTGCCGCGCTTGCTGACGGATGTGCAATTTTTTGCTCCCGTCATTTTTCGTTTTTTCATCCAAGAATTTCAAAATTGTATCAGTTCAAAGAATGGAATTGATATCAGCAGGTGCCGAGATCGCGAAGTCGTTTCGAGTTTGTGTGTGGGAAGAGAGTGTTTCTTCCGGAATACGGTTGTGTGTTGCCCGTTGATATGGCTAGAGTTATGCCACCCGACTAACAGATCTCGCATGGAAAACTTTCTAAAAAAAAAAACCAGAGAGTTCTACATCGTGGTCCGCATTGTAATAAGTGCCTAACAAGTGTACATCATACGAAGCAGCTATTTCTTTCCTGAGAATTTTCTGAAATGTGGCTATTTTCGCGTTTTCGTCGAATATTCGTTCCGTGCAAGTTCCGTGTTACCTGTATTACGCCACCAGGTCAACGTCTTCGCGTTGTAAATAGTGCGTATTAAGGTATAACGTGTGATGTAATGTAGAAATGTATCCTGAACTGGAACCAGATGATTTTACGTCGAAGTGGTTGGATGCACTCAGAGGTTCCATTTCCCGACCAATTTGCTTGTCCCGGGATTCGGGATAAAATTTGTTGTTTGTCCCGGGAAATCCCGGGATCCCGGGAAATTTTTCAATGTGCTTAAAAACGCAATTTTGTGATTAGGAATATCTTTTATTCATCAATAAAAAAAAGTAACTGTTCTTATCAATTTGAATTCTTTCTTTAGAGATACGATTTCAAGAAGTAAATGTTAATAATGAATTTATCGGACAGTGAGGTTCTCGTTTTTGAACAGATATATAAGGAGTTCGAAAAAATGCACTCGCTATTAGTTGACGTCGGTTCAATTGTCGGTTTAATTTACCTGTAGCTCAAAAACAGCTCTTTCGATATAACTTTTGAAAAATCAATCATGCTGAATCAGTCTGGGACGGGTTGACATATTCCTTTACGGCCGATTCCAGTTATTCACGTATGCTCGATCGTGCCATGCATACAGGACAATCCAGCATTCAACTTGGCAGCATCATTATCGGTCCGTCTTTGGCAGTCCTGCAACAATCGTACTTCTAGCTTCTTAATGAACTTAATCTTTTGCGTTTTCGATAAGCTTTCGAGTTCTGCTGGCACTTGTGTTGACAACGTAAGACCGTGAAGGAACTTCAGCGCTGTTAATATTTCTTTTTGTCGTCTTTCGTTGATTTTCCTCGTGATTGCATCGAAGAGGTCGTTTCCAACTTTGGAGTTACTTTTCTTAAGCTTCGAATACAAGAAACTCAAGCAGCCATCAGCAGACAGTAATGTAGCATCTCGTCTTCCCAATGCTTCTTAAGCGAGTCTGGTTGGCTGAAAAGCTTCCTGAAGGTTTATTGCAACCTCGAACTGTCCAACACAAGACCTGAAAAGCCTATCTCGGAAAGTGTCTCTTTGATGCAATCAAAACAGCGAATGAAGTGCTCCAGCATCGTTTCAGTCGAATTTCAACAAGTTTTGACGTCCACACACAGTTGAAGTGGTTTATGTAACACTTTCGTCATTTTTTCTTGAAGGCAATTTTCGAAAAAAAACCACGACTCTTTGAATACGTTTCAAAGACTCCACAAATTCAAATCAAAGCGAAAACAACATGTAGGAAATGTGTGTCCCGGGAATCCCGGGATTTTCGGGACGGTGAAAAATTTAATCCCGGGATTCGGGAAATCCCGAATTTTTCAAGATCCCGGGATTTTTTGTCCCGGGGTATCCCGGGTTGGAACCTCTAGGAATTTGCATTCAATATTTCGAATGCTGTTAAATGAATGGTGTGGACGAAGCCAAAAATCTGCTTAACCAGAGGAGACTACCTGAACCATCTTCAAAACAAAATTTGGTGAGCCCTTTCCATGTCTTATGGGTCATTATATTCTAATTAAATTTTGTTAACACATTGCTATAACTAATAACTATTTAACTCATACAACTCGGAGCGTTTGGTACGGTATGTCCACGCATCCTTCCTTCCCTGTAGATTCGAGAAGTGATTCGATGTTAAAAAATCTTTCATGACGTCGAAACATTTCAAATAATCATCTTTGCGGTAAACACAACGTAGTAGGCCTGGCCGCTTTGATGCTTGCGTCATATCTCTGATATGCCACAATCATCAATACTGACAAGAATAATAATTGGGCGTAATCTTACTTACCTTACCGGTCAGGCTAAGGCCGGGGTGGCCTCTGCTGTACATAGTAGCCGCCTCCACTCCACTCGGTCCATGGCTGTTTGTCTCCAGTTCCGCACTCTGCGTAGGGTCCGCAGATCGTCCTCCACTTGGTCGACCCACCTAGCTCGCTGCGCTCCACGTCTTCTTGTACCGGTCGGATGACTCTCGAGAACCATTTTAGTCGGGTTGCTATCCGACATCCTGATGACGTGACCCGCCCACCGTAGCCTCCCGATTTTCGCGGTATGGACGATGGTTGGTTCTCCCAGCAGCTGATGCAGCTCGTGGTTCATTCGCCTTCTCCAAGTCCCGTCTTCCATCTGCACTCCGCCGTAGATGGTACGCAACACCTTCCGTTCGAAAACTCCAAGGGCGCGTTGGTCCTCTGCACGTAGGGTCCATGTTTCGTGCCCATAGAGGACGACCGGTCTAATCAACGTTTTGTAGATGGTTAACTTCGTGTTACGGCGAACCTTATTCGATCGTAGAGTTCTGCGGAGTCCAAAGTAGGCACGATTTCCTGCCACAATGCGCCTCTGAATTTCTCTGCTGGTGTCGTTGTCGTCGGTCACCAGTGAGCCCAAGTACACGAATTCTTCAACCGCCTCGATTTCTTCACCGTCGATATGAATTCGGGGTGGCGGGCGCGGTGATTCCTCCCTGGAGCCCTTTGCCATAATGTACTTTGTCTTCGACACATTAATGACTAATCCGATTCGCCTGGCTTCACTCTTTAGTCGGATGTACGTTTCCGCCATCGTCTCAAATTTACGAGCAATAATATCAATATCATCGGCGAAACCAAGCAGCTGAACGGACTTCGTGAAAATCGTCCCACTCGTGTTTATCCCCGCTCTCCTTATTACACCTTCTAACGCAATGTTGAACAACAAGCACGAAAGACCATCACCTTGCCGTAACCCTCTGCGAGATTCGAAGGGACTCGAGAGTGTCCCTGATACTCGAACTACGCACATCACTCGATCCATCGTCGCCTTGATCAATCGTATCAGTTTATCCGGGAATCCGTATTCGTGCATAATCTGCCATAGCTGTTCTCGATCGATTGTATCATACGCCGATTTGAAATCGATGAACAAGTGATGTGTGGGCACGTTGTATTCGCGGCATTTCTGCAACACCTGGCGGATGGCGAACATCTGGTCCGTTGTAGCGCGTTCACCCATAAATCCAGCCTGATATTGCCCCACGAACTCTCTTGCAATCGGTGATAGACGGCGGCATAAAATTTGAGAGAGTATCTTGTAGGCAGCGCTCAGTAGTGTGATCGCGCGGTAGTTCCCGCAATCCAACTTGTCGCCCTTTTTGTAGATGGGACACACGATACCTTCCATCCATTCCTCCGGTAATACTTCCTCTTCCCAAATCTTGGTAATGACCCAGTGTAGTGCTCTCACCAGTGCTTCTCCACCGTATTTTAGAAGCTCGCTTGGTAGTTGATCTGCTCCAGCGGCTTTGTTGTTTTTCAACCGGCCAACCTCCTCCTCAATCTCTTGGAGGTCGGGGGCCGGAAGTCTTTCGTCCTGTGCACATACTCCTAAATCTGTTACCACGCCACCTTCGGTACTTGCAACGTCGCCATTGAGGTGCTCGTCGTAATGCTGCCGCCACCTCTCGACCACCTCACGCTCGCTCGTGAGAATATTCCCGTGATTATCTCGGCACATGTCGGCTTGTGGCACAAAGCCTCTGCGCGAGCGGTTCAGCTTCTCGTAGAACTTTCGTGTGTCCTTAGCGCGGTACAGCTCTTCCATCGCTTCGCGATCTCGTTCTTCCTGCTGGCGCTTCTTCATCCGGAAGACTGAGTTCTGCCTGTTCCGCGCCTGTTTGTAACGTGCCTCATTCGCTCTCGTACGGTGTTGCAGCATTCTCGCCCATGCTGCATTCTTCTCGTTTTTCAACTGTTCACATTCGCCGTCGTACCAGTCGTTTCTGTGGTTCGGAGTCGCGAATCCTAGTGCTGTAGCCGAGGTTCTACCTATGGCGGATCGGATGTCCCTCCAGCCATCTTCAAGTGTAGCTGCGCCAAGCTGCTCTTCCGTTGGTAGGGCCACTGCTAACTGCTGCGCGTAGTCTTGAGCCACTTCTACGTTACGAAGTTGCTCGATGTTGAGCCGCGGCGTTCGACTTCGACGCGTGGTGATAACTGTCGAAAGTTTTGAGCGCATGCATACAGCGACTAAGTAGTGATCCGAATCTATATTCGCACTGCGGTATGTGCGGACGTTGGTTATATCTGAGAAGAATTTACCGTCGATTAGAACGTGGTCGATTTGGTTTTCTGTTTGATGGTCGGGTGATCTCCAGGTGGCTTTGTGGATATCTTTGCGGGGGAAGAAGGTGCTTCGGACTACCATACCACGGGAGGCTGCAAAGTTTACGCATCGCTGGCCGTTATCATTCGATACGGCGTGCAGGCTGTTCCGCCCGATTACCGGTCTGTACATTTCCTCCCTTCCTACCTGCGCGTTCATGTCGCCGACAACGATCTTCACGTCACGCGGCGAGCAACCATCGTATGTTTGCTCTAACTGCGCGTAGAACGCTTCTTTCTCGTCATCGGGTCTCCCTTCGTATGGGCAGTGGACGTTGATGATGCTGTAGTTGAAGAAACGGCCCTTAACTCTCAACATGCACATCCTTGCGTTGATCGGCTGCCACCCGATCACACGTTGTCGCATCTTGCCCAACACTATAAATCCTGTTCCCAGTTCATTGGTGGTGCCACAGCTTTGGTAGAAGGTAGCCGCTCGATGCCCGCTTTTCCACACTTTCTGTCCAGTCCAACAAAGTTCCTGCAACGCCACGATGCCGAAGTTGCGGGGATGTAGTTCGTCGTAGATTATCCTGTCACATCCTGCGAAACCTAGTTACTTGCAATTCCATGTTCCAAGTTTCCAATCGTAGTCCTTATTTCGTCGCGTGGGTCTTTGCCGATTGTATCGAGTCGTATTTTCTCCTATGTTATTCGCAATGGGGATTTTTACGGGTGGCTTATTGGGCCTACGCCAACACTCCTGTCTCGCCGGAGGGCCATCGTGCCAGTTCTGTTTAACGTCCCAACCAACACTGGGACGACCACGCTGATGGGGCTACCACCTTGGATCTAGCTGGGCGTGGTGCAGGGTTTCTTACTCAGCCGCTGGATGCCAGAACAGACGCTGTTTGAGCCGCACCTCCTTGGTGAACAGACACTCGGATCGTACCTCCTCAATCTAGCTGAAGTCAGAAGGACAACAGTGCCCAGGCTGCACTACCAGCTAAGCACACAACTCTTAGCTGGCGGTCTTTGTCATCGCTTGACCCGTGGAAGCATGAGGTAGGAACTTGTGAGGAACAGAGCTATGTTGGACGCTCTCCTTATCGACTCACCGTTTTGCAGCCCATGGGCGTAATCTAACCCGATTATTTTCCAGGATGCTTTTTCGTACTGGCTGCGTTTGTGTTAGATTAGATTAGATTAGATTAGATTAGAAGCAGCGAAGGTCGGATTGGTGGTGGATGCATAAAAAGTACAAGCTGGTAAGCGGAACTGAATACAATATGATTCGTTTAGGATCTCGATAGACGGGGATACCTTCGAGGTGGTTGAGGAATTCGTTTACATTCGATCCTTATACTGAAGGCTGAGACTAACAATGAGAGTCGAGGAATACAAAGGCATATCATCAGTGGGAGTCCTGCCTACTATGGGTTCCGGGAGAATCTGTGATAAAAAAGCATTTACCCCCATCAAATGCATCAAGTACAAACCGCTAATACGACCGGCGCTCCTCTACGGACGGACATGATACATGGACCATGCACGAGGAGGACCTGGCTTGCTAGCACTCAGAGTTTGTGAGTAATACGTGCTCAGGACGATCTCCTGTTGTGTGCAGAAAAATGTTATGTTGCTTAGAAACATGAACCTTAAGATGATCTATGCCTAAAGAAGGTCAAATTTCGATTACGAAAAATTCTTGGACCAACTGGGAAATCAACATGTTAGCCTCAACATAGTCGTGCTGAATACCTGCACTTTTATCACTTCGGCTAAATGGAAGAAAATAGGGTCTGGGACAATTTGGGCAGGAGAACCTATTTTGGGCACTTGCTACTATTACTTACCTTACCGGTCAGGCTAAGGCCGGAGTGGCCTCTGCTGTACATAGTAGCCGCCTCCATTCCACTCGGTCCATGGCTGTTTGTCTCCAGTTCCGCACTCTGCGTAGGGTCCGCAGATCGTCTTCCACTTGGTCGACCCACCTAGCTCGCTGCGCTCCACGTCTTCTTGTACCGGTCGGATGACTCTCGAGAACCATTTTAGTCGGGTTGCTATCCGACATCCTGATGACGTGACCCGCCCACCGTAGCCTCCCGATTTTCGCGGTATGGACGATGGTTGGTTCTCCCAGCAGCTGATGCAGCTCGTGGTTCATTCGCCTTCTCCAAGTCCCTTCTTCCATCTGCACTCCGCCGTAGATGGTACGCAACACCTTCCGTTCGAAAACTCCAAGGGCGCGTTGGTCCTCTGCACGTAGGGTCCATGTTTCGTGCCCATAGAGGACGATCGGTCTAATCAACGTTTTGTAGATGGTTAACTTCGTGTTACGGCGAACTTTATTCGATCGTAGAGTTCTGCGGAGTCCAAAGTAGGCACGATTTCCTGCCACAATGCGCCTCTGAATTTCTCTGCTGGTGTCGTTGTCATCGGTCACCTGTGAGCCCAAGTACACGAATTCTTCAACCGCCTCGATTTCATCACCGTCGATATGAATTCGGGGTGGCGGGTGCGGTGATTCCTCCCTGGAGCCCTTTGCCATCGTGTACTTTGTCTTCGACACATTAATGACTAATCCGATTCGCCTGGCTTCACTCTTTAGTCTGATGTACGTTTCCGCCATAGTCTCAAATTTACGAGCAGCTGAACGGGCTTCGTGAAAATCGTCCCACTCGTGTTTATCCCCGCTCTTCTTATTACACCCTCCAAAGCAATGTTGAACAGCAAGCACGAAAGACCATCACCTTGCCGTAACCCTCTGCGAGATTCGAAGGGACTCGAGAGTGTCCCTGATACTCGAACTACGTACATCACTCGATCCATCGTCGCCTTGATCAATCGTATCAGTTTATCCGGGAATCCGTATTCGTGCATAATCTGCCATAGCTGCTCTCGATCGATTGTATCATACGCCGATTTGAAATCGATGAACAAGTGATGTGTGGGCACGTTGTATTCGCGGCATTTTTGCAACACCTGGCGGATGGCGAACATCTGGTCCGTTGTAGCGCGTTCACCCATAAATCCAGCCTGATATTGCCCCACGAACTCTCTTGCAATCGGTGATAGACGGCGGCATAAAATTTGAGAGAGTATCTTGTAGGCAGCGCTCAGTAGTGTGATCGCGCGGTAGTTCCCGCAATCCAACATGTCGCCCTTTTTGTAGATGGGACACACGATATCTTCCATCCATTCCTTGCTGCTATAACTCAGCTAATTTTGAGCTAATTGATTTGATTTTTGGACACGGTGTACCAAGCTACAGTATCTAGCAATGTACAACAATTTAAGTCAATTAGTTTGAAATTGACTGAGCTATAGCAGCGAGTGTCAAAAATAGACCCTACTAAGCAAGTTAGTAGGGGCCATATAGCCGAGGCGGTAAACGCACGGGCATTCAGCATGACCATGCTGAGGGTGACGGTCCAGGATCTTTTCGTAAAGGAAATTTCCTTGACTTCCTTGGGCATAGAGTATCTTCGTGCCTGCCACACGGTATACATATGCAAAATGGTCATTGGCAGAGGAAGCTCTCAGTTAATAACTGTGGAAGTGCTCATAGAACAATAAGCTGAGAAGCAGGCTTTGTCCCATTGAGGACGTTACGCCAAGAAGAGAGAGAGAGAAGCAAGTTAAAATTTTAAGATTCTCAATTTTTAGGAAATGTTTAAGAAACTTTCCACAAAGTTTAGTAATTTTGGATGATCATCGATTGTGGAAAACCACTCGGGAACAAAAACATTGGACATCTGCTGCCCTAATTAAACAATTCTGTTGACGAGTGACATACTCCACAGATAAAACTCGTGATGGGTCCATGTTTAGCCTCCTGATATCATACTGAGTAGCATTGACCTTGCTTCTAAATATCCGACATCCACCCATATTATAATTTTAATTCATTTTCATTCAAAACTCCCCAATGCGATGTGGTCTATTTTCATCACCGCGGAAACCTATTTACGTCGGCGATCTAACAGTAATAGAACACTGCAGTAGAAAGTGGCGTCTCAAACGCAGCTGAGCGACGATGGCGACGGATGGTGCCCTTGAATCCACCGCATCCCGCACGGTCAACGTCACGTAGACGACCGACGACGGACGACGGATGATTGTAGGCAAAAAGAACACCAGAAGGTATTGGCCCATGTCCATCGGATGGGATTCAAGTGCATTGTGAAAACGTATAAAACCGTGACAAATCGTTCTGGTGGTTACACTTGACCGTACACGTGCGAGCGGTCGGTCCCGTCTCTTTCACGCCGAATTCCTGTCGGAAGGTTTTTAAAGGTCATCGGGCGGCGGTGTGATAAATTCGAAACACACGGTTGTGTTGTTTCTGTTTTCACTATCATCATTAAGTAGTTTGGTGGTGGGGGCGAGATGGTGCAAAGAAATAGTCACGGTCAAGAGAAATGTTTATTTGCGCGAGCTACTAATGGATCACTGTTGAAGGGAAACCGTTAGCGGAAGGTACAATTGGTCATGGTCGTAACTTATGGAGTACTTGGGGTTGATTTATTAGAGAATGAAATTATTTATCTTGATTTGTAGTGTTTCAATAACGACTTTATGCTAGTAAAATTGGTTCATATAAGCCGAAGCGGTAAATTCATCATATGAGGGGGTATTCGACAATCATATGCTGAAGCTGTCTGGGTTGGATATCCGGTCGGTCCAGAATCTTTTCGTAAAGGAAGATTCATTGTTTTCTTTGGGCAGTGAGCGTAGAATATATTCTTGCCTGCCGTACGACATACATATGGAAATATGGCGGAGAAAGCTCTCAGATCATCAATTCAGGGTCGTTATAATAATTAATACTTATGTGACCAACATAATTATTATTATTATTTGAAATTCGGGGTTGAAAACCATTCTTTTTAGAACACTGGTAGAACATCTCGTTAAAGATATCGAATGATCATAAGTGTTCACAGATCGTTCTATTTTGCTTAATGAACAACTGTTCAAGAATGATGCTGGGTCATTAGGCCGAAGGTCATTAAGCGGAATGGACATTAGGCTGAATTGTCATCAGGACTAATAGATATTTAGCAGTTATCTGTAAACGGATGAGTTGTTATCATCTTCTTCAACTATTATTGTAAAAAAACTATTTTAACAATAATACAAGAAAGAACAGCCTATGTTACAAAGAAGAAAAAGTTCATACAAATGGAAAATGGTCATTGGCAAAGGAAGCTCTCAGTTAATAACAGTGGAAGTGCTCATAGAACACTAAGCTGAAAAGCATACTGTGTCTCAGTGGGGACGTAACGGCAAAAAAAGACCCAATGACCATTTGGCCCAATGGCCTTCAGCCGAATGGCCTGAGACCTTCAAAAAAATAGCACAAACATCATTTCAAAATTTATGTAAGAACGATCAATAGGGTTCAAAATAGTTTATTCAAATGCAAAAAAAAAATCGATGCGTTTACAAAACCATGCAATGAAAATCAGAGCGATACTATTTTAGATCAATACATTAGGGGCCGTACACAAATTACGTAACGCTTCTAGGGGGGAGGGGGGTTTTGCAGAGGGTGACGACCCTTACAAAAAATATTGAGGTCTCATACAAAAAGTGTGACATAGGGGGGAGGGGGGTTGAAAAACGTCGATTTTTGCGTGACATAATTTGTGTATCACCCCTTACTACCACTACTGGTTTTGCCACAGTATAGCGTCAAATAATGGGCTTTTAATGTTGAAGGATTCGTCATTCAAATAATCATCATCTTCGAAAATACGAAAGCAGTTTACTCGCTCGGAAAGCAAATGTTTGTACCCACAATTCAGTAAATAAATTTTCACTACGGAGATTTAATTTTTGAACAAGAAAACTGCTTTCAATGATAATGAATATGTCAATAACGAATCCTTCCGGCTTCAGCTTAGCACAGTATCAGCCTATGTACTATAGAAACATAAATAGGGGGGCGAAAATATTTTTCCCAAGCTCCAAGGGGGCGATTTCTCCAACAAGTTTGGGAAACACTGATTTAGATGTTAATTGACAAATTTACCTGATTGCTTAAAAAATATTGCTATGCTTAATGGCTTGCAGTAAAAAAAAACCTTAAATCGTATATTTTACCATATAAATGGAGGTGTAGCTCAAACTTGTGACGTGCTGGAGCAAATCTGAGCTCGAATTCGGATTCAGCGGCCCAAAATCTATCAGAGACACATAAGTTTGCTCTTGAGACAGACCAATAGTTAATTTTTTTTTCACTGTGCAATCTAGTGATGATTCATGAGTAATTAAGAATCAGAATCTTCATTACACAGACAATAGAATATCAGGTGCAATTGCTGGAGATACCTCGGAAGAAATTTCCGGAGGAAGCCTGGGAGGATTTTTTGGAGGAAATCCAGGGAAATCCAGGAGAATGAAACGACATGAAAAGTCCACCACAAAAAAACAAGGTGTTTGAAGGTGGCGTTAAGGAGCATTTTCCGTAAATATTGAGGGCAGGGATGAGAAATGTACTGGAAAAAACAGTTACCGGCTGTACATTTGACCTTTTTCCACACGAACATCATAGGCCCAGCCAAACTCAAACTGTTCGAAAAATAAATGTCATAACATTTTTTTTTCCTGCAGCCTTCTTCCTCGAAACGGTTTCCAAGCGCGAGAGCGCCAGTACTCGAGCACAACGACGACAAAAATTTCTGACTCTCCCGTTTTCGCATTTTTCTGCGTTTCAAACCGCTTCCAGACAAACTTCTTTACATGCATCACAAAGCTAGGAGTGTGCTCTAGCTATTTGTGCAAATCGATTTAAATTATTTATTAACACAAGCGAGTTATTAGCAGTTGAAAATATTTGACATTTTTCGCAATCATCCGCCTCTGCATGACTGCTCATAAATGTTTTCGTGGGGAAGCGAAAACCATCAAGCGTCTGCTTGACTGCCGTCGGCGCGGCGTCTGATGGTATTGGTGCTGCCGTTGTTTTGTTTTTATTTTACTGCCAGTATCGATGAACGGAAAAGAGAAAAAAGTATTTTTGCCATCCCTGATTGAGGGATTGCAGTTTCCTGACAAATTGGTGAGATCGTTTCAAGCTACGCTTTCTTCTCTTATTTCTTGCGACAACGTTTGTAAACTATTACAACAATCTGCCCTACTCTCAGAGAATTGTATTTTGTATCATTTCAGATAGCGAGTAAAGGCACAAGGGCCAGGACACAGAGTTAATAAATTCCAAGGGGTGACATTAACCTTCTTAGCTAGGTTACCCCCACCGCTTTTTCATTTCATGCTATATAAAATGAGCGTTAGGTACGAGATGTCCCCACTCAATAGTTTCACTGGAAAATCAAAAACGCTGCACAGTAGGCCTGGCCTTTGATGCTTGTAATACATTTCCGATGTTTTGCAAACATATAAAATGACAAGAAAAATGATAGAAGTAGTCGATTCTATCATTTTCCAGGATGCTTTCAATGAATGACTGCGTATATGTAGACTGAATTAATGAATGACTGCGTATACTCGACTAGAATTCCGAGAAAATCCGCGAGGAAAATGTCCTGAATAGCTGGAGGAACCTCGGGAGGAATTACTAAATAAATCCCAGCATTATTACCTGGAAGAATCTCGGGAGGAATGATGGAATTTTTGGTGGAAGTTCTGGAAATCCCCTGAAGCACTGGATCATCCTTGAGGACATCTTGAGAAAATTCTGAAAAATCATGGATCCCTAAAGGTACTTGCGGGAAAATCCCTGAATAAATCCTTAAAGGGATCTAGCGAGATGATTACGAACCGGATTTTTTTTTAGATTAGCCGATCTCAATAATTTGTACGATTTTGTCGATGACGCGAACTTTGTATCTTTTCACAGGACCAAAATTATCTGTGGAAGGCACTATTTTCACCCCAGAGACAACGCTTAGCCGTACGAACATCTTTGCAGAAAACACCAACTTTATATCTTTTCGTTGGACTGGGATTTTGACGAAATAAATTATTTGTGCATTGAGATAATCTCACATCAAAGATAACTTAAATATAAAACTTACATTTATATGTAGTTATTCATTTGCAAGAGACATCAACCTCAAACATTTTCTTTCGATCGTGATATCAGCGTAACAAAAATATATTATTTTTTTTAAATGCGGTTGGAAATCTTTGCAGCCAAATTAGCGTCACCGTGTGAATCATTTTTGAACTAAATTATCCTCCAAATAGGATGTATTGTATAGGTATTGTGAACAGTATGCAAATATACTGTGTTATTCACAACCAGAGCAAAGTCTGGAAGCAAATTGAAAACTAATTTTGGTGTTGTGGTATTGCAAATTGAGGGGCCTAGAATCATAGGGGTGTAAGTGACCATTTTGTCGATTTTGAGCTGAGCATTTCATAAAATTCTTCAGAGTTCAAGCTTTTAGGAACTTTTTTAAGATTGTTTCTACGATGTTTGGAAAAATTACAATAAATCAGAGAAAATTGGGTTGATTTTGAAGCTCCATACATTTTGTATGAGATGAAAAATTGGTCAAAAACTTTAAACCTCATTTACTCGAAAGTGGGTTTTTGACACTTACACCCCCTTGCTTCTAACCCCCTCAATTATGATAACTCAGGTTGTTGCCGTTTTGGTCGTTTTAACGGTTAAAACATCAAAAATGAGAGCAGAAAAATGTTCCCGTAACAGCAAGTTGAAAACAATTTCAGCTATCAGTGATAGTGATAGTGATTTTGCTATTAGTACGAAAAAATGGCAAAATCGCTAAATATACGGCTTTGATTGATATGATATGAATATTTAAATGAAATCATAAATGCCATAAGATAATTACACTAATGGTATATGCTTAGAGTTATTATACAAGGTTGCCTAGAAGTTTCAAAATAACTTATAATCTTGTTTTTAATAATAGTTTGACGTGGCAGCAAAACGAAATCTAAGTTTGAAATCAAATTTAGTCAAGATCAACTTATATAAATTTTAATTATGTAATATCTATTTGCTGCTGAATACAAATCGAGTTTTGATTTGCTATCATTTTGTTGCTAGACTCTGCTCGGAAAGATATTCACCTCAAAATAAGTGTCTTTATTTGAGGACGCTTTTCGCTCGGGACATTTAGGATGTTGGGTGGATATAGTTCTTTGTGTATTGGACACTTTTGTCGATGACACAAACATTCTATATAGGTATTCAGAATATCGGGATATTCAAGCTAAATATAAATTTTAGTTCATAATTTAAATTCAAACTAGTACCATCTACTGGGATAGTTTCGATTCAATTTTTCCGTCATAAAATTGCATTTGGTCTTTTGGACAATTTCGTCTAAGACAGAAAGTTACGACCAGAAGATACAGATGTGTCGTGGGGTCCAATGGACCTTAGGGGAACTAAATCACCCGGTTCAACTTTGATGTGTTAAGTAGTTTTGAATGAGATATTTTTAATCCTTAATCATAGTTGAAACCAAATTGAATCATAAATCATAATCCTAACATCCTTAACCTTCCAGGACGCGCACCATCAAGCAACCGAAACTGCACCGCGCACGCGCTGTATACGAAAAGCGAGGTTTTTTGGTAGTGTTGTACTTTTTACAACAGTGCGCGCGCTGAAGGGTTAAAACCAAATTATTCATTATTCATTTTCATTAATAAAGAAAATAAAATTTCAATCAATAATGATTAATCATGATTATTTTTTTGTTATTCATTAACGCTCAGGTTATCGCACACCAACTTGTTTGACATGCTCTCTCATGTTCGGAAATAGTTTTAAACTGGAAATGATTCTGAACGGCGATAAGCCTTCTCAAGGGGGATGTCTATATAGTTCGCTTTAGCCCCTAGAAAATTATAATAATCTTATGAGATCTCAGAATTACCGATGTCTAGTCTGAGCCAAGTTTCCGTTAAAACGATGATATTATAATACCAATTTGATAAAGCTAGGCGTAGTCGAGAAGTTTTAGCGCACAGACCTCTGACGAGGTTCTCGTAAATAACGTTAGGAAATCATTTTCTGCAACGGATGGTGATTATGCAAAGGGGCCATAATCTTGTACATGAATTCCTGATTATATTGGTATGTATTAACCTTGATTTTTTTTTCAAGAACATATGACGGTTAATTTGGTTACAGAGACTACACGCTAACGCCGCTCAGCACAAAAATGCATAATTTCCAGACTACACCAAAAATGTGTAACCCTTGCACATTCACAAAATCAGCTCATGTGTCCGCTAAATCGTTAAATTCGCAAAAAAATTTGTACAGCAATCTAGCTAGGTTTACTAGTGACCTTGGAAAACAAAAAAAATTGACATTTCGCATCTAGACAAGTGTACGAGCTGTTTTTTTTGAGAATGTGTAACTGTGACACATTTTTGTGTGGTTTGGAAATTATGCACTTATGAGTAGGGCTTACACATTTTAGTGCTGAACGGTTTTACTGTGTATACCTTCTCATCTCATCAAAGACACAAAGCACAACGCGTCTCCATTGCTGTTTCGAAAATCACCAGTTCAAACTGCACAAAGGACTGCGCCTAAATGCATGCAACATCAGAACACGAACAAGCTGGAAGCTTTGCATTTGTACGATATTCGAACTAAATATGTTTTTCAAAGTGGTGACCTGAAAGAGTATGTTGATTGAGTAAGAGGTAATTCCCCATTTTTTTTGTTTAGTTATACATTTTTTTTAATTTAAAAACTAATTATCGCATTCTTCATGCGAACATTCTTCATAAATACTTTTCGATCAAAATCCCGCATAATTTATTCCTCTTTCTTAAAACCATAGTTGAGAAAACTTTGTTCTAGCAGCAGCAAGCGGAAGCAGCGAACACGCGTGCAAGATGGCGGAAAAAAGCCACCACCCACCACCGACATCCTTCGCCGCTCGCATCTTACTACTTAGCGCGTCGTCGTAAGGGGCCGTTCATAAACCACGTAGACTTTTTGGGGGGAGGGGGGGTCTGGCCAAAGTCTACGCTCCATACAAATTTCAAATTTTTTGTATGGACAAAAGTGTACGAGGGGGGAGGGGGGGTCTTCAAATAGCCAAATTTTGGTCTACGTGGTTTATGAACAGCCCCTAACTGGAAACTCAACAAATTTAATAAATCTTAACTTTCCAACAGCGCCGCAAGTGGATTTCCAAGCAAGACTTCCCCTTCTATTTAGTTGGTACGGTGCGGCTCGGTCGGTGGATGCTTAGCTCTTCTATTGGAAAATAGTTGCTCGATGACGCGCTGCTGCACTGGTAGTGGTTTGGAGAGAAACGAACGTTGTCAGGTTTCCTCCACCGCACCGCTGACTGATGCTGGTGGATGGGAAGCGATTGAAGCACCGCCCTTGTGTGAAGGGGGTAGAAGTCGCTTTCGCTCGTAGAAATAATATATTCGAATATAATTAGTTTTCACCCGCACGGTTGAAACCACGGCACGGGTTTCTTCGAAGGGAGAGAGGCAATGGTGGATCTGTTCGCTTGCGAGGCTTAGCTTCTTTGCCGGATGAATATTGTTTCCTGATTCCGAAACGTTAATCCTGCATAGTGCACAGCGAGACGTGTTCGGTGGTTCAAAAGTATTCTTTTCGATGGGTGTCCTGAAAGATGGTTGTACGAACTAAATTTGTAGGTTCTCAATTTACGAGCCCCGACTATATTTGCCGATAGTACTAAATGTATTACACATTCCAAAATTTCAAAAATAATCTTGGATTTAAAAAAATACATGGAGTTGTAAATTTACATTTGAATGAAAACTCTCGGTCGTAAAAAGGAATCGCGTGAAGAATCCCTCAACATTTTGGAGACGGATGGGTCATGTTAGCCCAGCCGAGAAAACCAACCTTTACAAACGTGTTCTAGACCAGCGAGATTGCATCCGGAAAGCCGAAAATGACGTCTCCAAAGGGTTAAAGAACCCCGGTTGAAATCTCTTAGGGAATTCTGAGTGCAATCCATGAATGAGTTCTGGAGAAATTCGTGAAAGGCAGCCAGGGGCAGTATAATGCCCATGGTTTAAAAAAATCAAAAGCTATAAAGCCTTGTGAATCCAATCCAATATCGTCCATTCAAAATCGTCTCCAGCGTAGGGGATAAAGTGCCCCGGGAATGTATAAGTAAGTTTAATAAATGAATTCCACATAAAACTGTATCAATGAGTGCTTTTAAAATCATTCAAATGAACCTTCTTCACGCGAAGGGTGCTTCGTCTGTGCTCAGTAGAAGATTTACTAAAGAAGATCTAGACGTGGGACTAATTCAGGAGCCCTGGGTAAATAACGGTAGGGTAATGGGATGCTCTTTACCGAACTGTAAACTCGTGTATCATGAAAATCAGTGTAAACCTAGGACTGCAATCTTAGTAAATAGGAGAACGAAATTTGTCCCAATTACTGAGTTCATTCCAAGAGATATTGTAGCTATCAAGTTGGAGGTCCCGACAATCCGGGGAAAAACTGAGGTATGCATTGCTTCAGCATATTTCCCAGGTGACGTTGAAGATGTGCCTCCATCTAGTGTTGTGAGTTTCATTAATTATTGTAAGAGAATAAACGCTCAATTTTTGATTGGATGCGATGCGAATGCCCATCATACCATTTGAGGCAGTACCGATATTAATAAGAGGGGTGAGGATCTTTTGAACTACATTTCGTCTAATAGCATAGACATATGCAATAAGGAAGATTCTTCCACTTTTATTAACACTATTCGACAGGAGGTTCTAGATCTTACGATCTGCAGTGACCTGCTGTCGGAAAAAAATGTGAACTGGCATGTTTCTGATGAGGAATCATTGTCAGATCACAAACATATCTGGTTTGAATCTAAAGCCGGATCAAATTTAATTGAAAGTTTTAGAAACCCAAGAAAAACAAACTGGGACCTCTATCGCTTTTACTTAACGCATGAAAATGCATATAAATGGGAGTAGATCACGTCTGTTTCACAATTGGAAAGTGCCTCTGATGAGGTTATTGATAAAATGATCTCATCATATCATGCTAGCTGCACAATCCAACAGGGATGTCCCTTGGTGGAATGACAAGCTAGCAAAACTGAGGAAAGAATCTAGAAGATTGTTCAATAGAGCAAAGGCTACTTCTGATTGGGTTCAATACAAAAAAGCCCTAACAGAATATAACAGAGAACTGAGGCTAGCCAAACGTAAGGATTGGAGACGGGTGTGTTAAGACATCAATAACGCTCCTGCAGCTGCAAGGCTCCACAAAGTCCTTTCAAAAGACCATTCTAATGGTCTTGGAAGCCTCAAAAAGGAAGATGGCAGTTTCTATCGATTCTTCTGAAGCTTTGAAAGAGATGATGAAGACTCATTTTCCGGGGTCGATTCCTTACTCGGCTGAAGATCAGGACTTAGACAAGGTAAACCATGTATGGTCGACAAATGCCTATCAGAAAGCCTGTGAAATCTTCACGCCATCGAGGGTCGAATGCGCACTGAGTTCTTTTCAACCTTTCAAATCCGCTGGGATAGATGGAATCATTCCAGCGTTACTTCAACAAGGGAAAGAAGTGATTGGTCCGCTCCTAACCGAAATATTTAGAGCCAGTATCACTTTAGCTTACATACCTAAGGCATGGCGTAAGGTTCGTGTTGTTTTTATCCCAAAAGCTGGCAAAATAGATAAAACAATACCTAAAGCCTTCAGACCTATAAGCCTTTCCTGTGTTCTGTTAAAGGCCATGGAGAAAATAGTGGATTACTTTATCAAGTCTACCAGCTTAGTAGAAATGCCTCTTAGCATGTTTCAATTTGCTTATCAAACAGGTAATATAACAGCGCTACAGTCGCTAGTCAGCAAAGTTGAGAAATCGCTTCAAGCCAAGGAAATAGCCGTTGTTGCTTTTCAGACAAAAGACTGAATTGGAATTCACATTTAAACAATGTTTTAACTAAGGGTACGAATGCCCTTTGGGTCTGCAGCAAAGCCCTAGGAAAAACCTGGGGTCTTAGGCCAAACATGATTCACTGGATTTATGTTGCGATAGTCCGGCCTAAGAATACTTATGCTTCACTTGTTTGGTGGCCTAAAACAAATGAGGTAACCTCTCAAGGGAAGCTAGGTAAGCTACAAAGACTTGCTTGTATATCTATTACAGGAGCAATGAAAAGCACTCCATCAGTTGCTTTGGATGCCCTTCTCAATATACTGCCACTGCATCAATTTGTTAAACTACAAGCGGCAAAAAGTGCCCTGCAGTTTATACGTTACAATAAAGTCCTAGACGGGGATCTTGTTGGACATTTGAGGATCATCAAAGACTTCAAATTAAACATGGACACAAAAGCAGTAGAAGATTGGATGATAACGAAGACCAACTATTATGTTCCCTTCAAAGTGATGAAACCATGTCGCTATGTTTGGGATGCTGGCCAAGTTTACGTACAGGTTCTATTGTATTTTATACTGATGAGTCTAAGATATGAGAAAATGCTGGAGCTGGTGTTTTGGCCCGACAATTTAGCCAGACAGGGTGCGCCATCAAGCTCTGTAGGCCCTGAACCTTTCTGTGGAGTTACTGAGTGTGGTCTTCGGGTGAAACTAAAAACTTGGGAAATGTCCGCAATAGAATCTAATTGGAGTGCCACGGATACATTCAAGCAAGCAAAAAGGTTCATAAAACCCAGTGCAGAAAAAAGCCAGGTCCATACTGAACCTATACAAAAGAGATCTCAGGGTAATTACTGGTCTGATGACTGGTCACTGCCCGAGTAAATATCATCTAAGTAAGATTGGAAAAATCCAATCCTCCGAGTTTCGTTTCTGTCAAACGGAAAACGAAACTGCTGAACATTTACTCTGCAACTGTGGAGTACTATCCAATCAGAGATTGGCGGTATTTGGTAAAGGGTTTCTAAAAGCCCTTGGTAATTTGGCGAAGTAATCCCAACAGGGTAATAAACTTCATAAAACGAGTTGTGCCTAGTTGGGATCAGGTGTTACATCAACCATTGCCCATCACAGCTCAATTGTGCCAGGATATTGGACTAGCACCAAATTAAATATGGGTAATACCACAATATTCCTAAATAATGGACGCAGTGGTTAAAAGGCTCTACAGATGAGGGAAAAAAAATCCGTGGAAGAATCTCAAGAGAAGCCCCTGAGACAATTCTGGAAAAATGCCGGAGAGAATGCCGGAGGAACCCCTGAAGGAATCTCAGGAGAAATCTAGGAAGGAATACATTAAAGAATTATATATGTTAAGTAGATTTTTTTTAATTCTTTTTTTTTACGTCATACGTAGTACAATATTAAATGTGTAAAATCAGCTTGAGAACATGAAAAAAGTACTATAACAATTTCTGTAAAAGTTTTTTAACTATGATTACAGTCCAACGGCTCAACTGAAAGCGCAAACCCAAAACAACCCCTTAACTAGAGGACCTTGTGATATCCTTGAACGATCGGAATTACAAAAAAGGTTTTATTTGCAAAAGGGGAACGATTTCTCCCAAAAATGTCACATTTTTTACAAAAAAAATAAATAAAAAATCATAACACTGACATGATTTTTTTACGAAACATATTGATCGTTCAAGGACACAACACATGAATAGTGAACAAAAATTGGTTGAAGTCGGTTGAGAACTAGTGTAAAATTAGCATAAGTTAAAATACACAATAATAAAAATTAAAAACCCAAATTAATCCACCTAGAGGTGATAGTGCCTTTCTCGTCGTATATGTTCACACGATCTTTCCGTCGACGTAAGTCAAAGTGTTCCTGAACCCTGATATTGTTTTAAGAAAAGCAAGCATTTTATCAAAGCCATCATTGAATTGACTTAAAACTTATTGATGGCACATACTCCGACGTTGTGTTCAGCGTAAAAGCAGAGCTGAATAATATCAGATTTCTCAGTTGACTGCTTGAGTACCTTCACTAACATTTGGAGCTGATCAATATCAAGACGATACTAACAAGCTATGATATAACTTTTTACACAATGCGGTCTTCGATAAAGTTTTTTCTGAACATTCTAGGTTATATTTTATTGACCGTTGAAAACAAGAATGTAGTGAGTATAGTGAGACGTCTGTTTGTATGTGGGTTTAATATGTCAAGATTTTGTTCTCTTACACATATTTATCGCTTGCATTGATTTTATTTACTTTCGTAGTTACGGCGAAGCATCAAATGCTGGTTGTGCAACCCTACCGGTAGTCTCTAATGTGGTATGAGCCTATTTTCTAGTTAACCGTTCCTCAGGTTCAGGCCCGGATTAAGGATTGTGGGGGCCCGGGGCCCGAGCGGATGTGGAGGCCCCTCGGAGAGATGAACAAAAATGTTTTTCTTCATTTTCGAACAGTACATGAGCAATATGAAAAATAAAGCTAATGTTAGCAACCAAAAAAGGTTTTTGTGGGGGCCCCTAAAATGTGGGGGCCCGGGGCCCCCCCGGCCCCCCCTTAGATCCGGCCCTGCTCAGGTTATTAAAAAGCCGTGATTTGATGTGTCGCATGGTTCATTTGATTACTTTCTGGAACAGGTTCCGGAACACCACCGGGTCTCCCAAATATAGTCTGAGGCAATATCATTGCTAACGTACATTAGGTTACCTTAAAAAACACGATTTGATTTATCTTATGCATGGGTACAGATCACTTTTACATTTGACCACTTCCAATGGGACACCCAGAACTAGTTTCGGGACACTACCGGTTGTCTAAAATATGGTCTGAGGCTATGTTCTTACGAATCGATCATCGTGTTATCAAAAAGGGTCTCCAGTTGGCCTAGTAATTAAGGCTATGAATCGCCAATCCGGAAACGGCGGGTTTCATTCTCGTTTCGGTCGGGAACTTTTTCTCGACTTCCTGGGCATAGTGTATCTTTGTACTTGCCTCACAATATACAAATTCATGCAATGGCAGGCAAAGAAAACCCTTCAATTAATAACTGTGGAAGTGCTCTAAAGAACACTAAGTAGGAGAGAGGCAGGCCAAGTTCCAATGCGAACGTCAAGCCATAAAGAAGAAGAAGTTATCAAAAAAGCTGCTATTTGGTGTACTGTCAAACCCCGCGAAATCATCACTCTTTAATACGACACTTTTTGATTTGTACCCCGCTTATTCGAAATTTGTTGAATTAAAACATGATCAAATGTCACAGTGTAATACACTGCAAATACTAATGATACGATATTGTGATGTAACTCACACCCGCAGCGGCTCCTCGTGCAGCTGCTATTTCCGAAAGTTCTAATTTGGTGCTTTCCGACACCTGATCCGTTTGATGATCAGCCGCAGTGAACCTCGGAAAAATGAACAAGCTATAAATTCGTACCACCACAATATCTGTAAGATTTGTGTTCAAAAACAAATCATACAATCTAAACGAAACTAAAATAATGATAGTTTATCGAATTAAAAGTTTATCCAGGTAATTTGACAGTAATCATTGTCGAAATAGCGTGGTTTTATGGAACGACACGCATGGTTTTGGTCCAATTTCAAATTTACAACTTTCGGTTCACATTTTACCACTAACCGATTGTCAGTGATGTGGTCTTAGACTAGTTTCATGCAAATTAATAATCAGTTTTCCTAAAAAGTCGCAAATTGATGTAATGCATGTATGGGTTTGGTTCATTTGTGCATTTCGCCAGTTCCGGCGAGGCACTCGAATCTGGTTCCGGAACACTACTGGCCTGAGACTATTTTCTTGCTGACCGTTCTTCGCTTTATCGAAAAAGCCGTTATTTAACGTGCTGCGTGTATGCGTTTGGTTCTTTTCTACATTTGATCACTTCCGTCGGGGCACCTGGAACCGGTTTCGGCACACTATTGGTTTTCCAAAGTAAAAGCTGCGGTTTGATATGTCGCATTCATGGTTTTAGTTCAATTTTGTATTTGGACACTTCTTACGGGACACCCGGAACCGGTTCCGAGACACAACCGGTTCAGATATGGTCTGAGAATGTTATCCTGCTTACTGTTCATTAGGACATCAAAAAAGCCACTATTTGATATGTCGCATGCATGGGCTTGGTTAACTTTTATACTTGGCCACTTCCGGTGGGGCATTTGCAACCGGTTCCGGAACACTACCGGTTCCGATATGGTCTGATAATGTTTTCCTGCTTACTGTTCATCACGTTATCGAAAAAGCCGCGGTTTGATGTGTCGCATGCATGGGTTTTGTTCACTTTTATGTTTGGTCACTTCCGGCGGGACACCCGGAACCGGTTCCGGGACACTACCGGTTCAGATATGGTCTGATAATGTTTTCCTGCTTACTGTTCATCACGTTATCGAAAAAGCCGCGGTTTGATGTGTCGCATGCATGGGTTTTGTTCACTTTTATGTTTGGTCACTTCCGGCGGGACACCCGGAACCGGTTCCGGGACACTACCGGTTCAGATATGGTCTGATAATGTTTTCCTGCTTACTGTTCATCACGTTATCGAAAAAGCCGCGGTTTGATGTGTCGCATGCATGGGTTTTGTTCACTTTTATGTTTGGTCACTTCCGGCGGGACACCCGGAACCGGTTCCGGGACGCTACCGGTTCAGATATGGTCTGAGACTATTTTTCTGCATACCATTCATCAAGTTATCGAAAATACCGTAGTTTGATGTGCCGCATGGATGGGTTTATAGCGTTTTCATATCTGGCCTCTTCCTGGGGTACCGGTCCGGAACACCTAAATGGCCATAACTCCGGAACGGCTGGACCGATCTGAACCATTTTCAATAGGAAACAATGGGACCAGATTCCGCGTCGAATGAACCATCGGTCATTAAAATCGGTTGAGGTTTACTGCCAAAAAGTGATGTGAGTTTTTTTTGTACACATACACACATACACACACACACACATACACACACACAGACATCACCTCAATTCGTCGAGCTGAGTCGATTGGTATATAAGACTTGACCTCTCCGGAGGCTCTATAAAATTTTCGTTTTTGGAGTGAACATATAGCCTTTCGGTACACCTTGGTGTACGAGAAAGGCAAAAAGGTTGAGAACTGATTTCGCAATCGGAGTCATAATTCCGAGATAATTGCGTTGAAAGTTTCTTATATACACTACACGCTCATAAAGAACGAGGCGTAAAACGCTATATCTACTGCTTGGATCTCTATGAAAATTTGATACTGCATTCTTAAGAAATCATACTTAAAGACAAAAGAATAAAAAAACATTTTTTCCCGATCTCAACATTGATAACCCCATAAGGAAACTCTTGAGCAGCCCCGGAGAAATCCCAAAATGAAATTCGGCAACAGTCGATGAAGAAATTTCTCAAAGAATCTGGGAGAAATCGCCTAAGAAATATCTAATTGAATCTCGAGGAGAATACCTGAAGGAATGCTGAAAAGAATTCCAGGAGAAATCAATGAAGGGATCTCAGAAGGAATCCCGGGGGAAATCCCTAAATGAATCGTAAATCACTGAACGAATCTTGGGAGGAATCTGTTAAGGAAACCTGGTAAAAAAAACTCCTGGAGGAATAAGTGAAGGAATCCTGGGAGAAATTCCTGAAAGAATTTTGAAAACAGCCCGGGGGAAACCCCTAAAGGAATTCCGAAAAAAATGCCAGAAAAATCCTTGGAGGAATCCCTGATGCAATCTTGGGAATGATACGAGAGAGAATCCCGGGACTCAATGAAAGAGTTCCTTAGGAAATTCCAGAAATAATTCATCGAGAAAACCAGTAAAGGAATCCAGGAAAGAATCCAGAAAGGAATGTCGGAGGAAATCGCCAAGGGAATCCCGGGAAAAATACCTGAAGAATTCCAAGCAAGATTCTCTGGAAAGTCAATGGAAAAATCCCTGAAGAAATCTTCAGGAATCCCTGATAAATAAAACAGAAACAGTCGAGAAAGAAAAAAAATCCACAATGGAACCTCTACGAATCTCGAAAGGAATACCTGGAAGAATACCGGAAGGAGTCACAGGAGAAACTTCCAAAAGAACCCCAGGTTGAATTAAAGGCAACCTTGGGAAAATCAACACAGTACGAACAAAACCTGTAAAATGAAGACGGATCAAATTTAACAAAAAGAACCCCTCATATAGAATGGATTTTTTTATGCAATCCTAATATAAGATTGAAAAAGTAAAAGAAATATTTAGATTCGAACAAGATTTGCGCTCAGGTACTTGGGGTGTGAGTAGCACGCCCGAGCACTCTCAGCTGCCTCAGCTTGTTTAATACTAGACAGTAGGCCGTCCCTTATTTTGCAAAAAATGGAAATGTTATAAGTTATTTAGTGGAAAATGATCGTTATAGCTAAGAAATGATCGTGTCAAAATTTGAAGTCCGTATCTCAAGGCTAAGTGGTCCCACAAGGGGCCTAAAGTTGTCAAAAATGATATGGGACCAAAAAAAAAACATGATTTTTTTTTCGACGATAAAATACGCTATTCTTCTAAAACCGGTGATTTTAGGACCTTGTGCTTAGAATTGCGATATCTCTACTCGTTTTTGAGTTATTGAACAAAATAGGGTAAGTTTCCTTCGGAATCTAAAAAAAATGATCAAAAATGCTGATTTTTCGATTGTTTTTTGTCAATATCTCAGAAACGAGAAGAGATATTGCAAATCTAAGCACATTTTGGCCCTTTAGGATCCTAAAATCACCGGTTTTAGTAGAATGGCGTATTTGTTCTATCAGAAAAAAAAATTTCATGTTTTTTCGTCCCATACCATTTTTGACAATTTTAGGCCCCTTGAGGGACCATTTAGCCTTGAGATACGGACTTATACGATCATTTCTTAGGCCAGTAGTACACAGGGTAAAATATTTGACAAGAAAAGAATTCAAGAAACAACATCAGTTTGACTCTAATGAAAATTCGATTGAGTCAAACAAGATGTTTGAGCATTGGTTTCGTTTTGTACAAATATTTGACCCTGTGTACTTACAGCTTTAGCTAAAACGATCATTTTCCGCTAACGAACTTATAACATTTCTAAATTTTGCAAAATAAGGGACGGCCTACTAGACAGTTAAACTCAAACAGCTGCAACCGTAAATAAACGACCAGCTCCGATCTTGTGTTAGCTGCTGAAGCGAGTGCAAAGAGATACAACCGTGACACAAAGCGTTTGAAGAATTCCTGAGCACCCGAATGGTATCCCGAAAGGAATCAGTGAAGGAATCCCCAATGAAATGCTGGAAAATGTTTCTGAAGGAATCCCGGGAGGAATCCCTAGACGAATCCCAAATTGAATTCCAAACGGAATTCCAGAAGAAAAAATCTTGGAGAAATACTTGGCAGAATCCTCGAGGAATCCCTGAAGGGATCTCAAAAGAAAGGAAGCTTGAGTAGGATAAATGTGGAATCCCGGAAAGAATATCAAAAAGACTGTTAGGGGAAATCATAAAATTCTTTGGAGGAATGTCTGACAAACTGTCAGAAAAAACTTCCAATAGGATTCTGGGAGGAATCAACGAAGTAATTTGTGAAGGAATCCAGCAATAACTTCACTTTTCAATTTGAAGTATGTATGAATTTTCTGAACAACTTTTCCGAAAACAACAGATGTGCTGAAATATTGTGTAATTCTTAAGGTATTCCATTCAAATGCGCTGTAGAATAAATATATAACATAAGAACTTCAAAATTGCTGTCTACTGTTAAGGCGCTGTCCATAAACTACGTAGACCTTTTTTCGGCCATCTCAAAATGGCTGATGCTGGATGCAATAAAAAGTTTCGTAGTACAATTTATAACTACTGGATTAACCGTTATGTGTCCGACCAACTTTTTGCTTTTTTCTACACCGTATATTTTAAATGGGTGCTGGGTACCCTGTCGGCCACAAAGGGTTAACGGTGTTTCTGACGCATTTTTATTGAATGCTTTGTAATTTCAAGAACTTTTTTTTACTTTTCATTTTGGGAATTTTTAATCTCATGCTAGTTTTTTCAATATTTCAAGAAATTTTGATGAAAATCGTCAATAACACCAGAAGATAAATTAAAAGATCTATCTAAAATATGAAGGAATCTACCTTAGCATTCATTTTTTTATGTTAATGCAGCAGATCGCAAAGAATTCCTCCTGATACTCTTTCATAACGTACACCTAAAACGTATCTGTAGTTCTTAATGAACCAGAAAAGGCCAACACATTAAATGTATAATACAAGTGGAGAACTGCTTTCGCGAAGCTTTCCAGTAAGAGAAGACTGCAATGTGTGACTAAATACACTATCCAAAATGTTGAAGCCCCTGTGCTTAAGGCTTTCGAACTGTGTGGCAATAGTTGTTAATACTTCGAAAATGATGCCTTACTCCTCTAGGCAAAACTTGGCAGCTGCTGCTGTTATGCTACTCTAAAGTTTACATTTTGAGTGCACTAGAGTGCACCGTTTTGCACCCACACGCTGTACTTTATGTAGAAGGAGTATATGAAGCGGTGGATAATAATGCGAATCTCAGATGACAATTTATCGTGCATAAATTTACATCTCATTGCGGTTCGATATTTTGTACTGCTTCCCATACATTTGCAAGTTTTCTTCTTTCTTTAGATCGCGTAATGTATTAAGTCCCAACATACTTCTTGGAATATTCCGGCGAAACAAATTTCTAGCGGCACTCTCCGCTCGCGTGCACTTTATGATAATGAAGATATTTGAAGCAAACAATTTTCACCACTCTACGTTCCTCCCTGTGTACATTGCGGTTTTCCAAGATTCGCTCGCTGTGATGGTTGTGAAAATACAAAGCTTCTTCGAAGAATGTACCTACATACCCTTTTCTAGAGCTGAGGAGGATGGAAGTGCGGTTCATCATCAGCACGCGCGCATCCTTACGAATCCCTATCGCAATTACGCTCAAATTCCCACCCAACCGGAGTGCTGTAAAGATTGTTTGCTTCAGAAGCAACTTGTCTCCTAGTGCTTTACCTCCTTACACTTGGTATACTGCCGTGAATCGCATACTTGTCCCATTTGCATAGGAAATCCAGCAAAGATGGGACTGATATGCGATTCACGGCAGTATAGGCAAGCAGTTAAAAAAGGATATTCTGTTCTGTGTACCCTCCGGTCCCGTTGTACCACGTGCGAAGGGTACATCTAACGAAAACGACACGCGAAAATTATCAATTCCCAACCTTCCCATCCCACTCTGAATTTTTGCATGGGTCGTAACACTTTGCTGAAATATTCCCCCTCCTTCTCAAAGCGTGTCATAACTTCTGGACGTTCCCTTTGTAGTGACTGCGAAACATAGAATGATTTATCCTTCACTCTGGCAAAGTTCTCGCATCGTCGCGCATCCTTTTACAAGCAGCACGATGGGTATCTTCTCCCTATCTGTGGAATTATTGTAGCATCCTTCTTTCTTGGAACGTGTCTTTACGAGGCATGTGCTCGCTTAAACTTGTTTGTGTTCGAGCCAGGATAAGAAATTTGATTAGAAAATGGGGGTGACTCCAGGGTAAGAAATTTAATTTATTCATAAGAGCATTTTCGCTTTGCGCTGCTTCTTTGACTAGGAAGCGTGTTTAGAAGTCAATTTTGAATATAGTAAAATGGAGGGAAATTCAGGTTTAAAAAGATTTTATTTCTAGTAAATTCTTTTCAAACATTTTTAAACCTTACGTCAGCATCACGTTGATGCTGAGTAGAAAAAGCGAGATTTATTCAACGCGTTGAACTAAATATAACACCACGATCACTCAAGGGTTAATGTGTTAAAAACATTTTTCTGCGTAAGTTCTTACGGTGCTTGGCCAAATTGCCTATTTCAATTCTTGATTTTAAAACAAAAAAGGCCAGATAATGAATACATAACACGGACAGTTTTTTTTGTCCAGCTCCAAATTTCTCCTTTTCTGATTGCTCCCGACTAGAAACTCATAAATCTGAAGTTTTGATCCATCCTATCACACAGATATAAAATTTTGAAAAATTGAAAAATTTCGAGGTTTTTCATTTTCAAGGTATTATTAACGTATCTTAAAAATCAACTGAGATACGAACTTGGCGTCCTTGACAAAGTTATTCAGAACAACATTTTCTACAACTCTTGTGAAGACATCAACCTTGTATCTTGAAAAATTAATAAAAGTAAATTTCCTGTTTCACTTTTAGGAGGATTGATCATTTTTACCAACAGTCAAAAAGAAGCATGTTATCGTAGTGAAAAATTTCCTTGAAGACGCCATGACGCCAAACAGCATGGTTAAATTAGCAACTGTGCAATAAAGTAGTTGGATTCTTTGCATTCAATACCTATAAGAAATCCTTAAAACATAACTTCGTAAAAAAACACCGTTTCTCGAGAATGGCTTGCCGGATCTTCGTAAAATTTTTATGGTAGCTGCACAACCCCTAAAGCTCCGTGGTACACCTTTCCCTTTTTTGATATCGTGCATTTAGCCGGAATGGAGAACGAAAAACCTCGAAATTTTCCGATTTTCCAAAATTTCATATCTATGCGGCCCCTCCTCTCTCCCAGGAGGGGATGGGTCAAAACTTCAGATTTATGAGTTTCTAGTTGAGAGCAATCAGAAAAGGTGAAATGTAGAGCTGGGCAGAAAAAAAGTTGATTTTTTTTTGTCAGACCGTGTAATTCCCCATGGATTCTAGTTGAAAATATTGAATTAATGTTTTGAATATTGTATTATGCGTTCAATTTTAAACTTCGCCTGATTTGATTTTACTGTGTATGTCGGAGGAAAACCTCATTTGACTTTTTGTTGAATCTTATTTAGACGAGGTTAGCTAATTAGAACTGCTTTCCACCATTTCACTTTAGTGTTTACTCATTATAGTTTATAGTCTTTAACTCGGAAAGCTGATGATCATTTTTAGTGTAGAATCATGTCCTGAGTTCGTAAACGCGATAAATACAGTAGAGTGGTTTTTTTCGACTTTCCATGCAAGGCTGGGTGATTTGGAATCGAATTAGTGGCTCACTTCGTATACAGTAAGGACCGATTTTGTCAGCCTCTGGTAGCGTTTTGGGCTGACAAAATCGGGAAATTTTAAAAATCATTTTTTTATTCATGAAAAATTATTCTGAGCACGTCAGAGACGGAAATAGGTGTCTAATAAGGAGGATCTGCTTTGGGTTCGTTCACATGTTACGTAACGTCTTCTCCTAGCTTATAGCTTATACATTTAACTTTAGCTGTCTACGAATAAAAATGAACCAATATCTGATTGACAAGTATAAACACTCATACTGCCCAAATTGACTACGTTCCGCTGCCATTCCACTTTAACTTGCAGAGCCTAATCTCTAAAAAATCTCTGGAAAAATCTTCGAAGAAATGTTTGAGGGAATTTCTGGAGAAATTACCCCAGGAATTACGGAACGTACCGTAAACTGGGGTGTAGTTGATCAGTGGGGTGAACCTGATCACTTAATTATCCGCGAATATCGACTTTCAAGGAAGCAATTATATATTAACTATTCGCAATCCAATGACGTAACATTAACATGGAATGGTAACTTCCTTGAAAGTCGATATCCGTGGGTAATTGAGAGATCAGGTTCACCCCACTGATCAACTACACCCCAGTTTTCGGTAACCCTCAGGACATTCCCGAAGGAATCCCGTAAGTAGTTTCTACAAAAGCCTTTACAGGAGCTCCTGATAAATCCCTTAAGTAATTTCTGAAAGAATCGTTATTGCAATCTCCGTAGAAATTCCTAGAGGCATTTCTTCATTCAAAAAATCTTTAAAAGAATCCCTATTTCAATCTTTGAAGAAATTCCCTTGAGAAATTCATGGAAAAATCTTAAGAGAGACCCCGGGGGAAGGGAATGCCGAATTAGGAAGTCTAACAGTGGAATCATAGTGAAATCTCTAGAGGAATTCCTATATGAGGAAGAACTGAAGTCATTAATAGAGGAACGCTTTAAGAAATTCCTAGAAGAATCCCTGATGGAATCCTAAGAGGAATTCTTAAAAAAATCCCTAGGAAAATCGCTTGATTTATTCATCAGATTGGCTCCAGGGGCAGGTTCTTTTCCATTTGGGAAATTTGTGCCTTTCGCAAATTCATGGACTAATGCACGGAGTAATTCATACAGGAATTATCGCAGAAATATCTACAGAATTACCTGAATACACCACTAGGGGAGTTCATATAGAAATAACTGGATAAAGTCCTACAGGAATACTAGCGAGAATTTCTGGAAGAATCTTAGCAGGAGTTTGTGAAGGCTATAGGGGTATCATAGGAAGAATACATGAACAATTCTTAGGGAAATATCAGAAAGGGTTCTTATAGAAATTTCCAGAAAATAATCTTGGAGGAACTCCAGCAGATGTTCCTGGACTATCAAAGCAGATACAGGGGATACTCAAAATAACTGGGACAGGTAAAATTTTCACTTGTCAAAAAATTTTCAACTAGCTGAAACTTTTCGAATAGGGCATCAAATATTCTCAAATTTTTACTGTAAGTTCATCAACTAGTTGTGTATCAGTGGTCCAATTTTCCAAAGTTCGGACTATTCTACACGAAGTTAAAAATATTCTAGAAAAAGGTATAATTATCCGATAGCCAATTTTGAGCTGTTATATCTCCGGATTCAATGAACCGAATGCAATGAAATTTTGATCATTTATGACTAATATAATGAACTTTGAAAAACATTTGACTTAATTTGAAATTATTTTTAAGAAAAAAAAAGTTATAGCGATTTCATTTATTCTATGTTTTTTATTAAATTTATCTATTTTTCATATGTATCCCATTACTTTTTCAATATAATGCCGGCCATTTGGTTTCTTTTTTTTTCGAAAAATTAATATATTCAAGTCAATTAGAAAGAATTTAATTGAATTATAATTACTATCTTGAACTTTGAATCGATTATGAAGTTTTGGATAAATTGGCGTTTCATTATGAAAATAATCTAATCGTTATAATTCTCTTTCGCGTTAAAAAAATTAAGTTTAGTCAAAAGTTTTTAATAGCTCATTAAATTAGTCATAAATGATCTAAATTTTATTGCATTCAGTTTATTGAATCCGGAGATATAACAGCTCAAAGTTGGCTATCGAGTAATTATATCTTTTTCTAGACTATTTTTAACTTCGTGTAGAATAGTCCGAACTTTTCCAAAATTGGACCACTGATACACAACTAGTTGATGAAATTACAGTAAAAATTTGAGAATATTTGATGCCCTGTTCGAAAAGTTACAGCGAGTTGAACATTTTTTGACAAATGACAATTTTACCTGTCCCAGTTATTGTGAGTATCCCCTGTATGTATGGAGAAATCTCAGCAGGATGTCTTTAAAGAATCGGTAGGAAAATCTCTGGATAAATACAAGTAACAATTGTAGGAGAAATTATTTGAGAAATCCTTGGAGAAACACCTGGATACATCGCTGTAGAAATTCATGTAGAAATTTTTAGAAAAAGTCCTGCATGAATACCAGCAAATATTTTAGAGGAATCCTAGAAGAAGTTCCTGAACGAATCTCAAAAAAAGCTGCCGGAGCAATCACAGGAGAATGCCTGGAAAAATCTTAAAGAGACACATGTTAATGAATTGTTATTAAATTCCTGGAAGAATTCCTTTAAAAACTTCCGGCGGAATTTATGGAGAAACACCAGCAAAAGTACTTACAAGAAACCAAGCAAAAGTTCTTGAAGGAATCGCAGCAATAATTTCGGGGGAATTTCACCACGAATTCCTCAAGGGTTTCTAATGGATGAATCTCTGGAAGAATTACGACAGCAATGTTTGAAGCAATCCAGGCAGGAAATCTACAACACAAATATCATAATAAATATCTGGATCAATCCTAACAAGTAAACCTGGAGGAATCCAGAGGCGTCGGAAAGAAGAAGAAGAAAATTGGTTGACTTGTAATCACAACAAAAGCCACCGTTTCTAGTTTGTTCTGCATACATACATTTATTTGTTCAACATCATTAAGACAAGACATAATCAACAATAGTACGCCACAATACTCGGTTTGTGGCTGCCGCTCTCCATCCTCGGTCGCGCCCAATGCTCGCCAAGTCACGCTCCACCTGGTCCGCCCATCGTACTCTCTGCGCTCCACGCCTTCTTGTGCCAACCGGATCCGTTGCAAACACCAGCTTTGCAGGGTTGTTGTCCGGCATTCTTGCAACATGCCCTGCCCACCGTATCCTTCCGGCTTTGGCCACCTTCTGGATGCTGGGTTCGCCGTAAAGTGCAGCGAGCTCGTGGTTCATTCTTCTCCGCCACACACCGTTCTCCTGCACACCGCCGAAGATCGTTCTTAGCACGCGTCGCTCGAAAACTCCGAGTGCTTGCAGGTCCTCCTCGAGCATGGTCCATGTCTCGTGCCCGTAGAGGATCACCGGTCTTATCAGCGTTTTGTACATGGTGCATTTGGTGCGTGGGTGAATCTTTTTCGACCGCAGTTTCTTCTGGAGCCCGTAGTAGGCCCGACTTCCGCTGATGATGCGCCTCCGAATTTCTCGGCTCACGTTGTTGTCAGCCGTCGATAAGGATCCGAGGTAGACGAATTCCTCCACCACCTCGAAAGTATCCCCGTCTATCGTAACATTACTACCCAGACGGATCCGGTCGTTTTCGGTTCCGCCTACCAGCATGTACTTTGTTTTTGAGGCATTCACCACCAGTCCGACCTTTGCTGCTTCGCGTTTCAGGCGGGTGTACAGCTCTGCCACCGTTCCAAATGTCCTGGCAATAATGTCCATGTCGTCCGCAAAGCACACAAATTGACCGGATTTTGTGAAAATCGTTCCCCGGCTGTTGAGCCCGGCTCGTCGCATCACACCTTCCAGCGCGATGTTAAAGAGTAGACATGAGAGTCCGTCACCTTGTCGCAGTCCCCGGCGAGATACGAATGAACTAGATAGTTCACCCGAAACCCTTACGCAGTTTTGCACACCGTCCATCGTTGCTTTAATCAGTCTAGTCAGCTTCCCAGGAAAGCCGTTTTCGTCCATGATTCTCCATAGCTCTGCGCGGTCGATACTATCGTATGCCGCTTTGAAGTCGATGAACAGGTGGTACGTTGGGACCTGGTATTCACGGCATTTCTGGAGGATTTGCCGTACGGTAAAGATCTGGTCCGTTGTCGACCGGCCGTCGATGAAGCCGGCTTGATAACTTCCCACGAACTCATTTGTTTTAGGTGACAGACGACGGAAGATGATCTGCGATAGCACTTTGTAGGCAGCATTCAAAATAGTGATCGCCCTGAAGTTCTCACATTCCAAATGGTCGCCTTTCTTGTGAATGGGGCAGATTACCCCTTCCTTCCACTCCTCCGGTAGCTGTTCGGTTTCCCAGATCCTGACTATCAGCCGATGCAGACAGGTGGCCAACTTTTCTGGGCCCATCTTGATGAGTTCAGCTGCGATACCATCCTTACCCGCTGCTTTGTTGGTTTTGAGCTGGTGAATGGCATCCTTAACTTCCCTCAGCGTGGGAGTTGGTTCATTTCCGTCCTCCGCTGCACTGGCGTCGTCGTTCCTTCCGTTGCCGTGGGCTCCCGTGCCTACGTTCTCCACGCCGTTCAGGTGCTGATCGAAGTGCTGCTTCCACCTTTCGATCACCTCACGTCCGTCCGTCAAGAGGCCTCCGTCTTTATCCCTGCATATTTCGGCTCGCGGCACGAAGCCGTTGCGGGATGCGTTGAGCTTCTGATAGAACTTCCGTGTTTCTTGGGAACGGCACAGCAGTTCCATTTCTTCACACTCCGCTTCTTCCAGGCGGCGCTTTTTCTCCCGAAAGAGGCGGGTCTGCTGTTTCCGCTTCTGTTTGTAACGTTCCACGTTCTGTCGAGTCCCTTGCTGCAGCATTACCGCCCTCGCTGCGTTCTTCTCCTCCAGAACCGTTCTGCACTCTTCGTCGAACCATTCGTTACGTCGATTCCGTTCCACGTACCCGATGGTGCTCTCTGCTGCGTCGTTGATGGCTGCTTTCACTGTACTCCAGCAGTCCTCTAGAGGGGCCTCATCGAGCTCGCCCTCGTCTGGCAACGCGGCTTCGAGATTCTGCGCGTATGCTGAGGCGACATCCGGTTGCTTCAGTCGCTCTAGGTTGTACCGTGGCGGTCGCCGGTACCGTACATTGTTGATGACGGAGAGTTTTGGGCGCAGTTTGACCATCACCAGATAGTGGTCGGAGTCGATGTTGGCGCCACGATAGGTCCTGACGTCGATAATGTCGGAGAAGTGCCGTCCGTCAATCAGAACGTGGTCGATTTGAGATTCCGTCTGCTGTGGTGATCTCCAGGTGTAACGATAAGGGAGGCTGTGTTGGAAAAAGGTGCTACGTATGGCCATATTTTTGGAGGCGGCGAAATCAATGAGTCGTAGGCCGTTTTCGTTCGTCTGCTGGTGGGCGCTGAACTTACCAATCGTCGGTCTGAATTCCTCCTCCTGGCCTACCTGAGCGTTCAAATCTCCTATGATGATCTTGACGTCGTGGCTTGGGCAGCGATCGTACTCGCGTTCGAGCTGCGCGTAAAATGCGTCCTTGTCATCATCAGTACTTCCGGAGTGTGGGCTGTGCACGTTTATTATGCTGAAGTTGAAGAATCGGCCCTTGATCCTCAACCTGCACATTCTTTCGTCGATCGGCCACCAACCGATCACGCGCCTCTGCATATCACCCATCACGATGAAAGCTGTTCCCAGCTCGCGTGTGTTGCCGCAGCTCTGGTAGATGGTATGATTACCTCTAAACGTTCGCACCATGGATCCTGTCCAACACACCTCCTGCAGCGCTACGATGCCGAACCCGCGGTCCTTCAGTAGATCGGCGAGTATGCGGGTGCTCCCAATGAAGTTGAGAGATCGGCAGTTCCACGTACCGAGTTTCCAATCGCAAGTCCTTTTTGTTCGCTGGGGTCGTTGCCGTTGGTCTCGGTTCGTATTATTCTGTTGCTGATTTTCCGTTACAATGGTTTTTTACGGCTGGCTCGTAGGGCCTGACACCAACCCCCTACTTTCCGGAGGACCATAGTGCACAGTTGAGCTTAGAGTCCTTCCCTGGCACTCGGACGTAGATCAGCCGCCCCTAACATGGGGATCAGACGCTGTTGTGAGCCGCTCCTCCTGGAGAACAGACGCTCAGGTTTGCCGAAGCAAACCCCCCCTTCCCTGTCAGCCTACGACCAAAGGTCCCACCGGGGTTGGTTACCCGATCTTCCCTAAGGTTGCTCATAGTTTCCGGCCGGTACCGCGTGGAGGTAGGGATAGGAGTTGCTGGGCAGAGGCTAGTGGATCACAATGGGATCTGAATTGCGCAGCATACCCAGCCTTTACCGTGCCCTAGTTTGTTCTGATCCAGAGGAAATTAAGAAGAATAGTCTTTAAGCCCATATAGCCGATGTGGTAAGCGCACGTGCAATCAACAAAACCATGCTGAGGGTGACGAGTTTGATTCCCGGCTAGCCAAGAATCCGTTTCATAATCAACATTTCCATAACTACCTTGGGTATAAAATATCTTTATGACTGCCACACGATATACCTACACTCCCGATCAAAAGTTTGGGGTCACCGCCTCAAAAACATATCATATTTTTAGGCCCATATCTCCGCTAATTTGCGTCCGAATTCAAAACCTTAGGCTTCATTCAAAAGATAATAAGTCAAAGAAACTTTGAACATGATTTAAAAGAAACTTTTTCAAAAAAAAAATGTATGTAAACTTAACCCAAAGTTGCCAAATTTTCTAAAAAAATAATATAAACTTACGGCAGTGTCGCTGGAAATTGGGTTGACCAAATTTTAAGATGAGAGCGGTAATATAACCCATTTTCTATTAGCTTTCAACTGCTTTTTACAGAACTTAGCTAAAAAATCTAGAAAAAAAGTTATTAAGTAAATTAACTCTTCTTGTCATCGACCAAAAGTTTGGGGTCACCCCTCAATATGATGTATCGGCCAAAAGTTTGGGGTCACTTTCGTAAAACGTGGAAAAGTGATTTGGTGATATCTTCGTCATCTATAGTTCAATTTTAAGTCTTTTTCTCATTTCAAAGATAATTAACTAAATTTACGTTTGATGTCTGTAACTTAACGTATTTAACAATTTTTGTATATAAAAATTTTATGTAAAGTTAACACATTTCACCACATTTCAAAAAATGAGGCAACTTTACGTTAAGTTTTAGTATGTAAATTTCAACAAATGTGTGTGGTTGAATGTCTATGCAGTAAGATTTATTCATTGTGTTTCAAATAGGCCAAGAAGAATTGAAATTGAATGAAAGATGACAAAGATATCAACAAATCACTTTTCCATGTTTTACGATAGTGACCCCAAACTTTTGGTCGATGACATCAAGGATTAATTTACTTAATAACTTTTTTCCTAGATTTTTTAGCTAAGTTCTGTAAAAAGCAGTTGAAAGCTAATAAAAAAATGGGTTATATTACCGCTCTCATCTTAAAATTTGGTCAACCCAATTTCCAGCGACACTACCGTAAGTTTATATTCATTTTTTAGAAAATTTGGCAACTCTGGGATAAGTTTACATACATAATTTTTTGAAAAAGTTTCTTTGACTTATTATCTTTTGAATGAGACCTAGGGTTTTGAAATTGGACGCAAATTGACGAAGATGTGGGCTTAAGGACAGACTTGTTAGAATCCCAAAATGGCCGCCACAATGGCCGACTTTGGCACCTACTCACGATTTTGAAGGCACAAAACAGAATAATAAAACGCATTATTGTTTGAAGCTTGCTTTTAGAGATTTGTGCATCTGAAGTTTTGATGCACTGTTGAAGCGGGACTTCAAGACGTTTGTCCTTAAAAAAATGACATGTTTTTGAGGGGGTGACCCCAAACTTTTGATCGGGAGTGTACATATGCAAAATAAACATTGACTGTGGAGGATCTCAATCAACGATTGTGAAAGTTCTCATAAAATAATTGATTGATTGATTTGTCTTCATGTAAGATACAGGGGATGGCCAAAATGTTTGGGATAGGCAACTCTTTTACTCTCACAATAAAATTCAACATGCTGTTACTTTTCATAGAGTGCATCAAAAAATCTCAAATTTTGACTGTTTGTCAACCTATTATATGTGCATCATTGGTATGAATTTGGGCTTGATTGATTAATTTTTCGCGAAGTTAGAACCGATCGGGTAAAAGACTATTATTTAGACAACTAATTTTTGAACTGTCATATCTCGGAAACCAGTGAACCGAATTGAATGATTTTTTTAACGTTTATCAACAATATATTGATACTTAATACGACGTTATAATATGTAATATTTTCTCACGGCGAATTATGTTATGCCGGATTGAAGTTTTTACCCATATAGAGGAAAATAAGTCAAATTTACAATACCACACAAAAATTACTAAATGCGTTCTTCCTTCAGTCTAAATAGGCTCTACTATATCTGATTAGAGATAACTTGAGAACAGAAGTGGAACATCTTTGGATATCAACACTAAAATTTATTGACATTGATGTAAAAAAATTACATTTTTCGAGAAAAATCCAAAAAGTGTCAAATCCATGATAACTTTTTTCAACGTTTAAAAAGTACCTATGTTTTAATCGTTTGTGCAGCATTTGCATATTATTAGTGTACGTTCAAAATTTCATTCAATTCGGTTCACTGGTTTCCGAGATATGACACTTCAAAAATGAGTTGTCTGAAAAATAGTGTTTTACGCGAACGGTTCTAACTTTCCGAAATATTAATCAATCGAGCCCAAATTTGTACCAATGATGCACACATAATAGGTTGACAAACAGTCAAAATTTGAGATTTTTTGATGCACTCTATGAAAAGTTATAGCTATTTGAACTTTTTTGTGAGGGATAAAAAAGTTGCCTATCCCAAACATTTTGGCCATCCCCTGTACTTTCACTCATAAAATACTAAGCTTAGAAGCAGGCTGTGTCCCAGTTAGACGTAACGTTCTAAGAGAGAGAGAGAGAGAGAGCTGGAATCTTTTAGTAATTTAAAACAATATAGGTTTAAAACATTGGCGAGGTTTGGGTGCTAAAATAGCAGAAATTTATTGGTTTGCAAAAAAGTGATTTCAAAAGTTATGCGAGTTTTGTTCATTGCGTAATTTTTCTATGACGCCTAAAGACATCCACTGCAAATATTGATTATCAAATTGAAATTCTGATTGAAAATCACTTTTTTTTTACTTCAAAAAAGGCTTAAAAGCTGACAAAATCGGGTCCTTATTGTATATCACTCTCCGTAATCAATGCTCCGATTAAGCTGAAAATTTTCCGTGTTGTCAACATAATATATTTGAAATGCACATTGAGAAAAACTTTTTCAATCTTATTTTCCTGTATTATCGTATGCGTGATAATGTTTGCACTATCGTTACATGGTGTTCCACTTTCACTTGTGAATAGTCTATTTTTTAGGCTAGTCAAACGACAGAAGTACGCGCTCTGATGTTCACATTTTTAATCATCATCCGGTTGATGATGGTTAATGACTGCGCGCAAGTCAAGCGTAGTTTTTGAGACTGGCTAAAACAATAATTAGAAATTTTTATTTAATTTTTTTCGCAACTTAATGAGTCAATCGCAACGAAAAAAATACCTGATTAATTATTGAGTTTTGTATTGCTTCTACGACAGCTTTCGAGCCTTTTTGGCACAAATTTCTCTTATCTCCAATTTGTCGAACAAGTACCTTTTCAAAAATTAAACGAGATTCCAGCAAAAAAAAATGTGCGTGGACTTCTGTCAGTTGACGCCGCTGCTGCGATCAGTTGTTCTGGAACGTCTCGTAAAATGGCTTATACAACAAATTGGTTTTCTTCACAGGCACGTATGCTATAACTCATGTCATAGTACGGTACGAATAAAAAAAAAGTCAATTTGCAGTTGGACACTTGCACAATGACTGAGTGGCAACCTACTCGTGATTCGTCCACGCGCAAATGTCGAAAAGTGACTTTACAGTCAGTCACCGTGGGAGTGTCACAGTTAAAAATCAAAATTATCGATTACTACAATGCAAATTGTTTGAATTTTAGTAAATGTAAATATTTTAAACAAGAAATCAAGAATTTCTTTTATTATAAAACATATGTAGTGTAGTGTAGCAATGCTCTCCGCTCACGCTTTCACTAGGATGTTGTTTCCTAAACCTTTCTGAAAATTCACAAAACGTTAATCGGTATGAACTAAGTCATTCACGCAGGCATTCATAATAAATGGTTCGACACAAAATGGATCCTAGACAAGAGCTTGACGTACATATCACATAGAATGATTTTGTTGTCTATGGATCAACCTTTATGCACACACACACAATGAAGCCCAATTTCAGAATGATAGAATTTCCAAATTGTCATCTGAATATGGAAACGGCGTTTTTGACCACCAATTTACGCGCAGCTGCATTTAACATAGAGGTCGACGACAGTATGTGCTTGTCGACCTGTGATTTGACTGAACATTGCTCAATTACCTGGTTGGTTAGCGCCTCGCTGCCTTCATCGTTGTTTGGAGCCATTGGTGGATATGGAGTCTTTGGCAGATGATAGCCACCGCTAGCATCCAGTTGTGGGAAAACTGTGTGCGGTAGGGTATCAACCGGATGTTCCAGAGCAGCGGCGTAAGCATGTGGTCCATGGGGAAGCGGCGATGTAACTCTAAAACAAGAAAGATGCGCGTCAAACGATGTTCACAAAAAATCGATCCCGAAATCTATCATACCTTGGCAACAAGCTGGCCGGGTCCGGCGGTGGGAAGTTCTGATGCTGGTATGGCTTCTGCTGCTGGTGTTGCTGTGGCACCGGGCTCATCGGTTGAGCAGCATAAGCTGGGGGCACGGGGCTCATCGCGGGACTGTACGCTCCATATCCGTTCGGTTCGTGGTGGGCGCTCTGATGCAGAGCGACCTTGTCATCGCGTCGGATTGTGATTTTTATCTGGTTGCCGGCGTTGCGGAAGAGGTTCTGCGCATCGTTGTGGGTCAGATCGCGGGCATCGTACTGGTCAATTTTGGTAATGATATCGCCACGCAGCAGTTCCTTTTGGGCCGGGCTGTTCACTTGGACCTGAAAAAGAAAAGGGGAAAACGACAAGACGGTGGCAAGTTAGTGGAATTGTTTGCTCGTGGATAAAGGGTAGTGCTGATGGGTCAGGTAAACGCATATCCCACAACCTGTTTCGATGTGTCCCTTCGGCCGAGTTTGTTATTCAGAATTGCATCATGGAAAGGGGTTTTTAGCTCTAAACTTTTTAAATTAAAGAACTAGTTATTCCGTTGTGGGACATACTTTAGTTCCCACGAGCAAGTTTCCAGTTTATTTCTATTTCTTAGATCGCTGATTTTGTCTATCACAAAGAAACTTGTTTCGTACCTTATTATTTACCGATCACCATTCATTTTTTCTCACGTTGTCCTGTCTTTGTGAAATTTAAATAAAGGCAACGCAAATACGGTTGAACTGACGCAGAGAAGTTGTTGGGCAATCCTGTTATATTGTATGCATTCATATGAATTTTTGATAATATTTTTTTTTATAAATTGAATACCGAACCGTAACTGTTACTGATGAGTACAATGTCTGTTTAAGGATCTCTAAGAACTCTACTGAGTAAAGGCTATTTAATCTACAAGCGTAGCTAGTGGTTTCTTAAAACTTTACAATAATTAAGGTCCATACTAACCGTCGAGATTTCTGATGGAATATAAATCCCAAGAAGGTAGTAGCATACATAATGGATGCTATTCGCAGGCCCAAAAAACAACTTTAGGTCCTAAATACTGATGGGTGTAGAAATGAACTGCTCACAACTGCTCTTACCACAATAGACCAATAAATATTCGTAGCGCGTTAATACCCCGACAGAACGCTCCTGAAAATGAAGGTTCATACTAACACAGCTCCAGGTAGCTTCGATATACCAAGTCACGATTTTAATAACTCTTTAAGGGTCTTGAGTAAAGGCCATAAAATCTGCGAGCGTAAATAGGGTGACGCGTCATGAAGCTCTTCTGAAGTGCTCTAAAACGACCCTGAAACGACTTGAAACACCTCTGAAACCCCTGAAGCTCATCTGAAAGCTTGAGAAGTTCCCTAACACTTCCGGGAATCTCACTGGAACCCCCTGAAACGCACTGAAACGTCTTGAAACGTCGCGAAACGTTTTGCAACATGTGTAAACAACCCCCACTCCCTGAAACTCATTTGAAAGCCTGTGAACGTCTTGAAACGCCATTGAAGACCGCCTGCAAACTCACCCGAGGGCCTGTGAAGCCCCTTAACCGTTCAGGACGCGCACCGTTGTCGCTCGTCGTACAAAGTGCGAACACAGTGCACAGCGCACCGTTGTCGCTCGTCGTACAAAGTGCGAACACAGTGCAGTTTTAAGCTCAAACAGGTGCGCGTCATAAAAGGTTTAACCCTTGGTTTAACCCCCTCTGAAATACGTAAATTCCTCGGGAACGCATTGAAGCGCCTCTAAAATCTGTTCGAAGCCACTTGAAGCTCACCTGAAAGTCTGTGAAACCCCTTAAATCCCATCCGAAACTCCCTCAAACACCTTGTAACTCTACCAAGTCCCCCTAAGTCTCACCAGAAAGTCAGTGAAGCCCTCTAAATATTATACAAAACCACCTGAATTGTCTTAAAAAGCTTCTGAAACACCCCGAAACCCCTTTGAAACGTCTTCAAACGTTCCTGAAGCTCCACTACACCCTTATAAAAACCTGTTCACATTTCATTAGAGCTTCCGGACTCTCACTGCAAGGCTTTGGAATCCCTCTGAAACGCTCCTGAAAGCACTTGAAGTTCCCAGGACACTTTTCAAAATCTCCAGAAACCTTAAAATGCCTCTGCAATCTACACAAATAAAAATAATTAGATGTACACGTCATGTAAACTTCATTTTAGTCATGTAAACTTAGTGTTATGATGGTTTACATGATTTATCATGTAAATTTATGTTAAATGTCATGTAAACTCTCAGAGTCATGCTGATTTACATGACCTATAATGGAAGTTTACATGATATTTCATGTACTTTTCATGATATGTCATGTAAACTTCCGTGATATCCCACGCTCCAATTATGTGCATCATATGTCACAGAATTTTACACTCTTTTTTCGATCTGTGTACCTGAAGTTCACCTGAGAACCTCCGAAGTCCTCTGAACCCCCTCCAAAACCTCCTGAAAAGCCCTTTTTTGTTCAAAACCTTAAGGAATTTGAATATGGACTAGGGTGGGTCATCGGAACATTTTTGTCAGATCAAGGTTTTTTCGACTCCATTTGGGGTCCTTAACAACTGGCCGAAATTTGAGAGGGATCGGTTACGCCTACGTTTTGCGCATCGCGATTGAAATTTATATGGAAATTCGTATGGGAAAACGTGCTTTTTTGTATTTTTCCTATTTCATCTACTAATTTAACTAAAGTCATAATACTAAACCCGTTAAAGTATAGTTCATGATATACCTTACAACTTTGCCGAAGACAGCAGGGTGCTAAAATGCTCACAAAAAAAAGTTATTATGCTCCAAAGTGAGGTATATCGAAATATATGTATGCTGAAAATGACTTTTTCTGCCATCACTGCCCGCTGGGTCAATTATAAACTGCTATAGCACTTTGTGGATGCATTCTATCAATTTGGTGTCTTCAGCAAAGTTGTTTGGATTTACATGCTCTTTGAATTGCATTTGGACATTAGTTCGAAATTTCACCGCATAGGTGGCGCTGCAATACAAACTTTTTTAATTCGCATCCTAGAGCTTTGGCGTTTTCGGCAATGTTGTAGAACATGGAAAGTTATGAAAATTTGTCGAAGACACCAAAGCTCTAGCACTCAACCCAGCGAAGTTATAGCGAAAATAGTAAATCGTATCTCAAAGTTTACGTTTTTGCACTTTTTTATATACTTCTTTTAGTGCCATGAATCGTTTATCTTCTACTAGCTGTCCCGGTAAACGTCGTACTGCTTTTTGCTGTTTTTTTTGACATACAGCTCCATAGGGACGTTTCCCGCAAAGTTATCTGTGCGGGAACCCCCAAATCAAAGGGGCTACATCCTCAATAGCGTTGGTAGATCGCTTACGCTGAGAGTTTACTACTTGAACATACATATACCTCGAACTATAATGATTAAAAGTAATATCATTCGTAATATATTAGTTATATTGGCAGATAAGGAAGGAGTATTCTCAAATATATATTTTAATATGTACGATTACCTACTTTCAAGGTAGCTGCAATGTAGTACATATGTCACACGTAGTACAAAAACGTAAACTTTGAGATAGGATTTACTATTTTCGCTATAACTTCGCTGGGTTGAGTGCTAGAGCTTTAGTGTCTTCGACAAATTTTCATAACTTTTCATGTTCTACAACATTGCCGAAAACGCCAAAGCTCTAGGATGCGAAATAAAAAAGTTTGTATCGCAGCGCCACCTATGCGGTGAAATTTCGAACTAATGTCCAAATGCAATTCAAAGAGCATGTAAATCCAAACAACTTTGCTGAAGACACCAAATTGATAGAATGCATCCACAAAGTGCTATAGCAGTTTATAATTGACCCAGCGGGCAGTGATGGCAGAAAAAGTCATTTTCAGCATATATTTCGATATACCTCACTTTGGAGCATAATAACTTTTTTTGTGAGCATTTTAGCACCCTGCTGTCTTCGGCAAAGTTGTAAGGTATATCATGAACTATACTTTAACGGGTTTAGTATTATGACTTTAGTTAAATTAGTAGATGAAATAGGAAAAATACAAAAAAGCACGTTTTCCCATACGAATTTCCATATAAATTTCAATCGCGATGCGCAAAACGTAGGCGTAACCGATCCCTCTCAAATTTCGGCCAGTTGTTAAGGACCCCAAATGGAGTCGAAAAAACCTTGATCTGACAAAAATGTTCCGATGACCCACCCTAGTGAGGTATGATGTCATTTTTAAAACTTTCATCGTTTCCAATAATAAATAGTCTCATTTGTTAGGCATTCGAAGTAGTAACAGCAACTAAACAATATTTGCTTGATACTTTAGCAGAAATGTTCACGAAAATAATGCATTTTCATTGATTTTGAGCGATTTTAAAAGCTGGATCATAAAATGGAAGTGGTGCAAAAAGGCCTTCTGCCATGGGATAAGAGGCCACATTCAAATATGACATCCATTTTTTTCTGACATTTCAGATCCCCTTTTCCACGTCTGTCATGTATTTTCGTACACACAATAAATCGTCACATTTGAATGACCCGTAATATGGATAGCGTACTAGCGTAGGCAACAACAACCATGCGCCTCCATGTGTTAATCAATCTCCTTAGAAACACATGGCTGACAACAAACTCATCAGAAAACCTTAGTTGCAAGCAAGAAAACCGGAAGTTTCCAATTTTTATTGGGAAATTAAAAGATTTCCCGCGGGTTTGTCTGCCTGGCTTCTGGAAGGATATTATATTTTCAGGAATGATTTTATTAATTGTTTTTTTTACCTCATTAGTGCATTTTAGGCCCGGTTCTCTTACACAGCTATGTTCTACATTTAAAAAAGATCTTACTTAGTTCCGTTATTTTAGTAGTAACAACTTCTGTGATCAAGATGAAAATTCATCTTTTGGGGGTTGGAATAGAGCACGAAAAGTGGAGAAACACAAGATTTTTTTTTCATTTATTTTAGCAATCATCTCTTTGAGATAGGCACACATCGGTGTAAGCTGCCAATATATAGTTTTCAAAATAACGGCATTAATTTAATAAAATTAATTACCGATAGCACACTTCTCAGTCGTGCCAACGGCTTTTCTATCGTGGTGTCATCCTCCCTGTGACAACATTTAATCGCATCAGACACAAGGTCAAGCGTTCTTACGTATTTTCACGGATTGCCACAGACATATACTATAGTGTATCCGAGTGGCGTTGATGATGTGATCTAGTTGTATTCACAAGGTCACTAATTTTCGTTTCGGTTTTGAACGGATGCTTTTTAGTAATTCAGTATTTAGTGAGAGTCATCCATCTTAATCGACTACTAATGAATCGTTCGAGGCATTACGTTGCGTTGCCTCGTCACCTAGAGACTAATGAAAGTGACAGTGACGGGTGGCTGTCTTATTAGAGGAAGGAAGTGACACATCAAATTAATGGAATTTTTAAATGATGAAATCCCGCGTCAGACAAAAAAAAAACTCTCAATGCCAATATCGATCGCTAGCCGTTAGATGCAATATGGTAAACAGAGAGAAAAACACTCAACGTTGTGACTGAGTGATCGACGCTCAAACTTCCCCAATGGCGATATGGTCAGCAATGACGCTGGCTGATGATGATGGGCGAGCTACAAGTGCATTTTTCGGTGCCGGCCAAGTATTTTTTTTTGCTGGTGCCTGCTAACGATACCAAAATAAAATCAGTGTGGTTTCGTTTTCATGCTCACACGGGCGTCCACTCACGAGAAAATAAAACGAAATAAATCGTCACAATAAGCGCATATGTTTTAGAGATGTGTGTTTTTTTTTGTACCGCTTCGAGGATGCGCCGAAGATTGAGATTTTCGAGTGGAAACAAAGCTGAAAATCGTCACATTTAATAATAAGCTGTTGAAACAGAGCAAATAAAAAAAAGCAAAAAAGTAGCCTTCAAACGAACGCAGGTTTGACAAACAGGCTATTTTGTTCTGCGTTGATGGACCTTGACGTAGATTTTTTGTGTGTGTATTCTCACGCTGTCGATGCTATTTCTAGTTTACATATTTGTTCATTCTACAGCAAACATAGGCGTTCTTCTTGGACGGTATCGCATCAGGCTGTCAACGGCTGTCGGAAAATCTGTTGTCAGCAACCAATATGCTAGACCATATTGGATTGTGGAATTTTTCCCCTAACTCGGGAATGTCAAGGTCGATGCTCTGTATAAAGGAAACTTTCTTCTTCATCTGATTTTTTTTTTATCTGTATTAACGAGATTTTTAGCCCTAGGCTAGTTCATCTCAGGACCCACGCTTTACTTCCCTTTTGAAGGAAGAACTCACATTTTGCGAGTTTGTCGGGAGTGGGATGCGATCCCAGGTCCTCGACTATCACGACTATCTCAAAATGTGAGTTCTTCCTTCGGAAGGGAAGTAAAGCGTGGGTCCCGAGATGAACTAGCCTAGGGCTATAAATCTCGTTAATACAGATAAAAAAAATCTTCATCTGAACCAAGGTTGTTAACCGATGATATATCAACGGTTAACTCAACGCAAACTCGATAACGATAAAGGTTACTCTAACCTCTCGATAACGATAAATCAAACGATGAAACAACGCGAAGATCAACGTATACCAGTATCAAGAACGGGTCATATAAAGAAGATTTTTTTTGGAGACGTTATCGAGGCGATAATCTCCACAGTTAACTGTATCGCCAATGATGTTTCCGCCTAAACACGTATCGTTATCGACGATAAACGATAACAGATGTTAACTTTATCGGTGAACGATAAGTTATCGATTACACTAGTTTTTGAACTCGGTAAGCTGATGATCATTTTTGGTGTAGAATCATGCCCTTCGAACTCAGGGCAACGCAAAGGAACGCAAAGGAAGAAAATTACAAAAGAGCGGAAATTTTTTCGACTTTCCATACAAGGTTGATGATTTGAAATCGATTTTTGTTCTATTTTTAAGCAAATTCATTTACTTCACACATCTCATTCTCCGTAATCAATGCTCCGATTGAGCTGAATTTTTTACTATATGTGCCTACATATAATATATCAAATAAACGTTGAGAAAGATTTTTTAAAATGTTTTTTTCTTATTAAAATAAAAAAATGCATTTCTTTATATATTTTTGGAAATCTAGCTATTAGGGAATTGGGGCGGAATTAAAAGGTACGAAACTGATTACACTCATTCGAAGAGGGTATTCAGCTTAGAGGGTTTTTCTCCTGCGCTTGCGATCCTGTACCGCTCCCTCTGCATACACAGCCATTCAATGAAAGAATCCTGGAAAATGATAGAATTTACTACTTCCATCTTTTTTGACATTATTGATGATTGCAGTACATCGGAGATACATTACAAGCATGAAAGCGGCCAGGCCTACTGTGCAGCGTTATAATTCAACAATAAAGACAATGAGTGGGGACATTTCGTACCAATGAAGTTGAAGATGTTCAAAATTTCGTGGGCTTCATGGTTGTGCGGCAAGAGGTGTCAGTCATCTAGACGTTGCGTAAGCCTCAGAAGTGTGGGTTCGATTCCCGCTCCAGTCGGGGAAAACTTTTCATCGAATGGAAAATTCTTCACTGGGCCACTGGGTGTTAAATATGTGTGTTGTCCGTTGTCTTATGTAAGTGCTTGTTCAGTCTGTACAACCTCTGGTTGAAGACGGTGTAGTGTCTTTTTTTTCAATTTACACTGTAATTTGCACTAAATTTGTTACTCAAAGTTCACAACTGCACAAGCAAGCGCGAGAACACCGCCGTTAAAATATCGATTCTACCGAGCAGCATCTAGACGGAACGTATCTAGCAAACGAAACTATTTTTTCTAACATAGACAGAGACAGAAACATGTTTGTTTTCAAAAAGCAGATAGGCCCTTTTCAAATGTATCGCGAGATTTTTTATGTTTACTCCAACTCAACCCGTCATACCACCTTTTCAAAAAACTTTGATTTTTTAAGAAAAATACCTGTAGGGGAGACTGAGGAGACTTAATCCCTGCGGAGACTTGTTCCCCCCACATTTTCTCGGAATCAAAAACCGTTTTATTCTAGCATATTTTTTTTTCAAAACTACATCTGAATAAACGACAATGTTTTGGCTACAAGTAATTGCGATTTTGCATTGCTTTATTTTTTAATGGCTGCTGGTTTGTTTTCAGTCCTTCAGAAATCTTTCAGGTGATTACGAAAAATCTCAATTACTATAGACTAGACTAGACTAGACAAACATGTTTCTGTCTCTGTAGGGCCCATCTGCATCCACCCACGCACATCAATATCTTTAACAGATAGCTTGAAGAACACAGTTTCAGATAAGGGTGTTGATGTACGTGGGTCGGTGCAGATAGGCCCTACAGAGACAAAACTATGCTTGTTTACTCAAAGCAGATAGGCCCTTTTCAAATGTTCATCTAGAAATATATTTTGCCTGCATTCAAAAGAAGAAATGTTGTTTTAAAACATATTAAACAATTAGAGGGGTGCTATTTCTGTAACTCAAGTAAAAAATACTTGAAAAGTGCCATAGTTTTTAAAGGGTGACACATGAACAAACAAAAATATACTAAATCTTCCTATCTTATTTTGATGATGGCAATTCTCATAAGTAACAGCGAAAATTTGATCAGAAGTCAACACAGCCGCTCTGAAGACGAATTGCATCGTGCAAACACCATACTACTCTAAACATGAAACAGTATGAAAAGTTTAACTTCTTCGATGAAAAGGTGGTTAATCGTAGTAGAGCTCACTTTTTCCAAAACATTCAATTTGGCCTTTAGACTTTTTTAGAATTTACTAGTTGTAAAATTTTTCACACGTTATCCGACTTCAGAAGATGGAGGGATTATTGTGTTGTTTCTTGCTGTGCATGCATCGCTCCTGGATTGGGTGAGATCGCAGCATAATCGATCGCGTTCGCCATCATTTCACGCGGAAACATAAAAAGAGATGCATTGGAAACACATCGTAATTGTAATAAAGACCGCGACGGGTATTTTCATATAAAGAGTGGATCATATCACCTACCAAAGGTGGCTACAAGATCCACACCTTTCCCTGCCCTACTAACAAATACTTCTTCCTGAAACAACAGTTGGATTCCACGTTTTCTAGTAGCAACGCACAGTGGGGAAAAATAGGTATAAAACGCGAATAAATTCAATATCTCTGCTCGGAGTGGATGGATTTGAATGAATTTTTGACACAATCTGCAAAAATCTCTATAGTTTCAGATAAGGAGGGTGTCATTCGCCGCACGATGCTTTTTCACACCTTTTTAAGAAAATCCTCATCTATTCCCGACTGCCTTGCAAAAGAAATGACTTATTTAACTCGTATTTGTGTAGAAACTTTCATTGTATCGGAAATTTGACATAAGTTTGATCCTTATCTTGTCGATTGCATTCCACTCCGGGCGGAGATGTATGTGAACATTTAAAAAATATGGGATATCGGGGTTATTTGAAGATATTTCCATTTTTAAGGCCGTGCGGTGAGCCAAACCAGCTCCATCTGATACTACGGAAGTTTTAACACAAACACGAATCAAATAAATCATTTATTTTGCACTCCAAGATTTTTCCAAAAAGGTGAAAAAGAGAGAGTGGGGTAAAACAGGCCTGATACACTGATTTCCAGCATCGAGCGGCGCATGACCCCCTCTTTATCTGAAACTGTAGAGTTTTTTGCAGTTTGTGTCAAAATTTCATTCAAATCCATCCACTCCGAGCAGAGATATTGAATTTATTCGCGTTTTATACCTATTTTTTCCATTGTGCAACGGTTGTCGAACTAACATCCCTTGCCTTTCCCGATTACCGTAAGGACGTGGCCGGCACCGTTATTGACTCTCAAATGTTGAACTCTCCAATTGTGCACATTGAAAATGGTTATAGCTTGTCCCAAGCTTCACATTCATTGGTTCTCTGCGTTACTTCGATTACCAGAACAATCACGGAGCAGCAAATACGATGTGTATGTACATTTATTTGCTCAACATCACATTTAAGACAAGACATAAACAATATTAGTAGGCCACAATACTCGGTTTGTGGCTACCACTCTCCATCCTCGGTCGCGCCCAATGCTCGCCAGGTTACGCTTCACCTGATCCGCCCCTCTCTGCGCTTCACGCCTTCTTGTGCCAACCGGATCAGTAGCAAACACCAGCTTTACAGGGCTGTTATTCGGCATTTTTGAAATCTGCCCTGCCCACCGTATCCTTTCGGCTTTGGCCACCTTCTGGATGCTGGGTTCGCCGCAAAACGCAGCGAGCTCGTGGATCATCCTTCTCCGCCACATGCCGTTCTCCTGCACACCGCCGAAGATCGTCCTTGGCACACGTCGCTCGAAAACTCCGAGTGCTTGCAGGTCCTCCTCGAGCATGGTCCATGTCTCGTGTCCGTAGAGGACCACCGATCTAAATAGCGTTTTGTACATGGTGCATTTGGTGCGTATACGGTTATCTTTGATTTGATTCAGTAGATCGAAATTAAGTGGAGGGGGCAACATTTGAAACGCTATCAATTAAGAAGCGATTGCTTACTGTTATCCACAAAAGTTGTTTCAGAATGATCAATTTGACTTCGGCTTGTACTACTTGACTAGAATTCACCAAAAATGCTTAATATATTCTACCAGGGCTTATATAACCGGAGCTATATTCAACAAGATCATGCTGATGGTGACGGGTTCGATTCCCGGTCAGCCCAGGAACTTTTTGTTATAAATATGTCTTTGGCATCCTGGGGCAAGAAGTTTTTTCGTGTCTGGCACGCAATATACATTACACATGCAAAACAATCATGGGCAGCGAAGGCTCACAGTGATCATAACTATGGAAGTGCTGTTTGAAGTTTAGAGACAGGTTTCGTCCCAGTTGATGCGCCAATAAGAAGACGAATAGTCTTAGTATAATTTCGAACAAAACCTCCAAGATGTAACACAAGTCTGGTTGGGATACACAAACCATGCATATTTCATTTAAATTAAATCCCTTATCTAATTTCCACTGAGTACTATCTTATGTTCTCAGAAAAGTTTTTGCTGTCTCTGCTATACAAAAGGTCTTGCTAATTTCCAAGAAACATTAACGCTTATTTGATCCTTGCTTCATACAAACATAGACAAACACAGATAAGAACCAACCGTGCCCAGGACTTTCTTCAAAAGTCTGCCCGGTGGTACAACTGCTTGATAGAGTTTGTCGAGTGCAAAAGTGCCCCCTATTGCATTGGGTTATGGTTGTTGGCTGTTCCATTTTATAATTTATTTTACGTCGAGCGACTTCTTCTGACTTTTTAGCAACCGAGATAAAAGAAATTCGCATGGACCGAAGCGGAACGGTCGACGAGGGTAAGAAGCAATTTCACCATCTTACCCCAGCCAGCAGAGAGTTTCGCCGCCTTTCACAAGGAGAAACTTTTCTTGCATATAAATTACCGAAAGAGAAGATGTCACACCCAACCCTTGTTGGTAATCTTCGCTCGAAAGAAGACTCCAGGCTACGACTTTTCGGGGGAAAACATTTTTAATTAATGCGACAACCTTAATTAGATTTTCATTTATATTAAATTTTGGAGATAATTTATTATTGCAGACAACGAACACGTCTTGTAGCAAAAAGGAAATCCCCAGACAAGCAAAGGGTGGGTCCCGGTATATCACCTTATGACCCCCACGCTCTGTAGGTACTGCCGACAAATCTCGGTCGGTTGGTGCTTATCAAAAAACTACAGCACTGAACGGCATAGTTAGGAGTGCCGGCGAACCCTCGTCTTATTCGTATCGGTAATTTTCATGTTCTGGAGACCATAGGCGTCACTGAAAGCGAGGCATTAGGTGAAATTCGAGGGAATATAAATAGTACTGTTGAAAAATAGAACAATGACTTGTTTCTTTACACTTATGCATTGAAAGTTTAACAGAAAAATCAACGGTTTCGGCAAAAACGGGGGTTTCCATTTCGCCCCGGGTGTCCATTATGCCCCGATCTCCTCTACACTGGACATGGAAATATTTTTATAAAACACTTATATCTTATGAGCTTTACTCAAATTTATCTGGAAACTGCTTATGTGAATCATGGAAATACAGCTTCTTATCAATATTCTTACCCAAACAGTCACCAAGCAGTACCTCTCTCCCCATCTAGCTACGTCTCGTTGCTCCAAGGAACATTATTTAAATATTTGAATATCGCTTTTGCGAGCGATCCTTGTGTAAGCAATCCTCGTCCCAGCCGTAAAAAGCTTTTCCATCTCCATCGCATCCCGCATGGGTAAGAAATTCAGTCTAGCGCAGCGCAGGCAGGATATGGGAAGCGAAACGGGCACGTAATTATCATCATCAGAGCTAAGAGACCGTCGTAAAGCAGGGCTAAGAAACGCCGGTAATAAAAGCGGAAAGACTGTGCGGTTACGGTTGGAAAAATATCCGGGATGCCGAGATTTCAGCCCCAATATACCAACGGAATCGGAGGTATGGGGGGAAAACTTCTTCCGAAATTATTCCTTCGTGGGTCGTTTGGTTTTGCTCGTGTCGCTAAATTTTCCTTCCCTCAGTCCAAAGCTGAAAGGTAGCAAGAAAACCACTCCCTTGTATTTTTTCGATGGCACCACCTCTATCCACCTCGCTGCACCATTCCAACTGGCAAAGCTATAGGGGTGGGGTTCCGTGATGTGTTAGCATATTTTCCAAACGCGGCATAGCTAGTTGGTTTACGTGTGTTTGTGTACACGTTTCGCGGCATGTCCCGAAACGGGATATCTAGACAAAGGGCTTTGAAGGGAAGCAATTTTGAATCACGAGTGAGAGAAGGTAGTCATCAAAATGGAAATGCGTCCTCTGATAAGAGTGAAATGAGTTTTGATATGCGTAGTTGGAGCGAAGCTTCTAAAGAAACGACGATTTGATTGGCAACCCGTTTCATGTGGGATTACGAAACAAAACTAAGCTGGTATTAATATGACATCAATATGCATTAATGCAATATCTTCTCATTTATTTAATCACATATCACGCCATTTAAAACCAAAACATTTGCATACATTGACGGGTGTCATATTTTGCTCAGTTATTAGTTAGGACGTAGCTTTCCAGAAATTGGTTCTTCCAGAGATTTTCCCAAGGAATTCATCCAGGATTATCCAAGAACTCCTCTGGAATTATCACTAAAAATTCATGCTGGGATTCCTCCAAATATTTTTAAAGAGATTCATCCAGCAATCATTGCTGCAACTTCTCCATTGATTCCTTCAGAAATTCAGTGAGCGATTTTTTTTTCAGTGATTCCTTCAGTATTCCTCTAAGGATCCTTTTAGGAATTTCTTTTCATTCTTTTACTGAAAATCCTTTTCCGGTTCCTTTGAGAATTTTTGTTGGTTCTGGAACGCTGCTGAAATTTCTTCATGCATTTGTGATGGAAATCCTAAAAGAAGTCTAGCAATTGCTGGTGGAATTATTGATGGATTCCTGAAAGCAATAACTGCAGGAATACCATCTTGAAATGCGTAAGAAATCATAGCAATCCTGACATAAGCTCATGAAGGAACTCCAGAAAGAATTTATGGAGGTATTCCGAGAGGAGTCCTTGGATAAAACCCTGAAGCAGGGGTTTCAGGCCTTTTTTCTCGCTGTGATCTCGAGATTGATGTTCTTCACAAGTCGAAATAGTTTTGGCACTGACTTGTAGTTCTAAGATTTTTAATAATAAAAGTAAATTCATATCGAAGTTATGATCTGATTTTTTTCTGTTTAAACGAGATTTTTAGCCTTAGGCTAGTTTAACTCGGGACCTACGCATTACATCCCTTCCGAAGGAAGAACTCACATTTTGCGAGTTTGTCGGGAGTGGGATTCGATCCCAGGTCCTCGGCGTGATAGTCACGTGCTTTAACCATCACACCAGTTCCGCTCCTCGTTATGATCTGGTTTCTGGTGAAAGTAGTGTTTGGTTAATATCCATATTTCAGTGGATTTGTGGCGAGGCCCTTGACGAAGCCTTGTGTTGATCTTTGGATATATCTATAGATGACTGATAGGTATAATTTTTATTATAAATATACTGTTTCAAATATATCTTAAGAGGTTCGTAGAAAAATCCGTATAAAATAGTTTTGTTTTCAGAACTATTTTAACTCATATTGGAATCTCTAGAAAAAAAAACATAACAATAATCTTAAGTCTTTTTGCCTTTCTCGTACACCAAGGTGTACCGAAAGGCTATATGTTCACTCCAAAAACGAAAATTTGATAGAGCCCCCGGAGGGGTCAAGTGTTATATACCAATCGACTCAGCTCGACGAGTTGAGATGATGTCTGTGTGTATGTATGTGTGTGTGTGTGTGTGTGTGTGTATGTATGTGTGTGTGTGTGTATGTGTACAAAAAGGTCACCTCATTTTTAGATAGTAAATATGAACCGATTTCAATGACCGATGGTTCATTCGACGGGGTACATTGTCCCATTGTTTCCTATTGAAAATGGTTCAGATCGGTCCAGCCGTTCCGGAGTTATGGCCATTTAGGTGTTCCGGACCGGTACCCCAGGAAGGGGCCAGATATGAAAATGCCACAAACCCATAAACCCATGCATGCGACCCATCAAACCACGGCATTTTCGATTATCTGATGAACGGGAAGTAGGAAAATAGTCTCTGACTATATCTGAACCGGTAGTGTTCCGGAACCGGTTCCGGGTGTTCCGCCGGAAGTGGCCAAATAAGAAAGTGAACATAACCCATGCATGCGACACATCATATAGCGGCTTTTTCGATAACGAGTTGAATGGTAAGCAGGAAAATAGTTTCAGACCATGTTTGAACCGGTAGTGTTCCGAAACCAGTTCCGGGTGTCCTGTCGGAAGTGGTCAATAAAAAAAGTGTTCCAAACCCAGGCATGCGAAACATCAAAGAGCGGCTATTTCGATAACTAGATGAACGGTAAGCAGGAAAATAGTTTCAGACCATGTTTGATCCGGTTGTGTTCCGGAACCGGTTCCGAATTTCCTGCCAGAAGTGGCCAATTAAAAAAGTGAACCAAACCCAGGCATGCGACACATCGAAGAGCGGCTTTTTCGATAACCAGATGAACGGTTAGCAAGAAAATAGTTTCAGACCATGTTTGAACCGGTAGTGTTCCGGAACCGGTTCCGGGTGTTCCGCCGGAAGTGGCCAAATAAGAAAGTGAACATAACCCATGCATCCGACACGTCAAATAGCGGCTTTTCGATAACGAGTTGAATGGTAAGCAGGAAAATAGTTTCAGACCATGTTTGAACCGGTAGTGTTCCGAAGCCGGTTCCGGATGTCCTGTCGGAAGTGGCCAATTAAAAAAGTGTTCCAAACCCAGGCATGCGACACATCAAAGAGCGGCTTTTTCGACAACCAGATGAACGGTAGGCAAGAAAATAGTTTCAGACCATATCTGAACTAATTGTATTTCGGATGTCCTGCCGGAAGAGGCCAATTAAAAAAGTGAACTAAACCCAGGCATGCGACACATCAAAGAGCAGCTTTTTCGATAACCAGATGAACGGTAAGCAAGAAAATAGTTTCAGACCATGTCTGAACTAATTGTATTACGGAACCGGTTCCGGATGTCCTGCCGGAAGTGGCCAATTAAGGAGTGTACCAAACCTAGGCATGCGACACATGAAAGAGCGGCTTTTTCGATAACCGGATGACTGGTAGGCAGGAAAATAGTTTCAAACCTCGTTTGATACGGTAGTGTTCCGGAACCGGTTCCGAATGTCCTGCCGGAAGTGACCAATTAAAAAAGTGAACCAAACCCAGGTATGCAACACATCGAAGAGCGGCTTTTTCGATAACCAGATGAACGGTTAGCAGGAAAATAGTTTCATACCGTATTTAAACCGGTTGTGTTTCGGAACCGGTTCCAGGTGTCCCGTCGGAAGTGACCAATTAGAAAACTAAACCAAACCCATGCATGCGAAACATCAAATCATCAAAAATGTTCGTTAACCAGATAAACGGGCAGCAAGAAAATAGTCTCTGACCACACTTAAGATTACCGGCAGTGTTGCAGAATCAGGATTGGATCCATTGCTGAAATTACGCAGGTGAACAAAATCGATGCAAGCGATTAATATGTATGTGTAAAAGAACAAAATCTTGATAAAAATTTAAGCGATCTTGTCAAATTACATCATTTTAGATTCCTGAGGCGTCATTATACAGTAGGATGGATCAACGTTGTATGGAAAAATAAATAAATTTTATAGCACCAATCCCCTTTTGCGTCTAAAATAACTGCGAACAATTTTGATGTAACTGGTTGAGCCCTCGCACTCTGTAACACGGTTGAAATTTGAATAGGCTTTAATAGGGAAAATTTCGCTTGCTTGCACTTTTTTTTTGTCAAATTTTACATGAATCTTATAACTTAATAAAATACAGGCTAAAGTGCGCAGAAAAAAAATTGCCGAAATTTCTTGATAATGATCGGCATCCAGTGCTAGTGAAGGTGGTGAAGCAGTCAACTGAGAGATTTGATATTTTTCAGCTCGGCCTATACGTTTAACGTCGGAATGTGAGCCATCAAGAAGTTTCCAAATTCAATTATGGCTTTGATAAAATTCTTGCTTTTCTGAATAAGGGTGACACAAATTTCGATTTTCTCTTAAGTCCAGAGGGGCCCCCCTTAGAAATTTTGGTCGGAATTCAACATTTTGAAGAAGTGCACAAATAAAAAAACCAATAAATTTTTCAATTTTAAAGTGAAATTAAAGTCTTCCAGAAGTTTTTTTTTTGTCAAAACCGATGAGTTAAGCGGTTTTGTTTAATTTTTTAGGATTTTTTTCATCAAATACATTTATTATTCATCAACTCCACCCCATATTGACGAGTCAACGAACACTTTGAAAAGAAAATGAGATTTACTCCGTTCTAGAGTATTCTCAGGATTCAGGAACACTTCGGCTTATGGCCAGAAAAAAAATGTTGAGTACATATTCGACGAGAAAGGCACTATCACCACTAGGTGGATTAATCTGGGTTTTTTTTATTAATTGTTTTAACGAGATTTTTAGCCCTAGGCTAGTTCATTTCGGGACCCACGTTTTACTTCCCTTACGAAAGAAGAACTCACATTTTGTGAGTTGGTCTCGAGTAGGACTCGATCCCAGGTTCTCGGCGTAATAATCACTTGCTTTAACCATCACACCAGGTCCGCTCCACATCTTCTTAAGTCGTGGTAGATTACTTCAAAGATAATTAGAAATTCCTGCTCAGATTCTCAGAAATACTAGCCAAAATTCGTAATTCTTAGTGAAGTTCTAGAAAATGCTATGATAGCTTCAGAGATTTTTTCAAGAATTCCTTAAGGAATTACTTTTTGTGTTCCAGTTATTACTGCTGGAATTCCACCCATTCCTACTAGAATTTCTTCCGAAATTCTTGCAAAGAATTACCAAGTATGTTCAGCTCATAACTCTTGAGAGTCCTCTAGGAATTCTTAGAGGATTATCTGCAGGTATTGCTTGGAAAATCCAGAAAAAAAATCCTGGAGATTGAAGGTCGCTGCTTCTCGCTTTGTTTTTGACAACATTGCGTTGGAGAGAGCGAGGAAACTACCCACTGCTGGGTAAAAAATCGACCGGTTTACTTATGTTTGCGTTCTTTTGACGTATTTTTAGAGTAATCTGTTTACTCCGTGTAGAAGTCCTTGAGCAATATCAGCCGTAGTTCCTAAAATAATCTCAAAGGAAACCAGTAGAAATGCTACTATTCTTTAGAAGCCCATGAATAAATTACAGCATGATAAAGGAATTCCAACAAGCATTTCTAGTGGTAATGCCAGAAGAATTCTTGGATAAATACTTGCAGATATTTCTGGAGGAATCTCAAGAGCAATTCCTGCAAGAATCCTTGGAAAAATCTCTGAAGGAATCTCAGAAGAAATCACTGGAGGAACTAATGCGGAAATTCTTTCAAAATCCCTGGAGGAATTCATGAAGAAATTCTTGGAGAAACCCATTGAACAAATAACAGGAGAAATTCCTGGAGGAACTTCAAGTGAACACCCTGGGGGAATCCCAGGACAAATTCCTGGGGTAATCCATCAAGGCATTTCTTCGGCAACCACAGCAGAGTTTTTTTTTAGAAAATCCCATCAGACATTGCTAGAGGCAATCCTAAAAGAATCCTCTTAGAATTCCTCCAAAAGTGTCCGATAGTTTAGAGGTATCCCATTCTTGTTGTATTGTCTGAGAACATTCTTGTCAAAATTACATAAGTGGTTTGTGTAAAAATTCCTTCACACATCGTTTATGTGATTATGGGATTTATGGAATTCCTCCAGAGATTTCTCCTAGGATTCCTATAGCAATTCCTCTTGCGATTCCTCCCGAGATTTCTTCCACACAGAAAAAAAATGTAATTAAAATTCAGCGAGAAATCATGCACACAAAGGGAATGCTAGAGTTAGTGCATATTTACATGGGATATCATGTAAAATTACGTTACTTTCGTGTGAATTTCCGCCAATAGTCGCGTAACCGGTTGGAGTCCATGATGGTTTACGCGATGGTTGGCGGAAATTTACACGATGGTAATGTAATTTTACATTATATCTCATGTAAAAGTACATTAACTCTAGCATTTCCTTTATGTGCATGATTTCTCGCTGAAATTTAATTACATATTTTTTTCTGTGCAGGATTCCTTTAGGATGTCTTCGAGTATGTATTAGCAAATATTCCTACTATATTTTTTTGCTAAGATTTCTACAGTAATTGCTCTTGGGAGTCCTCCAAGAAGGATTCAGGACTCAGGGAGATTCCCAACGGGAATTGCCTGAGGAATCCCAGCAAAACTTCTAGGTGGATCCAATCATTTTTTTTTTTTAATAAATCCCAGCGGTATTTCTGGACTAATGCAAGCGAGAGTTCCTAAAGGAATCTTATGGTGATTTCCAACAGGAATTACTGGGAACATTCTAAAAAAAAAATCTGTAGTAATCTTCGTAGATATCCCTGACGGAATCATAGCAGGAATCTCAGCTGTTATAACAGGTTATAACTAGCGTTAGGCCGGGGTCCGTGGCGTAGTGGCTACACGTTCATTTCAGAGGTGGATTGTTATGGGTTCGATCCCATGACTTGTCCCGGAAATTGCAATTTTTCGTCAGTTGCTCTTCCCCCCGAGAGCGGCTGACACCCTCTTCTGAGCATATGCTCTAACGGATGCGGAAACTTGGATATCGGCTAACGGCAACTCATAATGGATCCCCAATCGGACTGGAAAAGGAACAAGAGCCACATATCAACATCCTCATCATTATACCATAAAGCATTGTCCACTTAGAATCCGGACGCATGGCATATTTTCTAGGGACGCTCTCAATGATCACAATCTTCATTCTTTTACAGCAGTCTTATCCTACACTAGTCCTCTTTTAACGGTGAAAATTTCATCGATTTTCTTGCAACGAGTGAAAAGTTATTTTTGATTGAAGACAAGAGAAGGGAAAAAATCTTGCACAAACACGTTGAAAATTTAGCGTGGTCAGGTACGGCAGTCGCAAAAAATGTTAATATCTCCAAAACCATTAAGTGTTTTGTGCTCAGATGTTGTCAGTCATGGCATAAAGAAGTGTCCCAGAAGATTAAAGTTTGGGTTCATTGATTAATCTGCTTGGAATTTGAAGATTTGGCAAGAAGCACGAAATCTGGGCATCGTTTTTTAAAAACAAGATGATGAGAACAAATTTATACAAGGATGACATCCTCAATAACCGCGTGCTGCTTTTCATAGACGCACACAAGGGATCTATAGAGGTTTTACCTATTTCGATGATCTGTCACGGCAGCCGGAGCCGTTCAGTTGTTTCGTTATGGATGGGTAGCATTTATCAACGAAAAAACACTAAAATTTCGAGTTCACTCTATTCACCAAATTGCCTCTCATTTCGTAATAAGAAAAACTTTTTGATTTTTTTCTTCGGAATCCTAATCAGACTAATCAAGGCACTCAGGAAATTACATAGACGACCTGATTGTTGGACAAACAAGCCGAAGGGGTTGATTCTAAAATTTACCACCTTTGTGCAGATTTTTAAGGAAGTTAACACGGAAAAAGTGAAAAAATGTATTTGAAATAAAAATAAATAATTTCAATGTAATTTTTCCATGAAACTACAATAAATAATCTTTGTTTTGAGGGCTTTACCTTTTATGTTTGTTATTCCATCCCTGAGATATACGTGATTTTGTCCGTCCGGATTCTAAGTGGACAATGCCTTAGACAGGGTAAAAAAGTGACAGCAGCGCAAAGGCAACCAGTTCGATATAGTACAATAAGAATAGAATACATTTAGGCACTGTATAAAGTGTAAGTGCAGCTGCTAATTGGAATCGCTCCCGCAGTGCCCTAGTGAACAAAAAGAGCTGTAAATTAGGTTAAGTGATTGAAGAATAGAAAAAAAACTAGCGTTAGGAGCTTCTTTTCTTAGTCACTCTACCAAACAAACGAGAAGGCGAAGGATAAAGGTTGGGGGTCTTGCCTCCTTTTTCATTTCTCTTTGAGTAGAGATGCATCTCTGGAGCTCGGAGCGTTGTTCCAGTATGAAAAAAAAAACAGAAGATGTATTGCATTACAAGAAAAATGTTGAACACACGAATATTCCCAGAAACCCCTTTAAAAATGTAATAAAAAAAAACTGTTAAGAGATAATTCACAAAAAAAATAATACAAAACTTTTAAAACTAAGTAAATTAAGTAAATCTTCAATAATTTAATAAAAAGCGAATTTCTATCGCACATTTAGGTGGATTACTCACAAAAGTGAAAATTCCAAAATAATGAGTTTTGTTAATAGAACATTAATAAAGTCCGCTAAGTCAGACATTTTATATTTAGTGAACTTTTCTTGAGATAACTGATGATGGAAATGAAATCACTAATGATTACGATGTCAAACATTTATTTGTCATTTTTCACACTGGTGAATGAACCCTGGTTGTCAAAGTTGTTCAATCTAAAACGAAAGCATGCTGGTTTTATTACAGATTTGTTGTTGCTCTCTACGTAGCTTTTTAAACTACTGGTCCCCTTGGTTAGAAAGCGTAATTATAGTGGATGTCAGAAAGTCGAAAGGTTGCGTTATGGTGCAATAGTTAACTTGTTTGGCAGTTTTATGAAATTGGTCGGAAGAATCGCTAAATCAGAGCATCATAAAACTAAAAATAAGGTGATACCAAATGGTCTCCGAATGAACTGAGAAGGGGCTGTTCATAAACCACGTAGACTATTTGGGGGAGGGGGGGGGGGTGGTTTGGTCCAGCCAAAGTCTACGCTCCATACAAATTTTAAAATTATTGCACGCAAGGATGTTTTCGATCACTTGGCAATCGTTTAACTCATTCGTTCATAACTCAGTTCAGAAGCCCTATATTGGAATGTTGTGTTCGGCAAAGTTGTAGATTAGTGTTTTTTTTACATTTATCACCAAGGGCGTCATATTCTAATTCCAATATTTACGCCGTAAAAGTGTTAGTATCACAATTAACCCTCTAATACCCAACCCCGTCTTTAGACGGGGTATAATTTGAGCATTTTTGTAATTTTTGTTTCGTGGAAAATCTATTTTTTTATATTTTTGACTGATATTTAGGACTGTTCTGTATATCTCAAAATGGTTTTTGATGTATTTTAAAGCGTATTTACATTTTTTAAAAATCATTGAAAAATTGGTGTTTTAGTCCCCTTTTGAAAGTCATTGTTTTTTTGTATTGAATCGCTACAATTAACATATTTTAAATTTTTCCTTAATCATTCTATCCTTGTTTAATAGTTTAAGGGAATCGAATACACTCTAAAATGATTTCCTTAAAATTACACGGAAAATAAAATTTTCTGTGAAAATAATTTAAAATAATAATATTTCAACAATAATCATAAAATCTCAAAATGTTTTCATCTCAAAGAGTCCAGGAAAAATATAAAAGCGTAGGGATGTTCAAAAATAAAAATTAAAAAAATCAAAAACTGAAATTCATGAAATCGAGAATTAAAAAGAATCATCTTCCAAAACATATTTAAATTGATTTTAGATGACGAAAAATGATATTTAAATTAAAATAAAAAATTGGGTATTAGAGGGTTAATTGTTCTGGAAATACTGAACTGTAATTCTGGTAAAAAAAACATTAGAAAAAAAAACAACCATGTCTGGAATGGAATTTATTTTCATCCAGGCAATGCTGGAATTCTGTTTGAAATTCTTCTATAGATTCCAGTAGAGATGTCACTTGACCAGCTTTGTTGGGTGTTTGGGGTCAGTACAGGTATACCTCGATTTAGTGGACATTTCAGTTTTCGAAATGTCAATAAAATCGAATTTTACATAAAATCGAAGCAAATTTTTTTATTTAATTTTTATGTAAATTTTATACCAAAATGTACCAAAACATATAGAAACTGCATGAAAATTGAGTTTTTGATAAAAGGCTCGGAGTTTTTGGCATATATTAGTAATTGTCGCTAAATAACGAATAAACCACTATCTCACTATTTTGCTGCGATCAAAAATTTTTGTCGCCAAAACTATGTATGGTTGATTTAAAAGCCATTTTTTTAAGCAATGGATATACACAATGACGTTATTTGCATAAATGTCCCAAAAAATTGAAAAAGTTCATAAATTTTTCCAGGGATCCCATCTGAACTTCCTCAAGGGGTTCCTTCGGAAATTGAGAGATTCGTGAGAAGTACTTGATAGAGCGTGGTTACTAGTTGTGCTGTATTTGCCGAACGATTTTTCTATATGATTAGTGTAGGTTTGTGCCGTTATCTCCTCGATCGCCTTTTGTTGCAACTCAGGGGTGTTAAATAAAATTAAGTAAACCCAAATTAGAAATCTCAAATTTATTACGACGGTCTCCGAATAAAACTTCCCACATCAAATCATCATGTTGCAGAATATTTCAGAAAATCTTCCATGTGTTCCTCCAGAAGAATCACAAAGAATTATTCAACGAAATTTGGCAAGATTTGCTTCACCAGTTCCTTCATGATTTTTCACAAATCGTTTCAGAGATTGTTCGAGAAATTCGCACAGGGATTACTTCAGAAATTATTTTGATTATTTATTCTTGAACTTCTCTAGGCATTCGTTCAAGACCCAAGTAACCACGAGGCACTATAATTCACCTGGAGGCGAATATAATTCTATTGAGGAGCTGACCGACTCTATAATGGCCGCTTAATAGGAAATGTTTTGGAGATTTCTATAGAAAATTTACCGAGAATTCTTCGGAAAATCTTCTATTCTATTTTTGTTTGCGGAAACTTGTCCGAGTATTCGGCCAAAAAATCCTTCACGGATTCTTTCAAAAAATCTTCCATGGATACATTTGGAAATTTTCTTCATAGATTTGTTAAGAAATTCCTTCTTTTCTATAAATTTCACAAAGAATTCTTTCAAAACATCTTTCATGATTTACTTCTGAAATTCCTCCACTTTTTCTCAAAAACTTATTTATGAAAATGAGTTGAAATTCCTCTAGGGATTCTTACAAAAATGCGTCCAGAGATTTATTCAGAAATATCTTTAGACATTTATTAAGAAATTTCTCCAGAGATTCCTTTAATAAAACTTTCAGCGATGCCTCCAGAAACTATTTTTCAGAAAATGTTTCAAAAGTTCCTTCAGAAATTTGAACTGGGGTCACTTTGAAAATTCTTTCAAGGATTTCTCCAAAAATTCCAACAGAAACTTCCGATTTCTACTGATATTCCACTAGGGATTTCTCCAGAAGTTTCAGAAAGAGTTGTGTATGATTTTTTTTAGAAAATCCTCCTTTGCCTTTTTTAGATTTTTTTCGCGAAAAATACTTCGGGAATTCCTTTAAGCACTCTCTCAAACGATTCCCCAAGGATTTATTCCAAAACTTTCTCCAAGGTTTGGTTTAGAAATTGCTCCAAGGATTTTCTTGAATCTAAATTTCTGTCAGAAAAAAAACTTCCTGGGATTCCTCTAGAAATTCCTCAAGGGTTTCTTAAAAAAATGTGAGAAACTTTCGGAAATTTTCTCATGGGATTCCTATAGAAACTACCCTGGAAATTGCATTACTAATATTTCGAGGGAATCTTTCAGATAATCTCCCATGGCTTTTATTATAAATTCGACTAATACTCTCTTCTAAAATATCTCTTGATTTTCATCCATGGATTTCTTTACAAATTTCTCAAGGATAACTTAGAACAAACTTCTACAGATATTCCGATAATACTTTCATGGACTTTTGCTAGAATCCATCCTAGGATTGGTTAAAAAAATCTTTCATGAGTTCCTGAAAAAAATCTTCCAGGTATTCTTAAAGGAACCCTTTCAGGGACTTCTTTGGAAACTGTTCGTAGATTTAGTTCAAAAAATCATCCAGGAAATCTTAAAGAAATTCAGTCAGAATTTGTTTTCACAAAATCTTCTAGGGATTCCTCTAGGCTTTTGAATGTTATTTAGAAATTTTTCCAAGAACACCTTAAGAAAGTCTTTCACGGATAGCTTCCAAAAATGTTGCATGGGTTCAAAAAAATCTTGCATAGATTGTTCCATAAATTTATCTACGAATTCCTTCGGATTTCTTCAATAGAGATTCCTCCAGATTCAGCATTCATTAAAAAACCCTTCCATGAAGTTTTTCAAAAATACTCCATGAACTTTAGAATATTATTCACGGATACATTGAGAATCAGAAGCTCAAAACTCCTTCAAAATTTTCTCAGAAGCTTTCTAAAGAACTGTCTCTAAAGCAATCCTTAGAGACAGGAATGCTACAAGATATTATTGAGGAAATTTCCAAAATTTATTCACTTTCCTTTTAGTATTCCTTCAAGCCATTTCTGTTCCAGAAATTTCTCCAAGGATTCCTTAAGAAAGTCTTTGGAAATCATCCAAGATTACTTCAGAAGTTTATTAACAGATTTTGCAGACTTCTACAGAGGATTGCTATGGAAAGGCTGAAAAATATTCTTGCAGAAAATCGGCCGGGTATTCCTCTATGTATTTTCTCAGAAATTCCTCTAAGATTTCCTCCACGCATACTCTTCTCAGAATTTTTCTATGGATTTCTCAAGACATTCGTTAAAAAAATGTTAAGTATTTTTATTTGGGGATTTCTCCAAGATTTTTTTTTCAAAAATATCAAGAGGTTTTTAAGCTTTTCATCAAAACTTTCCAAATATTCCTTCCGGAACTTCTCCGGAATCCATCTATTCCAAAAATATTCCTTGTTTTCAGAAATTTATTTAGAATTTGCTTCAGATTTTTTTTAAATTTCTTCAGCGATACTTTAGAGACTTCTTGAATATAACTTGAATTATTTCAGAAATTTCGGCAGGGATTTCTTCAAAAGTTGTTCCATGGATTATTTCAGAAGTTGTTCCAGCAGCTTCTTCAGGAATTGCTCAAGTGGATCCTTCAAGGATTCCTTGAGGAATTCATCCTTGAGAATGTACTCGTTAAAAGACACTGGAATTGGGGAACCTTGACTAACTAGCTCTGATTCTACCATGACAGAACCAGAAATAATTTATCATACATCTTGTCAGTAATCTGCGAAGCATTACAATGACCTTGTTATGGAATTTGCTACATATTTTCGACTTCAATCGGCAGGCATGTACCAAAAATATCAGGAATATAATAAAATTCTCGGTGATGAAGTCATAAGAAATGTTGAAAAAAAGTTTGTTAGAAAACTTTGAGGAAAAGTCTGGCGAATGGGCAGTTAGCATGCATCCACCAAAAATGTGGTCATTGCTAAGGGATCTGTAAAAAATATAGCCAGAAATTCACCCCATATATTCCGCTCATCGTAAGCATCGACAATGCCAGGGATATTTATAAAAAAATGAAGTCAGATGGGGAAGTATGAGATTACGAGAGTATGAGATTAGAACTAAGTATGTCATGAGGTAAGCTTTCTCACTAATATGGGTGCTCCACAAACAATGTGTCAAAAGGGCTGAAAACCCCTGCATTATAAGTCATCATGATACAAACTGCACTATTATACTGATCGAGTATTAAAAATTTTACCATTAAAAAATGTACATAAAATCGAGGTAAAATGTACATAAAATCGAAGTACATAAAATCGAGGGTCTATATAATCGAGGTTCCACTAAATCGAGGTATACCTGTATAACCCATGCTGAACGCTGAATTTATACTGCACTACAGAGTGCTGTTATTGCCATAACTCCTCAGAATGGTTTTTAAATTGTAGTATTCCCCTGGTGACAGCCTTCACGAATGGGGTAACTCGTGATTCACGATATTGTATCTGCAAGGTAAATATTTTATATAAACTGCTGCCTTCTGAAATAATTGTGTGCTATAACAGCGGTACTTTGTGTAAATGAGAATATTGACCAAGGTTCAGCAGAAAACAGCTACTTTCAAACAATCACTGCACGTTTCTTGGCATCAATTTGTGATGCAATAATTTCAAATGTAAACAGATTTCGTTACCACTCGAGTTACAAAACATTTGATTTAATTTATTTCTTTTGTTCTTTTTATCCCATTCTATCTTAACCATACCGACATGGTCAATAGCTTCTTTTTTGGCACTAAATAGCTAGAATAAGAATCATAACTGTTTTGGCTTAAAATAGTGTTAAAATTTTATTGGCTTGCATCCTGCAACTCGGTCAATCATCCTGAACCCACTCTTGCCAAATCACATAAAAAGCTGACTAAACACTAAACGTAAATTACAATACAATCATGCACCATAGCGATTGAATAAGCGCAGCTGATTCTGTCATTGCTTCCTCTCGACCCTCAGTTTCAATTCAGTGCATGCGCAGGGGTTCAGCAGAGGCAACGACTTTTTAGAAAATGCGCGTTTTCTTCTGCATTGCCATCACCTTCAAAAACAGAAAAGGCATGCACAATGCAACGAATGTCACGAACGTATTACGCCATATCGTCACTCGAGATGATCATCGACAAACAACATTGTTTTCTTCCAAGTTCTACGCGGCTAATGTCACTTTGGAAGATGAGGGATGACGCATGTCTAGAAATTTCGCAACCTACCCGGGTGATGATCAGTGGTGCGTTGAGGTCCGTTCCGCCGACCAGCCGGATCCCCCATGCAACCTGGGGAGAGCTACGCTGCAGCGTAACCAGGAAATCGTGCGGCTTAGGACTCATGACTTCGGTTCACTAAATGTACGGCTATTTCCCGAATATAGGAAAAAGGTCAACGACTCGAAACGCACGAATTCTTCAAATTTTCCACCACCACTAATATGCACCTTTTCACTTTGACGAATTTTGAGCAATTATTTCCTTCTACAGCCTAAAATATCACAGCTTTTCTTGAATTTTCTCTTATATCACTCGAGGGTTTCGTCGAAAAATTCACTTCCCTGTCTCCTTCCTGTTTTGTTTTTCTCTTCGTTTTAGTTACCACTGAAATACTAACAACTCGTAACAAATTTGCAATCACTTAACACAATTCGCTTCTGATCGGTTAAATCAATGCTCTGAAAGAAAAAAAAGTTCCAAATTGAACCCCGAAAAGTCGTAACGTAATGATTTTCCACCGTTTTCCCGTTTGTACCCCTGTGTTTTCGCGCGGGAGACCGTGATCTGATCGTCGTCCGAGGAAAAAAGCACCGTTCGTGAGTACGGGCAGGAAAATCTCTTTTATCGTTGCTCGGCGCAGCGAGCCCCCGAGCAACCAACGGCGATGGGATGGATGCAAAGGCGCGAGTCACTCAAGCAAGCACCCAGCAGCGATGGCGAGAATCCGAGCGCAGGAATACACACATGCAGGGGTTCCCACTATGCATTTATCAAGCGTGGCGAGTTCGATGCGAATCCAAATTGTGAAGGTGGAATGATTTAAAAAATAAGCAAATTGCAATTCGGAAACCTAATTTTCAACATAAAGAGGAGGCTAGAGAAGTTTAATCCCTTTTCCTTTATTTGGCTACAGCTTTAAGGCAAATGCTGAACTCAATTCGGTTTTTGCAAAAGGTTTCAGGTACACATGTTAGAAGGTTACAGCATTTTAAACTATGTTTTTGGAAGACATGTCTAATGCTGTATTGAAAAAACAATAACACTTTAACCCTTCCCTTTTTTGCATCTGAAATATCTTCCCCAAGCCTATACTTTACCGATTTTTATGCTTTTTATGGCATCATCTACACATACTATACAGTAACTGTTTGAAAAATCATCTGTTCGGATGCGTCTAATCATAAATTATACATTATTTTCTTTGGTGCAGTTTTTTCGAGTACAGGCCTTAGCTAAGAAAATGTTTTTCAATTCAGAAAACAATTTTGGAACACATGGTATTGTACCATTCAGGTAGGTGTACTATTTTGCCAAACTCTATACAAAATTTCAAATCAATCGGTTTGAAATTGACTTATAAGTCTATAGTTATAGTGGCAAGTGCCCAATATAGGTACACCTGCCCAAATGGTACAAGACCCTACATTCAAATATGCAAGAAGAAACTATTTTGTTCAATACTGTTGCGCTCGGGTCACGTTGCTAGCCCGAGCATTCAATACCCTTGCTGATGTTGCTGGTATACAGTCTTTACGTTCCGTGAAGTACTAGATTTGTAGTAATGAGCTGAATTTTTGTATGGGAGCGTCCATAAATTAAGTCACGCGAAAATTGCCCATTTTCAACCCCCCTCCTCCCTATGTCACACTTTTTGTATGAGACCTCTGAAATTTTTGTATGGCTTGTCACAATTTACTGGTCCATGTCACCCCTTCAAGCGTGACATAATTTATGGACGTTCCCTATGGTGAGAAAGTAAATTCTTCGTTACTGAAATGAAATCGTCAAAACGCGTGGGTATTATGATTCCTTGCCTAATTTGATGCTGTTTGAGCAAACTTTGGATAACTGTGTTGTTTAACCCGTTAACGCCCAAGGTGTCACACAACATAAATCTTCAAATCTATTTATAACACTAGTTTACAGCATTTTTGAACTCGGTAAGCTGATGGTCGTTTTTGGTGTAGAATCATGCCCTGAGTTCGAAAACGCGAAGGAAAAAAAACAGTAGAGCGGATTTTTGTTCGACTTTTCATACAAGGTTGATGATTTGAAATCGATTTTTGTTCTATTTTTAAGTAAAGTCGCTCACTTCATACATCCCATTCTCCGTAACCAATACTCCAATTGAGCTGATTTTTTTACTGTAACTCGCCTACATATAATATGTGGAATAAACGTTAAGAAAGCATTTTTAATTTGTTTTTTTTTTCTTATTGAAAAAATACATTTCTTCATATATTTTTGGAAATTTTGCTAAAATTTAAGGAGATCGTCCCCAAAACTCATCAATATCTTATATTTCATCAATCTGACGCAAAACCCGCATTGAGACGATCGAATGGTATTATATTCAGCTTTTAATTTATGGAAACAAGATTTAAAGTTGGTTGAGCAAAACGCAAGATATTTGAATTTTATTGAATTCCATATTTTAAAAAGTTGTAAAACTCAATATTGAGCTAAAACTCAAAAACTGTTCTACTTGAAATTTTTTGAAGCATGTTTTCGAAATCAGCGCTAAATAATGCTTCAAAAATTTTGGTCGTTGACAGAAGTTCACGACTTTCGTTCTATTTTGTAAACTAGTGTAATCAAAGGTCAAGTTCCAATAAATTAAGCATGATTTGACAAAAAAAAGTGGAAGTCTATGGTGTAGTTCCAAAAAAATCTGTAATGTAGGTCCTCAAAATCTGATAATTTTCTCATGTTTTATTTCAGTACAACTTCTACACTATCGTTATATTCTGATCCAATCCGTATAGATACAATACAGATCTAAACAAGTGAGAAAGATGATAATCACTCAAACAAAATAGAAAAAGGACTTGCAGAAATCTAACCCGACCCGACCCAAGGGTTCAGTATCAAGTGTTCTTAGGAGTTTTAGAAATTTGAGATAAGTTGGTATGTTTCTAATGCAAATTTAAACAGTATGGCTCCATGCAACAAAACAGGACTTCACAGATTTTAGGTAATCTATACAACATTTTAGAGAGAAAGGAAACATTTAGTTTAACTCTCCTTTGGCATCACATTACATTGACATTTATTTGTTCAACATCACATTTAACACAAGACATAATCAACAATAGTACGCCAAAATATTCGGTTTGTGGCTGCCGCTCTCCATCCTCGGTCGCGCCCAATGCTCGCCAGGTCACGCTCCACCTGGTTCGCCCATCGTGCTCTCTGCGCTCCACGCCTTCATGTGCTAACCGGATCAGTAGCAAACACCAGCTTTGCAGGGTTGTTGTCCGGCATGAACCCTCCTTTGGAATTAGGGTCATTTTTGACCCAAACCGTACACTACGTCAGCGAGCTGTTCCCAACGTAATGCAGAAAGAAGGTTATACAAACCTTATGGAGGCATAGAGACCTTAAAGAACTTTTAAAATTTAATTTCAAATGAAAGGATGTCTAATCATGCATTTTGTAAGTTTTGTTTTTAATGTTTTTAAATTGTAGAACTGGAAAATCTGAAAAGTCTCCTTAAAATTGTAATCTATCCTTCATACGTTTATTTTATTTCTATTTGGTTGCAATAACTTATTTTGCTATTCCGATATCTGTAAAGTTCAAATTATCAAATTTATACTGAAGTTAAGCTTTACCAAAATTTGGTGAGGATTACCTAATGTTCCGTGGTTTCTTGTCGAAATTTTTTTTTTTCCTAATTATTTGAAAGTATTTTTTTTTTCTAAAATTCAAACTTTTGAACTTGGCATGCAAATGTAACTGAAAATGAAGCTTTCAAGCAACAACTTGAACTCAATTGTCAAACTCAATCTGTCATGACAGCAATTTTTCAGAACAAAAATTCTAAAATTTTCCCAGCATTTTTAGACTTTCCGATTGAAAACTCATTGTTTCAGAATCGAAATCAGAAAGTTTGGTAGGAATCCCTAAAATAATAACATAAGAAATCCCAGAAGGAACTATTGTAGCAATCCTGAGAGGAATGTCAGAAAAACTTCCCAGAAGCCAGCAGGGATTCCGGCACGTATATCCGAAAAAAAATCATCAGGATTCTCTGAACATATTTCGACAGAGCTCTTTGAATGTATACAAGGATGAATTTGTGAAGTAATTCCAGCACAAATCCATAAAGGAATTCTAGCTAGAATTTCTGAAAGAATCGTTTCTGGATTTTTGAACGCAATTCCGGCAAAAATCCCTGAGATTATTCCTGACGGAATCCTGTAAAGAATACCTGATGGAATTCTTACAAGATTCATGATAGGAATTCCGGCTGGAAGATGAGTGGGAATTCCTGCAAGAATCATAGAAGAAGTCCTTGAAGGAATTGGGTTCTTTAGGGGTATCCAGATTATTGCATAATCGGAATCTCCGTCCAAAAAATAGTCGAAATCCAAAATTCCATCATTCTTGGTGCTCGGGAACTATTTTAAAAATGCATTTAAAGTTTGTATGGGGAAAATTTTTTGTTCGGGGTGAACTGTCACTTTATCGATTGAACTGTCATTCTATCCACAGAAATTAAAACTGTTTTGTTTAATTATCATCTAAACAAAGGAATCGGAACACAATAAAATCACCTTATACTCAGAAAAATGAGCTCTTTCGATTAGGCTAAATAAAATGGCAATATTTAATTCACTAAACAACCCAATTATTGAATAAATTCCTGAACTCTACCTACATATGAGGGCTTCGTGGTCGCCAAAGTAAACGGGGTCTTCTTCTGTAGCTGTTATACGCCTCTACGGTGGCCGTTCGAGCAGTTTACGCAGATGCTGCACTTTATGTCGACCGTGCTAACGGGGCGAAGGCCGGTGGTAATAGCGGGTGACTTTAATGTCTGGGATGTGCAATGGGGAAGCCGTTTTACTAACTCCGCCGTGAGTGAAACCTACTTGGTTTAGATGGCGACGAGATGGTAGTAGCGGTGCTTTCGCGTGCGTGCGATACGCCCATGCCTAGGCGAGTCCATTCTAGAAATAGGAGGCCACCGGCTTACAGGTGGACTGAAGCGATTGCGGACCTGCGCCGTGCTTGCTTACGGGCTAGACGATGGATACAACGAGCACGATCTCAGGAAGAGCTGAACAAACGGCGGGTGGTGTTCGCCACTGCAAAAGCAGCGCTGGAGACCGAACTAAGGACAAGCAAAATGGCCTGTTTTGAGGGTCTCTGTCAGAGTGCCAATGCGAATCCGTGGGGTGATGCCTACAGGATCGTGAAAGCCGAGACGAGAGGTGTAATGGCTTCTACAGAGCAATCTCCAAAGATGTTGGAGGGGATCATCGAGGGGCTTCTTCCACGTCATGATCCTAGTCCTCCTTCCGTAGGATAGCCGGGGACTGGGGTTGGCGATGAACAGAGGGTCACTGATGTGGAACTTGCGGGGATAGCAAAGTCCCTTACCACGCCTCAGGTCCGGGCGGAGTTCCGAACCTGGCCTTAAAAGTAGCTATTGCAGAGGCTGTTGAGATGAGCCGCACGACCACGAAGCCACACAAATGTTCCCGGTGGTGGTGGAGATCGTCGGCTTAGCTGACGATATTACGCTGGAAATCTACAGAGAATCGATCGCAGAAGTGTAGTTGACTACTACCCACTCGATAAAGGTTGTGGAGGCGTGGATGAGGTCCAGAAAACTGGAGTTGGCTCACCACAAAACTGATTTGATGGTTGTGAACAACCGGAAGTCGGAGCAGCAAGCGGTGATCAGTGTAGGCGACTGCACTATGACGTCGAAGCGTTCCGTGAAACATTGTCCCGGATGATGTCCATTAGTACTGCGGTGTACGCAAGTAAGCTGTACAGTAAGCGGCGCCTGAAACGCGAAGCAGCAAAGGTCGGACTGGTGGTGAATGCCTCAAAAACAAAGTACATGTTGGTAGGCGGAACCGAACACGACCGGATCCCTCTGGGTAGTAATGTTACGATAGACGGGGATACTTTCGAGGTGGTGGAGGAATTCGTCTACCTCGAATCCTTACTGACGGCTGACAACAACGTGAGCCGTGAAATTCGGAGGCGCATCATCAGTGGAAGTCGGGCCTACTACGGGCTCCAGAAGAAACTGCGGTCGAAAAGGATTCACCCACGCACCAAATGCACCATGTACAAAACGCTAATAAGACCGGTAATCCTCTACGGGCACGAGACATGGACCATGCTCGAGGAGGACCTGCAAGCACTCGGAGTTTTCGAGCGACGCGTGCTAAGGACGATCTTCGGCGGTGTGCACGAGAAAGGTGTGTGGCGAAGAAGAATGAACCACGAGCTCGCTACACTTTACGGCGAACCCAGCATCCAGAAGATGGCCAAAGCCGGAAGGATACGGTGGGCAGGGCATGTTGCAAGAATGCCGGACAACAACCCTGCAAAGCTGGTGTTTGCAACTGATCCGGTTGGCACAAGAAGGCGTGGAACGCAGAGAGCACGATGGGCGGACCAGGTGGAGCGTGACTTAATTAACCGAACTTGAGTTCACAAAAAGTACACTTGTGTCGCTGAAAGGAACGCTATTCAGCATAAAAATAAGCTTCGAAAAAATGAAAAAAAAAAATGTGTTTAGTCCTCAAAAGCAATTTATTATTAAGAGACAATAGTTCATGTGGAATCCAAATTGACTAATACCTTGAAATAATTTTTGATGTTTTTTACTTACTGAGATTTGAACTCGGGTTCTCCTCGTTGAAAGCCGGTGCCTAACCACTACTCCATGTATGTGTTGTTAGGCACTGTGGGATTTTACTCAATGTGCTGATATCATATAGTAGAGCTCAATCAGGTTCGCGTGTGAACTTTCTCTGAACTTGGAATACTTTTTGAAGTCGAAAGTTCGAAAGAAGTTCGCGTGGAACTTCTTGTGAACTTACACAGTTTGACATTTTCAGTTTGTTGTGGTTCGCAGTGCAAAGCTGTAACGTCATTTAGAACCCTATATGTGTTTTCCGTTTCATTCATAAGTTTCTGTCTGTTTCTGTTATACATATACTAGTGTTCGTCATGAATGTACAAAACTGACAGCATATGAAGTTTAGCCAAAGCACAAACCCAACAATGCGCCATCTTGTATTTGAGTTGAGTAACTAGGCGACATTTCATTATTTCAAATCTATTGCGTCTTAGAGAAATAATCAGAACCTCTCTCGTCGCTGTAACTAAATTGCGCCAGAGTTGCATATGAAAATTCCCAAATTAGTCAACCAAAAGAAACAATAGAATGCGCGACTATTTGTATGCATTCGGGTGGGAAATTGCGCTCATCTAAATGTGCTCAACCCTATTTTGAATCTGGATCGCGATTATTACTTCAGAATAGTGGAGTGCTTTGTGGAGTGCAGATCGACATTTGTCGGAGTGCTTTGAAAGTTAATCAAAGTTACATTAAATCAATTTGAATTAGTTTTTCATTGTTCAAACTAAACTCGAAGCAGAGATGCATTTTGAACGCTCATGTTCTGTGAGCGTGCCATAAATGTTCCCTGATTGCTCTTACGTGCGCGTTCACATTTTTTGAACACAACCTAGGCAACTAGATTGCTCACGAAATGGTGTTCAAAATTGACAGCTCAGATCGTTAGCCAAAAGCAAGGCCGAAAGTAAAAAAAAATCAAGATGTTTTACGACGCCGTGCCTGAATTTTCATCGCAGGTGATCGCAGTCACTTCCGTTCCCTTCTGATTTGATGGATGCATACTCGAATTACCATGTCCCTGTAAGTGCCGAATTCTATGTCGTTATGTAGGATGTTGGAAGCCGAGATAACACCTGGTCAGAAACGGGCCAAGCCCTGGAAATATTTTTTCAAACGATATTATGATGTGCTGTTCCACACGCCGTGTCATGGCTCAGATCCGTCAGATCCAAGAAGCACCTCGGTGGAGCTCCGGTCCAACATCACATCACTGAGAATAAATTGTTGTCCAAGAACTGACTCGATCAAGTGTAATGGACCCTTTGTATTTAGAGGAGGACTACAGGCCGGAGAGGCTCCTCAAAAGAGAAAGAGATCTTACTTTTTGTTCATTGAGAACTAGCCATTATTTTAGTAAGCTGTACGGATATTTCACATCCAGCGCTGACGCAAAAACCTTGTGAAAATCTGCACAACCGACACGCACGCCCCAGCGATGATGACCGAGTGACTGCAAAGGTCGCAAATCTGTTGCTACTAGCTACAGTGCCCTGTGTTCAAGCACCCACTTTGTTTGAACTTGAACACGGCTCACGTGAGCGCAGGATTTGAACAGAACATGAACAGAACACGTTCAAATGCATCTCTGACTCGAAGTAAGTTATCGGGAGTTTTAAAATTAAATTTCGTGTGCTAATGTGATGTTTCTGTGTTTTCGTGTAGAATATTTGAATTGATCGAGAATTTAGAATCGGTGAAAAAAGTGCCTGATTAATTGAGTTTTGGCTAATACAAATTCAGGTAAGCCTAATTTGATTGAAAGTGAGCAAATTTAAGTGAGAATCCACGTTGAATAGGCCCTCCTTGCCCAACCAACGTGGGCGGCTAGTCTGGGGTGGACAATCATTCCTCAGATCCAGCGAGGACTACCACCGACCATCACCGATAGGCTGTGAGTTTTGACCCACCAAACTGTCACCGCCACTGCTGTGCAACATTGGCTACCACGGTAGCATTTTTCGTGTGACGACGACTCGTCCGCCAATAAGACGTGCGGCGTGAGCTGACATCCCAATTGGAAGCTCAACACTCCACTGCAAGGGGACGCCTATACCCCGGAACCGACGCCGACGCGCGAGTCGTATGGTGGAACCGGCCGTTGGTGTAAGTTTGGACCAGTCGGTGAGTACTGAAGTGCGCAACAACCAATCGTAAAACCACGTGGGACGACCGCCGAGGGATCGTCGCGTACTAGGATGTCGCGTATAGAGGTCAGATCTGACAAAACGAAACGAAAATTTGCTCTTGAAGTTTCTTTCGAAAACGTGACGTCACAGTTAGGAGTTAGGTTTGCCTTAATTTGCAGTTGAATTAAATAGTTTAATTAAAGGCAATCGATTTGAACTCGATGAATTTGAATATATATTTTTTTAAAATTAACTTCGCTTAAATTGAATCTGAATAAAACTTACTTCTAGATTAGTTAGGGTACTCCATTTTTTTTAATACGTCACAAATTTGTTGAATTTCTAGATTTAAGGTTGGTGTTGGGTTCTTTTAGTGATAAGCATTTCCCCCATTGGCTAATTTAGGAATATTTGATTCGGTTTCGGTAAGTTTTTTTGAGAATTTGAGTTGGTTCTGATTAGTTGTCTGACGTTTGGGTTGTTGAGTGCGGCTTCGTTTCTAAAGAACTAGGTTGACCTGCCCTGAGAGGGAGGTCTCCTTGCCGGGTAATTGAGAAGAGTGAACGGTCCTTCTACTTGGAAGGTGGCGCTTAAGCCGTTTGCTTAGCGTAACGGGACGGAACGTTACAAATCAATAAGTTAGGGTCAGTGTATCGACTTTAAGAAAAGATTATAAATTTTCAGCTTGGTTTCCAGTGAATACGATTGCGTCGATTTCCGCCGTGCTGCAGCGACAAGTGAGACGGTGTTGGAAACATCCAGTAAAGCTCAAAAAAAATATGCACAGCCAAAAAAAAACTCCGGTGGAATCCGAGGTGGAACAGTTCGACACTGATTTTTCATTTGGGCCTAACTGACATTTTCGAGTTCTCTTCATCGATCCTCTCTTTGTGTTATCACAGAATGTGTATTGAGTTTTCCAAAGATTTTATGGTTGAAATGCGAAGAAGACGACTACATGTTGCTATAGAAACAAAAAGAATAATGATTTTGTTTGTTTTGATCAAGTTATTAGCGAAAGAGAGAGTCGACGAAGAGAAATCGATCAAGTCAGTTAGGCCCTTATGAAAAATCATTGTCGAGTTGTCTGCTGCGGGGGCAGCCTTTGAGCCACACAATACGGATGCTTTGCGTTGATTACAAGTAAGTTCGTTTAAATATTATAGTGAAACAAAGTGTACTAATGAAATTAACGCAAGCTGTGGCTGCTGCGCTCGATTTCCGAGTGATTTAATTGAATGAGAGCTTCTTCCCGGCCCCGCTGACGCCAAAGTTCAAGTGAAGTTCACTTTTGGTACGGTTAATATTTATCCAAACTTTGAGTAGTAAGTTCAAAACAAAGTTCAGAACGGATGATTTCAAATTGTTGGAATATGTCCAAATGAACTTTATTCGAGTTTTAAAGGCACGCAAAAGTTCAACATGAGTTCGGTTAGTATTTGTTTGAACTCTGTTTTTAAGTTCAGCATAAGTTCTTTCTGAACCTTTTTTCGACTTTAATGTCGTTTTGAAGAGAAGTCAAAAGCTTGTGCATGTACTTCCAAGTTCATAAACAATACAAGAGTAACTTTTTGGAAAATTAAGTTCAACGAAACCGGAATTGAACCAAACTTGAACTTCTGAGTTCGATCTTCAAGTGGAATCCGAACTTTTGGTTGCTTGGGTAATGCTTTCAACGATTTTGAGGTGAATATTGTATGTGACTGTGAAGTGTATGTCGTCTTGCATACCTGTGCATTTGAGGGGTTTTAGTGAAACATTTAACATTTTCGATAATTTTGAAGTAAATTTTTTATTGTAAAGGATATTTTCAACGTAAGTCATCAGAATATGGTCTGTTTGATCCATCAATCGATATTCAGAAGTATCTACTTTTATTATCTCTCCGGAAGAAGACATACATCGCAGTGCATGTCCAAATTATATACATGTCCAAATTATACACAGAAAGAAATCATGAAATTTAAACAACACGTAAGTTAAGCATCGTCTGAAAATTATAGCAGAAGCTACAAAATTACATCCATTTACCGTGAGATGATGCTGTCCGCTCAGTAATCAGCCAATCATGCGTACTGTTTACAGATTTTGAGACATATTCGCTAGAAATTTACATGCAGTAACGTAAACGAGGACATACGCTCAGTCGTCTGCCTCGCTGCGGAGACTGCTCTCTCCCACTCTCTGTGGCCGAAGCGGTACAACAGTTTGTTCCTTTATGGTGGAACATGTTTATCTTTGATTTTCTTCTCTTCAGCTTGATGAGACAGCCTAGAGGGGTCAGGTGTGAACTCTCACTCGGAAGATCTGAGTTCGATTCTCGTGCACGCTTAAATGAAACAACACAGCGCACGAGTAACTTTCACGCAGCGAGCAAAAAGACAAAAGAATTTTCACGCAGATTTGTGTAACACCGGATCAGCACATTTTTTGTGTTGATCCGGTGTTACACAAATCTGCGTGAAAATTCTTTTGTCTTTTCGGTCGCTGCGTGAAAGTTACTCGTTGCGCTGTGTACATCGAGTTCTGCGTGTGTAAAGATTTTTTTGAAGTTTCTCTGAGAAGTCGGTGATATAATTAACACGTTTCTCTCAGCAATCAGCAGTGTAATTTTAAGATCACACATAAATTTCTATCGAACACGATGGAGTTCAATTTGTTACATTCAGTTCGTCATAAATTTACCGCGGTGTCTAAAATGCAATTCTAACAGGCAATTGGAAATTGTGATTTTCTCAGATTAAAATGCGTTCGTTAAGCTTTTTACCACCTGGAACGCAAAGTACAATCATATTATAAGCGTAATAGTAATTTTGCAAAATAATCAATTCCTTTCTAACGAAACTAGGGGGCGATATTTCTAACGTTGTCCTCAGCCTGTGCAAAATACATGGTTATCTTTGATGTGCTGCTTGGCTCCGAGCCAAACCGTGGGTTACTGTGGCATCTTGTTACCACACAGATAAAAATAATGAGATTTACACGTCATGTAAACTTCATTTTAGTCATGTAAACTTAATGTTAAGATGGTTTACATGATATATCATGTAAATTTGTGTTATATGTCATGTAAACTCTCAGAGTCATGCTGAATTACATGACATATAATGGAAGTTTACATGAAACTTTGTGAACTTTACATGATATGTCATGTAAACTTTTGTGATATCCCACGCTCCAATTATGTGCATCATATGTCACAGAATTTTACACTCTTTTTTCGATCTGTGCATGGATCGATTTTCGACTACACAGATCGAAAAAAGAGTGTAAAATTCTGTGACATATGATGCACATAATTGGAGCGTGGGATATCACAAAAGTTTACATGACATATCATGTAAAGTTCACAAAGTTTCATGTAAACTTCCATTATATGTCATGTAATTCAGCATGACTCTGAGAGTTTACATGACATATAACACAAATTTACATGATATATCATGTAAACCATCTTAACATTAAGTTTACATGACTAAAATGAAGTTTACATGACGTGTAAATCTCATTATTTTTATCTGTGTAGTTTGAAATAGGTTGGCAATAGTAGTTTACGCAACAAGGTGCAGAATGAAGATTTTTACAGCACGAGATGTACACTTATCCAACGAGGCTTGCCGAGTTGGATAAGTACGACGAGTGCTGTAAAAATCGAGTTCTGCACCGAGATGCGTACAACGTTTTTTGAAATTTCATAAATTACCACTTGAGGATAGTTTTTAACAAAACTTTTTCATCAAACTGGCCATAGCCATGTTTAAGAAAGTCTGATCATAGCAGGTTATGCTGTACAGTTGTCACAAATTTTGAAACCTGCGTCTAGAAAGCATCAAGAAGTTGATCAAAACTGCACAGCTAAAATTTCTGAATATTCGTTGTCATGTAATCAATAATTCATCGTAAATATTGGTCATGTAAAAGAAATCCAAATGTAACTTTCTATTATATCTGATGCACATGAAGGTTTAACGGAAGAGATTTTAATCATTAGCTGTGTTTACCTTAACGCTACAACATCGCGGTAACTTTCTGCACATTGAAATTTGAATTTACTCGATCTTTTTAACTCTACACGATCGGACCACGAAATTTACATGAATGTAATGTAGAGATGACAGGAGCGCTACAATCGGAGCGAACCAAAACAAACATGGCTACTCTCCGTGCGGATAAGATTTTATTCGAGAGAAAAAGTTATCGATTGCGTATTTTATCGCTTGTGAAATGATTGGATGTTTTAAGGTAGGTAAAATAAAGTTTGCACTATGTAGATATGCCGCCAGAAAAAGTGTTTTCGTTACAGATTGCTCAGAAAAGCAGCTCCCTGGGATCCATAGGTCAAGGCGGGTCAAATGTGCAAATGTGCAACATTCTACTGCATTGGAAATGTGTACCTATTCTAGACGCTGTGCCTCATTCTTCAGGCATCAATGATCTTCTCATTCAAGGTGTTATTAGTGATACAAAATAAAATGATTTGAAACTGAACGTTGGTGCCTCGTTATTTATTTGAAGTGACAAAACTACCCGAAACAAAAGAGAGAGAGAAGAAAAGTAAAGTGAGAGGAAGAGAGAAAGACAAAGCGCGTATATTACGCTATGAAATTTACATGGCTTGTATTTGCGATGGATGTAATGTTAGGATGGCACGTAATCCTGTAGCATTTTCCACGCTCCAATTATGTGCATTATATTTGATGTAAATGTACACGGATTTTTCGAACTGTGTGAAAACAGTGCTGTAATGGTTCATTACGCAACGCAAATCAGTGCTGTAATGAACCATTACCGCACTACTAATGTGATGTGGGAAAGTAGGCCTTTTCCTGGTAGATTTGCGTGAGGTAAAACAGCCTATTACGATGAGAAATTGCAAAAAGGGTATTATCGGCAGGTTTGTTCTCTTCGTCATTAGGGGTTTTTGTCAGCCAAATTGTCCGAAACTTGCTCGTATAATTCAACTTGTTTGGGGTCAATTTTGAGTGAACTCAAAGGTTTCAAGAAACCCCTATATTGACGAAGAGAACAAAACGGCCGTAAATACGTATAAATTCCCCTATTAAGAAATAAAGATTCTCTTACAATTTTCATTTGCAAGTCACAATCGGTTTCTTTCGTTTCATGATTCGAGAGCCCCTGCTCCCAGCCGTTTGAACAGTATTTATTTTCTTATTTTAATCGCTGGGAAAGTCGCTCACTGAGCGGAAAAGTTATATAGTTTAGGGTTCGTTCAAATATTACGTAACGCTAAGAGGGGAGGGAGGGGGTCTAGCGCTGTGTTACGCTTCATACAAAATTTCAAAATTTCCCATACAAAACTTGTTACGTGGGGGAGGGAGGGGGTCTAAAATGGTCAAATTTTGCGTTACGTAATATTTGAATGAACCCTTACTTGAACTGGCGTGCGCTTCGGCGCTGAGAACATCATGCATCATACGATCGCAAGCGCTTTGCAACCGGGGGAGGGTTTGTTGGTGGTTTTAGGTTGAATGATGGTGATCATCATCATCGGTTGGAGTAACTTTTGTCATTTAAATTTGCTGAGATTTTTCCCCGACCGGTGAGAGATGAGCACCCTGACGCTGATCGGTTGGTCGGTAGATGTTTTGATGTTGAAAAATACGGTGCTCTCTGCTGCCGTAGTGGTAGTGGGTCACGTAGGACGATCAGACAACGCGGAGAGGATGACCTGTGCAAACAGCACCGGTGTGGCGGTGATCGCAGTCTGAATCTTGAAAACGATTTTCGAGGACACACGATTTTTTACGACTTGACAGGGGAATGAGAGATGTTTCCATGATTTAAAATGTTTATCAAGGTGAAAAGTTTCCCAATGCGGCTTTTTGTTGAATTATTGAGCAACTCGGCTCATTTGGTTTTATGCAATGACGATAATACTAGATCGCGAGGTATTATGGGAATGATTTATTTGTTGCAGCCGAAATATGAGATTTGCGCTGTATGACTCTACACACCAAAAAATCGATTGAGGGTTTCAGCAAAATTTTGCTGAATTTTGCCGAGCTGAAGGTTTCAGCAAAAAAATTGCTGAAATACAGCAAAATTTGCTGATTTGCTCAGTAAACTCTGCTGATCATCAGTAACGTTTTGCTGAAATTCAGCAAACTTTGCCGAAAGTTTAGCAAAAAATTTTGCTGGACCCTTCAGCTCGGCAAAATTCAGCAAAATATTGCTGAAAGCTTTTAGTGTGTATGTATGATTTCGAGTGATAATTTTCTATTTCCATTCAAGCAACAAGTGGCAAAATGATAAATGATTCATTACGAGTCGATTCGTAACCTTTACAAATACGATTATTCCACGGTATTCCAAAGCTTTCCTACTTTAAACGTCGTTTTACGAAAATACGCTAGAAATCAGTTTGACGTCCGACTGGTCGCATGTTTGGCAAAATTGCCCGAAAAGATATCACATGCATTCCGGTTTTTTGTGACCTCATCACCCAACACCACCCTTCTCCTTGGACATTCCTTAGTCTATCCTTCATGGTAGGTAAGTATTTATTTTTCCTCTCGGAAAAGTCGCTCCTCTCTTGTGAGAGCTGGATGACCACTCAAATTCAGCCGATGTTCGTATAGTGACCGTCATTCCTGCTAGAATGCTTGCGATCATTGAAGTTTGTGTGTTATTGTGATGATTGTTTTCCTGAGGAAATTTTGCTATTTCCAAATGGCTTGATGCGTTCGTTGCAATTTCCTCCGATTGAGCTGTTTCATTTGTTCTTCAAAAGAAATCTTTAACTTAGCTTTAGTACGGAAAAAATATTTGCAAATCGTTAAAGTGTTCAAGTAATCCGGTTCATTCCTAATGATCACTGGTTAAAGGGCAAGATGGTATTATTTCATTGATGATTAATTCCTTCAGTAGAAAATCAGATCCAATTCGATTCTAATTTTATTTGCACAGGGAAAAATTTCTACTCAGTGACTGAGTTGGCCTTACTCAGAAATCGAAAAATCCTTTGTTTTCTTACTCAGTTTCCGTTAAAAGTGGGACAACCCATTGCCAATGGGTTGTCCCACTTTTAGCCGAAACTGAGTAAGAAAACAAAGGATTTTTCGATTTCTGAGTAAGACCAACTCAGTCATTGAGTAGAAATTTTTCTCGGTGTGGTTTATTTTCATTGGCATGGTAAGCATCATTTAGGTGTAAATAGAGCAACATTGTAGCGACCAGTGTTTCTGAATGATTCATTTATCTAAACTCTAAACATTACTTTAAATAATTCGATCGGTTACAGTAAATCAGACAAATTTTCCACATTTTCATTTTAAGGGAAGCAGAAAATGTTTTGTTTCGTGTGGCTGAAAATTTTCCACGGTTTAATGATTATGACTAGCATATTTAACTGTGCTGGCAAGAATGACGTATTTCTTATCCCGCTGTTTAGGCAAATCGGACATTCAAGCGTCTCATAACGTACACAATTTTGAGACGGACTTGTGGCACGACATCGTGACCACAACGACGACGACGGCGACAGAAAATAGTTTTACTACAGTTTTGACCACCTGTTTCCAACTGCTAGGTTATAGGTACAGACAGTCAACGTCTGCCAGTTGGTGCATCATCATCATCACGATCATGGCACGCAGGGCCCTGTGCTGTGACTGGGCAATGTGATTCATTGAAATTTGTTTTTCGGACGGATGATTCGAGCGCGTAAGGGCTATTAGGGCTGATGTGTTTTTAGACTACATTTTCTAGCCCGTCCCGTCTGTGAGCAATCTGAGTTTGTGTCAGACTGACGTATGGCAACATTGCGTTGGGTTTTGTTTACATTGCTCTGTGTCTGAAAGGAGACTGATTGACTTGTTAAGATGTGGCCTATCAGAATGTGGTTGTTTTACAAACTCATGTCAGTTTGTTTGGATCGAACTTGATGTTCGTACATAATAAACGTTGATAATAATTATTATTTCCGCAACATATTGCAATATGTAGCAATAAAAGGAACTGGTTTTTCTCAGTGAATGAAATTGTGGCTTAACCCTTTGAAGCCGGTATTTTCCAAGCTTTATTATGAAGTTTTTTCTACGGTTTTTTCAGTAGTTTCGCTGGTTAATAGCATAAAAACGGTTGAGTATTATACAGAATATTTTTCTGGATTTCCTAGGTCATCCAAACTATTCTTTAGTTGAGATCCTTAAGTCTACGGGTGTAACGCTAACTTTTATCATTATACAAAGCTACGGTTTGTAATCTAACATGTCCAGTAAGTCTTTTGAAAGGTTAATAGACAAAGTCAGATCAGTCGGGATATCCTAGGTCATCCAAACTGGTCTTGTGTTTAGATCCTAAAGTCTACGGGTGTAACGGTAACTTTTTTTTTTTTTTTTTTTTTCTTTTTTATTTAGGGATTTTCTGCCGTAGGCAGGTTCATCCCGAGTCTCGATCAACAGGACGATCCAGAAGGGTTCGCCTGAAAAAACTACACAAGTTCTTCTTAAAACTATTTCACAGAGTATCATTTACAGCGTATAACAAACACAGTTCAAAAGTTACAGAAAGATACAATAGGATACAATCTAAAAACGTCTATACAACACTTGATCGGAGAAATCTTAAATCACAGAGCGGACGAAATCCGAAAATCTTACAAATAGATAATGCGACAAAAAGAGGAACGTTGCAATACGAGGATAGAGCATATAACTAACAAAAATAGACATTTAAGGAGCAAATCTAAATCTTAAAATAGAGTCCAGCGTCTTTCACGAAGCACAGAAGAGCCGCGAGTGCCGACGGATCGTCGCTGAGGGCATCGCAAATACTTCCCGGAATCCCGTACAGCTGCCGTGGGCCCTCGTATGCTGGGCAGACACAGACGATGTGCTCAGCAGAGTTGTGAACTCCGCAAATTTCACAGGTCCGGTGGAAAGGACCACCTCCGAAGTCATGAGACATCCTGGTGTGCCCCGTTCGCAGTCTAGATATGATGATCTGATCCTTCATAGATTTGAGGTCAGTCCACGGATCCACGCTTCTCTTTATTTTCTTCAAATACGCTCCGCTAGGTTGAATCCATTCCCTCTGCCAAGCATCGTGTAGTATTGAGCGAACCCAGCGTTTGGCGTCGATCGATGGTACTGTACGTGTGTAGCGACTGTCGGATGCACCTGTCCCTGCTAGGTGGTCTGCAGTTTCGTTTCCAGGAACACCGCAGTGCCCTGGGACCCAGAGAAATGTCACGCCAGGTGGGGCGCATTTAATTATTCGCTGAATCCATGGATGCCGAGGCCTTTCGGATTGTAAGGCTGAGATACAGCTCGCTGAATCTGTTATGATGACGACAGGCCGATTTGCCGGTGTTGTGGCGGCAGCGAGAATGGCCGCGGCCTCGGCTGAAAAAACCGAGCATTGGTTAGGAAGGCTCCTGCTGATCGCCAAGTTTTCCCCAGCGACTCCCATGCCGACACCCTGCGAAGACAGCGAGCCATCGGTGTACCGCCGGTGATGGTTGTCATACTTAGTACGGAGTAGTTCAGCTACGGATTGTCGTAGCCGGACAGAGTTGTCTCCGGCATTAAAATTGTTTTGAATCTTGCATTCAAATTTAAACTTAGACCCACGCCAATTGCGCTCTCCGGACCAGTGGGACTTGGCGATTGGTGGTAGTGAGACACCCGCAATGTTCTGGAGTAGACTGTTAGCCATTTCTAGCAGGTAGGTTCTGGCATTTCCTGCGGTATTCTCCGCTATAGCGATAGCCTTACAGCAGAGGGCCGCAACTATTCGATAACGGAAGGGCAGAAGGCCTGCTTCAACACAAGCGGTGTCCGCCGGCGTAGAAGGCAGAAGACCAGAGATTATTCTTAAGTACCGGTTGTACACCGGTGCGAATGTTCTGATCAAGGTATCAATGGACAAGCTGGTTATCTCCAGACCATACAGTAAACGGCTGTCGACAGTCGCGGCGGCTACGCGAAAACGAAGTTTCCGATTGTTGCTTCGGTGGGAACTGGAAAGCGCTTTTATTAGATTAAGGCGGCTCTGGCAACTAGCCTTGACGCCGTCGAAGTGTGGTTTGAAGGTTAGACTGCGATCGATAGTAATCCCTAGGATCCTAACAGTTTTGCGTAACGGAATCGGCAGGTTGTTTATGCTGATGGGTGGTCCTTTTACCCGATGACCGGAGTTACAGATGTGGCAGCGTACACTCTTTGGAGCTGACATGGTGAACCCTACAGACGCAGCCCATTTGGCTACCCTGGTCACGGCTGCCTGCGCCTTCCTGCGAGTGGCGAGGATGGTGGGGCCAGACACGACAATGACGATGTCATCGGCGTACACGAAGATTTGGACGCCATTTGGAAGGTCCTCGAAGACACCATTCATCAAGATGAGAAATAACGTCACTGAGATTACAGATCCTTGTGGAACGCCAGTTTCCTCTCTGAAGGACTCCGATTTGCTGTCCCCTATTATGACTCTAAAGGTACGATCAGTTAAAAAGTTTTTAATGAATTGGAGAATGTTACCAGCGAGGCCCCAGCGTACTAGTTTACGGAGAATTAAAGGCGTCCAAGTTCTGTTGAACGCCTTCGAGATATCCAAGGAAATGATCTCGGTATGGTGGCCTAAGTTCTTAGCTTTCTGTAGAGCTTCCCCTAGGGCAGCAAAATACGTGTTGGTTCCGTACCCTGATCTGAAAGCGTGTTGACGATGATCGAGGAACCTATTTTCTTGCAGATAATGTGTTAAACGCCTGTTGACCATGCGTTCGGCTACCTTCGAAAGGCAACACGTGAGGGAGATGGGTCGAAAACTGGATGGCTCGCGTGTCTGGCTGCCGGGCTTAGGTATAGGGACCACCAAACTCTCCCGCCACTCAGGGGGGTAATGATGACGACTCCATATTGAGTTTAGAAGCTCGAGCAGAACAAGCTTACTAGGCGAGTCGAGGTTTTTTAGCATCGGATACCCGATGTCATCGGGGCCGGCTGATTTGCCGCTACTACAGCTCAGGGCGAATTGCAATTCACTGTAGGAGAATGGTTGATTGATGTCCAGCGGTATGCTGTCTACTGGGACGTAGAAATTCGCAATATCGGTAGTAGTAGCGCCAGTCTGCCGCACAAAGTTCGTGTCATAGCTGTCGAAGGCTGCTAGCTCAGCAAAATATTTGCCAAGACCACTTGCAATGGCGATCGGATCCGTGGTGTTGGTCCCATCCAAGCTAACGGTGGCTGGCACGGCAGTACGTTTACCGCTAAGGGCGTTAACCCTGGACCACAGTTCGGCAGAAGATTGGCTGGCATCGATACTCTCTAGGAATTTTTTCCAAGAGGTTCTTTTTGCTTCACGTATGGCTTGCCGGCAGTCATTACGCAAGGATCGGTAGTGATCCAGCATCATTTCTCGGTTTGGATGATCGAGGGCCACTCGCTTGACGGCTCGAAGTGCTTTCCTTCGAGCTTTAACTATCTTTTTAATCTCCGGCGACCACCAACGTAGTGCTTTGCGACCAGGTTTGCTCCCGGATTTTGGGATAGACAACGTCGCCGCTTGCGTAAGAAGAGCAGTAAATTCGGCCATGTCTTTCGGACTGGAGGTTTGTAACGAAGCATAGACTATTTTGTTGTATTCTGTCCAATTAGCAAGATCGTAGACCCAGCGAGGACGCCTCGTCGTAGCAGGTGCTTCAGTTGCCACTGAAATTTGTAACGGGTGGTGATTGCTACCATGTAGATCCGGGTTACGAGTCCAAAAAAAACGCTGGATTTCGGACCGACTGACGACGGAAACATCGATTGCGGTCGAGTGAGGTCCGCTGAAGTACGTTGGCGATCCGTCGTTGAGGATGGTTAGATCACCAGCCTCGAAGGCCTCAAAAAGTGTCGTCCCCCTGTGGTCAGAACGCGTTCCACCCCAAGCTGGGTGATGTGAGTTGAAATCGCCAAGAATCATTCTCGGCTGTGGGATTTGGTTTAGCAGACTTTCTAGCTCGCTATGAAGATTCGGTATAGCTCCGCATGGCAGGTAAACACAGATCATCGCCATCTTGATTGGGCCCTGCAGTTTAACACCGACAATTGGGAGGGGAGAGTCAATGTCCAGGTTTACAAAAGGGAGGGACCTAAGAACACCTAGGGCTACGGAGTGTCGAAAATTGACTCCACGTTTTATGGTCCAGCTGTATCTCCCACCGAGGGAGCGGTTTAGTTGATCAACTGTAATCTTGTTAATCTCTTGAAGGGCCAAAGTCCAGGGAGGTTCACTATTAACCAGTAGCTCAAGGTCCGCCAGATTGTTAAAGAATCCGTTAATGTTCCATTGCAGACAAAATCTGACCGGTTTGGGCAGGGCCGGAATAGGGTGATTAGACCTTACCTGAGACGTTGGGCTGGTGACAAACGTGGTGCTCGAACGAAACAGAGCCCCACCAGTGGCAGGTCCTGATGGTGAACCCACCAAAGGCAGGGATGATCCGACGGCGGAAAAAAAGGATGTTGCTGTCTCTGCTGTTTCTTCGCTAATACAGGACCTAGGTGACGGACCCGTTGAGTGTCCGAGAGGTCCAGTGGTGGTTGGGAAAAATGGGGTAGCGTATGGTGACAGACAACTTATTTGGCCATCCGGAATGACCGATATCCTTGGCGAGCTGCTTGCTTGGCCATCAGAGGCGGAAAAAGTGCTTGGTAGGCGGCTATCTAAGCCGACCGTGGTGGGTACTTGTCCTAAAGAAGCTTGATTTCCCACGCTGTCCTTCGGGGTAGCGGGTAGAGCCCGGCGCGTCCCGACTTCGTTAAAACCTTCACTTCTTCCCACGTCGTCCAGTGTAGCAGGCATTGAGGCCGTACTACCCTCTTCCAGATCTCCCCCCGGCGCCGCAGGTGGTCCGTCAGTTCCGGTGTGGGAGACGTCCGCACTGAGGGGGCCACGGCTACCGGCGGATTTAGCTGGGCATCGATTGTTCTGGAGCTCTTCGTATATATCCGATCCAAGATGCCGGAGTCGACCCAGCGATTCCGGTTGAGGAAAGGCTTCCGGTACGCTGGCGCCCCGACTATCAAGGTGGACAGTGATACAGTTTTGGGTGGCTGGGTGCCGGAGTCGGTCCGGCGATTCCGGTTGGGACAGGGCTTCCGGTACGCTGGCGCCCCGACGACCCGAAGCCGTTTGTTCCGTATCTCGTTGTTCTGTGACTCCAGGAAAATTGGAGCAAGAAGGTACAGCGTTATCAGTCATGTTACTAGGTAGGGGTGGTGATGTAGGGGAAGAGAGGAGTAGATTGATGGTCTTACCGTGACTTAGGGATAGCCCCAAGATTAATGGACGAACTCTTCAGTTTGGATTTCTTTTGCTGTTGTTGCTGGAAAAGTGTTTCAGTCCGAGAGATTTTCCCTCGGGGACGCTTACTAGGAATTTTCGTGGGATCCGTATTTGACTTGACAGACCCAGGAATGGGTGTTCCAGGGCGGTTCGAGAGTGGCGTACGAGGTGAAGCTACAGACTTCTCTAGATGTGGAGAGAAGAACTCTGCACTTTGACTTTGTTCGGAGGAGTGTGAATCGGAGTCCCAAGAAACATTATCGACGTCGTTTACCGGGAGAGGCTTATCAGTGGTTATGGGGGCGTCGGCGGTTGTGGAGTTTGAAGAAGTGGCCGTACTTTCGACGGCAATGGTAGCGTCGTCGGCTTCAGTAGGAGCAATCGGAGTAACAGTAAGGGTTGTAGCAGTGGCACCGACGGTAGTGGTGGCAGAGGTAGCGGCTACTGGTTCGGCGGTAGATACACCTAATTGTACGATGTTAGTCGGTAAAGAGACAACAGGTTGAGGGAGGGAAATGCTGGCTGCGGGCATAACGGCGTTGAGAAACGCGGATAATTGGCTGGTGAGTATCTGAATTTGCTTTGCCTGGTCGGCAACAATAGATTTCAAGGCGGCGATCTCTTCGTTGACTGCTACCGGTTGGGTGGGACGGATGGCAAGGGCTGCCCGAAGTTCGGCTATCTCAGCATCCTTGGATGCCAGAGCAGCAGTTAGCTGATCTACCCTCTCGTTAGTTTTCCGGAGTGCGTCATTGTCGGCGGGACCGACAATATTGGCAAACGCGCTCTCACCTCGATTTTGCTCAACGATCCGACGGGCCATGGGATATGAGACCCCTTGGTCCACTTTGACCCTTTGTATGGTGTTTTCCAGCTGCCAAAGTGGGCAAGATCTACTGGAGACTTTGTGATCGTTTGTATTGCAGGTTTTACAAAATTGCTGATGGATGCATTCCTTGTTTTCGGAAATCGGATGATTTCCGGAACAGGTCCCACAGGTAGCGGTTTTGGCCTGACAGCGCATCTTTGTATGCCCAAAAAGCCAGCAATTAAAACATTGCATGGGTGAGGGGTAGTAAGGACGTGTTCTACATCGGATGTAGCCAAAATCGATTGCTTCTGGCCGATTCGTCCCACGGCAGGTCAGCACTATCGCCGGAGTGTTCTCGCGCGCTTGTCCGTTCCTCCTCGTAATCCTTCTGATATCCTTGACTCCTTGCTCTTTTAGCTCCTCCAGGAGTTCGCCATCGGGCATATCCATTACGTCCCGACAGCTGACAACACACCTGATGGAATTGAGCGTTGGGTGTTCAGTGACGTTGACCGCAGTGCCATCTATAAGCGCCTTCATGTTCAGCAGTAGGTTGAACTGTCGTAGATTCCGCACTTTCAATGCATATGTCGTTTTGTTGTTTTCCGGAAAAGCTCCTTCAATTTTTCCTCCGACAAACTTCTCTACGGATCGACGGATATGAAAAGGCCGGTTCGGTAGAGGTCCATTAGCCCCCGAGATTCGCAGCAGATGCAGTTCACCGTACATTCCCTCCGGGTCCATGTATGACGGAAGGGTTGCTCCGGTATACGTGCCATCAATCCTCCCTTGTGTGAATATGTCTGGTTGACCGTCTCCCCAGGAAATAGGGGGAGGTCCCGATGAACTCGCCGCCATAGCGACCCCCCTTTATGACAAAAGTAACACCACCACCCACTAACCTGTTTTTTCGGGTACCTTCTCGTCGAAAAATCCTACTGCGTGCAGCGAGAAACAGCACTCGGAATGTGTTTGCACTCGCTTGTGGGTCCACTCGCGCACTATTAAGGGTCTAATTCACTACTCGTGTGCCTTCACCCGGCTCCCGATTGGAGTTCTTCGCTGCGGAGAGCGGTAAGTTTTTCTTTTTAATGTGACCAGCGAGGTGCTGGTATGACGCAAAACACAACGATGTCTAGCGGTCGATACGATTTCTTCGGACTACTACAGAAATTCTTCTCAGATGCCACTAACGCGGACACACACGCACACACTTTATTGGGGTTAACCCCGGTCACTGGTGTAACTCTTGCTTTGCGGTGTACAAATAAAGCACCCGAAAGCGAACGTGATGAAATTGTTATTCGCTCTGCACACAGGCCCCCTTGCCGTGAAGCCGGCTAAAGGGGGCTTTTTCGGTGATTTTCGTAGCAAAAATCACTCACTCGATCGCGTTTTTCGCGTAATAATCGTGTACGATATACAAAGTGGTGCTTTTTAGCACGTTCCTCTAAGTGATAAACACACAAATCACACGGACTAGCACGATAAAAAACGGATTAAAAAGCTTGCAATACTAGAGAGATGCGCCCGCACGTCTGCTCTAGCCAAAAACACAAGCGAAACTGCGGTAACACAAGCGGTAACTTCTTTCATTATACAAAGCTACGATTTGTGATCTTTCATGTCCAGTAAGTCTTCTGAAAAATTAATAGGCAATATCAGATCAGTCGGGATATCGTAGGTCATCCAAACTGTTCTTGAGTTTAGATCCTCAAATCTACGGGTAAATTCTTTCATTAAAAGCTACGATTTGTAATCTATCATGTCCAGTAAGTCTTCTGAAAGTTACAGTAGTTGTTTTTATCAACTAAACTTTATAACAGTATGAAAGCCTATGATATCCCAAAAATATATAACAACAAGATGAACAATAACATCTAACTACTTTGATAAGTACAGTGGATTATGTAACACTACCTAACGTAGTGAAAAAAGCTATTATCACAAGTGTAGACCTGAAGCTATGGTCTCCGGAGTAGTGTTGTTGATGTGGAATATTCCTGTAGTGTTTCTAAATGACATTTGAGATTTCAACAGCTTCGCGGATCCCAGCAGATTATGCAGGAGTATTATTTATGGCGAAAACACATAAGGTTTTTCTTGTAAATTTGAAGCACTTCATTATAGAACAGTTTGGACTAACCTGAATGTCCCAAAGGTTTCTAATAAAAAAAAAAATACTTCAGATTGGTTCAGTAACCACGGATAAATATGCAACGTTACTCAGTATAGCAGATATGGCTATTGTTAGGAGTGAAGACCTGAAGTCCTGAAATCCAAGAAAGTTTGGCTGACCTGGAATATCCCTGTAGTGTCTCTAAATGGCATTTGAGATTTCAAGAGTTTCGTGGATTCCAGCAGATTATGCAATGCTAATAATATGTAAATATGTACACTCCCGATCAAAAGTTTGGGGTCACTCCCTCAAAAATATGTCATTTCTTTAGGCCCATATCTCCGCCAATTTGCGTCCGATTTCAAAACTCTAGGTTTCATTCAAAAGATAATAAAGACCGGTCCAGAAAGTATGGACGCAGTAAGAAAATACTGGCATTTCAAAACTATTGATAACTAGTTCTTTTTGAAAGCTACATCCTGTTGGTCAACCTATTTTCTCAGCATTTGTATAGTGGTTTTTGCGATTCCAACAGTTAGTTTCAAAATACATGAACTTTCAGCGGAACATCATCGACAAAATGTGCACAAACGATGTACAAAGCTTGAAAGGTCATTTAGGAAATGAGCAAAATATGGTGGGTGCAAGTGAGAAAACCGTGCAAGCAGCAATCAGCAAACACGGTGGGGATAACACGTTTAAGCATAGGCAAAAATTAGGTAAAAAATAAAGATCTTTTTAACTCTCCTTTAGATCAACAAATAATGAAGGTATTTGAGCATAAGAAAAAACCATCTAACTTACACAGAACGAGGTATGACCAAAAAAGTTCCTATTTCGAATTCCAATGTTCATAGTGGCAAAGAACGTTTGAATTTCTGATCCAATAGTAAGCAGAAACAGCCTAAACGAAGCCCGAAACAAGAACCATCGATCAGGCTCAGGCAACTGAAGACTAGGTGCGTCCATACTTTCTGGGGCAGTCTTTAAGTCAAAGAAACTTTGAACATGATTTTGAAAAAAACTTTTTCAAAAAAAAAATGTATGTAAACTTAACCCAAAGTTGCCTCAAACTTTTGGTCGATGACATCAAGAATTAATTTAATTAATAACCTTTTTTTAGATTTTTTAGCTAAGTTCTGTAAAAAGCAGTTGAAAGCTAATAGAAAATGGGTAATATTACCGCTCTCATTTTAAAATTTGGTCGACCCAATTTCGAGTGACACTGCCGTAAGTTTATATTCATTTTTTAGAAAATTTGGCAACTTTAGGTTAAGTTTACATACAATTTTTTTGAAAAAGTTTCTTTTAAATCTTGTTCATAGTTTCTTTGACATATTATCTTTTGAATGAGCTCTAGAGTTTTAAAAGTGGACGCAAATTGGAGAAGATATGGGCCTAACAAAATGACTTTTTGAGGGGGTGACCCCAAACTTTTGATCGGGAGTGTATAGCAAAAACACAAAGTTTTTCTTGTAGATTTGAAGCACTTCATTATAGAACAGTTTGGACAAACCTGAATGTCCCAAAGGTTTCTAAAAAAAAGCAGACTTCAGATTGATCCAGTGACCACGGATAAATATCCAACGTTACTCAGTATAACAGATGTGGCTACTGTTGCGAGTGTAGACCTGAAGTTCTGAAGTCCAAGGTAGTTTGGGTAAACTGGAATATCCATAAAGTATAAATGAAATTGTAGATGTCAAGAGCTTCACGGATCCCAGTAGGTTATGCAATGCTATTGTTTGTGGCAAGAATACAAAAAAATATTCTTGTAGGTTTGAAGGACTTCCTTATAGGACAGTTTGAAACACCTAGAACACCACAGAATATTAAACACGTTTTGAAATTTTTGACGATGGCCAAATGGATTCATATAAACGTAACCCTCATCCAAGTACAACTTTTAGAACAACTGGTATGTCAATTGTTTCGTTTTCACAAATTTCATGGTGTTCAGTGTGTTCTAGGTTATCAATGATGTACCAAATACAAATATTCTCATTTTTTTCCTAATAGAGGACTTAATTTGCAACAACTTTGCCGAAGAAAGTATTCTGTTTTATCGAATGGGTGAATTTATACAGCCGTTTCTATGTTGGGGTCATATATGACCCCTCCGGCTCCAAAGGGTTAAAGAGGCATAAACAGACGACAAATAAGCACTAAAAGTCTCCTTCCCCAACTTTGGCAACAAGGGTCAACATTATGGAAAACATTTTAAACTTACGAACACAATCGATTATTATAAATACGTAACCACTTGTGTCTTTCGACAATAAAACAAATCGTTCATTTTCTGCGAAATGTAATTGTTCTAGCAAACAAAGATTGAGACACAGTTATAGTTGCTGTCCTTTGCTTAGATAGTTCCTGGATAAATCGTTTAAACAAGTACATGACAAATTAAAAAAAAAAAACCTGGAGAATTCTGAAAAATCACTAGAGATGCTTTCAATGAAGTTTCTGTGGAAATTCCTTAGAAATGATTTTAAAGAAAACCCATGGAACAAATTCTAGAAGTATTCTGCATGAATTTCTGCAGGAATCTTCGAAGGAATTCCTGCTAGAATCACTGAATGTAATAATATAAGAATATTTTAAGGAATCATGGCTGGATTTTCTACCTGAATACCTGAAGTAATTCTTAGAGACGTTTCAACGGAATTTCCAATGGAATCCCTGGAGAAGTTCTCAGTGAAATCACCGGAGAAGTTCCTGAAGGACTTACCGAAATATTTTCCGAAAAAAATAATACTAGCAGAACGAATGCCTGAAACAAAATTTCAGAAAGAACATTTGAATACGGAGATGTATCAGCCTGCTGAAAATATCAAAATTTAAAAAAAAAAGAACTTGTGGATCTCTGAAGAAAACTATCTGATTCCTTCAGTGGGATTTTCTAAAATGCGCCCTAGTAATATTTTTGAAGTAATTCCATCAGAAGGAATCCATGGAAAACTTCCTGAACAAATTTTTAGATGGTTGAAGCAATTTTTAAGCACATATATAAGGGAGGTCCCTCTTTTAATTTTCCTGGAATTTTTTTTTTAAGATTATAGATTATGAATCAATTTCTGAAGTAATTTTTGGAGTTTATTTGCTCAATACCACGTATACTGAGACGGTTTACGTAGTTGCAATCTTTTATAAGTCTTAAATTTTGTATCTCCTTGGGAATGAATAATGCAGTTTTAATACATTACTTTACGAACTATACGTTACTTTTGTAGCAAAGTTATACTGTTCTAGAATCTTCACAGAAGCAGAATGACATAACTCAACATGTGTGTGGTGCAGTTTGAGGCTCAAACAGCTGCGCATCCTGAAAGGGAAAGGTTAAATGATTTCTGATGAAATCCATGGATATTTTCTAAAATGAACTTTTCCAAATGATTTCATGATAGATTATTGAAAGAATAGGAATGCCTGCTGGAATCTTTAAAAAATCTAAGGAATCCCTGAAGGGATTGCTAAAGAAGTATCTATAATGCTAGAGGAATATACAAACTCCCTGGGAGTAGTTCCAGTATCACAGAGATTGTATAATCTGTAACAAAAGGACCCCGTTGTATTTCACACATTTTTCCATCAGGGCCGTTCAAAAACCACGTAGACATTTTGGGGGGTGGGTGAGGTATCTGACCAAAGTCTACGCTGAATATGAATTTATTTTTTTTGTCTACGAGGGGGAGGGGGTCTGAGATGGTCAAATTTTGGTGTACATGGTTTATGAACAGCCCCTCAGTTTTTTTTTTAATTTACAGCTTACTCTCACTATGAAGCTTATGTTCAACATTCCATACGAGAAATTGTAAGATTCAGTGAAATTGAATAGAAGTTTATATATCAATTTGTTTACTTCGAATGTGATTTACAAAAAAAAATGCTGTGGGTATGAGGGCACAAATAAAAGTCTTAATAATCACATAGGCGGTTTACTTATATACAGGAAGAGCAATTTTCAAAGGAATAAAAGGAAAAAGGAATATTGATAACGTACAAAAATTATAATTTTAACATACATTATTCCTCAATGTTTGGGAGGGAGCAGAATAGCTCGAAGTATCATTTTATAATATTCAGAAGGGCGGAATAAAAATTCCTTCATACGGGAAAAAGAAGTTTTTCCTACAATTTGGGGAAGCAAAAAATTTTGAGAATTGGTATTGAGGGGTTTCTGGGGGTTTCAGGTGGATTTCAGGGAGCTTCAGGGTCTTTTGAAACAATAGCAAGACGTTTCAGGTGAGTTTCAAGTCGTTTCAAGTAGTTTCAAGTGGTTTTTTGGGGTTTCAGAATGTTTCAGGGTGCTTCAGTAAAGTTGAGGGGAATGGGAATTCTACTAGAATCTCAAGGTTTTCTGAGAAGTTTCAATACATTTCAGGGGATTTCAGAGAGTTAATATGAGGTTCAGTACAGTTGAGGTCTCACTAGAGCTTTCTGAGTAGTTTCAAGTTATTTCAAGGCGTGTCGACGGGGTTCAGGATGTTTTAGAGATGACTACAGGAGAGTATGAGGGATGTTTCAAGGGGACTTTAAGGGGATTCAGATGTGTTTCAAGGGGTTTCAGGGCGTATCAGTGCGTATCAAGGTGTATCAGGACAGGCTCCCCAACTAACATTTATTGTCAATGTAAACGTCAACCAAGCGTCTTCAATACGGCATGATACTGAATTACTGTTTTGTACATATGGACGGAAGCTTCTATGCAAGTCCTATATCAATGAATCTGGCGAACTTAATCCACATATATATGCTGTGCGAGCAGCTTCTATGCCACGAAGTCATAGCTCTTTTCTCGGCTGCTATGTAACCACCAACTGAATAACATCTTGAGAAGGCGCTTTTACCCGAGCAGAAGGGAATTGCAACAGCATAGTAAAATATGTTATTGTGACAAAATAACTGAGTAACGGAAATAGTTATTTTCATGTTATCAATATAACATATCATGTTATAAACTTGTCTGTCATAAGCGGCAAAATAACAAAAATCATAACAAAAAAATGTTCTTGGAAGACCAGTTAAATAACACATTTTGTTAGTTTCAATAACAACTTCATAATAGCGAATAAGTAAAATATTTCAATAACAAATTTTGATATAAATAAGTTATTGATAACAATCTGAAAACAAGATGAGTTATAATATCAAAACCAAAAAGACCTCGATGCAGTGAAAGCAATAAAAAAGGTCTAAACTTAATAAATTTCCTGTTCTTCTTCTTGGTGACTTCTTCTTGGTGTCTGACTTCTTTTTTTGACATTTTTGTCTGAAATGTGTAGTTCATCCTGGGAGTCTCAGTTAGCCTAGTGATTAAGGCTATGGATCGCCAATCCGAAGACGGCGGGTTCGATTCCCGTTCCAGTCGGAAATTTTTTTACGACTCCCTGGACATAGAGTATCATCGTTCTTGCCTCACAATATACAAATTCATGCAATGGCAGGCAAAGGAAGCCCTTCAATTAATAATTGTGGAAATGCTCAAAGAACACTAAGGAAGCGAGGCACGCCAAGTCCCAGTGGGGACGTAGAGCCATAAAAGAAGAAGAAGGAGAAGAAGAAGAAGAAGAAGAAGTGTAGTTCATCCTGGAATTTCACCAGCTGATCCAAAACGTAAAATGGATAACACTCTATTGCACTTTCTATATACGTACTTGTACCCAACTGAAACTGAAACAAAAAACACCAGTTACTTATCAAAGTGCTTATGAAACAAAGGGCTCTGTCCCAGTTAGAATGGTAATGTCAAAAAGAAGAGGAAGAGGAACTGTTGAAAAAAAAATTGAGCTGTTAACAACGTTAATCTCGAATAGTGTAGTTTTGATTGCAAAGCTTGTCATTGTTGTGCTATTCACGATCAAATATTTGTACAGTCCCAATAACACAATAAAAACTGAACTTATGGTACAACAAAACATGTTATTGAAATGTAATTTGAAGAAAATTTACCAATACCACGATCATAACAAAATAAGGTTGTTCAACAAAACATGTTATGGAACGGTTATACCTCAATAAGTTAATAATAACAAACTAAGATATAAAAACAGGTTTTGTGATTTCGTTGTTATTATTTTGATACTCTCCTCTGCTCGGGTACAGCCTTTTCGCAGTTGTTAAATAATAGTTATACGGCATCCCCAAATTAATCGATTAAATATAATTAAATTATGGATACCGTGACGCAAACATGTGGAACTGGAATTATCGCTTTTAAAATTGAATAATTAAAGTACTAGCAAGTAGCGAATCGAACTCCCGATTTCCGTATCCCTTGGTTCCGATGATGTCCTTGCTGCCACTTTGCTATATATAAATAGTATAGAAAATAGCCCGTTTTTTTTACTCCAGACAAGGCTTTAAAATTGTGCCACAAGAAACCTTACTCAACTTCATCTTGCTGCAAAAGCTTGTGAAACGTCAAACGCAATAATGTTTACATTGAACAAGCTGTGTGGTTGCACCAACGAGTTCTTCGTCACAGCTTCTAGCTAAAAAAAGTGTTCTTTAAACAGCTACGGCAACATTACAAAACGTTTTGTATAAAAGCAGCTGTTTTATTGGCAGGGACTCTAATTAGATTTGCACATCTTCCGGCAAATCTTCTGGGGTTGGATTAAAGTGCAATAAAAGCTATCAATAATTTCACAGCACAGATATGGATAGTTATAAAGTAGTTGTGTAGTAGCTATATATTCCGCTTAGAGTTTGATTTGACAATAATGTTTACATCCGACAAGCCATGTTGGTATACCAACAGTTTCTTTATTACAGCTTCTAGCTGTAATGAAATCGCATAACGGCCGTCAAAGCGCTGCTGGTTCGGGGATTTGTTAGTATAACGAATTGTACTGTATAGTAGCAACTGTTTGTTAGTGGAGACTAATATTCGGTTTGTTCAAGTTTTCACATCTTCTGGGAAATCTCCCGGAGTTGGAATAGAGCACAGAAAAGGCAACCCCAGTGACAAGTGAAAATTTTTTTTTCAAATTTGGTAGCTGTATGGTGCTTGTTTTGCAGTCGTGTATTAGCTTATGATTTATATTTGACTAGCTTCCCTTCTATTTAGCGTTAACTATTTCGATTCGATGGTTACACAACAGAAAGCAAATGACTTATAGCGCTGAAAATGTTAGTTGAGTCAGGCAGAAATTGATAAAACATATAGGTGACTGAGGGTATTATCGATAGGTTTATTCTCTTCGTTATGGGGGGTTTTCGTCGGTCAAATTGCCTGGAACTTGATCATATAATTCAGCTTGGTCGGGAAGGATTTGAGGCCAACTCTGATCTCAACGGGCTTCAAAAAACCCCCATGACGAAATGAACAAAACTACCCGAACAACATACGTTCCCCTATATATAAAACACTGTTATGCATATATTATTCGTAGTTCAGCTGAAGATCACTAGCTACGCTTGTAGATACCATTACCCATATCCAAGAGAATTCTTGAAGACCCTAAACAGTCATTGAACTCACTGCTTGAGCGAACGTTGTTGCACGAGGCTGTTTTAGCATGAACTTAACAAATTTGTTCATAGTGACTCATACTCAAAGGAATTTTTAGATACCCTTAGATACTGCCTTCCGCTCTAACTAAAAAAAGCCTTGAACGCCCTTGTTCAACTCTCTGATCTGCCCTTTTTTCGTGAATCCTCCATATCCCTAACCCGAAGTCCCCCATCTGCTCTAGTTTTTTTTGCTCTGATTACATTTAAACACTATTTGGGTAACTTTACATAAAGTAAAACTAACATCAAAATTCTAATCCGATCATAGTCCGATAAACTGTTTGTTATAAGCATAAAGAACGCTTGAGCGATGTTAGTTGTATGTATAGTGGTAAGCGTGGTCGGGCATCTTTCGCCAGAGTTGGTCTAGGTTCCATACAATTTCTGATCACGTCTCGGTTCATGTGCTGATGAGCTTGATATGTATGTCAGGTGTATGTCTAAATAGGGAAATCGATCATAAATATCTCAAATTAAATTCATACAATATACGTCATTTTAAAGAAATTTCTTCGAAGGTTTTTTTCATTGGTGCTTATCATTATGGTGTTGACGAACCTGGGCTTATCATTAATTTTTCATGTGTTTGAAACAAGTTTTCTCTGAACATATTTTAAGTGTCTCAAAAATTCATAAATAAATCAATTGTGGAAAAGCTTGAGCTGAAAATCTGAGATTTATCATATCATGCTGACACAAACCTACAATAAACAACAATGGCAACCGATTTCAGTTTCCAAAATGGTTGCTTACAGTTATCACGAATCTGGTTCAATTTGCAGCGGAAAGCATTTGCATAGCAGAGGGCGACCACATCGCACCCTTATATCATAGGCATCGAACGAAACCACGCCGCCACGCGCTGCGGGGGTTGAATTTTCCTTTCCCCTTTATTGTACGAGCTAGATATGTACATACATACGAAGCTGCAGTTACGCAGCTGCTAGGTTCACATCAAACTGTATCCCGCCATTTTCTGTCTCTCACGCGCGCACGTTTTCAGACATTAAAATTTTTGTGTTTGTTTGCCATACGGGAGTTGTACGAGAATTTCTCGCAGTACTGTGACATAAAGACGAAAATAATGGAATTGTTTTACTTTCTGTAGAACAATGTAAGAGAAAATAAAACCAATCTGTGAATAATCATTCTATACGATTGTTTGTTTATTCATGCAAGTACAAAGGGTCATAAATCCACACGTGAATCAGTGAGTTTACATCAGCTCAACCAACCCGAATGACAATTTAGGACAATTACCGAATACAAATAAACATCGTGATTCACAGTACAAAACTATAAAACTTTGTAATGATGGCTCATTACTGAATAAATAAAAAAATCCTTACATTCATTGACGATTAATTATATGTGCGAAGTTAAGAATGAATAGGGCATATGTGCAATGAATTTCACCGGGCGGCAGGGTCGCGTTAGTGAAGATATTTCCACTTGAAGATGGCCGGCGGTGGTGGTGAAAATGGTATTTTCATTGAAGGTATCACCGCCCGCCAGCACCACCTCATGAAATACCTCCTGAATACGAACGTTTGTTGTGGTGGCCTTCTCTATTGCCTGGCAGCAATTTTACACGGTAGTTAGTGGGGCAGGCAGATGAAATCACACATGATGGTGATTCGGGTGTTGATGATGTTTTCAAGCGGTCAGAATCAGCCAAGTTGACCTATATTTAGCAATCAGCCGGTCGTTCGATCATTGGAGCTCCGTTTCCCTCGGACGGGACGTAATGTATAGGTTTGAATACAAAACTTACGGTACATGTTTTGGAAGTAGGAAATGGAAGATTGCTGTTGTTCAAGCTGTATCCATTCTATTAATTTCAATTATAGTATTTCGTCAAATCATGTAGTCAACAAGAGTTCTTCTCATCCATGAAGATCCGGAAGGATGGGTTGAGGTTACGGGTTTGCTCGTTTCTATAACAAATGCAAAGAACGCATAGCGGAGGAGATTTAACCCTTTGGAGCCGGAGGGGTCATATACGACACAGAATCAGGTATCAGGTATCAGAAGGCCGGCTCCAGAGGCACGTTATCCTCCATTTGGGACATTTGTGCCATCGCCAAAATAACAGCCTATTTCATCATCTACCTGAGGGAAAAGGAAGGAAAAAGGAGATGGGGATAGGGACAGGTAGGGAAATAGGAAAAATACCCTGGAAGAGGGTACTAACGCACAAGCGTACCATAATGGGTTCAAACAGCGCCCTGAAAAGGGCACTGTAATAACGCATAAAGCAAAAGAGAGCCTATAGCTCTTTACCACAACGGGTTCAGAACAACAAAATATCCTGAAGATTCAGGTTTCTGAAGTCAGTTTCACTTAATAAGTGTTTACCGAATACTCGGAAACGCAGTTGCGCGAAAACTGGACAGTTACATATCAAATGATACGAAGTTCCATAATCGGATTCACAGCTATCGCAGGCAAATGAATCAGCTTGCTGAATATTCGCCATGTGATAGCTGAGTCGGCAGTGGCCAGTCAATGCTTTGACCAGCATGCTGCAATTCTGCTTAGACAGATTAGTTAGATACTTCGCCACCCGTAGAGATGGCTCAGCACTATACAATTTGGTTTGACGACATGACTCCAAACTATTCCAATATTGTATGTGTTGAGTGACAGCCCAGGTGTGAATCTGAAGCTTAATCCAACACTTCGATATCGGAATAGCTGGCTCAGGGCCAATGAAGTCATGTGATGCTCCAGAGCGAGCTAACTCATCAGCCAATTCATTTCCAGCGATGGAAGAATGACCAGGTACCCATAGAAGGTGAACAGCGTTTGCTGAATTCAGCTCCTCGATTTGAGTTCGACAAGCGATAACTATCTTCGACCTGGAGTTGGCCGAAGCAAGTGCTTTAATAGCAGCCTGGCTATCTGAACAGAAGTATATTACTTTGCCCATTTCGTGCTGCTGAAGTGCTGATTGCACTCTGCACATACACTGTGGTGCATAATTGATCGGACAAACGCCGATTTTCATACAAAATGGCCAAGTTTAAGATGCTGTAACTATGGTTTGCTTTGTTGGATTGAGCTGAACTACAAATATGCTGAATTTTGTGTATATAAAGTATAAAATGTTTTCGTTCACAGGTCTGGGCGTGGCAAGGCGTTGAAAATATTGCAAAAGTGATCGGACAGCGGTACCCCTTTGATTTACACGCGTGCCGCTGTCCGATCACTTTTGCAATTTTTTCAACGCCTTGCCACGCCCAGACCTGTGAACGAAAACATTTTATACTTTGTATACACAAAATTCAGCAAATTTGTAGTTCCGTGTCAAAAATTGAGCTCAATCCATCAAAGCAAACCATAGTGACAGCATCTCAAACTTGGCCATTTTGTATGAAAATCGGCGTTTGTCCGATCAATTATGCACCACAGTGTAAGAGCAAAGATTTCGGCCTGAAAAACGGTGCAGTGTCTACCAAGTGAGTAAGACTGATACAGCCTTAGCTCACTAGAATAAACACCAGCACCTGCTCGACCTTCGAGAAGGGAGCCATCAGTGCCGTCTGAAATACTTCTTTCCAGATAACCAGATGTCCACTCTTCCCGGGAAGGGCATTTCGTGGAAAATGTCCTATATGGAAAATTACAAGCAATTGTAAGATCACTTGGAGCAAGGACAATTTTGTCCCAATTCACTAAAAGTGGAAACAACGAGGTGTGTGTTGATGCGCAGTTCGCAGGAGTTTCCTCTAGTACCGTCAAAGCGCTATTCACCGTGGGGGCTCCATTCACCGTGTGCCTTCGAATATTGTTTCATTATTTCCATATTATGATTGAATGATATGACAATTTCCCTTCAATTTCACCAATACAACACTAATGCATTGTTACCATGTCAAAACGCTCATTAAAAACACTTAAAAGTATCATTTTGACACTAAAGTGTGTTTACATGAAGCGGGTTTCTGCTCGTTCACTGCATTCATAGTGAAAAAACGAAAACTGCGCTAAGGTGATTTAAGCGATAAACTAAATGTAGTAACGTTTTTATTCCATCAAGAAGCAATTAAATTCACATATCAGGTATGTATTTTGCATTACCGAAGTAAGTTTAACAAGGAAGTACGATTACTCGTACTTTTTAATTGAAACAAAAAGACACGGTAAATGGGTACCCTAAAAATCAATGGTCTCCATTCACCGTGTCCCATATTGTCACATATATCTAGAAAAAATCGAAAATTTGAACATTCGTTTTTCTAATAAAATCTTGCAAGTTATTACTTGAAATGAATTTATACGAAGAAAATTCCCTTGGCTGGGTTGTTTTGATCATTTTTAAACAAAGTAGAATAAAATTTCTCATACACGGTGAATGGGTCCCTACTACCACGGTGAATGGTGACCTACCACGGAATTAGGCGACCTTACTACCCTTTACTAATTGTACTATATCACCAAATTTTGTGAAAATTTTTCTACTTCTGTGGATATTGCTTTAATTTTAACCTATAATGAAGGCAAATAAAAGCGGCACCAACAATGTTTATAAGACTGGTGTCAAATTACAGCCCTTATTTGCCCCGAATCCTCTTAGATCCACGGTGAATGGTGCCTTGACGGTAGACCGAGTACCCGTCACCGGTAAGTGCAAGAAAGGGCTTCTTGTTTGAGATGAATGTGTAGTGGGGCAACGTCAAAGAGAACTTCTAGCGCTGCCGTAGGAGTTGAAGAGAACGCTTCAGACATCGCCATTAAGCACATCCTTTGGAGATGGTCTAATTTTGATTGGACCGTTCTCACTTCATTCTTTTGCCACCACACAAGACATCCATAAGTCAATATTGGCCGAACCACAGTTGTGTAAATCCATTTGATATACTTGGGTTTTAGACCCCAAGTTGTACCAAAAGTACGCCGGCATTGCCCGAAGGCCATACAAGCTTTCTTGATTCTGAACTCAATGTGAGGTGTCCAGGAAAGCTTGGAATCAAGAATGACTCCAACGTACTTTACCTGTTCAGTCACATCGATTTCAGAATCAAAGAGACGCAAAGGTCGAACGCCATTACGGTTTCGCCTTTCCGTGAAAAGAACAATAGATGTTTTACTCGGATTAACCGAAAGGCCATATTGGCGACACCAACCCTCAACTACCTGAAGGGCGTTTTGCATCAGGTCGAAAAGGGTGCTGAGGCACATTCAAACTAACAATGTTAGGTAGTCGTCGGCAAAACCATAAGTAGGAAAACCGCTATTATTGAGTTGCCTCAATAGCGTATCTGCTACGAGATTCCACAAAAGCGGTGATAAGACTCCCCCTTGGGGGCATCCACAAACACTCAATTTCCTAATCCCTGCTAGACGCAATGTCGAGAAGAGATATCGGTTTTTGAGCATTTGGTGAATCCAATTGGAAATCATTGGAGATATACCATGACTCCGTGCGGCTTCCAATATGGCATCGAAAGGCACGTTGTCAAAGGCACCCTCGATATCTAAGAAAACACCCAAACAAGATTGCTTTTGAGCGAATGCTTTCTCGATACCGTAAACAACCTTGTGTAAAAGAGTCACAGTGGACTTACCAGATTGGTAGGCATGTTGGTTCACATGAAGAGGCACGTTGGCCAGATGAACATCACGAAGAAGAAGAAAAGAGGTCAAACTGATAGGTCTAAAACTCTTTGCTTCTTCATACGACGCACGACCCACTTTCGGAATAAACTATACAGTAATATCCCTCCAGAATTTTAGAATATACCCTGTAGCAAAACTGCAAACAAATAGTTTTTTCAAAACATGTTTGAAATAATCAAATCTATTCTGAAGCAAAATAGGATAAATCCCATCTGCCCCAGGAGATTTGAAAGGAGCAAAGCTATTAAGAGCCCACTCAACCGATTCTATAGTTACAATACTCCGAGCCGAAGCTAAAGAATCATAACTACAAGAAAAGACATCAGGATCATCCGAAGATATAATATCCACACATCCAGGGAAGTGTGTGCTGAATAAGCATTCCAGAACTTCCTCATCAGAGGAAGTCAGATCGCCATTTGGCAAACGAAGTTCGTTCACCCGGAAATCCTTAGATTTCGCAAGGATTTTGTTTACCGACTGACTTCACTCAAGCTGGAAACATTTGTACAAGGGTTTTTCCAGCCGGATCGTTCAGCAGACCGGAGAGCTTTCCTGTAGGCCTTGCGAGCCGACCTGAAAGCCTCCAAACCAGCCAAACGTCGTCTGTTCCAACTCTTTCTACATTGTTTCCTGAGTTTCGCCAGATCAGAGTTCTACCAAGGGGTTCCTCTTGTGATCTTCACAGACCGTAGAGGGCATGCTTCTTCAAAAGCTTCCATGATGAAGGTCGTTGTAGTATCAACGGCATCATCTAAATCACTTGGAGTGTCAATGGATGGTGAATATCCATGAAATTTGGCTGCAACCAAATCAGTATAAAGATCCCAGTTTGTTGACCGAGGATTCCTGAAACGCAATGTTTGCGAAGTAACATTTAAATGTTCAAAAAAGATGTAGCGATGGTCAGATAAAGATTCTTCATCTGACACATGCCAATTGGTCAGCTCGTGACTAATTCTGCTAGAGCAGAGCGTTATATCTAACACTTCCTCTCTAGCAGATACCATGAAGGTTGGGCGGTTGCCTATGTTAAGTAATGCAAGATCTGTACTACTTAAGTACTCCATCAAACTGGAGCCTCTCAAGTTAATGTCTGAGCTGCCCCAGATGATATGGTGAGCATTAGCATCACTGCCAACAATTAGCGGAAGGCCTTTTGAAGTTCAGTATGCGATGACTTGTTTGAAAGCATCCGTAGGGGATGGTTCATCATACGATAAATACACAGAACAATAGACGTATTTCCTGTTGAGGTTTCCAACAGATACATCAATTGTGATAGCACATACATCTCTGGTGGTTAGTTCAGAGATGAGTGTAGCAACTATTGCGTTGTTGACAAGCACACAGGCTCGAGGCATGACACGCGAGTTTGCCATTTCATGTTTACTGAAAGTGGCAAACACCGGGTTCACAAGGTATCCTAGATAGAAATTTCCCTAACGAAAGTAAGGTTCTTGTACCAAGGCCACTTGGGCTGTACCATTTTGCATAAGTCTGCAAAGATTGATCGTTGCTGTTCTTTTATGCTGAAGATTGATCTGAGCTATCTTAACCGTAGCCACTACCCAAACTAGGTAAGAATAAACTCTTCACAACAACAGCACAACAAAGAACAGCAACAATAAAACCAAATCGGTATCGATTGGAAAACGCCAAAGGCGAGGATACACAGAATACACAGTGTAAATCGCATAATGCGAAACCATATAGGTGAAAATTTAAACTAATCAACAACATCTTCATAATCCCGCCTTTATTTAGCCAGAAGGGCAGCTGATTGTCTCGGAGAAACACAAGGTCCACTGCACCATTGCTCCGGTTAGCGCAGTAAGGGCTACATACTGTGGAGGGCGTCCTAGTACTCCACAGGCTCCGTTAGCGGTTAGGTTTTTATTAGACCCCCCTAGTCATTCATTCCTAGGCACGGTAAGCATAAAGCCGCATCACACCATGAATTAGGGGTCACCTGTTGTTACCACCGGAACAGGCGGTCCGTAGTGTTATTCTTAGCCAATTGAGACAATCGCTACCGACACTACACAGCTATCTAGGCTGATCGAAAAAAGAAGTTAATATTGATGATCAACTTCATACGGACTCGAACAGCCCGAAAAGCAATCAGCCGGTCGTTCGACCGTTGTGTGGAGCTCTGTTTACCTCGGACGGGACGTAATGTATAGGTTTGAATACAAAACTTACGGTACATGTTTTGGAAGTAGGAAATGGAAGATTGCTGTTGTTCAAGCTGTATCCATTCTATTAATTTCAATTATAGTATTTCGTCAAATCATGTAGTCAACAAGAGTTCTTCTCATACATGAAGATCCGGAAGGATGGGTTGAGGTTACGGGTTTGCTCGTTTCTATAACAAATGCAAAGAACGCATAGCGGAGGAGATTTAAGTGTGCCAATCCAATCGAAATATCTATTTTCAGTTATTCATCAATCATTTCTATTGAGTTATACCGTATATAGTACCGGCTAGCCCACCTCAACCGACCCAGAGAGTGCTGAGTAAATTATTGATTGGACTACACTTGAACGTTTTCCCATTGAATGCTACTCTTGGACGTTGCCTGGTGCCGATGCTAGTGGTGGAGAAGAATGTTGTACGACTGGAGTAGACATTTCCCTCAAGGAAACCGGGTTAATTTTCAATGTCAAAACTGGAAACCAACATTAAATGTCTGGATCGATCTCGTTAAAACCAGGACTATGATGGGGGAAAACACCATCACCCAGTATTGAAATGCCAACGTGGCACTGGTGGCGACTGGTCAAAGCTGCTAACAGAACAGTAGTGCTGTGGCGATAATTGTGTGTGGATCAGTCTGTGTTCGCTTCAAGAGGAAATATCAAAACCAGCGTCCCATATGGTGTTGGATATTGCATGGCACACGGCTAATGTGTGAACACATCTGTCTCTTGCTCCTGGCAGTGTCGGATGCTTGGAAAGGTCGACCTGGAAGACGTCGTCTTTCGGTCTTCGCCAAGTGTGCGCTGCATATTTATGCACATCTTGGTGGAATACGTGAAATGCTCAAACTGTGACGTACGTCTCACAAGAGAAGTTTCCATCTATGTGCATCATATATGCCTTCCCATAAAATCTGCACTGAGTGGTATTTAATTGGAGGAAATTTCATTCCGGACTGATTCGAAGCGATAACGGGAAATCTATGTGGCACCATTTTCGGAAACGAGTCCCGCTTCCCGCTCCCTAGAAGATCCAATTATTACGGGAACGACTTTCCGCCATTATTGCGAACGAGAAGCATCGTCCCAAGTGTCATTTTTCCTCGTCGTCATCGAGTTGTAATATTTGCGCGGTCTGAAAGTTTTAAACAACTGGCACTGGGAACTCCGGGAGCGTCCCATTCTCAGATCCCAAATCACGCACATTCCCGAACCCAAAACCGTGCTTTTTGGATCAGGTTAGTCCAGTTTCTTCCGAGTCGGGATGGATGGATTCGTTGGAAAGGTACCGTAGATTAACCTGTGAGGTCAAATTCCGGTACGCACACACTGTCCGGTTTTCGGCTCGGTTATTGTTGTGTCCATTTTTGGGACGAATTTGTCCCAAAATTAAAATTCAAAAAGCAGAAACAAGTTCGATTCCAATCGGGCATGGGAAAAGGAGTTAGATCGATCGCCAAGTACCTTTTTTCTTTGGTAGAAATCAAGTGAATCGAACTGGTTTGTGAAGATGTTGATTTTCATATCTGTCTACCCTTTTCTGAAGGCGATGTTCTATTTCCCCTAATTGCAATAAAAAGTGTTTCTGTAATGTTTTTTTTTTCTGATACCTACACATATTTCTAAGAAAGGGTTCTTTTGGTCGCGTGTGTCATATGCAAATGCATTGAAGGGAAATTCAAAACCAAGAGGGGTGCGTTTCTCTAAAACGTGAAGCGGAAGCGGTATGGTTCCTCTTTTGTAGCTTTCGGTGACCGGTAAGGTAATGTTAAGTGTATTGTATACATTTAGGCGATTTCTCTTGTGTTGCATAAAAAACGTTTGCCCGTAAAAATCGACCTAACAAGGTGTTTAAGAAGTAAAAATAAAATCGGGTTACGTCTAAGAACTGTTCATTTTAATTTCATTAAGAACTTGACTTGACGTAGGGGAAAAAGGGGCATAACGCCCCGGCTAAGCATATGGGGTCATAAACCGAATGACATTTATTTTAAGGGTATATTCTGCCTTAGATAGTAGTTTACTCTCGTACCTAATAGACTTTTATTTATGTTTGCCGAATATTTATGTTTATTTCAGTCGACAATAGTTTGAAATAATTTAACGGAGTTCTTAGAAGAATTGCAAGAATAGTTATTAGTATGAGACATACATCAAATTCTCGCTCCAGTTGACTTTTTTGATTTAATTTAGGTCCCATATGAACTGTACAAAATTTCAGAGCAATCGGTGAAACTATAATTTAGCGCAAGCGGTTCAAAGTTTTCATAGGATTTACTATGGGAAAAGTTACACTTTCAGATATAAAATCCCAGAGGTCGCCCTTTGTCTCCTTAACGCAAATCGATCAACGCTTCTTGTACAAAAATCATTTATGAAACTTTCCTTCTAAGACCGCAAAACAATTGGATGCTTGTGGATAAAGTTATTAATTTAATACCGATTATTGATTCAACGAACGGCTTTTTGTTTTGTTTTATTAGCAGCACTGTAGCTGCTGCCTTGGCTGCTGCTGTTTCTGGGGGTGGTGATGCCTCCCGCCACGCCATGCAGCAACGGCAGCAGCAGTGCTGCTGATAAAACAAAACAAAAATCCGTTCGTTGGACCACTAAGGCCGGAACAAATCTCATTTCCTTCTTTTGTTACTTTGCTCGGTGACTCGTCAAGGGGGGGGGGATGATAAATAATAAATGTATTTGATAAAAAAATACCCAAACAATTAGGCAAAATCGTCAAACTCATCAGATTACTTAAGAATTTTTTTCAACAACTCTAATTTCACTTTAAAATTTTAAAATTTCTTAAATAATTTATTTTTGTCCCCCCTCAAAATGTCGAATTCCGATAAAAAATTTCCGAGGGGGGGGGGGGGGTGACATTAGAGAAAATCGAAATTTGTGTCAGCCTAATCGGTAATAAATAAATAACTTTTTCCACAAGAATCCAATTGTTTTGCGGTCGTAGAAGGAAAGTGTCATAAATGATTTTTGATCGATTTGAATTAAGGAGACAAAGGGCGACCTCTGGGATTTTTTGTTTGAAAGTGTAACTTTTCCCATATTATATCCTATGCAAACTTTGAACCGCTTGCGCTAAATTATAGTTTCACCGATAGCTCTGAAATTTTGTACAGTTCATATGGGACCTAAATGGGATCTAAAAAGTCGACTGGAGCGAGGATTTATTTTTTTTCCATACAAGCGTGTCCCATATTAATAGTTATGCTTGTGTTCACTGGAACGCCCCGGCTAAGCATATGGGGTCATAAACCATGAATGACATTTATTTTATGGGTATATTCTGCCTTAATTAACTCTCGTACCTAATAGACTTTTATTTATGTTTGCCGAATATTTATGTTTATTTCAGTCGAAAATAGTTTGAAGTAATCTTAACGGAGTTCTTAGAAGAATTGCAAGAATAGTTATGCTTGTGTTCACTGGAAATTTTCTAATATATTTTGCATTTTTTTTTCCACAAATCTCTTTGATGATAAATTTTATTGATTTGAATTTAGAAGATTTTTTATATTTTTGTAATTTCTTTAGAAAAATATCTTCTTCTTTATGGCTTTACGTCCCCACTGGGACATGTCTGGCCTTGCTCGCTTCAGTGTTAGTGTTCTTTGAGCACTTTCACAGTTATTTATTGAAGGGCTTTCTTTGCCTGCCGTTGCATGAATTTGTATATTGTGAGGCAAGCAGTTCTGAAAATTTCATTTCGTCATATCTAAATTCAACCACCTACAGCTCATTTATAAGCTGAACCTGAGCATATGGTATATGAAAAACTTGTGCGGCTAGACCAGTTCTGCAAGAAGGTCACGGAAAACCCGCTATTTTTCGAATATTTGATGTAAATGTCACGGACTACCTTTGGAAAATGCCAAATGATATTCACCGTGAATATCATTGGCATTTTTCGAAGGAAGTCCGTGACATTTACCGTAAATATTTGAAAAAATAGTGGGTTTTCCGTGACTTTCTTGCAGAACTGGTATAGCCGCACAAGTTTTTCATATACCATATTCTCAGATTCAGCTTATAAAACGAGCTGTAGGTGATTGAATTTAGATATGACGAAATGAATTTTTCAGCACTGGAGGCAAGCACAATGACACACTATACCCAGGGAAGTCGAGAAAGTTGCCCACCAGAACAGGAATCAAACCCGCCGTCTCCGGATTGGCGATCCATAGCCTTAACCACTAGGCTAACTGGAGACCCAGAAGAAAAGAAAGATATGGTTGGGTTTATTTCAGTTCCTGAGGGAATATGGCGAATATAACAAACTCGTGATAAAATACATAAATTCCTTGAAGAAAATGCAGAAGAAGTTTGTGCAGTGATCCTAATAGATCTTGAGAGAATTTGAAACATTACTCCAACTTTTTTGTGACAATCAATCAAAAATTCCTAAGGAATTTCTGTCTAAGATTTACTAGAAAAATCACATTCTAAAAAATGAAGTCAGAAACTCAAGAAGAAACTTATTGAACTCCTAAAAAAATCTATTATTATTTCTAGATAAATCTATAGAATTTACAAATTTTTCTTTAGAAATTTTGTCGAAAATAATAATGGGATGCATGATGGGATGTCGTTAGAAACTCCCGTAGCCGTGTCCGCAGCAGTCCATATAAAAACCAGCACCTTCTCTAGCAATTTATCCAGAGATTGAAACTGGGAAATTGCTAGAAATTCTTATTGAAGATTCTGTAAAACTAACCGAGCGAGTGCGTTACAAATTCAATCTGCAATTTCTAGAATTTTATAAATTCTTCTAGAAATTTCTCTAGGAACTCACAAGGGGAATGCGAGGGTACATTAGTTTCACCACCATCAATGTAAACTGTGTTGAAATAATCGTCATAAAGCTCAGCCCCTGTTCCACCAAGGTAAATATAAGGTAGGCAATCCAATATGTCAGATTATATAATTCACCATATTGCTATATTTGCACCCATTTAGACTCGACACGGTTTCATTATTATCACAGTCGAATTTCGCACACGACTTCGCAGCGGCAGTGGGGTAAGATACTTACCTTACCTTACTTACCGGTCAGGCTAAGGCCGGGGTGGCCTCTGCTGTACATAGTAGCCGCCTCCATTCCACTCGGTCCATGGCTGTTTGTCTCCAGTTCCGCACTCTGCGTAGGGTCCGCAGATCGTCCTCCACTTGGTCGACCCACCTAGCTCGCTGCGCTCCACGTCTTCTTGTACCGGTCGGATGACTCTCGAGAACCATTTTAGTCGGGTTGCTATCCGACATCCTGATGACGTGACCCGCCCACCGTAGCCTCCCGATTTTCGCGGTATGGACGATGGTTGGTTCTCTCAGCAGCTGATGCAGCTCGTGGTTCATTCGCCTTCTCCAAGTCCCGTCTTCCATCTGCACTCCGCCGTAGATGGTACGCAACACCTTCCGTTCGAAAACTCCAAGGGCGCGTTGGTCCTCTGCACGTAGGGTCCATGTTTCGTGCCCATAGAGGACGACCGGTCTAATCAGCGTTTTGTAGATGGTTAACTTCGTGTTACGGCGAACTTTATTCGATCGTAGAGTTCTGCGGAGTCCAAAGTAAGAACGATTTCCTGCCACAATGCGCCTCTGAATTTCTCTGCTGGTGTCGTTGTCGGCGGTCACCAGTGAGCCCAAGTACACAAATTCTTCAACCGCCTCGATTTCATCACCGTCGCTATGAATTCGGGGTGGCGGGCGCGGTGATTCCTCCCTGGAGCCCTTTGCCATCATGTACTTTGTTTTCGACACATTAATGACTAATCCGATTCGCCTGGCTTCACTCTTTAGTCGGATGTACGTTTCCGCCATCGTCTCAAATTTACGAGCAATAATATCAATATCATCGGCGAAACCAAGCAGCTGAACGGACTTCGTGAAAATCGTCCCACTCGTGTTTATCCCCGCTCTTCTTATTACACCCTCCAAAGCAATGTTGAACAGCAAGCACGAAAGACCATCACCTTGCCGTAACCCTCTGCGAGTTTCGAAGGGACTCGAGAGTGTCCCTGATACTCGAACTACGCACATCACTCGATCCATCGTCGCCTTGATCAACCGTATCAGTTTATCCGGGAATCCGTATTCGTGCATAATCTGCCATAGCTGTTCTCGATCGATTGTATCATACGCCGATTTGAAATCGATGAACAAGTGATGTGTGGGCACGTTGTATTCGCGGCATTTCTGCAACACCTGGCGGATGGCGAACATCTGGTCCGTTGTAGCGCGTTCACCCATAAATCCAGCCTGATATTGCCCCACGAACTCTCTTGCAATCGGTGATAGACGGCGGCATAAAATTTGAGAGAGTATCTTGTAGGCAGCGCTCAGTAGTGTGATCGCGCGGTAGTTCCCGCAATCCAACTTGTCGCCCTTTTTGTAGATGGGACACAAGATACCTTCCATCCATTCCTCCGGTAATACTTCCTCCTCCCAAATCTTGGTAATGACCCAGTGTAGTGCTCTCACCAGTGCTTCTCCACCGTATTTTAGAAGCTCGCTTGGTAGTTGATCTGCTCCAGCGGCTTTGTTGTTTTTCAACCGGCCAACCTCCTCCTCAATCTCTTGAAGGTCAGGGGCCGGAAGTCTTTCGTCCTGTGCACATACTCCTAGATCTGTTACCACGCCACCTTCGGTACTTGCAACGTCGCCATTGAGGTGCTCATCGTAATGCTGCCGCCACCTCTCGACCACCTCACGCTCGCTCGTAAGAATATTCCCGTGATTATCTCGGCACATGTCGGCTTGTGGCACAAAGCCTCTGCGCGAGCGGTTCAGCTTCTCGTAGAACTTTCGTGTGTCCTTAGCGCGGTACAGCTCTTCCATCGCTTCGAGATCTCGTTCTTCCTGCTGGCACTTCTTCATCCGGAAGACTGAGTTCTGCCTGTTCCGCGCCTGTTTGTAACGTGCCTCATTCGCTCTCGTACGGTGTTGCAGCATTCTCGCCCATGCTGCATTCTTCTCGTTTTTCAACTGTTCACATTCGCCGTCGTACCAGTCGTTTCTGTGATTCGGAGTCGCGAAACCTAGTGCTGTAGCCGAGGTACTACCTTTGGCGGATCGGATGTCCCTCCAGCCATCTTCAAGTGTAGCTGCGCCAAGCTGCTCTTCCGTTGGTAGGGCCACTGCTAACTGCTGCGCGTAGTCTTGAGCCACTTCTACGTAACGAAGTTGCTCGATGTTGAGCCGCGGCGTTCGACTTCGACGCGTGGTGATAACTGTCGAAAGTTTTGAGCGCATGCATACAGCGACTAAGTAGTGATCCGAATCTATATTCGCACTGCGGTATGTGCGGACGTTGGTTATATCTGAGAAGAATTTACCGTCGATTAGAACGTGGTCGATTTGGTTTTCTGTTTGATGGTCGGGTGATCTCCAGGTGGCTTTGTGGATATCTTTGCGGGGGAAGAAGGTGCTTCGGACTACCATACCACGGGAGGCTGCAAAGTTTACGCATCGCTGGCCGTTATCATTCGATACGGCGTGCAGGCTGTTTCACCCGATTACCGGTCTGTACATTTCCTCCCTTCCTACCTGCGCGTTCATGTCGCCGACAACGATTTTCACGTCACGCGGCGAGCAACCATCGTATGTTTGCTCTAACTGCGCGTAGAACGCTTCTTTCTCGTCATCGGGTCTCCCTTCGTGTGGGCAGTGGACGTTGATGATGCTGTAGTTGAAGAAACGGCCCTTAACTCTCAACAAGCACATCCTTGCGTTGATCGGCTGCCACCCGATCACACGTTGTCGCATCTTGCCCAACACTATAAATCCTGTTCCCAGTTCATTGGTGGTGCCACAGCTTTGGTAGAAGGTAGCCGCTCGATGTCCGCTTTTCCACACTTTCTGTCCAGTCCAACAAAGTTCCTGCAACGCCACGATGTCGAAGTTGCGGGGATGTAGTTCGTCGTAGATTATCCTGTCACATCCTGCGAAACCTAGTGACTTGCAATTCCATGTTCCAAGTTTCCAATCGTAGTCCTTATTTCGTCGCGTGGGTCTTTGCCGATTGTATCGAGTCGTATTTTCTCCTATGTTATTCGCAATGGGGATTTTTACGGGTGGCTTATTGGGCCTACGCCAACACTCCTGTCTCGCCGGAGGGCCATCGTGCCAGTTCTGTTTAACGTCCCAACCAACACTGGGACGACCACGCTGATGGGGCTACCACCTTGGATCTAGCTGGGCGTGGTGCAGCGTTTCTTACTCAGCCGCTGGATGCCAGAACAGACGCTGTTTGAGACGCACCTCCTTGGTGAACAGACACTCGGATCGTACCTCCTCAATCTAGCTGAAGTCAGGAGGACAACAGTGCCCAGGCTGCACTACCAGCTAAGCACACAACTCTTAGCTGGCGGCATTGTCATCGCTTGACCCGTGGAAGCATGAGGTAGGAACTTGTGAGGACCAGAGCTATATTGGATGCTCTCCTTATCGACTCACCGTTTTGCAGCCCAGTGGGGTAAGATGCCATTTTTAAAAAAAAGATGCCATTTTTAAAAGTTTCATCATTTTCAATGGATAATAGCCTCATTTGTTAGGCTTCCAAAGTGGTAACAGAAACTAGACAATATTTGCTCAATACTTAAGCAAAAATATTCACTAAAATATTGCATTTTCATCAATTTTCAGTAATTTGAAGAACTGGTTCGTAGAACGGAAGTGGTGCAAAAAGGCCATCTGCCATGGGGTTAAGATGCCACACCATGAAAACATTCAAAAATTGCGTCCAACATATTTTGAGCATTTCCGACTCCCTTTCCCCCCTCTGTCCCGCTTTTTTATATACTCAATGCATTGAGTACCACTCCCTCCCTGCTAAACGATGGTCGTCATATTTGAATGAACCTCAACCGGGATAGCGTAGACATCAACAACCATGCGTGCCTCAATCTCCTTGAAACAACATGGCTGGTAATAAAATCACCCGAAAACCTTAATTGCAAGCACGAAAACCCGGAAGTTGCCAATTTTCTTTGGGAAATCAAAAGATTTTCCGTGGGTTTGACGGCCTAGCTTCTAGAAGAATGTTTAATGCAAACATATCTTGGCACCATTCACCTATAGGGTAAGAAATCAAACTTTGAACTAGTCAAAATGTAATCTTAATTTGAACCATTTCAAAACTCATTAAAACGACGTTCTTTTCAGGCAAATATTGTCCCGAAAAAGATGTTAAACAGCTTTTCGTAATGTAACCTGATAACATGGACTTTAAAAGCATTGAAAAAAGCGTTTTTGTCATGGAAAACAGGCAATTGAAAAATCACTGTGATTTCACCCATTTCCACCAAGAGAAAGCACATTTTCAGTGCACTCGTACAGCTCATGCATTGTATCAAACGCAATATGTGAACACGTCAAATGAAAGCTTATTTATCGTAGAATCGACCAACCGAATAATATTCCGCATTATTTGTCATAAAATTATCAAATTTAAGTGATTCTTACTTGGAGAATGTTATCTTAAGTTGAACCATTTGTAATCTAAATTTGAACTAGTAAACGGGGGTGAGCTTCTAGTGTTGGTCTGTAGATTGCGCTAGTGGTTGCTTTGTTTACTCTGGGGGGATGAAAAAAATCCAAATTTAGTTTCCAAATTCCTATAGAATTTCGAACATTCTGAGTTGAGATTCCACTGCCTAATGAAAAATAGGTATCAGAATTAGCAGATTCATGTGATTTTTTATTGTTTAGCATGGAATTGGCTGTTTTGTGAGTTGCTCGAGCTGCTGCCGCCAGTAGCTCAAATTAAGATTAAAATTGGTTCAAATTATGATTACGATGGTTCAAATTAAGATTAAAATTATTGTTGATGAAAAATTAAATATTTCAATGAAATTCGGTGCAAATACAAACTTTTTACCATTTAACAGAAAGCTTATACCCGTGGCTTTCATGTACATACGATTTTGCCGTAGTAAATTATTTCCATGTGGGAGAAAAAATCACCTAAAATTTGCACTGCTTAAGAAAGCCGCAATTTGGTTCAAATTTTGATTACCTACCCTAGTAATGATCAAGTCCCATACAAGAATGATTTTATGAGTTGGGCCATTTTACCCCATCTTGGCATTTTTGGGCTCTGTTCCCCTACACAAGCTCGGTTGTGTGGCGCATGTGCATTACAGGGGCGTAGGATGCACAACAGGTAAACAAAATAAGTGTGATTAGTGTGAAATGTCGCTGGGAAATGATGATTCCGTTGGTGAAACTCTGAAGCTCAGGAAACAATGTAGAAAGAGTTGCAACCGATGACGTTCGGCTGGATCGGAGGCTTTCAGGTCGGCTCGCAAGGCCTACCAGAAAGCTCTTCGGTCTGCTGAACGATCCGGCTGGTCGAAAAACCTTTGTACAAATGTTTCCAGTTTGAGTGAAACCAGTCGGTTGCACAAAACCCTTGAAAAATCAAAGGATCTTCAATCAAGTGATCGAACTTCGTTTGCCAAATGGCGATCTGACTTCCTCTGATGAGGAAGTTCTGGAATGCTTATTCAGCACACACTTCCCTGGATGTGTAGATAATACATCTTCGGATGATCCTGATGTATTTTCTTGTAGTTATGATTCTTTAGCTTCGGCTCGGAGTATTGTAACTATAGAATCGATTGAGTGGGCTCTTAATAGCTTTGCTCCTTTCAAATCTCCTGGGCCAGATGGGATTTATCCTATTTTGCTTCAGAAGGGATTTGATTATTTCAAACATGTTTTGAAAAAACTACTTGTTTGCAGTTTTGCTACTGGGTATATTCCCAAATCCTGGAGGGATATTACTGTAAAGTTTATTCCGAAAGTGGGTCGTGCGTCGTATGAAGAAGCAAAGAGTTTCACCCCTATCAGTTTGACCTCTTTTCTTCTGAAATGCTTAGAACGCATTGTGGATCATCACATCCGTGATGTTCATCTGGCCAACGTGCCTCTTCATGTGAACCAGCATGCCTACCAATCTGGAAAGTCCACTGTGATTCTTTTACACAAGGTTGTTTACGATATCGAGAAAGCATTCGCTCAAAAGCAATCTTGTTTGGGTGTTTTCTTAGATATCGAGGGTGCCTTTGACAACGTGCCTTTCGATGCCATATTGGAAGCCGCACGGAGTCATGGCATATCTCCAATGATTTCCAATTGGATTCACCAAATGCTCAAAAACCGATATCTCTTCTCGACATTGCGTCTAGCAGGGATTAGGAAATTGAGTGTTTGTGGATGTCTTTTACGACCTGATGCAAAACGCTCTTCAGGTAGTTGAGGGTTGGTGTCGCCAATATGGCTTTTCGGTAAATCTGAGTAAAATATCTATTGTTCTTTTCACGGAAAAGCAAAACCGTAATGGTGTTCGACCTTTGCGTCTCTTTGATTCTGAAATCAATGTGGCTGAACAGGTAAAGTACGTTGGAGTCATTCTTGGTTCCAAACTTTCCTGGACAACTCATATTGAGTTCAGAATCAAGAAAGTTTGTATGGCCTTCGGGCAATGCTGGCGAACCTTTCGTACAACTTGGGGTCTAAAAACCAAGTATATCAAATGGATTTACACAACTGTTGTTCGACCAATATTGGCCTATGGATGTCTTGTGTGGTGGCAAAAGGGCGAAATGAGAACGGTTCAATCAAAGTTAGGCCATCTCCAAAGGATGTGCTTAATGGCGATGTCTGGAGCGTTCTCTTCAACTTCCACGGCAGCGCTCGAAGTTGCTTTTGACGTTGCTCCACTACACATTCATCTATATTCTCAAACAAGAAGCACTTTCTTGCACTTACCGTCTATGGGTACTCGGTCTACTAGAGGACACTTCTGTGAACCGCACATCAACACACACCTTATTGTTTCCACTTTTGGTGAATTGGGATAAAATTGTCCTCGCTCCAAGTGATCTTACAATTGCTTGTAATTTTCCATATCTACAGGACGTTTTCCACGAAATTCCCTTCTTGGGAAGAATGGGAACCTGGATATCTGAAGAGAAGTATTTGGGGGGGTTTGGGGTAGTGGTATGTTGAAAATGGTCGATTTTTGCGTGACGTAGTATATGGACGTTCCCTATGGCGAATATTCAACAAGCTGATTCATTTGCATGTGATAGCGCAACTGCTTTTCTGAGAACTCGGTAAACACTTATTAAGTGAAACTGACATCAGAAACCTGCATCTTCAGAACGTTCTGTTGTTCTTGACCCGCTGTGGTAGAGAGCTATAGGCACTCTTTACGTTATATGCGTTATCACAGTGCTATTTTCAGCACGCTATGTGAACCCATTGTGGTACGCTTATTCCCTTACCTGTCCTTTCCCCTGTCCCATTTTTTCCTTTCCTTCTTCCTCAGGTAAATGGTGAATAGGCTCGTGTTCATTGTGATGGCACAAATTTCCCAAATGGAGGAGAACGTGCCTCTGGAGCCGACCTACTATACCTAATAGCTGATACTACGGATAGCTGTTTCTATCTCCAGAGGCCAATCATGCCGAATAGTTGACGACGGGACGACACTAGAAAAAGGTTCATAAAGAATTATTATCGCCGGTGGCGATGATATACATTTTTAGTTCATGCGATCGCAAAAATGGTTATAGATATGAGATTTTTTTAGCATCAAACTGAAGCCTGAAATTATAGCTAATGCATACATGTGTCGACAATTAAATTTAATTTTCTTACGTATGTTTAAAAAAAATCAAACATTTTCACTTGGATAACTTAGATGTAACACTTAGCTTCCATTAAATACCAAAATTGTCGTTTATGATTATTTTTACGAGCGTATTTACCAGTTGAAAATGTCAGAAACATGCGAAAAAGGTTGGGCGGCCCTGTCACCTTCCGGAATATCCGTTGCATTGTCCTCCAATTCCTCAACGATCGACAAGGAATTCTCAGGACTGATCGATCACATCATTCTTGCCACACATCACTGTTAACAAACAGAGCCACTTTTAAGGATCTTGTCCACCACAGCATTCAATTGGCTATAAAAGTACGATAAACGTGCCCCATAGCAACGCAGTGCGTCTGACGCAAATTCGAATACTTCCTGACGTCGTGCTTGAGTACAAAATTCCTCGAATACTTCCTAAAATTGAGATAGGCCAAACGATAATAATTTGGAATTGTTCCAAATAGTTGCTTGTACGCCAGATACGCAATGTTCAATCGTATATTTGGCATTACCATTGAGTCGATAATTTATCGGATAGGAAAATAAATCCAGTTTTCGAGTGCATCAGATGATCGCAAAACTTCCCTTTTACGTATTACCAAGCTATTATACATCACGTGGCATGGGCTGTTCATTCCGTTGTGAGTGCAATGCATGAGTTGGTGTATTTTTATAAATAAATTTTCGATCGATCATCTGTTCCGTGCGGCATAGGAGGAAATATTTTGTGGAAAATTTTCTGACAAATGCTCGTCACCACCGAAGATTCGCCCAACCGGAACGAACATGGATCATTTGTTTTTGCCTAGTGACGCAAATATGTTGGTCGTAATTGGCTAGGACTGTCACACTCTCTCACTTCAAACGTGCAATTAGTCTGTTTGTAGAAGAAAGAAAACAACGATTATTCAACATTCATCGATACAAAAATCAGCTTCTCTAAGTTGCGTCATTCATAAAAAAGTGTCATTGGTCGTCTAGCATATGTCGTTCACTGTCCATTCCCCAGAACGGACGTCCTTCCGCCGAAAATCCACCTGTTTTGATCAACTCACTCCCACACGGATTTTCACCCAGTTTTCACTTTCCTGAAACACCACACAGAAATTGATATTCTATTTATGCAATCAGTCAGACTCACCTCCTCGCTGAATGAAACTCGCTTTTTTCTGTACGGAGAATCGAAGGTCTTGGACCGCGGGACTCTCCAAAAGGCAGGACGCTCGTAGTATTTCTGTTCGCATTCCATATTTCTCAAACACTTGCGATCGATGATCAGAACACCAACAGTTCAACAGGTAGCACACCGTGGATTAAGGTACAAACAGACGACACACCTAAAAATGAAACCAGATTGAACTTGAACTTCTTGCGAAGTGCACGGCAACAACACGTGTATGTGTAGTAGGCGAGTGAACTAACTTCGTTACGAAAATTTTCCTCCTACTGCTGAATTTTCGGGGGTGGTCTAGCGTTCTCGGCACTTACAGTGACACTATCCGATCGCGGTTTCAATGTTTCGGCTCGCGTTTTCCGACGGTCAGCCAAGTTCAACTCACGCGCGCGTCTTTCCCCCGCAAGAGATGGAAGGGAAAATATTTTTCGTCTAAAATAAATCAGAGTCCGGTTAACGACGACGCTCAAGACGGACAACAGAAAACAACGGCGAAATGCCTCATGCGATAATCTCTTCGCCGTGGCGGCGCGGCTTTTTGGTTTACCACCACGGTCAGTTTGTTAGTAGAACAGGTCGGACGAATGACGCGGCGTGGATCCGATGCCGCCCTCCGGACGCTCCGCCAGGTTTGAACTGTAATACGCAGGCGCACGCATCAAGTGCGGCTTCAGAGAAGTTCTCAATGAATTTCGGTAGTCAATATGCGCAAGTCTTATGACGCAGCACATCCCCATTGAGGTGACCGATGAAATGACGGAGGAAGTGATCCCGCGCATTTGGTTCTGGGTTAGTGATCCATTCCAATTTTTACAAACATTCCCTACGGATGGCAACGGTTAAGTCGGTTAATTTGCCGCTTTGTTGATATTAATTGATTTGTTTATCTTGGATATCCGAATTTATGACTTGTTGTTCTGTTGACTTGATGAAGGATTTTTTTCTTTTAGTCGACATTCGAAACGGTTTCGTGAGATGAGCGCGAATGTGTTGTAGAAGAAATCAACAATTAACAGCTGGTAGAACTTGGCCGAACAGTAGGGCTTTAAAACTTTACCACAACGGATATAAATGCCCTAAAGCATGGCTATGTAGAGTTAAGGGGTCGTGCACAAATTACGTCACGCTTTTGAGGGGGCGGGGAGGGGGGGGGGGTTGGGGGGGTTTGCAGAACTTGACGACCCATACAAAAAATATTTAGGTTCCATACAAAAAATGTAACATAGGGGGGAGGGGGGTTAAAAATGGTCGATTTTAACGTGACATAATTTGTGCATCATCCCTAATATAAACGACGCATGCAACACACAAAGCTTCTAGGAAGGTAAACTCGGATCTTTCGGAACGTTAAGGATACTTGTGATTGAAATTTCGATAATGTGGAATTACAAATATCTGAAGTGCATCGGTATCGTAGCAATGCAGAAGGTACTGTATTGCAAGCTCCATCTTGTTCGATTTTCCGCGCTGCGTCGCGTTTGTGCCGTGTGACAACGTTTTTAATATGGAAAAACATGAGCATATACATGATCATTGGTGATGGTGGCCGTACACTTCGTAGTTTAACCATCGCGATTGATCAGAGCTACCTACCAGACTTGCACAGAGAACCAATAAATGGGGCATGGAATTAGCATACCATCCTTAATGTACACGTTCCGAGAGCTCAAACATTATTTCATGAGCAAATTTTCAATACGTCCTAAGTAACAAAAAAAAAAAAAAAACAAAAATAAATATTATTGCCTCGTATGGTAGCTTTGGAACTGATTAGTGTGTTCACTAAAATATCTGAAAAATAATGCTAAAATGGTTTTATATTGAAAGTTGCAATATTAACCTAAGTAAAAAATCAGCCATTGATAATTTTCTACTGTTGCGACTTATGTAACGCCTATAACGCCCTGCAGTTACGATAAAAAAAATGAAACCACCTAAGTGACAAAATTTAACGAAACGTCTGCAACGGTGCTTAAGCCGAAATGTAAACATGCCAAATTACAATCCCCTCGTGGTTCGGAAGAATAATCTCTGCGTGAAAGGTAAAAAATCCATTGATAAAAATTGATAAAAAAAATTAATTTGTGCGTTTACCTATCTTACATTGAATAATTGTCGTACAGGACCCCACCTGTTGGCAGAAGTTAACTCGCTCAAAATTCTGGGCGTGGAAATTTTTCAAAATTTCAGCGATACAGTAAACTTGAATTATTCTAAAATAATACAGTCAATCAAATTTTTGATACAAATTCACCAAAAACGGAATCTTAATATTTTTCAAAAAACCTGGATATTGAACCACTTAATTCTTTCAAAGCATTGGTATCTGTCACAAGTTTTTCCACCTAATAACAGTCATTTGGCTAAGATCAAGACTGTCTCGCGCAACTTTATAATCAAAGGCATCGGAATTTTCAGAGTTTGTCTTAACCCATTATGGTATGTGTGCCATCAGTAATCTCACGCTCCCATATTCATCCTATTCGAAAACAAGGGGTGATACACAAATTATGTCACGCAAAAATCGACCTTTTTTAACCCCCCCCCCCCCCCACTATGTCACACTTTTTGTATGAGACCTCAACATTTGTTGTATGGGTCGTCACGTTATGGAAAACCCCCCTAAAAGCGTGACGTAATTTGTGCATGGCCCCCAAGCGATTACGGCACCGGTTGATTCCGTTCTTTTTGTTTTCATGGGTGCTCACTTCTAACAAAATACAAAAATAAGAAACAAAACAAACAGCGCTTCAATCCTTCGTTTTTCATAGGATGAAAATGGGAGCCATATGCTTAATAAGGGAACCAATACCCTATATCTCGATGTTGAAAGAGGTGGGCTTAATGTAATATATATAGATAGCAAAACGAAATCGCTGTTTATTTAGAATATTTTAAAAGGTAACCAAAATGGCGGAAAAGACAATTTTATGGTTAGGCAAGAATATAATCAATCTATCTCTAGGAACGCTCGAGATTTGATACGCACAGCTCATGATACAGAACAGTGTATAGATGTAACAACCTGTAAAACAATCTACAACTTTTTCATAAGTCAGCAGAACATAATTCCTCGAATAACCCTAAAATTTCCAAACAAACCATGGGATATACTGTGGCAAAATCTAAACCAAAAGTTTTTGAGCTCCCCGAGCAGAAGGGAATAGCAACAGCATAATAAAATGTGTTATTTTGGAAAAATAACTGAGTAGCGGAAAGAGTTATTTTCATGTTATTTACATAACATATCCTGTTATACACTTGTCTGTCATAAGCGGCAAAATAACAAATATTATAACAAAAAAATGTTCCTGGAAGACCTGTTTAATAACATGTTTTGTTAGTTTCAATAACAACTTAATAACAGCGAATTTTGAAAATATTTCAATAACAAATTTTGATATGAATACGTTATTGATAACATTCCGAAAACAAAATTGGCTTTTTTCTGTTGCGGATAGGAGCTCCTCGAAAGTCCCATATGCATTCAATGGGATACGCAACAATAGGATCTATTGTTAAATGTTAATTGGGACGCTATTGTTGTCGCAAGCGATTTTTTATCGAAAACAGAGAGAAACTAGTTATTTATGTAACGAGTTGCAAAATGATGATTTTTACAGCACGAGTCGTACATTTATCCAACGAGGCTTGCCGAGTTGGATAAATATGACGAGTGCTGTAAAAATCGAGTTTTGCAACGAGTTGCATACAACATTTTTTGCAATGAGAAAAAATAATCACTGTAATATGATCATTTCCATCAGCATCATCATGCTTCCAGGTGGTTGTACGAGATCACCCACGTGTTCCATCAAGCTAGACGCAAAACTTGAATCAAGTAAGCTGTGCTATAACCGTCACAGTTTTTCAAGCTCTTGACATGGAAACACATTGGAAACACAGGTTGTTTCCCAAACAATTGCATTATGATTCATAATGCAACCCAAATGAGTTGCATTATGAATCATAATGCAACTGCTTTTTATAGTAAGGAAAAGTAGGCCGTAGTGACACTTAAACGGCAAGTATAAAATGCAATATTTTAGTGCCAAGTTGCAAAAAATAGTTTTCGTTTATTTTCCAAACAACTTACGTTGAAAAACTACCGTCGTTTTGAAACCCTTTATTAGGTGGTTCATTGTTTATAAGATTAACTAACATTATTACCTCATTGATTGACACATTCATCCAAGTGAATCTAAGTGGGCTCGATGCAGTGAAATCAATAAAAATAAAATGTCTAAAAATAATCAATGGAGTTCTTGATGACATATTTTTTTTACATTTTTGTCGAAAATGTGTTGTTTGTCGTTGAATTCCACCAGTTGATCCAAAATGTTTCATAAAATGGCTAACACTCTATTACACTCTCTATTTTCGTATTCATATCTAACTGAAACTGAAAAAAAAACAGGTATACTTTTCAAAGTGCTTATAAAACAAAAGGCTGATAAGTTGGCACTGTCACAGTTAAAATGTAATGTCAGTAAGAAGAGGAACTGATGACCAGGCTTGATAATCCTCCTCGAAATCAAAAAAGTTTTGCAACATGCTCTAGAGCGGCGTTTTGCTTTTGCCTCGTCGCGAGGGAGCGAACGAACCCCAAACAGAGAGGCAATAAAAACTGAGCGAGGAAGAGGGGAACAAAAAAAGAGCCGATGATTATTTCGGGTTTTTGAGTGCGATTTTCGCCTCGAGAGTCTTTCTTTGTATAGGAGTGGAACTCGCGAGAGCTTTTTGAGTGTGAGTGGACGTGAGAAACACAACAAGCAATTATGAGTGTTGGACGAACTCCTCGCTGCGCGGTAAGCTCGCGCTCGGTGCTGTTGAGGATTTGCGTTGTGATTTCTGAGTTTTATTTTAACTCCTCAGAAAAACGCCAAAATCGCTTCCTCATTTTCTCGCGAGTGAGTTTCTGTCAAGCCTGCTGATGACAAAATAATATTTTCTCTTACAGTTCCTCACGGAATGCTGTGAACATCGAAAATCTCGAATGGTGTAGTTTTCATTGAAAAGCTAGTTATGTTGTTATATTAATGATTAAATATTTGTACAGTCTCAATGACACAATAATAACTGAACTTGTGCTACAACAAAACATGTTATTGAAATATAATTTAAAGAAAATATGCCAAGAGCACGATCATAACAAAATAAGATTGCCCAACAGAACATGTTATGGAACGGTGATGACTTAATAAGTTAATAATAACAAACCGAGATATAAAAACAGGTTTTGTGATTCCGTTGTTATTATTTTGATATTTTCCTCTGCTCGGGTCTGATGTCAAACATTTCATTTTTTTGGTGATAAACTATATAATTCCGTCAAAGGAAAAGCTTTGCGACAAAAGAATACAAGGTAATTCAGACAAAACTTGTAACAGCTGTGGAAGAATAGACACCATTGAGCATAGAATTGAAACTTGTGGCTCTAGTGAAACTGTGGATCACAAGGAACATTGAAGAAAAAATAAAAATTTCTATCAACGATCCAACAGACATGTTAGGGAGGGTAATTGGAAACAATCATTATTGTGTTTTTAACATATCTTATTATGTTATAAACTTGTCTGTCATGAGCGGCAAAATAACAAAAATCATAACAAAAAAATATACCTGGAAGAGCAATTTAATAACATGTTTTGTTAGAATCAATAACAACTTAATAACAATGAATTTTGCAGTGAATTTGAAAACTTGTTATTATTGTGTTATAGTTCATCACATATCTGTACATTTTCAATAGTAGAATAATAACAAAACTTGGTCTACAACAAAGTATATGATTGAAATGATATTTAGTGAATAAATCTCATTAACTTGATCATATCAAAATCAGATTGCCCAATAAAACATGTTATAAAAAAGTAATACTTTGATAAGTTAATAATAATAAATTATGATATAAAAGCAGGCTATGTGATTTTGTTGTTATGAATTTGATATTCTCCTCTGCTCGGGTACCAGGTCTTTCTCCAAGTTCTGGTCACGAACCTGCAAAGATCCTTCCAGATGGACTTCGTCTTCCAGGTTGAGTATTTGATTCTCAATATTTACCTTCCATTTCACTGCGAAAATTGTTACTACCATCAGTCGAAAAATGGTTGAAGTTAGAGAAAATTGTTACTTATCTATTTGTTGCAATTATAATTCCAGGTCTTAAGAATTGCTTCACCGTATTCCATCATCATAGCATAGTGCAATGGAGCAACCAAGGAATTGGCATCCCTATCCCACCAATGCAATGTTTTCGTAGCCAACATAACTGTGGCTCAAGTGTGAGGCTCAAGCTGAGAACCTATCTTTTAACACAGCAGCATAGGTGAGCATAGTTTTAATGCTGGGTAAGAAAACAAGAAAACCATAACAGTCCCCTGGGAGCTACCCGGAAACATCAAATAAACCAATGCGAAAAAACGTTAGTAGAATACATATAATGTGCACTAAAATATATTTAAAGACATGTTTCACATCGTTACAGTGTCCACGGCCAAATCGTTTGGTTCCGAGTTCAGGAGATTTCTGACCGACATTCAGCAGGATCCGCCTCATCTGATGGAGGAGCTTCATAAAATCGAAGTGGGTAAGTATATATTGTTTGATTGATGATGGGTAAAGCCCGTGACTATCTCGCCAAGAACCTGGGATCGAATCCCACTCCCGACATACTCACAAAAATGTGAGTTCACCCTCTTCAAGGGAAGTAATGCCGTGGATGACGATGAACATGCCACTAATAGGCTATAGACCATATGAATGAAGCTTAGTAAATACTCTAAATATGTGAAAGCCTTAGATCAAATCTATGTGAGTCTTAACAGAGATCTGAGTAAAGAGAGTATTTACTCAGTTTTGTTCGTTTGGCCCAATTTTTGATATTGAAAACACTACGAAAATTATATCAAATGAACGGTGAATGGGTACCTTACGATATACTAATCATTATACTAATCATTATACTAATCATTATACTAACATATCTGACCAAAAAAAATATTCCTTATGACCTTTCAGTGGCACTAAGCATTTCTATTGGAGCAGCAGCAATTGATGAATCGTGCCAAATAGGACAAGAACAATCATTGGGAAGTTTCACGCGAACGGAGTATCTGGAATCGAGTTGCGTAAGTTCCAACGATGATGCTAAAGGTCAATGTTCATTAGTTGTTTCGGAGAGAACTCTGTAATGTGTTACGTTTGGGATGAGACAAAGGCACGGAGAGGATCCAAAGAAGGGCAGACAATTAAACGTTCCATAATAAATACAAAATTTCCCATAAATAATTCGAAAAGTCCCAGTGAAGAAACTGGGGTGTAAGCAGTAATAAATAACAAAAGTTCCATAAACAAATAGAAAAATGCATAAATAAATTAAAAGTTTCCATAAATAATTGATTTTTGAGCAATTAAAAACGTCAAAAATGCAATGAATAAATCAACTGTTGCAATAAAAAAAGCCAATTTTCCCACCAAATAACTTCGAATTTTCCATAAAAAAATCCGAATTTTCCATAATAAATTAGAAAATTCACAATAAAAAAATATCGAAAAAGCAATAAAAAATTCAAAAAATGCAATAAAAAATGACGAAATTACCCATGAAAAACAAATGCAGAAAAGTATGAGACAGTGAAATGCTGAATCGCACTTATATGACCGAAAAGCTAGCGTAACTATGATCGCAATTTACCGAGCAATTGCTTGCTGTCCGAACTCGCTATCGCTCGTCGGACCTAAAAAAAGGGATAACATCTATGTTTGCATTATACCGGGCAAATTCTTGAATCTGTGGTTTGCCTAGAACCGAATCGATGCAGTTGCGGTGCATCGGATATCGGAAACTTCGGCGGCCTTCTGCCGCCTCAGTTCCTCAATCCTCTATGCGGCTGCGCCGCATGGTCTATGTAATTTTTGGCTCAAAGTGCACTTACGTTTATTGCTCGTTTTTTGACATTTATTGATAATTTATTTTTTTGTTATTGCACTTTTTGTAATATTTATTGCTTTTTCGATATTTTTTTATTGTGAATTTTCTAATTTTTTATGGAAAAATCGGATTTATTTAAGGAAAATTCGAAGTTTTTTGGTGGGAAAATTGGCTTTTTTTATTGCAACAGTTGAATTATTCATTGCATTTTTGACGTTTTTAATTGCTCAAAAATCAATTATTTATGGAAACTTTTGATTTATTCATGCACTTCTCTATTTGTTTATGGAACTTTTGTTATTTTTTACTGCTTATACCCCTGTTTCTTCACTGGGACTTTTGGAATTATTTATGACGAATGATCACTTTCTTATGAGTCGTTTATATTTTAGCCCCAAAGAAGTTGGATCTTGCCTCATCAAAGACCTCATGTCCATACCCTCAGCGATCACTGAGATGATTTATTACAGTGATCGATGCGGAGGACAAAATTTAAACAAAAATATTGTTTATATGTTCAGTTACGTAAAGGAACTGCTTGCTGAACGTTGTCGTACCCTAACTATCATCCATAAACTCATGAGAACAGGCCACTCACATATGGAAGTGGTCAGTGTGTACGCTGCAATCGAAAAGACGAAAAAGAAGAAGCACAATAGATATTGATGTACCTCATGATTGGGCGATACTAATTGCATCGATTCGTCGGTCTGTGCCAATAAAAGAGGACGAAATGCGTCAAGAAGAATTTAAATCTATCAGTGATCTTTCGAAACGGTACAGTATTCCTCGTCACAATATAAACGGGGATCGCATTAAGTTTAAAGATATAATGGTATTCAAGTAATCCACCAAACATCCTCAAACCGTGGATTATAAACATGATGTGGATCAAGAAGAATTTAACACGATGATGTTGACACGAGACGAAATTCTGCCTAACGCAGAAACTATTGTACTGGATCCAATAGAAACGAAACCAATACCGTTGCCACATGCAAAATTGAAGGATTTGAAAAATTTGATGCCGTAGAAACAAAGAATACTACACTACTTTCCTTAAAAATTTGGAAGAGCCAAAAAGAGGAAGAAAAGCTAAAAAAGAAATTAACTATCATTTCGAATCGGATATATATGATCAGCTGGACAGTGAAAAAGAGTGAAAATAGACACAAATATTGCAGGTCGAAAATTTGTAAACTTAAGAAATTGTAACTAAAATGTGAAGAAACAAATATCTTAAAACTGTTTATACAGCGAGAATACCATCAAAACACCTTGAGGAATGAGCCCTCTAGAGGCATAATCAGTAATAACTTGTATATGCCAATAAACTAATGTATAAACTGATTGAAATATTGATTGATTTGATTCCCCGTGTATCACAAACCTACAAGAGAATAAAAATCTAAACTACAACAAGTTTTCTGTAGAATGTACTTCGTACAAACTGAACAACGTTTAAAACATTAGCGAGTACCTATCATTGTACTTGCCTAACAATATACAAACTCATGCAATGGTAGGCAAAGAAAGCCCAATAAATAACTGTGGAAGTGCTTAAAGAACACTAAGTTGAAGAGAGGCAGGCCAAGTACCAGTGGGAACGTCGAGCCATAAAGAAGAAGGTTAGGTCCGACGCATGTTTTATGACATAAATCGGAGAATTGTACATAGATGTAAGCAAGCAGGATGGTGGCTTTCATTATGGGTATGGCTATGGGATCGACTGTGGTTCTGGAATAGCGGATATGATTACTGTTACGAGTAACTATCTGAGGTTCTAGTTAGTTAGAATGACCTGGATTAGCATAATAATATCAATGAGTGGCTTCCGAGTTTTCAAGAGATTCGCGGATAACAGCAGTTTATTCAACGTTATTATTTGTTGCTGAAACGAACAAAATGGCTTCTGTAGATTTAAAGGATTGAATTTCAGGACAGCTTGAACACCTTAGACCATCCTTCTGGAGCGCAACGTTGCCTAAACACGGACGTATGAGGGAGACTGACACCCTACATATCGAACCCATCAACACATGGGCCGGGACCTGCGGCTTTACTTCCTATCCGAGGCAAGGCGTGATCAAATATTTTTGTCTCAGAAATACCGATGGTGTCAGCTAAGAGGACGGAACCTAGACCGGTTGGGGTGAGAGGAAACCATGCTTACTACTACACTACCGACGCTGGTGGTGTTCTATATTCATAAAGAGGGCTATTCAAATACGTATAAATGTAAACCATATTCAAAATCAGCATTTAACGCTGAACAACATTGGTGAATCAATTATTTTGTTTTTTTTTTTTTAAATTTTAAACTTCTCGATGTTCAGGATGCGCTGTGATGTGAATGATGTTTTAAACATACAGGGGATAGACAGAATGATCGGAACAGGCAAAAGTTTCACTTTTCAAAAAAGGTTGCACTAGCTGTAACTTTTCGAAAAGTGCATCAAATATTCTCAAATTTTTACAGTAAGTTCACCAACTAGCTGTGTATTAGTGGTCCAAATTTGGAAAAGATGGGACCATTCTCCACGAAGTTATAAAGATTCTTGAAAAAGGAATAATAATCCGATGCCAAACTTGAGCTGTCAAACACGATCGAATTTCGGTTCGTTCCGAGCTATAATCCGAAAAATCGATCAATGGGAAGTGCCTTAAAAATGAGTGAACTTTTTTGTACACAGACATACATACATTCACACATACATACACACATACAGACATCATCTCAATTCGTCGAACTGAGTTGATTGGTATATGTGCCTTCTATCGAAAATTCTTTTTTTGAGTGAACATTAAGGTGGCCCACACTTATATGAAAAACAAAAATTGCGAAAAATGCCAAGTCTTACCTCCTAAATCAGTTGTGTTGTACTCCCAGAAGCTACGTTCAAAATTTGAGCAAAATCGGTTGAGCCTAAGGGGGCGCTCAAAACGCTTGAAGTTTGTATGGGAAAACTTGGCCAAATGTATGCAGAAATTTTAGGTTTTCGAATTTTGCCGCTAGGTGGCGCTGTAAGCGTTCTCCCATGCTGATGAAACCGGTTGTTCTCTACGGGCACGAGATCTAGACTATGCTCGAGGAGGACATGCAAGCACTCGAAGTGTTCGTACGTCGAGTGCTAAAGTTATCTATCTATATATATAAAAATGAGTTTGAAGTCCCTTTGAGGCAACAAAAGTCACGAACGGCTGAACTGATCAGCATGACTCTTGCACGGTTCGATTCGTATTCGTGGTGGCTGTGTTTATATATGTAATAAAAAGTTACGAAAATCAACTAAAAAGTAGAAAAACTGTGAAAGTAAGGATTTTTCATGAATCGAGAAGAAATTCAACAGGATCGAAATGAAACCAATCTAGAGTGCTGTGCTAAAATGACCTCCACAGTTGTCAAACCACTGCAACCTGGCAAGACAAAGTTTGCCGGGACAGCTAGTGCTAAATAAAAGAAGTGAAATGACCTAGGAAATGACCTATTTGTAAGGATGTAGAACTGAATCAATGAAACGAAATATCTTATAGCCCTGGAAAGCCAAAAAAAAATGTCCATTCTGGTAAATTCCTAAAACGAAAATGGAATCAATACACCTAGGCAACACGTTTACCGCCTTAGCTATAAAGCCCTTGAGAAGTGAAGGGAAATGTAATGATTTTTTTCTAGTTTCTCCATGACCCATGTTAATTTCTGCCCGCTGGAATCAATAATCAATAATGCTTTTAAGTTATGGAAAATCAATGATGTCGTCAATAAGCCTTTCTTATTAGAGGCAGTGAAATTGGCAAATAACACAATGATCTATTCATGATACTTGCCATCTTTGCCCTTGAGGATGGCAACTTGTAAGGTTAGAAAAAAAAGTTAATTGTTTCGGATACTACCATCAACAACACTTACTGTTTTCATTTCGTTTCATCTTTTTTATTTCAATCATGTTACACTACAACAGCGTGATGGTGGTTCTAAAGAGAGCGATTAAAAGTTCAACACAATTCTTCCCACTTTGCCTCTTTCGATGCTGATCATGAAACCGTGTGTTGATTTTTTTGAATTCATTTTTTTTTCCTGGTGTAAGATGAGATGACCTATCTCGTAAATTGTGCCAAGCTGGCTGAAGTGAAAATAAACGACACACGTTTTAATTTCAACTTTCGCCGCTCAATGACAACGACGTGAGGGTGTATTAAAAATATGCTAGAATGGGTTAATTTCAGCTTGATGTTTGTGGGTGAATCATGTCTCGTCTCTTCTATCAATAGCGTTGCAATTTGAACGCACGCTGCGGCAGCGATGGTTGTGTTTCAGTATAACGGTGACTTTTTTGTTTTCGTCGTATTATTATAATTAAAACTATTATAATATTATTATAAATTATAGTTTTCACTTTTTCTAAGATGATGAGATACTAAGTGGGGGATAGTTTTTTTTTTTTCGAGGGGAAGGAAATAGGATAAGTCTTGTTGTATATCATCAGCCTTTGACCTCGCTAGCCTACCGCCCTACTGGTACTGGGTGTAGTCTGGTCGGGCCTTTTGTGGCTGCTGCTGGAGACGGTGCTGCTGCTGAGGTTGCTGCTGCTGTTGGTGGATTTGGTGGGGCTGCTGTTGATATTCCGGGATCGGCTTGGGGGTCTTGACGACGATGTCGGTAGGCTGACGGCTGACTTCGGCCTTAAAGCCCTCCTTCGGGTCGGCGGTGTAGGTAACGGTACGGATGAATCCGTCAGAGTCGACGACCGAGTAGCTGCCCTTGATCACGTTGCCGTCGCGCTGTTCCTTGCGGTTTTGGTAGTTGGTGAACTCGTCGTCCTTGACGTCGAAACCGAACTGGTAGGATGGGTTGGGCTGAGGTGGAGATGGAAAGGAAATGCACAGCCAGTTAGTGAAAGTGTTTTTTGGTTGAATGCTGGAGCTTATGTTATAATATGTAAAACCGGTTTCTTACATAATGTACACGGTAAAAATTCTGCACGCTAGATGTAAGGGAAAAATCCCTTAACTATTCAATGTCGTAATCAACATAATCAGAAGTGCTTTTCCTTTGAGATCGCAATGCTGTCAGTGTTGATTTGAGAACCAAAACAAACCCACCAGAGAAATCAACAGAAAATCCCTTCGATTTGCACTACTGTAAAAAGCAATACGATCCAAAGTGAAAAGTTGTTGATTTGGTAATGACTGTTTTGGGCATGAAAGTAAATATAGATGACAGGCGGTAGAAAGTGCTTCGCTTCGATTCGCACCTCCTTAACAGATGTGAAGCAGTGTAGTGGCAAAATAGTTGATCGTGACTCTAAAGGTCCTGGTATCGAATCTGGGTGCGGCTGTACACATTTTTTTTTTAATTTTAGTTTTGAAATCAAAACATTGTCAACATGAATTGGTGTGAAGTTACATTAAAATTGAAGAGGCATTGGGTGTTCTTTGTCAAATGATATGTAATTGATAACAAACTGATTGAACAGTAGTGCGAATTCAAGTGCCTATCAGTTTATATCACAGTGCAGATTTTTTACCGTGTAGTCTAATTCTTACAGGGTGCCTAAGATTGTCTGTCAGTGTTTTTGACATTATTACAAAAAGGGCAACAAATTGTTGTCATATTGAAATTACAAATACATTTTGTTTTATTATGACAACAAGATGAACAGAATAAGTTATGTCATCATGATAAACACATTTGGATCATGAAACTCTTGCGAGGCCAGGAAGCATAATATCATGCGAATGAAAGTGAGAGCTCTTCATACAGCATGGCACCATAAAGAAAAATCCCAGAGTAAATCAGACTGCAGCTGGAGGGTGCTAGAGGGGTTAATCGGTTCACCTTTCTTCGTTCGTATGAACCGCAAAGCTTTGATCCGTCGGCCTACGGAGTGTACATTTATGTGCATTTTGTGTTTTATTGTCCACCTGATTTGGCACAATGTGGTGTTATAGCAGCAGTGGCGGTGGTACAGAGTGCATTATGTCACAGCACCGCCATACAAATCATGCAAAACACATCTGTTTCGGATTGGCACGGTTTGACTGCAAGCGGGAGAGCTTACATAATAGCGCCAGTTGATGTTTAACCATGTAATTAATATCGCTGATTTCCTCGTATAATAGTACTGTTTAAGTGCGGTAATAATAAAAAACCAATAAAGTGCAGCGCAATGGCTCTATAGCCAGAAGAGTGTTTCATAAATCTCTTCTCGTTTCAGGTTCATAACCATGGACGTCGTCAATGATGCCTGACACCTCGCAGAAGAAAAGTAAGTGTCACATAACCCGAGCAAAGGGGGATAACTAAGTGATATCACTTTGGTAATAAACTGTTATCGGTATTATCATTTTGTTATTTTTGTTATCATTTTTTCCAATTGATGATAATCAGATGATAACACATTTAGTTATCAATAATTTTGGTCTATAGCGATAACATAAAAATACTAATTGATAACAAAATGTGTTATCAGTTTCCAAACGCACATTTCAAAGTTTTCTCAAAACTGAAAGTCTGGTGGACTTCGAATCTAAAAGTAGATTCCGCTTTCCATCTTCAATGCGACTACAGTACGAAAGCGTAGCCTTCAACCACTCTCCTTCTCACTGAGTCCCGTTGGTATAGGGGATATCGGCTGCGACCGATAATCACTCAATCAGGGTTCGAGACCCACTAGGCGCAATAGTTGAAACTTTTTTCAACTGTTAACTATGTCGGTAAAGTAGATTTATACTGTTTTGGTCGATAAAACAGCTCTGAATGATAACCAGATGATAACAAAACATGTTATCAATCAGCTGTATTTTTTCATCTTGATAACTAAATGAAATATTGAATAAAAAATTGAATAACACAACTAGTTATCAACTTGAACTCAATGATAAATTACCTTCTTATCATTTTGGTATTCGTGCAGTAAATTTGAGTTGAGGGGGTTAGAAGCAAAGGGGTGTAAGTGACAAAAATCCACTTTCGAGTAAATGAGGTTTAAAGTTTTTGACCAACTTCTCATCCCATACAAAATGTATGGAGTTTCAAAATTAACCCAATTTTCTCCGATTTATTGTATTTTTTCCAATCATCGTATAAATAATCTTAAAAAAGTTCCTGAAAGCTTGAAATCTGAAGAATTTTATGATATGTTCAGCTTAAAATCGACAAAATGGTCACTTACACCCCTATGATTCTGGGCCCCTCAGTTATTATTTTTGTTATGTTTGAGTTGAGGGGGTTAGAAGCAAAGGGGTGTAAGTGACAAAAATCCACTTTCGAGTAAATGAGGTTTAAAGTTTTTGACCAACTTCTCATCCCATACAAAATGTATGGAGTTTCAAAATTAACCCAATTTTCTCCGATTTATTGTATTTTTTCCAATCATCGTATAAATAATCTTAAAAAAGTTCCTGAAAGCTTGAAATCTGAAGAATTTTATGATATGTTCAGCTTAAAATCGACAAAATGGTCACTTACACCCCTATGATTCTGGGCCCCTCAGTTATTATTTTTGTTATGTTGGCTCTTAATTCAATCTAAATGATAACAAACTCAATTATCAAACGAATGATAACCAGGAAACAGAACTTGTTATCATTTTGTTATCCGCCTTTGCTCGGGAAATTACTGAAAAGGGTGAGTTTATTGAAGTCAACACATTCTTGTCTATTTATTTTTCACTATTGGAACCTGCGTAAAGAACTTTATATGAATAAGCTCAACTTCTTCGTGCGCATTTAAATTATAGGTGCTATACTAGTTTTGCGTAAAGATTTAGGCGACATCCATTTATTACGTAACGCTAAAATCGACATTTTTTGACCCCCCCTCCCCCCTCCGTAACGCTTTTTTGTATGAAAACTCATTTTTTTTTGTATGGGCCGTAACGCTCGGCCATACTCCCCCCCTCCTCCTAGAGCGTTACGTAATTTGTGGACGGCGCCTTATGATGTTAATTAGACCGAACCATGCCTGGTCGTGTGAGCGTTTCGTACGCATATGTTCATAAATGACCAAAGAGTGCTCGTTAGCTGAATACAACTATGCAACAGTTTGTTAATTAATTCGAAATTACTTCTATCCAATTGGACAGTCACTGATGGATTGGGTTTTCTCTATAGTTCACACTGCGTCCTGTTTATACAGCATGCATTTCAATTCACCCTATCAATGCACCCTTTCACGTGCGTTGATGGTTTAGAGAGTGGTAGCTTGACGAAGCTTTATAGTTCCAGTTGGAAAGTTTAGTGACCATAATATTTATTATATTACAATTGGAAATTTGTGACACGAAGCTTTTATTTATATTCTTATTAGACACACAGCAAAGTAAGTTTTACGGCAGTGATCACCAAACTGCGGCCGTCATGCAGGTTTTGTGCGGCCCGTGCACTGATTTGGAAATTAATTAGCATTTGGCCCACTAATTAGCTTCATAATAACAGTAAAAAAATACAAGTTTTAATACATATTGGTATGAGAATAAAAAACAAGTTCGTTGATACTGCTATTAAGAACTTTTTCACGAACTATACAGTAGTTCAACGAGATTTTTAACCCGAGCCTAGTTCTTCTCGGACATTTTATAAAGAAGTTTTCAACCAAAGTATTAGCCAACTACAACATTTTTCTGAATCATTATATTTGATTCTCCTAAAAGTTTAATATATTATTCATTTACTTAAAATATTGAGTAGATAATTACATATTTACATATCTACCTAGTTATTAACTTTTCTGTGACCACAATTTGGAGACGATTTCTGAAACTTTTCCCAATTGCAGAACACTTCAACAATCCATGATCTATTACAAACTGGACAAAATTATTCTTATGTCTTGTATTTTGTTCCGAAAATATTCAAAACTATAGTTAATCCAAAAGTTTGAACAGTGTATAAATCGTTGCTTATATTTCTTAACGCATTTTCGCTGAGAAACTACATTTTCCCCAAAATAACGATTTTTGAGCTTAATTTTACTCTACCGTGGGTTTTGGGTTTTCGGCAGAACTTGTCAAGAATAGTTTGCTTTTCATGAACAAAATTACGGGAAATTTTGTTTCTGTTTTTGTTAACATTCTGGAAGAGAATCTGTTCCAAATTGAGATATTAATTTTGAAACAGACTTTTGAATATTTTCATGAGTTTTTTTTTCTGAGGTTTATTCATGAAATTCGAGAATGTATTTAGCAATTCTACCGTGAGTTTAATTTCTAAAATCTTTCAGTATTTTTACAGAAAATGTACTTAAAAGCAGAACTACTTACTGGAATTCTAGGGATTGGGCAAGATACTGCTCAAAGATGTTCCTCTATAGAAACGTACTCTTGTTCGTTTTTGATTGGTGTTTCTCGGCGATATCGTTTAATTGAGCTCGTATTTTTTTTTTACGTTTTAACCTACTTTTATTTTTCGCCCATCTTCAAAAAATTTCCACTACACCTTCGCTCTTTGGGGCGGCACACTCAATTCTCAAAGTTGGATAAGATTTTATTAAAGGAAATTCCTTAGAAATTCGATAGAAATTCCTCTACTGAATTTCGCATTAAACCGCGAGTTATTTCAAGAAATCCTTTTGATTTTCCTTTGTACTACTTTTTCTTCGGACTTTTTTTTCCTGAAATCAGTATTTAGAAGCCGAAGTGATAAATGAACCACTCAGCAGTTTTTTTTCGTTTGTTCTGTTTCAATTACTAGGTGCGTCTTTATTCTCACGTCGAGTCCCATGGTTCACGAAGGAATACCAAGAAGATACTCCGTTATACACAAGCTGCCACGAGAAGTGGTTCTCACTTAGTGTAACACTTTTCGATGCCCTCATTCGTTGGATTCGCCGAATGTAACACAAGCTGAGATTGACCACCCAGTTAACTCGCAAATAAATTCCAAACACTGTCTGAAACTGTCTAGAAAAGCCTTTTCTCAACGCTCTGTTATGAGTACTGTCAGGCGTTTCTTCAAATCATTCATAAATCTTTGCAAAATTGTTGCTTCTAAATCAGCAATATTTGATACAGACATTTCTTTGAAAATCTTATCTACAAATTTTCAGCAAAAAATCGTGTTTTCAAAGCATTCTGGCTTCAGGAAGCAAACTTCAGAATGACAAGAAATGTTAGCAGATTTTACAACAACATTTTCAAGAAACTGAGTTGGTCTTACTCAGAAATCGATGAATCGAATTGTCTATGAAGTACTAGATTCTAGACTCTAGTAACTAGAAGATGGTGATTCTGTACAAAATAATATGTTTGAGTTATCAGAAGATGTTTTGGAACTAGTTCACTTACATGATAATTCAACAATTCATAAATTTCACTTGTTTATTGCGTTATGAGTTTGTGGAAGTTTAAAAAACTATTTTGGTGGATTTTTGAACAGGGTTTCCGGTGCAAATCAGTCCATGAAGAAAATTCAAAAAAAGAAAGATTCCTGAAGTCAAAGGCTTTTATTCAGAATATTAAGAAAAAAAATCTCTAACATAATTTCTTAAAACACGATAATATGATCTTTGCTGAAGACGCAAATGACCTTTGCTGAAAACTCGATAAAATGATCTTTGCTGTTGCTCCTCATCCCGAGCAGGAGAAAATAGTTGAAGAATAACCAACTCAGGTATGGAAAACCGAATAACTACAACCTGAATGAGGTATTAGGAAGCCCTGCATAAGAGGTAAAATACCTAAAATAATAACTGGTGTGTATTCTGTGCATAATACTTGAATAATGACATCAGGTATGGCAATACCTAAATAATAATCGGCGATATTTCCATACAAATAGCGATTTTTTCCATAATTCAATAGTACCTCAAGCAGTCCTAAACACCAAAGCAATAACTCGTTGAGGTATCGTATCAATACCTGCAAAATACCAAAATAAGTTATTTTCAATACCTGGATAACCGACCAATACCTTGTCTTGGTATGATACCTGACTTTGGCATGCTCTAGTTATGTGGCAGTTATTCATTCCTGCTCGGGATTTGAAAGATGTTTTATCTTACTTTTATCTTTCGTTTTCTAGCTTTAACTACTTAGATAAATTGGAAATAAAATTATGGGACAGATAAAACTTTTTCATGTTTTACAGTTTGGGTCCACTTTTTGTTTCACTTATTGTGGTAAATATCACATGTAACGTAAACAGAAGTTTGTTTACACACATACAAGAACGTACAAGTAATAGCACAATAATTATTAAAACAGTTTTCATCACATAAAACAAAGATTAAACAGTTTGTTTTTCGGTTTACAAATTAAGCAGTGAGCATGTGCGTGGCTTGATTCGGAAGATTACCGAGAGTTTATCTTTCTGTGCGAAGAGAAAACAATAAGCGTGTGCTTGGCATGGTTTGAAAGATATCTTGCCGGGAGTTTGTTGTTTGGCGCGGAAAGTAAACAGAGAGAGGAAACAAAGAGCATGCGCTCGGCAAGATTCGGTAGACTTCTTGGCGGGAGTTTGTTTTTCGGCTCGGTAAGTAAACATTGGACGATAAGTCAAGAAAATGTAGCGCGCAGTTGGCAGTAGATGATCTATTACCAAGAACACTATTTAGCGTAGCAAAGCAATCTAAGCATGGGTGCGATTGCCCGAGGAGATGGAACTTGGTGAGGTCCTTCCAACTAATTCTTTGCACACTGTGTTTTACATGGCTATCATTTTTTTTGCACATTCGCTATTCTCACCATACTATTATCTTACCGGAAGCTGATTCAGGTCCGATCTTCCTGTTTTAATGATAGGGTAGCGAACCACTTCGGTAGCGGCCGGTATTTTGGGCCCTCTTCGCTATAACTCAGTTAATTCCAAACCAATTGACTGTAAATTTTGTACACGGCTATATACTATACGTATCTCATCGCGTTCTAAAAATTGTGTCAATTGGTTCAGAGTTGGCTGAGTTATAGCAGAAAAGTGCCCAAAATAGGACCCCTGCCGAGATGGTTCCACTTCCCTAGGACTTATCGGATAAAAAGTGGAGATAAGTGCGTCTCACAGAGGTCCAATTTTGAGAAAAGCTGGCAGAAACTCAATTTTTTTAACATGTCTTATATGGGATACAGTATATTGAGCATTCATCCATAATACCAGGAGCACTAACTGTCCGTGTAGCTGCCGGCTTAGAATAGCACTACGGACCACCTGTTCCGGGGGTAAAAGTCCACCAAACAGGTAACCCCAATCCAAGGTGTCAGGCGACCCGTGCTGAGGGATGAATGGTTGAGGGGGTTTAAAACATGCTCGATCTTTAACGGAGCCCGTAGCGTGGGTAGATCGCCTTTTTGGGTTGCGTTGCGGTGTTAGATCTACCAAACCGAAATCTAGTGTCGTCCTATTTTTCAATTTTGGAATATGTGTTCTGATAATTATACTCATTATAGTATTTAGTCCTTGCTACTGGTGTTGTGATGACTTCCAGTCTTTGAATAAAACTAAGTTTACCAACTTTACTTTGCATATAGTTAAAAACCTCACCATCTGAGGCTAAACTCAATGCAAAGGAAATCAAATTGGGTTAGGGATCCATGTATGTACTAACTCTTCGAAGACTGGAAAGTGCTAGTACGCAAGGAACATACTAGAATCCTTATTACTAAACACATGTCCCATTATTGGAATGATATTGCTGCTAATGTTAAAACCCGGGTCCTAAACCTGGGGAGAATTTAGCAGTAAAACTAGGGTGATGCTAGGTTTCCGATGCATGGCCAATATCAGTACTCTTGTTTTGTTTTCTAAGAAAACAAAACAAAAACTGTATCAAAATCGATACTTTATTGCCCCTCAATGGCAATTGAGTAATGCGACATGCACTACACTAAGGATACGGGTAATGTCACAATAGATCTAAAAACTGGTCGCAGTGACAAACCCGAACAGGAATAATAAAAAACTGGCATTTAAAAAATTTGAAAATATCGAATTTGTATCTTGTTACAGCTGATGGAAAAAGTGCTGAATTTTTGATAAAGAATACAAACAAGTTCAACCACTACAAAAGTCTATTGATACAAGTAATATAATTGCTTTCAAAAGTTTATTTATAAGTTCTTGTCTATATCAGACATCTGCAATGGAGGAAGAGATGAAAATAACACTTTTGACTACAAAATTGAGATTACATATCATTAGTACGAGAAATTCTTACAGTTCGACTTCAAAGTGTCTTACAAATCGCTCCCCGCTACTCCCCGCGGGGAGATTCCGTTCAAATGCTCGTTTATGTATGCAGAATCGGTTAGAGAAAAATGCAACTGCCAAGAGCTGCCAAAACGATAGCGCCAGGATGATATGTGTATAGTAAAATTGAATGAAAAACATCAATTTTGTTCGGATTTTGCTCGAAGAAATCGACAAAAAATGAAAATGCCTTTAAAATGAAATTGAGCGCTAAATCATGTTTCAATACATTCATATGGGCCAAAACTAGCAGACTACTGATTTGGAAATTTTTGCCAGGTATTTTCAAATCTGGACCACTGTGCGTCTATGTTTTTGTAGATAGTAGTGAAATCTGCCAGTCTTCAAAAAATCTCACTCCAAGAGCTGCTGGGATTCAAAACCACAGGAGCATGATCAGTTCGACGCGCTTATTTCGTTTCAATCCAGGCATGCAATGAATCTTGCCTCATGTATGGGAGGATTGAATCCCATGATTCAATCCTTGATTGATTCCTACAGCAGGAAAAATGCATCGCGTTGCCATAGATATTTCATTTGAGTGTTGATGGTAAATTTATCTTGGACAGTTTACAGGGAAGTCATTTGATTACTTGATCATTATCAGCAGAATGGTCTCTGTAATCTGCTTTGAGATTACAAGTTCCTACATGGAAACTGCTGTAAAAAAACACCCAAAGAAGTGTTTCGAGACGGAAGAACGTAAAGTTCTAGGCTGACGGTTTGTGGTTTTATGGATGGCTCGCAGGGCCTGTCACCGACCGCTTAACCCAGGAAATTGGGCTGACCTTCGCGGTAGCTATAGGTTTTGCATTGGTGTTTTCTTCATGACAAGTGCCAAATAGCTGGACTCAAACGCCAGCCTTGCCGGAGATGGTGCTTTAGAAAGACAATTTTCCTGTGCTTACGCTACCTTTTTATCACAAATGGGTCTACAGTTAACACACAAAAGGGGGCTCATCTTGTGAAGATCCTCCTACACAAATCAAAATGCGATAAAAGCTAAACATTTGCGTTCAATAACAAGGTTCGACTATGTACGGTATGTACTACTACCAATTAGTATTGCACCCGTATTGCAGTGGAACGGGTAACGGGTAACAGACACCCGAAGGGCTGATTCAAATACGGCGTCCATCATTCTTCTAGATTTTTAGACACCCCCTCCCCTCTCTGTCACGCTTTTTCATATACTCATACACCGAGTCACACTTTCTCAGACTCCCCCTCCCTCTAATCGATGGTCGTCATATTAGAATGACCCCGAAGAGGAATTTTTTCTCCAAAAATAAAAACTGTCAAACCAAACAACCAACCTATTCAGCGCACTAGTGCACTTGAACGCAGGGATTCAATCTTGGGATTGAATCTCATGCACAAATCCCGCACGCTGGGATTGGAAAAAATCATGATCCAAATCGATCCTGGCATTCAGGATCATTAAGCACGCTTATTTGAATCATGGAGTAGAAGGATGCTCTTGAAAGACTGAAATCTGCTACACACTCAGTTGAGCTCGACCATCGCAAATTGACTGAGATATCAGCAAAAAGTCAAGTTTATTCATAGCATCACCCATCAAACATTAAACGTCAAACGTTTAGCCGAGATTTCAGCAAAACAGAGATTCACACAGCCGATCTCGGCATTCTGTTTTAAGTATGTTGGAAGTAGATATACTAATCTTTGCAACTCCACAGCCATAAGCACAGCTGTAAAGGCGTAGGTGTTCAGCGTGACCATGCTGAAGGGACAGGGTTCGATTCCTAGTCGGCCAAGGAACGTTTTGTAAAGAAAATTTCCTTGACTTAGTTGGGCATAGAATATATTTGTGCCTGTCACACGGTATATACACATGCAAAATTATCATTGGTAGATGAAGCTTTCAGTTAATAACTATGAAAGTGCTCATAGAACACCCAAGTTGAGAAGCAGTCTTTGTCCTAGTAGGGGCGTTACGCAAAGAAGAAGAAGGTACAGAAGTGAACAGTTAGCTAACTAATCTACACTCAGTGAAGTAAACTACCGAAATTGATCAAAATACCTTATGAAATTTAGCCATAACTGTAAAGTACACTGAACGAAACCCCCCGCCCAAAATCGACTGAGAGGCGATACGATCACGCCCCTTAACGACATTCGGTCGGAAACCGTATGGTCCACCGACCGAATGATGTCATCTTAAAACCGGATGACAGCGATATGAAAATAGAATGTCGACCATATGGTCGAGCAACTTTGTTTTTTAGCGATTGATAACAATAATGTCACCGCTATCTTTTTCAAAAAGTTATGAGCTTAGAGGCCAGGGATGCCACATATACAGATTTTTCTGTAATCATGCAGATTTTTTTGCAGCTTTTTATACAGAATTCTGTATACCAATATACACAGATTTTTGGAAATTATACAGATTATACAGATTTTTGAGAAACTTACAGAATTTTAAACAGATTTTTCGCGAAATATTACAGATTTCATACAGATTTTTGACAAAAAATGGTGATGCAGATTATAAAGATTTTTGAAAGGCAAAATACAGATTTAAATGTGGCAACACTGTTAGAGGCCAGGGTACCCTTGCGGGCACCCTTTTCAAAAAATGACATGTCCAGGATAGGACATGCGAAGCAAAATCGTCAATGTCCCGGGTGTCACGATCAAGGAACTTGTTACGCTATCGATGAATAAATTCGGTGCATCTGTGTGGCCTTCGCTCTGCAACTAATATTCATTCATATAGCGTGCGTCGACTCATACGCGAATAAGATGATCGTCATCCGATTTTTGGGATGATTGCCGTATGACTGATTCGTCATTCGAAAACACGATTTTGGTACTTTGGACTGGATGGTCGGACAAATCAGTCGATTTCGGGATGGGGTTTTCGTTCAGTGTATGGATGCCATAAGAATACCTTATGAAAATTGAACATGCTTATTATGACCTAATTACATAAGACAAACTTATGAAAAGAGCAGAAAAATAGTAAAATGATGCAGACTGGAATCGATCCATGAACGTCGAGATCACTGAACTCGTGCTCAAGCCACGCGGCTAACGACGCTTGAGAATATCGTAGTGTTAAATGTGTATAAAAGCCAAACTGTGAGTCGATTCTGCATCATAAACTGACTTATGAAATTCGTTCTAGCCGTTATGAATTGTATAAAGACCATTTCATAAGTAAGACCTTATGATAATCTTAGGTTTATTTGCCTGAGTGTATCTATTGAGTGCTTCTGACTAATCAAAAAGGAAAACCAAGAAATGCATTGATTGGTTTGATAATTTGTCGCATCTCATTTCCATTTTAGCCGAAGCAAAGCTGCAAAAAACCTCTATTGAATTTACAAACAGGTGCATCGAAGCGATTTCTTAGTCTTCAAATATCCGGACTGATCTCATGCGTAAATCGATCATCGAGCAGCAAAACTGATCGATCCCAATCCCATTAACCGCTACCTGTCGTAAATCCAATCAATAGGCGCCGAATCGATTCTTGCCGCCAACTGTAGTAACATTGTGTACCAATTTGCTCCAAACGTTACGCACCATTAGTGTTCACATTTTCGCTTTCAACCGGTACGCCGAGGTATCAAATCGTAACCGAATCGTATGTGATCATCGTCAAGTCGCAACGCATCTTACGTTATTTCGATATGCCCGCGGCTCCGGGTCCGAGTAAGCATTTTCCTTATTTTCGCTTTTCACACACTTCTCCAATAATAATTGGCAAATGCGCTCTGAGCCCCCCGGCATGTGTCGTCAATACCTCCAGCAGTACACGCTAAAACTGCTCAGCACTAAAATGTGTAAGACCTACTCATAAGTGCATAATTTCCAGACCACACAAAAATGTGTAGCAGTTACACATTCTCAAAAAACAGCTCGTACACTCTTCTAGATGCGAAATGTTGATTTTTTTTTGTTTTCCAAGGTCACTAGTAATCCTACCTAGATTGGCGTACAAAAAAATTGCGATTTTAACAATTTTGCGGACACTGGAGCTGATTTTGTAAATGTGCAAGGGTTACACATTTTTGGTGTAGTCTGGAAATTATGCACTTTAGTGCTGAGCGGCGTTAGCGTGTAGCGTCATGATGATGCGCGGAATGCATTATTTACGACATTCGTTGGTACCTCAACGCATCTACGGCTTGACCGTGGTCAGTAATCGACAATAAAGACACTCGGTGCGTGCCGTTATGGTGTACCTTTTTGTTGCTTAATTCGAAATGAGTTCTTGTAGGTTGTTATTGCATGTTTTCTTTTGGTAATGTGTGAGTTTTATTTATTTTTTAATTTTCAGTCAAATTGTGACAGAGTGTATCACACTTGCTAGCTCTAATTGATTATCAAATATCAGGTATCACTTTTAAATTACGAGCAACAGAATCGAAATGGCTGCTAAAGATGATGGGCCACTCAGCCTTAATTCTCGTGGGCCATGGCTCACACGGAGACATATGCTCACATATGTCATCTGGGAAGAGCAATTTTGATTAAGACATAAAAAATCACAACCAACTGATTAAAAATATCTCGTCGCCATAATTGAAAGGCTTCCCAACGAGGGTGTTTACATAACGCAACAAACGAGTCAACGAGTGTAACTCAAATGACGGTTGTCCGTAAAAGACCATACTGTTGTTGGTAGCATGTACTGAGGGTCAACGTACAAGTCTACCCAATCGACAACGACCAGCCACACTTGGTTTGGACCACCTCATGGATGGTGGTGATCGCTACTACCACTGTATGCACGTAATAGTCAACTTGATCTCGATCCCGCCCGGACTAGTCCACAGCCAGCATCAGCTCGTAACTGGTTCGGCGAGCAGATGATTTAGGTACATAGTAGGCAACTGAATTGCATCTAGGTACACTACACCCAGGAAGGTATGCGGACGGAAGTAAACTACCCTATACTAGTCAGTCGGTAACGGTTGTAGCTACAGGTACTTACGTCATAGTCTTCTTCGTCTTCGAGGTGCTTCTGGCCTCCTGTGGCTTGGCCTAGTCCTTGGTACTGCTGGGCTGGACGGGGCTTCGATACCTTCACCTGCTGCTTGGGTTGAGCGAACTGCTGCTCCTGGACGTATTGGATCTGTTTTTGGGATGAGAAGGTGGTTTGGTTCGATAGAGAAAGAGAGCGTAAGTATTGGGTTCACGTTGTGAGTGTTGATTGCATTATTTGGCGGTGTTTATTAAGCGGTTATACCTACTGGATAGTTATTGTGAAGTGTAGGAAAGAGTTTCAAGTTTTGTCGAAGGTTGCATTTGATGTTGTCTCAAAGTAGTTTTTGTGAAGTGCGAGGTAGCATATGTGTTAGAGCTATTTCGTAATGTGTAAATCTTAACTCTTGAATATTTCCAATTTAATTTGTTTCAGTCATCAAGTTGTTTTGTATCCGTTGTATATCCAATGTTATGCGTAAACCTCAGAGATTGTTATAATCCAAAACCGTGTTACCCGGGTAGAGCGAAATGGCAAATGAATGACAAATTTTACCATTAAAATAGAATGATTGAATGGCAAAGTTTGCTATTAATTTGTTTGAAATAAGAGTTAAAATAACAAAAATAATAACTAAATTTATATAGCATAACAACTATACATTAACTGATTTTGCTATTGTCATAACAAAATAATAGCAAAAATGTCAAAATAATAACATATTTTAATATGATGGTAAATTATGATAATGTTTTGATATTGTGGCAAGATAGTATGATAGCAACATTTGTTATTATTATGTTATTATTCTATTTAATAATAACTCGTCAATTGGCTTCTTTAGCGGTGTTGAGATAATTCCATATTCACAATCTGCATGCAAAACTGAGCCGAAATCCAAATTTTCATGAATTTTGGTGCCCGGGAACCTATTTAAAAAACAGTTTGAAGTTTGTATGGGAGCGTTTTGTCGAATCACCCCTCGTCGCATTTTGTACTGGGCGAAGCTGTCAAGCAGTTGACCAGCTGTCAAAAGGTGATTTCGAAAAATATCTTCGAAAGCGATTTTAGGTACCAAAATGAAGTTCTAAAAATCTGAAAAAATCATGGTGGTTCAGAAAAAGGTGCTCTTTCGTATAAAATCAAAAAATCAATACATTTGTCTTAATTTGAAAACCCAATTACAAGTTTTACAATGATAGCATGTTTTGTTATTTATGTGTCATCCTGAGTTATTCTTAAAAAACTAAAGAATTGCAAATTTAGATATGATGACAAAATATGTTATTCTTTAGTTATTGGTTTGTTATTCACCTCTACCCGGGTAGTTTACAATGGATAATGTTGGCTAGCTTTAGTTTCGTATCTAGGGTGAGCTCGTGCGCGCTTACATTCGCGGTCACAGTGGTAGAATTACAGCCAGGAGTTTTTTTATGCGGTGCAAAGCATAAACAGTGAAAATAGTTCGGAAGATTCTTGACTGGAAATATGTTTTTCGGCGTGAAACTATGTTGGGAGTTTGTTGCTCGACGCAAAAAGTTAACGGTGAGCTAGATTCGGAAGATATATTGCCAAGAGTACGTTGTTCAGCGCGAAATGTAAACAGTGACAGACTGTGCTCTACTAGATTCGGAAAATTCCTTGCCGGAAGATCGTAATTCGGCGCAAAAAGTAAATCGTCAGTTACATTTATGCGGAAAGAGCTCCAGGATACCGTTGTCTGGCGAGCAAAGTAAAGAGTGAGCGTGTGCGTGGTTGGATTTTGAAGATTCCTTTCCGGGAGTACGTTGTTAGGCATGAAAAGTAAACAATGACTAAATTCGGAAAATTTCTTGGTGGAAGTTTGCATATGGCGCAAAAACTAAACAGCGAGATAGATTCGAAAGATTCCTTGCTGGAAGAATGTTGCTGGGCGCGAAAAGTAAACAGTGAGCGTGTGTGCGGCTAGAATCAGAAGATTTTTTATCGAGAGTCTATTGTTCTGCATGAAAAGTAAACAGTGATCGTATGCATGATTAGATTCTGAAAATGCATTGCCGGGAATATGCTAGTTTGAGAGTGCGTTTTGTGGTGCATTGAGATTTTTACGTTCATTGCTCTCAGGGTCAGATTTGCGAATGTGGGGGCATAGGGCCACAGTGTGGGGGGCCTTTAGGTATATAGAGTTTATATTTTTACCGATATAACATGAAAAATGTATAAAATTAATAATCTTCTTACAAACACAGTAGTGAAGATATTAACCCTCGAGAAGTCGCGTCTTTGACTACCTGCAGTGACGCCGCGCTCACACTTTGTACCACATGCGTGCATTTATGATGGTGCGTGTACTCAGTACACGACGCGACCGCTCCCGGGTTAATATCGTTGTGCTTACATACTACACCAAAGGCTCTATGACAGAATCGCTGCTCAACGTACCATAAAAGTTACTGAAGTTGTTACTTTCCTCTCCTCTTCTTGGCGTAACGTCCTCACTGGGACAAAGCCTGCTTCTCAGCTTAGTGTTGTATGAGCACTTCCACAGTTATTAACTGAGAGCTTCCTCTGCCAATGACCATTTTGCATGTGTATATCGTGTGGCAGGCACGAAGATACTCTATGCCCAAGGAAGTCAAGGAAATTTCCTTTACGAAAAGATCCTGGACCGACCGGGAATCGAACCCGTCACCCTCAGCATGGTCATGCTGAATACCCGTGCGTTTACCGCCTCGGCTATATGGGCCCTAAGTTGTTACTTTATTGAACCTTTTTTGTCACAAGTTAGAGAACTGTCAAAATGAGAAGACGCTCAAGTTTTCCGCATCGCATTTGGAACCAAATCTGAGCAAATAAACCAGAATTTGATGTTTCATGCATGTTACTTAGCACATTCAATGTAAGCTAACTGTATTATCACTTGCGAGGAATATGTAAGCTCTGCCTCCACAAATCGATATCAAACACGAGGTGATTTGTGATTTTTATGAAACAAAGCCGCAATTTTACGAATTTTGGAGTTTAAATGCAACTCAGCTGACAAGATGGAAGTTTCGTGTGCTTTAGTGCAACTTATTTAGACCAAAGCATAGAAAGCCATAATGTGGATGATGTAGCAGGTGCAGCTTGGGACGACATTAGATCTCAGATTTAGTAGTAACTAATGCCTGAGTTTATATAGAAATGGCAAGAAGAATATGAAGGTGCAATTTGCATGAAAAATTTGAAGTAAAATTTGTAGTACAATCGTTTGTCTTTTTTTTGCGAAATCTAAAGAGAATTTCTACTAAATCCCTGTTGCAATCTCTGGAGAAGATTTTTGCTGGGTGATCACCATAAAGAATGAACACTAAAAAACTTGTTCTAACGTGACTTCTCGGGGAGGATAACAAAATTTTGAAATCAAAATAGAATATCTAGTAGAAAATGCAGAAGAAATTTTGGAGGAAATCCATTATTAGTTCTCGATGGAGTTTCTGGCCCAATTTCCAATAGTGTTTCCTACTGAATTTCTTGAAAAGCTTCAGCTGAAATCCTGGGTAAATTTTAAGCCAATTTCATCTGAAATTTGCTCGAGGAATCCATGGATTTTATCAAAAATACGATATTATGTATAGTGATGTTTCCAGAAATTCGATCCTCCTAGTGTAAAACTGGGAATCAATTCAAGAAATTGTTTCTCTTGAGATTTTTATGCTGAATCCTTCAAGAATTTGAGCAGGGCTTCACAATGTATTGTGTCACGAACTGTTTAAGGATTCCTTCTGAAAGACTTTGAAACATTATACAATTCATCATTCAAGAATTGATCAGCAATTTCCTCAGGAATTCCGATTCAACAGCGAATTCAATACTAGCTCTATGAAACATTTTTTGTTTTTCTTGGCGTATTATTTCAACTGGGACTTCAGCCGCATGAGTTGTTCGAATCATTTCAATTAATTCCCAATGAACGAAATTGTAGACCTGAGGGAAGGTCTAAAATGGTTTGTAATATCACTTTTCGCCACTTCAAATATTAATTGTCACTACGAATATAACATTGTGTCAAATTCACATCAAGCTTCAAACGTATGTCAAATCACTATGATGAAATCCACTTTATGTAGTTTCAAAAAAACTGTCTTCGTTTTTGTCCATTAATTCTGAACTGTTTGTGGTCTCAGTGTTGAGTTGAGTGGAGTGAAGCTAGTGGTGTGCTGGCACACATGTGGGACGATGTGCAATCGCGCTTCTTTGGTTAATGTGCGTTGTCTGCGTTGTGCTTAGTGTGGTCAAGCATTAGCCTAAAGCAAAGCACTTTACTCCATGCACTACTCTCTACGATTTAACACTCACTTGCTGAGGCTGATATTGAGGCTGGTATTGCCTAATCTGTTGCGGTTGCTGGTATTGCCTCTGAATCTGTGGGAAATCAACAACATGAATGACAATGACTGTATCACACACCTTACGCGAGAATCCTTTCCGCGCATATCCAGGACGCACGTTCATTGTGTGATAATTCACTTCACTTTACACTAATCGCACACAATTTTGTAGCTTCCGTAAATCACACACATCACCCAGAACCTCACCTGATCCTGAACGTTGTCCCGCAGACGGAGCTGTTGGGCCTGCTGTTGCTGAACGTACTGTGGAACGTGTTGCTGTTCCTGGGCTCCCTGTTCGTAGATCGGTGTCGCATCGGCACGGGCCTGGGCTGCTCCACCCTGGGCACCGGCCTGCGCCGCAATCTGCTGGTAATACTGACGCAGGTAGGCAGGATCTATGGCTTGCTGTGGGAATGCGACTGTAAGTCCTGCGCACAGGACCGAAATTAGCACTATCGCACGCATTTTTTCCTGGATGATGTTGCTTCTAGAGCGCGAGATCTAAACTAATGTTCTTCGATTTGTCACTACGTGCTCCCACACAAGATTAATACACACACTATCACTGCCCGTTTTCTAGAGTCCTTTCAGTTATACACGATCACGATTCTTCTTGCAGCTGCTCAACCACACACAGTAAGATCCACAGTGAGCTACAGCTGGAATGGGCAATTCGATTTATATACCACCCGTGGGGAGGTTGCTGCATTTCGGCTCCCCGGTTCAGGTGGGGCTCGAAATGTGGCTCTGTGAAAATTTCGCTCAATTCGATGCTCTGCCTTTGCTGTTGCTGCTGCTGGGCCGAAGCCGGTGGCTCAGTTCAGTTCGAGCTCAGATCGGTCGTTAAGCTCACGCGCACGTTGCCGGGTTTACCTTTCTCACATGGATCTGAGTGTAGCACACTGCATGCCGGCGAATATTGAGAGCTGCATGTTTATTTGACTTGGTTCAATTTTGCAGAATCTAGATTGACCTCGTAGATTACCAATCGATTTTTTTTCGGTGTATTCTTGCTACTATATTAGATTAGCCTGCGTTCCTAAGAAAGTTTACATTTTAACCCGGGCAGAGTTCAAGTACTGACGATCAAAATGTGATATTGGTTTGTTTGAGATAAGAGGTAAAAGTACTGAAAATAATAGCAAAAATTTGTTCTTGAACCATCTAACCAATAGCAAAATATGATATTTGAAGATCAATCAAATAGCTCACTGCTATTGGCTAGATCTTACCAAGAGCTAAATGTGCTATGATAATGATGTTCCAGGAGTAAAATTGAGATATTATTTTCAGTACTTTTACCTCTTATCTCAAACAAACAAATAACACTTTTTGTTCTCCATATCAAAATATGCTATTATTGAGATTTTTTCTTCTGGTCGGGAAGATATATTTGAGCTTCAAAAGTAAGATTGATATTTCTCCTTTTGATATAAGAATCAATCATACAAGCTTATGTTGACATTCTTTGTCTTTGTGGTACATTCTCTATTATTTCCTATTGACATAAGAAAGGCATCACATAAAATAATGAACATTTCTGATATATCTTCAGAAGTTAGTAGTTTATTGCCCTAAGGAGTGTTTCAAGTCGAACAAGTTTGGAAACCTACCAATTTTAGATCAAAAATCATATTGTTGCAGGATTGGTTGTATTTGAGGCCTAAACATCACAGTACCAATTAGATATTTCTAGTGAAAATGTTTTGAATACCAATTATTTCAAGTATATCAGTTTGTCTGAGTAGTGTTCTGCTCACATATATTTGAGCTCAACTCAAATCATCAATAATACAAACATTCTCTCAAGAAAGAAAGTATTATAGTGATTAAGAAATTTATCTCTTTTTATTTATATTTTCTCTAAAAACTCAACAACAAATAAAATGCTACGAATTTTTCAAGAAGCTCCACTTCCATCTGATCATAGAATTGATCAGTTTAAAGTGGAGCTCCTTGAAAAATTCTCAATCAAGATTTTACCTAAAATATCAATCCAATTTTTTTCAAGAATTCTCGCATAAGTATTTCCAACGAGTAACTGTAGCAATTCCTACGTAGATTCTACTAGTACACGAAATTCAATTAGAAACTTCAACGAAATATTGCCAGAGCTTCTACTTACAAAGATTTTTTTCTCAGGGTTTTGTTTTCATAAATGCATTCACCAGGCCTTTTGGCATAGGGAACTGTTTTCATTATTGAGATTTTTCAGCTCAACTCACGAGTCGCATAGCCCTGAACTTTTTCAATTAAAATGAAATTTCGATCATGTAAGAGCTTCTGTTTTTCGAAACAGTGTTTCATGTTATTTGTTTTGTAATATTCTTCACCTACAAGCTCCTGTTTGCTGCCGTTGCATCGGAGAGTTGCGTCAATCTTCTCCTGTATCCGGTTAAGGATCAGGATTCGCAGAGCACTTCGAGAACGATACACAGTAAAAAAAGTTGTGCGGATACTACGGGGTCAGCTTTGAGCACCTCAGCAGATATGCGATCGACTCCTGGGGCCCTGTTCGATTTCATGCTACGGATGGCTGTTTCTATCACCTGCACTGATGGAGCTTCGGTGTTGACACGAGTAATGCGTCGAACCCTTGGCGGATCATGCTGAGGTGTTGACAGCGTGGCCGACACTTGAATAAGATTTCCAAAGTGCTCGAATCAGCGTTTCAACTGCACGCCAAAACCGCTCAGCACCCAAAATGTGTAAGGCCTACTCATAAGTGCATAATTTCCAGACCACACAAAAATGTATAACAGTTACACATATCAAAAAACAGCTCGTACACTCTTCTAGATGCGAAATTTCGATATTTTTTCGTTTACCACGATCACTAGTAAACCTAGTTAGATTGCCGTACAAATTGTTTTGCGAATTTCACGATTTTGCGGACGCAGGAGCTCATTTTGTGAATGTGCAAGTGTTGCACATTTTTGGTGTAGTCTGGAAATTATGCACTTTAATTCTGAGCGGTCTTAGCGTGTGGTTAGCCGGGTCAGCTAGTAACTGCCCAGACGTGTCTTGCACGGGCATCGTAGCATTCATCTCGGTCCCACTATGGCGACGTGAGACATCGCAGAGGAGATGGATGTCACCGGTGTTTGCGGCTTTCTCGCCTTCGTTGGCTAGGGTGTCCGCCCAAGCTCTTTTGTCCCGTCTACATGAGCGTTTCACTTCCTTCTCGAGAGCCGAATAGCGTCGATTGGCTACGGCTTTGGATCCTCGTGTTTTCGCTCGCTGTATCGCGGCTTTGGTATTCCTTCGCTCCTCTATCTTTCTCCAGGTATCATCTGTGATCCACTGCATTCTCCAGGTGCGTAGCTTACCAACATTATTCTCGCCGGTGGCGATGAAGGCGTTCTTGATGGCACTCCATTGATCTTCTACGCTTCCACCTGCTGGAATATCCGCAGCACGGTTCTCTAGCGGCGTGTGTTGAACCGTCGCCCGATTTTCTCCTCCTGTCGATGGATCCTAGCAATGCGCAACCGGATCTCACCGATTAGGAGATGCTGGTCACACGTAATGTCGGCGCTACGTTTGTTCCGCACAAGAAGGCTCCGTCTCCATTTTCAGCTGATGTAGATGTCGTCGATTTGATTTTCCGTGACGCCATCACGGGAAACCCATGTCACATTGTGCACTGGTCGCATCGTAACATTGGATCATGGTAAGGTTTCGTAACCGTGTTCTGAATCTGACATGAGCGATGAGCAGAGAATTAACTACACGGTGGCGAGCAGCGTGTTCACCTCGTAGGCCAGAGTATAGCATAATTTGACCCGACGCCATTCTGTGTTCTCCGAAGTTCGGCCAACGGACTTCGCTCAGTCCTAGGATATCAAGCTTCATACGGCACACCTCATTGGCTAGTTGAGCCAGTTCACCCTGCTGGGCTAGGGTTAATACATTCCAAGTTCCAATTCTTGTCCGTTGTTTCGCGCTAAACGTCGTTGCCGTTGAATCAGTTCGTAATCGTTCATTTTCGGTTTCGATAACGGGATTTTGGTTTCGGAAACAGTATGTTGGCCTAAGGTCCCCTATCCACCATGGTGGGGCTGCCACCTTAGGTATTGCTTCCGGTGAAGGAGCATTTCATACTCAGCCGCTGGATGCCAGAAAAGATGCTGTTTGAACCGCACCTCCTGTGACATACTCTCGATACGTCCCACCTCATTCTAGCTCAAGTCAGAAGGACAACAGTTCCCAAGCTGCACTACCAGCTAAGCACACAACTCTTAGCTGGCGGTCTTTGTCATCGCTTGACCCGCGGAAGCATGAGGTAGGAACTCGTGAGGATCAGAGCTATGTTGGACGCTCTTCTTTTCAACTCACCGTTTTGCAGACCTTGGGCGTATTTCAGCCTTGGAGAAACTGGGGCTCTAATCATTAACAGGTAGTATGTTACATTCGAAATGTAGCACCTGTGTGGTAAGCACGCCAATTAAGGCTAGGAGGATATTCAATTATTCATTTTTCAATAGTGATGTATTTTCTCAGTAAGTTAAAAACAAAGAGTATAACACCACAACACAAGACTAACATTAGAGAAGGGCGTAACAATAATTGCGAATTTCGGCTTCTCCAGATCCTCCTGAGCATATGTTTAATTTATCTAGTAATCTTCTTCTTCTTCTTCTCTTCTTTGTGGCTCTACGTCCCCACTGGGACTTGGCCTCCCACGCTTCAACTTAGTGTTCTTTTGAGCACTTCCACAGTTATTAATTGAAGGGCTTTCTTTGCCTGCCATTGCATGAATTTGTATGTTGTGAGGTAAGGACAATGATACACTATGCCCAGGGAGTCGAGAAAATTTTCCCGACCGGAACGGGAATCGAACCCGCCGTCTCCGGATTGGCGATCCATAGCCTTAATCACTAGGCTAACTGGAGACCCCTATCTAGTAATCTCTGATCAGTAATTAGTAGAGCAGACTTCCATCTGTTTGATAACGGGATAAATAAAATGAGATTCTTCTAGAAGAAACGGAAGAAGATGAGACATGCAATGGTTTTTCCGTCCTTTTCACATGGTGGTCTTATTGATCAATTTAATAGTCACAGTGAACGGCAGTTTGACTCTTCAAAGTATATAACAACCTACAGTATGGCCCATAAAAAAAAAATGCGAAAATCTTTTTTTTCGTTCTTCGGTAATTTTTTATGTAATATTTCTAATGTATTCAGCTGTTTCAGATTAGGCTGCAATAAGGAGGTGATTGTCATACGGAATACCTCAAAAGTGTGTCAAAATATTAATTGGTTTCTTACATGGGATGCTTAATAGTTGCCAACAATTTTTAAAATAAATCACTCCTTCCTCAAATTTTCGGGGCTTAACGAATTTGGATATTTTTTTTTTAATACATGCAAATCATGCAGAAATATGTACCTTCAAATATGCCCACGTTTAGAAAACTTTTTGAAAACAATATCAGATGCTTCGGAACCAAAATCTAAAAAAGTGGCATATTTCAAAAGCCATATATAAGATAGATCCATAAATAACTCCACACTGTTTAAAAAAAATCAAAATAATTTCTTGCTAATGAAGGCTTATAAACCTACGATGCTTCAAACATTTTTTTCTGAAAATCTTCATTTATCGTATGTATACCTTAACTTTCAGAAACCGTCCCATAATTTATAGGACAATAAAGTTTCTTACTGAATCGTAATCGGATGCCTGAAGACATTGACTAGCTATGAAAGTGCTGTTCTTTAAATAACATTAAATTGTATGTGACTGGGAGCAATTTATCGAAAATTTCATCCTTAAAAAATAGCTTTTTTCGCGTGGACGTTTTTGAGATCCATATGCTCAACGTTATTTTTTTCAAAGGGGTATGATTTAAATCAGTCAATGTTTATATGACTTTGTTAGATTAGTGTACCGACTATGATATCCAATAGATAAATGTGAGGTTTAGCGGTTGGAAGCAGGTGAACAATGTCTTTGAAAACTTTCGCATTTTTTATGGGCCATACTGTAAAACCTTCTCGACCGCTAGAAAAAAAAATAACGCCATTCCTTTTGCTCTAATCACCCAATCCTTTATTCAAAATGAACACATAGATCAGGGGTTCTCAAACTTTTCCAGTTTGCGACTCACCTCCGATTGTTATAGTACGTATTTTCAAAAACTTCTGACAATTTTAGAAAATTTTGTGCTGAAAATTCAATAATTAATACTTTTGATCACTTCCGTTGTGCTATATGTTTATTTGTGTCAAAATGTTCAATTAAAGATGGTAGCAAGCTTGCGTTTCTAAACACTTATTCTTTTTTTTATCTGTATTAACGAGATTTTTAGCCCTAGGCTAGTTCATCTCGGGACCCACCCTTTACTTCCCTTCCGAAGGAAGAACCCACATTTTGTGAGTTTGTCGGGAGTGGGATTCGATCTCAGGTCCTCATAGAATTTCTACAAGGAATTTCACTGCATAAACGCATAGTATAGCATTTCCAAATCATGTATTTTATTTGAAATTGTGCATAAATTTTTAGATACATCATACATATCGGACGGGCTAAAATGCTAAATAATGGGTGACAAAACGTTGAGTACCAAAACGTCGAATGTCAAAACGTCTAAAGGACAAAACGTCCAAAAGTGTGTAAGTGTTCGCAGTTCAGTGTGCAGTATTTTTGAAATTTTGTGTGAATTTAAACCATGTTTTGTGAAATTGGTAGTGTTCGTATGTGTAAACGCCCTTGAAGGAACAATGGGCCCGATAATCGCCATCGCCACCCTAAAGGTGCCAGAAATCCGCCCGACGATAGCTATGTTTTTGTTTACGACTGTGATGAAAGTTGGCCTTTTCAGTCTTGAAAAAATTCAAATACTGTTATATAATCTTGCCCGACGTTTCGGTCACATTTGGGATCATCCTCAGGGACTCAATCATTACAGATTCTACGTCGAGTGTGCTCTGTTGAACAAAGGTTGTCCAGGGGATTGAAATTTCCCTCACAGCAGTTAAACGAATCTTTATCGATAGCATCTTCAGTGCACGTTGAACTAGGACCAATTTTATGAGAACCATCCCTCAAAAGACCGTAAAGCGATTTGAGGTATGTGGAAAAAGTTATTGACTGAAACCCGAATAGCATTGCAACGCTGTTTAACATATAAGAAATAACAATAATTAATACAATTTCGTCATTTTATCAATCGAACAAGTCTTAATAACTTTTTCCGCGAACGTCGCATCGCTTAGCGGTCTTTGGAGGTCTGATTTCTCGTGAAGTTTTTTACAGACATCATTCATCGACTTATTTTTAGGGATCAAAGAGTGACCACTAGCGATTATTCTTTGAAGAAGTAAGTTTTCCCTATACTAAATCGTATGGAAATTTTAAAAATGCGGTCGCTAAAATATAGTTTCTTCGATTGAGCTGGAATTTTGCATAGTTTAGCAAAACTTAGCTTAAAAAGACAAAAAACGTCAAAGCATATTCCTGATCATTAATTTCAAGCTAATGTAATAATTTACAGATTTATTTATTCTCTGAAATAGAAACTATGCACATATATGAAGTAAAAATAAACATGAAAACGTTACAAATAATATACACTCCCGATCAAAAGTTTGGGGTCACCCCCTAAAAAATATGTCATTTTTTAGGCCCATATCTTCGTCGATTTGCGTCTGATTTGAAAACCCTTGATATTATTCAAAAGATTATAAGTCAAAGAAATTTTGAACAACAAAACATAATGAAAAAACATTTGAATTTAAAACATAAATAATGGTACTTATTGTATAGACATTAAAACACACATATTAGTTAAATTTTACATACTAACTGTGTTAACTCTACATACCATTATTATACATGAAAATCGTTAAATACGTTAAATTAAAGACATCAAACTTAAATTTAATTAATTATCTTTGAAATTAACCAAAAATAATTAAAATTGAATTATAGATACCGAAGATATCACCAAATCTCTTTTCCATGTTTTTTTTAGCCAAGTTCGGCTAAAAGTAGTTGAAAGCTAATAGAAAATAGGTTATATTGCCGCTCTCATATTAAAATTTGGTCGACCCAATTTTCAGCGACACTGTGGTAAGTTTATATTCATTTTTTCGAAAATTTGGCAACTTTAGGTTAAGCTTACACACACATATTTTTGTAAAAGTTTCACCTAAATCATGTTTAAAGTTACTTTGACTTATTAACTTCTGAATGAGGCCTAGTGTTTTGAAATCGGACGCAAATTGGCGGAGATATGGGCCTAAAAAAATGACATGTTTTAGAAGGGGTGACCCCCAAATTTTGATCGGGAGTGTACATCGTCTACCAACGTTAATTCAATAACACGCATGTAACTTCTCATTGATTTCACAGAGCTAAGAACTGCCACAAATGTGTATTGAGGATGGTAAACCAAGCCAGGCCTCATCTGTTCCTGACTAGTGGAAAACATTTCATATTTTGATATGGAAAACAAAAAGTAATATTGGTTTGATTAAGACATATAAGAGATAAAAGATAAAATTTGCTCCTGGAACATCATCAATAGCAGGGTTCTATTTGTTTGATCTTGAAACATCAAATTTTGATATTGTTAAGATGTTCCAGGAACATTTTTAGATATTTGTATTTGCAGTACTTTTATCTCTTATATCAATTACATCAATATCACTTTCTGATCGTCAATACTTCATTTCTACCCGGGTTGATTCCCTGTGCAATTTGGATTGCTCTTGTTATACTAATTCGCTTGAATTTGACCCACTGACATATATTCAATAGCTTTGATCCAATAGGATGGAGCTTCCGTTTTGTAAGGAAAAGCTTCACTATCCAAGCATTTTCGGAATGTTTTCTTCTTTACTATTTTCTAGTGTATTCCAAGATGAAGGCGTGGTGGCCTCACGTTGGCATCTCTTGTTCTAATTGCTCTACTATATCAATTACCTACTCTCCCTTTCATGGCAAGGCGTGCTGCTACAAACACCGTGGGACCGTTGCCAATTTTGCCGCAAGGCTGAACGTTTTGTGGCTTATTAGTGAAGGCTTGCTGTCTAATTGAAGTTGCTTGATTGAGTGAACGATTCCAAACGAACTGTAAAGGGTCTCAAAATGTGGTTTGATTTGAAAGATTTTTTTTTTGTTTACGTTTCAGAGATATATGATACGATGCTCTGGGGCTTGGAGCTTTCGTAAACGCCTGTCGCCACTGTTTAGGCATCACCGACCGTGCTGGGATGGCGGAAACGTAGTGTGTTTTATGCGACTGCTGACCACATGGCGAGTCGGTTTACACTGAATTCTTTTTTTATACGACTTTTTTTACGCGATTTTTTTTGCACGATTTTTTTTACGCGATTTTCTCGAAGTTACGCGACTTTTTTTTACGCGATTTTGGTCATTTGCGGAGAACAAATCGCGTAAAAAAAATTTCCTTTGGATTTTTTTTGCGCGATTTCTCGAAGTTACGCGAACTTTTTTTACACGATCTTTTTTTGCGCGAACGCATCAATCGCGTAAAAACAGAATTTAGTGTACTTGTATCTACACATTCATTCATCTGAACAGGACAGACATTCTAAACAGCGCTTAGAGGTGTTTACAGTGCTGATGTTTGTTGGAGTGATTGAGTTATGATATGATATGAGTTATGATATATAGATGAGTTATGATATATATAGCAGATGACGTTAGGTTTGTGGTATTTTTGTAAAAAAAACATGCCTCTATTATCTTTTTACATAAATACTTATCTCATGTTACAATATTTTATTTGAAATGTTATAATATTCTAATTGTACTCGCTTATTAAATAAAGCGATCCTGATATTTTCGCTATTCATTACACGCTTGCGGCCTTCATTGAAATTGAGAACACTACTGTGTGGCCACTCTTGCCTCCTGTTTGTCTGGACAAGCGACGGACGGTGGTGATAGCGGTCCAATGATTTCATAACTGACATTAAAAAATGATCGATTCTTACCTGAGGCTTTCTTTCTCGCCGATAAAAGAGGAGGTATCATTTTTTCCCTCTGAACGACCACTCTGTTTCTACCGAACTTCTTAAGGGGTCGTTCATAAACTACGTAAACTATCTGTAAAGGAAAAAATGACTGAAATCTACAACCACCAGAAATTAAACAATATAAATATGGGTAAAAATTCACGAAGAGGGTGGGGTCTAAATGCCCCAAATTGATACACAAAATTTATGGATAAACCCTCGTAAGCTGCCACGGGTAATCACCGTTGCATCCAACTTATGCTTCTCGCATAATCATAATCATAAACGACCAAGTCAATCAAACGTGGTGTATGCCGCCTCCGTGCTGCCTTCAGCCAAGATATCACGAAAATGGTTTGGGTTATTTTTGTACACTTCGTTTGTCATGTATACCCAGCCGGTTTTACATTGTCTTCACGAGTTGTTCCAATACTGTGTGCTTGCCAGCGAACAGCTGTCTGGTTCATGTCTGCTAATTGGGCTCGATTTACATGTTACTCATGAAGACATCAAAGCGACCCTTAAGGTGGCATTAATTATGTTTGAATCAGTTGCATTTTGGTCCTACTTTGCAAGGTTGAAAAATCTCAATACATTTCGTGGGACCATATTAAACAAAATAAGTGTGATTGGTATCGCTTAAGACCTCAAAAGCCATTCTCATGCAGTAGGCTCAATGTACCAGTTATGGCTATAGTACCTCAAATTCTCCATAGTAGGTTTCTAACTTTTAAAGATGCAAATCAATAAGGAAAATATCGTGAACAACAGATCATGTTCACAAAAGATGGTTGCAATCATTCAAACTGCACTGTTTGCTCAAATCATGATAGAAATAAATCATTTTCCTTAACTTTTCGGCTTCCTTGCACCCTATTTCGCCATAGTGTACCAGTTATGGCTAGTCCCATAAGCTCTCTCTCTCTCTCTCTTCTTGGCGTAACGTCCTCATTGGGACGAAGCCTGCTTCTCAGCTTAGTGTTCTATGAGCACTTCCACAGTTATTAACTGAGAGCTTCCTCTGCCAATGACCATTTTGTATGCGTATATCGTGTGGCAGGCACGAAGATACTCTATGCCCAAGGAAGTCAAGGAAATTTCCTTTACGAAAAGATCCTGGACCGATCGGGAATCGAACCCGTCACCCTCAGCATGGTCATGCTGAATACCCGTGCGTTTACCGCCTCGGCTATATGGGCCCTTAATCCCATAAGCAATGCATGTAAATAGTGCGAAGTGGAACCCACCTTAAAGGATGTGGACAACTTTTTTGCATAGTTATACTTATAACTTTTGACACAGTGGGTGGATTTTCAAAACCAAAATGTTTTTATCAAGGGGATTAGTTGTGCTATCATATGTATACATGGAGATTATGTTATGCTAGAACAGTTTGGAGATATAGCTGCAAATGTAGTGTACACCACTTGTTAATCGCTCGATTTCGGGTAATATTTTTATGCAAATGTGATATATTTTAGTGAAAATTGCCCAGGGATCAGGGATATCTGAGACTTCTGAAAGGTGACCTCAGATATCCCTGATGATCTGGAAACTTCTCTCCCATGGCTTGCACTGTATAAATCAAACGGGCAAAACCTTATGTTTGTGCACTTCTGTTGGTACACCATTTCAAATTCAAATCATATTTCTCAACTTCAGAATAGTTCGGATGATCCAGGATGCCTCTATGGTGTGTATACAAGTATCATATTATTCAACTGATCTTCTATGACTACCAAAACGCACTATACTAAGTTTGAAATGCAACCGATGCGTAATTACCGGTGTAGATATAAAGGCCTTAACTCCAGAATGGTTTGAATGGCCTAAGGTATTACCATTGATGTGCAGTTAGTCTTTCATACTCTGATTTACATGTATGGGTCTAATGAAATCAGTTCTGACATGCATACATTAGTTTGATATACTATTACAAAGGCCTTACAATCACAATTTCAGAGCTTTTTTAAGTTGCCTAGAACATCACCAGGTCATGACTACCATCATTTCATGTTTTAAAATGTATATTTGAATGTAATTCTTCAAGTTCAAGTGATTTAAAAAGTAAACATAACTGTTTGTATGCAGTAGACAGAGTTCAAAACTTCTGGACGTTTTGGATAACCTGGAGATCTATGTTACAGCTGTAAAAGGACGTAACTCATTTCTATCTAACAGCTACAACCCAAACAAGGAGTTTTCGGCAATTTTCACTAAAATATATCACATTTGCATAGAAATATTACCCGAAATCGAGCGAATAACAAGTGGTGTACACTACATTTGCAGCTATATCTACAAAATGTTCTAGCATAACATAATCTCCATATATGCATATGATAGCACAACTAATCCCCTTGATAAAAACATTTTGGTTTTGAAAATCCACCCACTGGGTCAAAAGCTATAAGCATAACATGCAAAAAAGTTGTCCACATCCTTTAAGGGTTAACAAATGTGTCCATAACTGGTACAGGGTTGCTATGGCTCCGTTTATATATTTTTCCTGAAAAGTATGACAACTAATCAACCATTTGACATATCGATGACATTCGTCGGTCTTCTTCTTATTTTTGTAGGAATAGTTTTCCTTAGGTAGTGCGATAACTGGTACAGGCACCCTATTACCGTTAAATTATAGTTTTTGTTTTATAACATAATACTGTAAAATCTGCAATAATTTTAATTGAAATTGTAATTTTATTGTTAACGTAACAATAGCGCTTGTCCTAACAGTTTCGTGTTTCGATTTTTAATTTCCTTATCGTGGACTTAGTAGTATAATTCTATGTGTAGAGATCAGGATCATAGAATGCATAGAAAGCTTCAAGCTGTTTATCACAATGCAACCAATACAATGCAATTTCATCATCTTCTTCTTCTTAAAGTAATATCCCCTCTTAAACAATGTCTGCTACTCAGCTAAGTATTTTTTTATGAGCACTTCCACAGTTATTAACTGAGAGCTTTCTCTGCCAATGACCATTTTGCATGTGCATATCGTGTGGAACGAAGGTGTTCAGGAACAAAAAGAGATAGAGTTAAGTGGGGCAAAAGTTCGAGTGGGGCAAGAGTTTCTTTTGAAGTTTTTGAGCTCAATTCAAATTATTTTTTTCGGGTGTCAAGGTTGTTCGAAGACTTTTCGAAAAAGAGTCTTTCACTTCAAAAATTATGGAAATTGATAAATATTTCGAAAAGTTATGACAAAATGTTTGTTTTTGATCAAAAAATTGTGATATGCGATAGTCCTTCCAACGCATGGAATGGAATTGTATTGAAATCGAATTCGATATTTTATTTTCGGGCGTAGCTAGTCATATTTTGAAGATGCTTTAGCATGAATAACTTTTTGCAAAAAAAAATCGGAAATCATATTTTACACATAGTGGGGCAAACATTCGAATTGTGGGGCAAGAGTTCGAGTCATATGGCAACTTTAGGTAAAAACATAAAATTCTGAAAAATGTACATATTATCTCTAAAAATGATTGAATTAGTGAGAAAATTCGATCAAAGTTGAAAAAAAATGTTGTTTTATCTTTTATCTAAATTTGGCGGAAAACTACTAATTTTTGGTGTAGTAAATTTAACCCTGATTTGGGTAAAATCCAGGTCGAACTTTAAAGTGTATTCCAGTTTCAACATCAAATATTAATTGGTTTCACGTATTCCTGTTACCAAAGTGTCAAAATAGTGTGCAACGGCTAGCGAAATTCCACAAACACTAGATTCGAACTTTCGCCCCAGTGGTGGGGCAAGAGTTCGAATAGGACACAGACATACAAAAACTGTTGTAACTTAAAATTGAAAAGACATTTGGCGTTACTTTGTTCAGCAAAGTTTTAGCTCATAGATGGTAGAATCACCAGCCGCTATTCATTTATTTATATCTGCTTTGGTTTTTTGAAAAATATTGAATTTTCAACTGGGGTCGAACTTTTGCCCCACCTTACTCTAACGCAATTCTAAGCACATTTTTAAATCACCGGTTTTAGCATCATAGCGTATTTTTTTTCGACGAAATTTTTTTTTTAGCCCCGTACAATTATTGACAATTTTAGGCCCCTTGAGGGACCACTTAACTTTGAGATACGGACTTCAAACCTTGACACGATCATTTCTAAGCTAAATCGATCATTTTCCAATGAAGAACTTTTAACATTTCTGAAATAAGGAACGGCCTACTCAGGAGCTGACCTACTGATACGCGATTCCTCGACTACCTAACACGCTAGACAGGGCACGTTCACGTTAACCAACTTCACCTCAGGACAGCAGGTAACTATTCTGCGGAGCAGAAAGCCAAACGGAATTCAAATTCGTCATCGTACGCTATTTTTCCGATTTTTCATCTCCCTCGGGTTGTTGTCCACTTTCAACACATCGAATATTTTTATGACCCATCTAATTAAATCAATTGAAATATGATGTTTTTGGGCAAATTAGAAACCTGGCATCCAATTCAAGCTTACTTATCTGCCTATCAATGGATCGATGTGACTGAAGCTTTTAAACATCCCATTAGCAGTGTTCTCATTTGTATAACGTACAACCAAGCAGAAATACATCGGTGTTACGTAATATTGGCGAGCAGTCGCTTTAATACTATAGCACACACACCGAAGTCCTTTCACTCTCGGTCGACTAAACTTGAATTAATCATTCCGGCTGGCAGTTCTCCCCCGGCTGCAACTCTGTTGGCCATACATACATACCTAACCTACCAACTTGGAGACGACCGATAATCAGTGTAATGCGCCGCGCCGCGGCTGTATGAAGGCATCGATTCACAACAGTGCAACAGACGACGTCGGACGACGACAACGATCGACCAATATTCGCCTCGAAGAAGAACACCAAGAGAGAACACCAGCAGAGACCTCGTCGACAATTTCGTCGTCCGTGAGGGCCAGCCGCCAGATACCTAACGCGATCTAAACGTAATATTTTAGAAAATGATTCGTTCATAATGGCGGACTGAGATTTGTTAAGAGAAGTTCTATGCCGCCCAGGTTGAGGGTGTTTCTTTGTTTCAATATGTTTTTTTTTAATTTGTCTTGATTTTCTAATGAAAAAAAAACAAGTATTTTTTATTGTTCACTTTATAAAAGATATTGTTCATTACTGATGTTTGTTTATTGAACAAGTAAAATACTAAATCATAAACATATATTACCTTATTTATTTTTTCATTTATACACTACATACTTATCTGGGAGTAATGATTGTTAAATAATTCAATATACATAAAATTGCGTGTGCTTTAAACTATATGAACAATATGAAAATCAGCGTTTACCAAGAATATTGTTGGTTCTACAATCTTGTTTGTAAACGAAGGACTCAACGGTATTGGAAGCAACTACACTGCCACTCACTTCTAAAAAGCAGTATACTTCAACCGGTCATGATTCGCTCGAGAAAAGGCTTTCCCAGTCTGCGGACAGTGGGTCGCGACATGTACCCTACCACACTACACTGACTGACTGCGCTGCCTATACAGTTTGTACCTATGTAGGTCCCGCACGCACCGAATGCAGGTCAACCACTTTCGATCAGCTGGTTGACAACGCACATTTTGTGGCGTTGCGAGTACGCGTTCCGCTCCCTTCTGATGTGGTGTGGGAAAACTGAAACTTGCCTCTCAGCAGATTGATTTCAGCACCCAGGCAGGTCGTTCTTGTTCGATTTCTTAATTCGATAGTGTCACAGCCGCAGCAGCAAGATCAATACCTCGTATGAAACTCGATCAGGGAGTTTCGTTTCTGTTGGCTTCGTTCCGATGGTGGAGATGTATACGATTTACGTGGTGTTGAAATTGGATCGTTGATTTTCTTAAGTGCTTCAATAATGAACCTAAAGTTAACGTATGCACCCCCATGATTTTTATTGCTTATTTGGATGGGCATATGTATTTCTCATGTGTTTAAACAAGAACGACCTAAAGTTTGGGATTCCTTTAACACGGTGCCACTCACTTAACGCCTGGTATAATTTGAAATACCTACTTTACAACAAATCCTGGTGCGTTATAGGGTATGTGTGCCATCAGTAATCTCACGCTCCCATATTCATCTTATTCGAAAACAAGCAATTACGGCACCGATTGATTCCGTTCTTTTTTGTTTTCATGGGTGCTCACTTCTAACAAAAAATACAAAAATAGGAAACAAAATAAACAGCGCTTCAATCCTTTGTTTTTCGTAGGATGAAAATGGGAGCCACATGATTAATAAGAGAACCAATACCCTACATATTAAGTAATTTCTGGGAAATTTCCAGAAAAAAAACTGTTGGACAATGGACAAAATCAACCTCACTTCCTGCAGTAACCTTGGATTCCACCATTCATTTTGGCAATAATTCGTCAATAATTTCCGTTTTGATGTTCTTCTTCTTGGCGTAACGTCTCCACTAGGATAAAGTCTGCTGCCCTGCTTTATGATCTCCACAATTATTGACTGAGTGCTACCTCTGTCAATGACCATTTTGCATGGGCATATCATGTGGCAGGCACGAAGATGCTTGATGCCCAAGGAAATCAAAGATATTTCCTTTACGAAAGGATGCTGGACCGATTGGGAATCGATCCGATACCCTCAGCCTAGCCATGGGATTTCAACAGACTATGAAATAGATTAAATGTTTGGTACGTGATTTCACCGCTACGTGGCGCTAGTGCGCTATAAAAAATATTGAGTTTTCACATGTTTTATCTCATGATCCAAGCGACACGTAGCGGAAAATCACCAATCCACAGATATCGCCATTTGGGCGCCATAAGCCTCCCCAAAAACTATTTCCTGAAGACAATAATCATTACATAAAACATGTGAACCAAAGATTACCACAGATCACGTCATTAAAGAGCCATTTACCTTCCCAAAAGCTTTGCTTAAGATATAAACTGTCTAGGTGACCTGGATCATGAGAAATCCATAAGATAAAATATATAAAAATGTTTCTGCTTTGTGCACAATAGCTCCACGTTGCGGAAGAATTACTTACCACACATTCCACTATTTGAGAACCATGAGTCCTCTGAGAAACCTTGCTGATGACAGGAACTTTATAGATGGTCTGGATAATGAGATATTCATGAGATAAAACATGTGAAAACACACTGAAAGACATTTGCCAGAAAATACCGTTTCCTAGAAAACCGTTTGCCAGAAAGAACCATTTCTTAGAAAATTATTTGCCAAAATGTACTTTTCCCCAGAAATTTTTAGTAATAACATTTTCTTGAGTTGTATGTAATAGTGCAAGAAATATTTATGTAACGAGTTGCACAAAGCTGATTTTTTTTCAGCACGAGTGGATAAATACGAAGAGTGCTGAAAAAATCGAGTTTTGCAACGAGTTCCATACAAAATTTAATGAATGATTTTTTTCATTATACAACTCATTTGAGTTGCATAATGTTCATAATGCAACTCAAATGAGTTGCATAATGAACATTATGCAACTATTTTTTCATTATGCAACTCATTTCAGTTGCATAATGAACCGGTACGGAAAAGTTGGTCATTATGATACTGAAATTAGTTGTATAAAATAGAAATTATGACACTGAATTGCATAAAATATTATTTTTGTTCAGATTTGGATGCGAAAGTTAAAAAGGCACGGACACGTTTAATGCTTCCAGTGAGCTATTTGCTTTTTGAAGGAAGCACGACCTAGACAACGGACTAGCATGCAACGCCCAGTGGCACAGCCGAAAACTTTTCCAGACAGCTGCGGCGGGAATCGAACCCGCGCTCCTCAGCACGATGTGACTAAAGGCTTGGTGACCTTAGCCTCACAACCATGAAGCCACATAAATAAATTATGGGAACTGATTGAATAGCAAACAAGAAATGGCATAAGGCTAATTTTTAGACAACAGCCTATAGTTGAGGGCAAACCACTCTGAAACAAAAAAATGATGTGAACTAGAACCTTACAAACTTCACAATACATGAAGTCTGATATGTTGTTTAATTATTTTATTGAACTTTCCACAACAGCTTATTTTTTTCAATTAGAGCAATTTCACAAATTTGTTTTGTAGAAAAGTTTATCGACCAGATGTTTACCATCCCTCTGGTATTGCAGAAATCCGCGAATACAACGTGCCCACACATTACTTGTTCATCGATTTCAAATCGGCGTATGATACAATCGATCGAGAACCGCTATGGCAGATTATGCACGAATACGGATTTCCGGATAAACTGATACGATTGATCAAGGCGACGATGGATCGAGTGATGTGCGTAGTTCGAGTATCAGGGACACTTTCGAATCCCTTCGAATCTCGCAGAGGGTTACGGCAAGGTGATGGTCTTTCGTGCTTGCTATTCAACATTGCGTTAGAAGGTGTAACAAGGAGAGCGGGGATAAACACGAGTGGGACGATTTTCACGAAGTCCGTTCAGCTGCTTGGTTTCGCTGATGATATTGATATCATTGCTCGTAAATTTGAGACAATGGCGGAGACGTACATCCGACTAAAGAGTGAAGCCAGGCGAATCAGATTAGTCATTAATATGTCGAAGACAAAGTACATGATGACAAAGGGCTCCAGGGAGGAATCACCGCGCCCGCCACCCCGATTTTATATCGACAGTGATGAAATCGAGGCGGTTGAAGAATTTGTATACTTGGGCTCACTGGTGACCGCCGACAACGACACCAGCAGAAAAATTCAAAGGCGCATTGTGGCAGGAAATCGTGCATCGCACAATTCTGGAGCAACATTTGTAAAGGGCATACAAGCATTGGTAAACAATGACTTCACACGTCGCTCCTGAGCCCCCATCAGCTTATGCACACAAACTAAGACCGTTATCAGATAGAACGAACATCGATCTTTCGAATAACGGTGTTCATTTGCGTGGGCGGGCTGCTGTTATGCCCTATGGAGCGTTTTCAAAAAAAGACACAAGACCTCTTGGGCACTTTTCAAATGTTGCTCCAGAATTGTTAAAGCATTTTAACATTTCTTAAAAATCATTGGAAAATCGATGTTCTGGTCACCTTTCAGACGTCATTAATTCTTTTGTATTGAGTCGCAAAAACTACCATATTCTAAATGTTTCCTCAACCATTCTATTATAGTACAAGAGTTTAAGAGAGTTGATTACACTCTAATATTATTTTCCTTAAAGTTAGACGGAACATACAATTTTCCATGAAAAAGAAAATAAACATATTTTAACAATGATCATTAGTGTGGGTCATCGGAACCGTTTCCTCAGATCAAAGCTTTTTTAATTCCGTTTCGGGTCCTGAGTATCTGTACAAAATTTGAGCACGATCGGTTGCGTCTACACTTTGCGCATTGCAATTGAAATTTGTATGGGTTTTTGTATGAGCAAACATATTTTTTGCATGTTTGTCATCAGTTCAAAAAGTTTGTCTGAAACTTTTTAACCGATACTATTAAATGATAGCTTAGAATGTTCAGAAAAACTTTGTTGGAGACCGCAAAGCGATCCGATGCTTGTAAAAATAGTTATAATCAACGAACCGCATGCATGTGTTTAAGTTTTCCCATGTAAAGGAATAACAATAGCAACAAAATCATGCTGCTTCGCCAAGCAATGCCAACGCTATAACTTTTTTCATAAGCATCATATCACTTCGCGGTCTTCGACAAAGTTTTTCAGGACACCCTAGGCTATGTTTTCACTTTATCGGTTACGCGGTTTTAGAAAATAATCGAGCTTGTTATGAGAGAAATGCAAAAAAGTGTGTTTTACCATGTGAAACCCCATACAAACTTCAAACGCGATGCGCAAAATGTAGACATAACCGATCGTGCCCAAATTTAGCACACTTCTTTAGGTCCTGAAATGGGATCAAAAAAGCTTTGATCTGATGGGATACCATTGAATTTTTCATTTTTCCATATAAATGATGACCCACTCTAATGATCATACAAGCTCAAAATGTTTTCGTCTTAAAAAATCTGGATCCAAAATAGGCTTCAAGGAAAAATATAAAAGCGTAGAGGCACTCAAACATAAAAGGCAGACAAATTAAAAACTAAAATTCACAAAATTGCAAACTAAAAAGAATCACATTTCAAAGCATATTTGAATCGATTTGAGATAACAAAAAATGATATTTATATCAAAATCAAAAATTTGTATTAGAGTACATACATACATTTATTTGTTCAACATCATTAAGACAAGACATAATCAACAATAGTACCTACGCCACAATACTCGGTTTGTGGCTGCCGCTCTCCATCCTCGGTCGCGCCCAATGCTCGCCATGTCACACTCCACCTGGTCCGCCCATCGTGCTCTCTGCGCTTCACGCCTTCCTGTGCCAACCGGATCCGTTGCAAACACCAGCTTTGCAGAGTTGTTGTCCGGCATTCTTGCAACATGCCCTGCCCACCGTATCCTTCCGGCTTTGGCCACTTTCTGGATGCTGGGTTCGCCGTAAAGTGTAGCGAGCTCGTTGTTTCATCCTTCTCCGCCACACACCGTTCTCCTGCACACCGCCGAAGATCGTTCTTAGCACGCGTCGCTCGAAAACTCCGAGTGCTTGCAGGTCCTCCTCGAGCATGGTCCATGTCTCGTGCCCGTAGAGGATCACCGGTCTTATTAGCGTTTTGTACATGGTGCATTTGGTGCGTGGGTGAATCTTTTTCGACCGCAGTTTCTTGTGGAGCCCGTAGTAGGCCCGACTTCCGCTGATGATGCGCCTCCGAATTTCACGGCTCACGTTGTTGTCAGCCGTCAGTAAGGATCCGAGGTAGACGAATTCCTCCATCACCTCGAAAGTATCCCCGTCTATCGTAACATTACTACCCAGACGGATCCGGTCGTGTTCGGTTCCGCCTACCAGCATGTACTTTGTTTTTGAGGCATTCACCACCAGTCCGACCTTTGCTGCTTCGCGTTTCAGGCGGGTGTACAGTTCTGCCACCGTTCCAAATGTTCTAGCGATAATGTCCATGTCGTCCGCAAAGCACACAAATTGACCGGATTTTGTGAAAATCGTTCCCCGGCTGTTGAGCCCGGCTCGTCGCATCACACCTTCCAGCGCGATGTTGAAGAGTAGACATGAGAGTCCGTCACCTTGTCGCAGTCCCCGGCGAGATACGAATGAACTGGATAGTTCACCCGAAACCCTTACGCAGTTTTGCACACCGTCCATCGTTGCTTTAATCAGTCTAGTCAGCTTCCCAGGAAAGCCGTTTTCGTCCATGATTCTTCATAGCTCTGCGCGGTCGATACTATCGTATGCCGCTTTGAAGTCGATGAACAGGTGGTGCGTTGGGACCTGGTATTCACGGCATTTCTGGAGGATTTGCCGTACGGTAAAGATCTGGTCCGTTGTCGACCGGCCGTCGATGAAGCCGGCTTGATAACTTCCCACGAACTCATTTGTTTTAGGTGACAGACGACGGATGATGATCTGGGATAGCACTTTGTAGGCAGCATTCAAAATAGTGATTGCCCTGAAGTTCTCACATTCCAAATGGTCGCCTTTCTTGTGAATGGGGCAGATTACCCCTTCCTTCCACTCCTCCGGTAGCTGTTCGGTTTCCCAGATGCTGACTATCAGCCGATGCAGACAGGTGGCCAACTTTTCTGGGCCCATCTTGATGAGTTCAGCTGCGATACCATCCTTACCAGCTGCTTTGTTGGTTTTGAGCTGGTGAATGGCATCCTTAACTTCCCTCAGCGTGGGAGTTGGTTCATTTCCGTCCTCCGCTGCACTGGCGTCGTCGTTCCTTCCGTTGCCGTGGGCTCCCGTGCCTACGTTCTCCACGTCGTTCAGGTGCTGATCGAAGTGCTGCTTCCACCTTTCGATCACCTCACGTCCGTCCGTCAAGAGGCCTCCGTCTTTATCCCTGCATATTTCGGCTCGCGGCACGAAGCCGTTGCGGGATGCGTTGAGCTTCTGATAGAACTTCCGTGTTTCTTGGGAACGGCACAGCAGTTCCATTTCTTCACACTCCGCTTCTTCCAAGCGGCGCTTTTTCTCCCGAAAGAGGCGGGTCTGGTGTTTCCGCTTCTGTTTGTAACGTTCCACGTTCTGTCGAGTCCCTTGCTGCAGCATTACCGCCCTCGCTGCGTTCTTCTCCTCCAAAACCGTTCTGCACTCTTCGTCGAACCATTCGTTCCGTCGATTCCGTTCCACGTACCCGATGGTGCTCTCGGCTGCGTCGTTGATGGCTGCTTTCACTGTACTCCAGCAGTCCTCTAGAGGGGCCTCATCGAGCTCGCCCTCATCTGGCAACGCGGCTTCGAGATTCTGCGCGTATGCTGAGGCGACATCCGGTTGCTTCAGTCGCTCTAGGTTGTACCGTGGCGGTCGCCGGTACCGTACATTGTTGATGACGGAGAGTTTTGGGAGCAGTTTGACCATCACCAGATAGTGGTCGGAGTCGATGTTGGCGCCACGATAGGTCCTGACGTCGATAATGTCGGAGAAGTGCCGTCCGTCAATCAGAACGTGGTCGATTTGAGATTCCGTCTGCTGTGGTGATCTCCAGGTGTAACGATAAGGGAGGCTGTGTTGGAAAAAGGTGCTACGTATGGCCATATTTTTGGAGGCGGCGAAATCAATGAGTCGTAGGCCGTTTTCATTCGTTTGCTGGTGGGCGCTAAACTTACCAATCGTCGGTCTGAATTCCTCCTCCTGGCCTACCTGAGCGTTCAAATCTCCTATGATGATCTTGACGTCGTGGCTTGGGCAGCGGTCGTACTCGCGTTCGAGCTGCGCGTAAAATGCGTCCTTGTCATCATCAGTACTTCCGGAGTGTGGGCTGTGCACGTTTATTATGCTGAAGTTGAAGAATCGGCCCTTGATCCTCAACCTGCACATTCTTTCGTCGATCGGCCACCAACCGATCACGCGCCTCTGCATATCACCCATCACGATGAAAGCTGTTCCCAGCTCGCGTGTGTTGCCGCAGCTCTGGTAGATGGTATGACTACCTCTAAACGTCCGCACCATGGATCCTGTTCAACGCACCTCCTGCAGCGCTACGATGCCGAACCCGCGGTATGCGGGTATGCGGGTGCTCCCAATGAAGTTGAGAGATCGGCAGTTCCACGTACCGAGTTTCCAATCGCAAGTCCTTTTTGTTCGCTGGGGTCGTTGCCGTTGGTCTCGGTTCGTATTATTCTGTTGCTGATTTTCCGTTGCAATGGTTTTTTACGGCTGGCTCGTAGGGCCTGACACCAACCCCCTACTTTCCGGAGGACCATAGTGCACAGTTGAGCTTAGAGTCCTTCCCTGGCACTCGGACGTAGATCAGCCGCCCCTAACATGGGGATCAGACGCTGTTGTGAGCCGGGGTGCCGGGGTGACGATGGGCATTATCGGCAGGTTTGTTCTCTTCATTATGGGAGGTTTTTGTCGGTCAAATTCCCTGAAACTTGGTCATATAGTTCAGCCTAATTGGGAAGGATTTGAGACCAACTCTGAGTTCAACAGCTCAAAAAACCCATGACAAAGAAAACAAAACTGCCAAAAATACACAATTTTCCCTATGACGTTTCTTGGTGTGCTTATCGAACATCATGGTTTTATACCAAGTGTCAGTATCAACCGACATTTCAAGCTGAAATTGAGATAGGTAACCACTAATTTTCCATTTACCATCAGAATATCAATTGACTACCCTCCGATCATTCAATTGATATCCGCTCCAGTATCAGTCAATGCACATATCATTCAATTAAGCCCCAGCTAGGAAGCACCCAACCCAGCCCAACCCAACATAGACCCTACAGATGTTCAATGTTGGTCCAACATTCGATAAAAAATTTACCCGGCTTTGATCCGACATTCGATCAATGGCGGAACTTTGCAGGGTTATTTTGTGTTTCGTGCCCAGCAACATTTGAGTGAAACCTCATTTAATTGACAAGGATTCGCATCTCATTTGATAGGTGCTCTGATTGAATGAAATAGTTTTAAACATGACTAGAAGAAAAAATTGGACACGAATGCCAACTTATTTGGTAAAGTATTTTTAATCTATATATATAAAAATGCAGTGGCATACGTGGGACCGCGCATAACTTGCGAACGGATGGTCCGATTTGGATCGTCTAAGTTTTGTTCTGTTAGTTTTCACCCAAGGAAGGTTTATGAGGCCAAAAACATGGGAAAATTGGAAGTTTTTGAAATCGGGTTTTCATACATTTTGAACGGGGACTTGGGCGCTTGGCTAAGGACTTGAAACGTCAAAAACGCAGTAGGCAAGACAAAGTTTGCCGGGGACAGCTAGTAAAATATAAAAAAGAAGAGAAAATGACTGAAAAGATTTGTTGGTTACTGTTCAAATGAATAAGATGAATTTTTGCAACACTGGTTTTGTAGACGACTATCACAGAGAAACTTACAAAGATTGAAAATTCACCAGTCACGGTACGTGGTGATCGCAGCGTCATCCAAGCAGTGTCTGGTTCTGAACCAATGTCAAACTATTTTGCTACGCTGCATCAACGCCGATTTCAGCACAAGATTGTGCCAATTACGCACCATCGCTCTCAAAATTTACACGACACCCGTCAGAAAATCATTTTTCAAAAATCTTGTCGCACCCCGATCCCACACTGGAGGCGAAAGGTCGCCAAGGTCATGCTTTACCTAGTTATACCTACGGTGGGAGCGCCAGTTAACACGCAGCACAATTTGACCGCAGATATTTGTTGTACGCTGCGATTTCGTGGGCACGCGCATGGAAATCACTACCGTACTTAGAGGTGGCTTGCTTGTTTGAACCATGAATAGACCACTTCTGAAAATATTATTATGTACCAAATTGCATATATCATTGTAGTTCGTATTGCATATTCAAATTTAGAACTGAATTCGAAACATTATACTAGTTGACAGCATTTCTATATTCGGTAAGCTCATACTCATTTTTGCAAACAATTGTGAGATTGTCCAATACATTCTCCAAAAGCACCAATTTGACGCAAGAATTATATTAAAGTAATCGAAATATATTAAATTCAGCTCCATGTATTAAAAGATTTCAATTTATTTGAATTTTAGTGAATTTAAACAGTGTAAAACTCGATCTACAGCTATAACTCAAAAGCTGTTGTACTTGACATTGTTTCAAGCATGATTCCGAAATCAGCAAGTATTTATGCATGTAAATTTTGGTCGTTGCAATAAGTTCATGACTTTCGTTTTATTGTATAAACTGGTATCATAAAAATAGTATTAGTGATCTCGATACCTCAAATTTGATGACCTTCTATTCAAATTCATGCTCTTCTCATAGTTATGCATTTTTTTAGTGCTCATTTACTTCCAGCTTCCATCGGGATAAAGAGAGTTATTTATACCACAACATGGTTTATTTTTAAGGCTATCTGTTTTTAAAATTTTCGAAGTCATGGTTTTCTTTCATACTTAATTTTAGATACAACAGTTTGGAGTTTAAAAACCAATACATACAATTGAAACTATTTTGAAGAATCTAAGTTTTTATTTGTACCAAAAATATAAAATACCTACGGATTGAGCACGAGCACAAATCTTGATCATAACATCCTTTTGACATTGATAGGTATCCTCAATCGTTCCAAGTGTACGCCACTTAACAGTCCATTCTCGAACAGCCGATCGTGGCACCATTCGTTAGATTTGCATTGTAAACCCGAAAATCGCCTGCGGCGACACGCTTTGCCAGATTCTAGCAGCACAGGCCCAACAAAGCCCTTCTCCTTTCTCTCCTAGTACTAGACATCGCATCGCAAGCAGCAGCCAGGCGCTCGCTCTTGACATTTACACGGTGTCTATCAAGATTTGGCTAACATTTATCTATATTTGTGAGGCGATTGTTGATCATAAAACGTATCCGATTGGCTCGTGGCGGTTGGACGCCGCAGTCATCTGGCAGAAGACGAATCAGACATGATTGAAGTCCCAGTAGTGCTCGCCGAATCCTCCGTTCTTATCGGCCCATTTTACCTAAAATACATAGGTATAGTTTGGAAAGTATCAAAATCCATTTATCTGACTTGCGAATGCATTAGATACCCGTTTCTGAAAAATCCCTGCACCTTCAGAAGCTCTTTCGTGCTGTTCTATGTAGTGCCGATCGCTTCCACGTTTAAGGCCAGTGTTGTAAGACCCATCACCAAAGAAGTTAAAGTACCTAGCGAAAAAAAGGATGTGGATAGAGCATGCGTATTAGTTTTATTGGAAGATTCGTAACCTTTGCCAAACTAATAAAAATAATAATCAAGCTTAGGATAGACTTTAAAACTAAAGATAAAAACTAAAAACTAAAAAATAGAATTACTTTTCCTTGATGCCGATTGTTTTTATGATCCTGTCGTTCATATCTCTCTTCCCATCTGTCTTCAGTTTCATACAGATGGCCGAACTCCAGTTCAAGGGGGGATTTTTGCTCGCAATACGTATCTCTGGTTGTGATAATGGAATAAAATTGAAATTGAGGCAATACTAAAGTGATCAACGTATTCAAGATGTTTTTCTTTCCCTTCCCTCTGACGTTACAGTTCAACTGTGACAGAGCCTGTACAAGAAGAAGGTAAATCCGCAGGTAGAAGTGCAGGACGCCAAGCCAAGGCGTAGGGGGGCAGGTGCCAGGCGCGAGAAAGGCGACACTATCGTCATCAAGACGGAACAGTCCAAGTACTCGGACGTCTTGAAGACGATGCGAAGCGACGCCAAGCTTGAGGGTCTTGGAGCCGACGTACGCATTATTAGACGTACTCGTACGGGCGAGATGATCCTGGAGCTGAAGCGCCAGAAGGAACACAAGAGGCTGGCAGAAGAGGTCCTTGGTGAGGGTGTGCAGGTGAGGGCTCTGACACATGAGGCGACCTTCAGTCAAAGACATTGACGAGATCACCGAAGTGGAAGAGCTCGTCACGGCACTGCGGCAACAGTGCGATGTGCAGGTGGCCGCCGCAGCCGTTAAGCTACGGAGAGGGCCAGCAGGGACACAGATAGCTTTGGTTCAGCTACCTGTGGCGGATGTTAAAAAGTCCGTTAAAGTAGGGAGTATAAAGGTGGGCAGGTGTGTATGTCACCTGACATTCCACGAGCCACCTGAGGTTTGCTTCAGGTGTCTGGAACCAGGACACAAGTCGTGGGACTGCAAAGGCCCCGACAGGCGCAAACTGTGTAGGTGATGCGGCGCTGAAGGTCATAAGGCCCAAAGCTGCACGAGTCCGCCCATCTGCATGATCTGTACCGGGAAAACCTCGAAAAACAGACATCCGATGGGTGGTCCAGGGTGCCCGGTCTTTAAGAAAGCCGCAGTGAACAACAAATCACAATGCAGGTAACGCAGCTGAACCTGAACCACTGTGATGCGGCTCAGCAACTGCTTTGTCAGGCGGTTTCTGAGTGGGAGACGGATATCGCCATCATTTCGGACCCATACCGAGTACCCGCCGGCAACGGCAACTGGGCCTCGGATGGGACCAGGAAAATGGCGGCGATATGGACGACGGGTAAATACCCCGTGCAGGAGTTGGTGTCTACTACCTACGAGGGCTTCGTGGTCACCAAAGTAAACGGGGTCTTCTTCTGTAGCTGTTATGCGCCTCCGCGGTGGCCGATCGAGCGGTTCACGCAAATGCTGGACCGCTTAACGACCGTGCTAACAGGGCGAAGGCCGGTGGTAATAGCGGGTGACTTTAATGCCTGGGCTGTGGAATGGGGAAGCCGTTTCACGAACCAGCGGGGTCAGATCCTGCTAGAAACACTGGCCATCTTAGATGTCGACTTGGCTAACGTCGGTACCAAGAGTACCTATAGTCGAAACGGAGCGGAGTCAATTATTGACGTGACCTTTTGTAGTCCTGGCCTAACAAGTAGTCCGAACTGGAGAGTAGATGATGGCTACACTCACAGCGACCACCTGGCGGTTCGCTACAGTATCGGCTACAACAACAGCAGACAGCGGATAGAAGAGGCGGCTAGGCCAAGGCCAAGCCCTCGTAGGTGGAAGACATCATACTTCGACGAAGAGGTATTTAGGGAAGCGCTCCGCCGTGAGCGAAACTTAATCGGTTTAGACGGCGACGAGCTGGTAGCGGTGCTCTCACGTGCGTGTGATGCGACCACGCCTAGGCGAGTCCACCCTAGAAATGGGAGGCCACCGGCTTACTGGTGAACCGACTCGATTGCGGACCTGCGCCGCGCCTGCCTACGGGCTATGAGGCGGATGCAGCGAGCACGATCAGAGGAAGAGCGAAACGAACGACGGGTGGTGTTCGCCGCTGCAAAAGCCGCGCTCAGGACCGAGATAAGAGCAAGCAAAAAGGCCTGCTTTGAGGGTCTCTGTCAGAGTGCCAATACGAACCCGTGGGGTGACGCCTACAGGGTCGTTATGGCCAAGACGAGAGGTGTGATGGCTCCTACAGAGCAATCTCCAGAGATGTTGGAGGAGATCATTGGAGGACTTTTTCCGCGTCATGATCCTAGTCCTTGGCCTCTTTCGTAGGACAGCCGGGGATTGGGGCTGGCGATGAGGAAAGGGTTACCGATGTGGAACTTGTGGGGATAGCTAAGTCCCTTAGCGTAGGTAAGGCCCCATGTCCGGACGGAGTTCCGAACCTGGCCTTAAAAGTAGCTATTGCAGAGGCTCCCGAGATGTTCAGGTCTGCTATGCAGAAATGCCTGGACGAGGAAGTTTTCCCAGAAGCTTGGAAGAGGCAGAGCCTGGTACTATTGCCAAAGGCGGGGAAACCACCCGGAGACCCGTCGGCATATAGACCAATATGCTTGATTGACACGGTGGGGAAGGTGCTCGAAAAGATCATCCTCAATAGAATGTTGAGGTTCACTGAGGGCGTAAATGATCTTTCGAGCAACCAGTATGGCTTCCGGAAGGGGAGGTCCACCGTAGACGCTATCTTGTCGGTTACAAAAACCGCCGAGAAAGCACTCGAGCCTAAGAGGAGGGGAATTCGCTTCTGCGGGGTAGTGACTCTGAATGTAAGGAATGCATTTAATAGCGCCAGTTGGGCTGCTATTGCCGATGCGCTCTTGCGTCTGGGGATACCGGAGTACTTGTACAAGATTCTCGGAAGCTACTTCCACAATTGCGTACTAGTTTACGACACGGAGGTGGGTCGGAAGTGCTTTCACATAACCTCAGGAGTCCCGCAAGGTTCCATCCTGGGTCCGGTGTTATGGAATGTCATGTACGACGAGGTGTTGAGGTTAGAGTACCCAGTGGGAGTGGTGATTGTCGGATTTGCCGACAATATTACGCTCGAAGTCTACGGTGAAACGATCGAGGAGGTAAAGTTGACTACCAACCACTCGATCAAGGTTGTGGAGGCGTGGATGCGGTTCAGGAAACTGGAGCTGGCTCACCACAAGACAGAGGTGACGGTTGTTAACAACATGCAGTCGGCGCAGCAGACGGAGATCAGTGTAGGAGAGTGCACTATCCTGTTAAAGCGCTCTGTCAAGCACTTGGGCGTGATGATCGACGATAAGCTTACCTTCGGTAGCCACGTCGATTATGCCTGTAAAAGAGCCTCCACAGCTATTGCGGCACTGTCCCGGATGATGTCCAATAGCTCTGCGGTGTACGCCAGTAAGCGCAATCTTCTGGCTAGTGTTGCTACGTCCATACTTAGGTATGGCGGCCCGGCGTGGGGTACCGCGCTAAGTACTGAATGCTACCGACGGAAGCTGGAAAGTACTTACAGGCTTATGTGTCTGAGGGTTGCAAGCGCGTACCGTACCGTGTCACACGACGCTCTCTGCGTCATTACTGGTATGGTGCCTATCAGCATTCTTATCAGTGAGGACATGGAGTGCTTCGAAATGCGCGGCACAAGAGGCATCCGCAAGACTGTCAGGATGGCCTCTATGGTCAAATGGCAGCGCGCGTGGGACAGTTCCACCAAAGGAAGGTGGACCCATAGGTTGATACCGAGGGTAGATAGTTGGATTAATAGGCGCCATGGGGAAGTTTCATTCCACCTGACACAGGCCCTTACAGGTCATGGTTGCTTCCGACAGTATCTACACCGTTTCGGGCATGCGGATTCTCCCGAATGCCCAGTGTGCAATGGTTTAGAGGAAACGGCGGAACACGTTTTGTTCGTGTGCCCGCGTTTTCGCACAATGCGTGACCGCATGCTTGCCACATGCGGGGAGGACACAACTCCGGACAACTTGGTCCAGAGAATGTGTAGGGATGAGATTAGCTGGAATGTCGTTTCAACGGCTATCACCCATATCGTCTGGGAGCTACAGAGGAGGTGGCGCGTGGAATTGGAGAATGACTAGTCCAGATGCAGTACAAGAGGTGGTCCAGGGGTTCGAAGTCGGCTTCGTAGGTCATACCGGTGCCCTGCGGTCGAGATCGACCCTTACAGCGATTAAGTGGCCGCGGAGAGGAAGTCCCGGTAGCGGTGCTGTCGTGGCGTCAGTCTACTGGGTTGGATCCGAGCCCGCGGTTGGAAAGGGGTCCCCGGCAAGGGTCGGGGTAGGTGAGACCCTGCTGTCTGCAACCTACGGATGCATCTGATAGGGCCTGAAGGGTAGTGATACCCTTCCTTACGGGCAGGTCAGATCGGGTTGCATGTGGGCATCAGTTCTTGATGTCCGCTCAGCAGTAGGGCGCGGGCGGGGTTGACCCTGCCCGCCTTCCGAGGACGAAGGGAGTGGTGAGGACCACTCGGGAAACTGGCTAAGCGCCAGCATGCTATCGTGATGGACTCTCCAGAGCGAGTCATCGATGTTCGTTACTGCTAGGCTACGGCAGCTAACCTTGAGGGTGCGATATGCACTAGCCCCTCTCTGAAGCAATACCTTCTTGGTGGTTCCGGAGAGACGTAGGGTTTGGCGACCATAGGAATGTGTTTTAGTGGGTCGAGGAGAGAATAGTCCTGGCTTCTACTTGTAGAAGACGGCCTTAACCCCACACTACCCTAACCTTCCTGTTAGGGTGTCTGTTGAGCAGATGTATCCCCCTATGGTTTAGAAGGAAAAAAAAAAGAGCTCGTACACGGTAAAGGCTTGGTAATTCGCGGAATTCAGCCCCCCTTGGAAACGCTAGCTTTTTTCCAGTAACTTCTATCCCTACATCCGCGTGGCACTGCACAATGGTCCAATTTTGAGAAAAGCTGGCAGAAACTCTATTTTTGAACATCTCTTTTCAGTATATCGATCATTCATCTACAGTATCAGAAGCGTTGACTGTCTTTTAAATAAATTGGAAATCATGATGTTGTATCTTTTCACAGCGGTCAATAGCTGCTGATGGAAAAAATGCTCATTTTTTGATAAAGAAGACAACCAAGTTTTACAATTACAAAAGTCTAATAATATAAGGAATTTAATGGCTTCCAGAAGTTTATTTGTTAGTTCTTGTGTATATTAGGCACCTGCAATGGAAAAAGAGATCCAAATAACACTTTTGGTTTCAAAATTAACATCACATATTATTAGTACGAGAAATTCTTATACTTCAACTTCAAAGTGTCTTACATATTGCTCCCAGTCCCAGCTACTCCGCGCGCAGATATTCGGTTCAAACGCTCGTCTAAGCATAACTTTTTTAATTGATTAAAGAAAATTGCAGCTGTCAAGAGTTGCCAGAATATTAGCGCTATAATGATATGTGTATAGCCAAATTGTATGAAAAACAGCAATTTTGTTCGGAATTCGCTCGAAGAAATCGACAAACATTGATTTAGCTGTATTATAGAGACTCTCAGCCCTTGGCAGGTTCGTCTCTATATCGACAAGCAATGAAAATGCCATTAATATGAAATTGAGAGCTATATACACTAAATTCTTTTTTTACACGATCTTTTTTTACGCGGTTTTATTTTACACGATTTTTTTTGCACGATTTTCTCGAAATTACGCGATGTGTTTTTGTAAAGATTCTTCTTTCCTGGTCGCAACTTACTTCCGATGGGGCTCAAATTTCTACCAGAGATCTCTCTTATCATCCTTGATACCCTGTCAAAATTTTAGGATGATCCGATAAAAACAGTTTTGAAAACTTTTTTTACACGATTTTTTTTACGCGGAACAAAAAATCGCGTAAAAACAGAATTTAGTGTAATGTTTCAGTTCATTAATTTAGTCTAGGGAAGTTTAGCTGATCCAAACATCTGCTTTTTAATAGTTTTATGTACGTTTACAAAATGTTCTACAAAGTGTTAAAACAACTTATTTGGAGCAAGTTTGCAGAAGAAACCATTATTCTATCTCTTATGGTTCGTAACCTATATTTTTTAAAAGATGTATGTTAGGGTGATCCATGAAATTCAGTTTTCTTGAAATAACTTTTAATTCGTTCGTTTCTCGTAAATACTTTGTTCCGAGCACTTTTAGAACAATCAACGACGCAAATTTTTTTTTCAAAGAGTTCAATGTTCTGTACTCTCATAGTTAAAAATATAATGGCATGTTTCTTCAAAAAATAACTTTTTTTTTAAAGTCATATCTCAAAAGGGAGCAAATGGATTTTCAATCTCTCGGTTGCATTGGAAAGATCGCGCTCTGTTCTATTTATGGTGAAAAAATTCAGGTACCTTTTTCGTATGAAGCTTTTTATTGAATTAAAAAAAAACGATTTTTTTATGAACAAGCTGTTGTAGCTTTGGAAGTCGATGAGGGACAAACCAGGCGTCTTCGACAAAATTATGAGTTTTTGGATGCTCTAAAAGTGCCCATAACAAAGTATTGCGAAAAAATCAACACATAAAATTATATTGAACAGATTTTCATATGGAAAGCGGAACAATTTAAGCAAATTCAACTCGTCTTTGTTAGATAGATCGAAGTAACCATGTCGGAAATAATTAAATTTGTTTTTAATCCATAATTCGTCAATGAGCTCAACTTAAAATGTGATTTTGAGCTGATTTACATAAATATAATTTTAATTTCATCACTTCAATGTATGCATAGCAAAAATGTCAATCACTAGTATATGTTGATGTTAACGTAAAAGCCAATCAAAGTTTCACAATTCTTTTCAACATTGTGCCTTAATGGTGATGACGGTATAAATAAACATTGGCTCTAGAATGAAATGGATGACCATTTACCAAGCTACTTTGATCTATCCAACAAAGATTAGTTGAATTAGCGTGAAGTGTGTCGTTTTTCATATGAAAATCTATTTTTACTCAATATAATTTTGGAAGAGCGGACCTGGTGTGATGGTTACAACACTTGACTATCATGCCGAGGACCTGGGATCGAATCCCACTCCCGACAAACTCGCAAAATGTGGGTTCTTCCTTCGGAAGGGAAGTAAAGCGTGGGTCCCGAGATGAACTAGCCTAGGGCTAAAAATCTCGTTAATACAGATAAAAAAAAAATATAATTTTATGTAGTGATTTTTTCGCAATACTTTGTTCTGGGCACTTTTAGAGCAGCCAAGTTTGTATCTGATCGAATTTCAAAGTTACAACTGCTTTTCAATGAAAAAAAATCGTATTTTCAAAATTCAATAAACAGCTTCATACGAAAAAGGTACCTACATTTTTTTCACCATAAATAGAACAGAGTACGTTCTATCTAATGCAACCGAAAGATTGAAAATCCATTTGTTCCCTTTTGAGATATGACTTTGTAGCGGCCATGGGCCCGCTCGGAGTCTGCTTCTTGTTTCCGGCCCGGATTTTTAAACAAGTGGCTTAAGCGCCACCACCTAGGAGGACCACCCGTCGTTTTCTACGATGCCCGGCTAGATACTGACCGAAGAGACAGCTTCGGAATAATCAACAATGCGCGGGAACAAGCGAGCAGACTCATCATACAAGGACTCTACTTCAATAGCGGAAGCCACACAGACATAACCAACAAATTCCCCCAAACGACCGATATCCCAGAACTCGACCTTATCCTGTTCTCATTACTGGCAAAGACACCCCAACCACTTCAGTTCCATCCCGTTTTGGAAGACGGACTTCACAACAAGGCGGAATAACAAATTACCACGAAACGTTAAACGTACTTTGGACTTTCTTAACACTCACTAACACATGGTTTAGGGAAACAAGGACTTCATCATGAACATTTATTCAATTGGATAACCTAAGATATTTATTAATAGAAACAATTTGATAACCTATTCCATTTCTACGGTCGCGTCCGACCGGCCTTCCTTCTTCTTCTTCTCCCTTTCTGACTATGACCCTATCTTGTGCGGTTTTGGTCTACGCTGGCGCTTTTGTGTGTGTAGGTGCGAATTCACTTGCATGCAAAATTTAGTGGAACGTACTCACGAGCTTTCGATCGGGCGCTTTCTACGACGACGCTGATGACGTTGACGATAGTGTCGACGATTGGAAGATCGGTACCTCTACGGTGAATTCGATTCACGGCCACGCACGAGCTTCGTGGAGTGTTTGTCGTGCTCGTGACCAAACGAGCGGACGATTGGCAAATGTCGCTTGCCTTCGGAGTGCGTTGGTCACGTTCGCGACTCCCTTCCGGCCTGGAATCGCCGGGCAAACTTTGGCCCCAGGACGCAGGGTGGATGCGCGACGTAAGGTGGTGGGCGAGACGCTCTCGTTCTTCGCTTTGTACGATGTACGTGCTATTTTTGGAGTAGAGGTATAGCCGTCGCTCGCGCTTGGCTAGATGACACAATTAGCACATAAAATAACACACAACACAAGTCGTTTACCTTTGAACTTGGTACTCGGGTTCAACACGCACAATTCACCGCACAACCTAGCTATTGAACTATTGGCCTAAACGGGGATACACAGAGACAATTAATACTCGTTGAAGTACTCTTCACGTTTAAGTTAACTCACAAAATCACACCACGGGAAAGACACTACTTCGCGATTCTTCTTCTACCACGATCTGGGACAAAGTGGACGAGAATATCTTTGTGATTCCTCAGATAGGATCTCACGGTATGGTTCCCGGAAATGGATGCCCGAAGGTCTCCGTTGATCAGGTCTGTGTGATTTCGGATAAAGAAATCTCCCTTGCTGTTAGGAAGTCAGTCGCGCTTGGAACCAGAACACCATATCGATAGCAGCATTATTTCACGCAGCTTCAATACTGCAAATTTACTCAGTTTTATCACAGAGAACAGACATCCAAGTCCAGTTCCGAAACTGTGTAAGGAATTTAACGGTCATTTGAAATCGGCAACACAAGTGGCAATAGCGTGGCGCTGCAATCGATTAATTTTCCATACTAATTTAATTCACCACTTGAAATGTTTCAATTCACCACTGACTGTGGCAATATGGTGTTTGGTGGCGTTAGTGTTGTCATCGTGTATTGGTTTGCAACCTTACTCAAGTATAGATTCAAATCCTTACACAACTTTCCGAGCGAGATTTGTTCTAGCCTGGATGTCTGTTCTCTGTGGTTTTATTATATTATATTAAATTACATTTCATTCAAACTTACAATCTAGTATTCCTTCACGAGACAGACAGGTCACCTAACCGCAGTGCAGTTCCTACCGGGCTCACTGATTAAACAACACTGCCTAATCGATTGTTTCTTGGTAGCGCCGGCGCTTGTAGTTCGCAACCTTGCTTCAGTGTTGCCGGTTTCACCAAGCACCAAACGTACTACTATCTGTACGCAACACTTGCCTTTGAATTGTCTTTTCATCTCATTCCGTTACAAAATCAATTATTCAGAAGCTAACTACTTCGGGGTTCTCTAACAAGGTAACGAGAGCACGAACAGTGATACTCATTACAGCGTGTGCTTGCGTAGCGGATAACCTATCTACGCTTCAGGAAATTGTATGCAATTGTTGGTATCATTTTGATTCAGATTATGTCCATGTTATTTAGTTGCTTTTTCGAAGAAAAATGCCAATATCTTTTAAATTTTGAGAGTTAGAACATTAAGCTCTTTGGAAAAAATATGCGTCGTTGATTGTTCTAAAAGTGCTCGGAACAAAGTATTTATGAGAAACGAACGAATTAAAAGTTATATCAAGAAAACTGAATTTCATGGATCAGCCAAACATGAATCTTTAAAAAATATAAAAGTTAGGAACCATAAGAGATAGAATAATGGTTTCTTCGGCAAACTTGCTCCAAATAAGTTGTTTTACAACTTTGTAGAACATTTTGTAAACGTACAAAAAACTATTAAAAAGCAGATGTTTGGATCAGCTAATTTCACAATAATGAGAAAAAAGGTCGAAAAATAAGAAGAAACTTTCCCAAAGACACCAATATGTATCAAAAACTTATGGTTTAGGCACAAACATTTTTGTCTTCGTAAATACGGCCCTGGACCCATTGTGCTTTGGGATTATTGTAGGTGACTATATGCCAAACAACTTTGTCGAAGACCGCAAAGTGATACGACGCCTATTAAAAAAATTATTCCCTAGATAAAGTGAGGTGAGACATTATGGTTGTTTTTCCAGTGCATGTAAAGGAATAATATCAATAATGAAATCTCGATACTTCGCCTCACTTTGGCTAGGGTAAAACTTTTCTCACAGGCGTCGGATCACTTTGCGGTCTTCGACAAAGTTGTTTTATAGTCACCTATAATAATAACAAAGGGTTTTATCGTTAAACGCTTACAGCACCACCTAGCGTAAAAAAACAAAACTTAAGATTTTTGCAAACATTTGGTAACGTTTTCCCATACAAACTTTAAGCACTTTGAACGCCTCCTTAAGCTTAATTGATTTTGCTCAAATTTTGAACGTAACTTCTGGTAGTCCAGAACAACCGGCTCAGGAGGTAAGACTTGCCATTTTCCGAAATAGTTGTTTTTCGTTTAAGTGAGGGCTACCCTAACTAGCAGACTACTATGATTTGGCAGTTTTTGCTACGTATTTCCAAAATCTGGACCACTGTGCACCTGGCGGGCTGCAAGAAACCTTGGGAAGATCGGGTAACAAACCCCGGTGGCAGCTTTGGTGGTCGGCTGACAGGGAAAAGGGGCTTCTGCAAACATAAGCGGCTATGCTCTAGGAGGAGCGGCTCACAACAGCGGCTGATCCTTATGTTAGGGGCGGCTGATCGACGTCTAAGTGCCAGGAAAAGATTCTAGACTCTAAGCTCAACTAAGCACTATGGTCCTCCGGAAAATAGGGACTTGGCATGTGGCCCTACAAGACAGCCGTAAAAACCCATTGTAAGAGGAAATCAGCAACAAAATAAGAGATCAACTGAAACGACCCCAGTGAACAAAAAGCACTTGCGATTAGAAACTCGGTACGTGGAGCTGCTAATCCCTCAACTTCATTAGGAGCACCCGCATACTCTCTGATCTACTGAAGGACTGCGGGTTCGGCATTGTAGCGCTCCAGCTCCAGGAGGTGTGTTGGACAGGATCCATGGTGCGAACGTTTAGAGGTAATCATACCATTTACCTGCGCATAATCTCGAACCAGCGTCATCAGACGAGGTTGAGCTTGATGTGGCTCCTCTAGAGGACTGCTGAAGTATAGTAAACGCAGCCAATGACGCAGCCGAGAGTGCACGTGGAAAGGAGCCGATGGCACGAATGGTTCGACAAAAAGTGCAGAGCAATTATGGAGGAAAAGAACCCAGTGTGGGCCGTAATGCTGCAGCAAGGAATCTGGCAGAATGTGTCAAGCTACAAACCGAAGTGAAAGGTGGGTCTGCTCTCTTTGGGAGAAAAAGCGCTATCTGGAAGAAGCGATGTGCGAAGAAAGGTACTGCTGTGCCGTTCCCACAAAACACGGAAGTTCTACAAGAAGCTCAGCGCATCCCGCAACGGCTTAGTGCCGGAGCCGAGATATGCAGGGATAAGGGCGGGAGCCTCTTAATGGACAGACGTGAGCTGATCAAAAGATGGAAGCAGCACTTCGATGATCACCTGAATGGCGTAGAGAACTGTGTCTACGTTTTCCACGCCATTCAGAGACTATGGCAACAGAAGAAACCATTACGCCAGTGCAGTAGAGGACTCCGGATGGACTGATAAAGGAACAGCAGGAGCAGTGTGACGTGCAACCGTCAACAAAATAGAAGAGAGGCAGCATCGTAGCGATCAGTGTTCAAATGCAGCACGGCAGTCACAATGTCCCCCGCTCACGCAGTGCCCTAGTGGACAAAAGAGCTGTACAATTAGGGTTACCAATATAAATTGGACCCCCATATATTTTGGGCGCCCTGGGTCGTATTATCACAAGGGCAGCAATCATTTCCACACTGGAAAAATCATTATTTGGCTAGAAATTTATTTTTGATCATCTCCATGCGAGTGTCGCTACATGTTTACAAAACAAAAATGTGGTGCAGAGAAAACTTGATGTTGTAAACAAAAACGTTTCCCATTCTAGCGCATTAAATTCGCAAAGTTCGTCAAATCAGCCTTTGTCAATCACGTAATTAGGATGTAATCCAGCATACTGAAGTGGCAGACTCTTCGAAAATAGTTTCAAATGGGTTTAAACACCGGGTGCCCAAAATATATACTTAAGAGGGTCCAAAATGCACTGGGGTGTCCAAAACAGTGGAAACTGATCCTTCAGAAATCAGTTATTTTCATCAAATTTTCAGTAAGAAATGACCATATGGGTATTTCTAACGGACAGTGGAAGGATCATACTAACATGATATATATGTTTAACACCCTCTGAATCTGTTTGATCTTGACTTAAATTCAAACTAATGTCTTCTAGGGGTCCAAAAATCAACCGTTACCCTAGAATAAGTTAGAAAAAAAATGTTTAAAGATCTAAGTTTCATTCTTCCTCAAAAAGTTTTGACATCTGATTCAGTATTGGCGAATTGTCACGTTTCCTAGCAGTATACCGCATTTGGAAATGGCAATTCAACGCATTCTGACGCATACACGGCTATAATGATACTTACTGAAAATATTTGGTTTCTTCCGGTAAGCTGGATTGCCTTCGATTTTCATTTGATGTTTGCTCGTAGGGAAAGATTTCTGGATCAGATTCTTCATATCGCTTCGGATAGTCCATGGAGGCCAATGCAGCTGAATCGTTTCCCTTGAAAATTGGTTCAGTATCATCTCTCCAACTTCTTTTTATAGTGTCCTTCACTTTACGACGCTTCTTAGATTTTTTAACAGTTTTTAATTTATCCTTTTTCTTGATGCTATCGTCTTCCTTTCGTTTAGCAAACTTTTTACGAAAAGCAATCAAACTTTCTTCTAATAGCTTCCGCTTCTCCGAGTCGTCGAGAGTTATTTGGGCGCTATTCACGTAGTCGGATGTGTCCACATGCAACCGCCGGCGATTATACTCCTCCACCGGGTCTTCACCTTTTACGTAGCTCGGATAGTGACTTACATGCTTATGAAAAGTACTTACACCCCCGACGCCGCCGCCACCACGACTCCTCTTCGGCACCACGGCACCTATCGTAGGCACTGCAGTAGTGACCGTAACCGGTTCGAATAGCTCCACATCATGCGGGTAATCTCCACTCACTACGGCGGGGGTGTGCCAAAACGCAATCACCAAAGCGGCCGCCATAACGACCAGGATGCTACCGGCGGCGTCCAAGCGATTTGCTAATAGGCCCATTATTGGGGCTTCTGGGGCGCACAGCTAATTAGCACGCGGGCAGCCACTCAACTTTGGCCCCACGGCGGCGATGGATGAACGGGGACCGTAATTCAATTTCGATAGTCGATAGATGACAGTAATGTGGGCGCGAAACGGCGATGACGTTCGAAGCACTCTCATTTCGGATTGACGACACAGTGACAATTGAAAGGGCTTGATCCCATTCAGATCGGATTTATAGACAACGGAAATCAAAATCAGCAGCCGGCTTTGGCGTTGTTCGCCATTAATCATAGTTGGGGTCTACCCGGATTCACTCAAGCATTTCATATCATCGTTACTGGAAAGTGAAAATTGTTACCGCAATACATCCGGAGATAATTGAATTTGTGGACAGTTGGGTTTCAATTTAGGCAATTGGGTTTATGCTTGTTTTCTTTGAATTTTCGCTTATGTTGTATCAATTGATTAAGTCGATCCTACTATGGGCTATGGACTCCACCGATGAACGAATTCCTCCTCTCCTCTTCTTGGCGTAACGTCCTCACTGGGACAAAGCCTGCTTCTCAGCTTAGTGTTCTATGAGCACTTCCACAGTTTTTAACTCAGAGCTTCCTCTGCCAATGACCATTTTGCATGTGTATATCGTGTGGCAGGCACGAAGATACTCTATGCCCAAGGAAGTCAAGGAAGATTACTTTACGAAAAGATCCTGGACCGACCGGGAATCGAACTCGTCACCCTCAGCATGGTCATGCTGAATACCCGTGCGTTTACCGCCTCGGCTATATGGGCCCCCAAGCATACCATTCCATATAGTAGGATCGACTGAGCACCATCTTCATCGTTGGGGCTCGGGGGCGATGTTCCTCAAGTTTTCTTCAACGTTTAGGGTTCCCAGGTCTTCTTCAACCGCGTGCAGACAGCACGCTCGTGGCCACCTACAAAATTTTATGTTAGTATGAAAACTTGCATGCAACTTTTGGAGGATGACTTGTATGGGAAATATCGTGCTTATCATAAATCGCTTAAAACTATCAAATTCGATTTGGTAAAACGAAATATTTTGCATGAGTCGTTAATTTAGATGTTAATTGACCAATTAACCTTTTGATTGCTTAAAAAAATAATTCCTTGCTTAATGGTTTGCAGTCAAAAAAGCCCAAAATCGCATATTTTGTCCTATAAATTGAGGTATAGCTCAAAATTGTGACGTGTTAGAGCAAATCTGAGCCCGGATTCGGATTCAGCGGCCCAAAATCCTTCGGAGACACATAAGTTTGCTCTTGAGACAGACAAAAAGTTATTTTTTGTTACGCTGTGTTACATAACGCCTACGAGCTATGCGAACTGTGCCGCAATATAATCCAAGTAATAAATATTCCAATATATCATTTAACGACTGGCATCCACGCACTAATGTGTGAACCCATTGCCAACCATATCCCACCAACACTCCGACATCCGCATGAATTTGTGCAGTCGCAGAGGTATATTCGGTCTGATGTGGGTACAAACGATTGCAATCATCACTTCCTTTCCATTCCCCACATTGACCGGTAACCTGACGTGGCAGATCGAAGATCACCAACATTCACACACTGAAGATGCTTGCTTATTTCCTGGCAGATATCTCATTGGTTCCTTGTGTGAGTGTAGCTTGTCCGGCAATACTGGAGTAGCATCCACGGGCGGTCAATCAAGCTCAAGCTCATGCTCAAGCAATAATGTACTACGCCTTGTTAAAGATTCAATACGTTTGAAGGCGCACGCTATGTTTGAACCAGCAAAAATCGAATGTACGTCGGGTTTATTTCCACCAAACATCAGAATTCAAGCTATATTTTCATGTACAGAAGGTATCAAAATATTCTATCGGTGAAAATTTGTCCATACATTTTGTATAGGAGAGGAATTGATATTCTATGGAGAGAAACCCGGTGTACATTCGATTTTTATAATCTGCTGGTTCAGACATAGCGTGAGGCGTTTCAGGAAGCTTCTGATGGGTTTTAGGGGGCTTCATAGGCTCTCAGGTGAGCTTCAGGGGAGTTTCAGAGGCGTTTCAAAGCGTTTTAGGGCTTCAGAGGAGTTTAGAGGTCTCTTAGGTGAGTTTCTCGGGGGTTTCAGGGAGTTTGCACCAGAAGAGATGCCCAGCTTCTTCATCTTCTTTATGACTCTACGACCCCACTCGGACTTGGCCTGCCTCGCTCCAACTTAGTGTTCTTTGAGTACTTCCACAGATATTAATTGAAGGACTGAAATTGTATATTGTGAGGTAAGTACAATGATACACTATGCCCAAGGAGTCGAGAAAATTTTCCCGACCGGAACGGGAATCGAATCCGCCGTCTCCAGATTGGCGATCCATAGCCTTAACCACTAGGCTAACTGGAGACCCATATCCTCAGTGTAACAAAGAGAAAAAAACACACCACTCACACTGTTGATCTGAACAAGAGCCCGGCTCTTTTATGTGGATTCACCACTGATATTTGGTTGCGCGCAAATATGTTGAGCAAAAATGAGTGGGTTTGCTTGATGAGCACTGGATCACACAACAGTGTGATGAGAGCGCTGTTAAATGTTCTCAGAAGAGCACACAAGAGCATGCAGGAGACACTAGCACAGCTTTTTTCTTTCTTCTCTTTCATTCTTTGATAAACACAAGAAAGAGCGAGATGTTCGTTTACGAGGGTCTCGTGTTTGTTTACGAGAGTGAGTGAGAAAAAAGAAAAAGCTGCGCACGCTACAAGGGAGAGATATCACCGGCCCGGATTAAGGATTGTGGGGGCCCGGGGCCCGAGCGGATGTGGAGGCCCCTCGGAGAGATGACCAAAATTGTTTTTCCTTATTTTCGAACAGTACTTGAGTAATATGAAAAATAAAGCTAATGTTAGCAACGAAAAAAGGTGTTTGTGGGGGGCCCTAAAATGTGGGGGTCCGGCCCTCCCCGGCCCCCCTTAGATCCGGCCCTGGATATCACCCCGGACAACATTGTTGAATGAATGTTTATGGAGGCGGAGAAGTGAGGTTCCGTTAATTTCACCGTTTCCCGAATACTTGAACTACTGGCGGGCTAACAGCAAGTTGATTTGACCACCCCCCCCCCCCCCCCCCCTCTCCATCCTAGAACTTATCAGTAGGTCGGCTCCAGAGGCATCCAAGAAATTAATTCCAACGAGTAGTCTGAAAAGCTAGCCAGGTCCCAAGCTTCCAGGGGAGAGAGGACAACTTAAGGCTGATGGAACGCTAACCACCAAAGACGAGAGAAACTGGCTTCTCGGTGTGGTGAAAAATGCTTATATCCTCAGTGTGGTTGATAAACTGACGCCCCAGAATCGCTACGGTGAAATGCCATAATCGTATACGCTCAAAATACAACCGATGAGCTTTGATGAGCAGTTAAACGATGATACATAGCATTATTGGCTTCAGGGTGGTTTCGTGGAAGTTTCAAAAGCATTTCGTGGCATTTCAGGACGTTTCAGCATGTTTCAGAAGGGGTTCAGGTAGCTTCACATACTCTCACGTAAGCTTCACAGAAATTTTAGATCCATTTCAGTACGTTTTAGGAAATTTACTTGGGTTTTCATATGGGTTGGCTTTACTGGTTATCAGGCGAGCTTCAAGGGGCTCTCAGAAGTGTTGCAAAGCATTTCATGAGCGTTTATGGTAATTTAAAAAGACCTTCAAGACGTTTCAGACTGATAACGCTTGTGGATCCAATGAACTTATTTTAAGAGATTTTTGGAAGATTATTATTATTTCTTTATCAGTGAGGCTTTCAGCCACAGGCTGGTTGACCTCCTCAATTTTGGAAGGTACTCCAACATAAATTAAACTCACCACTTGATAGGATTGGAAATGCTGCTGTTGGTAGTGCTCCTTGGCTGTAACATCTTCAAATTCGCGATATATAACAATATTACAAAAGCATAAAAACCCGAGGGTCACTCCTAGGATGGTTAAGAAATATAAGAAATAATATATGTATTCTTTGAAAGATTTGAACTAAATCGGTTGAAGGCTAGCAGGCGCAAATAAGGCGAAGTTTACAAGGGATTTTAGGCAAACGATATGAGAAACTGGATAACGTTCAGTTTATCGGTCGGCACATCGGCGTGCCGATTTGGCTCAGATCGGATAAAGAAGCTGTCAATTTTGTAGAAGGTCATGATATGATTAAGTTTTAATTTCTTGTAATATTAGGTACCTAAGTAAAGCCACACAAATTAGGTCACATATTTGCGATTCGCTATGCACTACTACTCTTGGTTTGGTCCATCAGTTATGCAATCTATGTCTAATATCGGAAAACAAAATCATCACTACAACATGAAACGGAAGCTCTCCACTTCTCAAGTGCAACCAACGCCCATCCAGTGCGGTACAAGTTGTGTTCATTTAAACGCGGTTACGTATCTTCTCAATTTTCCCTTTTCTATCTTATGCAGCCCGGTCGGTGGTGGTGCCATAATATCTCCCTCTGTTTCGAAAACCATTCAAGTGTTAAATAATCTCCGATCGCCTGGGCTGCAAAATTGTCTACTTCGCAGAAAAGTAGACAAACAAAAGCCTATAAGTACATGTTCCGAGCAATCATAAATCGTCAAGTGATTAATGCTCGCAGTTTTGCTTGGTGACAGTGCGAGGTATAAAGCAGTAAAATGTTGCGATCACGTACTTTGATTGCCGCTGCACTGGTGATCTATGGTTTATCCATCGATCATCAGCGCTGTCACGCCATTGAAAAGATTCGTAGTAAGTAGCTTGATCGTCTCAAATGAAGGGAAAACACTCTCGATCACTCATAATCGATTTTAGATTTGATTGCTCATCATCGTGGAAACGGTGTCAGAACGGCGAATGGTGTCGAAAAGCGACCGACTTTGAATACGGCGACGCGAGTGACTCGGCAGACCACTGAAGATGACGACGACGATAAAGACAGTTCGATGCAATATCTCCATTATGCCGCGAGGAGTGATGATGACAATCAATATCGTGATCACGATTATGACAGTGCCTCCGATGAGGAGCTAGCGGTGAGGAATCAACGACGAGCCGGTGTCACTGGGCCAGTGCATACCTACATAAAAACGGACAAAAATGCCAACTTTAAATGGGGAGTGAGACACTTTGTTGGAAAGCGGTACCGAGGTGGACGGAGGTGGCCTTAACTTGAGCTCGCGGCAGGTCGGTCTGCTCTATGTGCCTCGATGGTCAACGGAGACGGACAAAATCAACTCCGATTTCTGTGTTGTTTCTTTTCTCTGATGGTTTTATACACAAGTTTGTTGAGCACCGCTATTATAATTAATGACCGGTTTTAAGTATGCATTATATGAGCTCCAGTGATGTTTTGAGCTTCCTAGTATACCATGAAGACATCAAGTCTGATTTAATCAATTTATTGCTGTGTGAATTGCACTTGCCTCTTCCTAATCCCTACATAATCCATTGTATAATTTTCAGCATAGGTTTTCGCATATGCGTGCTATCGAATCAATTAATCTGTTCAATTTTGCAACCATAGGAACAACCGTATTCTACCTTTTCGATCAGCTTAAATAGAAGTTTACTGTTTAATTAGAAAACTAAATCAAAGGAATTTTTTTTTGTTGTTCAAATTCCTAAAGAAAAGTTCATACTTAACCCTTTGGGCAGACCCTAATTGAAAAAATGTGTAAAATTAGGTACCCACTTGATGAAGGTAAACTCTAACTTCGACAAAGCTGTTGTACTTATACTCCTTTATTGAGAAAACATAATTAACAGGGTTTGAGACATTATAGACATCCTAACAAATCCGGAGAACCAAGAAATATGAACAAATCAAATGCATGATATTCATTTGAAAACGTTATCTGGGCATTCCAAGTCAATCAAGTTCGGCCCTGCTTGACTGTAGTTCAGACATCAACCTGATAATTTTCCCGAGAACCATATTGCACAAATGAGCTGAGGGTCCTTCGAAAGTCTTCGAGGGGAGAGGGGGGGTCTGAGATGGTCAAAATTTGGTCTACGTGGTTTATGAACAGTCCCCTGGTGATGATTAGGCTGCGCTGAAAACTCTCCGTCGTCAACCTAGAGCGACTGAACCTTCAGGCAGTTTTGCCAGGCGAAAGCGAGATCGACATGTCATAACTAGAGGAGTGCTGAAATGGCGGTAATGCTGCAGCATGAAACCCCGCAAAACGTGCACCGATAAAAACAGAAACTTAATCACAAACTCTTTTCTTTAAAAAAAAAAAACGCCGCCAACAAGAAGCGAAGTGAGAGGAAATGAAACCACTGAGCCGAAACTCGAAAGTTTTACTAGAAGTAGATCAGATTTGAAGGGATACGGTGAGCAGACCATCTAACGGCCCATAATAAATATACTGGTAAAATAATGCCAAGATTGCCAATTAATAAAAAGGGATGAATTAAAGGATAATTCAAACTTTCTCGGTGGAAAAATTTGTTTTTTTTTGCTCAAAAAATTTAAAAATGTTGAATTTTTTATGCATTTTTTGATTTGTTTTGCTCTTGCTTGTTGTTTTTTCACCCCTATTCTTACTGGCATTTTTGTGGAAAATAATCACTTTTTTGTGTGTTTAACATTTTTTATCGATAAGGACGGCAGCCTCTCGTCAGACAGGCGTGAGATGATTGAAAGGTGAAAGAAGCACTTCGATGAGCACCTGAATGGTGTGAAGAACGCGGGCACGATGTACCAATGCTGCGACAGAAGCCACAACGTAAAATATACGAAACGCAATAAATTACTGCGTAGTGGTGATCCACTACGGATGCTAGACATGGATTATGCAGAAGTTTTCTAATGAAGCGTACTAAGAATGATCTTAGGCAGTGTGCAGGAAAACGGTACGTGAAGGTAAAAGATAAACCACGAGCTCGATGCACTCTACGGCGAACCCAGTAACCTAAAGGTTACCAAAGGTGAGCAGCGCATGTTGCAAGAATGCTGGATCACAAGTCTGCAAAAATTGTATTTGCATGAGATACGTATGGTGTAAGGTTGCTGAGCTTGGAGATAAACAGCAGTAAACCTAGATGCGTGGCGTAGAATTATTGACTCAGTGTAGTCTTAAGATCAATTTTATACATAAAAAAAACTAGCTTTCCCGGCAAACGTCGTACTGCATGCCTACTGTTTTTTTTTGTCATACAGCTCCCTAGAGAAGTCTCCCGCAACTTCATTTGTATGGGAGCCCCACTTTCTAGAGATTGGAGGAATCTCACACTATGCTAATAACCCATTGCCAATGAGTTGTCCCACTCTCTGAACACGAGTGTCCTGCCTGGCCAGTATAAGCAGAGGAATTGACCTATCCAGCAACGCCTGCGACACCTGTCCGCTACTATCCGGCTACCACCGGGGATCCGAGATCTAGAGCCTCTACGTAGATACCCGTGCAATCGCTGCTAGACCAAGCGGTTTCCGAACCAAGACCTCTATTCCGTCGAACGATCTAGGGTGAATATACTTAAGTAAGTTACGAATTTCCTATTTTTGTAGACTTCCCACATCTGAAAGCTCCAGCATCCAGAAAACGCCATGGGACCTGCGGGAGTCAAAAGAGTCCTTTTGAGGCCGCCCCGGAAGCTCCGTTGGCTAGACCAACAGATTGGGGCTTAGGCACGTCCCCTTCTGGTCCGGTGCGGTTCACTCCTGGGATTAAAAGTTGTTTTAGTGCTGAATAGCTCACCCATTCAAAACCGCACTGGAACCCAGACTTAGAAACAGACCTTTCATGCCTACCTTGGAAGTTTTTTTGTCTAGATTAACGAGATTTTTAACCCTAGGCTAGTCCATCTCGGGACTTACGTTTTACTTACCTTCCGAAGGAAGAACCCACATTTTGTGAGTATGTCGGGAGTGGGATTCGATGCCAGGTCCTCGGCGTGATAGTCAAGTGTTCTAACCACCGCACCAGGTCCGCTCCACTACCTTGGAAATCACCGTTGGCTTGATCATCAATTCAGGGCTTGGAGACGTCCACTTCTGGGTTGGCGCGGCCGATACCCGGTACATCGGGTTTCTTTTCACCAAACAGCAGTATATCAAGCTATATTTTCATTTGCAGAAGGTTTCAAAATATTCTATCGGTGAAATTGACCAAAAACGGGAATTTCAAGCAAATATGTATGAAGAACAGCTAAAAAGATGAAAATCTCTAAATTTCCCCGATGAAATATTTTAAAAGTTTCTGCATATGGTAATACAGCATGAATTCTGATATTCCGTGGCAAAAAACCTGATGTACATTCGATTTTCATAATCTGCTGGTTCAGACATAGCGTGCGGTATCAAAAGTTGTATCAGTCAAATCTGAAGTTGTACAGTCCTAGGATAGGATGTGACAACAGAAATTCGTCTACCTTGTTATTGTTTCGTTCGATTTCGTCGACGATAACAATCCAGTGCTGCCACTTGTCTTTATTCCAAATCTTTCATACGATGCATATTTCGCACCGTAAATCACAATTTGCAATTGGAATACCATAACTTACAAGTAAAATTGCTTTCAAACGAAACGATCTTTAATTTATGATCAAAATAAATATATCAAAAATCAAATTAATTTTGCACCAAATCAATGGTTTTTATCAATGTTCAGACATGGTCGGTCATATTAGGCGGATTAACATTTGAGTGCTGACATATTTGAATCGATAATACTTAAATTGAAAAATAAAAAATATTGAATATTTGTAAAACATTCTAAACCTACAAACTAGCAACACGGTCGAACCAACCACAAAGCGATATGATCGCAGAGCGATTCCAAGCAACAGCATCAAAATTAAGGAAATTTTTTAATTCATGATTTTCTATTGAACTGAAACTTTGCACAGTTTTTCAGTTCCATCTAAATCGCCATTTTTCGATAGTAAATTTTTATTTTGAATCACGACTAACTTTTCAAAAGGGTGTATGTGAAAATGGTTCAAAAATATTCAAAAATCTGCACAGCCAAAATGGTCCGTTCGATTGCTATGAATTTTTCAGCAAAGTTAGATAACTAAATGGTGATTTCTAAGAAAATATACACTGTGAAAAAAAATCTTTTTTAACTTGAAAAAATATAATTTTTGGAACAAAAACTCAAATATCTCAAAACCCTATCTTTTTACCAACGTAATTTTTTTAGGGAAGACGGTCCATTGTATTAGCAATCTACCATAAAAATTTGGTGATGGTAAACTAATAAACAAAAAAGTTATAACATTTCAAACATTTCACAATTTTCACAATTGGTAAATATTTTTTTCTGTGTAAATTATTTCGGTCAGAAATCGCAGTTTGATGCTAATTTTATTGTTCAGCAAAGTTAGATAACTAAATGGTGATTCCTAAGAAAATATACACTGTGGAAAAAAACCTTTTTCAACATTAAAAAAAATCATTTTTGTCACAAAAACTCAAATATCTCAAAACCCTATCTTTTTACCAACGTATTTTTTTAGGAAAACTGTCCATTGTATTAGCAATCTACCATAAAAATTTGGTGATGATAAACTAATAAACAAAAAAGTTATGACAATTCAAACATTTCACAATTTGCACATTTAGTAATAATTTTTTTTAGTGTAAATTATTTCGGCCGGAAATCGCAGTTTGATGCTGATTTTATTGTTAATGGCATTGCGTGAGAAAAACAAGCTGTTTTTATTATGTATTATGTATATTATATGTACAGTAATGTTCCGATTTTATCACGCCCTCCGCGCATTAGTCGTTTATTCATTAATTTGCTGTTACATTTGAGGACAAGTGTTTTCCCTCTTCTTCAAGATGAATGTTGAAAGCGTGTTTTGCAACGTTAAAAATATTGAAATTGGTATAGATGTTGAAAAATATTTCAAAGCATTTTTGAAAAGGGGCGTGATTAAATTGTTTAAACAGATGTCGCTGATGATACGGTGGCATGACTCTCTGCACTTAGCACTTCTGGCAATTTATCAGTTGTTGTCGTTTTCGAACTTCCTGCGCCCTGCTTTACCGATGATATACAGATTGCTCGTTTGTCAAAGTCTAGACGGCAGGACGTGCAAATGCGTAAATTTGTATTAAATGTGGACATTTGGGCATAACCAGTCTCTTTCAGTTTATCTATGGTGCTTTCGGTGAGATTTCGTAACTCTTTTGAACATTTTTTTTTTCATCAAACGGTCTACAACAGAGCGCTGAGGTGAAGACCTTTGAGAAAGCGACTGTTCATGTTGTTTGTTAGATTATAATAAACAAAATCACTTATTAGTTTTAACTGACAAGTTTGGTGTTGTTTGCTTGGCTGAAGAAAAAAATTACTATAAAATTTTTAATATCCACAGCGGTAGTATTTTTTGCTTTTTCGTGAGCATTGTCATGGTATGTATACAGACAAACAAACGTAACACTGACGAAATTTTCATTGACCACGCCTTTAACGATCATTTTGAATCTTGGTTGTGGCTTTCATAACCAGAAGAGCGCCCATCGTTTTTCTTTGCGTTTGACGTTTCACACTAGCGCCTTCTGATGACGATATTGCACAACGCAGTATTTCGTGAAACATTTCCACCAGGTGGTGGTAGTGTGAACTGGGCGATGGATTTTCACGAAAATTGTTCTAGGCGTTTCGTCTGTTTGTCTGTGGTATGTACCTCTCATGCATTTGTTGTTGTTGAAGTTACTCGCATTCTTCCGATCATAAAGTCTGTTCTCTAAGAGGTATTTTTTAACAGATAAACTAGACGTATACGCGTATATAAAACTTTTATTATACAGCTTTTGTCTTAAAAATAAGTTTAATTCCATTTTTCAACACTATCAAGGGATTTTTTCACCAGTCACGTACAATAAAAAGTATGACACTCAATATTTTTGATCATAACACTGGATCGCGTCTAAGTTTCAAATAGATACTATAGTAATTATGAATAATCACACAAAAATATTGATTCATTGATTGATTTGTCTTTATTAAAGAGACTTTCAGCCCATGGCTGGTTCGTCTCAAACAAAAATATTATGAAAACAACTTGTTTAATTCAGGCGGTAGCTTTTACAATAAAATCAGCATCAAAATATAATTCTCGAAATAATTTACACAGAAAAAAAAATTGTTACAAAATGTAAAAATTGTGAAATGTTTGAAATGTCATAACTTTTTTGTTTATCAGTTTACCATCACCAAAATTTTATGGTAGATAGCTGATATAATGGGCCATTTCCCCTATAAAATTGACGTTGGTAAAAAGATAGGGTTTTGAGATATTTGAGTTTTTGTGACAAAGATCATATTTTTTTAAAGTAAAACAAGAGATTTTTTACAGTGTATATTTTCTAAGGAATCATCATTTAGTTATTTAACTTTGCTGAAAAATTCATAACAATCGAACAATCCGTTTTTGCTGTACAGCTTTTAGAACATTTTTGAACTATTTTCGCATACACCCTTTTGAAAAGTTAGTCGTGAGAGAATATGAAGGTTTAATATCGAAAAATGGCGATTTAGATGAAATCGAAAAACTGTGCAAAGTTTCAGATATTTTTGAAATGGTCGCTCAGGATCGACTGACATGACCCCGTGGAATTCCTCCGCAGCAAAAGGATATCAATTTAGACCAATCAGCGACTGGTCTCCGTTTGACAGCAAAATGGTCTCAAATCGGCTAACTACGTGACGGATCTTATCCTATACTGAAATAAATTTTGTTGTAGTTTCTACCGAATCCATGGTAAAATTAAGAACTGCACCATGACTGCACCAACGATTTTCAACCGAATGCAAAATTCTGTTAATTGTACTGAACCATTGTCAATATTACCATGCGTCTCGTTAATAAGAGATCGGAGGAGTTCCACACTATGCTAAGAACCTTCCCCAGCCCCAAAAGTACTCACATACAAAGTATCATGCGGATCAGTTCAGTAGTTTCCGAATCCATAAGGGTCAGACAGACAGACAAACAGACAGACAGACAATAGAAATACATACACGAGAACTCCAATGCCGCTGTAGTCACTTTTCCTATTTAAATATTTTAATAACTTTAATTGTAATTATTTATAATTTATAAGTTCCATTTTATAAAGGACTAGCTGTCCCGGCAAACTTTGTCTTGCCGTCTTGTGGTGGTTTGACAACTGTTGAGCTCAAAATAGCACCGCACTCTAGATTGATTTCATTTCGGTCATGTTGATTTCCTTCCCAGCTCATAGAAAATCAGTTCTTTTTCAATTTTGTTACTATTCTAGTTGATTTTCGTAACTTTTTGTACATATAAACACAGCCACCATGAAAACGAATCGAACCGTGCAAGAGCCATCCTAATCGGTTCAGCCGTTTGAAAGTTTTGTTACCTCAAAGGGATTTCAAACTCATTTTTATATATATAGATGTTCTGTTTTGATGAACAAAGTTTATTTGACACTTCTAGTACCGCTACTGACGCTGTAAGGGCATGGCAAACTAGATGTTAGTCACACGAACAGTCGCGACGTTGGACATTGGCTCCCATACAAATGAATGGGCGGGGGACTTCTCTACGCAGCTGCATGTAAAAAAACGCAGTAGGCAGGCAGTATGACGTTTGCCGGGACAGCTAGTACAAAATAAACGTATGAATGAATCAGTTCTGCTTTACAAGTTTCTCTCAAATTCTTTCTTGTGAATCTTTTTCGTTTTTGTTACAATTCATACTAATATTTCAAAAAAGCGTAACTGCTTCTAGAAACAGTACCTTTCTCTTAAGCAGTGGATCAAATTGTATCTCTCCAAAACTGTGTACCAGTGTAAAAACAAAGATAAAATTCTTTTCTTTCCAATAGTGGAGATAAATTACAGGAGGGCTGAAATGAAGTATACAGCTTAGACCCTGTCAAAAAACTACGTAGATACGATAGTCATCTCAAACCACCTAACCATCCCCCCCTCGTAGACCTTTTTTCATACAACCAAGTTTTGAACATTGGTATGAACCGTAGATTATTTCCAAAAAGGGGAGCTCACAGAGAAACAGACGTAACACTTAGAACAAATGTCATTAAAAAAAACATCGTCACGAAAACGCAATGCTAAATGTAAATGTACTATGCTAAATGTACTATGTTCGGCCGGGCCATCACTAGGTGGTGGCAGTGAGCAAATGTCAAACAGGTGCAAAAACTATGCCAGCACTGCGAGTGATCAATCGACCTACGCGGAGACAAATTTCGTTCGTTTGAAACAAAAATTTGTATGTTTATTCGGTAAACTAATAAAATATTTAAAACTAAAATATTATTTTCAAAACTAACTCAATTACATATTGATTTCTACAATACCCATTAAAGAGCCCCCCGTTCCGCCGTCTTGAACATAAACAAAACTCTCAAGTTCCAGCTGCAGCACCAAACAAGATTTCCTCTTGCAAAAAAAGTCAAGTTTAACCAAAAGTTTCCACGAAACCCCATTGATTTCGGGAGCGTATGTTATCTACATGATGTTGGCATTGAAAGTGCCACGCGGGAAGTGGGTTTCCCTAGAGAAGGAAATGACTTTGTAAATTTGATTGGAAAACAAATATTTCCGTAGGGCCGACCTGCCACAAAAAACAACAATTTTTACATTTGTTTCTAACATAACCTGTCAGAAGATGCATGTTTGTTTCAAAAATAAAATGAATTTGCTTCAAATGTGACGTTCGATTTGCTCTAAACAGTATTATTTTTGTTGCCAGAACAAATTGACAATTTATTTGAGTTTACCTGAAATTGTAACGGGACTGGGAAAAGCGGAAGATAAGGTTCGGAGAAAAACAACCTTCACTTAAGCGCCAGGTGGCTATCAACCACCGCGAAGGAGCGTGTCCACAACTCTATCGGAAAGTCCCGTACCCGGCCAGGAATCCTCAGGGCGAGTCCTTTCTTCAGTCCTTAACCCAACAATCGAAACTTCAGCGCAACCGAAACCGAACCGAAGGAATAGATTAACTCAAAATATGTACAACTTACAGGGTGGTCCGGTTACCAATAAGGAGTCCCTTTCCAGAGCCTATTCTAATCCAACGAGAAAAAAAACGAACTGTGTTGAAACTTCTCAGACACTAAAACTGCAACAACTAAGAATTGCTTAAACAATGCGTTTGCAGAGCTCTTCGTTTATTTCCCTAATAACTTGTGGAACTAAAATGGCAATTTACGATATTTGTCTTAGCGCTTGCTTATAATATGAACATTGGTATAGGGGGGTTAGTATTTACAAAATTAGGTCGACCTTACTTGGTTTACAGCTACCAGGAACGATGGCGTGGTCCCACGGAGTCCAGCGGAGGATGGTAAGTGCACTTACTGGTCATCAACGTGGTCAAACTTACGCCTTTGACCGGTCACGTGGCGTATACGCAGGTGATGGCGAGGCGTGCAATCTTTCATGCAACAAACCGCCGGGCTTGCATGCGACAGATCGTGTTGGATGGTGACGAGTCGCCCTCTATCGGTTGCCCGTGGAAAACGCTTGCGGTTGGTGGCTTGGACAGACCGCGTGGTGAGTTGAACTGACACACCAGCGAGTGACGTCACGATTTATGCTGCGCGATGTATGCTTCGTCACAGCCTTATCGGTCCAACAGAATGACGCAAACGATCAGTTCTGTGATGTCACGCCGTCCGGGCCCTAGGGGTGCACCCTCGTTTGAAGGGATCTTCAAACGATTTTCAAATTATTTAATTTGCCACAAACAAAACTACTTTTGTGAATTTACCTGTACAATTTCAATCGATTGGTTCGAAAATTCGTTTTTGTTACAGATTATCGCTTGCACACGAGGGTTGCAGCGTTACGGCTTCAGCCTGAATATTAAAAACTCACTTTGTAAGGAGAACAATACATTCTATTGTGACACAAACCTTCCTAGATACACGTGTTTGCTTAATTGCACTTTCTTTGATAGAAACTTTTAGCATAAAAAAGGAAATCTGCAATTGTTGTATAATTTCATAGAATTAATCACAATTTAATTAGATATTCGATTAAACAATACTTTTTGCTTTTAAAAACTCGATTTCCTTCTAACTATTCACAATTTTTCCTATATGTCACTGTATGCCACTATATGTCTTTAACTGTAGACAGTCGGAATGAGAGAGAATCTTCAACCCAGATTTTGATTTCAACAAACCTACGCGCGACCCGATTCTATTCATTCGGCTATTTTCGGGGCCTAATTTGAAAGTGAGCTAATTTTTAAAGACCGAACTCATTTATCAGATTCTCTATGTACGTTCGTTAAGTCAGAGACACGGAACGCCAACTTCGCTTCTGACAGTAAAGGCTCTATTCCAAATACTTTTTAAGGTCAAATATTTTTATAACTTTTATTTCATTGGACTTTGTTTTTTTCGGGTGATGGGATTGCAAAGTAAAATTTAGTTTAAGTTTTTTTTTAATTACTGTAACCATGTTACATTACCCCCTACCAACGGTTAAAAAAATAAATGAAGATTTCTGAATTTATTTTTTTTGTGTTTAAAAAATAAAACAGTTTTTCTTTAATGCTTCTATTAATGTTAGTTGATTTGGTTTTACTCAACTGACCGAAATAGTACTTAAATTATAAAAAAAGAGGAAAAACAAATGAACTCATTTAATTCGACGTATCATCTAATTACTAATATATTTTTTTAATTTTAACTGTAGAAACAAATAAGAAAAAAAAATGAACTACATAAATCTAATTCCGGGATACCACTACAGTTACCAAAATTACACCTCTATAACCCAAAGTCTCATAAGACACGTCCTAGTATTCTAGAACATAAATCTGGCCGCTTCCGCGACCAACATATCTCCACCAGGGAGCCGTCAAGAACCTTCTCGACAAAAACCAAACTAAAACATTTTATGTACTTTCAGACTTATCCGAACAAAATTCTATCGAAATTCTCATTCATAAACATGACATTTTACTCGAGCGCAACCGCGCTCTAAATGACCTTAACTTTCATGGTATCCCTACTTCGACAGCCTCTACTGTAACTGGCCGACGACTACAAACGATAAATTGCGTTTGACGTTTCTCTGAATTATCGGATTTGTTTTGGTTTGATTTTCTTATCTGACAGTGGTGAAATGAAAGTGAAAGCGAACGAAAAGTGAATTTACTGATAGAAGTGCCAAAAAATTGAAGAAGAACCAGGAACTATTGCATGTATGATGGAAATTACTACGGAGAATTGAAAGCTGCTATGTGTGATCTTGTAAGTGTGCAAAACTGATACCCAAAACTGTTTTAATGATGTGTTTAGTGGACTCAAATCTCATTCAACTATTGTAAACATTGTGTGTTCTGATGGGGCTACTGAATGGACTAAATTTGACGAGTATAAAGTGCTAGTTCTAGACTATTTACAACCGATATATACAGTGTTTACTCTTATTATCCTGCGGCAAACTCACAGTGTTTTCTTTTCTTTGTGTACCTACATAGCTTAATATTGTGAACATTGACCCTGTTCGTAGTGTTTTGGTGTTCTTCAACGTTGTGTTATGATGTGTACAAGTATATTTTGAGTTCGAATCTCAGCCTGGTCATCATCTGGCCCTGCAGACTCGCACTTCCTTCCATAGTACTCTCCCTTCACAGTTCACCTCGGTGAACTCCGGGCTTGGGTGGGTAAGCTGGCTGATGATTCTAGGGCGACAAACTATACTTGTACTCCATCCTATACATAGCTGTATCTACATTCTCAGGACTAACGCTTGTTTTTCTTTTAGGTTTCAACCAGCCCTGAGAATGGATCATCGAGAGGCGAAGAGGGAACTGCTTGTAGTATAGAATCGTTTTTGAAGCCAGCCCCTCCCGCTCTGCTCGGAGTAACCAAACCGTAAGTTTGTGTTTTATTGGAACAAAATCTCATAGTAACTGTGCACTTGGCCTCAGACATAGCTTTAAAATACGATTGTTTTTCTAATCTATTTCCAGGTACTCTACCCCGGACTCGACCGTTTGATCGGCGTATTAAGAAGTATGATAGTAATCCTAACTCGAACGAATAACAAAATCAATAAATGTCTCACAAATCTAAACCTATTATAACCAAACCAATTTCAAATCAAATCCGAAAATTCACTTTAACCTACACTTTGAGTTCATAAATATTTCATCAACTAAGCACTAAACCAATTCAACCAATATTCAATTACTAAGTACACTAATTCTAATATTTACAAATTTTACAAACCAAACCGTTGGTTGGGCGCCAAATGTAACGGGACTGGGAAAAGCGGAAGATAAGGTTCGGAGAAAAACAACCTTCACTTAAGCGCCAGGTGGCTATCAACCACCGCGAAGGAGCGTGTCCACAACTCTATCGGAAAGTCCCGTACCCGGCCAGGAATCCTCAGGGCGAGTCCTTTCTTCAGTCCTTAACCCAACAATCGAAACTTCAGCGCAACCGAAACCGAACCGAAGGAATAGATTAACTCAAAATATGTACAACTTACAGGGTGGTCCGGTTACCAATAAGGAGTCCCTTTCCAGAGCCTATTCTAATCCAACGAGAAAAAAAACGAACTGTGTTGAAACTTCTCAGACACTAAAACTGCAACAACTAAGAATTGCTTAAACAATGCGTTTGCAGAGCTCTTCGTTTATTTCCCTAATAACTTGTGGAACTAAAATGGCAATTTACGATATTTGTCTTAGCGCTTGCTTATAATATGAACATTGGTATAGGGGGGTTAGTATTTACAAAATTAGGTCGACCTTACTTGGTTTACAGCTACCAGGAACGATGGCGTGGTCCCACGGAGTCCAGCGGAGGATGGTAAGTGCACTTACTGGTCATCAACGTGGTCAAACTTACGCCTTTGACCGGTCACGTGGCGTATACGCAGGTGATGGCGAGGCGTGCAATCTTTCATGCAACAAACCGCCGGGCTTGCATGCGACAGATCGTGTTGGATGGTGACGAGTCGCCCTCTATCGGTTGCCCGTGGAAAACGCTTGCGGTTGGTGGCTTGGACAGACCGCGTGGTGAGTTGAACTGACACACCAGCGAGTGACGTCACGATTTATGCTGCGCGATGTATGCTTCGTCACAGCCTTATCGGTCCAACAGAATGACGCAAACGATCAGTTCTGTGATGTCACGCCGTCCGGGCCCTAGGGGTGCACCCTCGTTTGAAGGGATCTTCAAACGATTTTCAAATTATTTAATTTGCCACAAACAAAACTACTTTTGTGAATTTACCTGTACAATTTCAATCGATTGGTTCGAAAATTCGTTTTTGTTACAGATTATCGCTTGCACACGAGGGTTGCAGCGTTACGGCTTCAGCCTGAATATTAAAAACTCACTTTGTAAGGAGAACAATACATTCTATTGTGACACAAACCTTCCTAGATACACGTGTTTGCTTAATTGCACTTTCTTTGATAGAAACTTTTAGCATAAAAAAGGAAATCTGCAATTGTTGTATAATTTCATAGAATTAATCACAATTTAATTAGATATTCGATTAAACAATACTTTTTGCTTTTAAAAACTCGATTTCCTTCTAACTATTCACAATTTTTCCTATATGTCACTGTATGCCACTATATGTCTTTAACTGTAGACAGTCGGAATGAGAGAGAATCTTCAACCCAGATTTTGATTTCAACAAACCTACGCGCGACCCGATTCTATTCATTCGGCTATTTTCGGGGCCTAATTTGAAAGTGAGCTAATTTTTAAAGACCGAACTCATTTATCAGATTCTCTATGTACGTTCGTTAAGTCAGAGACACGGAACGCCAACTTCGCTTCTGACAGTAAAGGCTCTATTCCAAATACTTTTTAAGGTCAAATATTTTTATAACTTTTATTTCATTGGACTTTGTTTTTTTCGGGTGATGGGATTGCAAAGTAAAATTTAGTTTAAGTTTTTTTTTAATTACTGTAACCATGTTACAAAATATTTTTGATTTTATCATGCTTTTTTCTGCGTGTACTATCGAATATTTGAATCAACCGTTAAAAAGGTGATCGATGGGAAGCGAGCAGTGTGTGACGTCTGTTTCTCTATGGGGAGCTCATTGCAACGTATATGGACTGGACAGGCTCTTTTGAGAAGGTATGCCTTAAAAAGCAGTTTCACCCTTTTTAAATATTGATGCCAAATCAAGCCTAACTTTACAAAACACCGTATGTAACAATCGCATTGATCAGAGAAAATCGCCTCCAAAACTTTGAATTTTTCAATGAAATTCATCCCTAGATAGTTTGAGACCGATAAAACTCAAATGAGGGATCTTATGTTAATTTTCGGATGATTTTCGTTTCAATAAGTTAAAATGTTAGATAGGGTATTTTCTCTTTCGTTTGGTACATACGGTATTTGTGGATACAGTGTTGACTCTTAAGATGATATTGAAATCTGCATCAGCGTTGTGCTGTCAGCTATTGAATTATACTCACATGCATCCTACATTAGGTAGGAATACTCAGTGGCGGTAAAGCGGTACTTACTGTGGTTCCTTCAAGCTCCAGAAAACGTGGCACCAAAAGACCGTATATCACAGTTTGTTATGATACCATCAAAATGGTAGATAGGGTGTTGTGGTATTACTACCCTATGTAACAAAAATATTGCTCATAGTAATACTGTTACATAAGGTGTTTTTAAGTTTAATTGTTCTGAGCTTTTGGAGTGCTAATTGACGAAAAGAAGAAACTCTACACATAGAATCTGTATCACTGAACGCATACACATCAAAACCTCGATTTGTTTACATTTGCGACATACGGTGTTTTGTAAAGTTAAGCTTGAAATTATGTTTACGCCATATTTTTGATATTATTGTGTTGCTCATCTTTACCCTGTTAAGATTGACCTCCGGATTCGGCTCAAGGTGTTATGTAATCAATTAATTCCACATCAATGGGAACAATCACATTTCATGTTCACCGTCAACCCATAAAACTGCAATCCGCCAAATCAGCTCTTATAAGATTCAAACAGTCGTGACTGTTTGCTTTGAAAGTCAGATTAAAAAAGAAACGTTCACTCCGTTGGGAAGGGGTCAAGTTCATTAAAAAGGCTGCAAATACTCACCTCGCATGCTTGCATTCCCACATCGGTCGTCGTTCATCGGGCAGAAATTCCGTTACGCAAGGACAAAACTAGCCGCACCCGCCCGAGCAGAAGAGAATAACAACAGCATAACAAAATGCGTTATTTTGGCAAAATAACTGCATAATGGAATTAGTAATTTTCATGTTATTAACATAACATATTGAGTTATAAACTTGGCTGTCATAAGCGGCAAAATAACAAGTCACATAACAAAAATTTGTTCCTGAAAAATCAATTTAATAACATGTTTTGTTAGTGGCAATAACAACTTAATAACAGTGAATTTGGGAAATATTTCAATAACAAATTTTGATATTAAAGAGTTATTGATTGAAAGAAAAATTAGGGTAAAAACTAACTTTTTTTACTCATTTTTGGGTAATTATTTTAAGTGTGTTATTCTATTTTTAGAAAATAATAGGTCACATAAAAAAAATTTCGAATTCATTATAAAACTTACAAACATCGACGGGATTTGAACCTCCAATCCTGCTATCGTAAATTTCCAGTCGGCTTTACCAATGAGGCTATCACAGCACTTGCAGTGAGGGACGATAGAAGATTTACTGGTTCTACGTATTGCCAGTTTCCCTATTCCCCCATTTCATGTTTGCCAGTCGCAGGACAAAAATAGACAGAGATTTGAATGCAAGATCAAACAACGAACCTCTCTCTCTTACCAACAGCGCTATCGCGGTGCGCAGACATGTGCACTGTAACACTAATAACAGTGGTGGCGTTCGCAGGGCCCGTCGTCGGCTGTTTCGGAACAAAGAGAACGACGAAAAAGTTGCTAGTCGACTATTTATGATTGAGATTCGTCATGGGGTGCATTTTGGCGGCGACAAAGATCCTTTCCAGACGGAGATGATTTTATTTAATTTTTTGTTTTGTTCGCGTTGTGAGAACGGCGATTATACACGTACCTACGTGAGCGAAGGTAAAAGCTAATTATATCATATGCCGATATGATTACTTCTGCAGATGCTGTTTAGTTTTATTCTGTTTTAGACTATTTTTAGTAATGAAAAAAGATATTTATGACATAATGTCAAACAATATTATGATCGAATAATAATAGACCGAAAGAAAAAAGTTATAATAGACAAATGCAATCATCAATTGAGCAGAATTGTCTGTATAGTTGACATTTTTATTGATTAGAATTATTTAGTAGGTACCATATTTGCTATCTCTACTCTCACTAACATTCATTGCTTCGTAATACATAGTATGTTCGATACTTTTTGACGTTATAATTAGAGGTTAGAATAGCAGTACTGTTAAAATGACATATAAATTCAACTAAGTTTACTCAATTTTGAGATAAAAAAAACTCATTTGCAGATGTATCATTTTTTGAAGCTAAAATTTTACTTAACCTATAAGAATTGGGAATCGTAGAAAAGTGATAGGAATTTGGCACCGTAACGGGACTGGGATATTGAAAGAAGGAAATTAATACAAAGATAAACATATCAATAGCTATGATGCTATATTTACCCAAAACTCAACTTATAGCAATGAGTGTGGTGGTGTTGCTGCCGTATATGACATCAATTTTATAAAAGCTCGTTAAAATTCGCATGTGTTGGCTGATGAAAATCGAAAAAATGCTTCTGGAGTTGTGAATTATTGAGAAAATCAAATGGTGGAACGCGGAATAAACATATAATGGAAGAAAAATGTGTCAGTGATAAGGCATTCTTTTCCTCTTCCATTCGCCTCTGCGGCCCGCCGCGGCGGTGGTGTGGTAGCAAAAATGAGTGTGTTAGAGTATGTGTGTGAAGAACAAACAAGTGTCGACATCGTTGGAAAATGCCGATCGGCAGCCGATTGAGTGGCCAACATGATTCGAACACGTCGGCTTCTACAAATACTAACTGGGTGAGAGAATTCCAATCATTTTTAAAAAATGCAATTAATATGTTATGGGCTTCATTGTAATGGTTGCTATGCGCTGCTAACGTTGAATGATTTTTCAAGCATCGGAAACGGGCACTCTTGCTTAGGTCCATAGTGCGCTCTTGTGTTCGGTGTCATTTTGGACGAACGTGGACGAATCCGAAAACAGTATATGTGAAGGTTCGTCTTCGTGCACTCAGATTGCTGCGGTTATGTATGTGTTAGGCGTGTTTACATCTCGCTTCGTTAGCGGTTTTCAAATTGTCTCTAGTCTTGGCTGAACTGAATAGGTCCGCGGACGGAGGGGCTGGTGGAGGGTACGTTGTGTAGTAGTAGTTTGTGGTGCATTGATTGTAGTAGTTTCAGAACTGTTTTCAGTTTGGGAGATGAAATGGATGAAGCTAGCGGTGAGCGTGGAGATACTTGGAAGTCCTATATTTGCCACCCTTTTTTGATTTATTTATTTATTTATTGATAATTTTATCAGATGAAAAAAAAATGTTCTTTAAAAAAAAATGCGTGCATCTCTTCCAGATTTACTGCGAATTTTTAGGTTCCGGGAATGCATCCACGTTCGATCAATGACTTGTGCATACATTTTATACTGTTCTTTATAACGCATAATGACTCCACAGACAAATAGAAGTAACACATAAAACATTTATATAGCAGTTGAGAGCAAATGACATCGTAATAAATTAAAAAAAAAAATAAGTGTTACTTTAGTTTGTTTGTGATTAAATTTTATTTCCTTGTACTTTCATTTAAACCAGTAGAATAATCTAAATTATTTGAATTCTTTTTTATTTACAAATATATTTTTAACAGTGTACATGGTGATTGGAGAAATGAAGCTACTGCGTCCATTGAGCTGAAATTGAATGACATACGCTTATTTATTCCTAATTATATTTTTCGTCACCTTTTATATTATATATTTTTTTATTTAATTTTTATTGCATTGTTATTAAAAAATTACCTATATAACATATTCATTATTTTTAAAGGTGATTATATAACATATTGATAGTTGGCTGATAGTTGTGAGAAGAGGTTGAATTTTTGTTTCCTCTGGTGCTGTGTTTTGCTAATCAATCTACAAACTATTAGTGTTTTGCGAGAATTATGCCTGTTTGTCTGTGATCTTATACGTTCACTTGTAAAAGACATTATCTTATATTTAATGATATTCATTTTACATAACACATATAATATGTTATTCCATTATTTAATTTTATATCAGCCACCACGTTGACATTCTTCTACTATAAATAGCATTCTACACCACCATCTAGGCCGCGAAATAACGCATCAGCGAAAAAAAAAAACAGTCAGTCAAATTATGTACAAATTGGTACCTTATTTCACTTCGTTAATTTACATTTCATAGGTGTCTAGAATGGTGGCGATCTACATGCATGCATGCATACAATACATTTAATAACATTATCAACCCCGGAGACACTGCATGGAGAATTTTCGTACACTTCATTCAACTAATACTTCTTATTTTTATGTTTTGCTTCTGTGTAGTAACGTTTATTTATTTTTACATTCACTATTATATGTTGTTGCTTATTTATCTAAGTATATATTATTTGAACATTCAAATTATTAACACATTGAGATCTTATTTCATTACGCTACTTGTATATTTGATTACTAATTATACCATATTTAATTGGTTTCACCACATTTCATTGATAATACTATATTTCAATATTACATTTCATCATTATACATTGTAATACAAATTACATAACTATATAGGATTAGGGGTGTATGTCAGATGATTATTGGAATTATTTCCGGACGATGGAGGGGATTTCCAGCCAAAGTAAGGAAAGACATTATTACATCTTTACAGATATATTCTTCAACTCAAACAGCTGTATGAATTTGACGCATTCTAATTATGGCAAAGCATCCCGGAATTTATTTTTTTAAGAGTGCTGTAGATTTCATTATTCGCTCTGCTGGATCATAAATCTGGAAGGAGATTTTATATATTCTGCAGATGTCTCTTTATGGCCTCCATTCAGCAATATGCTGAACATAGAAAGCTAATTGTATTATGTGTATTTTATTACCTGTTATTTTCATATTCCATTGAATTATGTTCCATTATTATTTATTGTATATCAGCTACCGCATTGACATATTATTACTATAATAATTCTCTACCCTACCATCTAGATCTTGAAAGGATTCGCCAGCGAATGATACTTTTTAAAACTTTCTATAAATTGATTACTTATTTCGTTTCACTACATGACATTTCATTACATTATATTTCAAAATTATATTTCATTGCTTATACTATATTTCAATATTTTTATGATTGACTGTATAACTATTTATATTATTGACTATATAACTATTTGGGGTTGGGAGGGTGCATCAGGGCATCATTGAAGTTGTAACTGTACTACGGAGTGGATTGCCAGCCGGAGTGAGGTGAGAAGTAACTATAACATCCTTGTAGATGGGTTCTTCTATCCCAACAGTTGCAATGGATTTGACGCGCCCTTCTTGTAACAAACCATCCCGTAGAAAGCTTAACAAGTGATGTGAATTTCATTATTCACCTTGTTGGATCATACTGTTGGAAGGAGATTCTCTTAAGCCCGCGGATTTCGCGTAAGTGTCTACTTACGGGTCCGCCACACCCCCTTTTGGCCCTTCATACAGCGGTATGTTGAATTCAAAGTGGTAATGAAATTTAATCTTTGCTGTTAGGTGGAACTGCATGCAGAGCAAGACTCAAGCTAGGATGGTGGCTACTTACATACATACATACAAAACTCAACTTATAGCAATGAATAAAATAAAAAAATACGGAAGAGTCTGATGAAATTTCTAGAAGTTACAATGCCTTTATTTTTTACTTCATAATATGAAACAGCAGACAATAAAATAAAGAAGGTAAACTATGTAATGGTTATATCTGCGATAAATTTTCTCCGATTTTGACAATATTGATATCATTTGATCCAGATTTATTTTTTCCATCAAAAACAAATCCGACTGAACCGATCTGGTCATCGTGAGTTAAGAAAAAACCCGAATTGCCATACACGTGGAATTTTCCATAGACCAGCTGCAATTGGCTTCTTTAGTGGTGTTGAGATAATTCCATATTCACAATCTACATGCCAAACTGAGCCGAAATCCAAATTTTCATGAACTTTGGTGCCCGGGAACCTATTTAAAAATCGATTTAAAGTTTGTATGGGATCGATTTGTCGAATCACCCCTCGTCGCATTTCGTACTGGGCGGAGCTGTCAAGCAATTGCCCAGCTGTCAAAAGGTGATTTCAAAAAATCTTTTTGTAATTGAAGCTTAAGGTATCAAAATAAAGTTTAAAAAATCTGAAAAAAATCATACTGGCTTAAAAAAAAGTGCTCTTTCGAATAAAATAAAAAAATCAATATATTATTCTTAATTTAAAAAACCCAATTGGTGATTGGTACAAATTAAGTACCTTACCAAGAAAAAAAATGTTAAATTTAATTTTATTATACGTTCAATATGTAGTCCGTCCAAAGTCTTACACCGTACATCAAACCGTTTTTAATTAGATTTTGTTTTAGATTTTATAGAGATATTTTAAAATCTTCTCCTGTGTGGTAGGGATAGGATTTTTCAAAACACCATCGTTCTTCTTCTTCTTCATGCACCATCAAATCACCAATAGCATATCTGCCCAGCCTAGGCCCAAAGTATTGACTTCAAAGTAATCATTACGAAGCAGAAATGTCAATTTCTTGATTTTGCTTTGGCTGACCAAGCCAAGGTTGACCGTAGCATTTTCATAATTCAAATCTCAATTTGTTCATCGAGCACATGTTCTGTTGTGCTGCACGTAGATGTCAAAGCGTTTTCAACAGTGTAATTACGAAGCATGTTTCACGAGGAACCATATTTTTTTCAATACGCTAACTCCAACAACGCCGATATTAGAATATAGGAGCTTAGGAGCAAAGGGGTGTAAGTTACAAAAACCCACTTTCGAGTAAATGAGCTTTGAAGTTTTTCACCAGTTTTTCATCCCATTCAAAATATATGGAGTTTCAATATCAACCCAATTTTCTCTGATTTACTGTATTTTTTCTAATCATCATAAAAATAATCTTTAAAAAGTTCCTGTGAGCTTGAAATTTGAAGATTTTTTGATATGTTCAGCTCAAACTCGACAAAACGGTCACTTACACCTCTTTGCATCTGGGCCCCTCAATAGCATAAGGATATGTTCCAGAAAATTTGGACTTTTGGGAATACCGCGTAACCCAATCGTTCTATTCGCATAACCAATCAATAACAAAAAAGATTTCTTATTCAAACGAGTCGAAGTTCACTTAAATCAGTTCAAAGTTGAAAAAATATGAGTACTTTTCAGTTTTGAGGGTAGCCGGATACGCTTCCGGCATTCTACGCAATGAAAAACAAGCAAAACTGCAGCCCCACAACAGCAATTGAATGTTTTTTTTTAATTTTTCAATTACATAGAATAAAGCTGTTTCCTTATAAACATTTTCTGATCTTTTACCTGCTATCCATCTACCTTTTGCTCTACAAGCAATGAAAAAAAAAAAAACGAATACTTAATCAAATTTCTCATTTTTTGTAATATAGCTAAAAATTAAAATTATTTCATATTCTGATATAATTATGTTATTTTGCAACTGATTATTTTGTTCAGTTGCAAAAATAACAAAGTTATAACAGAGTTTGTTCTGATTTATTTGTAACAAAACTAGTTACAAAAGATTATAATATATTTTGTTATAATTTAGTTTGAAAAAGTTTGAAACAGTCAATGTCATAACAAAATTATAACATAATTTGTTAGTTATATCACATTGAGATATAATTATGATATATTATTGTTATGTTCATCTAGTCAGGTATGGCCTCCACTTTAGCATCCTATTCTACATCATATATGACTTCGTGATGGCTGAGAATTCTATATATTTAGACCAACATGTGAGAATGCGAACTTCAGTTTCTCTCTTCCCTAATAGGTGTATTTTCAACTATTCATGTACCTATCTTTCAAATAGGTAGATCCGATTTCATCCTCTGGAACGACAGGGAAAACATGTGAAATACAAAATATTTCTGAAAAATCCCATTCAAAACCATCTACAATTTTGGATTCAGCTGTCTGTATTAGCTTCGTTCAAACAAGTTTATTCGATAAGTTTGACATTTTTATCATTGAAATTCACATGTCAAAGGCGGAATCTGGAACGTCCCTTTGAAAACCTTAAAAACCTTCAATATCGTCTGCTATGTTCTCGTTTAGATGTATGCAGGGTACTGCGCCACTTGGGCAGTGGCTGGTATTTTGGGTACTTTTCAGCTACAACTCAGTCAATTTCAGAAATTTAGCAAAACCTCGCGCCGCCCAGCAGGGACTTTGTTTTGTACACATTACAGCACCTCCATGTCACGTAATATACCACACCTCTTATCAAATGTGATACCGTAAGCGTACCATACTTTGCGCACCTAGGGCCTAACTTTGCGCACTTTTCAAAAAATCGTTAAACAGTTTTTCTGGTGCATTATGCAAACTTTTTCCCACGGAATACTAGCTAGTGATATGGGGCATGCACTTTGTCTCAGTTTGGATGTAATGATAAATGGAAGAGGAAGACAAATTGATGAGTGAATATGCAGTTGCTTTCCCTCAAATGCTGTAAATAACGTTGTAGAATGACGTAGGTTTTGTTTCAAAATTTGTTTTAGTTTAGATAGCAATACCATAAAGTATTTGTGCACTCTCAATAATACAATAATAACCAAACTTGTTCCACAACAGAATGTAATATTGAGATGTTATTTAAGGGCTGCATACCAATTGCTTGGTCATAACAAAATAAGATTGTCCAACAAAACATGTTATGGAAACGTAATGCCTTGATAATTCAATAATAACAAAACAAGATATAAAAACAGGTTTTGTGATTTCGTAGTTATTAATTTGATATTCCCCTCTGCTCGGGGCGGTCACGTCACAATCCAGGCAATCGTTAGTCAGTGGGATTTTAAATTCGATATGCAAATAAGCTATCCGGCAATAAAGCACATTACCACGTTCAAGTCGACGATTCCCACGGTTCCGAAATCAGTGTCCTTCCAACGAAGACTTGTCCCGAATGAGAATGAAGCAGCCTTATCCTTCCAGCAAGGAAAAAACTTCTTCGGTCCAAAACTGGCCAGTACGTTGTGTAGTAGTAGTTTGTGGTGCATTGATTGTAGTAGTTTCAGAACTGTTTTCAGTTTGGGAGATGAAATGGATGAAGCTAGCGGTGAGCGTGGAGATACTTGGAAGTCCTATATTTGCCACCCTTTTTTGATTTATTTATTTATTTATTGATAATTTTATCAGATGAAAAAAAAATGTTCTTTAAAAAAAAATGCGTGCATCTCTTCCAGATTTACTGCGAATTTTTAGGTTCCGGGAATGCATCCACGTTCGATCAATGACTTGTGCATACATTTTATACTGTTCTTTATAACGCATAATGACTCCACAGACAAATAGAAGTAACACATAAAACCTAGGGCCTAACTTTGCGCACTTTTCAAAAAATCGTTAAACAGTTTTTCTGGTGCATTATGCAAACTTTTTCCCACGGAATACTAGCTAGTGATATGGGGCATGCACTTTGTCTCAGTTTGGATGTAATGATAAATGGAAGAGGAAGACAAATTGATGAGTGAATATGCAGTTGCTTTCCCTCAAATGCTGTAAATAACGTTGTAGAATGACGTAGGTTTTGTTTCAAAATTTGTTTTAGTTTAGATAGCAATACCATAAAGTATTTGTGCACTCTCAATAATACAATAATAACCAAACTTGTTCCACAACAGAATGTAATATTGAGATGTTATTTAAGGGCTGCATACCAATTGCTTGGTCATAACAAAATAAGATTGTCCAACAAAACATGTTATGGAAACGTAATGCCTTGATAATTCAATAATAACAAAACAAGATATAAAAACAGGTTTTGTGATTTCGTAGTTATTAATTTGATATTCCCCTCTGCTCGGGGCGGTCACGTCACAATCCAGGCAATCGTTAGTCAGTGGGATTTTAAATTCGATATGCAAATAAGCTATCCGGCAATAAAGCACATTACCACGTTCAAGTCGACGATTCCCACGGTTCCGAAATCAGTGTCCTTCCAACGAAGACTTGTCCCGAATGAGAATGAAGCAGCCTTATCCTTCCAGCAAGGAAAAAACTTCTTCGGTCCAAAACTGGCCAGTCCAGTTTTCCACCCTACGGTATTTTTTCTTTCCATATACCACCCAAAAGACCGGTTTGGACATCGTCCTGCAGCATTTCGGTCCCAAAGGATAGCCTCTGGTGCACTGACAAACGAGGACAGACATAGGAAAGGGTTTTCCTGAGAAGCAAAGGGTGAGTGAAAAGGTCATCAACGAATTTGCCGAGGTGCTTGCTGCTAGCTGCTAGCGATGCGCGGCGTCGATGTCAGTCGGACATCCATCGGTTGGTCGGATGTAAGGAATGAGAAGGATTACTTACAGCGCTAAGAAAAGGGGTCGACGCTTTTAACGTTCAACAATTCGTCATTGAAATCATCGTCATCATCAAATATTTAAAAGCAGTTTTTTCGTTCAAAACAAAAGTCTTCGCTATGAAAATATATTCACTGTGCTTCACATGAGGAATAGAATGCAGTGAATATCTTTTCATGGTCGATGTTTTGATTTACAGCGAGAAAACTGCTTTTCATTTTCCGAAAAATGATGACGGATGCTTGAGCCTTAAAAGGTAAAACGTACGCGGTCGGAGGGGTCGGATGAGAACATGTTTTGATTTTATTATCTGTCATGAAGATTTGTCAGATGAGGTTGATTGAATAAACCTTTCGACTATTTAGGTAGGTATATGATGCAATTCAATAACGCAAAAAAAACTTTCTTCTATTTTAGCAATAAATGTATATTTGATCATTTCCAATTTAATGGATTTCGCGATTCAATTTCCGATTTAATTTTACTTAGTTGTAAACATCCTTCTGCTTTGGACCCGTTCCTGGGTCAATCGCTTTCAGTGCCCTAAGCGTGGTGGTGCACAACTACAAGTAGTTGTTTTTCCGGCATTCGTCCGAAGGGGCCAGCCTACTACTGGCTGCCGCGTTTTGTTTACATAATAATATGCATTTCTTTATTTATTTATCAGACATCAGAAGGTCGGGTCCTTAGGCAAATTTGAGCGTCTGTTCTCCAGGAGGAGCAGCTCACAACAGCATCTGATCCCCATGTTAGGGGCGGCTGATCAACGTCCGAGTTCCAGGGGAGGACTCAAAGCTCAATTGTGCACTATGGTGCTCCGGAAAGTAGGGGGTTGTTCGTAAAAAAAAACATTGTAACGGAAAATCAGCAACAGAATAATACGAACCGAGCCCAAAAAAGACTTAAACATGTTTGTTTACAAAAAGCACTTAGGCCCTTGTAATATGTTATGCCAGAAATATTCCAATGTTTTGTACCGGTCCTATAACACAACATTTCTTTATGCTTCTCAATGACCAAGTATCTCGAATACTTTTTTTTCATTTCATCCATTCCATAGAAAAACGATCTCCGATTGTCGTGAAACTTGGTGGGCTTGTAGTTCTTCGGAAATAATTAGACCCGTATTTTTTTGGTTGAAAGCTATTGAATTGTAGTTTTCAGGAAAAATACGTTAAAGGGGCTAAAATGTAAAGAGTACTATAAAATATGCAATTATATTACTTTTTTCACGTTTTCATGGTCTCGGGACCAAAGAGGTACCCTGGTTTTATATTTTTATCAGAAAATTCAGAAAATTTGGCGTAACATATCAAAAAATCAGAAATGTATGTTGTGTTGTTTTTGAGATATGATTTTTTGAACATAGAGGGTCATATATTTTAGTATTAGCTACTCTAAAATTGCTTGAAAATGCAAATTCTCATAAAACTATGCATAGTATTGCTTTTTAAAGTGATTCCTGGTGCTTTTGGTACCCATAATATTATAGAAATCAAAATATAATCAAATTTGCATGGGAAAATTTGACCTTTTATTTTCAAAAAAATCATATCTCAAAAACTAAAAAACATACATCTCTGATTTTTTGATATGTTACGCCAAATTTCCTGAATTTTCTGATTAAAATATAAAACCAGGGTACCTCTTTGGTCCCGAGACCATGAAAACGTGAAAAAACTAATATATTTGCATATTTTATAGTACTCTTTACATATCAGTCCTTTTAACGTATTTTTCCTGAAAACTACAATTCAATAGCTTTCAAACAAAAAAAAAGTTTAAAATCGGTCAACTGGTTCAAAAGTTACGATTTTGTGAAAATTTTTAATTTTGAAAAACCTTAATTTTTTGGACCACCCTATATGAAAATTGGTCACCCTAATGACGAAATAAAAAAAATACGGGTCTAATTATTTCCGAAGAACTACAAGCCCACCAAGTTTCACGACAATCGGAGATGCACTATATCGTTTTTCTCTAGAATGGCTGATTTTTTACTTTTGTCAATGTAACGTATATTTTGTAGAAGCATCGTTCATTGTAGCGGAATGAGAGGATTCCCATGCTAGACCATTCTTATTAATTCACGTCCCAAACTGGGCGCTGTCCAAACCGGTTTCCGTTCTCATCATCGCCTCTCGCGAAAGGGTCGTCGGTCATTGCATCCACAATCCTCGCAACATCCATTCAACCAGGTATGCATAGCTAAACAGTTGCACATATCCTTGTCCCAGAGCAGCAAGGATAAGATAACACATTAAGATTAAACCCTTATACGAATTTGCCAAAGGCCCACATCGTCAACCCTTTTGCCCGTTCTTTTTCCATTCCGATACGGGCCGAGCGCTTCGTCCCATTTGTGGACTGTGTGAAAAATTTCTGGACACAAAATTCTGCGCCCTGTATCATCTTTAATTATAACCGGTTTGACCGGTCCTGTTCTAGGAATGATTGACCAAATCCTTCCTTCCTAGCTTCCTTCCGTCCTTCTTTTCGACCTCGTGCATCCTCTGAACAGGTAGCGGAGACGCGAGCACTGGTGTATCTACAAACACGCTGATTTGAATATCATTCACAATGCTAGGGGTGATGAGGTAGCGGTACCCATAGTCCCTACTGAAGGGATTCAAATCCAGCCAGCAGGAATGCAAGTGGTTAGAATGTGTTCAGATTGTGATACAGTCGGATGTCACTTGGAGAAATGTTGTATTGTGAGTTGGTAACGATCTTGATAGCGGTCGAGTATTGATTTCTGAGGCAACGCTAACACAACAATTAATCTTGATTCTCAATTATGCTATAAAAATTACTTATCATCAGATATTATTTGAAGATTTTTTTTAGGTTATTAGTGTTGTAGTCTCGTGGTAATGCAAGGCTTACATGCTAATACCATGCTGTGGAATTAGGATTCGATTCCCACTCCAGGTGATAAATATTTTTTTCTTCGTCTAGTGTTGAGTTTCGGTCAATTTGTGCAACAACTTCTGGCTGCATGTGACATCCATAGTAATTCATGATGATACCCATAACCAAACATACTACTTACCTGTAGATCCTTGACAATTAAGTATGTCTTGTACTCGAAGCCCATCCATGCAACTTGTCAACAGCAGTCAGTGATCCAAAAAGATATGAAGTTTCTCACAAATGATTTTAACACCATGGTTTATAATCTGGGACTCGATGTGTGATTTTTATTTGCAGATATCTACGATGGTTTAATACACATGCGAATAAGTAGACAACTAGGTTTACGTGCAAACATCAATTGTATTTTTGTTTATTTTAATTTGTACATATGTGTTCGTAAAAAGTTTATTCTTTGAGTTTTGAAAATCGTCCTTTTTCATTGTTTGATTTTTTTTATTCTTATTAATAGGATAAAATGTCTCGTATCATGACTAGATTGACATTTATTCTTACATTACTATTCAATGTCACTGATGCATTATGCTCTGGTCACTACATCTAAAAGTATTTTAAAACTAACACTATGAATTAATATTCCACTTCTTTGTATTATTTGGCTTATAATTCTCTGTCTCGCTCAAACTACTAGCGTGATTCGATACGTCGTTTAATTTTACAAGGAACATTCTGCCGATGCTATGTTTCCTCTTCCTAGCAGCGATCAGTGATTTGTGTAGATCACCAATGCTACTCGGGAAGAGAAGAAAAATCGATGTAACTGAAGGAATTCTGATATTATTATTCTTTTTGGTAATCACTATTTTGTATGTGGATTACATTATATGGAATATTATTTCGAATATGTGGTTATTTCTACATTTCGCTGGAGTTTTGTTCTTAAACTATCTTTGTGTACAATCACAAGAAAATCTATCGGATGTGCAGTTGATTTCCACTAATAGCTATTATTGGTTGTTGCTGGAGGATTCACACAAGGTTCAGGGACACAATAATGGGCCAAAATATCATCTAAAATATAATAGGTGGTATGAAAAGGCGCATTATATGATGACTTGTGGGCTGTAAATCGAATGAAGTTTTGATAGAAGTCAAATTTATCACTTAAGACAACTATTTTTTGCCGGGGCCCGTGACGCAATTGATCACACGTTTGCTTCATAAGCAGATGGACATGGGTTCGATCCCAGCCCAGCACTTTCGTCAGTTGCTCTTTCCCCCTGAGAGCAGCTGACACTGACCCTCTTCTGTGCCAATGGCTCAAATACACCTGGATATTTGGACATCGGTGAACGGCAACTCATAATGGACCCCCAATCGGACTGGAAAAGGGAACAACCAACAGCCACACATCAACATCCTCATGTACATCATTCTACCATGATAGGGTGGAAAGTAAAAGTAGTGCAACGGCAACCAGTTCGATATAGTAGAGTTAGAAAAGAATACATTTAGGCGCTGTACAAAGTGTAAGTACAGCTTCCAATTGGAATCGCTCACGCAATGCCCTAGTGGACAAAAGAGCTGTAAATTAGGTTAAATGATTGAAGAATAAAACAAAAACAACTTTAGCAGATAACATTAGAAGAAATTTAGTTTTAGCGGGATTCGGCGTGTGTTAAGTCGTCATAAAAGTTTTTCCTCCTGCCGCTGGATCCGAGCAATGCGTGCATGACTTCTAGAAAATATGATCTCTAGAGACCATGTACAAGTAAAACAATATACAGGGAATAGACAAAATGATCGTGAAGGCAAAGTTTCCACTATTCAAAGAACGTTCAACTAACTGTAACTTTTCGAAAACTGTATCAAATATCCTCAAATTTCTACTGTAATCTAATCTTTAATATTTTCTTCCGTATTTAGAATTTTAAGTTTAGTCAAAAGTTTTTCGAAGCTCGTTATAAAAGTCATAAATGTTAATAATTTCATTGCATTCAGTTCATTGAATCAGGAGATATAACAGCTCAAAGTTGGATTTTGGGTAATTATACCTTTTTCTAGAATCTTTCTAAGTTAGTGTAGAATAGCCTGGTCTTTTCCAAACTTGGACCACTGATACACAGCTAGTTGAGAAACTCACAGTTTCAAATTGAAGTTACAGCTATTTGACTGTTTCTTGAAAAGTGAAGATTTTGCCGGTCCCGATCATTTTGTCTATCCTCTGTATGTCGTAGAGTAATAGATAAAGGGTTATGGTGTCCTTAACAAAGTTATTCTAAATTGCATTTTGCACATACATATCTATCAAAGATTTTAAACGTCCATCTGCATTTTTTTCAAATATTTTTTTTTATCTTACTTGTTGGTGGATGTCATGTCAACAAATGCACCTTTTTTCTGTTGAAATTTCTCTGAAAATAACACATCACTAAAACCCGAAGGGGCAGGGGGAGGGGGGCCGTGTCCCCCCTGGCCGCCAGATTTTTCTTTCAAATTTGAGCCAATTAAAAGATTATCAATAATTCAGAGTTCCAGAAAAAATATTTCAAGAAATAAACTATTCTGATAATCAAGGTTTTTATCCATAATTATCAATCCATTTTTACTCAAGAACCACAAGAAATTTCACAAGTATTTCTCCAAGAGAATCACTTCAATCTAACATTTATAATTTTACCAAATAACAAGCTTGTTTAAATGGCTAAATTTTGTGAGTCCATCCAAAGATTCCAACAATAATTTGCCCAGAGTTTGTTTCACACATGAATTCCTGCATATTTTTTCTGAATATTGCATGAGCATGAGCATAGATGACCGCACAATTCGTAGTTGCTACTCCGTGATTGACCAGAGCAATCGAAATTGCACAAGGAACCAGGGATGGAAAATGATGAAGATTGCAGCTGAGCAGACACAAACCAAAACAAACAAACTCGTGAACAACAGGGGCCCGAGAATACTCGCACTTCTTTATTCGTGAGTAAACGAAGCTGGCAAGCACTCGCATGTGATTCGCGAAGCTTCGTGAGTTTTTTTTTGCATTTTGACGGAAAACGCATTTTAACGACTGACAGTGCTGCTTTTCAGAAACAATGAAGCATAAAGCATTAGTTTATGTTGGATCATCACTGGATTTACTATTATAACCACAACAAAATGCACTTCCCGCACCTCCACTAGTTCTTCACGAATAAAAGCTCATGAGTGTTTCTGTTTTTGTTTTGCTTCTTACACACGAAGCAGGCGGGTGCGAATAAACTCACACACTGTTTACTCTCGGAATCGTGAGTAAGCCTTGTGTTGGCTTTACACTCGCGAATTGCTTCATGAGGAGAGTAATTCCATCACTGCAAGGAACCAATGAATAGGACTTGGGACTAGCTTACTATTCTCAATGTACACAGTTCGAGAGCTCTCAACTTTATTAAGGTCAATAACGGCGCCGGCCACGTCCTTACGGTCATCGAGGAAGGGAGAGAATGTTAGTAAGACAAACGTTGTTAAAAAGACCGCGAATCGCTGCATCTCCACGTTTGTCTCAGGAAGGATTTTTTTGTTAGTAGAGTAGGGTACATTGTCAGTCTGGGAGTCACCTATGGTTGGTGATATGATTTGACAATGGATCAATAAACACTAACTTTCGCGCATAATCGATCACTTTTCTATAAGAAACATATCTAATAAAAGAAATCCTGTCGCGTCAGGAGATATGACCATAATAAAAATGTCATTACTACGATTTAATTGCAATCAAATCTACTTTGACAGAAAAATTCATGGCTACTATGATGAAATATAAGTTAAAACCACTTTCGTCTAATCTTAGTTAAAGTTAGTTGTGTTGACTTTCTTCATATAAAATTTGAAATTGTTTTCCAGAAGAACTCGTGAGTTGTTTTGCTCTGTGAGAGCGTATGAAACCCCGATATATCTTAATATTTTATTCAATGAATGGGATGTGTACTAAATAGTGGAAATCTTATAAAATGGCAGTTTTTAGAACAAATTTGGTACTTAAAGCAAGCAGGACTGTTGCGCAAATAAGCTTAGAGAAGGATTTATATTATTTGATCATAGTAGCCATAAATTTTTCAGTCAAAGTAGATTTGATTGCAATTAAATCGTAGTAATGACATTTTCAATTATGGTCATATCTCCTCAGCAGACGATCGTGGACGGACAAACTAACCCATATTTGAAAGCTCTTTAGATGTACTTTCTGATAACGGTAACCTCAGTTGCACCTTTTTGCCCCTAAAAAAGATATTTATCCCTAAAAGTAGATGAAAAAACCATAAATTTATCTATAACTCGTCTCATTTAATTCTTACAGCTTTGATGTCTTCGGCAAAGTTGCGTATTTTATTGATACATACAACTTTGCAGAACATTGTATGGGTCTAAAAATTCAACAAATGTGTGTTTTACTTAAAAAACGCGTTTTTGTGGGTAACTTTCAAACACAGGCCTCTATCTCCATTAGTGTGAGAGTTACAACATTGACGTCTGGATGAAAGTTGTTTGGAATCAAATATGCTACAACTTTGCCGTAGACGTCAACCCTCTATCTCAACAATAAAAATAATTTTGTATCTCACTTTTAGGGGTATTGATCCGAAAACTCTAACTGTCAAAAGATGGCGCTGGTCATTCCCGTCAACTTTGCCGAAGACGACATTGCTCTATTTCCTCAACCCTACGAGCTATTAATTAAGAGCGTGAAAATGGGAAAATAAACCATTGTGCATTCATGACTTATGTAATGAACTCTAAAAAACGTTTAACCTTACTTGAAATTTTTAACAAGAGGAAAAGTTATAGCGATTTCATTTATTTCACGATTGTTTAGTAAATTCATCTATTTTTTATACGCATCCCATTACTTTTTCAATTTATTGTCGGCTATGCTGTTACTTTCCTTCAAAACACATTTATATATAAGTCATTTAGAGGGAATTTAAATGAACTATAATTTGCATCTTGAATTTTGAAACGATGTTGAAGTTTTGGATAATTTGGTGTTTTATTAGAAAAATAATCTAACCGTTATAATTTTCTTTCGTGTTAAGAATTTTAAGTTATGTCAAAGGCTTTTCATAGCTCGTTATATAAGTCATGAATGGTCAAAATTTAATTGCATTCGGTTCATTGAATACGGAGATATAGCAGCTCAAAGTTGGCTATTGGATAATTATACCTTTTTCAAGAACCTTTATAACTTTATGGAGAATAGCCCGATATTTTCCAAATTTAGACCACTGATACACAACTAGTTGATGAACTTACAGTAAAAATTTGAGAATATTCGATTCACTTTCCGAAAAGTTAGAGCTAGTTGAACATTTTTTGAAAAGTGAAAATTTTGCCTGTCCCGATCATTTTGTCTATCCCCTGTATATCCTAACGGTATCTCCGGCACCTTTTCGGAGCAATTTTGTGAATTTCTGAGTTAATTTCTGTGAAAACGGCTAAAAAACACAAAATCGATTTGATACACCCTTAAATCTTCATCAATTTGGCTCAATTTTGGAGTTTTTATTCCACACAGATTCTTTTTATTTTAACGCTTGATTTTTTTTATGCAGAAAAAGTTTCATTTTATTGGTTCATAATTTCGTTATTTTTAGAACATTTTAAGTTTTTAAATTGCATTTTATATTTTTTATGTTCGCAAAAACCTCTTCCTAAATTTCGCAGCTTTCATCCCCCTTGTCAAAAAAAAAATCGTTATTGATTGGCTTGGTTTGTAAACGGTTGTAGCTAAGATTCGTTGAAACAATCAGGTTAACTGAGTTACAAATTGGTTTCGCAAGTTTCGACTAACGATGTCATTTGTTTTGATTTTGTTAACAGGTTTTAATTTGGTTTCACTGAATCTGAATCTGAATGAAAACATTTATGAAAACTCAGTTGCAACATGTTTGCAACGATGGTCATTTCTATGTTAGTTGCAGGTGCTACTTGGGAATAAGTCCTCCACTGATTCGGTGTCCGGCCATTTGGCCGAATGTCATTTGGTCGTATGCCGTTTGGCCGAATGCCGTTTGGCCGAACTATGTTCAAAATAATTCAGAGGAAGTTATTGACATTCCAACTACCAATATGATCATCAGAAATATGTCCTTATTTTAATCATAGGCTATTCTTTCTAGTTTTGACATTCAGGGATTTGTTGGCATTAAACCTGACTATATTTTATCAGATTTTTCCTTTTTTGAATCATAGGCTGTTCTTTCGAGTTATACTGATGCGAGGAATAGTGACATGGTCACTTAAGATCATAATTTATTTTCGGCCAAAGAGCATTCGGCCAAACGGCATTCGGCCAAATGGCATTCGGCCAAAGACCCTTTCGGCCAAATGGCGTTCGGCCAAACGGCATTCAGCCAAATGGCGTTCGGCCAAATGACCCGGAACCCACTAATTCTTCTAAGAAACACACATGCCACAAAAGAGTAACAGTAGCGCAGGTTTTGGTTGCGTACATACAAGTCACTGGGACTTTCTTTAAACATATAAGAACTTACATGCTAAAAGTGCTTGCACACATTTCTCCAGGGAATTCTTCAGAAATTCATCGTGTTGCGTTTGTGCTTTTGAAAGCTAGTAGGTACAATTTTGCCATGGGTGCTTGATTGTAAAATAAATTTTGAAGGTTTTAATAATGTATAACATTGATTTGGGCTGCTTTTAAACATTAACCATTAAGTAATTCAAAAAATACTTCAAATAACATTTCGCGTTCTTTGGAAGAAACCAGGGATGGGAACATTCACTTGCAAAGAGTTACATTCACTTGCTATTTTCTCAGCTCTGAAGCGTGCAATCAAGAAACGATGTATGGACGACTTTTGCCTTGTGGTTTTGTCTAAAACTTTGCCGAATAGAGTAGGGGTCACACATGCATACCAAAGTCGTGACAGCGCCGTGAAAACAACTCTCCACGAGGTGAGTGTAATTTACACTCACCTCGTGGAGAGTTGCTTTCGCAGCTCCCTCGCGACTTTGGTATGCGTGTGCGACCCCTACTCTATTCGGCAAAGTTTTAGACAAAACCACAAAGCAAAAGTCGTCCATACATCGTTTCTTGATTGCACGCTTCTGAGCTGAGAAAATAGCAAGTGAGTGTAACTCTTTGCAAGTGAGTGTTCCCATCCTTGGAAGAAACGCGTATTTCATCAGGCAAAACAACTTTGTAAAACATTTCCCAAAAATCTAGGAAGAAATGCTACAAATTAATTAATTTTAAGGGATTTTTCACAAAAATTGGCAAATATATCTAAAACTTGAGATGATAGAACAAAAAAGAATGTTCCGCAAGTTTCCTCATAACGATATTTTCTATGTACAACTTTGCTGAGAAAATAAACACGCTATCTTAACTAGAGGTGTGCGCCGCCGCGCCGCGCCGCGCCGTTGAGAAATCGGCGTGAATCGGCGTGCGGCTCCCCAAGCCAACAAGGATCAAAAATACTATATTTTTTAAACGGGGATAGGTAAAGGGGGTTTATACCAAGGGGGTGCGAATAGAAACGGTTTTATTTTTCAAGCTAGCTAACACACACTTACACACTCCCGGCACACAGCTTGTAAACACGCACGAGCGTTCAATTTTCTTGCAACCACCTCTCTCAGCGCGGTTGTCAAACACGCCGTCGCGACGCTGTTCGGAAATGGTAAACATGATCAATCCACCATTATTCCGATTTTGTTCTCGTGTCCAAAGTTTATTATTTTCCATTCGCGATGGAAATTTTGATGGATAGTTGTTACAAAATTAGCTAAAATGGGCTTAAAACAATGTTTATCATTCTCCTCGCTTTCCAACGGCTTGGCAGCGGCAAATGAAGATATCGTGACAACAGTTTTGATTATATCCGCAGCACCTAGATAACAATACTCTTCAATCAATCACACAGGTTCAAGAAGGCTTAACATAACCTCCATCTTCAATGTTTGGCTCCCGATGTTTGGCTCCCGATGAGAGAGCATATTGAGTCAGTCCGCGACACTCAGGTTTATACCCATGCACTGGTGAAAAAAGTTTATGGTTATGTTGTTTGAAGCCGATCCAGGAAGCATCGGCGTGTCGGCGTGGCAAACGGCGGCGGCGGCGGCGTGAAAACCGCACGCCGATCGGCGTATCCCTTCTCAGAAAGGCTACCATCATCAAAACCAAAACATTTCTGCAGCAGCACATAGCTAGATGTCCATTTGTTGCAATCCAATCATTAGAAAGTAGTTTACTTTGTTCATAATTGTTTGAAAAGCCCCACGCCGATGCACGCCGATTTTACGCCGAATATTCGGCGCACACGTCTAATCTTAACTTACAAGAAAAAAAAATCGAATTTCACTCTCACTTTCATCACATTAGTGATATTTTAAAAAGAAGAGCTCTAACATACCAAACAACTTCTTCGAATACACTAAATCTCTGAAGTGAACTTTTCAGGTCCAAGACTATTATACTCACGAAATTGGGCATTTAGAAACAGTGTCCCACTATCCAATTGGTTCGACAACTTACAGGGGATAGATAAAATTATTGGGACACACAAAATTCCCACTTTTCGGAAAATGGTCAACTGACTGTAACTTATTGTTAAGTGCACTAACAATTCACGAATTTTCACTGTTAGTTCAGCCACCAACTCATTATCTAATATTGTTCCAAATTTGGGAAAGATTGAGCAATAGGGTCCTAAAATGAAAAATATTTCCCCGGTTTTGCTGCATAACACGAAAGAGCATGCTTTTCTGATCTCAATGGTAATTTTTCCGAACTTAAACAATAACAGAATAGTTAATAAACTTTAAAATAAAATAATGATGAGCAGGTCTTGTTTGACATTCGAGGTCAACCTTGACGTAACGAAAGTGAAACGGCGGGTTGCAAAAGACACCACATTGGCTCACTTTTGACAATAAATGTTCCTGTTTGACATACACGGTAAACAAAATTTACCCAAAATTTAGTGCTAAACAAGGAGTGTTGCAAAAATTATTAAAATTTTTGAAAATACATTTTATGGGCTTTACCTAATAGGAATACTTAAAAAATGAGTAAACATGTCGTTTTACTCAATGCTTGGTCGAATTATGCAGAAATTGAGATAGGCCTTTAGGAGCCTATTCTACATGAAATTAGCGATAAAAGGCAACATTATCAGATAGTCTTTGAAAAACGTTGTACTTAATCAAAAACTGTTGACACTGAAAAGAATTAGAGTAATTACGCTATTTTTAGAGTATTTCCAAAAATAAGCCGAAACTTCAACATCGTGTCGAGATTTAAAATGATAAATATGTTTGAACGACAGCAACAAGACATCTGGCGATGAATTAAAAAAAAATAATAGGCTTCATGTGAAAATTGGCCGATTCTCTTTAGATTTTCAAATGCTCAAAAATTCTAACTTCATGTAAAATAACCCTGTCATTCCCAAATTTGACCATTAATAGATAAGTAGTTGATCTACTAAGTGTAAAATTTTGTGACGAACACTTTGGGATTTTTTAGTAGAAACATCGAAATTGATTTCCATTTGCTTTATGATATTATTATAGTTCACTGCAAATTGAGGCCTCAAACAAAATACTTTGCAGAGTCTCGAATATATAAATCTGGAAAATTATTATCTTGTTTGATCTGAATTCTGGAGTAGGTAATAAGTATGTTGCTGGACATTCAAAACACATTTTAGTATACTTTCGACACACGGTATCACAATTCAACCTGGCTTCAATTGATTGAGCGTAAAATAGTGAGCAAATCATCGAGTCTTTGTATTGTTTAGCATTACCTTTCACTGCTCATGATTTCAAAAATCTTTCAATAATCAGCTTATAATTAGACATTGGTCATGATGGACTGAAATAATGTCCAGTTTGTAGTTTTCCCCTGTGAGTCATGTTTTCATTGGTATCAGCTGCACATCCGTAGCACTTCTTTTAACAATTATTCAAGTTTCACAATTTGCTTTTACTTCCACATTTTTTACGAATTACTTCTTTTGATTTCCAATGTTATCTAACAGTTGTATGCTTTACTTAAAAATACATTATTCTTCGTATGTTAAATATATGTAACTGCTATCGCTTCCAGTACACTTTGATTGACACACTTATATCAACGTATAATACAACAATCCTTCCAGCACGATCAAATACTTTGTTGCACATCTTCACCCGTCACTTGCATGGTCCACACTAAATCTACCTCAATAATGGCTCACCCCAATTAGGTTCCGAAACGATTATATCCTCAACTGGACGACAATAATCATCATCATCATCATCATCTCCATCGCAGTCATCGTAGTCGTCGTCGTTGTCTTCTTCGTCACAATCATCAGCAGCAGGACAATCGTCCTTGGCCATCGTTCGGCCGACAGCAGTCAGACTCGGACACTGACCATCCGAGTTCAGAACTGCTGTTTGCAATTGAGAGAAGGTGAAAAACTCACCCCATTCGAGCTCTTGATGGGGAGGACTTGTTGTCGGTTACTTTACAGCGACACGTGCCATGTTTGGTCAGATATGTTTCTATGGTGTGACTACAAGTTAGTTGCAATTGAAGAATCTGGTCTTACACTCTAGTTGTTATTACAGATATTTACTACAGTAATGTGAAGGCACTTACATGGACCGACTGCTATTGATACGAGTCTAACGGTTTTCCAACAGGCGATGGAGGCCATCGTACGACCCAACGGTCAAATTTGACCGTTAGAAAGAACTTTATTACTAGATTTATTTTTTATGACATCTTAAAAAAAATCCCGACTAAATAACGCGACCGTTTACGGTTGGACTCGTTTGCCTAATAACACCCTTCATTGTGCCAAGTCAAAAATTACAGTTCATTCTGCAAACGAATTTTCTCCACATCGACACACATACAAGCCAGGCCTTATCGAGCTCGAAGAAAGAACTCCTCTTCCGTAAGAAGGCGCAAAAGATTTTCCTCCTTCTTGGCATGGAAAAATCGCCCCGAAAAAGTCCCCAACCAACACCGTTACGACGACAGCTCCTTCGAAACCCAGAAAAAACGCACCTCTTCCACGGGTCTTGGTATTGGAGCGCGTCTTACGTCCCAAATTTGGCTACAAACAGTACATAAGCGTAGGACTTCGCACGCGTCTTCTTCGGCAGTGCGGCACACTTTTAAGGTTCGTTTTTTCATGGCATGTGCGAATCCTTCGAATCTTTTCCCCGGCATGAAAAAACGCAGATCCTTTTTTGCGTTCGCTTTCTTTTGCGATTGGGTGTTCTCGCAGTCGACTATACACACCACACATCTATAGAGTGAACCAACACAGTCACATATCATCCTCGCGAGCTGTTTAGCACATTTGCTCTACCAAATAGCGAGAAGCGTGAGAGAGTGTGCGCGTACCTGCATACATGCTGAAGCGAGGATCCTTTTACCCGACGAAGGATGTAAACCTCCTCCTTGCTGGCCAACATCCTTCTCCCGGTACCTACTGTCGTCAGCTCGCAGTTGCGCCTTTTTCTTGCGAAACCGTGGCGACGCGAAACTGGAAAATAAGATGCCGGCGTGCATGCAGAAAAGAATCTCGGCGTCTTGGGAACAGTGTGGCCAGATTGGATGAGTGAGTTAAAAATGTATACATATGACTCGAATGACAAATATAACATGAATGGTATTCGTATGATACGAGAACAGGTTAATGTATTCGCACAACTATTTTACTGATGCCACTGTGAAAAAATAACAATAACAAAATCTAAAACAACATTTCAGGGGGGTTCTCTATGAAACTACATCTAAAAATCTAAGTAAGATGTACAATGTTTGTGGCCATGTACATATAGTCAAGGACACTGGGCCAAAAACTCTGAAACTGTCAGCTGATAGTTTCAAACAGAAACAAGAAGAAGAAGTACAATGTTTTGCGAGGTATGCACTTCAAACGGAATCGCTCAAGTAATTTTCGTTCAGTGCATCATTTTTCCGTGACCGGAATGGTCAAGAAATTTAGCACAGCAGACCCCATTTGATGTGACGTTTCGTTTCAGCTCCGTACTAGGATCCGGAATAAAGCGACACTTTCTTATTTCTTGAGCGATTCCTTGCCTGAATTTCCCACACAACGAAATAGACCAAAAAATGTCTTGCGATCTGCGTACTACCCATTTGTCGGGACAGCTTACAAATAATACTGGTCGTTTGCCGAGTCATGTGCTGCAGCATGACCGCCCTCGCTGCGTTCTTCTTTTCCAAAATCTCTCTACACTCATTGTCGCGCTGCCTTCCGAGCTCCTCCAACTTCCCTGGCCTCGTATCCTTTTTCTACCTCTTCTAGCGCCGACATCGTGTCAGACCGTCATCTCCTAATCGGCGAGATCTCACTGCGCATTGCTCGAATCCATCGACAGGAGGAGAAAATCGGGCGCCGGTTCAACACACCGACTGGAAGACGCTGCGGTGAAAAAGTCGCCGAGAAGCTGGAGAACCGTGCTGCGGATATTCGGGAAGGTGGAAGCGTAGAAGATCAATCATCAAGAACGCCTTCATCGCCACCGGCTAGAATAATTCTGGTGAGCTACACCAAGAGAAAACAGTGGATTACAAATGGCACCTGGAGGAAAATAGAGAAGCGAATCAACGCCAAAGCCAAGATGGAGCGAGTGAAAACCCGTCCGCGCTATTCGGCACTCGAGAAGGAAGAGAAGCGTTCATGTAAGCGGGACAAAAAACGTGGGTAGACTCCCCGAATAAAAAATACAGTAGAAAAACCGAACGTTGTATTGTAACAGTACTATTTAAAACCATATTTTTACAATAGAAACCACTGTAAAAATAAAAATACAAAAACAATAAAATGTAATGTAGAACACCATACAGTAAATTGTAAATAAGATTTTTACAATATACTATACGGGTTGTTAAGTATCGTAACAATATAAAAAAATATTTTTCTCCATATATATTTTTTTGCAAAACCATACATTATATTGTAAATGAATTGTTATAAATACTGATACGTGGGTTTTAATAAACTGTACATTGTATGGTACACGTATGGTTTGAAACAACAAAATGTACCGTAAATATGTTGTTTTTAATTGTAGTTTCACCACTGGTTATACATTTAATTAAATGGTTTTGGAATGGTTCTCTTTTGTTATGTTGTATTGGTTTACATTACATAAACCATGTAATGTTATATTATCTTGTCATTTTCCTCCTGTTAATGGCATCTTAGGCTACTAGCATTATGAGAATGGGCTTTGGGAATTCTCCAGAGCGTTTTGGATAACCCTTCATATATTGGATCGCCCACGTCTAAGTCTGAGTCGAGGTCTGAGTAGTCTCTGATTGCATTAACAGTTGAAGCTTAGGCTCACATGCCCCACCAGCCAGATAACCGGGTTTCGCAAACTAAGCATTATTTGTGGTAACACTTTGAGCGGCATGATGGAACTATGCCAAGCGCGCTAAGCATTATTAGACCACTAATGTAGTTGCATGAAGTGGGTGACGAGGTACATAAGTATCATTACAGCGTGCTTAACCGTTTTTGTAATATTGAGGCTCCAGTTTGACTAAAGTTTGAAATACACGTATGTATTTAACAACTCATTAGAAAACTGTCAAGTTCGATTCAAGTATAAGTTAGGTTAAGAAGCGAACCCACAGACGAACCTATATTAGAATTTCTTTCAGTATTCAGTCCAGTCCATATGTTAAAGATGGCTCTACGTCAAAGATAAAGTTCGTCAATCGTATTCCTCTCATCGCACTCTATATACCTAGCCCACCATATCTCTTGGATCTGCGATTCTTAAGACATCTGGTTTACTACTTATTTAAACATTTTATTGACTTTAAATTGATGTTTCAACTTATTCACTTTTTTTTTCCTTTCCTTTGCATCATAAAAGTCACAAAGACCAACAAAACAAAGCACGGAAAAAATCTAAAACTGAATAAATAATTAAAAATGCACGGAAAAATAATGTTTCGGAAACGTGAATGGTTCAAACGTAAGAAAAACAGTATAATATAGTGTTACATAAAAATCGAATGTAAATGTATAGTAGCTACAATGTGTGAAGCTTTTAGTGAACCATTTCATTACAATATACATTATTGTAGCTGGTACACTGTATGGTGCAGGAATGGTTTTCACCAAACACCCTATGGTTAGTTTTTATCCGGGTCCCTAGCAGAGATGGAATCCTCCTCAGAGCAAAACAAGAGAACAAAAAATCTGCACCACGCTCCCGCATTCAATGCTAGAGCGGCTTCTCTCGGTTTCTTTCACCTTCCTGCTTGCAACTTGTGACACCGAAACATGTGCGGATTTGTTTGCATAAAAAAGTGCGTTTACTCAAAATTGAGGCACTTTGTGCACCGGGAGTTAATATAAATTTGCTTATGCTCAAAAATCAATAATTAACAAGCGTACAATTATTTATGTATGCAATTGTGTCATGCCATGCGAACGGAACGATCATACCGCGTAAAACGCCGGTGAAATTGTCGATCAACTTTGCGGGAGCCTCAAAAATGATGCACAAAAATGTTTCTCTTTGTGCTGATTTTTTGTGGTTCGATGTTTCTCTTTGTTTTCGCATGCTTCCTCCTTGCGCTACGCTCCCGCACAAACAATAGCGGTGGGAGCGGACAAAGATAAAGAGAACAAAAACATGCATTTGAGGCACATTGCGGGAGCAAATGACAAGCCTGGTCCCTAGCCGACGAAGGCGAGAAAGCCGCAAATAACGACAATATTCGTCTCCTCCGCGATGTCTTGCGTGCTACAATGTCCGTGAAAGACAAATCTGGACAGTCGTTGCTAGAGTGAGGCAAGGATGTATACTATCACCGCTACTGTTCCTCATCGTAATCGACGGGATCCTGAGAAGATCGGTTCATCGTGAAACAAATCGTGGATTGCTGTGGCAGCCCAATACCATGGAGCACATAAATGACTTCGAATTGGCTGAAGACGTTGCTCTCCTAGCTCAACGGCGCTCTGATATGCAGACTAAGCTCAATGATCTTGCCGATCGCCGGCGGCAGATCTTACCATCAACGTCACCAAGAACAAATCGTTGGATGTAAACACTGTCAACCATTCCAGCTTACCGATAGCTGGGCAAGCAATAGAGTATGTCGAAAGCTTCCAATATCCTGGTAGTCAAATGGAGGCCGACCGTGGCACCAAGATCGACGTAAGTGCACAAATAAAGAAGGCGAGGGCGCGAGGGCTGTCTTTGCGAATTGAAGATATGTATCGAAAAACAATCAGATTAGTCGACGCATCAACATCCGAATTTTCAACTCGAACGTGAAATCTGTGCTGCTGTATGTCAGTGAATCAGTGGAGAACGCTCAACGGGTGCGACAAGCCGGGCTCAACAGCCGGGGTGCGAATTTCACGAAATCCGGCCAATTTGTCTGTTTTGCGGATAACATGGATATTTTTGCTAGAACATTCGAAACGGTGGCAGAACTGTACACCCACCTGAAACGTGAAGCAATAAAAGGTCGGATTGACGGTGAACGCGTCAAAAACGAAGTAGGTACATGATGGCAGGTGCAATCGTGAACGACAGGGCAGGTCTAGGCAGCAGTGTTACGATAGAAGGGGACATGTTCGAGGTGGTGGTTGATTACGTTGTCTACCTCGGATCCTTATTAAGGCTCAAGCATTCGTCATCATTTTTCGGAAATAGAAAAGCAGTTTTTTCGTTGTGAATCAAAACAATGACCACGAAAATGTATTCACTGTATTGCATTCCTCATGTGGAATGCAGTGAATCCATTTTCGTTGCAAAATTGTTTGATTTGAATGAAAAAACTGCTTTCAAATGTTTGATGATGACGATGATTTCAATGACGAATGCTCCAACGTTAACGGCAGACAACAACGTTAGCCATGAAATACTAACCGTAAAAGACCCTCACACCAAATACGCCATGTATAAAACACTGTTAAGACCGGCCGGTGGTTCTCTACGGGCTCGAGAGGAGGACATGCAAGCACTCAAAGTGTTCGAGCTTAAGACCATCTTTGGCGGTGTGCAGGAGAACGGCGTTTGACGGCGAAGAATGAACCACAAGCTCTACGGCGATCCTAGCATCCGGAGGGTCGCAAAAGCTGGAAGGACACAATGGGCAGGACATGATGTGAGAATGCTGGACCACATTTCTACAGAACAAGTGTTCGCAAGAGATCTGGACGGCACAAGAAGACCTGGACGGCAGTGTGCAAGATGGGCGGGCGGACCAGGTGCAGAACGATCTGGCAATTGTGGGATGCGGCCGAGGATGGAGAACTGCAGCCGCGAACTGAGTGGTGTGGCGAGGAACAGAGCCGTAGCGTGGTCCCATGGCACCCTTGGCAAGCATCCAGGTTGGCGCCCCCACGAAAATTAGACATCATTGTTTGCTAAAGTTTGTAATTAATTATTCATTTTAATTTCTTTATAAGTTGTATTTTGGCTTTTAGAAGAAACAAATTACACAGCGCAATATTTTTTTGTCTCAAGAGCAAACTTCGTGTCTCCGAAGGTTTTTGGGCCGCTGAATCCGAATCCGGGCTCAGATTTGCTCCAACACGTCACAATTTTGAGCTATACCTCAATTTATAGTGCAAAATTTGCGATTTTGGGCTTTTTTGACTGCAAGCCATTAAGCATGGAAATATTTTTTTTGAGCAATCAAAAGGTTAATTGGTCAATTAACATCTAAATTAACGACTCATGCAAAATATTTCGTTTTTCCTATTCAAATTTGATAGATTTAAGCATTTTATTTTAGTATGAAAACTTGCATGCAACTTTTGGAGGGTGACTTGTATGGGAAATATCGTACCTAACATAAATCACTTAAAACTATCAAAATCGATTTGGTAATCGAATCCATGAAGAAATCTAGTAATCCTTTTGCAGGAATCTCTATTGAAGGAAGTCATAGAATAAAATCTTCGTAGAAATATCGGAAGGGGCCCTTTCACTAATTCCCGATTTAATTCCTAGATAACTTTCTTCGAGGAATTTCAAAAAGAATCTCCTTAAAGATTTTTGTTTTGATTTTTTTTAATCTCTGAAGGAGATTCTGAGCTAATAATTACTACTACATTTACAAGAATTTGAGTCCAAACATTGGCGTAGCTAGGGGGGGTTCCAGGGGTGCCTGGCACCCCCTAGAATGAATTTGGCACCCCCTAAAATTTTTCCTTGACATTCGTCTAAAATTGAAAACTTCACATGATAATTTCAATGTATTTGAACAAAACATAAGCTACACACGGAATTACTTCACCTTTTTTATTTTCTAGAGCTTTAAATTGGTAAGAACAAACAACAGACTTACATTCTGGAAATTAAGCTCCAATATGGTGCCTATTTATCTTAGCTGAGTATTTTGTTTAAAACCCTCTAAATAAGATTTTCCTGAGACACTATAAATGATACACACATTGTGGCTGGAGGATTTTAGGCTCAATTCACGGAAGACCCAGAATGATTTTTTGTGACTTCTCTGGGCAGAGTCTCGTGGTATTGGCCATTTGCTTAAAATTTGTTTAGTTGGTTTTATTAGAACGCATTCTTTTTAACTTCAGGAGATTCGTTTGAATAAAGCTTATATGAGGTATGCACACAGCAAAATCTAGCCACCGCATTTTGGATAGCAATTTCATAATTTTCAACGAATCGTGGTAATCTATGGCGCAAATGAAAGCTTATTGTGTAAGGAATCGAAAAATATTTACTTCGGGAAATATTTTAACATTCTGGTTACAATAGAGGCATCCCTTGCCTCGAAGTCCTCGAAAACTTTTTGCACAAACGTGCTGAAAATCTGACAATGTACATTAAAACGACTGTCCCCGCAGACTTTAGTTAGTTTTCAAGTATTCGGTTCTTTTCATCATTGCAGCGTGAAAGACCAATAAATAATCGAAGTTCGGCAAGAAATACATAGTTTGGTCAACAAAATGAAATTGTGGTTTGAAAACCCGAACTTTCCCAAATACATGTACAACAAATCATCTTTGTCACCATGGGAACCCGGGTAGAGGAAAAGAGCTCGATAATAGCATATTATGATATTGAGATCATAATGTGATATTGGTTTGATTGACATAAGAGATAAAAGATCTAAAAATAATATCTAAAAATTACTCCTGGAACATCATCATCAGATCAAATTTAGATCTTGTAAGATCTAACCAATAGCAGCAAGCTATTCATTTGATCTTGAAATATCACATTTTGATATTGTTCAGATGTTCCAGGAACATTTTTCAGATATTATTTTCAGATCTTTTATCTCTTATATCAATCAAACCAATATCATGTTTTGATCGTCAGTACTTCACCTCTACCCGGGAAATGTCGGAAAAAATGACTGGCACCCCTTAATCAAAAGCTTAGATATTGTGTATTGATTTGGATTAATTTTTGTGCCTTTCTTATGACGGAGAATCCTTGCGTTTGTATGCAGAAAACTAAGTGGAAATTGTACCGTATTTTTCATAAAAACGTAAAATATGATACATCTCAAAACTCACATCAATTGAAAAATATTGAGTAACCGTGAAGGCTGCTTTCATCAAAAAATAAGATTGATTTTGACACAAAGATGGTAAACATTTCTTGGCAAGTGATCGAAGGTACTGTGCAAAATTTTACGGAAGGTCTCAAGCGCAAAGCTCGTGATGACGGATATAATAAGGCAAATCAACAATGTCTTGATGTTGATTTAACCCTTTGAGGACGGATGGGTCATATGTGCCCAGCCGAGAAAACCGACCATCACAATCGTGTTCTAAACCAGCGAGGTTGCATCCAGAAAGATGAAAATTCCGTATGCAAAGGGTTAAAGTAAATTAATGCTTTTATGCGATGGATTGCTTTTGGTTTGGAATAAGTTAGAATGCATTATTACTGCTTGATTTTCTTTGGCTAGATTTTGCTGTGCGCATACTTTAGTTACAAAATACTAATTGCGCGACATCTCAAGTAACATATTTCGTACAAATAGACTAGAAGAACTAAGAACCAGATAAAACGTTTTAAGTTTTATGGGTGGGTTTGAAAACTGCTACAAGATTAGTTGCCAATCAAAATATTGCTTGGGATGTGAGCTTCTCAGGGCTGACTTAGTAAACAGAAAATTAGAAGACACTTTCTCAAACGCAATTTCAAGATTTTCAAACTTTTGATAAATTTCCAAAATTAAGGTCCATTTCCATATTAACGAAAGTTGCAAACTTTGGGTTTCTCCGATGCCCACTCCTATCGAATGTTACTCTTATGCATTATGGGCGGTAAATGATGTTAGTATTTTCCGATCCCTCACAACGTTCATAGCGACAACCCTTTTCTTATTGCTTGCACATGTACATGAACATAGTTTGCCAGAACAATGACTGTGAGAACTATGAATCACAGCAATTGGAAAAAATCACAAAATTACGTGTAGTACAGAAATTTTACGTTTTCGGTTTGAACTAGACATTAGTCGTAAAGTACTATTAAATATTTTTGCCTGAAAACAATCACATGAACAATTGAAAGATTTTCAACTGCATTTTTGGAAAACAGTAATTCAACTGTTATATGATATTTTTCAATAACTTTTTTATTCGATTGAAACTTGCGATTAAACACGATTGTTGCAATTGCAGGAGGGGACTGAAGACTCTTTCAGCAGAATAAGAGATAGCATATTTGTCGACTATCAGCACAGAGAACAGACATTTAAGCTCGAACAAAAATACGTCGAAATCGTGTGTAAAAGATTTAAGTGTATCTCAACGCCACCAACGGAGACTGCCCCACATATAAAGTCGATTTGACCCCACGATGGCAGCGATCATCGTTAAAATACACTAGCCCACAAAGCGACACGAGCGCCAAACGGCCAAAAACGGCGAGCACTGGAAGCAAATATGACAACACAACAACGTCAGTGATAGAACGCTAGCGCCGCGCAGCGGGAGCATAACCACATACTCTGAAATGACCGTTACAAAGTTTTACACAAGGCAAAAAGCGAAGATAGACGTCTGTTCTCTGTGCTATCAGTTACAAAGCTGCATAAAAACGTTTATTAGTGTAATACTGATTACTTTAAATACACTATTTACAAATTTAGTGGAAAATTGGCAGGAAATAATTCTTTCCCTTTCCTTCTTTGAAATGCTTATTATCATCTATTCGTATAAATGTCTACTTTTGTATCACTTAAGGCGAAACTGGATCCATTTCCTCACTTTTTGGTTTTTGATTTTTTATTAAATAACGAAGCGATATTTTCAAAATCAGTTTTCATGCACATGTAGAGTATGGATTAGGGTATCTTCTGATTTTTTTACGCGAGGAAAATGTTTTTCGTTTTTGCAGAAACAAAATTTCACTAAAAAATGGTTTCTGCAAAAACGAAAAACATTTTCTGCAGCGTAAAAAATTCAGTAGATACCCTGATCCATACTCTACATATGCACGAAAACCGATTTTAAAAATATTGCATCGTTATTTAATAAAAAATCAAAAACCAAAAAAACGAGGAAATGCTTCCAGTTTCGCCTTAAGGATATATGTTTAAATTAGCAAACGCTATTGTGCGCAACAATGATAACTCTCTAGTTTTACAGCGTGAAATAAATTATAATTATGATAATATTTTTAAAACCATGGAACATGATCATCATTGTGAATTTGTTTAAAAATTCCTTTGGGTATTTCATCGGTATTTACTTCAGTGTACAATTAAAAATTTTGCCTACAAAAATTATATTTGGAAGTTGATTCGGCAATTACTATTAAAATCCTTAATTGCTTCATACATTTCTTAAATTCTCAAAGAGATTGCGGAAGGTGGTCCAAAGAAACTGCCGAAGAAATCTACCGGTTCCAAAGAACTATCTAAATAAATTGCCGGGAATAATCCCTGAGGAATTGCCGAAAGCATACATTTAAAAAATCTTGTAATACTGGCCGGATTCAATTATTCGGATTCGAGCTTCGGAACCTCCCAAAACATATATATTGCAAACGAAATACTGCATGAGCCTGAAATTTAGACTGATTGTAATTGCATTAAAAATTTAACAAAAACTCAAAATTTCATTCAAATTAAATTTGAAAAGAAAACACAAATCTATTCTTTATCACGTTATGTTGTGGATATTTTGTTGTTTTCATGATATACGTTTCTCAAAAATTGCTCTGAAAATGTATACTTGAACATCTGATTGTGTTCAATCAACAAAACAAAATGTGGGAAGGCTAGTTTTTCCCGCAACACAGTAGTACTGGAAGCCATTGGAACTGGCACCTCCTAGGCACCCCCTAGGAAAAAATCCTAGATACGCCAATGAGTCCAAAGAAACATTTATGAGAAATAACAATTCGATTCCGAATCTTTTTGATTTAAAATACTTTTGTTAACAATGAATGCAAACAAAATCACCGGAAGTTACCTCAAGGCATTTCCCAGTAAGAAATTTTAGGAACTAGACAGAAAGAAGAATTAGAAAGAAACTTTCACTAGAATTTAGAAAACTTACTGATTTTGCTTTGCTCATTAATAAAAAATAAAAGAGCTTCTTATAATGAAAAATTATCTGAAATCTCAGGTAAAATTATGATAAATATAAAAAAAAGAAATCAAAATTTTAGAGAAAGAACCTGGAAAACATGATCAGTCTTAGAAATTAGTGAAATCTTGATAACATACAAGAAAACAATCTCATCATCTTGTTTGGCGATTTGGCGCCCCTCTGAGGCCCTTGGCGGGGCCAACCCCGGCTCTGGCGAGGAATCGTTAATTCAGTTTTATTGTAAGAACGATGTAATACTAAATAAATGAAAAATAAAAATGGGTTTTGACCACCCAAAAGACTGAAAGCCGAAAAGAGATTCTCGGTACCAGCCAAGGACAAAAACATCTATGTATTTAAAACGTCTACATTTATTTGAGTTCTGCATTTCATATTGAAATAGGGTATGTGTGCCATCAGTAATCTCATGCTCCCATTTTCATCCTATTCGAAAACAAGCGATTACGGCACCGATTGACTCCGTTCTTTTTGTTTTCATGGTTGCTCACTTCTAACAAAAAATACAAAAATAAGAAACAAAACAAACAGCGCTACAATCCTTTGTTTTTCGTGGGATGAAAATGGGAGCCACATGCTTAATAAGGGAACCAATACCCTATATCTGAGTTTCGTATTGTTTCGTCTCGACCATAAACCATCATTTTCTTCAAGACATGAAAGCGTTTTATGAGTTTGTTTTGCAGTTTCAAGACGAATTGCTCGGTTTGATAGCCATAACGATATCAGTTAAAAGTTGGTCACAAAATCAAATCAGGCACCACTGTTCCGACCAAAGATGCTACTGCTACCCCTGGTCGTCGTCATCTTTAGAAGAATTCATATCGCGTTATTTTTTTATATCGTCACTCACAAACCGTCGAACGGCAACGGTGGAGGCGCGCAAGCGAAAGAAAAATCCTGAGGTGAAAAGAGGCGGAGCCAAGATTTAGCACTCGCGCACGCACACTAGTCAAACAAGGCGAATCTCGCAAGACGATGTCGTTGACGACGGAAACACGGTGCAAGGATATGCGCGAGCTTGTTTTTTTTTAGTACAGGAAGGATCGAGGGGGAAATCTTGGCAAGACTCGTGCTGGTGGTAGAATTGGAAAGGGAAGAGGTTAGGATGAAAGAAATCTTGACGCACTAATACCTACAAGGAGACTGCGTTCCTTTTCGGTTGAATACACCAGCATGTAAGAAAGCGCGAGTAACGGAATTTTTGTGTCTTATCCTTTTCCTTTTTTGAAGTGTTTTTTGTGCGTTTGTTTTGTATATACAGCACGGCGTACACCAGACGGGTGTTTACTGTATGGGTAAGCTTTGCGTCCTTGTACCAAGCTCGGAAGGAGATGTAAGAATTGTAATCACTTTCGGCGGTGGGGTGAACTTCTTCGAGACGGTAGGAACACTAGTTGTACATAGACCACCGCGATGGCAAGATGATGCCACAGGGCGGTCGAGCGAGAGAGTGGTGGAAAGTTTCGGAAAAAGAAGCCTTTTAAATTTTTAAAAGGATATCGCGAGTCGTACGCGATTGCGTCGAAGAACCACGGCACGCGTTCGTGTCTGGGTGCAAAATAGTGTGTGCGTACGTGCGAATGATGCGTGAGTTGACAACGGATGGTACAGAGTAACCGCAAGGAAAAATTTAAATCACCTAGAACGTGAGTGCGGTTGAAACTTGTTTTTCCTGTCATTGACAGTCTCTGATGTGCTGGATCTTGGCCAAGGTGTATTTCCGGATTTGTTGGTGTTTAACGTTTATCCTGTGTGGGAAGTGAATTCGACGTAATATAGAAGAAAACTGCAATTGAAAAGTGTCCATGACAACAGGCTTAGCAGGAAGTTTAAGTTACGACAGTGAAAGTTCATCGGTAAAATAAACAACGATAGAAAGTGCAACTATATTCTAGAGTGAACGTGGACGTCTCTAGTCCCCTTGAGCAGATTACAAAAGTGCCTTGGTCGTTTAGAATATAAGGTAAGAAAAAAGAAACTAAAAACTGACTAGAAACAAGCATTCTGAGCAAAGTGAAATTTGTTTTCATAGGGTATCGGGTGCATGTGATTTCCATTTTCATCCTACAAAAAAAACTGAGGGTTAGAGTAGTGTTTGTTTTATTTCTTATTTTTGTATTTTTTGTTAGAAGTGAGCACGTATAAAACAACAAAATGAGCAGAATCGATCAGTGCCGTAATGGCTTGTTATCGAGTAGGATGAATTTGAGAGCGTAAGATTTCTTATGGCACACATACCCTATGAATTTATATGCTTCTGTGATTTTTTTTTAACTTTAATTACACTTCAAAAAACCAATTCCAATTGCTTTGTTTGTTTGCAAAATTATAACTCAGACATCAAACATGTGACGCTGGGAGGAAATTATTTGTCGCTTGAGGCATGACACGCGAGATTGCCATTTCTGGAGCAACATTTGAAAAGGGCCCAAGAGGTCTTGTGTCTTTTTTGTAAAACGCTCCGTAGGGCATAACAGCAGCCCGCCCACGCAAATGAACACCGTTATCCGAAAGATCGATGTTTGCTCTATTTGATAACGGTCTTAGTTTTTGTGAATAAGCTGAGGGGGGCTCAGGGGCGACGTGTGAAGTCATTGTTTACCAATGCTTGTATGCCCTTTTCAAATGTTGCTCCAGATTTCCTCTTTTCTGAAAGTAGCAAACATCGGGTCAAACGCAAAACGCGTAACCATATAGGTGTTAATTAAAGCATTACCTCTACATAGAAACCCCCTACGAAAGTAAGGTTCTTGGACCAAAGCTGTTCTTTTATGCTGAAGATTGATCTGAGCTGTCATAACCATAGTCACTGAAGAACGCCAGAGACGAAATTACACAGAGTACACTGTGAAGGACGCATAATGCGAAGAGCCATATAGGTCATACTGTAAGCTAATAAACAACCTATCAATAATTCCACCCTTATTGAGCCTCGCAGTTGAGGCTTAAGAAGGATAGCTGATTATCTCGGAGAAACACACGGTCAACTGCACCATTGCTCCGGTTAGCGAAGTAAGGGCAGAATACTGTGGTGGGCGCCCTAGTACTCCACAGGCTCCGTTAAGCGGTTAGGATTTTATTAGACCCCCTAACCATTCATTCTTAGGCACGGTAAGCACATAGCCGCATCACACCATGAATTAGGGATAAACAGGTGGCTCTTACCACAAGAACTGGCGGTCTTAGCCAATTTAGACAACCGCTACCGACACTACACAGCTATCTAGACTGATCGAGAAAAGAAGTTAATATTGATGATCAACTTCATACGAACCCGAACAGCCCCATTTCAAATGTTGATGTAGCCTTATGCTGTAGAATTCCTCCTGGGTTTGCCTCAGAGATTGCGCCGAGGATTTCTTTCAGATATATCTCCAGAGTTTTTTTTTTTCAGAGATCCCACCATAAATTCCTTTTAAGATTCCTCCAAACCCTTTCAGGAATTCGTTTCGGGATTCTACCAGAGATTTTTGCCAGTATTCCGGTATGCCTTTTTCCTTGAATATGTACAGGATCCGTATCCAGATGTATCCAGACATTTATATGTATAGGGATTTCTCCAAACAATTCTTCGAGAATCATTCCATGGATTTATCCAGGCATTTGTCTAAAGATTTTCCTGGGATTAGTATTTCTTCAGAAATTCCTTCTGGAATATTTCCAGAAATTCTACCGGAAATTCATGCAAGGATTTCTCCGGGGACTCCTCTATAAATTTCTTTAAAAATCTCTATAAATGCCTCCAGTTATTTCTACAGAAATTACTCAAACAGCTTATCCAAGAATCATGATCCTTCTCGGGATTTTTTTTCTTGGACGGTCTTATGGATTTCCCTATAGAATCTTCTCTTCTGACTCCTCTAGTATTTTCTCTTGGTAATACTATAAGAATATCACTTGGTATTGCTTTAGGAATAATACTACTTGGAATCCTTCGGAACTGCTCAAGAAATTCAACTTCTCCGAGGATTTCTCTGGGAATTTTATCTAGAATCTTAATAGTGATTTCTCCGGAGATTTCAATAAGAATACCTTCTATGATTTTTCTAGAAATTACTCAAGGGATCTATCCAAGAATTCCTTCAGGGATGTCTGCAGCAGTGCTGAAAAATTCATTTCGTCATATCTAAATTCAATCACCTACAGCTCATTTTAGAAGCTGAACCTGAGAATATGGTATATGAAAAACTTGTGCGGCTAGACCAGTTCTGCAAGAAAGTCACGGAAAAACCGCTATTTTTCGAATACTTAGGGTAAATGTCACGGACTACCTTCAAAAAATGCAAATGATATTCACGGTGAATATCATTTGGCATTTTTCAAAGGTAGTCCGTGACATTTACATTAAATATTCGAAAAATAGCGGTTTTTCCGTGACTTTCTTGCAGAACTGGTCTAGCCGCACAAGTTTTTCGTACACCATATTCTCAGGTTCAGCTTCTAAAATGAGCTGTAGGTGGTTGAATTTAAATATGACGAAATGAAATTTTCAGCACTGGTCTGCAGACATTTCGCTGATAATTGCAAAAGAGATTCCTTCACAAATTGTTCAAGGGATTTATTCGGGAACCCCTCTGAAGGTTCCCACGGAAACTACTTACGGGATTCCTTTAGGAATTCCTATAGGATTTTGTCTTATCATTTTTCGGATCATTTCCCCATGAATGCTTCCCGAAATTTCACCTGCATTTCGGCCGTGATACATCTTAGGATTTTTTAGAGTTTTCTCTAAGGATTCTTCCACAGAGAGTCCTTTAAAGGTTTTTTCACGGGTTTTTCTATGAAAGCGCGCTTTTTCCGTTACTGGCCTAACCGCTCTCAATACTTATTAAGGTGACAAGGACAATGAACAAGCGACAGGGTAGCTTTTCTACTTAGAACACTTTGGAAATTAAAGCGAGAAGATTGTGGGAACGAATATAGCTCGGGCAGTATACGTTATTACAACATACTTGTCGATCAGATGTTGATTCATTTTCATTCGACCGGTTCTGCTTCTCTTGCCGCTTAATGTATCCTATATACTACTGTTACTTTAAGCTGCTAGAAGGCTGTGTCCCAGTCGAGATTTCTTAACAAGCAGAATAAGCAGAAGAAATAAAATATCGAATAATTCTACCGTAAAATGCAAAAAATAGTTATTTATGCAACGAGACGAGTTGCAAAATGATGATTTTTACAGCACGAGTTGTACATTTATCCAACGAGGCTTGCCGAGTTGGATAAATACGACGAGTGCTGTAAAAATCGAGTTTTGCAACGAGTTGCATACAACATTTTTTGCAATGACAAAAAACATTCATTAGTATGATCAATGCCATCAGCATCATCGTGCTTCGCGGTGGTTGAATAGGAACGACCACGTGCTCCGTCATGCTATATACGAAATTTTGATCAAGCAAGCCGGTCTAGAACCGTCACAGTTTGTCAAGCTCCAACCGTGGAAACGGTGGAAACTCAAGTTGTCAATCAAACAATTGCATTATGATTCATAATGCAACCCAAATGAGTTGCATTATGAACCATAATGCAACTGTTTGGTATAGTTCAGAAAAGTAGGCCGTTGTGATACCAAAACGGCAAGTATAAAACACATTTTATAGTGCTGAATTGCAAAAAAAACATTTCTCATACTAAGCTCAAAATATTCACAAAAAAAAAAACATTTTACGCTGCTAAAATCTGGTTGAACATTAGAATGGGTGTAATCTTTGACCACAAAGCACCCCCAACTAGGTTATCCAAAACAAACCGATGTTTGAAAAGTCAAGGTACTCAAGCCTTAAATGAGAGATAATCTCTCAATACATATTATGTATATTTTAAAAGACACTATGACTACACCATCTTCAGCCAGAGGCTGCACAGACTGAACATTACACTAACACGAGACAACGGAGAACACACACAACACATGGCCCAATGGAGAATTTTCCGTTTGACGAAAAGTTTTTCCCGACTGGAGCGGGAATCGAACCCGCACTCCAAGGCTTACGAAACGCCTAGACGACTGACGCCGCTAACCGCGCGGCCACGATGCAGTTTTTGTTTAAAGCTAAGATTTTCTAAAATAAAAAATCATTCAGAATTTTCGCTATGGCGATTTTTTTTTCAATTACCCCTTTTCATAAAAAAATTAAATTTTTTTTTCGGAATAAATTTTCAATTTCTGATTTTTTTAAACAATTTTTTGTATTTTTCTATGGACCCCTAAGCATTCTTGAATGATATTGGTTATTGAAATATAGTGTTAATATTGACAGCAGAACCACAGACAAACAGACGTAACACTTCGAACATTTTTCGAATCAAATCATAGTCACGGAAACATGTTCGCCCAATGCTAAAAGGACTGAGTTTGGCCGACCATCAACTAGGTGGCAGTAGTGGGCAAACTTCAAACTCGAGCAAAAACGATGCGAGCGCCACGGGTGGTCAGTTGGCCAACTATCAAATTTTCAAATAGACCGTTAAATCGGTGTACGATGCAAAATATCAGAGTGTTACGTCTGTTTGTCTATGGCAGAACCTTTTTATTGTTGATATAAAGAGCATTTTAATAAAGCCCCTTCAAATATTGTAGGCTTCGGGGCCGAGCGGTTAGCCGCGTCAGTCGTTTACACGGCGTGTGTATGGGAAAAGTTTATAACAAAAAAATGGGCATCGTCAAATTTTTCGCTATTCAAAAATAGAGGCTTTCAGCTTTCATTTGCAGGGTCCCTCAAAAAAATCCACCGAGGGATTCCGAACAACTTTTTCAGAATACTGTTTTTCCCCATACAAAATGCACGGTTCCAAATTAATCCCTATTTCTACTTAACAAACATACCCAATTTTTGTATGAAAAAGTTCCCCCGATGGAATATTTCGATGTTGGGCTTGAATGAAAGCTGGTAGCGTCAACTTTCACGTAGCGTAAAAATTAGCGATGCCCATTTTTTTGTAATAAATTTGTTCTACCAGACACACCGTGGTTTAGGTGACTCGCAAGCCTCGGAATGTGGGTCCGATTCCTGCTCCAGCCGGGAAAAACTTTTCGTCAATCAGAAATTCTCCATTGGGCCACTGGGTGTGCTTTGTGTTGACCGTTGTCGAATGTTAATAATGTTAAGTCTGTAGAGGCCACAAGGTCGAAGATGGTATAATTGTTTAAAAAAATATCCTCAAACATATTCGGAGACGAAGCAACGAACCGTTTTCGAGTTATAATTTTTAAATAAGAAAATTGGGGGAAATCCTGGAGGATTTTTTGGAGACATTCTTGGAGGAATGAGCTCCTGGAAGAATTTCTGAAAAAAAAAATCCTTAAAAGTATTTCTGAAGGAGTTCCTGAAGGAATTAATGGAGGAACTTCTGGAGTAAGTCCTGGATGGATTTCTGCAAACACACCATGAACAATTCCTTCAGGAATTCTTGAATGTATTTACTTTGGTGGGTGAAATTGCTACTAGCCATGTATTGATATGGGAAAGTAGACCACGAGGAAGGAGGGTGTTGAAAGTTGTCCAAAAAATGCTGCGTCATATGTGGATACTGCCTAGCTGGAAATTATAGAGAAAATCCTGGAAAAGGCCTGGAGGAATTCCTTGAGAAATTCATGGGGAATTTCCTCGAGGAATTCTTGGAGGAGCTCCTCAAGAAATGCTTGAAGGAATTACTGCAACAATTCTTGGAGGAATTTCTTGAGAAAGGATTTTAAGGAAGATTATTATGATTTAGAAAAAAAATCGTGAAGGAATTCTCGGAGAATTTTGTAAAGGAATTCTTGGAGGTCACATCTACGCGATTCGTGCGTTGAACTGGAATGCCACCAGTTACATATTTCATACCATTCAGTTCGTAACAGTTGCTCGTCTACAGTCATGTGGACGTCGAATTTTTGTGTTATGTTAGAATTATGTTAGATAACTGATTTAAATTTGGGTTTCAAAGGGACAGTAAATAAAACTAACATAATAAAGCTGTAATAAAATCAATTCATTATTGCCAATCATTTTTACAAATATTTTTGATAAAATGATAAACAAACAGTGTTTCTTCTTTAAATACGATGTAGTATAATTCTTCTGATAACATGTTTTTTATTTGCATTTCAAACTATTATACATTAAACGAAACAACTAAATCAAAACCTAAAAACTAAAACCATTTGGGAATTGACGATTGTAGGTACCTGTTGCTCTATTTATTTTTTGCTTGATAAATCTACTTGAAATCCCCCTGCCGCTGTCCCGGAATCATCGCGAAGCCTGAGACGCGCACACAGTCCCAAACTGATCGCAGTCATCGATCCGCGTAGCCGGAGGAGGATTGCGCTGCTATTGCTCTGTTCACTTGCCCCCGGAATGTACCTCCCTTCCAGTGGGAATCGCCAGGGAGACAAACTCCACCGAAGGGAGATCCTTTCCTTTTAGGGCTCAAAATCAATTAACTGAAAGGTCGGAAACTTGACACCCGTAAAATTGCAGCTGGTCCAGGCATCAGAAATTCCCGGAATCAAATGGAACCACACGAAACACGCACACCAGATTCGACGGGGCCCAGTTGATCTGCTTATTTCAGTCTGATTCTGGACCAGCCGATTGGGAACTCAAGTTTCCAGTGCGGATTGCAATATAATAAAATGATAATAAATCCTTTTCCTTTAAAGCTTGCAGTCGTTTGTCACTTTACTGTTTTGCATAAACGCCATCTTCCTTAAAATTAACGAACGAGTCCCCCTCTGGGATTCGGTCAGCGCAGAGAGTTTCCTCAGAGAGTCAGAGAGGGAATTCAAAGACCGTCAAAATCCACCAGAGGGACACGTTCAATGAGCTTGTTTCGATTCGTTCACTTCTGGTTACTCGTTATTTGGCTTGCTTGTAGTTTTGTTCGATTGATCGATTAATTTGAATAGTGCCGTTTGAAATTTTCCTTGTCTTTTCTGTGAAGATGGTGGATGGATCAACTGCGCAGTTGTCACGACTTGGTGTCATAAATTAATCGATAAATCGAATCGTTTCGTGTTACTTATGGATTATTTTTTTGGTTAGATTTTTTTGTTATTTTTATGCTTTTAAAACTAAATATTTTGAAAACTAAAATGACTTTCCAAGCAGAGAGGCAAATCAACTATTTGAAATATCACATAGTTTCTCGATTAGCATAGGTAGGTTGTCATTGGCGACTAGTCTTTTTTCAGTTGCATCCATTTTGGTGGGGTTGAGAGAATTAGTGGACAACTTAGGATCGATAATCAAATTTATAGGAAGAAAGGTGCTAGCCTGAGCCTCAGGAAGACTTCAGGTATAGCTTACTCTGGTTCGTTCATTCGCAGCCGAGCGAAGTCCTCGAAGACAATGTTGTCATCATCATCGGCATAGTGGGAGTTCTCGTAGCGGTGACGCTCGATCGACTTCATCTTCTTGAGAGCGTTGACGCGCTCGCGCTCGACGGTTCCTGTGAAAGTTACCAAACATTCAGAATAATCTTGAAGTATCAACAAAAGAAGAACTTCACTATCTTACCGGGAGCAGGGGTCAGCAGTTTGAAGGGAACGTCAGTCTGCAGCTCTCCGCCAAGGGTACCGCAGTTCAGTTTCACTCGAAGCGAGTACGAAATGATGATACCCATGGCATCGGAATGGCTCTTGCCTTCGCTGATCATGGTGGAAGAGGCCAGGTTGACGTCTTCATCCCGCAGATGCCCATCGAGGGCAATTCCGCGGCGATCCTTGTTGCTGGAAGCCAACGGCACCAGGAAGAAGGACTTGGTGAAGCTTGCTCCCGGGGTGATCGGGCAGCCTTCGCGAGTTTCCAGCGATGCGATGTGCTTGCTGAACTGGGCGTTGACCATCGTCACCTGTTGGAAGGAAAGTCGGATTAGATCGTTCGTAAGCAGAGCTGAAGTAGCTGTTTGATAAACTAAAACACATGCTAACCTCGCAGTGTTGCACCACGAAGCACTTGATGCTCTTGACGGTCTTGCGTGAGTTGTTCGTAATAACAATGTTGGCGGAGATCTTCTCGCCATGGTAGTAGATCTCCCGATCGAGGGTGACCTCCAAGTTGATCTTTCCCTGCGAGAAGGTGAAGCCCTTGCTGACCAACGACGAAGGTAGACGGCGGCCACGAGTGTTTGGGGCGTGCTGCAGCTTCTTGATCATCAGTCCAACGCTGCTACGCTTGTGGCCCTTCTCTTCATCGTCTTCACCAACGTAGATCTTGATCGAGTATTCCACACCAAGTGGCTTACCCTGATCATCCTCACCGGCCTGCAGCGTAACCGAGCTTGGGGCCATGTTCGGGAAGTGGAATGTGAATGGGTATGCATTCTCGCCCAGCTTCTTGACCAGGCGCTCCTGCATGGGGGTCATCTCCATCTTGGAGTTCACCATGGGATAGACCTGCTCCTTGCACAGGACCATCTCCTTGGAAAACTTGACCCCCATGACCTCATCCTCTTCGCGACCATAACGGTACACAGTGACGAGCTATAGACGAACGAGACGAGAAAAAACGTTACGTGAGAACACCGTAATCCAATTATCGTAATGAAATTAACTCGTATTCCGATGCACATAATAGATAAATCAAATTATGACCAACGTAGAACTTCTGAATGACGCACCTGGCCGAAGACCTTGCGTCCGCGCAGATATTCCTGGTCGATGACGACCACGCCATCGACGGGTTCGCAGTAGTCTACATGGTCGATGAAGTCACGCTTTCCCAGATAGACGGTTAGCTTGCCATTTGGTGCGGATTTCTTAAAAACTTTCACAGCGACAACCATCACTAGATTTGTAGATTGATTTTCTCGCGACAGCTACTTTAAACTTGAATAGAATAATATATTCCCACTACTGTTCTTTAGAACTTTGATGATTTGTTAAGTATTACTAGTTTCACTAGATTACTTTCACTCGAACTTAAACTTTGCTATGTTATCGGGTTTGAACAACAACCAGAAGTGCAACTGGTCTCCGGCATGGGAATCGTTTTTATACCTTTCGCCTGGACCATGCACCGAAAAGGCTTCCTTCAGGGCTTACCGTTCGCGTGTTATTCTAACCAAATTACCTAACGCATGTTCTTTCCCTGTCATCCTCTCTTCCTTGTTTATTTTATTGTTTCGATTTTATTTCCCCATTTTCATGGCTATGAAAAATAGTACCCTGTGTTACACACGACACGCTGTTACAGGGGTGGCCAATTTGTCGCCATCATCAGGTGTTCGTCGCCTGTTCCTGTGCAGTCCATGCATTATGTCTGCTGTTTACATACACACAAGCATCTGTAATCCTATTTTAACATTGCAAGGTAAAGCGAAGTTGACCGATGATGGATGCGACGTCATCGATTGGAATTCCATCGATGAAGCGTACAGAAACGTTTTCCCCTAATGTTGTTGGAATGTGGTCTACGGAGTGTATGTACCACACCCGTCAAAATAGCTTGTCACATATGAGGTTTTCTGTGTAAATTGCTGCGAAAACATGTGACTTACAAACGTGAACTCTCAGAATAGCAAATGAAGTCGATAAACTGAAGTATGTATTCGGAATCTATGCATTCCTTCACGTGTTGTATCGGAATCAAATGTTTGCTCTCTCTCTCTTCTTGACGTAACGTCCTCATTGGGACAAAGCCTGCTTCTCAGCTTAGTGTTCTATGAGCACTTCCACAGTTATTAACTGAGAGCTTCCTCTGCCAATGACCATTTTGCATGTATATCGTGTGGCAGGCACGAAGATACTCTATGTCCAAGGAAGTCAAGGAAATTTCCTTTACGAAAAGATCCTGGACCGACCGGGAATCTAACCCGTCACCCTCAGCATGGTCATGCTGAATACCCGTGCGTTTACCGCCTCGGCTATATGGGCCCTTTTGTTTGCTATGGATGGCTAATAGATATATTTTCTGATTTAGATCAAACTGTATTGCCATTAATTACTCATATTTAAATTGGGAGTTATATTTATTTTGATAAATGGTGCTATCAAAAATGTATGAAAAGTGTGGTTTAACTATAACTAATTCCATAAACTAAATATCAAAGTATTGTGCTTGACTAATTCATTGCGTTTTGTTTTTCGTGTTATTACCTCCAGGATAGACTGTCCCAAAAAAAAATCGATGTTCGAAAAGTCAAGGTGCTCAACCCTTTAATGAAAGATATACATATTAGAAGCATTTTTATAGAAAGTTCGATTTTCTAAAAAATCGTGTGGAGGCTCCGCCAGGGCTAGTAAAAAGTATATTTTTTGAACATTTTCTCATCAAAATTTACTAAAAAATTACATGTACTATTTTTTTTAGTTTCAACCATGAACATTTTATCTGACAGTATTATTTATATGTACCATTTCTCTAACAAAAAATTATTAATATATTTGATTTTTTTTGAGAATTTTAATGAATAAGGGTCATTTCCAAAAATTGTTCTCTCAGCCCGTGGCTTGCTTCATAAGCAGATGGTCATGGGTTCGATCTCAGCCCCGGCACTTTCGTCAGCTCCTCTTTCCCCCTGAGAGCAGCTGACACTGACCCTCTTGAGCCCATGGCTCAAATGAACCCGGATACTTGGACATCGGCGAACGGCAACCTATAATGGACCCCCAATCTGGAAACAGGAACAACCAACAGCCACACATCAACATCCTCGTGCTCGTCATTCTACCATGATAGGGTAGAAAGTGAAAGCAGCGCAACGGCAACCAGTTCGATGTAGTACAATTAGAATAGAATACATTTTGGCGCTGTACAAAGTTTATGTACAGCTTCCAATTGGAATCGCTCACGCAGTGCCCTAGTGGACAATAGAGCTGTAAATTAGGTTAAGTGGTTGAAGAATAAAAAAAACTTGCACAGAACGGGATGTGGTCAAAAATGATACCATTTCGAATTCCAATGATAATCGTGGCAAAGGACATTCAAATTTTCGATCATAAAGTACCGTCAAACGGGGCTACTTGGACCAGCGGTGTAACTTGCAACACGATGACTTACACTAAATGTGAAGTTTTTTCAATAATAATGAAAACTAGTATGCCCTTCTATTTCGATTATACACACCAAATTTTTTGAAACGCTTCCAGCACAAAAAAAATCAGCAAAATAAATTGCTGAATTTCAGCATTTTTTTTGCTGAATTTTAGCACAACGTTGCTGATCAACTGTCAAAATTGCTGGATGATTCAGCAAGCTGAAAAATAATTGCTGATATTCAGTAAATTCGCATTGCTGAATGAAATCAGCACAAAAAAAATCAGCAAAGTTTGCTGAATACCAGTAAACAAAATTTGGTGTGTAGAGATTATGTATACCAAAGATCGTTTTAGTGGAAAAATTAGTTTTGTTTCTTTATTTATTGTTTAGCTACACTGTTAAAACGGTTTGCTCATTCTATACCAGTCCCCTATTTGGGCAGCAGGGACGGATGTCCTGGGGCCTGACGCACCCCCCCGCTTGCGAGTCAGCCGCGTAGTTGCCGGCTAAGAATAGGACTACTAACCCCAATTCAAGGTGTCAAGCGACCCGTGCCGAGGAATGAGTGATCGAGGGGGTGAAAAAGATGCTCGATCTTTAACGGAGCCTGTGGGGTACCTGGGCACCCCCCACAGTATGCTGTCCCTTACCGCGTTAATGCAGAGCTCTGGCGTGGTGGACATTATTTCTCGTGCAACTCGTGGGAACAATGAGCAAGAATTCTAAATCAAATAACTTAGGTGGAAGTAGCGGTGCGATCAACCCCTTCGCAAGAAGCGGGTTGATGAGGTCTCCGACAAGGAGAAGCGAGGAGTCAGGTGCTGGAAGCTGCTTACGCAGCTCAAGCGTGGGAGCTCCTGTCCACTCCACGGCAAGCCAGCCGGCGGAGGTCATGGACGGAGCATGGTTGCTGAGGGCCATCAGCCAAGTTGCAGAAAAAGGACGGCCCGCATTTGAGGTAGCTGAGCAGCAGCTCGGCAAAATTATCGACTTTGCGACAACTAAGTCGAATATAAGCAAGGACCTGAAAACGGCCTTGCTTCGGCTTAGGGCGTCTGTCGACAATGCCAAGCAGGAGCACGCGGTTGCGTTGCTGGCTGCAGCAGCGGCGGAACCCGCAAAGGAGAAAGCGTCTAAGTTTACACAAACGGAGGCCTTCTCCTTCGCGGGTAGTCCGAAGAGAGTGGAAGCGAATGCTCGCGACAAAAGCGACAAGCATTCGCAGAAGCGGGCGAGGCAGCCGTCAGGTGAGGAGCTGTCTGGCGGCGCCCGCAAGGCCAGGCGTATAATAACCCCGAAAGCCGGTGGTAACGCTGGAAAGTCGGACCCCAGCCAGGGTTCCCGGAAAGCTGGGAAGGGTGGGCCTGAAAAGGCCGGCCCGTCCCGGAATGATGGGAACAAGGGGTTGCGACCAATGGTGGGCCCTCAGCAGCCGCAGAGCAGGGCGATCCAAGGAGAGGACCCTCCTTGGACAAAGGTAGAGCGGAAGAGGAAGAAGAAGGGGAATCCGCAGGTAGAAGTGCAGGTCGCCAAGCCAAGGCGTAGGAAGGCAGGTGCCAGGCGCGAAAAAGGTGACGCTATCGTCATCAAGACCGAACAGTCGAAATACTCGGACGTCTTGAAGGCGATGAGGTGCGACGCCAAGCTCGAGGGTCTTGGAGCCGACGTACGCAGTATCAGACGTACTCGTACGGGCGAAATGATCCTGGAGCTTAAGCGCCAGAAGGATCACAAGGGCGCCGCCTACAAGAGGCTGGCAGAAGAGGTCCTTGGAGATGGAGTGGAGGTGAGGGCTCTTACGCATGAGGCGACTCTGAAGGTTAAAGACCTAGACGAGATCACCGAAGCGGAAGAGCTCGTCACGGCACTGCGGCAACAGTGCGATGTTCAGGTGGCCGCCACAGCCGTCAGGCTGCGGAAGGGGCCAGCAGGGACACAGATAGCTCTGGTTCAGCTACCTGTGGCGGATGTTAAAAAGTCCGTTAAAGTAGGGAGTATTAAGGTGGGCTGGTGTGTTTGTCACCTGACATTCCACGGGCCACCCGAGGTTTGCTTCAGGTGTCTGGAACCAGGACACAAGTCGTGGGACTGCAAAGGCCCCGACAGGCGCAAACTGTGTAGGCGATGCGGCGCTGAAGGTCATAAGGCCCAAAGCTGCACGAGTCCGCCCATCTGCATGATCTGTACCGGGAAAACCTCGAAAAACAGACATGCGATGGGTGGTCCAGGGTGCCCGGCCTTAAAGAAAGCCGCAGTGAGCAACAAATCACAGTGCAGGTAACGCAGCTGAACCTGAACCACTGTGATGCGGCTCAGCAACTGCTTTGTCAGGCGGTTTCTGAGTGGGAGACGGATATCGCCATCATTTCGGACCCATACCGAGTACCCGCCGGCAACGGCAACTGGGCCTCGGATGGGACCAGGAAAATGGCGGCGATATGGACGACGGGTAAATACCCCGTGCAGGAGTTGGTGTCTACTACCTATGAGGGCTTCGTGGTCGCCAAAGTAAACGGGGTCTTCTTCTGTAGCTGTTATGCGCCTCCGCGGTGGCCGATCGAGCGGTTCACGCAAATGCTGGACCGCTTAACGACCGTGCTAACAGGGCGAAGGCCGGTGGTAATAGCGGGTGACTTTAATGCCTGGGCTGTGGAATGGGGAAGCCGTTTCACGAACCAGCGGGGTCAGATCCTGCTAGAAACACTGGCCATCTTAGACGTCGACTTGGCTAACGTCGGTACCAAGAGTACATATAGTCGAAACGGAGCGGAGTCAATTATTGACGTGACCTTTTGTAGTCCTGGCCTAACAAGTAGTTCGAACTGGAGAGTAGATGATGGCTACACTCACAGCGACCACCTGGCGGTTCGCTACAGTATCGACTACAACAACAGCAGACAGCGGATAGAAGAGGCGGCTAGGCCAAGGCCAAGCCCTCGTAGGTGGAAGACATCATACTTCGACGAAGAGGTATTTAGGGAAGCGCTCCGCCGTGAGCGAAACTTACTCGGTTTAGACGGCGACGAGCTGGTAGCGGTGCTCTCACGTGCGTGTGATGCGACCATGCCTAGGAGAGTCCACCCTAGAAATGGGAGGCCACCGGCTTACTGGTGGACCGACGCGATTGCGGACCTGCGCCGCGCCTGCCTACGGGCTAGGCGGCGGATGCAGCGAGCACGATCAGAGGAAGAGCGAAACGAACGGCGGGTGGTGTTCGCCGCTGCAAAAGCCGCGCTCAAGACCGAGATAAGAGCAAGCAAGAAGGCCTGCTTTGAGGGTCTCTGTCAGAGTGCCAATACGAACCCGTGGGGTGATGCCTACAGGATCGTTATGGCCAAGACGAGAGGTGTGATGGCTCCTACAGAGCAATCTCCAGAGATGTTGGAGGGGATCATTGGAGGACTTTTTCCGCGTCATGATCCTAGTCCTTGGCCTCCTTTCGTAGGACAGCCGGGGACTGGGGCTGGCGATGAGGAAAGGGTCACCGATGTGGAACTTGCGGGGATAGCTAAGTCCCTTAGCGTAGGTAAGGCCCCAGGTCCGGACGGAGTTCCGAACCTGGCCTTAAAGGTAGCTATTGCAGAAGCTCCCGAGATGTTCAGGTCTGCTATGCAGAAATGCCTGGACGAGGGAGTTTTCCCAGAAGCTTGGAAGAGGCAGAGCCTGGTACTATTGCCAAAGGCGGGGAAACCACCCGGAGACCCGTCGGCATATAGACCAATATGCTTGATTGACACGGCGGGGAAGGTGCTCGAAAAGATCATCCTCAATAGAATGTTGAAGTTCACTGAGGGCGTAAATGGTCTCTCGAGCAACCAGTATGGCTTCCGGAAGGGGAGGTCCACCGTAGACGCTATCTTGTCGGTTACAAAAACCGCCGAGAAAGCACTCGAGCCTAAGAGGAGGGGAATTCGCTTCTGCGGGGTAGTGACTCTGGATGTAAGGAATGCATTCAATAGCGCCAGTTGGGCTGCTATTGCCGATGCGCTCTTGCGTCTGGGGATACCGGAGTACTTGTACAAGATTCTCGGAAGCTACTTCCAGAATCGCGTACTGGTTTACGACACGGAGGTGGGTCGGAAGTGCTTTCACATAACCTCAGGAGTCCCGCAAGGTTCCATCCTGGGTCCGGTGTTATGGAATGTCATGTACGACGAGGTGTTGAGGTTAGAGTACCCAGTGGGAGTGGTGATATTCGGATTTGCCGACGATATTACGCTCGAAGTCTACGGTGAAACGATCGAGGAGGTGAAGTTGACTACCGACCACTCGATCAAGGTTGTGGAGGCGTGGATGCGGTCCAGAAAACTGGAGCTGGCTCACCACAAGACAGAGGTGACGGTTGTTAACAACATGCAGTCGGCGCAGCAGACGGAGATCAGTGTAGGAGAGTGCACTATCCTGTCGAAGCGCTCTGTCAAGCACTTGGGCGTGATGATCGACGATAAGCTTACCTTCGGTAGCCACGTCGATTATGCCTGTAAAAGAGCCTCCACAGCTATTGCGGCACTGTCCCGGATGATGTCCAATAGCTCAGCGGTGTACGCCAGTAAGCGCAAGCTTCTGGCTAGTGTTGCTACGTCCATACTTAGGTATGGCGGCCCGGCGTGGGGTACCGCGCTAAGTACTGAATGCTACCGACGGAAGCTGGAAAGTACTTACAGGCTTATGTGTCTGAGGGTTGCAAGCGCGTACCGTACCGTGTCACACGACGCTCTCTGTGTCATTACTGGTATGGTGCCCATCAGCATTCTTATCAGTGAGGATATGGAGTGCTTCGAAATGCGCGGCACAAGAGGCATACGCAAGACTGTCAGGATGGCCTCTATGGTCAAATGGCAGCGCGCGTGGGACAGTTCCACCAAAGGAAGGTGGATCCATAGGTTGATACCGAGGGTAGATAGTTGGATTAATAGGCGCCATGGGGAAGTTTCATTCCACCTGACACAGGTCCTTACAGGTCATGATTGCTTCCGACAGTATCTACACCGTTTCGGGCATGCGGATTCTCCCGAATGCCCAGTGTGCAATGGTTTAGAGGAAACGGCGGAACACGTTTTGTTCGTGTGCCCGCGTTTTCGCACAATGCGTGACCGCATGCTTGCCACATGCGGGGAGGACACAACTCCGGACAACTTGGTCCAGAGAATGTGTAGGGATGAGATTAGCTGGAATGCCGTTTCAACGGCTATCACCCATATCGTCTGGGAGCTACAAAGGAGGTGGCGCGTGGACTCGGAGAATGGCTAGTCCAGATGCAGTACAAGAGGTGGTCCAGGGGTTCGAAGTCGGCTTCGTAGGTCATACCGGTGCCCTGCGGTCGAGATCGACCCTTACAGCAATTAAGTGGCCGCGGAGAGGAAGTCCCGGTAGCGGTGCTGTCGTGACGTCGGTCTACTGGGTTGGATCTGAGCCCGCGGTTGGAAAGGGGTCCCCGGCAAGGGTCGGGGTAGGTGAGATCCTGCTGTCTGCAACCTACGGGTGCATCTGATAGGGCCTGAAGGGTAGTGATACCCTTCCTTTGCGGGCAGGTCAGATCGGGTTGCACGTGGGCATCAGTTCTTGATGTCCGCTCAGCAGTAGGGCGCGGGCGGGGTTGACCCTGCCCGCCTTCCGAGGACAAAGGGAGTGGCGAGGACCACTCGGGAAACTGGCTAAGCGCCAGCATGCTATCGTGATGGACTCTCCAGAGCGAGTCATCGATGTTCGTTGCTGCTAGGCTACGGCAGCTAACCTTGAGGGTGCGATATGCACTAGCCCCTCTCTGAAGCAATACCTTCTTGGTGGTTCCGGAGAGACGTAGGGTTTGGCGACCATAGGAATGTGTTTTAGTGGGTCGAGGAAAGAGTAGTCCTGGCTTCTACCGGCACTGTAGAAGACGGCCTCATCCCCACACTACCCTAACCTTCCTGTTAGGGTGTCTGATGAGCAGATTTATCCCCCTATGGTTTAGAAGGAAAAAAAAATACCAGTCCCCTATGGTAAGTACGATAAGTCTGGTGACCTTGGTTGCAGTTAGGGTACCTAACCTAAACGATAAAAGTTGAATAAAATTATCGACTAAGTAGTGTAAAAAATCATTATTATATGTCACTATGGGGTAACTTGCAACAGTTAAATTTGACAAAACCTTCTATTATTTAAGGTAAACCGGGGCAAGTTGAAACGGGTGGCGTAAGATGAAACATGCAGTTTTGAAATAGATTTCAATACAATTTAGATTTTTTTCCTTCGTTAAAAGATTGTTTGAATCAAAAACTATGTGTTATGGCGATCAAACTGTGAAACGGAAAACATGTGCAGCGGACCTGGTGTGATGGTTAGAATACTTGACTATCAGGCTGAGGACCTGGGATCGAATCCCACTCCCGACAAACTCGCAAAAATGTGAGTTCTTCCTTCGGAAGGGAAGTAAAGCGTGGGTCCCGAGATGAACTAGCCAAGGGCTAAAAATCTCGTTAATACAGATAAAAAAAATAGAAAACATCATGTTAACTCGCTGTTTCATCTTGCCCCACCAGTTTTAACTTGCCCCGGTGTACCTTATCTTCATTTCACGATATTTTTGACAGAAATAACCGAAACAGATCATTTCATGATTACGTAACGAGTTCATTTTCAAATGACAACTCATTTTTTACATTTTTTTGAACGTGATTTACAAACATTGTTAGGAAATACCATATTATGGAGTTTTATTCATGTTACATCTTGTTAAAAGTTTGATTTAGTTTATGAGCGCTTTAAAACAATCACCAACATCAATTCTGAACCTAGATGGACTAAATTATTTCAGCTGAGTACCCAAATTAACGACGATATTTACAAAGTTCAATAGATGTGTTTCAATCATGTTATTTTAGCTGAAATTGTCAAACATCACTTCAAACTGAAAACTACTTAAAGATGACTCACTCTACCTTTTCAAGAAATTATTATCATTTGCTATCATTGTTGACATTTTGCTACGAGTACTATGTCACGAAATCCATATATATTTTATATTTGATTTATATTTGATGGACGTGAGACCTGTTGTTAAACGATATACTCTCACTTGCAATAACTATCAACCCTTTTATGAAAAATTATATGTCAATTGGTTAGTGTACATCTTAACAATGCATTTTTCATGCATTGCATCAAATAATTACGATACGACTAAGCACTAGAATGTTCGTGCTGTTTAATGATGGCTAACTTAACATCATGTCCTGTGTTGCAAGTTACCTCACAGATGGGGAAACTTGCAACAAGTATGTATTTCGCACCTCCTGATTAGGTAACAACATATTTTGATAAATAAATTGCTGCATAGTATTCTACTCTGGATAATTAGCGTACACGATGCTTTACAGGATGGTTCAAATGTTTTGATGTTCAATGATATTGCTTCAATTCAAAGTCGAAAAGTGTTGCAAGTTACCCCATTTGACGGTAAGCAGAAACAGCCACAACGACGCCCGAAACAAAAATTAGACATCTGAAGACTAGGTGCGTCCATACTTTCTGGGGCAATCTTCAGATCCGATGACCTATAGTATTCCTATAGTATTTGTAAGTCCTATACTCAATGGAGCTCTTGTCTTGGAAATTCTTAAACACATATTGGACTCATTACGCGATAGCATATAATTGCAAGAGGATATGAAAGCATGCATTTCATTCAAACACACAAGTTCTCCATGTAAATGCGATGTTTCTTCTTATTTTTTCGCAACGTTCTTGTTGGGACAAAGCCTACCTTTTAGTTTGTGGTTTATGAGCATTTCCACTTTTTATTTACTGAGATCGATGGGGTGAGTAAATATTGCAGCATAATCAATCGCGTTCGCGTTCGCTATAGTCTTGCGCGAAAATGAAACAATAGATGCGCGGTGCTTAGTTTTGTGTTGTTTCTTGTTGTGAATGCATATGGTTTGGATCATTGGTTTGTCCTTTGTCGCGTTCAGTTCATTCCTGTGTGGAATGGGCTTAAAGCTTCTGCTCCCTAATGGGGTGGAGACGCGCGACAGGATTTCTTTTATTAGACATGTTTTCATATAGAAAAGTGGTCGGTTGTGCGCGAAAGTTAGTGTTTATTGATCCATGGTCAGATCACATCACCAACCATAGGTGACTCCTAGACCTGACAATGTACCCTAACCTAGACCCTAACCTACTAACAAAAATTCCTTCCCAAGACAATCGTGGAGACACTGTGATTCCCGGTCTCCATAACAACGGTTGTCTTACTAACATTCCCTTCCCTCCTCGATGACCGTAAGAACGTGACCAGCGCCGTTATTGACATTACTTGTGTGTTCTCGAACTGTGCACATTGAGTATAGTAAGCTAGTCCCAAGCCCTATCCTATCAGGTTCCTTGTGCAATTTCGATTGCTCTGGTCAATCACTGAGTAGCAACTCGGTCATCTATGCTCATCACAGATAAAAATTAATGAGATTTACACGTCATGTAAACTTAATTTCAGTCATGTAAACCTAATGTTATGATGGTTTACATGATATATCATGTAAATTTGTGTTATATGTCATGTAAACACTCAGAGTCATGTTGAATTACATGACATATAATGGAAGTTTGCATGATAGTTTATGACTTTTATATGATATGTCATGTAAACTTTTGTGATATCCCACGCTCCAATCATGTGCATTATATGTCACAGAAATTTACACTCTTTTTTCGATCTGTGATGCTCATGCTATGAGCATTTCCACTTTTTATTTACTGAGATCTTTCTGTGCCATTTGGCTATTCGGTAGTCGTATGTCGCATATTGTAGCATACCGTTATTATTTCTCATGGAAGTCAAGGACATTTCCGTTACAAAACAGTTCCTAAGCTGACCAGCAAGTTCCGAGCTAGGAAACAAAAAGACACCCATAGATTGAAGTGCTGCGATAGTTTCGTTGCTTATTACACACTATACCTTCATATGATACAGAATGGCCTTGCTTTGTATTTTCACTAGCACTCAGGCACGACGTAAAAGATTGCAAGCGTTTATTGCTTATAGGATTTCGTTCGTATGAAGAGAGGTATATTAGTTTACCTGTTGGCATTGCTTAACTCGGTAAGCTGATAATGAATTCAATGTAGCACCCACCGTTGGATGAGTCCGAAAACCTCTCTCTTACTGCCTCTTCTATGCACGAAGGCCCTGTAAGGGCCTGCACACTCAATCCTGAATTGCCTGTTCAGCACTTTTTTGACGAAAATAGAACAGCAGAACTATTTCGATAGCTTCGGTAATCGATTTTACTGAGGCTCAGTACACTATCTGTTAAAACCGGGAGTAAAAGGTAAACAATGCACTATAGCTGTATTCAGCTGTTCTATTTTCGTCAAAAAATTGCCGAACACGGTATTCCAAATTAAGTGTGTGTATAACCAAAGCGGCTAACGCGTACCTATTTAGCAAGGCCATGCTAAAGATGCTGAATGCTGAATGCTGAATACACGGTCGGTCCAGGATCTTTTTATAACGGATATTTTCCATTATGCACTTCCTTGAGATTCTAGAGAGTATCATCAGCGGTGTCATAGTAGCGATTTTTTTTCGGCTATCAAGTTCGCAGATTGTGAAAAACCTCGGCACCCAGTTCGTACTTGGTTCATTATTTTTTATTGGTCCTCTATTGTCAGATCGGTATAACACCCTAAAAATAATTTACACAAATGGTAAAACACAAAAAACACGGTAGGTTATGAATATTATTGGATTCTCGATTGGACGCACGAAATTTAATGATATTTCTAGGTACTCCCAGGTCTTGGAATTAGTCTATGGTATCATCGTAAACGCCACATGTTGCATGAATGCCGAAAAATGCTCAGTTAACACTATATAAGTGCTCATAGAACAACTTTTCAGGTTCTGTCTCAATTGGGACGTAACACCAAAAAGAGGAAAGATATAAAAAGCAGACACAAAAAAATGACGCAAAATGACATTAAAATCATATCGCTTATAGCGACCCTTGAAGCCCGGGAAAAAATTCAAAAATACTGTTTGTTTTACTCAGCATTACAGGGCCGGAAAATTGCACATTTAGTCTACAATAAAAATAACAGCAATTTTCAATTAGATACCATCATCTTGTTTTGTGGTTGACGCATATTGGGATTGCATGTCATGTCATGATTTATGACAAGATATCATTTCCTCTAATAATATCTGAAGATCAAATAGATCCAGCATCAGTGCACATCCAACGCATGCCACCAGCTGCAAAAAGACACAATCGATTGCATCGCCGCATTATGAATTCAATTATGCGAGAAATTTTTAAACAACGTACAACGCCACTGATAGCCGGAAGCCCAGTTTCCGCACACGTATCAAAGTCGCTGCCACTCGACCACGCGTCATAAAACCCTTTTAGCCGGTTTAGCTCGGTCTTCTTCCGTCTCCACCGTCGTTGTCACACCTGGTTAACTACAAACTACCTAGCTAGAGTTCATGCAGCTCCATTCCGTTTGTGGGACCAGCAGCAATGCACTCGACGACGTCAGGAAAAATCAATAATGCATATTTTGATCTGATTATATGGGGTTCTCCGAAAAACAGCATGGCCTTCGACGAGGAGTCCCATCAACCCTCATGCACTTTCCTCTGAAGTCCGAGTTTGTGCAGCCTTCAGCATAAGCAGTAACAAAAGCTTCTAAGTAGTGTAGCAAGTGTTAATTTTGAGGGGTTCGTGATTGTTCTTTTTCTACTAAAACAATAATACATAGTAGTAGCCGGTACCCGGTTTAACAGGCAGCGGGACAGTGTGGCAAGAGCAGCAGAGAAACGAATCCACCGCAGTAAAAAAACGGCAGCACAAAGAGGCAGCACAAGTGCCGGAAAGTATGGACAGGACCGATATGCGGAGGTTTTATGCAACTGTCAATGGTGCGCGGCATGAGACTGCGTTAGTGCTCTCTGTGTGCAATAACCGGAAAATCAATGAAGGAAAAGAAAGGAAGGAAATTTGCTGACAGACAAAGTAATAGTAGCAGTGAAGGTTTGTTGAATGGTAGCAGTGAAGGAGCACCCAGGAACAGAATTACCATAATGGACGACGATCAAGCAGTGGAACCACCAACACTGGATGAGGATACGAACGCCCTTAAGGATCTAGTGGTGTTAGTGCTGAGGTAGTGATTGATAAAGATGTGTTTGATGTTGTTTGTTAATTTGTTTATCTTGAAACACTGTGCATGTGAGCATGTGATGGATGGATTGCATAACCAGCTAAGCTGTTCATTAGGCCGTTCCTTTTTTGCAAAATTTGGAAATATTATTGGTTCAATATTGCAAAACGCTCGTTTTAGCTAAAAAACAATCAGGTCCCCCTTGGGGCCTAAAGTTTTCAGAAATCGTATAGGGTCACAAACACATGCAATTTTTTCGACGAAAAATATCCCCCATTCTACTTAAATCGATGGTTTTAGTACCCCAAAAGACCAAAAATGTGCTTAATTATACGATATCTCTTTTCGTTTTTGAGTTATCGAGCAAAATATGGTAAGTAATCTTTAGGATCTCTAAAATTGGTCAAAATGTTGATTTTTTTTTTGAAGTTTTTCGTCAATAACTCAAAAAACGAGAAGAGATATTGCAATTCTGAACTCATTTATGGGTCCTAAAATCATCGATTTTGGTAGAATGGGAAAAGAGTCATGTTTTTTGAGACCCCATACAATTTTTGAAAACTTTAGACCGCGTGGGGAACCTCTTAACCTTGAGATACGGACTCCAAATTTTGACCTGATTGTTTTTAGCTAAAACGATCGTTTTTCAATATAATCAGCTTAGGTGAAGTAACTTGTAAACGCAAATGAAATTCACTCCATATAAGACGCTGATTCTTACGGTTCCCCTTTGAGTTAAAGGAGGAAGGCCGAAAAACTTTCGGAGTTTTTGAGCGCAAAGTGCTACGGACAATTCTCGGTGGGAAACAAGCAAATGAATTGTGGCGCAGATGCATGAATCACGAGTTGTGCCAAGTGTACAAAGATGCGGTATTGTGAAACGTATAACTGCAGACTTCAGTGAGCTGAACACGTAGTGCGAATGTGCGAAGAAAGAATAGTGAAAACAGTATTCAGCTGGGAATCAGGTAGAAGTCAGCAACTTCGTGGACGACCGCGAACGCGCTGGCTGCACGCGGGTGAAGAAGGTCTGCGATCCCTACATTCATTTCATTTATTTAGTATTACATCAAATTCAAGATAAAACTGAATCAACAATATTTCTCCATAATATACGGTTCGTGGCTGCCGCTCTCCATCCTCGGTCGCGCCCGATGCTCGCCAAGCCACGCTCCACCTGGTCCGCCCATCGTGCTCTCTGCGCTCCACGCCTTCTTGTGCCAACCAGATCAGTTGCAAACACCAGCTTTGCAGGGTTGTTGTCCGGCATTCTTGCAACATGCCCTGCCCACCGTATCGCTCCGGCTTTGGCCACCTTCTGGATGCTTGGTTCGCTGTAAAGTGCAGCGAGCTCGTGATTCATTCTTCTCCGCCGCACACCGTTCTCCTGCACACCGCCGAAGATTGTCCTTAGCACGCGTCGCTCGAAAACTCCGAGTGCTTGCAGGTCCTCCTCGAGCATGGTTCATGTCTCGTGCCCGTAGAGGATTACCGGTCTTATTAGCGTTTTGTACATGAGCGATTCCAAGCAACAGCATCAAAATTAAGGAAAATTTTTAATTCATGATTTTCTATTGAACTGAAACTTTGCACAGTTTTTCAGTTCCATCTAAATCGCCATTTTTCGATATCAAATTTTTATTTAGAGCCACGACTAACTTTTCAAAAGGGTGTATGTGAAAATGGTTCAAAAATATTCAAAAATATGCACAGCAAAAACGGATTGTTCGATTGTTATGAATTTTTCAGCAAAGTTAGATAGCTAAATGGTGATTTCTAAGAAAATATACACTGTGAAAAAAATCTATTTTATCATTGAAAAACATCATTTTTGTCACAAAAACTCAAATATCTCAAAACCCTATCTTTTTACCAACTTGAATTTTTTAGGGAAAACGGTCCATTGTATTAGCAATCTACCATAAAAATTTGGTGATGGTAAACTAATAAACAAAAAAGTTATAACATTTCAAAAATTTCACAATTTTTACATTTAGTAAAAAAAATTTTTCTGTGTAAATTATTTCGGCCGGGAATCGCGATTTGATGCTGATTTTATTGTTCAGCAAAGTTAGATAACTAAATGGCGATTCCTAAGAAAATGTACACTGTGAAAAAAATCTTTTTTAACATTAAAAAATATCATTTTTGTCACAAAAACTCAAATATCTCAAAACCCTATCTTTTTACCAACGTAATTTTTTAGAGAAAACGGTCCATTGTATTAGCAATCTACCATGAAAATAAACAAAAAAATTATGACAATTCAAACATTTCACAATTTTCACATTTAGTAATAATTTTTTTTAGTGTAAATTATTTCGGCCGGAAATTGAAGTTTGATGCTGATTTTATTGTTAATGGCCTTGCGTGAGTAAAACAAGTTGTTTTTATTATATATTATATATACATATAATATACTATGTACCGTAATGTTCCGATTTTATCACGCCCTCCGCGCATTAGTCGTTTATTCATTAATTTGCTGTTACATTTGAGGACAAGTGTTTTCCCTCTTCTTCAAGATGAATGTTGAAAGCGTGTTTTGCAACGTTAAAAATATTGAAATGGGTATAGATGTTGAAGAATATTACAGGGCATTTTTGAAAAGGGGCGTAATTAAATTGTTTAAACAGATGTCGCTGATGGCAATTTCTCAGTTGTTGTCGTTTTCGAACTTCCTGCGCCCTGCTTTACCGATGATATACAGATGGCTCGTTTGTCAAATTTTAGACGGCAGGACGTGCAAATGCGTAATTTTGTACACAATGTGGACATTTGGGCATAACCAGTCTCTTTCAGTTTATCTATGGTGCTTTCGGTGAGATTTCGTAACTCTTTTGAACATTTTTTTTCATCAAACGGTCTACAAGAGAGCGTTGAGTTGAAGACCTTTGAGAAAGCGACTGTTCATCTTGTTCGTTAGATTATAATAAACAAAATCACTTATTAATTTTAACTTACTTGGTGGCTGAAGAAAAAAAAAATACTATACAATTTTTAATATTCATAGCGGTAGTATTTTTTTGTTTTTTTCGTGAGCATTGTCAGGTATGTATACAGACAAACAAACGTAACACTGGCGAAATTTTCATTGACCACGCCTTCAACGATCATTTTGAATCTTGGTTGTGGCTTTCATAACAAGAAGAGCGCCCATCGTTTTTCTTTGCGTTTGACGTTTCACACTAGCGCCTTCTGATGACGATATTGCACAACGCAGTGTTTCGTGAAACATTTCCACCAGGTGGTGATAGTGTGAACTGGGCGATGAATTTTCACTAAAATTGTTCTAGGCGTTTCGTCTGTTTGTCTGTGGTATGTACCTCTTATGCATTTGTTGTTGTTGAAGTTACTCGCATTCTTCCGATCATAAAGTCTGTTCTCTACACACTTAATTTTGATTACCGAGTTCGGTAATTTTTTGACGAGATTAAAACTGCTGAGCACCGAACTCGTTCAGCAAAAATGCATTGTTTACCTTTTCCATACGATTTTGACAGTTGTTTTACTGAGCCTCAGTAAAATCGATTACCGAAACTACCGAGATCGTACTGCTGTTATAATCTCGTCAAAAAAGTACCGAACAGGCAATTCAGAAATAAGTGTGTAAGAGGGATTTTTTTTGCGGATAAACTAGACGTATACGCGTATAAAAAACTTTTATTATACAGCTTTTGTCTTAAAAATAAATTCAATTCCATTTTTCTTATAATCAACAGCTTTTCAACACTATCAAGGGATTTTTTCACCAGTCACGTACAATAAAAAGTATGACAATCTCAATATTTTTGATCACAACACTGGATCGCGTCTAAGTTTCAAATAGATACTATAGTAATTACGAATAATCAAACTAAAGTATCATGAAAACAACGTGTTTAATTCAGGCGGTAGCCTTTACAATAAAATCAGCATCAAAATATAATTCTCGAAATAATTTACACAGAAAAAAAATTTTTTTTGTTACTAAATGTAAAAATTGTGAAATGTTTGAAATGTCATAACTTTTTTGTTTATCAGTTTACCATCACCAAAATTTTATGGTAGATAGCTGATATAATGGGCCATTTCCCCTAAAAAATTGAAGTTGGTAAAAAGATAGGGTTTTGAGATATTTGAGTTTTTGTGACAAATATCATATTTTTTCAAAGTAGAAAAAGAAATTTTTTACAGTGTATATTTTCTAAGGAATCATCATTTAGTTATCTAACTTTGCTGAAAAATTTATAACAATCGAACAATCCGTTTTTGCTGTATAGCTTTTAGAATATTTTAGAACTATTTTCGCATACACCCTTTTGAAAAGTTAGTCGTGAGTGAATATGAAGGTTTAATATCAAAAAATGGCGATTTATATGAAATTGAAAAACTGTGCAAAGTTTCAGATATTTTTGAAATGGTCGCTCAGGATCGACTGACATGACTCCGTGGAATTCCTCACATGGTGCATTTGGTGCGTGGGTGAATCTGCGATTCAAGACACCCTCAAAACCCCTGAAACCATCTGGAACCCTTTGGAATACCCCTGAAAACTTCTTGAGTGCTTTCTTAAATCACCTGAAACCACATTTCATCAATACGCAACGAAACGTCGGAGTAAAAATAAAACGGTTTGTTTTTCTTTCTCGTAACCAGTCTGAACACCCAAAAAAAAACGCCAAAGATTGGTTTTGATTGAAATTTAAGCTCTCTTCCTGCAAGGCCCCAAAATCGTTACCCTGCTCCAATGGTAATCTGTAGATCGAACGGCCATTTGAAAGCACTCCTCAATGTTGAAAGCGATCTATTAGAAGGATTGGAATTATGATAACAGCGCCGCTGTTCATGAGAGATCAAGAGGGATGATCACGACCCGCGCTGTGCATTTCCAGCATGATTAATCCCTAACCACACTCACTGTGACCCTCAATTTCAAATGACAAACGCCGATTATGACAGAAGAAATGAATCACGCCAACGCAATTCAAACAAATCTTCATTCTAGTCAGACAGTATCAACAACAACCAACAGCACCGCCCAAGTAACATTTTAAGTTTTGTTCGGCTCTACAAGAGATCTTCATGACTAATTTTATAAAACTTGCAATAAAACTGAATCATACATCAAAACCTCTTGATAACCTCTTTAAGAGTATCTTCCGGCTAAGTGGACCACTCTGGGAGAGGTTTTGCAAACCGCATTAAGAGTAGCAATAAACCCGTTTCAAAACCTAGTTGAAATATTTCCAATTCTCGATTGTTGTTGTTTTTTTTTTTCAACAAAAACTATGACAGCTCAAGATGAAAAAAAGCTTCTTCGATGGCACGTAAAGTTCAGGAGGATACATCATTCGTAAGTAGAAAGCGGTTATTTCAAATTAGTATTTTAGGAAGGCTTATGCGCATTCGAATTTATCGTGAATATTGGGGTTGCAGAATCATAAAATTATTGCGCTTCGAAAATAGTGAATATTATCATCTTGGAATGAAATAAATCAATTTGTGAATTTAGTAAAACTATCCCGAATCACAAGAAAACTCAGCAGAGAGAGTTTATTTATGTGAGCATGTTATGAAAATGGTTGCAAACTACCAATTCATTGCTAATTTAAGCAAAATTAACTATTTTTCATTCACGTAAGCTAATTCTTCAATATGGCGACGACCATAATCAGCAAAAATAAAACGAAAGCAAGTTTACTTTTATGATGACCGCAATAAACCTAGCAGAGTCGTAGTTTCTGCTTTTCCACCAACAGATGTCGTTACTAATCGAACGGACCGCCATCTGTTGAGAGTTTCAACAGTTTTATTGCGGTAATAATGATTGCCAGAAGGTTTACATATCGGAAAGTTTTGTTTACTCTTAAAATCTGTCCTTATGGATATCTTCAAGTATACTATAAAACATTTTATAAATGGTTTTCATAAAAGCAGTCATAAAACTGTGAGTTTTAATTATTGCTGTAATAAAACATTAATAAAAATCAAACAAAACCAATCAGCGATGGAATTGTTACTTGGGCGATCACTCTTCTTCTTGATACACACGGCGAAACACTAAGCTCTGACTGCATGATTTTTTGTTCTATGCTTTGCATACATATTAATATGGTGTGCGATATTTGTGTGTGTAGTACCTTACATTAATACCAAACAAATTAGTCCTCATTCGGGACAGTGAGTGCCATAATTTTTGCGTCCGAGCAACGGTAACGTGCGTCAGGCTGCTACAGAGATTTGCAAAGTATAAGCATGGTGGGAGTTTCCGTCGTATCAATGCGCTGTACATACCGCCCACAACTCTAGATACGAGTAAAAATTATTTAAATTTATATTTGATGGTATCCTCTGCAGTCATGGAGTAATTTTAATATACAGTTTATTTTAATATACAGTTATTGTACAGATTCTCACATTATCAAACGTAAAGTAAACACTAAATAATTTTCATCGTACATTGTTGGAAATTAGTGGAGCTTTCCTAACTCAATGCATTTTTCTTCCATTTTCAGGTATCTAACTAAACAAGGATTCTCTAAGCAAATTTCGGTAAGACTAGACACTGCACATTTTACCTAATTGAAATTTTATAAATTATTGTTATTTCAATTTAGAATCATTACAAAAAATAGTTATCTATATTTTTTTTGCTATGACAAAAAAACGGTAGAATACAATTTATTTGAACAGTATCATCGTGCTTCCCCATGGCTGAATGAGAGCTCCTATATGTTCCATTCTACGAAATTAGAATCAAGCAAGCCTTGCTATAACCGTCACCAGTGCTGAAAAAATTTTTTTTTTTATTCTTTTAACCACTTAACCTATTTTACAGCTCTTTTGTCCACTAGGGCACTACGTGAGCGATTCCAATTGGCGGATGCACTTACACTTTGTACAGCGCCCAAATGTATTCTATTATATTCATATTCTACTACAGTGGTGCTCATCCTGCGGCTCGCGGGCCGCATGCGGCCCTCCATGCCTTAAGATGCGGCCCACGGAGCACTTTAAGACGAATCGAAATTTTTGAACGATTATTTGAAATAACTCGTTAAATTTATTAAGAAATCAAACAAAAAAAATGCTGATCAATTTTCACAGTGTTGAACACAAATTAAATGAAAAATAAACAAAACGAACAATCCGTTCTGTACAGTTGGAAAAAAAATCGCCGACTTCGGTAATGTTTCACCGAAATCTCAACCGTTAAGTTAGTTTTACATGACTAATTCGGTAAAGTTAGCAACCTTTACCGAAGTTCGTTAGAGTTTGACAGATAAACGATAACATTTTACCGAAATTTGTTCATTTTTTACAGAATTTTGTTAAAAATCCATTACCGAACGCTCAGCGGTTGAGGTTTCGGTGAGAAGTTACTGAACGAGATTAGCTGTGGGGTAAGATTCGAAATCGCAACTCCGAAATATTTTGGGATTTCAGCTAAGTCACGAAGCCTGCTTATAATTATTTAAAAGTAGTACGAATCAAATGAAAGATTGTTAAATATGTAATCTTGAATCATTTAAAAATTAGTTGCAGTAAGCAAATATTTCACATTTCGCCTTTCCGAAGAACATAAAAACACAAAGTACGAAGTTTTTGACAAAATTCTCAACAAATCTCAACTTAGTTGCCAATATTGTTTAATTTTCACTGTTTGTTTTAATTTTTATTATAAGACTAACACATTTTTCGAAACAAAACTTACGAATCCAATTTGAATTGTCCAAGCGAAACTCCTGAACGAACTTAAAGATAAAATCTCAGGAGAGACTCATAAAGCGTCTCCTTTGCCCTTTTGGAGAAACTTTTGGATGCATTTTTGGAGAAACTCCAGGAAACATTATTGGAGAAAAATTTTAGGCAACTCTAAGCGAAATATATGGAGTAACTTAAATCATCTTGGAGAAAATAATCCTGAAGAATGAGAAAGTTGTGGCGATACTGCATGGAAATTATAGGAGCATCTCCTAGAAAAATGTTCTGGTGCCACTCTAACAGAAATTTCTTTAACAACTTTGGAATAAATTCCTCGAGCAGCAAAAAGAGAATTTTCAGGAGTAACTACAAACAAGATTCCAGGACCAACTGCATCAAGACACAAAAGATGCCTAGAACGCCTGAGGAAAATTTGAAGCAACTTATGCAGCAACTTTAGAAGATTATGTTGAAGAAAAAATGTTGAAACAATTGTTAAAAATCTAATTTTTGAAGAAATTTAATGATGAAGTATTTTATCAACTTTAGAAGAGACTTATGGAAAGAATGTAAAATCAAAGTCTTCGATAAACTTCTGGAAAATTTTCGGAAAAATCCGGAAGCTATTCTAGGAGAAATTCTTGGAAACGATTAATGAGGAATTCCTGAAGTAACTTCAGGGCAGTTCCAAAGGCAAATCTAAGAGGAGTTCTTGGAGGTGTTCCAAGAGAATTCTAGAAAAACTAAAGGAAACTTCAAGAAATTTCTCGAAAACCTTCTGGAGCAACTCCACAAGAAATTTCAGGAAAAAATCCAGCAAACCTTTTTGGAGCGATTCAAAAGAAATTCTTGTAAAAGCTACTTGACAAGTTCTTGAAGTGGCTTCAAGGCAATTCTAGGGACAACTACTAAATTGTTTGTTTGAATTTCAATTTGAAGCTCAAACGTTTTTCTCAACCAAACTTATGAATTGAACTCCACGAAGGGCAATAGATTATAAAGTTTGACCCATACACAAGTTCTGAACAGTTCAGATTTTCAATAAATATGCTTTAGAATTGTTCTTTTTGTTGTTTTTGTGCATCGATGTTTTATGCGGCCCGCAGATCGATCCCGAATTGCACATTTGGCCCGCGGTATCCTCCAGCCTGAGCACCACTGTTCTACTATATAGAACTGGTTTTCCTTTGTGCTGCTTTCACTTTTCTACCCTGTCCTTGGTAGAATGATGAGCACGATGATGAATGATGTGTGGCTGTTGTTCCTTTTCCAGTCCGATTGGGGGTCGTCCATTATGGGTTGCCGTTCGCCGATATCCAATTATCGGGGTCCGTTTGAGCTATGAGAGCTCAGAAGAGGGTCAAGTGCCAGCCGCTCTCGGGGGGAAGGGCAACTGACGAAGTGCCAGGGCTGGGATCGAACCCATGACCATCCGCTTATGAAGCGAACGTATAGCCACTGCGCCACGGGCCCCGGCAAAATATTTCATTTTGTCATATCTGAAATCAATCACCTACAACTTATTTTAGGAGCTGAACCTGGGAATATGGTATATGAAAAACTTGTGCGGCTAGACTAGTTCTGCAAGAAAGTCACGGAAAAACTGCTATTTTTCAAATATTTAAGGTAAATGTCACGGACTACTTTTGAAAATGCCAAATGATATTCACCGTGAATATCATTGGCATTTTTTGAAGGTAGTTCGTGACATTCACCTTAAATATACGACAAATATCGTTTTTTTCCATGACTTTCTTGCAGAACTGGTCTAGCCGCTCAAGTTTTTCATATACCATATTCTCAGGTTCAGCTTCTAAAATGAGCTGTAGGTGATTGAATTTAGATATGACGAAATGACGGTCCGTCACAATATTTCAAGCTCTTACCGTGGAAACTTTGGTTTTCAATCAAACAATCGCATTATGATTTATAATGGAACCGAAATTAGTTGCATTATGAATCATAATGCAACTATTTGATTTAGTGAAGAAAAGTAGGCCGTTACGATACCAGAAAAGCAAGTATAAAAATAGATATTATAGTGCAGAGTTGCAAAAAAGGTTTTTATGCAATCCAGTATCATAATTTCAACTTTATGTTACTCGTTTCAGTATCATAATGACCTTCTTTTCCGTACTGGTTTATTATGCAACTGAAATGAGTTACATAATGAAAAATAGTTGCATAATGTTCATAATGGGTAATTCTCGCTGAGACCTGCCCACAATTTACACCTTGTTTTTAAAAATGTTTTTAGTGGCGATTTTCTGAAAGTCCTCGGCCAGTGAATCAAAATTCAACCATCGCGCAACAATAATGAACATGTCGCAACCTGTATTTGTTGCGACAATCGACATTGTCCCAACTTGAAAATAATAGGACAAACATCGTACACCCCGACTTTAGAGATTTTTCAGCCTTGCATTGCGATTTTCGAACGATAACTTCGAGTAGGTAAACACTGCAACTCTGCTGAAGATCTATCATCGAACAGTTTCGACTTTGGGTTCGTAATAATTGATTATTCACGAGTTGAAAAGTACGCAACAAATTCAGCTTCCGTTTTGTCTGCAACAAAAATGTTCGAGATCATGTTATTATCTGTTACCAGTAGGAATAAAGAGTAATCGTCGCGCCTTCTTTGTTGCTTGTTTTGTGCTTCTTTTGTCTGACAATTTTCTTCACTGTCCTCGGCAAAAAAGTAAGGAAAGTGCATTTGGTTACTCAAATCGATTTTGGTCAAATGGTGGCTCATTTAAACCGTAAAAATTCGAAAATTACTCCAAAAACCACCTCAAAACGAAACGTTGTTAAAAAGAGCAAAGACAGAGCTACTATTATTGAGCTACTATGCATTGAGAGTTACTCAAGGCATCCGATTTCAGTAGCATTATGAACATTATGCAACTCAAATACGTTGTACAATGAAAAACATCATTGTATAAAATTTTGTATTCAACTTGTTTCAAAACACGATTATTTCAGCACTTTTTGTTTTTATCCAACGAGGCTTGCCGAGATGTACAACTCATGCTTAAAAAGTCATCTTTTTGCAACTCGTTGCATAAATAACTATTTAAGCATAGATGGTAAATATCTGTTCGAACTTTACATTCTATGGAGGAAGACGATTTCTGTGTCCTTCAAAACTCAATTCCTAAAATCAGACCTCAATCTTGTTACGCCTCTGTTGTGATAATTCTAAATTTTGCTCGCACCGTTGACTATGGTAAACTCATCCCACCCAAGTCCTGATTATGCGTAAAGCGAGCCTGCCTTCCTGCACTTGGAGTGGGTAGTTTCTTTACTTCGGTGGTGGTCATAGTAAACTTTTCGTTCAGCAATACATCTGAGGGGTAGAATTATTCAGCGAGCCACCCTACCGCACCACCCAGCATCCTGGTGGGTGGTGGGAGATTGTTCAGCCTGCATCCCATCCGAAGACAATGCGAGGGTGGCAGCCATTAAGAAATTCACTCAATTGTATGCGATAATGCCTCGCACTTTTGGCTGCTGAGACATGTCCAGCGACCATCGCTAAGACCAGTGGACGTCTGGAAGGCGTCCGTGGTGGTTACTTTTAGCAGTTTCTTCCTCCGGACATGCAATTGTGAACCCGAAAATCAAGAGTGTTGAAGTGTGATTGATTGCTGTGCTATAACTACCTTGCTGATTGATTGCTGCTGGTTGTACGATCGAGTTCAATTTTAGATGTGATATTTCTTAACAAATTCATTTACACAAATCCACTATTTAGCGATAATCACCATGGTAAGCACCAGTATCGAAAATATCCTTGTTTTAGAAAATTTCACCGCCCAAAACCGAGCTCTGATTCCGGGCGCCATTTTGGAATTTTCCTCCGTTTTCGTTCGACTTTTTCCTTCTTATTAACTTGATCATATAAATCCATCCGTCAGTCGCATCTTCAGCCGTGATTTCTTTCCTTTCATGATCTAAATCACGAGTAAATGCAAAAAACAGCCCAAAAATAGACCACTCACTTTTCGTCTAATTTCATTCCAAAAATATGCAACTGACTGGTGGGAAGGGGATCACATCTTATGCCGTCGACAACGTCGCCGCCGTCGAGCCAAGGCACTTTCCTTCGCGACCTTTCCCAACCGGGCTTGGCTTGGGGTGCGGACTTTCCACGGCATCTTCTTCGCGCAAACTGTCACTCTTTTATTTTGTTCCATTTCCCGACCACGCGCGACATCTTTGACTTTAATTAGAAAATTAGAAATTCGTTGTCTGCTATGCTCCGTTCGTCATATGGGGCCCCACTCGGTACGGCACACATGCACAAACTGCAACTGCAGTCGTCATATCATTCAGGATTTTCACCGCTTTCCCTTTGGCGTGGACAACCAAAAAAAACCGCTACATCCCGCGTCATTCCGGTCATTCACTGTCGAAAATCGCGCAACGGTCACCACGGGCACTGACTGCTGGCGATTCTTCGTCTCTTGTGGACGGTATTGGAAAAAGGGTTGTTCCTCTCTATGCTTGGATTAGATCCGTTTTACTTTTGTATGGTTGTATGTGTAGATTTTTCATGTGTGGTTCTATAGAGAGGAAAATGCTGTTTCGGTAGCCATCTGGTTGATAGATGCTCAAATGCGGGCAAATGTATCAGAAATGGAAGATGCGCAGTTGTGTTGCTACACGTGCACACTGCACAGAGCGACGGCAGTATTCTCTCTGTTTTGATGACGGAAAGTTAATGATTGTTAAAATGACTGTTTCTAGATATGACGGAAACTTTTATAATAAATCTATGTATATAGGGTAAAAGCTCCTTTAGTGGAGGTAGTTCCAATAGTGGTGTTAGTGGCAATTTAGCACTATTTCGATCAAAATGCTTGCAAATGACATTTTTAATAGATGCATCAACAAAAACATTAATTCATTTTTGTGTTCAGGATTTGCCGAAAAACCTATTTTAAACAATTATTTTCCTTAATATTTTTGCTCCTTTGCACCTATAGTGGTGGTAGTGTTCCTATAGTGGTGGGTCCCATAAGAATTCAATGGGATGCGCCACTATAGGAACCAATGTTCAATTTTACCTCCATAATAGGAACCGTGTACCAATAGTTGGTGCAAGTGATTTATTAGCAAAAACTGATATGAACAGTGGTTTTTACATTTTTCCTAGCAAATTTAAGTGGAACCGATAAACCGATAAACGGTTTCATACATTTTATTTTGTGGTATTATCAATTTTATTTAATTATTTTACTACAAGGAGCTACTAATAGCACCACTATTGGTACATTTACCCTATACAGTATCGGACAGTAAAACTGCACACAAACCGTTTTCCCATAGAAAATAGTCAACTTTAGATTGTCATTTCTCAGTTATTTATCAAACGATTGTTGACATTTTTCTATGACGAATTACAAAACATTACAATTTTTAAAAGCTATTGAAAAAGTTTAATAATGACTACCGTCGATGGGGGTGACATTGGGTCTGAGGGGTGAGATTGGATCAAAACGGAGAAACATAAAATTTGAAATAGCTCATCAACTATCGCTAGTTTATATTGAACACTTTATATTATATCAAAGAGAAGATGTTTTTACACATCATGATGCAGAATAAGATGTTTAGCAATAATCGTTTTTTTGTTAAATTTGTGGCTAAACTTATATGATGAAACTACTAGTAAATCACCCTGAAAAAAATTCTCCTTCGTAATGTTTCACACAAGCACCAAACCATAAATTTTCTTATAAGTGGTTAGCTGTAGGTATTACCTGTTTGATGCAACGAAAAAAGCGGACTTTCAATGCACTTTTTATTTAAAAATTCAATATTTTCGACCCTATGTCTAAATATTAAGAATGGGGGTGAGATTGGGTCAAGCAAGTTATCGAGTGCACATAACCTTAACTAAAATTTCAACTTGTTATCCAGTCCCCATTTGACGTTAGAGTTGTGCCATGTTTACCGTGTCTTCATAAAAGCACGCTTTTTTTTCGAAAATATGCTGAAGAAGTGTCAAGCGAGTGTGTTCATACGTTTAGTGCCTAAAATCATTTATAACAATAAATCCATGCGTTTGGACAGCTCCTCTGATCATCATCTAATTTTTAGTGTACTGCAATACCGTAAGCTCACAAAATATACTTGATAGCGTTTTTCTTCTCCACTCATTTTTTTAATTTTAAGAAAATATCGTGAAACTACCAGACGGTAACGGCATCCAGGAAATACCGGGTCATAAAACCGGTAACATGACAAAATTTCGGAAGACAAACGAACGTCGAAAAATATCATGTTTTTTTTTTTCAATAAATCTTTTAATGCGCCTCTCCCTCATTGTCATCCCCCCTTCTCTCATGGAGGTTGAAACTCTAAATGAGGATGATTATGGTGGCTAAAAATGGCGATACAACATGCAAACTTTATTTTATCAAGTTTCAACCATTTTTTCGATTGTATTAGCCCTTTTAGGTGGATTAATCATCTTTAAAAATTACCTAAGCTTTTATTCGTCATGGTTACATTGTATTTTAAGTAGGTTTACTAGATATGATCAATAAAATTAACTTGTATTCTTAGATAGGTGACTTCGAATACTTTGACCGGTTCTCACCCCCTCTAAGGGGTGAGATTGGGTCAATTTTCAATCATTTGTAGTTTAGTAGACAATTCATATAATGTGATACTTTCTTGCTAAACTATCATTACCATATAGAAGAGTATACATACCAAATAAAAAGTTATTCTGCCTTCAACTGGATTTGTTATTTAACAAACAATCTTTGAGTATCCTTTTTTGACCCATTCTCACCCCCAACGACGGTATTGTTACAAAAGTTACAGATAAGTTGAATTTCGACGCACAAGACAAAAATTGTTATAGCAAAACATTGCTACGTCATATCACTATGGTGTCTTCGTAAAATATGTTTCTTGTGTAATGACTAACGAATTTGCTGAAGAGACCAACATTTTTTGCTATCCATTTTTTTTTTGTCTTGGTGCATTGTTATTATCAAAATTCAACCTGTATTGTTTCTTATTTATAGTATTTTTTTGTTCTTGTTTTTGGTAGAAGTGAGCACGTATGAAAACAAGAAGAATCGAATCAACACAGACGAATTCATATCTTAGTATTATCTTTGTTTATGGAATCAATCGGTTCTGTAATCTATTGTTTTCGAATAGGATGAATTTGGGAGAGTAAGATAACTGATAGCATTCAGACCCCAGCATAATTTTATAGAGCTGCTGAAAACACAGCTCAGTAAGGCTCGAGCTAAGCATACGTTACCTTATGTTGCACATTTTTTCCAGATGTAAAATACATGGTAATCGTAACACACAGCGTTAGCGCGTCTGAGTTTCATCGTGGTCCAATTTCAGCAGTCTAGGTTCAATTCCCGAAATACAAAAAAAAAACATCAGAGTGAGAGTATTGGGCAGGTATGGGAAGATAAAAAATGATAAAATAATGGAAAACATTTTTTTTTCTTTTTTGACATGATGCCTTAAGTATGCATTCCTTACTATTTGATTGCATTAGCTATATGGAACAAGCATTTTGTATGCTTTAGCAATCACCACAGTAAAGCTTGCTTTAAATCAACAATAGTAGTGCCATTTTCAACTTTAAACTTACTTTAATGGTTTGTTTGTTTGTTTGTTTATTTTCGACACCTACATGACAAAACAACTTTATATCGCATGTCATATAATACACTATAAAGCGAAATTAATGCTATATATCCAGCGTCATGGTTACTTGGGCTATCTCCAAACATTTTTGATAGTTTTTTTTTTTTAATTTTGATATTTTGTAGATTGTCACAGAAAAATGAAAACAATCGCTTAAGAAATAACTAATGCCGGGACCCGTGGCGTTGTGGCTACACGTTTGCTTCATAAGCAGATGGTCATGGGTTCGATCCCAGCCCCGGCACTTTCGTCAGTTGTTCTTTCCCCCTGAGAGCAGCTGACACTGACCCTCTTATGAGCCCATGGCTCAAATGAACCCGGATACTTGGACATCGGCGAACGGCAACCCATAATGGAACCCCAATCGGATTGGAAACAGGAACAACCAACAGCCACACATCAAAATCCTCGTGCTCATCATTCTACCATGATAGTGTAGAAATTGAAAGCAGCGCAACTGCAACCAGTTCGATGTAGTACAATTAGAATAAAATACATTTAGGCGCTGTACAGCTTCCAATTAGAATCACTCACGCAGTGCCCTAGTGGACAATAGAGCGGTAAATTAGGTTAAGTGATTAAAGAATAAAAAAAAGAAATAACTGAGATATGGCAATCTAAAATTGACAAGTTTGTAAGGGAAAACGGCTTTGGTGCATTTTTATTGACCGATATTGTAACTATCGGATTTAATATTTTCCTTCTCGTACTTACATCATTATATTCATGAGAATATATAAAAAACAAAAATAAAAAAAATGAAAAAAAAAACACGAAGCTGTCCAAATTAAACGCCACACATGAAATGTATATGTCAAAGTAAAATTGCGTTTGAGCGCTAGCATAAGCATAAGCAAGGCATGTTGTTAGTACCGTTTGAGATTTATTTTTTTATTTGAAAAATATGGTAATATTCCCCCACGAAACACTGTTGATCAACATGGATATTGAGCGCATATGATCGTTTTTTTCGTGATTTGCTACTCCGAGATTAATCACAACAATCGAAGTTGCCAAAACGACCAACGAATGAATCTTGCACGGCATACAATATTACAAGGCAGGCTAGTTACCTATGTAAATATCAATTTTGGGGTAAAAAAACATGTGACGTCGTTCTTATCGTCCTTTCGTGTTGATCAAAATGGTGTAGAGTACTAGATATTTTGGTTCATGTCATGAAAGATTTGAATTACGTTATCATAAAAATGTAAGATTTCCAGAATGCATCACCTTCTAAATATACACTGTCTCTACATCTCCACAGATGCCTACGAAAGGATTTTGGAAGTGATGTTGTTATTTATCTCTGTTCGGAACATAAACCCCTGCGACCAATACTGGATCTATTGTGTTATTATTATTGTAAAGTGAATGTCGTTTTGAGTAATGCAGAAAACATCTTCAGAAATTTAAATTCAGAAAGATGTCATAGCATAATACCTACTATATGAACGAAACTGTAAACATCTTCATTTAAAATGTTTTAGCAATTTGTAGCAATAAGACTCAGGATTTTTTTATTATGAAACGAAAGTTTTAGCGATATGAAGATTTTTTTACTATTATATTATAAGCATACGACGCTTCTGTGTACATTCATAAGCAGGGTTGTGCAGTTTCAGGATGGTCAATGTCGAATGACACTCGCTCTAACCATCACTTCATACGACAAACGCAGTCCATCAAAACATAATCGATTCACGCAAAAGCCTCTCACGCCAACCCTCGTTCAATGCAGAGTCAACCACATCCAACAGCAGCGATCGTCTCTTGTTTTCGAACCACACGATGAAACACCGAAGCGAGTTTTTGTTCTACGCTTTGCATTCTATTCATAGGGCGTGCTATGTTTGTGTTTGCTGCGCCATGCAATACTACTTAACAAATTGACCTTCATCCTGGCATTTTCAGACGAGAGTCACCCAGCAGTGAGTGACATAGCTCTGCGTCGGAACGACTCTTAAGAAGCGTTCGGCTACTCAAGAGATTTGCAGAGAAAGAGCGTGGCGGCGACAGCCACCGTATCAATGCGTTCGTCTCGAATGTGTTCGTTAGCAACATAGAGACGGTCGGCTGTAGCGTTGATGGAGGAAGAAGGGCAATGTTGATGTTGTGGCTTTTTTGTGTTATGATGGTGATAATGCACAAGACTGTTCATAAGTAAATCATTATTTGTCAAAAGTATTGACAATCGGCAAATAAAATACATCACTGTTATTCTCGGTAATTCGAAAACAATAATCATTGTATTGTCATACATTGTTTTCCCTGTCATCTAGTAAAGTGGGAGGGGTGGTGATGGCTTTAGTGATAAATAATTTATGAATTTGGTGGAGAACACCCGAACAACTGGGCAAAATCATGAAATTTTCTGAACAACTTCGATGTTACCAAACAAAATATAAAATTCATCAATAAATTATTTTTGTCCTCCTCAAAATGCTGAAATCCGTCCAAAATTTTCCGAGGGGAATGAGAATTAGAGAAATTTAAAATACAGGGGGTGGCCAAAATGTTTGGGATAGGCAACTTTTTTTTTCTCTAACAAAAAAGTTCACCATGCTATAACTTTTCATAGAGTGCATCAAAAAATCTCAAATTTTGACCTATTATTATTATATGACAAATTTTGTCAACCTACTATAGGTGCATCAGTGGTACAAATTTGGCCTCGATTGATTAATGTTGCGCAAAGTTAGAACCGTTCGGGTAAAACACTATTTTCAAGACAACTCATTTTTGAGCTGTCATATCTCGGAAACCAGTGAACCGAATTGAATGAAATTTTAAACGTACACTAACAATATGTAAACTATTAAAACATAAGTACTTTTTAAACGTTGAAAAAGGTTATCATGGATTGACACTTTTTGGATTTTTCTCGAAAAAATGTAATTTTTTTTACATCAATGTCTAGGGGTCGCAGTACCGACCACTTTTGGCGAGTACCGGTATTTCTGTACTGGGGTTTTCAGTACCGGTAGTACCGGTAAACTACCGGTACTGGGAAATTTTTCACTAAAATGAAGAGTAATCTACTTTGCACAGAAAATAAACATTTTACCAGGCATTTGTGAATTACGGTTTTCAGGAATGTCATAAAAGCTATCCAGAAAACAATAAATTAAACAAAAAATATAGATAAATAAAACAGATAGAAAGAAATTAGTTTTATGAAACTTATTTTGGAGCTATTGTTTAGCTTCTGTGCAATTTAACAAGCAGTATTTTGGTCAGTTTAAAATGAAACAGTAACAACCTTATATGTACAAAAAACAAATAGGTGCAAGGTGAAGACAGAAGAAGATATAAATATTTTTTCTTGATGATGCTGTCAACGGATTATAAAAACTGAAGAAATAACAAGAAACCCTGATCTAACAAATTTTATTCTAAGCAAGTAAATCCAATTCCAACATTCAACGTTTATCAAACCAATCATTGCATTGCTATGATACCCTGGATTTGCAGAACTGTTGCATGTATAGAATGTTTGTTTGTCTTGTACTTGGTTTTAAATGTTTTCATTGAATATTTCCATTGTATATTGGCTATACTAATGATCGGATTTCAGTACTTCGGGAGAGATTTCGCGGTACCGAAAGTACCGGTACCAATGCTCAGTCAGTACCGGTATTTCGGTACCAAAAATTGGTCGGTAATACCGGTATTTTCGGTATCGGTACTACCGGTACTACATCCCTATTAATGTCAATAAATTTTAGTGTTGATATCCAAAGATTTTCTGTTCTCAAGTTATCTCTAATCAGTTATATTTGAGCGTATTAAGATTGAAGAAAGAATACATTTAGTAAGTTTTGTGTGGTATTGTAAATTTGACTTACTTTTCTCTATATGAGTAAAAATTTTAACCCGGTATAACTTAATTCGCCGTGAGCAAATATTACATTTTATAACGTCGTATTAGGTATCAATATTAGATGAGTAATCAAAATTTGAATCAAATTGCGGCTTTCTGAAGCAGTGCAAATATTAAGTGATTTTTTCTCCCACATGGAAATAATTTACTACGGCAAAATCATATGTACTTGAAAGCCACGGGTATAAGCTTTCTGTTAAATGGTAAAAAGTTTGTATTTGCACTGGATTTTATTGAAATATTCGATTTTTCATCAACAATGATTTTAAACTTAATTTGAACCAATTTTAATCATAACTTAATCATAACTTAATTTGAACCAATTTTAATCATAATTTTAACTACTGGCGGCAGCAGCTCGAGCAACTCACAAAACAGCCAATTCCATGCTAAACAATTAAAAATCACATGAATCTACTGATTCTCATGCCTATGTTTCATTAGGCAGTGGAATCTTAAATCAGAATGTCAGGAATTCTTTAGGAATTTTTCATCCCCCAAGAGTAAATAGAGCAACCACTAGCGCAATCTGCAAGCCAACACTGGAAGCTCGCCCCCGTTTACTAGTTCAAATTCAGATTACAAATGGTTCAACTTAAGATAACATTTTCCAAGTAAGAATCACTTAAATTTGATAATTTTATGACAAATAATGCGGAATATTATTCGGTTGGGTGATTCTACGATAAATAAGCTTTCATTTGACGTATTCACTTATTGCGTGTGATGCTATGCATGAGCTGTATGGGTGCACCGAAAATGTGCTTTCTCTGGGGGAAATAGGTGAAATCATAGTGATTTTTCAATTGCTTATTTTCGATGGCAAAAACATTTTTTTCAATGCATTTAAAGTTTATGTCATCAGATTACACTACGGAAAGCTGTTTAACATCTTTTGCGGGACAATATTTGCCTAAAAAGTACAGTATTTCAATGAATTTCAAAATAGTTCAAATTAAGATTACATTTTAGCGAATTTTAAGCGAATACGGAGTCGTGGGTTCGAATCCCACCAGAACGCGATTTTTTTCACAAATTTCATCCCTCAATCTGCCAATTAGCAACATTTCGTGCCTTCTAATTACAAGTTTTTCCAGTATGTTTCAGACATACCAGCTAATCTGGTAAAATGCCAGTAAAATGGGCAATATGTATCATTGTACTCTTGCTTGCGTCACTTGGCGCAGTTCGGTCGTCCGAGCGTCCGACCGTGCCGAGTTCTCGACGCATACTAATTAGACACCAGCAAAACAAGCTGCCTGGTAGCTAGGTATGCGGAGTGCGAGAGTAAGTCTCTTCTTCATATAAATAATTCGCTCGCACTTGTAGTTAGTGGGCACAAATAGGAGTGTGTTGTGGATTGGCATCTAAGCCGAATAGAGAGATGAGTTTGTGAAATAGGAGTGTTCACGGTGCGGCTTCGGAGTCAGTTTGGCTTTCTATTCCGCAGAACCATTACCTGTTCTGTGGCTTAGTTGGTTAAAGCGCCGGTCTAGCGAATACGGAGTCGTGGGTTCGAATCCCACCAGAACGCGATTTTTTTCACAAATTTCATCCCTCAATTTGCCAATTAGCAACATTTCGTGCCTTCTAATTACAAGTTTTTCCAGTATGTTACATTTTGACTTGTTCAAATTTTGATTTTTACCCTATTGTTGATAAACGTTGAAAAAATTATTCAATTCGATTCACTGGTTTCCGAGATATAACAGTTCAAAAAATAGTTGTCATTATAATAGTGTTTTACCCGAACGTTTCTTACTTCACGAAAAATGAATCAATCGAGCTCAAATTTGTACCAATGATGCACATATAATAGGTTGACAAACAGTCAAAATTTGAGATTTTTTGATGCACTCAATCATCCTTAGACTCGGAAGCTTCAAAGAGAATTTATTATAGAATGTTGCAAAAAAAAACTCCCAAGAAACTCTTCATTAACTATGCCCACAATTCTTTTCAACGAGTCACCGATAACTCAAAAAAGTTTCAAGCATTTTTTTCGAACCAAATGATCTTCTGAACTTGACTTGACTTGAACTTTCTATTTTTTTGAGGATCGTGAAATGCTAATTTTTACATGCACGCACACTAAGTGCCACATAGCGGCAGATTGCAAACAAACTGCTTACCTGTATGTAGCCACGGTGTCTAGGTTGTCCATTTATTACGTAATTTTCACGATTTTTCGACGTAAACCACCATGACCCTCCCCCACCACTTTAAAACATGGTTGTATGGAAACCCAAATATGTTTAAGATTTTTCAGAATGTCCAGAGAATTTCCAAAGAAAACAAAGAAAGGTAGGAAGGAATATTGAAGACCAAGGATTGAGTCCAATACCTACCTTTGACAAACAGAAACGGAAGACTACCAACCAACCCCATCAATCATGTTTACCGGCTCTGTAAGCGATTATCCAAAAAATAAAACTCAAATGAATTGTTTTATTTTTGTGTTCCATTACAATCAGAAAAGAAATTATGACGATCATATCTTAAATTGCGGGTAACACTAGTTTACAGCATTTTTGAACTCGGTAAACTGATGATCATTTTTGGTGTAGAATCATGCCCTGAGTTCAAAAACGCGAAGGAAAAAAAATACAGTAGAGCGGAAATTTTTTCGACTTTCCATACAAGGTTGATGATTTGAAATCGATTTTTGTTCTATTTTTAAGCTAAGTCGCTCACTTCAAACATCTCATTCTCCGTAATCAATGCTCCGATTGAGCTGAAATTTTTACTGTAACTTGCCTACATATGATATGTCAAATAAACGTCGAGTAAGAATTTTTAAGTTGTTTTTTTCTTATTGAAAAAAAAAATACATTTCTTCAAAAAATTTTGGGAATTTTGCTAAAATTTAAGAAGATCGTCCCTAAAACTCGTCAATATCTTGAATTTCATCAATCTGACGCAAAACCTATATTCAGATGATCGAATGGTATTATATTCAGCTTTTAATTTATGGAAAAAGATTTAAAATTGGTTGAACAAAAAGCAATATATTTGAATTTTAGTAAATTAAATATTTTGAAAAGTTACAAAACTCGATATTGAGCTAAAACTCAAAAACTATTCTACTTTAAATTTTTTGAAGGTCGGTTTCGAAATCAGCACTAAATTGTGCTTCAAAAATTTTGGTCGTTGACAGAAGTTCACGATTTTCGTTTTATTTTGTAAACTTGTGTAATTAGGGCCAGTGTGGCTGGGCCCACTTCAAAAAATAACTACCTCCATTTATCGGCAATTATCATTATCAATTTAGAGGGTTGAGTTGTACGATCTGCTTCAGTTTCGGTATATAACAATCACAATGAAAACTCGTCTGAAGTAGGAAATTATGTCTCCATTTTGTCGAATCACAATTAATTCGTTAAGCGATCGGTCAAGAGAAACAAATGTAATTGTTTCACGACAAGGAAATGAGTCGTCGCCCGCCCATACATTATCGTTACCAGCAATTGCTGTGTGCAATTGAGAAAAGGCGTCAATTAGTGAACAAGTGGGAAAAAACCACCCATACAGTGAACGGACGGTGTGTCATCATCATGTCCGAATTCGCGAACATGAATGCCACTCAACTAGCTTTATCTAACATATGGTGGTGGATTGCGTACTGATCTAGGAATGCTCATTTTCTCGTCTATTTGCAACAACAACAAATCTACTCATAGACCCAGGCCGCCGCATGGCCTTCGAAATTTTCAAAACCGATTGCGTCGACCATAAAGTCGTGGATTTTATTTTCCGTTTGCATGCATCTCGCGCAGAAACAAATCGCGCGTGCACTCTGCAGGCCACCGCCGCGCCGTTTAGATTTCTTTCTCACAGGTTTGTTTTAACACGGCGCGCAAAGTATCATTTATTTGTTTTTCGGTCTTTTCCCATCCGATCACCGCTATACCCTAGGGCCTAAGCCTAGTGGGTTCGATGCAGCAAATGTGCATCAAGTGTGAGAAGAGTTGCAGATCTATGCTGCCGTGCTATTTTTTCCCAGGTCAACTGGGAGGTTTTGAAACCTTCGTTTGAATATTGCGTGGGGCATGGGTACTTGGAAATATCCGGAAAAAATAGTTATTTTGTGCTTTTACGATCAAACACGTGGAATGAGATATTACCCTCCTGGCGGATCGACTGAGTCGTTCAGCCTTGTAAAAATATCATGGATATCAGTGGACAATAAGCACAATCGAAGATTGAATGGCAAATTATGTTGATTCAGAAAACCTTGTCAATCCTGAACTCCAGAATATTTTACAATAAACACAATAGTAGACTGAGTAGTGGGTGAGGTAGATTCTGTTGACCTTGCCAATAGTGAACTCCAGGACATTTTGAAACCCTTACAATGTCGTACGACTTCAAAAGGGACTTCTCGTTGCATTACGGAGCACCATGGATATCAGCGAGTAGCCGCAATCGTATATTGAATGGCAATTGAGGTAGATTCTGTAGCACTTCAAAGTCCTGAGCTCATGAACATTTTGAAAACCTTACAATGTCAAACGACCTCAAAAAGTACAACTCGCTTAAATACGGATCACCATGGATATCAGCGAACAGTAACCGCAACTGTAGATTGAATGGCAATTGAGGTGGATTTTGTAGAACTTGAAAGTTCTGAACTCCAGAACATGTTCAAAATCTTGCAATATCGGACGAACTCACAAGGGACTTCTCGTTGCATTACGGAACACCATGGATACCAGCGGTCAGTAACCGCAAACGTAGATTAAATGTCAATTGAGGTAGATTATGCAGAACTTCAAAGTCCTGAATTCCAGGGTGTTTTGAAAACCTTACAATGTCATACGAACTCAGAAAGGACTTCTCGTTGCATTTCGGAGCACCATGGATATCAGCGGACAATAACCGCAAACGTAGATTGACTGGTGGCTGTGATAGATCTTATTGTGCATGAAGTCGTAACTCCAGGATAGTTTGGATATCTTAGTACATCCAAACAGTAAGAAGACAGTTGCCAGCTTATGTCTGGCGACTCTAGGAGTATTCTCACACTCTTTTTCCATGAAATAATTGCAGAGATAACATTGAGGAGCTTACAGAGTAATATGACTGTGATTCCATAGTATAATGGAGGCCTTAAGATGATCTAGGTTAATTAGACGCGTTCAACAAAGCAAACAGGACTAGGGGGCATCCATTTAGTACGTCACGCTAAAAATGGGAATTTTTAACACCGCCCCACCTCTCACCTCTCCTTATTACGGGTTTTTCCTATACACCCGATTCTTTTTTTTTTTTGCACGGGTCTGGTTTTTGCTATAACTCAGTCAATTTTCAACCGATTCTCATGAAATTTTGTACATGTAGGCTGTAAATTGATTGAGTTATAGCGAAAACCAGACCCGTGCAAAAAAAAAAGAATCGGGTGTACTTAATACTTTGCTTGTCACACTTTACAGAACCCCCCTCCCCCCTCTAAGCGTGACGTACTTTATGGATGCCCCCTAGGATCTGTGAAACATATTTATGGCTCAAGTCATGACTATAAACAGTTTCATGGAGCGTTTCAATAAAATACAAATAAAAGCCATCTATTTCGGCTCACCAAAAGAAATGGGGGGGGGGGGGGAGGTAGGTGCGGTGGGTTGTCCATTGGTGCATTTTAAAGTACAACTATTCCCCTTAATTAAACTTAAATTTCTACACTGAAAAATTATTTTTTTTGTAAAATCTGTACATCTCGATTCCGTAGAAATGCGTTTCATGAACATGGCTATATACTATATGTATCTCACCGTATACAAGAAATCAAGACAATTGATTAACAATTGACTGAGTATAGGGTAATTGATCCGATCATGGAGGAGTTAAGGACTGGGTTCATCCTTAAACCACAATTATATCCGCCCCAAGCAAACTTTTTACATGAATTGAATTGAAAATAATAAAAACCATCCTTAATCTACGGGAAAATAACGAAATATTGCCACTTTGATGTTGTTATGAGCATTTTATTCGTTTTTATCTGAAAGGACATTGTGTTCCTAATGTTGCGGTATTTGTTCCTAATAACACAGCAGCAAACAAATTAAGAAAAATATACTTTTTAAAATAGGTTTTTGGGCAAATCTTAAGCAAACAAATGGTGCAATCTCATAATTTAAGCACAATACATCAATTAAAAATACCTTTTGGTAACATTTCAGTCGAAAAAGTGCAAAATTGCCAATGACCACGTGGTTTATGGACAGCCCCTACATAGTTTTCCAACAATTATCACGCTCCACTTGTACACCGTGGTTGGCGCCGGGTCAACAAACCCATTCCAGCACATTCGTAGGACCCTTTGTAGAATCAGTATCAAATTTATAATCTACCGTCGTTGGGGGTGAGAATGGGTCAAAAAACGATACTCAAAGATTGTTTGTTAAATAACAAATGCAATTGAAGTCGGAGTAACTTTTTATTTGGTATGTATTCTCTCCTATGTGGTAATGATAGTTTAGTGAGAAAGTATCACGTTATATGAATTGCTTAGTAAACTACAAATGATTGAAAATTGACCCAATCTCACCCCTTAGAGGGGGTGAGAATGGGTCAAAGTATTCGAAATCACCTATCTAAGAATATAAATTAATTTTATTGATCATATATAGTAAACCTACTTAAAACACAATGTTATCATGACAAATAAAAGCTTAGGTAATTTTAAAAGATGATTAATCCACCTAGAATTAATCCACCTTCTAATACGGTGAAATACCCAAGTTGTGCGAAATATGCCTCGCAATCGGCAGTTCAGTGTACGAATCCCTGTCAATATTTTGATTTGTCTATGTATCTATTGATTCACGACGTGACTGATGTGCAGCTAAAATGATGCGATATCACAAGATATTTTTTTCTGTATGTACTGTAGAGTCTAGTTCATTATGACAGTTATCACTGAATCCTTTTTTTTGGATCTGGATCGAAACGTTGGCGATGAGATAAGAAAATCTACGCTTTTCATGGACTGAAAGCCAAAAACCCACGAGAAAAAAGTTATTACTGATGATTGATTGAAACGAAGAGAAAACAGAGAAGGTTGTTCGCATGCTTTTCACATGCTCTCTAGGGCACTTCAGGGGGTCTCAGGGGTGTTTCAGGGGGTCTATGGAGAGATCCAGGAGGTCTCAGGGACGGTTCGGAAGATCTCAGGGGCGTTTCATGGTATCTCAGTGGAGTTCCAGGGATGTTTATGATGTCTCAGAGGCGTTACAGGAAGGGGTTTCAGAAGAGTACCTAGAGGTCTCAGAGGCGTTTCTGGAGGGATTCAGGGACGTTTCAGGAGCTCCTAGAAGGTTTTCGGGGATCTCAGGAGCGCTATAGACAATCTCAGTGGCATTTCAGAGCGTCCCAAGAGGTTTCAGAGGAGTGCCTGGAGATCTCAGGGGTCTGTCCATAAACTACCTAGACTCTTAGTGGGGACGGCGGGTTCTGGCTAAAGTCTACGCTCCATACAAATTTCAAAAAACTGTATGAACAAAAGTCTACGGAGGGGGAGGGGGGTCTGAAATGGCCCAAAATGAGTCTACGTAGTTTATGGACAGCGCCCAGGGGGAGTTAGTGGATTTTCAGTGGCTCTCAGATTGTACATGGAGGAGTGGACTACTACGAGGTTTCAAGGGCTCTATGGGAATTCCAGGGGGCTTCAGAGCAGGCCTCAGGGGGTTGACTTGGGTCTCAGTGGCGTTTCAAAGGGCCATGGGGTTTCCTGAGCGTCTTGTGGGAGTTTGAGGAGGTCTCGTTAGAGTTTTAGGGGGTCTGAGGGACCATTTCAGAGGGTTTCAGGGGGTAGTACGAGATCTCAGGGAATTCCGAGGGGTTCCAAGTTTCAAGGACATTCCAAGAGTTCTCAAGGGTGTTTCAGGGATTCTCAGGGGAATCCAAAAGGTTTCGGGAGGGTTTTAGAAGATCTCAGGGGCCATTTCAGTGGGTCCCAGAGGATCTCAGGGGAAATGTCCATAAAGGCTCCAGAATCCCTCTGAAACTTCAGGAAGAATTTATAGCACGAATTTTTGAAAAATTTCTAGTGCAATGACTAGGTTTTGTCGAAAGTTCATTAAGAAACGAAAATTTGTTTGTGATATTTCTAGCGAGAATTGTAATGTAAAATGTATATGAAATTTTAGCGAAAGCCTAGCAGAATTTCTGATTTCATTTCTTGACGAATACCGTTGAGTTTCCTAGTATTTTTTTTAACAGAAATTCCGAACGAATTCAAATTTGATTTTAATAAAAATTTCATTTCAGCAAAACTTTTTAAGTTCCCTTAAAACCTAAATTTCTTCTGAAATTTTTCTCAAAAAAAATTAATTTCCAGGAATTCTATCATAAATTCATGCTCAAATCAGGATGTAAATTATTCTAGAACTCAACCTTATTAGTGCTTCAACCATTTCAGGATTCAATTTCAATAGGTCAAGTCAAACACCTGCCGGGGCCCGTGGCGCAGTGGGCACCCATTCACTTCAGTGGATGGTCATGGGTTCGATCCCAGCCCCGGCACCTGCAATTTTTCGTCAGCTTCTCTTCCCCTCGATAGTGGCTGGCACTTGACTCTCTTCTGAGCTTACAACTCTTATGGACCCGGATAATTGGATATCAACGAACGGCAATTCATAATGGACACTCAATCGGACTGTCAAAGGAACAAGAGTCACACACCAACATCATCGTGGTCATCCTTCTAACATGAACAAAGTAGCAGCACATAGGCAACCAGTTCGAATTAGAATAGAATATATTCAGACGCTATAGAAAAATTAACTTCAGCTGTCAAATTTTTATCGGTCACGTAGTGCCCAAGTGGACGTACAACTAGCTGTAAATCAGGTTAAGCGGATAAGAATAAAAAAGTAAATCCTCATATTTGCCGTACGGTGAAGATCTGGTTCGTGAATCTTTAACGAACGACTTTTTAAAATTCTTCTTCATCTCCTTGGCGAAACATCCTCACTGGGATATATCAGAGTATATACTGCCACAGTTTTTAACCTTTGTCAATTGAACTCTTTGGAGCTTCTTGTATGCACGAAGATATTCTAAAACCATGGAAGGCAAGGAAAATCACTATTACGAAAGGCTCCTGGTCTCACAATCAGCACGGTCTTACTGAATTGAATATCCATGCGTGTCCCGAATCAGATAAATCGGTCTCTCAATACCTCATTTTTTTTGATTATATTTAATTGGATATGATCGGTCTGCCTTTTTTGACTGATACTGCAAAACTTATAGAACAAACAAAAGCACATAACCCAATTTGCTATTTGCTTTAAAAATAATCCATTCCAATTCCAACAATTCGACGCAATTTACTTCCGTACAATCTCAGTTGTCGACGAATAAAAGCTGGAGCCAGTCATTTTTTACGTTTTTCCAAGTAGGTAGGTCTTCCCAGTTCAGGGAAAACCATATTCCCACATTCCGGACCAAGCATGCATGCATTCGTTTATAGTTCACTAGTTCAATATATTTTTTCGTACCTCCACAACCTTCTGGCACCTCCCCCTCCTTGGCCATCCTCCTCCTGGAACCACCCAACTAATTTGTATTATTTTTAATGCACCCGGGTTTGTGCGCGTGGCAGCGGCGGCATTGCGTTTTGCCTATAAAACTAGAAGCTATAAGCAAGATGCCACGACGGTTGTCGATTTTTTCTGCTTTCTATTTTCTAAGCCCGGGCTCACTCGACGGTCTTGCCTGCGCCATCTATTCATATAATATTAACGATGCTAGTTTTTCTGCCATACTAATACACTGCTTTTCCGAATGATATGGCCCTTCAAACTATTTTGAATAAAGTCGACTTATCATGACTAACAGTTACTGATGTTGTAGATTCCCATTTTGGTTACCTATAGGCCACACGATGTACGAATAACAATATTCCAGGAGGTCCATAAAAGGAGTTTGTTCTTTAAAATTTTATCTTGGAACAAACTTTCAATTATTCAATGTGGAAGTGCTTATAAAGCACTAAGCTTTTAAGAAGGCAGTGCCTGTGGATTCAAGCTAACAAGGAGAAGTGTTGCCAGTAATTAATAGTTCAAATGTTCATGTTTCTAGAGAACAAGTAGATAAAACACATAAGATCCTTAATCAGAAAAAAGAAATTAAACTAGTTTATCTATTATCTGTTTTTGAAAGATGGTCATATCATTCCAAAAACTATTATACAAACAAGAACCATAACCCAAATGGAGAAGCGTGAAGTGAGCTGCAACAGCAGCAGTAGCAGCACCAGCCAATGAAATCAACAAAACGATCACAACAAACAAGAATAGAGCGCGCAAGTAAAAAGAATAACGCGCGTGTTGGAAAATCTTTTTCCCTCGGAGATGCGCGGCTGGCTTCGGGCGGCGCAAACACACCACCCAGTGCACCGCGGGGTAAGGCAAGCAGGCAGGCAGGCAGGCAGAACTTGCAACAACTTTGGAAGATGATTTTTCCGCCCGAATCAGTTTTTCTAGACACGTGGCGGCGCGATGAAGTGAAAGTGGTGCAATCGGATTTGATCGCGCGGGATTTTCTTTTTCTAGTGGTGTGATTTTTAAGTTGGTCGATAGAGATCGATTCCAGTATTAAGGTTAGTTCGGATAGATGATAGAGTGATAACTTTTTTTTTCTTTTTATTGGGGAATTATAACTTATGCTAATTCTTCTCTCAGATATAAAACAATTGTTTGATTGGTGGTTGAACATTCATTATATTCTTGTTGTTAGGAATAGACATTGTGACTTGATATATACTTTTTGGTTTGCTTTTTGGTTATTATAGTTATCACACCAAAAAACCTTTATTTCACTGTTGAAAGCTTATGCTAATTAGATTTAGGCTTCTACAGCTTAATTTTGAGTTATTTAATATAAGGAAATTGTACTAAGGTCCTGGACATCCCAATTTTTAAGGGTTGACTCCACAAAATTTCATTTCACGAATAATCATGTGAAGCAAGAACAAACTAGTTAAAAAAACCTAACTGACTGTCTACTGGCATGCTGTACCCAAAATGTTTTCATTTAAATTTCTTCTACATTTAATCCTGGAGAAACTCTTAAATGAACTCACTTCAGAATTCAGAACTTTTCAGAACTCTATAACATGAAAGGCCTGAAAGTGTTAATTGAATATTCTTGTTAATTTATTCCAGGAATTCTCGAAGATATTTTTAAGTATTTTAAGGCGATTTTTCGAAATTTTTGGATATTATTTGACATAATAAAAATGAACCCCAGATTTTCTTTTTAATTTAGTAATGACACTTTATACTATAAAGTGTATTCGTGCCAGCCCCTAGAATTGATGAACAATATGCTTGAGTTCCAAAAGATTTTCTGTTTGAATTATGGATGCAATAGTAAGAAGTAATCTTTGAAAATTCTGACAGATAGATTTTAAGGCAATTTGAGGAGTTTATAAAAAAATAAGTAAAAGCGACATTGAATACTTTCCTCCATGGATTTTTACCAAAAGTTGTTTTCAATTTATGGAATTTGTCAAACATTCTTTGTGGAGGTTGCTCGAAACTCCCATGCAGCTGTGTGAGATGTTTTTGTGCTTCAATTATGCAAAAAAGGCTTCCACAAGAAATTCTCTATGAAGCTCGAATACCTCAAGATTTCTGCTCTCGTTTTTAATTCTCTATAAAAAGTCCACCATGAATTTCTACTGAATCTAAAGGTTTTATCCCATTAGCACACTTTAAGCTGTTTTCACCTGAAATATTTTTATCATCGTTTTCGCATTCCAGCTTTTATTCTGGATTTCCGTTATGGATAAATTATTGTATTTTTTTTTATCGATTCCTCTAGAAAGAAAATTTCCACAATATTGTAGCCCCGGGCCCTTCAAAATTGTAAATCCGGCCTTGATCAAGTACATAACAGCTCTTGGTGCCCAAGTATCACGGGAAAACCCGCGTTTGCGAAAACATGAGGAAAAAATCATTGAAGTCATAAATATGCCCCTTTATGACATGATTACGAGTTATTATTTCATGACCATAACGACAATTATCATAAACAAGGTCAAGATTGTCAAAAACGACAAACCTTTACTTGTTTAAATATAATATCAAACATTAGCTGTCGCGGCAAACGTCATACTGCCTGCCTAAAGGGTGATACGGTCAAAATTTGGTCACACAATTTTTTTCATAACTTTAGACTGCGTACACCAAAACACTTAATTTTTGACCAGTAATGCTACATTATATGTAGCTTTTACCACAAAATTTTCATCAAAATCGCTTAAGTATTGGTTGATATACAGATAAAACCATCGACCTACCTTTTTAAAATTTTGTACAAAGGCGCGCCATAGTAAATTTTCGGAAATTTAAGGTCAGTAAAGTACAATTTTGATTATAGAACTACCAATACTGCTCTGATTTTTATCAAAATTTTACAGTATAACACTATTATGAAAATAAAAATGGCTATGAATACTTTCAAAGTTGTAGCAGTTTGAATATGAAAAAAAACTGACCGTGTGCCACTTAAGCAAATATAACTTTGTAACGGCTGGATCAAATTGAATGAAATTTTTACACAACATGTTGATATGCATACTTCACAAACTTCACATACATTTTCATTGAAATCCTTTAAGTATCTCTGGCTCTATAAATAAAACAGTAAAAATTTGTGAATCCTCTTTGCACAGAATTTTAAAATTGCAGATCTCAGGGTTCAACAATATCTCCGCAAATACTAGACCGATTTTGATGAAAAATGTATGATACAAGCTACATATAATGTACCATTACTGATCCAGAAATCAGCTGTTTTGGTGTACGCAGTCTTTAATAGTTATGAAAAAAAATTGTGTGACCAAAATTTGACTTGACTAGACAAAATTCGACAAAATTTGACCACCTAAACAAATATAACTTTGTAACGGCTGGATCAAATTGAATGAAATTCTTACACAACATTTTGATATGTATACTTTACATACAGAAAAATTTTCATTGAAATTGGTTCAGTATTTCTGGCTCTATAAATAAAAGAGTAAAAATGTGTTCTTATTTTTTAATCCTCTTTGCACAAAATTTTAAAATAGCAGATCTCAGGGTTCAACAATATCTCCGCAAATACTAGACCGATTTTGATGAAAATTGTATGGTACAAGCTACATATAATGTACCATTACTGATTCAAAAATCAGCTGTTTTGGTGTACGCAGTCTCAAGTTATGAAACAAATTGTGTGACCAAATTTTGACCTATCACCCTTTACTGTGTTTCTACGCACAGCCCCATAGGGACGACCCTAACAAATTCGTGTGTATGGGTTGGGAGCCCTCCTTTCCAGAGATGAGAGGGGTCTCACACCGAGCTAAGAACCTTCCCCGGCTCCAAAAGTATCCACTTACCAAATTCCACGCCGATCGGTTCAGTAGTTTCCGAATCCGAAACAGTGCCATGCAACCATGCAACACAATAATCGGGTGCAAACTTTATATTTTTACACAAACCTGTAAAGCCATTTGTTTTTTCATGCCCATTCCGATTGGCTGTGTTTCGTGGTATGATAAAGCATTCTTTAAATTAAAAAAAAATGTAATTATCTTATAGTTCAAACGTAAATTAATTTTTCAGAACAATATTGTGAAGTGAGCAGCATAAAAAAGGGTCCACAAACTGAATTCATTTAAATGATAAACCCGATCAATGGCTGTGCGATGGATAACATAATTTGTTATAATTTCGTTATTTTAAACAAGTCCAAAAACTTTGAAAGAATGTAGTTGTTATTATATCGTAAATTGTTATATTGGAGGGTTGTCTGAATCTTGTTACTATTAACCGGGGTCAAATTGATCAGCGGGGTGAAATTGATCATTTGGGTACTATGTATATTGTAATTGCATACCAGGAACTTCTAAGCGTCGCTATGATCTCAAATTTTTTACCTAATCTAGTTCATAGATGTCTAGAGATAAGTTTGGACTTTTAGTTTTATAGAAAAAAGTTAGTTTAGCCTTATTTTCTTTTAAATAATTGCAGAGTATTTTTCACTTAGCTGAAATCATTACTTCTAAACAATCGATTGCCACTAGGACTTCCCGTTTTTTTTTTTTTTTTTTGTTTTAACATTCTTGTGGAGAACTTTGGTTGGAAAGTTATGAAGCTATTCTGAATATGAATAAGTTGATAAATGTTCTTTTTTTGACGAAAAAGTGATTTATTGTAACAGAAATCAATTATTTCAAAAGAAATTGCCTACCTTTAGGCGTTCAGAGGGAAATTTCAAAATTTAATTTTGCATTTTAAGTGTCAAATTCACTAGTTGTAAGAGTTTTGACACGCTATTCTGGTTTAGAAGAGCAAAATTAAGTGGTTAAGGAATTTTTTTAATCGATGCTTAATTGTATACTAATCAATTTCGCCCCAAAGTGGCATCTTAAATTTTTTGATTTTTGAAGTAATTTAACTAAAAATTTAAATTTGTTGAACAAAATTATGTCACATTGTTTCATGGAGATCCACTGGGTACTGATTTTCCAGAAATTTTTTTGGCAATTTTTGAAATGCCACTAATGTTATCCGCGAAAGTTGTTGTAAAGTGATCAATTTGACCCCGAATTACGGTACATATTTTATAACAATCGTTGGAACAAACATTACCAAACACCGTATCTAACAAAATCCACGAACGGAGAAAATCGAAGGGGAAGTTCGCTGTTCCCATAGCAACTCATACATTGAGCATTTCGAAAACGAGAAAAATCCGGGTATTTTTTCACAAATCTTCGGGGATGATACAAGTAGTCATCAACGAAATTCAGCGCCTCATGAGAAAATCTCTTTTTTGTTTATATACATATGTTACATACGGTGTTTGGTAAATTTAAGCTTGTATTGTAACAAAATGACAAAATATGTAATAGTTTTGTTAGTCCCAGGTGGTCAGGGATAGTTTAGACCGAAATTTATCATTTCTCTTTACGTAACGATTCTATGACATTTCCCGGAAAACCATTTTCCGGAAAGACATTTTCCGGAATGACCCATTTCCCGGAAACCCATTTTCTGGAATGGAACATTCCCCGGAAAACTGTTATCGCTATTCCCAGACTCATTTAATTTCAACCTTTTTATGAAATGCACAATAATTGACATATTTTGGTTGGTATTCGTTGATAAATTTAAGCAAAAACAAAACATTAAAAAATATTAGCATTTATAATGCTAACAGTTTTATCACTACATCTTGAATGAACAGTCTTTTTTTAATGAAGGAAAATTTTCAATGACAATTCTGGCAGCTGTAATTCCAAAAGATAACATTAGAATGAAAACAAATGAAAGGAATAATATCTTATAAAATAGTAGCGGTTGCATTTTGCGCATAGTTTGGTCTAAAAATTCTTACTATTTACGAGCTCTATAGGTGGGTTGCAAATTAGTCAATATTAGCTCAAGAAATGAAAAAGTCGGCTCATCTTTCGACAACGCTTCCGAAACCTACTCATCAGACGTGAACAAAAAAAAACTAAAATAAAACGTTAAAATGAAAAAATAAATGAGAGACGAAATTTCAAATGGGGAAGTCAATGAATGACTATATCAAAGAAGAGTATACTGTATTAAACTTATGTGTAGTACTCACCCTCTTATATCCTCTTATTGTTTCTCACATATATTCTTTGCCTTTTTGATACTAAACCTTTAAATTACAGTACAAGTGGCCAACTTCAAGTTTTTGTCTAACGACTGGGTGTGGCTTATTGAGAGGAAAATACATTTGGCCACATTATTACTAAGCCAAATTGTCATCAGGCTAGATTGAAACGAAAGCGATCGAAAGAACAGCCCAATGCTAGAAGAAGGGAAAATCTCTAAAGGTGCAATTGACAGTTTGGCAATTGAACAACTCTGTAACAGTCTAACTTGACAGAACAACACATTTGTAAGAAAATGAAAAATATCAGATAGAGTTAGTAGTTTGGCCGCCAATCAAATACGCAACGTTGTAACTAGAAAGAACAGCCTATTAAATACGGAAGGGCAAAATCCCTATATAGAAAGCAGCAAGTAACAATAAAACACATGCTGGTAACCATGTGTTTTATTGGCACTTGCTGCTTTCTATATAGGAGATTTGTCCATCTTTATTTAATAGGCTGTTCCAACTATTAACTTTATCCGGTATTTTTTGTTCTCTTCAAAATGTGGGGTTCTTTCAGGTCGAAGAAAAAACACCAGATAGAATTAATAAATTGGGTGCGAATCAATTCTGTAACGTTACATCGTTGGAAAGAACAGACTGTAAATTAAAGAAGGGCAAATCTCCTATGCAGTTAGCAGTTCAACTATATAAATGCACCTAGAACAGCCTTTGACGAAAAGGAAGAATAATTTGCTATTGAAAAGCCAGTCAAAATATATCCATTTGGCTCAACGATGCTGGCTCTACTTTGTTAAGTGAACTGAAACGAGATTCTGAGTTCCATTCATTTATTGAGTTCTACAATTTTAAGGCTCGAGTTTCTGCAAATTGATAATCAACTGATAAAATTATCTTTAATAAGAATCAAAAAACCAGATGATGCTTAACGATTCTAAAATATCTTCTCCGGTTTTCCTAGAATTGCCTTTCCGGGAAATTGGGCATTCCCGGACATGAGGTATTCCGGGAAATGGAACAATCAGGAAAACGGTTTTCTAGGAAATAGGCTATTCCAAAACGAAAAATTCTCCACTGGTCCACTGGGGGTTCCGTGTTGTCCGTGCGTAATGTTAGTGATTATTCAGTCTGTGCAACCTGAAGACGGTGTAGTGTCTTTATTATATCGATTTTTCTATGGAATTCGGTGCAAATACAAACTTTTTAACATTTTACAAAAAGCTAATAGAGTCTGGGACCGTTTGGGCAGGAGTACCTATTTTGGGCACTTGCTGCTATAACTCAGTCAAATCTGAACCGATTGACTTGATTTTTGAGACACGATTAGATGCACAGTATCTAGCCATGTACAAAAATTCAAGTAAATCGGTTTGAAATTAACTGAGTAATAGCAGCAAGTGCCCAGAATAGGTGCTCCTGCCCAAATGGTCCCAGACCCTACCCGTAGCTTTCATGTGCATGAGATTTTATCGTAGTAAATTATTCCCATGAGGGAGAAAAAAAGAGGTCAGAATATCTGCGGCTTCAGAAAGCCGCACTTAAGTTCAACTCATGATTACCTACCCTAATGCAACTGAAGTTTGATTACACTGCGAAACAAAAATTAACTATTGGTATGTCTCAAGAGCAAACTTATGTGTCTCTGACAGATTCTGGGCCGCTAAATCCGAATCCGGGCTCAGATTTGCTCCAGCACGTCACAATTTTGAGCAATACCTCAATTTATAGGGCAAAAAATGCGATTTTGGCCTTTTTTGATTGCAAGCATGGAAATATTTTTTAAACAATCAAAGGGTAAATTGGTCAATTAACATCAGAATTAACGACTTATGTAAATGTTTCGTTTTACCAAATCAAATTTCATAGCTTTAAGCATTTTATGTTAGTAAGTAAACTTGCATGCAACTTTTGGAGGGAGACTTGTATGGGAAATATCGTTCCTAACATAAATCACTTAAAACTATCAAATTTGATTTTGTAAAACGAAATATTTTGCATGAGTCATTAATTTAGATGTTAATTGACAAATTTATCCTTTGAGTGCATAAAAAATATGTCCATGCTTAACGGCTTGCATTCAAAAAAGGCCAAAATCGCATGTTTTGCCCTATAAATTGAGGTATAGCACAAAAGTGTGACGTGCTGGAGCAAATCTGAGCCCGGATTCGGATCCAGCGGCCCAAAATCTGTCAGAGACACATAAGTTTGCTCTTGAGACAAAAAAATGTTGCGCTGTGTTATTAAAGCAAGTTGTATAATGTTCACTTGTTCGCCAAGAACAAGGTTCACTCGCAACTTATTTCAGTCGCATGGTTGTGAGACAAAAGTTCGAATGTCATAACATAAAGATGGAAGGACAAAATATCGAAGGGTTGGAAGGTCGAATAAAAAAAATCACGAGGACAAGAGGTCGAAGGGATAAAAAGTCGTTAGAACATGATTTTTTTTAGTAATTGCTGGCGTTTTATCTGTGATATGTACTATTTTATTTATTTATTTCCAACAATTGGGTTCTTTAGGGGTGTACAGATTATTGCATAATCAGAATCTCCGTCCAAAAATTAGTTGAAATCCTAAATTTCATCGTTTTTGGTGCCCGGGAACTATTTTTAAAATGCATTTAAAGTTTGTATGGGGAAAATACATCCTATATACATTTTGCGTGATTTTCAAGAACTTTCTATAAAAAATCAATACATATTTTATTATATTTTAGTATTTTTCATTATTAATACTCGAAAACGGGCATTAAATTTGTTTACAAACGTAATTTAATGAAAAAAAAATCGATTTTAGGTAGGTATTTTATAAAACGACTAATATCTCAAGAACAGTAGGCTTTGGAAATTTGACATCTTCGGCAAACTTTTTTAGCATAAATTGCCGAACAACTTTGCCGAAGACACTATATCGCTAAAATGAAAGATGGCCAAAATGACTTATAGGACTTTTATGCGAATAACGTGAGAAAAATATGCTACCGTTCAGAATATCGACCTTGTTCATAGAAATATTTTCTCTGAAGACACCAAGTGTGGATCTCGACATCTCTACGAGCTAGAGGTTTTTCCGTGAATTTTCAATCCTGCCCCAGTATGCGTTGCATGAATTTGTACATTGTGGGGCAAGCACAATGATACACTATGTCCAGGGAACTTGAAATTCTGTATACGACTACATTCTATACGTATTTTATCGCATTCAAAAAATTGTGTCAATTGATTCAGAATTGGCTGAGTTATAGCAGAAATAGGACCCCTGCCGAGATGGTTCCACTTCCCTATGTGAACAACGATTTAATTACAAGCTTAACAAACGTAAGCAATTTTTGTTTGTTCGATTTGCTCTTACTAGCTTTGGTGTAAGCTGAAGAACTTTTTTCTACACGTTAAAAAACTTATGTTCCACAGTTTTCGAAAGCTGATTATTGTAGTTTATATAAGTCGAACAAATGTTTCTGATTTTTAGTACTTCAGCAATTGTAGATACGTTCAATAATGGTTTAACAGTAAGCTATGTAAACGGATTTATGATTAATTTGTTTGATTAACACTCTTCCATTGTTAATTGTTGAACACCAACACTAAATATTTGAAACATATACTTATTTTCGAAGCAATTTCAGAGGTTCAGTCATCTTCACAACTTTCTTTTGGTAATATTTCTAACCTTCTATAAGGAAGATTCGGAGCATTTATTGTGTAACTGTGATGCACTTTTCCATAAAAGGTGTATATATTTTGATAAGAGTGTAATACAACCATCAGACGTATGGATGACTTCTCCTAGCAAGGTTATACATTTTATTCGATCTGTAATACCGTACTGGGATAATGCCTACAGTCAGCAAGTGGAATCACTTAACTCATAGTGATATGACACACTGGCATATGGCATATATATTAAATAGGGGCCCACCCCAGGCAACCAGTCATCGTATAAGATGCTGTATAAGGTGATAAAGTGGAGGCCATATGCGTGCATGTCTCCATTTAGGCGCATGTAAAATGTACGCATATCGCCTCCACTTTATCATCTTATACAACATCTTATACGATACAATTGATCGCAGTGGAAATGTACCCAACAGGAAAAAAACCTTCTATAAATCCGAATATTAATCTTTCACAGCTTTGTGCAGATGTTTCGCTCTCAGCGACCGACTACCCAGTTCCAGGATGGTGTAAACGGCAAGGCATGCGACGGGTGATTGGGAGATCATGAGATCAAATTCCAAGTTAAAATTTTTTTTAGAAGAGCGGGTGTGTTACAAATGTGTTTAGATGAAACAAAAAAAATACGATTGAACTATAATTGCATCTCGCACGTCTATTTGTTCTTGCTTTCAGCAGGTTATCATAACTGAATACATGTTTAATATGAGGCTGATATACCTAACACAGGCTACTTCCGACTTTAAAGCCTGTATTACGCTAGGACAGAATAATGCTGATTGTTTGAACAACGCCTGATTACAAATTGTGATGAAATTCTGTTAAACTGCAATTCAATCAAAGAGGAATAAAAATATCATTGCAATGTTGGTTATATAAGTGATTGTACCTTTGGAGTACCTAATTCAAATCTTCATTCCTTTTTCTCTATCTATCAGCCAAAATCAGGCGACAATAGATCACATAGACTTTGAATGGTCGATTTATGTGGATTTTCCATCATCTAATTCGTCAATGAGATAATTATGCCACTCGTATGAGATAACAGATAGAAAAGCAATGATTGCGAAATTAAAGAGCCTAATTATTTCACACAATCAACCCACAAAAGCCGCCACATTTCACCCTATTCACACATTCACAAATATGTAGGCCCCCAATCCAACAAAACAAAGCTGGACAAACAACACGGCACAAAACTTCATCATTACGATATGTACATCTAAAGTTGTAGCACACCACGCCATCACCACCACCAGAGCGCTGAATCCAAAAAGCTTCAGCTTCCATATGCGCCATGCCGGCGCGGGTTGTGTGTACGAAAGTTACGAGAACACTGTTTCACACCATCGCATCGCATTGCCTATACCTACGAAAACGCACGTGGAGCTTTGAGCTGGTTCAATCGGTACTGTTGCTACCTCACCAATCGTCAAGTGCACAGTTCGAATGGGCTGTGCATCTCTTCCAAAGTCATCTGTAACCCAAGAGACATTCGCTGAAAATTGCATTAATGAACCATAACAAGGAAGGAAGTAAGTGCGGTATCCACTTCAATCGGGAGTCCGCACACTGCCATCATGTCCGTCCATAATTGTGTAGTAGCCCTACGCAGCAGCACTTCGTCGTAAAGCCTTAGGGTGGGCACAGTTTGTATCTTGGATAATCATAAACCTTCAATTCCAAAGCAATTGGTAATTTAACAAACTAAAATTGAAAAATACGAAAACGAAACCATTTTGTTTAGAAAATCAAATCTACGACTTTCCAAATCTCTTGACTGGATGTGTTTAATTCTAGGAAGAACAATTAGTGTTGTGACATGATTTGACATTAATTGTTTGTTTGTTTGTTTATTAGTCATTAGTGCTATAGTATACTAATAATCAAATGCATTGATACTTAATTTAACGTAAAAACCAACAGCTAATTATTAGAAATGTTTATACAGGGATTTATCGATTTGAAACCCTTGAGGAGTTCGTGGTGAGATTCCTCCAAAAATTAAAGCTGCGATTTCTTCAAGAATTTCTGCTTCATTCCTTCTAGATATTTTTGCTGCTATTTCTCCAAGAAATTCGCTGGAAATCCCTCCAGAAATTCTTCCGGGGATTCTATAACGATCCATTCAGATGCTTCGCTATAAAAAATTTTTCCAGACATTTCTCCTGTAATTCCTCCAGAAGCTTTTCTTGGGATTCTCTCAGGAACTCCTGCTGTGATTTCTCGAGGAATTCTTGCTGGTATTCCTGCAGGACTCCTTTTCAAAAAAAAATCCAAAGGTTTCTTTAAGAATTTCTCCAATAATTCCTCCTACATTTACTTCCTGGATTTATCCAGGAATTTCTCTCGGGATTTTCCTTTTAAAAGATTCAAGAAATACTGCTGGGATTTCTCCATATCTACAGTCTAGACTCCTACTACAAAATTGGTTTGGGGATGCAGTGGGAATCCGTGTTGTGGGAATCACATAGCTTATGGGATATCACCTAATTGGGGGTGTGAGCGAATATCTCAGGCGTATTACAATATAGCACCATACTTTCTTTGGCAAAGTTGTAGTACTAGCAAGGATGGGAACACTCACTTGCAAAAAGTTACACTCACTTGAAATTCTCTCAGCTCAGAAGCGTGCAATCAAGAAATGATGTATGGACGACTTTTGCATTGTGGTTTTGTCTAAAACTTTGCCGAATAGAGTAGGGGTCGCACACGCATACCAAAGTCGTGAGGGGGCTGTGAAGGCAACTCTCCACGAGGTGAATGTATTGTGCATCCCAGCTTAATCACTCAGATGCTGATGATCTCAACCAGCCGTCGTTTATCGCGAAAAGATTGCACCCCGTTTGATTTGTATACGGCGGCTGATTATCCATGACAGCTCCCACCCGGCGGCTGCAAAAACAGTTTTAGCCAAGGTGCACACCGTGTGTAAATCATACGTGCGCGGTCTGGCGCGATCTGATGCTGCGCGTTTCGAACGCAACTTGTTGAGAATCTAAGATAAGCGCGACAATAATTTACACTCACCTCGTGAAGAGTCGCATTTACAACTCTGTCATGACTTTGGTATGCGTGTGCGACCCCTACTCTATTCGGTAAAGTTTTAGACAAAACCACAATGCAAAAGTCGTCCATACATCGTTTCTTGATTGCAAGCTTCTGAGCTGAGAAAAAAGCAAGTGAGTGTAACTCTTTGAAAGTGAGTGTTCCCATCCCTGAGTATTAGAATAGATCTACCACACAATGCCAACTATCATCCACTTAGTTGGCCATTCGGCCGATAGAGGCGCTATGTAAAAGTGGTTACTATGTACACTCGCCAGTAGAAGCACTCATAAGTTATCACATGCGATATCTCAAGATCTACTTTATTTGGAACAACGCTGTCTTCGGCAAATCTGTTCACTACACACTAAGATTCAGATGTTCCAGCTCAGTAATTTTTTCACTGAACTCAGTATTTTTCCCATCTTTTTACTGAGTTTGCAACAGCAGATTTATCTCGGTACACTCGGTAATCGTATTTATCGTTCACCAGTAACGATATTTACAGTGCATCAGCAACTTTTGACAGTTTGTTAGCTGAGCTCGGTAACACATTTACAGAATATCTGCAAAAGAAACAACCGAGCGTTCCGAGTTAAATCTGCTGTTGAGAACTCAGTAAAGACATTGGAAAAATACCGAGCTGATCTTAGTGTGTAGGTCAAAAACAATCTGGTGATTCAACAATTAGTTTGTGATTTCGCCGCTAGGTGGCGCTAGTTGTCAACTAAAATTTCAAACTCCGCTATCTCGAGATCCAGAGCAGATAGAAAACTGTCGCCTTCGGCAAAGTTCTTCAGGATGTCAAGAGCAATCTGGTGATTCAATAATTAGTTGGTGGTTTCGCCGCTAGGTGGTATCAGGTATCAGGTATCAGTAGGTCGGCTCCTCCATTTGGGAAATTTGTGCCATCGCCATGAATACGAGCCTATTCATCATTTACCTGAGGGAGAGCGAAGGGAGGAATAAGGGATGGGATAGGGAAAGGGAAGGTAAGGGAATAGGGTCGATATAATCGCATAAGCGTACCACAACGGGTTCAAACAGCGCCCTGAAAAGGGCACTGTAGAAAACGCATAAAGCGTAAAGTAAGCCTATAGCTACTTGCCACAACGGGTTCAGAACAACAGAACATCCTGAAGATTCAGGCTTCTTAGGTCAGTTTCACTTAATCAAGTGTTTACCGAGTACTCGGAAACGCAGTTGCGTAAAAACTGGGTGTAGAGATAAAGGAAATGAGCAATAAACCTAAGTAAAATTAAATGAAAATTGATTGTTAAAAAGATGAATGAAAGAAATTCCTAATACAACAAATCAACCATAAGGGCGACTATTAGCAATCCGCTTTGCTTGGTCGAACTGTCGAACCACACACCTATCCGAAACAGCTTGTCCATCATTGGTCGATTCCGTCCACCAATCAGATTGCTTTTGAAAAAAAACAGGGGTACCTCTACGCAAATATAAATACAGGTGCCCGTCTCTGAGAGGATCATTCTTGCAACGGATTTCAAAGGCGCAACAGCTCCAGCAACAGCAGCAGACCGAGCGGCAGCAGCAGAACGAGCGGCAGCAGCAGAACGAGAGGCAGCAGCAGAGCGAGCGGCACTTGGAAGTCGGCTGATCTCGACGACGGCCACCGCTCTCGTGCAGCACTAGAGAAGCCCAGCTACTTTCGGCCGGCACTCTAGCGGCAGCAGCCGAACAAGCGGCACCCGACGCGAAGCGATGGAAAACGTGGAGCGGGACGACGACAATGGCGCAGTCATCCACGTTGTGAGGTGAGTATGAAGTGAGTGAAATGATACCACGACAAATATTTCGGCGGAAATGGACGAAATGTTTTGCAATTGCCTTGGTGTTCGGTGGAGATAGACGATCACGATGCAAGCAAGGAGAGCCAAATACGAAATAAATTTATTGCCTCTTCGGTGGAGATGGACGGAGAGTGCAACTGTTACCGTTTTCGATATTCCGATGGAAATAGGCGGAATATTTGGACAGAGCTTGGTGTTCGACGGAGATGGGCGATCACGATGCAAGCTTATAATACAAATTGATTTTTTCGTGAAGGCCTCGCCGGTGGAAGTAGACGGGGAGAGCTTAATGATTTCCTGATTGAAATGAATTTTTCGGTGGAAATAGACGAACGCAGAGCAAGCTTAAAAAAAACAAAACGGCCATACGACTGCGAACAAAGAACGATCAATTACAAAGTTAGTACATACTGGCAAACATTCTAAAAAAAAAAAAATAATAATTGAAATGAGAATCATGATAACAGTTTTGGAAAATAGGATGAAATGTTTGATTAGAATCGAATTTGATCAGTGCTCAGTTGTTACTTTCAAACAACGATCGAGTTACGACGTTTAGAAAAGAAAATATAGCCCAAGCCAAGTTTTGTTAGTGAAATATTTTTTTTATTTGGTCTAGATTTTATTTGACATCGATACAGAAAATATTGATAATCAGAATTTGAAACCCGAACAAACCTTAATTTTTATTTTCAATTGTTGATTTTCAGAGAATCGAAATCGACTATGAAAAAGCGATTGCGAGCTGCCCTTGATGAAAATGAATCATTGCGGGCTCGCATTGCTCGGCTCGAAGAATCAGTTTTAGACAAGCAAACTGATTGCGAGGAGGATTTCTCTGAGGACGATACCGATGTGATGACTGTTGATAAGATGTCTGAAAATCGCGATGAACCGGCGGTCCCGAGAAACGACGTGAGTTTGCTGACGACCATGAGCAGCTGGACATTGAGTACGATCAATATACCTGAATGCACTCCATCGGAGGGAGAGAGTGAAATCGATAAACGCGCATACGAGTATTGGAAGGACACATTCATTTCCTCCATCAGACTAATTAACGCTACCGATGAGCTCACTTTGTTCGGGCTTTTCAAAGTAAAAGCGGGACCGAAGCTGCGTGAAATTTATCAAACAACGGTGTCCGTTCCAGAGATGTCTAGTGAGATCACGAACCCTTTCTCCAATGCCATGGAGCGTCTTGACGAATATTTTGGCTCACGAACATACATCCTAGCACAGAGGGGCAAACTGATGAACATGGCACAAGCCCCTTCAGAACAAAGCATCCAGTTCGTCAGGCGTGTGGGAACTGCTGCCAAGTTGTGTAATTACACCGACGAAGAGGAAATGGAGGCCGTTGTGCGCGTCATCACGAAAGGTGCTTTGGATGCCAGGGTCCGAGTTCTTGCCCATCGGAATTGGGTAAGACAGGGATCGATGAAGGACCTGATTGATCTGGTGAGAGATAGAGAGCTTGAGAAAGCAAATGAGGAAGAATTTCAGCGTAGCCACAGCCAACAGGAGTGTAAAACGATCGCAGCTTTCTCGCAGCAACCCCGGCAAACTCAGAACAACTACAGATCTAACTTTTCCGAAAACTGGCGGTTCGGACTCAGGGGACGACATGGATCATACCGAGGACGAGGTCGTGGATTGCCCAATCGCGGATTTCAACATAACCGAGTGCATGGAAGTGGTAATAACTGTTGGCGTTGCGGCAGCATTTACCATCATCCCAATCAATGTCCAGTGATCCAAAAAGTTTGCCGTAATTGCGGTAAAGTGGGCCATATCGCACGGGTATGTTCGGAAGCGGTAGGTCAAGCGGGACCATCTGGATCTCGCAAGCGTCGAAATGAACTCCGCGAGGAAGCGGTTAACTCCAAGATTGCAGCTATCGAGGATGCAGGAGACATGAAAGATGAGGTACGAGAAGTTGAAGACGTTTCGTCATAATTTGAGTTTTTTTTTTGAGCATTCTTTTATTATTTGATGCAAATAAATGAATTCGTTAAGCAAATAACTATTTCAAATATGAGAACAGTTTCTTCATGCTATATTTTTTTCTTTTCAAAATCTATGCAAGAACTCTTAAAAAATGAATGAATTTACTGCTTCCAGACTACACAAAGGATTGTAAATAAAACGTCAGATACATCCGACGGCAACAGCACTTTAAAGCAAATGAGGTCGTCACGTGTTATTCAGAGAATCGTTACCGAAAGCACGGCTTACATCGACGCCCTTGTGGCGAAAACACCTGTGAAATTTTTCATTGATTCAGGGGCCCAAGTTAACACTGTCACGAAGCAGGATTTTGAGCGAATTCTGTCCAATTCAGACAGTAAGGACAGCATACTCGCGTTGGAGTATTCTTCGGACAAGAGGCTCAAGGCTTATGCTTCTGATGGTGAAGTAAAGGTAGTTGCGAACTTTTCGGCCGAATTGATTGTTTCTGAAGACAGACCAGTTTCAATCGAAAAATTTTATGTTATTGACGAGGTTCGATCTCTATTGGGATTTAATACGGCCATACGATACAGCGTTCTGGATGTGGGTTTAAATGTTCCAGTTAATGATCTCCATATGAACTACCCATGGAAATGCGAACTCAACGCGTTTTGCTACCAAGTACAGAACCACACCGAAGAGTTTCCAAAATTCGGAATACCTCCAGTTTCATTATGCTACGACAAGACCATGCCTCCTTCCCGTAATGTCTACACCCACATACCGGCTGTATACAAAGACCTCACTAAGAAAAAGCTACAGGACCTCTTATCTGCTGGTATAATCGAAGCAGTTACAACCGATATGGACCGATCATTTTGCTCGTCGTTATTGGTCGTTCCTAAAGGAAAAAACGATATCCGCCTAGTAACAGACCTCAGAGGACCTAATCGGTGTATTTACAGAACGCCCTTTAAAATGCCGACGTTTGAGTCCATTCTTCTAGAGCTTCACGGAGCGCAGTGGTTTTCAACCATCGATCTGTCAAGCGCATTTTTCCACGTGGAGTTGAATGAAGATTCACGCCATCTTACGAACTTCTTTGCTGGTGATCAAATGTACCGATATCGGCGACTCCCATTCGGTCTATGTAATGCGCCGGACATCTTCCAGGAGGCGCTGCAGACCGTTGTATTGGCCGGATGTAAAGGGACCGTAAACTATCTGGACGATATTATGGTATCGGGACGGACAAAGGAGGAACACGATGAAAATCTAGCGAAGGTCATGGCATGCCTAAAAAACCATAACGTCAAGATAAACGAAGAAAAATGTGTTTTTGGCAAGCAGTCCGTCAATTTCATAGGAAACACGATCTCTTCTGAAGGATGGATGGTTTCAGACGACAAAATTGCAGCCATAAAAGGGTTTAGAAATCCTGAAACTATTGGCGAGGTTAAAAGTTTTTTGGGATTAATTAACTTTGTGGATCGTTTTATTCACAATCGTGCGGATAAAACTCAAAGGCTCCGAGAACTGGCCAAAGCAGTACATTTTTATTGGAACCAGGAACTTCAAAATGAGTTCGAGTACCTGAAAAACGATGCCCTGAACGTTATCACCAAATTGGGATATTTCAACAAGGACGATAGAACGGAAATATACGTGGATGCATCGCCCTACGGCTTGGGAGCAGTGCTGGTGCAATTTGACGCCAAATCGGTACCGAGAGTGATTGGATGCGCGTCCAAGACGCTATCGGAGACGGAACAAAGGTATCCGCAGACACAACGAGAAGCTTTGGCAATGGTGTGGGGAATAGAGCGTTTTTCTATGTATTTGTTGAGCCTCAATTTCACAGTAAGAACGGATGCCGAGTCTAATGAGTACATTTTCGGAGGTTTGCATCGTATCGGCAAAAGAGCTGTCTCGAGGGCAGAGGCTTGGGCGCTGAGACTACAGCCATATCGATTCGATGTTAAACGAGTACCGGGCGAAACAAATGTAGCGGATGCGCTTTCTAGACTTGTTGAAAGATCCCAAACAGCGAAATCTTTTGACGATGCGGACGAGAAACATTTGCTGTACTTCCTGGACACGGGCAAGCTCGAAATATCGCTGAACGATATTGAGTCTCACGCACAAGATAACGAAGAGATACGTCGAGTGAAAACTGCGATCAAAACCGGATTTTGGGAAACTGATTTGCGACGTTTCGAATGCCAAGCGAAAGAGCTACACGTTTTTGGATCCTTGCTGTATCGAAACGATCAGATTGTACTCCCCAGTACTCTGCGGCAAAAGGCAATTGATTCTGCTCATCAAGGGCACCTTGGAGTAGGTTCCACAAAAAGAATTTTGAGGGACTTCTTCTGGTGGCCAGGACTCAGTAAAGATGTGGAAGATCGCTTAAAGCAATGTGAAACGTGTCTGCGATTGTCTAAAAGAAATCGACCGATACCACTGAGCAGCAGAGATCTCCCAAGCGGCCCCTGGGAAGTCCTTCAAATTGACTTCTTCACCGATAAATGCTTTGGGACTGGAGAATTTCTGGTGATAGTGGATACGTATTCACGTTACCTCCACGTCATTGAAATGAAATCTATGGACGCAGAAACTACGAACACAGCCTTGAACAAAGTTTTCCTGAATTGGGGTTATCCGTTGATTTTGCAAAGTGACAATGGTCCCCCTTTTCAAAGCTCCAAATTCGTCAAAACCTGGGAAGAAAAAGGCATCAAAATTCGAAAATCGATCCCACTGAGTCCACAGACCAACGGTGCTGTGGAAAGACAAAATGAAGGCATCAAAAAGGCGTTAGCAGCGGCCAAACTGGATAATGTGGACTGGAAGCAAGCTCTTGATAACTACGTACATGTGCATAACAAGATAAGGCCTCTTTCGAGATTGGGCGTCACCCCGTTCGAGCTTTTAGTAGGAAGAAAGTTCAGAGGCACATTTCCTTGCATGTGGCCAGGCACATCAGATACCATCGACCGGCAGGACATTAGCGAAAAGGATGCCATGTCCAAGTTGGTAAGCAAGCAATATGCAGATGCGAAACGCGGTGCCAGGCCATCTGATTTGAACGTGGGGGACAGAGTGTTTTTGACTCAGATGAGACGTTTCAAATCCGACCCAAACTTTGGCAGCGAAAAGTTTACAATTGTAGCAAGAGACGGGGCAAAAATAGTAGTTCGCAGCGATCGAGGTGTCCTTTTCTCTAGAAACGTAGCAGATGCCAAACGAATTGAAGATTTGCTCGAAGAAACAAACGTTGAAAATAATTCAAGTATGGATTGGGACTCTTCATTGGGTAAGAAATCAATAATATTTGTTTTCCTTCACGTTTTCAAAATTTCTGTTCTATTTTCTGCAGAGTTGCCCGCAGCAGATAATCAGGATATGATCACAACTTCTATGTATCAACATCCTGGTGGCAAATCAATATCAGAGACGCGTGACGAAGGAAGTTTCGGACAAAGCAATGGACAGCCAATTATTGCTTGTAACGAGCGACCAAAGCGCCAACTACGAAAACCTAAGAGATTCGATGAGATGTTGCTGTATACAATTTTTGAATAAGTGTGGAGGTGAGATGACATGTAGAGATAAAGGAAATGAGCAATAAACCTAAGTAAAATTAAATGAAAATTGATTGTTAAAAAGATGAATGAAAGAAATTCCTAATACAACAAATCAACCATAAGGGCGACTATTAGCAATCCGCTTTGCTTGGTCGAACTGTCGAACCACACACCTATCCGAAACAGCTTGTCCATCATTGGTCGATTCCGTCCACCAATCAGATTGCTTTTGAAAAAAAACAGGGGTACCTCTACGCAAATATAAATACAGGTGCCCGTCTCTGAGAGGATCATTCTTGCAACGGATTTCAAAGGCGCAACAGCTCCAGCAACAGCAGCAGACCGAGCGGCAGCAGCAGAACGAGCGGCAGCAGCAGAACGAGAGGCAGCAGCAGAGCGAGCGGCACTTGGAAGTCGGCTGATCTCGACGACGGCCACCGCTCTCGTGCAGCACTAGAGAAGCCCAGCTACTTTCGGCCGGCACTCTAGCGGCAGCAGCCGAACAAGCGGCACCCGACGCGAAGCGATGGAAAACGTGGAGCGGGACGACGACACTGGGTAGTTACATATCAAATGATTCAAAGTTCCACAGTCGGATTCTCAGCTAAGATATACAAATGAAGCAGCCTATTGAGGCTTGTGATGGACAAAATCATAAGTAGGAAACCCACATTGAGTTATCTCAATTGCGTTTCTGCTACGAGATACTTCAAAAGTCATGGCAAGACTCCCGCATGGGGGCATCCACAAACACTCAATTTCCTAATCGCTGCTTGACGTAATGCCGAGATGAGATGTTGGTTTTTGAGCATTTGGTAAATCCAATTGGAAATCATTGAAAGATAAATAGGACAATCCATGCGGCTTCCAATATGGAATCGAAAGGTTCGTGTTCAAAAGTATCCTGGAAATCCGAGAAAACACCCAAACAAAATTATTTTTGAATGAATGCGTTTCCGATATCGTAAACAACATTGTGTAAACAAATCACAGTGGACTTTCCATTTTGGTAAGCATGTTGGTTCCCATGGAGAGGCATGTTTGCTAGAAAAACATCACGGGTGTGATGCTCGACAAAGCGTGCAATGAAAGAGGTCAAATTGATAAATTTGATCTTCATACGAAGACATTATCCACTTACGGAATAAACTTGACAGTATAATCCCACCAAGATTTGGGAATGGCAAGGCTGCAAACAAGTAGTATTATCAAAACATTTTGGGGCTCGAGGCATGACACGCAAGACTGTCATTTCAATTTTACTGAAAGTAGCAAACATCGGGTCAAACGCAAAATGCGAAACCATATTGGTGTTAATTAAAACATTACATCTACATAGAAATCCTCCCTACGAAAGTAAGGTTCTTGGACCAAAGCTGTTCTTTTATGCTGAAGATTGATCTGAGCTGTCATAACCATAGCCACTACCCAAACTAGGCACGATCAAACTCTTACAATCACAACACAAGAAAAAAGAGCAGCGATAAAAACCAATTCGGTATCGATTGAAGAGCGCCAGAGACGAACATACACAGAGGACACTGTGAAGAACGCATAATGCGAAGAGCCATATAGGTTATAATTAAAACTAATAAACAACATACTAATAATCCCACCCTTATTGAGCCTCGCAGTTGAGGCTTAAGAAGGATAGCAGATTATCTCGGAGAAACACAAGGTCAACTGCACCATTGCTCCGGTTAGCGCAGTAAGGGAAGAATACTGTGGAGGGCGCCCTAGTACTCCACAGGCTCCGTTTGTAGTTAGGTTTTTATTAGACCCCCCTAACCATTCATTCTTTGGCACGGTAAGCATAAAGCCGCATAACACCATGAATTAGGGGTCACCTGTTTAGTGGACTCTTACCACTGGATCAGGCGATCCGTAGTGTTATTCTTAGCCAATTGAGACAACCGCTACGCGCTACCGACACTACACAGCTATCTAGGCTGATCGGGAAAAGAAGTTTGATGGTCAACTTCCAAACGAGCCCGAACAGCCCACCTAGGTGGCTCTAGTTGTCAAGTAAAGCTTCAAACTCCGCAATCTCGAGATCAAGAGCAGATAGAAAAGTGTCGTCTTCGGCAAAGTTTTTCAGGAAGTCAAGGGCAATCTGGTGAAACAACAATTAAGGACTGTTCAATTTATTAAACGGACAACTTGCTTGTGCGATATCTTTCTTTATTTTTCAATAAAATCATTATCAGTTTTTTGCATAACTTTCTATAGCTATTCTCAAATGTAGGACAAATAAAACATTAAGCAAAATGTTCTTTATTGTGTAACTGAAGCGGTTTTCGTAAAAGATCAATAAAAACCCATTCTCAAAATTCGACATAACTTTCAACATACTTGATATGCACATTTTCATGAAGTTTCCAATATTGGAATCTTATACTATTCTACTAAAGGTAAGGCTTAAATAATAGTTGGTCAGTAATAATGCACCAAGCAGTCTCCGGCTTGATATAGTGAGTTGCCTTGTTTTCATAGAAATTATGAAAAAATGTTCATTTAAGTCCTGTGCTGCAATAACATCACGGATTCGGCTAAAAATTTGTCCAGAGTAGTAGAATATTGCTCTTTGAATGATACAGAAGAATAAAATACTTATAATTGCATTTTTCATCAAAAATTCAATCCATAAGGATGGCCATATTAAAAAAAAAACATTCTTTTTGCTCCATTGATGCAGATTTTCGACTCTAGCGAATCTTGTTATTATTATTTTCAGCAAAGTTGGTCCTACGTTATTGTACACCTTATTTAATAATAATCGGATGCAAAGATTTCATTTCCAACATTATTTTTATGCAAAATTTGCATTAGGTTGCATTGTTATTTGTAAGAACCTTTAAAAAACGAAACCGTTTTGATTACTGTGTCTGCAATAGCGCACAATAACCAAACCAGCAATGCTATTAAGAATCAGTTTTCTGCATTTAAAACCACATTATTCCCACTTTCGACTGGATGCATAAAAATTGATTATTTAATATTTTCATGCCCTTTTTTGCTTTACAATTGAATTTTATTGAAAAAATCGAATCTTACTTCAGACTTTAATATCTCAACACTTAATTTTCCGATTGAGTTTAAATTTTGCCAGAATGATTATTACTCATGCTGCTGCAGCATGGCACATACTTTTCTGGTATTAAAAACGATATACCATATGTGAACAGTAATTTTATATATATTTTCAATTTTCAACAATCGAAAAATTCACATTATTTAACACCTGGCCGATTTTCTATAAAACAAAACTATTTTTATTCGATTCAAAAATGTTCACTATAATGATAGATGATGTACTGAACATCGAAGCAAGGGTGATTAAATTTGAACTACGTGTCTTCTTTTTATAGCCTTGTAAAGTTGTCCGTTTTGTAAATTGAACAGTCCTTAGTTGGTGATCTCGCCGCTAAGTGGTGCTAGTTGTCAAGTAAAGCTTCAAACTCCGCTATCTCGAAATCCAGAGAAGATTGAAAAGAGCCGTCTTCAGCAAAGTTCTTCAGGAAGTCAAGAGCAATCTGGTGATTCAACAATAAATTGGTGATTTCGCCACTAGGTGGCGCTAGTTGCCAAGTAAAGCTTCAACTGTAACTGCCTTGTCACGTTGTTGTTGGTACATGACTGATTTGGTTTGTCTAGTTTTGCAACGAATTATACGCATTAGTATAGGACACGCTTGTATGGAAAAAATAAATCCTCGCTCCAGTCGACTTTTTAGATCCCATTTAGGTCCCATATGAACTCTACAAAATTTCAGCGCAATCGGTGAAACTATAATTTAGAGCAAGCGGTTCAAAGTTTACATAGGATTTACTATGGGAAAAGTTGCACTTTCAAACAAAAAATCCCAGAGGTCGCCCCTTGTCTCCTTAATTCAAATCGATCAACGCTTCTTGTAGAAAAATCATTTATGAAACTTTCTTCCGAAGAACGAAAAACAATTGGATGCTTGCGGAAAAAGTTATTGATTTATTACCGATTAGTAATCCGACGAACGGCTTTTTGTTTTGTTTTATCAGCAGCACTGTATCTGCTGCCTTGGCTGCTGCTGTTTCTGGGGGTGGTGATGCCACCCGCCACCCCATGCAGCAACGGCAGCAGCAGTGCTGCTGATAAAACAAAACAAAAAAGCCGTTCGTTGGATCACTAATCGGTAATAAATCAATAACTTTTTCCACAAGCATCTAATTGTTTTGCGGTCTTCGGAGGAAAGTTTCATTAATGATTTTTCTACAAGTAGCGTTGATCGATTTAAATTAAGGAGACAAGGGGCGACCTCCGGGAATTTTTATCTGAAAGTGTAACTTTTCCCATAGTAAATCCTATGTAAACTTTGAACCACTTGCGCTTAATTATACTTTCACCGATTGCGCTGAAATTTTGTACAGTTCATATGAGACCTAAATGGAATCGAAAAAGTCAACTGGAGCGAGAGTTTGATGTTTGTCCCATACTAATACGCATTTGGTTTAAGTCTACTATCTACGCGCATTACGACGTCAGCTGAACATCCTAGAAGGGTTAAACGAAATCATCTCACTTGTATCGTCTAAACCCGCGATTCATGTGAGTTGCATTCAAGTCATAAGTAAAGCGGGATAAAATCAATTCGGTTTTCTTACACACCGTACGAGTTGAACAATGTAAGCATTTGCTTCAAATGAGATGCATTCAAAAGCATTCAAGTGGACACTCAAGTCATTTGCTGAGTGTAAACAAATCTTCAATTTCATTGAACTAAACATGTCTGAGGCGTTTGCAAGTGAAATGCTCGTTTCAATTGAACAGTCTAAACCCGGATAATCGAGTCTAAAATTCCGGATAATCGAATCCTGGATAATCGAGTTCAACCTGTATACATTTTTACTAGCCCTTTTCAAAAGGCAGTCTAGATAAAAAGAAGAAATTATGTATGCAAAGTTGCTTATCTAGGCAATGTTTACACACCAAGAAAGTTTCAATGTAAACTTCTCAGAATGTTTCCAACATTTATTTGAGTTGGTGTGCAATCCTGTCTATTTCTATTTTTTTCTCAGCACTACTTGAAATTGGAAATTATAGTTAGGCTTCAACTCTTTCAAAAAACCAAAAGTTTCAAACAGTTCACAAGGTTTTATTTTTAAATTTACTACAACTTGAAAATGGTAATTTAATACATCAAAAACCTTTCTACCTTTTGCTTGTTTTGTCAATATGTTAAAGAAAAGTCTTTGACCATCCAGCCAAATTTTAGGGCTGGAAGGTGGACTCCGAGCTGTCATATTTTGAAGTGGGTATTGCGAATATGTCCAGAAGAATTCTTCGAGTGAATCCCAAGAGGAATCATTAAGCAAATCCATAGTGAAATTCCATTTGAGATCGCTTGAACAATTCCTGGAAAAAATTGCTGAGGAATCACAGGACAAAACCTTACTGGAATTCCTGAAGGAATCCCGTAGAAAGCTCTAGAGGAGGTCCTGGATAAATCACTTCGGTGCAGGGAAAATAATAAACGTGTTTGATGAAAAATTTCCCAAACAATTAGGCAAAATCATGAAACTCATCGGTTTTGTTAAGACATTTTTGGCTTTTGGCGACTCTAGTTTAAATTTTTTGAATTTCTTGAATTATTTATTGCCCCCGCACCCCCCCCCCCCCCCCCCCCCCCGGAGATATAGAGAATATTTATAACTTCATGTAGAATGGCCCGATCTTTTCCTAATTTGAACCACTAATACACAACTAGTTGATGAACTTACAGTAAAACTTTGAGAATATTTGATGCCCTTTTCGAAAAGGTACAGCGAGTTGAACATTTTTTGAAAAGTGAAAATTTTACCTGTCCCAGTTATTTTGAGTATCCCCTGTATGTCGATTCGGCAAAAGTTTCCTCATGAGCATAAGCTCTTGAAAGCAGAATTAATTAAATATTATTTTCTTACTAAATTTATATATGCCATCAAATTCTCGATAGTAAAAATAAATATTTGTAATATGTTTATTATCGACTAGCTGTCCCGGCAGACGTTGTACTGCCATTTTGGTTGTGTTTGTTTGACAACTGTTGTGGGCTCATTTAGGCACCGCACTCTAGATTGGTTTTATTGCGATCGTTTTGAATTTCTTCCCCGTTAATAAGATTTTCAGTAATTTTACAATTGCTCTTCTTATAAGTTGATTTTTCGTAACGTTTTGTACATATAAACACAGCCATCATGAATACTGATCAAACCGTGCAAGATTCATGCTGGTCGGTTCATCCGTTCTTGAGTTTTGTTGCCTCAAAGGAACTTCAAACTCATTTTTATATATTTATTTATATAGATATATATTTTTATATATTTATTTATATAGATTGCAATACCGTTTAAACAACGCCTTCATACAACACGGTGTACCAAAAACCGTTATTAACAAATAAAAATGTCCACCCAAATGGAGCCGACATTCGAATGATACATTATTCTAGTATCTCCTCTGAAAATTTGAAAATGTTTCATCGAGGGAAACGAAAGTATTTACAGTTTGAAGAATTTCCTCTTTTCATAGAATTAGCTCATGTTTCATTGGCTTTTCAAACCATAAACAAATATTAATAAGTTCAATGATGCAAATTATCACCTCACTAGTGCTCATCACAACTCATCAACTGTATATTTATCGCGTGCGATTGAACTGTGCACTGATCAGCGATGACCAGCAGCAAAGAGGTGGCAAAACGAACATGATGTAAATCACAAACGATTTTGCACACATCTGACTGTGCCGCCACACGCTCGCCCGAACAGCCGAACCATACTGAATAGGTTGGTTTGCGAAGCTACGGCACGAACGCTCGACACGCACACAGAAGCAACATTCGCATGTACCGATACCATACTAATAAAGCTTCCAGCCAACGATGCTTCGCGATAAGCTGTCGAAAAGCATCGGAAGCGATAAAAAGAGATGCTTGGCTAGAACGCAACGGCTCAACGGCGAAAAGGAAGAGTCAACTATGCTGATCAGTGTTGAGTCCGGTCGTGTGCTACTCGTATGGGAGGTTGATTGAATAAAGCGAGGATGGGTGAAAACGTATTCGTTGTCGAAAGCAAATCGCATCATTTCGCGAATGTTTTCATCAAATAGCAAGCTTGAATAAGTTTCACAAACACTATTCCAAAGATACACCATTCAAACAACTTCTCTGAAAATTTGACAACATTCATCGAAACGATCGCAAAATACAGTGGTTTAAAAATATAAGATATGATAAAGTGCATTGAAAATGTAGTAACTTCATAGAATATTATTTCAATTTCTCATATTATGGCTCAATCATCCGTCATCATTTTTTTTCGGAAATTGAAAAGCAAATTTTCCATTGTAAATCAAAACAATGACTATGAAAATGTATTCATTGTTTTCCTTTCCTCATGAGGAATACAGTGAATACATTTTTGTTGTAAAAACTTTAGTTTTCAATGTAAAAACTGCTTTCATATGTTTGATGATGACGATGATTTCAATGACGAATCGTTCCACGTTAATCATTGCTCGCAATGAATATATATTTTGTAACTCACCTCAAACTTTGATTATATAACACATTTTTTGCGATACTGTTATAAAACTCATTAAGTGTTTTTATCGTGTTTATAGACAAAGCGATAGTATGCATAATCTCCAACGAAATTGAAATCAAAGCTTAAAATTGTTGTTACTGATCATCATTCAAATGAAATATTTCTATATTCACGGAAAACACGTTAGTAACTGGCTAGTAAAACGATTAGCATTTAGGTTCACTTCGAACTTAAACATTACACAGCGTAACAAAAATTAACTTTTGGTCTGTCTCAAGAGCAAACTTATGTGTCTCTGACAGATTTTGGGCCGCTGAATCCGAATCCGCACTCAGATTTGCTCCAACACGTCACAGTTTTGAGTAATACCTCAATTTATATGGCAAAATATGCGATTTTGAGCTTTTTTGACTGCAAGCCATTAAGCATGGAAATATTTTTTTAAGCAATCAAAAGGTTATTTGGTCAAATAACATCTAAATTAAAGACTCATGCAAAATATTCCGTTTTACCAAATCGAATTTGATAGTTTTAAGCGATTTATGTTAGATACGGTATTTCCCATACAAGGCACCCTCCAAAAGTTGCATGCAAGTTTTCATACTAACATAAAATGCTTAAATCTATCAAATTTGATTAGGTAAAACTAAATATTTTACATGAGTCGTTAATTTAGATGTTAATTGACCAATTAACCTTTTGATTGCTTAAAAAAAATATTTCCATGCCTCAAGGCTTGCAGTCAAAAAAGCCAAAATCGCATATTTTGCCCTATAAATTGAGGTATAGCTCAAAATTGTGACGTGTTGGAGCAAATTTGAGCCTTGATTCGGATTCAGCGGCCCAAAATCCTTCGGAGACACATAAGTCTGCTCTTGAGACAAAAAAATGTTGCGCTGTGTTATATCAACAAAGCTTCCTAAATAGGAATACCAAGATCTTTGGCTGTTAATTTACTTTAACTCTCATTTAACCATAAACGTTTTCAAATTCCCCGACAAGATACCAACATATAACGTGCTTAAAAACAATAAAAAACCGGTTTCAAACTCTTAGAAAGTTTATGTAATCAACGCTCACGGCGTGCCACATTTTTATTTGTATTCGCGTAGCAGGTAGAACTATGGAATATTAATTAGATTCTCAAACCACGGTAATTGACATTCCTCTCAATGAAATGTTGTCAAATTTTCAGAGAAGTTGCTTGAATATTGTACTTTTGGAATTTATGATTCTCATTACACCGTTCAACAATAGTTCGCGTTATGAGATGAGAAAAAAAAATAATAGTGGTTTGTGACCCTAGAAACCCTAATGCGTATATCAATTGAACACCCTAAGTTCTCTATTCAAACTTCGATTTTGAACTGTGAAGTCCCGTTCCAATATTTTTCGAAAATTCTTTCACTATGACACTTCTAGGGTTCCAAAACCCAGTCCTTTTTTTCTCATCTCATAATACGAACTTTTTTTAAATTTTGTTGAGCAGTGTTATTATTTGTTTATGATATAAAGAGCACCGTATGACAATATTGCCATATATGAGCTAATTCTATGAAAATAGAAAAAAATCTTCAAACAGTAAAAACTTTCGTTTCCCTCGATAAAACATTTTCAAAATTTCGGAGGAGGTACTATAATAGTATATCTAAGGGGCCGTTCATAAACCCCGTAGACTTTTTGGGGGGTGGGGGGGGGTGGTTGACCAAAGTCTACGCTCCATACAAATTTCAAAATTCAAAAGGGGGGAGGGGGGGGGGGTCTGAGATGGCTGAATTTTGGTCTACGTGGTTTATGAACAGCCCCTATCGTATGCCGGGTTTGGAGTACATTTTTATTTGTTAATAGCGGAAATCCTAAAGAAAAGGCTCAAAATCTTCAAATCACAAAAACATTAGTTTCCCTCGATGAAAAATTTTCAAATTTTCAGAGGAGATACTAGAATAGTATATCATTCGAATGCCGGGTGCCATCTGGGTGGACATTTTTATTTGTTAATAACGGTTTTTGACACACCGTGACAAACGATAAACATGTACATTTGGCTCACACTTTGACAGTTCTCTCTGCTCGATTGGCTCACAATGGCCGCATCCGCACATCTCTATAATGTAGGATTACTAACTCGTTTGCATCCTTCAGCAACGTGTACACTTGAAAACGTCAAAGCAATCGAATACTAGCGCCTCTGGTGGAACGATCACGCAAATCAAATGGAATTCAAATTAATCGTTAAATGCATGTGCCAAGTCGTTTTGAAGAGTGTTACGTCTGTTTGTCTGTGCCAATACCCTACACAAAGAAATCAAGGATGTTTCTATTTCTATTGATTAACGGCTACGCAGTCTTGGGATTTAAAAAACGAGTTGTTTTATTCATCCGACGTTTCGACACGGGGATAGTGTCTTCCTCAGGGGGAAAATAATTACAATCGTTTTTGTCAATTATTTTGTCTAACTGTAACTGTCCCTTTTTGTGTCGTTTTTGGTACATGCTGTAAAGTGGGTGTGCAGTTTATCAATTGATTATGTCCTTCAAAACTATAACATAAAAATATCTTACACTTCGGAATCACTTTCAGTTACGGTTACAGTTACAGTTAGACAAAACAATTGACAAAAAACGATAGTCAATCAAAAACGAAATAAAACTTAGTACGATTTTATTTGATACCATTTTTGTTTTCTCTGCATTTACACTTTGCTCAGTTTAAAAAGTATACTTGCGAATATTAAAAAGTTATACTGCGGAAAAATAACATGCGATTATTTTATGCAGTGTATTCAATAAATCAGCAAAATTTAAACGTGTTGGATCACCAACGGCCAGGAGGAATTTCATAACAATAAACAGTCCTGGAGGTTCTTTACGCCGGTTCCATAACCGGCAATCCTGCTTTCACTATCGTCTACCTTGCAGTCCGTTGTAAAAACAGGTTTTTTTTTTTTTTTTCCTCCCCTGTTGGGGAAATTAAGCCACTGCGTCCAATAGGCTGAACTTTTGTGGCATGTCCCGTTTTGATATTCGCATCTAGCCAGCTAATTACCATGTGTCAAGTAATCAGCTACTGCCACGACGCGTCGTCTCCCAGTCAGGTGCAATGGAATTAATAAACTCCAAGACCTTCCCAGGTTTTGCAGACCAGATCTCACTGGGTTGCAAGCAACCACTATTTAGAAATCTTTGCCTGCGCGTGTATAAAGCACCACAACTGCAAAGCAGATGTTCCGAGGTTTCACGTTCCGTATTACAGAAACGACAGATATCACTCTGAATATGGCCAATATTTTTCAAGTGATACCTGCTCGGGCAGTGTCCAGTTACTAGGCCAGTGTATGTACATAGAGCTCTCTTGTTGAGCTCTAAGAGCTTTTTGGTTTTAGAAGCATTTGGTGTTATAAATCGTTTTGACTGATTGCAATTTTTGACGTCCATCCAATTGGATATCACCCTCTGCTCAGCCCAGCGTTTCAGGTCAATTTTAATTGTACAGTTTGATATACCACAGAATGGTTCTGGACCAGCAAACTGTAAATTGGAACCACTTTTAGCAAGCTCGTCTGCCATTTCATTTCCTTCAATGCCACAGTGACCTGGAACCCAGTATAAGTTTACTGAATTCCCTTGGCACAGCCTGCGCAGTGAAAGAATGCATTCCCAGACAAGCTTTGAAGTACATTTGTAAGCGCACAATGCTTTTAGTGCAGCTTGACTATCTGAGAAAATACAAATATTTGCGTATCTGTATTTTCTCTCAAGGCAGATATTTGCGCATTTCAAAATAGCAAGAATCTCTGCTTGAAACACCGTAGGATAGTGTCCCATCGCCACTGAAATTTGTATTCCAGGGCCGTAGATTCCCGCTCCCGTTTTTATTCCAACTTTTGAGCCATCTGTGAAGAATTTGATTGACCCTTGACGAACAGTGGGACCTCCGACTTCCCAATCTGCACGAGTTGTTTCGTGCAACTTGTAAGGAACATCATGGTTCTCCACAGGTTTCATCCAGTCTTTAATCATTTTCATTACTGGCCTATTTTGGAAGTATTGTGAAATGCTCAGGTGACCTACAAGATCACCTGGCATAAACATTTCAACTCGTTCAAGTCTCAGCAATTCCTTTTCTGCTTCTAATTGCACGTACTCGTGCAAAGGTAGCAGATTGAGAATCGCATCTAAAGCTTTTGATGGAGTGCTTCGCATCGCTCCTGTAACAGCAATGGACGCAAGACGTTGAATTTTCGCAAGCTTTGATTGCGTGGTAGCCTCTTTTGTTTTGGGCCACCATACAAACGAAGCATACGTCACTTTTGGGCGGATTATGGCAGTATAAATCCACATTATCATTTTTGGTTTCAAGCCCCACTTCCTGCCAATAGTTTTGGAGCATAACCAGAACGCACTTGTTGCCTTACCGATCACGGACTCAATTTGAGCATTCCAGTTCAGTTTAGCATCCAGTATCAAACCTAAGTATTTGACTCGATCACTAGGATGAATTTGTATCCCTCCAAGCCGAAAAGCTTTTAGGTTGATCTTCCTTCTCCTAGTGAAAGGGACAATTACGGCTTTTGACGGGTTGATGCTAAGGCCCTCCTTAATACACCATGAATGTGTATAGTTTAGGGCCCTTTGCATTCTCTCCGAAACAGTTTCGTCATACTTTCCTCTCACTATTATGACTATATCGTCTGCAAAGCCCACAACTTCGAAACCTTTTTCCTTCAAGCTTCTTAGAAGATCGTCTACAACTAAGGACCACAATAGTGGTGAGAGGACTCCTCCTTGAGGGCAACCTTTCGTTGCCCTTACTGTTATAAAAGAACTTCCCAGCTCAGAGGTGATTTCTCTTTTTGCAAGCACAGTATAAATCCAATGTATGATACATTGGTCGAAGTTTTTGTTCTCCATGGCACGCTTCATAGATGAATAGGAGGCATTATCAAATGCTCCTTCTATGTCTAAAAAGGCGCATAGAGCTATTTCTTTTGCTGAAAACGTTTTTTCCACTTTTGTTACTAGCGAATGAAGTGCTGTAACCGTTGACTTACCAGATTGATAAGCAAACTGGAAGTCAGATAGGGTAGACAGGTAAATAGTTCCCCAAAATATTATCGCCAAGCAGTGTTAGCTAAGAAACCCGTTTTTAGACACTTCCGTGAGTACCCGGACCGGACAGCACAGCGATTCCCCATAAGACACCCCAGTCCCGAATATCGGCGGAAATGCTCTAATGAAAGATCAGTACGACCACAGATAAAGTGAGCAAATGGAAACCTGTATGATGGCACCGGCATAGAGATACTGGTTCTCGCAGGGACTTCATGTACGTGGCCACGGTTTCCGTGCTGCCGAAACTTGACGCATTGTACCGGGCACGGAAGCCACCGAACCGGTGGATACATCGATTACAATCTTCCGCTTCCGGCAGCAAAGTGGTCATTCACGGCGGTGGAAGTGACCTGAAGAACACAAAACTGGCTCTGCTTATCCTGGGAGACCTGAAGCCGCTGTTCCTGACGATTTCTGGTAACAATTAGAGAGTGCTAATTTTGTATTATTTAGAAAGTTATTTAGTTAATAAATTTATTTCGTAGTTCGCAATATTTATATTTCTTTTCCAAATATGAAAGCAAAACAAAACAAATTCTAGAGAAAATTTACTAAATCTCGGTTACACTAGCTTCGGTAAACCGAAGTTATACTAGCACATGTGTATATTAAAGTTATACTTTAGGAGTATAGCTTGCATATATACGAAGCCAGGGGTCAACCAGGCGAAATTGATTTAGTGTGGGATTTATACTATTTAGTTTAGATTTTTTTCTGAGTGTAATTATTTCCCCCTGAGGAAGACACTATCCCCGTGTCGAAACGTCGGATGAATAAAATATTTCGTTTTTTAAATCCCAAGACTGCGTAGCCGTTAATCAAGAGAGTCAACCATACAGTCGTATTTCAATAGCAAGGATATTTCTATTACAAAAAAGTTACCACCAGCATCGTCTTTACTGAACACCCTCCCGTTTACCACCTCGGCTTTTTATGCCTCTCGCGATGTGCAGAATATTCTATCAACTTTATTGTACCCACCCTAATCTCGCATCCGCGAACGAACCGCTACTATCAGCTTTTGGCTTTCACATTGATACCTTTTTACTTCCACACCAGGAAGACAACGACGACGACGGCGGCCGCTATGATGACGATGTGGTGTTGTTTAATAAATAATGAGAACCATACCTTACAACAGTTGCCTGCACGCAGTGCTTCTGCTCACTTTCGGTCCGGAATCTAATCTCCCGTGTCATTCAACACAAGAAGATACGGGGCCCTCCACCGCCGCCGGCGCGCAATTCATATCGCCATCATCACAGTCAGTCAAGTCACGGTGAACCTGGACGTGAAATCGCAATGTCCACATCATCATCAGCAGCAACAACTGCCGCCAGTTATTGACCTTGGTGGGTATAGTCTCGCTCGCGGTTGGTCCAACAGATCTTCGCCTTCAGAGACGACGGCCGTCGTCGAGTGCGGAGTTAACTGTATTTGGTGGATAACGAAAACGTGCATCTTTCATCTCGCCAAAACGAGAAGTGCCTCATCGAATGCAGGGCTGTTGACTAACTGTATAGTGCTTGGTGGCTCTCGATACTGTTTTGCTACGCTTGGTGTTGTTGTTGTTGCTGTTTGACCATCTCCCAAGGTCCAAAGTAAAAAGTTTAGTCCGGCTCTATGGACTTTCCCGCTCGTCGAATGTGTTCGTTCATCGAGAGCCGAAAGTGCCTTTCCGAACAGTATTTTTTTACTACAACAACCGTTAATCCGTGAATGTCGCGAGTGCCAATGAATGAGGAAGCGTAAGTTAGGTAGAAGTGGATCATCAATCGTTGCATTGTTTTGTTTTCGTTGATTCTGGTTATTATTAGTGCACCGCATTTGATATCGTTCGGGCGTACGTGTGTGGAATTGCCGACCGACCGACCGACGACGAGCGACTCGTAATCGAAGTAAGTTTACGGTATGATGGGGTGCACGAAGTATTGGCTGTAAGCGACGAAGCTTGTAAATCTTAATTTCATTTATTGTTTTTTATTGTTAAGCCGTTACAAATATTCAATTCACTTTTGCCCCACCACTCTTTGGCTGGTCAAGGGGAGGGGGTAATGTGCTAAGCAATGTAAATGCCCAATAATAAAAACTCATCGGTTTTGTTGAAGAATTTTTAGCAAAACGCGATATTTTGATAAATATTTTTCATCTGCCCCCTCGTAATTTAAAATCCAGCCAAAAAAATTGTGGTGGGGGGGGGGGCCTCGGGGGTTTTGATGGGGAAGGTCAAAAAGTCAAAGTGAAATTTTTATTTTTATTTTATTTTAAAGACACGGACAACGTCTTCAGCTTTCGGATGTACACACTGTTTTAAACTTAACATTAGACAACGGACAACGGAGCATGCACCAGTGGAAACGGGGAAGAAACTATTCTTACGAAAAGTTTCATCGCCCGAAGCGGGAATCGAACCCTCACCCTGGTGCGATTATAAGCTTGGTGACCCTAACCGCACGGCTACGAGGCTCCACAGCCATATTGCTTATCAGCCATATTGGAAAATAATTCGAAATAGTTTTTGTTTTATTTGAGAAACATATTTGCTAAAGGGATTTCTTTGAATTCTCGGAAAAGTTGTTGGACAATCTTAATTTTGGCTGATTTGATTACTTAAACAAGAAATGGTGGAAATATGGAAAATTTCTGAAGCAAATCCGAACAAGAATTCATGAAAGTTCAGCTGTAGTGTATTCATAATTTCTGAAACAGTACAGTGTCTCAGATTCTTATTTACACAATGGGGGAATTCGTATGTTGAATGTTCTGCTATAGTTTCGGGAGGTTACTTTTGGTGTATAAATTAAATACCTTCTAAAAAAGACGAAAGATTTTTAGCCGAATTTTTGAAAAAAATAGTGCAAGGATTCTGAGAAGAGAATCTAAAGTATTTGCTGCTCTTAACTCAACGTTCGTTGAGTTGATTTTTAGAAAATAAAAGGTCAATTTTTTCCATACAAAACATTTTTTTAATTTGATTATATTTTGATTCTTTATACATGTATGGATATTAAAAAGGCTAGGAATCCTTAAAGAAGCAATACAAGGCATAGTTTTATGGAGATTTACAATATCAGGCAATTTTAGTGCAGCTAGTGTTAAAATATATGACTCTCGATACTTAAAACATCATATCTCATAAAACTAAAAAAACATGCATCTCTGAATTTTTGATATGTTACGCCAAATTTTCTGAATTCTTTTATAAAAATATAATACTAGGGTACCTCTTTGGTCCCGAGACCATGAAAACGTGAAAAAAACTAATATATTTGTATATTTTTTGCAACAAAACCAAATTTGGCCCATTCTACGTATTTTTCCTAAAAACTTGAATTCAATAGCTTTCAAACAAAACAAATGAAATTTAAAATCAGTTAACTGGTTCAAAAGTTATGATTTTTTTAATTTTTTTAGTTTTTAAAAACCTTGATTTTTAGGACCACCCTATCTAATCTAATCTAATCGAAATAAAAAAAATACGAGTCTAATTATTTTCGAAGCACTACGAACCTTCCAAGTTTGACGACAATCGGAGTTGCACTATATCGTTTTTCTATAGAATGTTGACCGAGGGTCAAGTCACATATACCAATCAACTCTGTTCGACGAATTGAGACTGATATCTGTATGTATATGTGTATGTATAACGAAGGTCACTCACTTTTAAGACACTTCCTGAGCACTGACGAATTTTTGGATTTTAGCACAAATCGAACCGGAAATCTACCTCATTGTGTGCTATTAGAAATGGTTCGCATCGGTTAAGGCGTTCCGGAGTTATGGTCATGCGACACATCAAACTGCGCCGTTTTTTGTAACCTTTAACATGGTTGACGAGTGTGAAAATTAACACTAGACCAGAAATTCCACAATGTCGACCCAAAATTCAAAATGGCGACCAAAATATCCAAGATGGCGGCCTATCATACAAGATGGCAGCCCGAAAGTCAAGTTGGCTGCTGTTTAATGAAGTTAAAGGCTCTATAACCATGCAATAAGGGTATATTTGGAATGGTGAACATGTCTAGAAAGCCTAAAAAATGGTGACCATAATAACCAAGATGGCGGTCTTAAATCCAAAATGTAGGCTAAAAGTTCAAGATGGCATCTGTTTATTGAAGTTTAGGCTCTAAAACCAAGCAATGTGGGTATATCTTGTTTGTAAAACATGTCTGGAGTTCAATGAAGGCAACAAATATATCCAATATGGCAGTCTGGAATCCAAGATGGTGACTCGAAATTCAAGAAAAAGGCTGTTTAATGGAGTTTTAGGCCTTGCAATTCGGTTATATTTGGTATGGGGAACATGTTCTGACTCCAAAAACGGCGACCATGATATCCAATATGGCGGCCAAAAATTCAATATGGTGGCTGTTTAATTTAAGGTTTAGACTACAAGTCATGCCATATGGGTATATTTGGTATAAAAAAGATGTCTAGAGTCCAAAAATGGCAACCAGATTATCCAAGATGGCGGTCTAAATCCAAGATGGCAACTTTAGATTCAAGATGGTGTGCGGCTCCATGATCGTGCGGCTATTGTCACCAAACTCATAGTCGCATCGTGCTGAAGAGCGCGGGTTCGATTCCCGCCGCAGCTGCCAGGAAAAGTTTTCGGCTGTGCCACTGGGCGTTGCATGCTAGTCCTTTGTCTAGTGTCGTGCTTCCTTTGAAGAGCGAATAGCTCATTGGAAGCATTGACCGTGTCCGTGGCTTTTAAAAAAAGATGGCAACTGTTTAATGGAGATTTAAGCTCTGGAACCATGCATTATGGGTATACTTGGTATCCCAAGTAACAATCCGGCAACCAATTAGATTTTGTGATATCTTATAATGGTTTTATTGTTACAACCAGCATGCTATTTTGATTACAGGGAGCATTAAAATATGCTAAATGATCTCGATTTGACACTATACTTATAAGTGTTCTAAAAGTCGCCTCTAGTCAAATTATAAAGTCAGATATTATGTGGCATTAAATATAGGTTTATTGCAGCATCCTATTCCTCCAGATAACCATTTGAATGAATACGCAAACATTGGTTTAAGAATGCCGTAATAAAATATGCCTTAAACTCATTTTGTTGTCATAAAAGCCTTAACAAAGCCATTCGGTTTCACCTGAGAGTGAAAAACATTGCGTCCAACGCAGCGACTGCTGCTTGTGCTGCTATCCACTGCCACGACGCCATCATTGTTCTTTATCATTCACCTATCATTTTATTTGCTACGGAAACATTTCCCAAGAACCTTACTTTCACAAACGGAGTTATCTCGAGGCAGACCTCGAGGGTATCGAACGCCCGTTTGACCGTCTTCCAATTACACAGAACATAATATAAATGCATAATGCATCGCGATCTGCTAGAGCCATATCAGCTAGAAGATCCAAGTATAACATCGTCAGTAATGCATCTGTGTTATTGAAGAAATGTAGATTAATACGGTTCCCGGTGGTCAGGCCAAGTGAAGTGTGAAACGGTTGGCATTGTGGATCCATATTGTGGGTAGTCTCGTTGATTTAGTAGCACTTTAATGCTCGATTTAGGTGATTTCAATTTCAAAACAAACTGCAGCTGTCAAAATCGCACCAAGAAGCTGTTTGGTTACCATATAGAGTGAAAAATAACCAAACGACTTTGAAAAGGCTTTTAATGTAACTGTTTGGCAATCAAATTATCTCCACAAATGCGTTCTCTAACCGTTCTGCACTAATGGTTGCTTTTATGATATCAGAGTGGCAACGATAATAAAAATTGATATTTTGACTCCGACATGTTGATTTTCTGAGTTTTACTGATTTCATTCTATTTGTCAAAGTGACTTTTCATGACAATTATTCCATATAACTACTGTATTTTAAAAATACTACTCCTGTATTAACATGTAGATGACCATACCAGCATAACATGAGCAAAGTTTTACAATTTGGCTACTTCAATGAAAAAATATATTTTTGTTTTAGCGTAAGTTGCCTGGTAAATATGATGATTTTGGAAAGGGCGCTCGTTTTTTCGGTTTACATTAGCAAATTTCACGATAAATTTTGATGGGCGCCTACATTTGGAGCACCATATAGTGGAAAATTACGCGAATGATTCGGGTACAGAGAATAGAATATTTCCATATTATTATCGAATTGGTTGGTTATGTTTTCACAATGAATTTATCGAGGCTGAATGTAATATATAAATTCCACAATGTTACGATAAAAGTCATCATTAGTGGAGATGGCAGCCTCTGTGACAGAGTGTGCTGGAAGATATAACAACAAATGTCAAATTACTTTTATTCAAACAAGCAAATGGTTTTCAAATCGGTTTCGGTGCAACAATCTTGTTGCTAGTTGATTTTGAATCAGTCTTGAAACAGCTCTTTAATACGCTCTTGCAAACCTTCACTAGGATGGGCCAACTAGCAAAATTCTACTCTTCGGAAGGTTTTGATAGAAGCAATGCGGATAATATTGCCATGACTACGGTTTTATCAGCATTGGTTTATAACAGCCATCAAGTCTTTCATAAAACTTAAAATGTTACTTGGGATGGATATGATGTCCTGTGTTAAAAAATGGAAACCAGAATATCCAAGATGACGATATAAAATCACAGATGTCTGTTCCGGAGGAGTTTTAGGCTCTAAAAACATGCAATATGGATATATTTTATGTGAGGAAGATGTCTGGAGTCCTAAACTGGGGACCAGAATATTCAAGACGGCGGTCTAAAACACAAGATGGCATCTCAAAATTAAAGATGTGTTTGAGGCTTAAAAATCAAATGATATGATTTCTGGTGCCATGAAATGGATTTTTGTTAAACGGATGAAAAAGCGAATAATCAACATGTCACTTGAGATTTGTTGAAATGGATTTTCGAAGGTACGAGAAAGGCGCCACACAGTTGTTCAGATTTGAAAATACCTGGCAAAAGTTGCCAAATCATAGTAGCTGCTGGTTTTAGCCTAAACGAATGTATTGGAACATTATTTAGCTCTCAATTTCATATTTATAACATTTGCATTATTTGTAGATTGTTTCGAACGAAATCTGAACAAAATGGCTGTTAAAATGTATACAATTTGGCTCTATACTTATCACCATGGCGCTAACGTTTTGGCAGCTCTTAGCAACTGCATTCTTCCTTAATCAATTCTGCATACTGAAACGATTATTTGAATGGAATATCGCCTCAGGGAGCAGCGTCGAGCGATTTGTAAGACACTTTGTAGTTGAAATGTAAGAATTTCTCATACCGTAAACTGGGGTATAGTTGATCAGTGGGGTGAACCTGATCACTCAATTACCGCGGATATCGACTTTCAAGGAAGCAACAATTCTATTTCAACCATTCGCAATCCAATGACATAACAATAAAATGGAATGGTAATTTTTCTGAAAGTCGATATTCGTGGGTAATTGAGTGATCAGGTTCACCCCACTGATCAACTACACCCCAGTTTACGGTACGGTAATCAGATATAATGCACGGTCAAAAAATTAAAGCTAAAGTGGGACCACTCAAAAAGGAGTAAATTTTTTTTTCAACGATAGCGCTGGTTCAAGTGTATAAATCTCATCAGTTTAAGTCGTATAATATTCTTGCTGATGATTTCCTATTATACGGCCTAAATTGGTTGAATTTTTGCACTTGGGCCAGCGCTATCGCTGGAAATGCAATTCACTCATTTTTTGAGCTGTTCCAGTAGTTTAGCTCAGTTTTGTGTGAATACCTACTCATTTTAGAGTAACATTTTCTTAGCGTGTGTCAATTTTGAAGCCAAAAATGTTACCTTGTTCTCTTGCTACATTGCAGAGGCCTGATATACACAAAAACTTATGAATCAACTTTTGGAGGCAATCAAATTACTCATAATAACAGACTTTTGTGGTAGTTGAAGTCGTTGGTATTCTCTATCATAAATTCCGCAATTTTTCCATCTGAGGCTATTCAGTGCTGTAACAAGATACAAAATCAATATTTTTAAATTCTTTAAAAGATTTCAACGCTCCTGATATTATAGATGAATGCTAAAAACACTGTAACCCATTAAATACATGTTCAAAAATTGAGTTTCTGCCAGTTTTTCTCGAAATTGGACCTCTGTGCGCCATCACCGCTAGGTGGATTAATAAGGGTGTGTTTTTGAATTTTTACCTTTGTGATGAATTCACCTAAAACTTCATAGAGACGAACCAGCCGAGGGCTGAAAGTCTCTTTAATAAAGATAAAAAAAAAAACCTAAAACTTCAACAGAAATTTACTTTTTTTATAAATGGAAATAGAGTATTGGTGTCTTCAGCAAAATTGCAGAAAAATCATTTCGCCGTTATATTTCTGCACCTCCTTCTGCTTTTTCTTATCAGAATAATACTCCAAGTGCAACAGAGCCTGCTTTTCAACTTTAGATATCCTGAAAAGATTTCTTGGTGAAGTCCTTGGTGTACTTCTTGGTAGTATTACAGGAGGAACTTTGGAGAATTTTTTGGAGGGAACCCAGGATCCTGGCAGAAATTACTACTAGAATGTCTCATGCAATTACGGCCGCTAGCCTATTATTTGTTTTCTCACTCATTCTTTTTGATAAACAGGAGAAAAAGCGGGATGATAGAGGGGGCAACTTCCCCTTCCACTCTTCTCGATCTCGTGTTTGTTTAGAAGAGTGAGAAGCTGAAAACGCTAGTATTTCCAGCAGGTCTTATTTCAAAATTCTTGCTGTGATTCCTTCAGGGATTTCTATGAGGTTTAATACAGCAATGTTCCCAATAATTCCTGTTAAAAATCACGTTGGGATTCCTTCACGAATTCCTGTTGGTATCACTCCAGAAATACTGCTGGGATTTATTTAGACATTTATGCAGGAAATACCTGCTGGGGATCTTCCAGGGTTTCTTAGAAGACTTCTAAGAGCAATTACTGGAGAATACCCAGCTGAAAACGTTTGAGAAACTCCAGCAACAATTTCTGGAGAAATCATAGTATCTGCTGATATTGTAATTCTAAGAGAAATTCCTAAAGAAATCCGTGAAGAAATGTCTGGTGGAATTTCACGTGGAATGTCTATAGAAATTCTTAGAGAAATCTACGGAGGAATGCTTCGAATAATTTGTAAGGAATTCTTGCAGAAACCTTTGAAGCAATTTTAACAACGATATTTAGAGGAATCCCATCAGGAATTTGTGGAGATTTTCCAAGAGAATGTCTCCAAGGATTTTTCTTGGGTTGCCTCGATTAATGCCTGATGGGTTTCTCTAGAAATCCCTGCTGCAATTGCTGAAGGAATATCTTAAATGATTCCTCCAATCATTAGCAACAGTTTTTCCAATGATTTCTCTAAGGATACTTTCAGATATTTCTGTCGAAAGTCCTCCAGAAGTTCCTTCTGTGGTTCCTTCATAGATTTTTCCAATGATTCTTCCAGGAATTCCTGCTGGGATTCCTCCAGAAATGTTTGCAATGATTCTTCCAAGAACTTCCATTGGCAGAAGAAATTCTACCTGGCATTTCTCCAGTGATTGCCAGAAATGTATTACTCCTACTAGGAATCCTACTGGGAAGATTATTTTAAGAAGTATTGCTGGGATTGTCCAGGACTGCTACTGGGACCTCTCTGGCAGGAATCCTTCTTTGTTTTCCACCTGCCGCGAATCCCCCAGGAATTCCTAGAAGACACTCAAGCAAGACTAATAGTTAGAAATGTTCCCGCTGAAAATGCTTGAGAAACCTCATCTAGAATTCCGAAGAAATTCTAGAAGGAGTTCCTGAAGGCATCCCAGCAGTAATTCCTGATATTCATAGATCAATTTTTAGAGGAATTCTTAAAAAAAAACAACACCGAAGGAATTATAGCAGGAATTCCTGGAAGAACTTCAAGAGCATTCCCTTGAGGAATTCCAGGAGGAGTCCTAGGAGGAATTTTTAAAGCAACCACAGCAGGCATCCCTAGAGGAATTCCGAGTGGAATTGTTAGAGAAGGATTTCTAGCAGGTATTACTTGAAGAATCCCAGCAAGATTTTTTAGAGGATTTAAACCACGAATACGTGGAGAAATCACAGTAACATACCAGGAATAATTTCAACAGAAACACTCAAAGGAATCTGAAGAGGATTTCCAGTACGAAGAAAAATTCCTAGAAGAATCCCTGGAGGAACTCTGAAAGAATCTCTGAAAATAAAATCTCTGGGTGAATTTCAGGAAAAATTCTTGGATAAATTCCAAAAGGAACTTCTGTAGGAATCACATGAAGAATTCTTGCAGAAAACCCAGCAAGCATTCTTTGGGAATTTCCAAGATGAAGTTGGGGAGGAATCTTTCGAAAATCCCTGTGAAAATCACAGAAAAAACTTCTTCAGGAATCCCAGTGGATACCCGAGCAGGAGAACATAGCTGAAGAATACCTCAGGTATGGAAAATCGAATACCCACAACCTGAATGAGGTATTAAGAAGCCCTGCATAAGAAGTAAAATACCTAAAAGAATAACTGGTGTGTATTCTGTGCATAACGCGTGAATAATGATATCAATACCTCGATAATAATGGGCATTTTTTTTCTATACAAATAGCGATTTTTCCATAATTGAAGAATACCTCAAGCAGTCCTCAAACCAAACCAATAACACCAAAATAAGTTAGTTTCAATACCTGGGTAACCAACCAATACATTGTCTTGGTATAATATCTGGCTTTGGTATGCTGCAATTATAATTGCACACACAATTGTGTATCAGTTATTCAATCCTGCTCGGGTATCCTAGAGAAATGCCTGACGGAATTCTTAAAAATATCCGCATATAAATGCCAAGAAGAACTCTTGGAGGAGTCTTTGGAAACGTTCTCTTGGAATTCCTCCACAAATGCCTGTTGGGAAATTTTGCTGAGAGGAGTCCTCCAAGTACTATGAATGTGTGTATTCTCTGAAGGAACTGCCTGATGAATCCCAACAGGACTTCTTAGTGGATTTCACTAGAAATTCATGAATGAATCCCAGCAGCATTCCTGGAGCAACCCCAGCAAGAATTCTTGAAGGAATCTCAAGTGGACTTCTAGCAAGAATTACTGGGTTAATTCTTAGAAAAAAAATCTGGAGGAATCCTAGTAACACTCCAGGAATTTCTCCAAATTTCCTCCTGTGATTCCACCAGGAAGTTCTCCAGGAAATCTTTTTGGGATTTCTCTAATTGAGATGCAGACTCTTTTACACTTGGAGCATTTTTTTGGAATTTTTTTTTACAAACACTAGCTAATTTGTTATAGGTTTAAACTTGACTATTTGCTCAATTTTTCAGCGAAAATTTTGAATGTGATTCTGGAGATGTTGCAAAGATGAAGATGAAACAAAAAATAGAACGTACTGAAGAATTGCTGGCAAAGTTTGAAATCTATGAAATTTCTTGAGGTATACATGGATGGTTTTAGGAGTTCCTGCTGGAAACAATGCTCCTAATTTTTAATATTTCCGCGTGAGATGCCGTGAGCAATAAACACAATGATCTCTGTTTAGATAACTACAAGTGGTAGTCGAAATACGCGTATCTGTCAAAGGATCAACATAAAAGGACGGTCTTACAAGATACAAAACTGATTATACTCATTCGAAGATCTTTGTTTAGTTTTTTTAATTAGCCATATTTTTAATTTTTTAGAAATTTCCAATGGAAAGCTTTTTTGACACAATCGTTAATAAAGAAACATTGTTTTGAGCATTTTTTTTGATAAATTTATTGTTCAAATTCATATTCAAATCTTAAAAAAAGTAATGTAACAAATTTGTTGAAGTGGGATTTGATAAAAATGTCTGAAGAATACACTTTTTTTTCTCGCAATGCAAATACGAATTATTCTTGCTAAGTTTATTTACACGATTTAATCCAGCAAACGTATGATTATCAACGGAGTAATTCTACATAAGCTCTTTAGATTATGTAGAATTAGGTTCTAAGTTCTATCGGACTTCACTTATATGTATATCTTGTGTAGCTACCGTTATTATACAATATAAGTAAAAAATAAATAAATGTTAACTGATCAACTAACTCTTTATTCAGAAAACATATTTCGAAAAATAATTCACTGACTTCGATCGCTAACATTCGACTAACATTTCTTTCTCTTTCGTTTTCAGTTACGATGTCAACATTTTTCACCACTAACCGCCATGGTTACAGTGTCCGCTTCTCCCCCTTCAATCCGGACCAGTTCGTGGTGGCATCTAGTCAGTTCTACGGCCTGGCCGGCGGTGGAACCCTCTACTTTCTGGAGCTCGGTCCGGACGGCAACTCGATCGTCGAGAAGCGCACCCACCACTGGACGGACGGGCTGTTTGATGTGGTAGGTTTTGGTAGATGGATTTTAAAGTGCTGAACAGTAATAACTGTGTAATGTGCTAAGGTCAATATGTGTCTATCCTATGATAGGTAATACATTATTGGTGAGCTCATTCCATTTTATTTTCTTCAAGCGACTTCTTTTTTTTATGTAAACAAAATTATGTTTGGCGTATTTCTAGTTGATTCATTCTATTATAATAATTTCGAGATGCAAGAAAATTACTCATCCATAGACCAAGAACAAGTTTCTGTATAAACTGAAGGCTTATAATTCACGTTGAACAAGTCTTCTAGGTATATAGAAAATGTCTGGCATGGTGAATTTCTGACAACGCTGAACGTAAAATTCCTGCATTTTCTCTTTTAGACATGGTCCGAATCGAACCAGGAGATTGTGGTATCCGGTTCCGGCGACGGAAGCGTCCAGCTGTGGAACACCAGCTTGAGTGCCAACAACGGGCCACCGCAAATGGTCTACCGAGAGCATAAGAAGGAAATCTACAGCGTTGACTGGAGCAAGGTGCCATACGAACAGTTGTTCATCAGTGCCAGCTGGGACAGCACGGTGAAGATTTGGGATCCTATCAGGAACCATTCGCTCAGTACCTACATTGGGCACACGCAGCTAGTCTACAATGCAGTGTTTGCGTCGCATATCCCGAACACATTTGCCAGCGTCAGCGGCGACGGGATGCTGAAGATCTGGGACATTTTGTGCTATGATTTGCCGATCGCTAGCATCAAGGCTCATGAGGGGGAGGTAAACGAGCTAAAAAATAAGGAACACATTGAAGTTTGTTACCAACTGGAATTGTTCGTTACAGGTCCTAACCGTGGATTGGTGCAAGCACGACTCTAACGTTCTGGCGACCGGTGCTTCGGATGGTCTCATTCGGATATGGGATCTGCGCAACTTCGGCATCCCTATTGCCGAACTGAAGGGTAACGAGTTTGCCGTAAGGAAAGTACAATTTTCACCGCATAATCTGTCGGTGTTGGCCAGCGTGGGCTATGATTTCACTACCAGGTAAGATAATACTGAGAAACTGTTCTAAGAAAGTGTTTGTTTAGTCGGTAAAGCCTCTGGTTGAGGACGACGCACCTTCTGCTTGGTTGTATTTGAGCTGGTAGATGGCATCTTTAACTTCTCTCAGCGTCATACTTAGTCATTCATGTCCTCTGTTTCACTGATGTAGTAGTTTTCTCAGTTGCCTTGATCTTCAGTATTCATTGAGATGCTGCTTCCATCTTTCAATCACCTCACGTTCATCTGTCAAGAGGCTCTCGTCCTCATTCCTGCACAGTTCACAGAGGTCGCATTACCGAACTCTTCTAGGGACTCCATCTATCCTCCAAACCTTATTTACATATTGTTTCTCTAGGCAATTTCAATAATCCTTGTTTCCCTTACAGAATCTGGGACTTCAAGAAAACCAACGAGGCTATCGAAACGATCAAGCACCACTCGGAGTTTACCTACGGGCTGGATTGGAACCGAAGGCGACCGAACCAGCTGGCGGACTGCGGTTGGGATTCTTTGGTGCACGTTTTCAAACCGGACTGTTTGGCTGATAAAATCTAAAAAAAAAAAAAGGAAAACAAAAACACAAAAGAGAAGCGAAATTCACTCAGCCACCCACGCGAGCAACGGTTTAAACAAAATTCGAAAAAAATCGGGAAAGCGACAAAACAGTAAACCAAATTGTGATTTAGGATGTAAGTAGTCTAAAAGGAACAACAATTGGACAAATTTTAGGCGGAAAAGGTCAAAAATTAATTTTCGGGCCAGAAGTACATAATTGTATTATACACTCAAAACAGAAGATAAAAAAAGAAAACTATCGGCTATCGTTAAGTGGGAAAAAATATAGATGTTTCGGTCACTTGGTGTAATGTAAAAATGGAATAGATTTGTGGGAAAATGGGTTAGTGATGGAAATGGAAAACGAATATATATGCCAAAAAATAGTCATATAGGAGATCATTCGAGTCATTTTAAGTTAAGGGCGATGGTTTATATTAAACTGTAAGATTGTTTTCTATTATATTTATTTGTATGTACGATACAGAGTACTAAATAGTTTTGTACAGAAAAAAGTGTCAAAATTAGAGAAAATTAGATATTTTTTGGCTAAAAATAAAATAAATTGTTTCAGACCATAACCCAAAATAGCTTCTGTTGTTCAGTGTCTTGTAAAATCTTAAAAGTATAGTTTGAATAAAGCACAATATTTCACATGTTTCGGGAAGTTTTTGTTTATTTTTCTACCTTCGACTGATGACAATAATCCAGAGGCACCTCCAAAATAGAATTTCTATATTTTGTAGAGCTAAAACCTATGACAGTAACTGAAGGAGGAAAGTATGAAAAGTTCTTAACGCAAAGGAAAAGAAGACAAATATATATATTTTTTTAATATTCAAGGCCACGGTTATTGGAATCCAAAGATAGCAGCCAAAATGCCTTGCAAGTCATTTCAACTTTTAAGAGCACAAATCTGGTTGTACAGCAGGCCAACAAATCAGAAAATACCTACTACTTGTTGCTTACTCACTCGCAACGAATGTTGATTTACATTATTTATCCAGCTTTGTTCGATGGATGCTCACAAAAACGTAAGGCTAAATCAAGGGTGCTTTCACTCACCTGGCAATTGTTGAACTCATTTGTAAAGCTGAAATAACATTTAATAACAACCCGTTGATCACGCTTGTAGATCTTAAGGTCTATATTCACAAGAGTTCTTGAGCACCTTGTACATTTTTTTAGTAATCAGCATTCTACAGGAATATTTTCCATGAACATGTAGGTACAGAGAACAGACATCGAAGTCCTGGTCCAAAACTGTGTAAAGAATTTAACCACAGACAAACAGACGTAACACTTGCGGAATTTCCATCGACCACGCTTTTAACGATCATTTTAAATTTTCATAGTTGTGGCCTTCACAACCAGAGGCGCGCGCATCGTTTTTCTATGCGTTTGACGTTTCACACTAGCACCTTCTGTTGACGATATTGCACAACGCAGTGATTCGTGCAACTTTCCCACCAGGTGATGGTAGTGTGAACTGGGCGATGGATTTCCATGAAAATCGTTCAAGGTGTTACGTCTGTTTGTCTGTGATGTTAGTTTTGAACTTTAAGTCATGTCAAGGAAAACAATTTTTAAAAATTTTAATAAAATTTTATTTTTTACATAATTGTATGTTCTCGTTGTTTCTTGTTTTTAAGTCTTCAAAATCTAAATTCAAGAGAAGTTTCTATAAAAATGAAAACAGAGTGAAATTTACCCTTTTTCCTATACGTTTCGATTTGGAAAAAAGGGTAAAATTTATCCGCTGGTTTGACGTGCGAGGCCTGTACTCTTTAAAGAGTACAGGCCTTTTACTCTTTTTATGAGTTCACCTAGTTACTCTCAAAGAGAGTACATTTCTACCCTTTAAAGAGTAGTTTGGTTTCTCAGTGTATATTCTTTGGAGTTCTTGGGCACAGGGATGGGAACACTCACTTGCGAAGAGTCACACTCACTTGCTGTTTTCTCAGCTCAGAAGCGGGCTATCAAGAAACGATGTATGGACGACTTGTGCCTTTTGGTTTTGTCTAAAAGTTTGCCGAACAAAGTATGGGTCGCACACGCATATCGAAGGCGTGAGGGAGCTGCGAAGGCAACTCTCCACGAGGTGAATGTAAGTTACACTCACCTCGTGGAGAGTCGTTTTCGCTGCTCTGTCACGACTTAGGTATGGGTTTGCGACCCGTACTCTATTCGACAAACTTTTAGACAAAACCACAAGCTACAAGTCGTCCATACATCGTTTCTTGATAGCACGCTTCTGAGCTGAGAAAACAGCAAGTGAGTGTAACTCTTCGCAAGTGAGTGTTCCCATCCCTGCTTGGGCACATTGATCATTTTTTTAGTGATCAGCTTCTACAGGAATATTTTCCATGAACATGTAGGGTGTTCTATCGTATTAGTAATAAAAATACGAACCCATTAGGTAATCACGCTCTACTATGCACCTGTAGGATGATGTTACACCGCATTACTAATGTAACAACAATCCATTGATCAATCTTTGCTTACGGATGCTCTTGGATGACCTAAGGCATGTTTGGAGATTTTTGCGTGACATAATAAAATTTTGTGTATCACCCCTAACCCATTGATTACACTTATAGATCCTACACACTTAATTTAATTTGCCGAGGCCGGCAAAATAAATCGCCGAGAATCCAACAGCTGAGCGCTCGGTAAAAATCTCGGTAAAAGTTCAAATTGCCGACTAACCTGCAAACATGACAAACATCAACTGTCAAACTTTGACGAGTGGTTCGGTAATACATTGCCGAAAACTTCGGCATACATTATTACCGAAATTCAGTAAATGTTTATTTTCTTTCATGCTTATTGATATATCAATTGATATTGATATCTTATAAGAGGAAGTAAAATAAAACGAAAATGATAAATACGCTAACAATTTTATTCATGCATGCAAATAACCAACAAATAACGCAAAAAAATGCCTACTCCGGAATACAATTTTACACTTCTCCCGGGGTCACTTTCTCCTATTCCTCGCACGCTCGCCACGGATGTTCCGGACCAGATGGATGTCCTTCGGCTGACGCTCTCGGCGTGGATCGTGCACAGATGGCGTCCTCGAACAATCCGATACGCTTCGCAGGCTTCCTGCAGGGCAGCAACAGTGGCACATTCGAAGAGCAGATCCGCCTTAGAAATCACGTACCCAGCGCCTTGCCCAACACTGGAACGACAGCGGACTGTTGGTAGCGACGGATTTTTCGCAGAGCTACCATTCCCGGCCGGTGAAGATGCGGCTTCTTTACTCTGCCGGTCGAGGGAGCACTTTTTCGGGCGGCCTTTGTGGGCAGCTACCATTTTCCGGTGAATTTACGGGCACTTTGTTTGGTATAGTCCGCACTGCTAGCTTTGCTGGTTTTCTAGCTTCTGCTGGCAGCAAACAAACTGGTACCTTTTTGGAGCGAGAATCCGGCACTGTTTCAGCAGCGCTCCATCCAAAACAACGAACTGAAAAGAAAATTAAGAGAGGCATTAGTAAATTAATGAATGTTAATAGCAGAATCATACACATCGTTAGCAAAAAGCGAGTTCAATTGCTTTACTTACGAAAATCATTCCAGCTTCAAAAAATCCTTCTTCCTTTTTTTTCGAAGATGGCACCCGGTAACATGTTTCGTTTTGACTTTTGACAGATGCGCTTTACCGAAATTCAGCAATATGATTAGATTACCGATTGCTGTGGCAAAAAAGTTTGCCGATAATCAGTAATGAACGTAAATTACCGAATTTCGTTACTTTTGACAAGTTATTTTTTATGAACTGTCAAATTTTAACGACATTTCAGTTAAAATAATCTTTACCGATTGAGTTCGTTATTCACTTTTACCGAGATGAAATTTGGAGTTTAAGTGTGTAACACACTTAATTTAATTTGCCGAGGCCGGCAAAATAAATCGCCGAGAATCCAACAGCTGAGCGCTCGGTAAAAATCTCGGTAAAAGTTCAAATTGCCGACTAACCTGCAAACATGACAAACATCAACTGTCAAACTTTGACGAGTGGTTCGGTAATACATTGCCGAAAACTTCGGCATACATTATTACCGAAATTCAGTAAATGTTTATTTTCTTTCATGCTTATTGATATATCAATTGATATTGATATCTTATAAGAGGAAGTAAAATAAAACGAAAATGATAAATACGCTAACAATTTTATTCATGCATGCAAATAACCAACAAATAACGCAAAAAAATGCCTACTCCGGAATACAATTTTACACTTCTCCCGGGGTCACTTTCTCCTATTCCTCGCACGCTCGCCACGGATGTTCCGGACCAGATGGATGTCCTTCGGCTGACGCTCTCGGCGTGGATCGTGCACAGATGGCGTCCTCGAACAATCCGATACGCTTCGCAGGCTTCCTGCAGGGCAGCAACAGTGGCACATTCGAAGAGCAGATCCGCCTTAGAAATCACGTACCCAGCGCCTTGCCCAACACTGGAACGACAGCGGACTGTTGGTAGCGACGGATTTTTCGCAGAGCTACCATTCCCGGCCGGTGAAGATGCGGCTTCTTTACTCTGCCGGTCGAGGGAGCACTTTTTCGGGCGGCCTTTGTGGGCAGCTACCATTTTCCGGTGAATTTACGGGCACTTTGTTTGGTATAGTCCGCACTGCTAGCTTTGCTGGTTTTCTAGCTTCTGCTGGCAGCAAACAAACTGGTACCTTTTTGGAGCGAGAATCCGGCACTGTTTCAGCAGCGCTCCATCCAAAACAACGAACTGAAAAGAAAATTAAGAGAGGCATTAGTAAATTAATGAATGTTAATAGCAGAATCATACACATCGTTAGCAAAAAGCGAGTTCAATTGCTTTACTTACGAAAATCATTCCAGCTTCAAAAAATCCTTCTTCCTTTTTTTTCGAAGATGGCACCCGGTAACATGTTTCGTTTTGACTTTTGACAGATGCGCTTTACCGAAATTCAGCAATATGATTAGATTACCGATTGCTGTGGCAAAAAAGTTTGCCGATAATCAGTAATGAACGTAAATTACCGAATTTCGTTACTTTTGACAAGTTATTTTTTATGAACTGTCAAATTTTAACGACATTTCAGTTAAAATAATCTTTACCGATTGAGTTCGTTATTCACTTTTACCGAGATGAAATTTGGAGTTTAAGTGTGAAGGTCTTTGCTCGCTGAAATTCTTGGAGGATCTCGACCATCTTTGAAAATTATTAAAATACTTCTTTACAGAATTATGCTCCATGGAGCTTTAGGAAGTTACACCGCATCAGTAATGTAATACCAATACATTCGTTATGCTTGTAGATCTTGAGGCCTTTATTCACGGAAGTCCTTGGATGGCCTACAACATCTTTGGAAAGTAGTTATTTACTGAAACATGTTCCATGGACCTGTATGATGTTACAGATCATCAGTAATGTAACAATAACCCATTAATTACGCTCATATGTCTTATAGTATTTACTCGCGGAAGTTCTTTGATGATCTAGACAATCTTTGAAACATATTTCTCTGCAGAACTGTATTTGATGCACCTGCAGGAAACCCAGCAAACGTGGGAATGTTATGCGAATAGGGCCAGTAGGATGGTACATCGCACCAGTAATGTAACAACACTCTATTGATCACGCTTGTTGTAGATCTGCAGGCCTTTCAGGTATCAGAAGGCCGGCTCCAGAGGCACGTTATCCTCCATTTTGGGGCATTTGTGCTATCACCATACATATAGGGGATAGACAAAATGATCGGGACAGGTAAAATTTTCCATTCTCAATTTTTTTTCCAAGTAGCTGTAACTTTTCGAAAAGTGCTTCAAATATTCAAATTTTTACTGTAAGTTGACCAACTAGTTGTGTATCAGTGGACAACTTTGGATAAAGATCGGACTATTCTGCACGAAGGTAAATAGATTCTAGAAAAAGGTAAAATTGTCCGATAGCCAACTTTAAGCTATTCTTTATTACACCAACGAACCTAACCTCAAAATGACTGACAATTCTCACGTCGTTTTGACAGATGTACCATGAGCATGAAAAGGACGACAATGCATTGAGCGAAACCATATAGGTTGTAATGTAAGCTAATTTACAACATTTGAATAATCCCGCCCTTGTTTAACCTTGTATAAGCATCAAGAAACATTCGAAGACATTAGGCTCTAATGTTACATTAAAAAGTAACGTCATGTAATGTAAACCGATGTTCTCTTAAACATCCAGATACATCTAAAAACGTTAGACTCTAATGTTACGTTATGAGCTAATGTCGTACTGATGTTTGTGGAGTCGTCCGTTGGGAGCCGAGCAATCCAGTTCCGTCGATTACGCGCGTCCTAAACTGTTCGCCGCACATCACCGCCGTTCGTTCCTAATTCCTGCACCTAATTGCCTCCCACTTGTTGTTGTTGTTGTTTTGTTTGACAGCCCAATATAAGGCATTTTATGAGACGTTTCAAATCAGCTGTTTTTTGAATGTTTACCAGCTTTGAAGTCCAACCGGTGGGCCCATTTATTTACATTTTTGCTAGCATAACATGTGGTACAGGCCCATTCAATAAATGGGGTTCATTTATCTGCAAAAATGCGTCAATCCACCCACTATAATTAATATCCGTAGACTGTGGTGATGTTTTTTTCATCTGCTAGTGACATCATGCAGCTCGGGGGATTGATACATGCCACATTAGGAACCGAAACATCTCTGCCAGCAAAAATCTGATTGGCGCTCACCACATATTAAGCTACTTTTCGCGAAAACAAAAACATCAAATGTAAACAATAACAATGAGCGGCCCACTGGTAGAACGTCTCGTAAAATAGCTTATAGTTGGATTCTGTATTGCCACACTGAAACGAATACTCCTACACGGTAAAAAATCTGCACGCTGATAGAAACTGATTGGCACTTGGATTCGCACTACTGTTCAATACATTTGATATCAATTGAATATCAGTTGAAAAAGAATGTCCAATGCCTCTTCAATATTAATAAAACTTCACTTCAATTCGTTGTTGAGGATGTTTTGATTACCAAACAAGTATTTAAAAAAAAAGTATGCCCCCGCACCAAGATTCGATACCAGGACCTTGAGAATCATGATCATATGTTCTACCACTGCACTACTTCACATCTGCTAGAGAGATGCGAATCAAAGCAAAACACTTTCTACCACCTGTCATCTATATTTAATTTCATGGCCAATGCACTCATTATCAAATCAACAGTTTTTCACTTTGGACCGTACTGCTTTTTACAGTGGTGCAAATCGAAGTGATTTTTAGTTGATTTCCCCGGTGGGTTTGTTTTGGTTCTCAAGTCAACACTGACAGCTTTGCGAATTCAAGGGAAAAGCATTTCCGATCATGTTGATTGGGATGTTGAGTAGTTGAGGGATTTTTCCCTTGAATCGAGCGTGTAGAATTTTTACCGTGTAGTATATATCTCTACATTCCTTCCCTACTCGAAAAAAAAAGTTCAGAGAAAAAAATCTTCCTGCATCAGCAAATGTACAAAATCGTCATGGATGGTCGCCAGTACATCAACTTCATTTGATGTTCATGTCTTCCACAATAAATGTGGAAATTAGCTAAGGATTAATCGAGCAGATGATACCTAAACGACCTCGTAAACGACTAAATGCCACCGCACAAATTTCAGAAATATAATCGAATACATTCACTATAAAATGTTTTTACTCTCAACCAAAGTATTTCCTTTTCTATGAATTTCCAGATTGCTTGTAATATCTCCTCTCTCAAATTTGAAAGCGTGTAACCTTCCTATTATCATTTCTCAAAAGTTTCATAATAATTTTCCATAAAAAACTACATCTTATTAAATGAGAGGCTCCACAGACTGAATGAACACTAACATTAAACAACGGATCACAAAATACCCACTGAACTAGTGGAGGATTTCCTGTGTGCTAACCGCTCGGCCACAAAGTCCGTAATACATTTGTTGCTGTTCTTCACCTGGAGTTCACAAAATGATGTATTATCACCGCAGTACCTAATAGGAGTTGCGATTTTAATCGCATGCACAGTTGCAGTTGCGAAGAAAATTTCAATCAATTGTTTGTATTGCCCATCAGTTAATAACTAAGACCTACAATATGTATTAATCCGATATCCGATATCGAGTTGCGACACTTCGAATTAGGTGAGTGCACGTTAGCCGCTGTGAAGTCGTGTGCGATATTCAACTGTAACAATAATTAATTTGGGCCGTGTTTAAATGGGTGTACATACATATCACAATATAAGCGCAAATTATTATTCAAATTATTGTTGTCTACATTTCCGATATCAGTACGTATGAAATTATATATGAATGACACTGATAATTGTTCTAATCAATCAGCTACTGTTATGGATACCCAGAAAACTGCCCATTAAAGAACTAAAGCAGTTTTCGAACTAGCATTAAACAGCATTGCAAAAGTATTGGCGACCTTTTACACTAACCACTGAAACTTATTCCTTCATTATAATGTTAAGTAACAACTTTTAAACAAAAAATACACCTCAAACAGCAAAAGCTATGGAAAGCATGATGCAATTGTTAATTCACAACGTTTGATCAAAGCAGTCGCCCCACTTCTCGTATTACGTTTTTCAATTTTCAGTAACACACTTCTTCATTCTATCATATTAACATGCAACGGTTTGTAAATCCATATGTTTCACGTTCTTCTAATCATTCTCACGATTTTATGTTTCATCTAAGACTTCACCAATCTGTGTTTAATGTACATTGAACGTAGAACTCGTTTCCGTGAAACTCGGCAAGAATGAGAATACACATCACAACGAAAGACTCCGACTACGACGTTCAGAGATCCTCTACTTTGAGAACATCTTCAATATGGGTGAGGAACTGACCCTCGTTTAGACTTTTCAATTTTTCAGTGGCATCACTCCAATCTAGAAAAATGATTCTCTGTAAGGATAAAATCTACGTTGTCTTTTGTCCACAATTATCATAATGGTAGTGTACAACCTTTGAGGTTAACTAGAGACCCGTGCTTGTTATAAATTAGATTCTCACTCTAAGCATCGTATTTCGAAGTCTATCATTAGCCATCAGAAACCCATCTTTAAAAACAATGATTACCGCTCAGCCAATCGGAAAAGGTTTGCACAAAATCTCTACAACAGTGTAAGTGACCCGCTTGAGCCTTCAAAATGGGCTATGAACAAAACGTGTTAATTTGTACACTAATTACATTTTTTTAGCAAACTAAGTGCAACAAAACCGTAGTGGTGCTCTGCCCATCTAATAAGTCATTGATCATTAGTGTTTACTTCAGGAACCACGAATATGAGCCTTTCTGCTTCTACTTCATCTCTACCCAATTGCCATTATTGTTCAGTAAAACGTCCTTCTATAAATCAATATCATCATCAACAATGCTGTCGTTTTGTATAATGCCTCCTTAGCTCATTCCAAACTCACCGGATACTTGTTTCATAGTTTGACACTCTGATACAAGGGAAAGTCAGGGTCTCAAAATGTACAGAATCCTCTTTCCGGGTCCGGGACATTTTCTACCCGGGTCATGCGGGTGAATGAATACAAATTCAGCTTTAAAATATCATCAATCTTTTGCGACGATACGTCACAGACTCAAACCTTTTCGAAAAATTCAACTATTTCTCCACTGTACAATATTTGGCTTCTCTTGTTTCTCCAAATATACCCTACTTTGAGGTCACTGTCAAGTATTATTTCTCCAAACACTATTTCTCAAGAATTCCAACCTACATATCTCAAAGAAACTGTACTCATTTGGTCTCTTACTGGTCTGTCTTCAAGACTGCGTTGTATTCTCCCATCTAGTATTATTCAGATTCGCAATTAGCAAAGTGCTTTGGAATAAAACGGACTCGTCTTTCACAACCCGAATCGAATTCTTCCGGAATCGAGTTTCGTTTTCCTCCTGGCGCTTCGGTACGAAACCGGACTCGCTTCTTCTTCTTCCTGGCGCTTCGGTACGGAACCGGACTCGCATCTTTTTATTCTGGCGCTTCGGTATAAAACCGGACTCGCTTCGTATTCTTCCTGGCGCTTCGGTACGTAACCGGACTCGCATTTTTTATTCTGGCGCTTCGGTACAAAACCGGACTCGCTTCTTCTTCTTCCTGGCGCTTCGGTACGAAACCGGACTCGCTTCTTCTTCTTCCTGGCGCTTCGGTACGGAACCGGACTCGCATCTTTTTATTCTGGCGCTTCGGTACGAAACCGGACTCGCTGCTTCTTCTTCCTGGCGCTTCGGTACGAAACCGGACTCGCTTCTTCTTCTTCCTGGCGCTTCGGTACGGAACCGGACTCGCATCTTTTTATACTGGCGCTTCGGTATACAACCGGACTCGCTTCTTTTCACTGGCGCTTCGGAACACGTCCGGACTCGCTTCCTCACGGCACTTCGGAATTTCTGTACTTGCCTAATGTTTACTGCTACCGTTTCGCAACTTCCCGAACTCGCTTTCTTCTTTAGTGTGTGAGCCTCCAAAATTTCGGAATTCACTCATTTAGGCGCTGCGGTACAAATTCGGACTCGCCCCTTTTTGCGGCACTACGGATGAAACCGGACTTTCCTTCCTCTCTTGCCCCGCGGAATAAACAATGGTTACTCCACTTGTTTTGGTAGTTTTTTTTCCCCATTCACCACTAATTTTCCTCTTCCTCTCACCAGCAAAAATCAGAATCGCATTGAAAAAGATACCTACCGGCTGTGCCAAATTGTGGAGTCGTCCGTTGGGAACCGAGCAATCCAGTTCCGTCGATTACGCGCGTCCTAAACTGTTCGCCGCACATCACCGCCGTTCGTTCCTAATTCCTGCACCTAATTGCCTCCCACTTGTTGTTGTTGTTGTTTTGTTTGACAGCCCAATATAGTTGGATTCTGTATTGCCACACTGAAACGAATACTCCTAGTATATATCTCTACAATGTTGAACGCTTTACTCTTTAAAAATCAAGGACATTAGATTCAGATGTTCCCTGATGTCTCCTACATCAGGATTACATTGCGTTTTAGATGTTTTTATGCAAGGTAGCATACATCAGGAAATCAAATGTTTTTGATGTCATGAACAATACCCAGAACATCACAATCTGATGTTTTCAGACATTTCTTGATGTGCAAAAACATTAAATTTTAATGTTTACAGAATGTGCAAAAACATAAGACTTAAACTTTTTCTTATGTATGTTGATGTATCTAGTTCTTGGAGAACCTAGTTCTTTACAGAACATTAGTGTACTGGCACGTCTGATTCCGCAGATTTTTAACACTCGATAATCGAAATTTATGGTTTTTTAGCACCTAACATTCTGTTGAATTCGTTAACTCGTTTACCGAATTTCAGCACGAGCTAAGTTTATGAGCTGTAATCCTAGAGTTTCAAAACGTGTTTTCTTGCGGTGTACTTTCTATCAACTTCTTAAACCAACCGCCAGAGTAATTGTTGTACGAGCAATGTGTTTGCAGAAACGACCGAGAGATGTCGCTGCCGGGGATTTTTTAGAAGCGGTTGCCAGTTTCATGGATGTAGTGGTACATTCAAACATTGTGTCGATTGGTTCGATATGTTTGGATGTGATAATCAAGTTTTCTCTCCACTTATTCACATGAATTCTTATATTGTTGCAACTTTAAATGAAGTAATCACGGTAGGGCATCGCTTTAAAAGCAATGTTGATTATCAAAACCGGTGCTTTAGTATTTTTTGTCATGAACAGCCATAAAAATTGTAGGGAACACTGGCCCGGTCCGTCGGCCTGAGCAGAGCTGCCATATACAGGGTTGTATACGAAAAAAAAATTTGGCACCCCCTCGTTTTTTTTTTAAACCGCAAGGCAATGGAACAAGTTTGTTAACTCGAAAAATAGTATATTTTTGGAACTATTTTTTAAGCTTTCAGTCCTAGTAAAATACTTTGAGGTAGCAAAATAAACGAGGGGGTGCCAACTTTTTACGTGTACGGAATACAGGTAATACCCCAGACAGACATGTGATACGAGTGTGATTCCTGTACAACGGTACGCAGTGTCAAGAAAATTCTAACAAGACTGACTTGAACTGAGAGAATTTTCAGTATGGCACTCATTTCAAGCGCAATTGGCTTTCAAGGGCAAAACAAAACATACTGTTACCCATCTTTGTTTCGGTAACGCAACTACCGAACTGATGATGTTTACCTTTTTGTACATACCTATCAACATAATCTGTTGGGGGAATTATTTTATTTTTCCTACTTACAACCCACATCCGACAATTTTTTAAGTGGGAATGGTAGAACTTTCAATTCCCTCGGTCGCTCGTACATTAGTTTTGCATTTTGTTCCACCATTTCCGTGAAAAATGAGATCCGGCTTGTGCAAGTGAGGAGTTGAGGTTAGAATTGTAGGATATTCTAGGTTAGATTTGCTATAGGTGAATTCGGATGACCCCCAATTGTAGAGGCGCTAAGTGAGATAAGGTGAAAATCGTTTGTTTACATCAAAAATTCAATTTTTCGTTTTCAAAATTAACTCATATTTTGCCTTGGTGGTTGCTATTTTCCATTGGTAATGGCTTCTATTATCATCAATCTCGATGCCCACGGCGACAGACACCGGATTGACCAGCTAACAAAAAATCCGGAAGATTGCCCGTCGGAGGCATAGCAAGAGCTCCTCAAATTAATCACATAAGTTGTTCGTAAGTACCTACCGGATCTAAGCGCATCTGAAAGAGAATTAGATTTTCTTTTCAAAAAGTGTTCGTTTGTTTCTCTACGATGCGGAATTCGATATGAAAAAGTGAAAAAAGTGCAGTTTGCCTATGCTGCGCAATGGCAAATTTTGGCGGAGCCCCTTTTTTCATAGATTTCTCATTCCTGCCACCAGATGCGGAGGGATCGTTAGCTTCCGTTGGAGTTGCCTATCCACTTCGCCTGAACGATTTTCAGACCCAGAAATATCGTACTTCTAATTAGTTTTCACTGCCGTAAAAAATACTGTTATGCTCAGAATAAACAGTTATACCTTCGGATCACATTCATTTACTCGTAAATCTCAATCTGACTGTAAAAATAATGAATTTCTTTCCAATGTTTTGAAACCCCGAACGAATTTGACATTGCTTTCGGGAAGCATCATCACGACGACGACAACACTCCCAAGCGGTCGAATCGTCGTTTTGGGGGCGAATTGTACAGTGATTCTTGTATCACATGTCGGGAGTAATTCGCGAAAAGGGCGTAACTAACAAAACAATAACAATGCGAAAACAACAACCGAATTTTGCTGATCAAATTTCAATTCCTATTTAGAAGTAATACAGAATAATTCAACTTAAATAAGGTTAATTGATACAGTTCTGACATAGTTTCTTGTTTTTCTAAGAACACTGCACGAATTTGATATTTTTTGCACTAAAAATTGCATTTATATAATTACGCCTGAATTGATACCTGAGAATGCTAATTTCGCCCAATACTATGCGCCTCGAATCGATATCATTTTCAGAATCGCCTTTTACTAATCGCCTTGTTTATGATTTTGACAGAATTTCGCCATTTGCTTTCGCCGTGTTTACGTTTTGATTTCAGTTTCGCCTTCTACTATCGCCGTGTTTACGTGTTGATTTCAGTTTCGCCTTTCACTTTCGTAAACAAAACACCAAACAAAACAAAGGAGTAGAAGGCGTAATTATTGTTTTTGTTCGTTTGGAATAGAATGGAATTACGCCTTTCACTCAATCAGTGATTTTCAATAGTTAGAAAAGTGATATCAAGGAAACTTTGTGAGCATTTAGAAGACAAATCTAGCATGTTTTCACTCCTGCAATTACTCAAATTGTGTACATTTTGTTGGTTACGGCTTTTTCGCTAATTATTACGGAATGTGTGTCATAAGTATAATGTGGCAGCTCTGGGCCTGAGTAACGATTCGGGCACTGTAAACTACACGCTCGTTTGTTTACGTTTTGTCTGTCACCGGTGCTGCTGCTGATGTTTACTTGTTTACGTTTTCTCCGTGCGTTCTGCAGTTTTCTTCGGTGCAGCAGCAGCGATCTGCTGTTGGTGCGTTCGGTCGGAACCGGTGAATTGTAATTTCGGGCGGATAAATCGCGTGTTATCGTCGCGAAGTTAGGTGAAAGTGAATAAAAGATAGTGCTTATCAGTGCTTCATTGCAGTTGCTGATCCGTGTCAAGGTAGGATATCAAATTTCCATTCCTCCGCAGAAAGGAATCAACATCGTTGGTTATGATGTGATAATGTAAACAAAATGATTCGCGTTAACTTGTGAATGCTAGTTCAGTGCGTTTATTATAAAAATCAGTTATCTTGAGGAATGTATGCTAAATATGGTGCTTAAATCATTACATCAAGCTACACACTTTTGAGGCACGATCTTCTGGTCGTATTTCCTGGTCATCCTTCGAGTATTTCTTGTCTGAAATTAGGAAAGACTTCAATCACACACTCAAAGGTAAGGAAGTTATTCAACTTACCATCATTTAAAACCGTCCCAGCGTTGCGACAACTCACATCCATACTTTTTGCTTTTAGACCCCGAAGGAACTGTTTCATCCTAGTGCGCGAGGCGGTGCTTCCTTGACTGCTTTTGCTCTCAACGCTCAGCTTCCGGTCTTCATCCTGGTTGTTGTTCGGATCATTGCTACCCGATGGATGCTTTTCACCCTTGGCCTTTGCCGGAGTATAAGGTTGGGTCATTTCGTCTTCATCATTGAAGGTCGATTGGGACGAGATGCTTCCATTCTCGTCGTCACTGTAGTCTATCAGCTGGCTAATGTTCGGTGTGGGGGTTTTCGCTTGCAGCAAATTGTCCCGCATGATTTCACTGTGCGACGCATATTTCGGATCCAAGCGATTTTTCTCGTTCATCATATGCTCCCCAAGGGTATTTTGGTCCTCCGAAACGACCACCATTGAAGTTATATCCACTCCGTTGTCGATAAAGCGTACCTTCGCCTCGCCGGTTTCGATTTGGATGCATTCGTCTTTGGACAGTTCCTGTGCGATCCGTTCGTGACGTAATCTCCTCTTTTCCTCTCGAATGAATTCATCGTTCAGCTCGATTCGTGGCGGTGGCATTGGTGTTCCATTACGGACCTTTTGCTCTTCGTTGCAGATCGCTGCTTCGATAGTTTCCACAGCTTCGCAGAAATCAATCTCGATCATTGGTGTTTCGATCTGCCTGGGGAAAGCTAGCACCAAGGAGTGTTCCAGTCCACTAGCGACACTGGCGACGTGAAAATCTTTGAATTTAACAAGCTCTCGAAAGTGATCCGAAGGTGTGAAAGGACTATCATCGTCGTAAGATGTCAGCAAGCGGCCTTGATTGGTTGCAAATGACGTGAAATGGTCAGCTGATGCTATTTGAGTGATGCATTCATTATCGTTGAGAAACTGATCAAATTGATCCATTCGATTGAATTGGAGGTCATCGATCTTTTGAACACGATTGCAACGGTATACATGGTTTCCTTCCAGTAAAAGATAAACCAAATCATTTTTTGTTATTTGCATAGACGTGACTTTACGCGGAAGCTGAACCGTAGACAGTTCCTTTACCACCGGAATCGTAATCTTCTGAAACTTTCCACTCAAGTACAGCTTGTTCGACTCGGAAACCATCAACGTACAGTAGTTCCCACATTCCACCAGTATCACGCGTTCCTCCACCCCAACACGATCTGGTCTGGTCAGAATTTTCAACGAATCGACTCCGCCCAATTGTTGGTGGCTATTATGGCCCCAACCAAAACAATTCCCAGCACTGCTCAGAGCAACGAAGTGGCAAAATCCTGCCGCAATCGCCACCAGCAACTCGTCTTCCTTTTCCAAACATTCAGCGAATTCGGTTAACTGCACGGGGAGGTTGGTATACTCGCTGTTGTCCTGACAGCATTTTCGTAGACTGTCCACCTCATAGAGGGATGCCACCTTCGCGTTGAATGGGAACACGTTTTTGCCGCTGTAGAAGACTTTGCCGTCCTCTGGAATGAAAACAAGGAAACATTGCGTAAAATTAATATTTAGTTTGCAATATTTAGTTATCTTCCAGCTCAAGCAGTTTAACATAATTCAGAAATCATTGTAGGATTATCAGTGTTCGAGATAAAGGTCGATTAAAGCCCCATAGCCCATGGAGTTATTCGAAGTATTTCTGCAGGAAAATCTCCCAGAAAATTTTACTAGAAATTATTCGAAAATTATTCAAGGAAATGCTTAAACATTGTGTACAAAAGCCTTTGGGAGTCCTTTGCTCCTTCAATAATTCGTCTGAAAATTACTGCAGTCATGAATTTCTTCACATTTTTTTTTCTCGGGATTCCTACAGAAATTCTTGCAGGAATTCGCTAAGAAAACTCTCCTGAGATTCCCTGAGGAATCCCTCATGAGATTGCATCCGGGATTCCTCATGGGATTTCTTCAGAAACTCCCCTAAGAATTCCTCCAGGGTTTTCCCGGGAATTTCTTCTATGATTCTTTCAGGTAAAACTTACGGGATTATTTTTAAAATGCCAAGCACTTTTTTTTGAATTCCTTCAGAAATTCCTCCTGGAGTTCTTTCAGAACCTTCTCCAGGAATTGTTTAGAGATTCCCTTAGAAATTCCTCTTGCCATTGCTCCTGAGATTTCTCCTGAGGTTTCTTCAGAAACTCCTCCAGAGATTCCTTCAGAAACTGCTACAGGGATTCCTCTACGTACTATTTTTAGAATTCCTTCAGGATTTCCTCAAGAATGTCAGTTTCTTCGATACTTCCTCCTGAGATTTCATCAAAAAATCCTCCTGGGATTCCCTCAGAAATTGATTCTTAGATTTCTTCCCGGGATTCCTCCAGAAATTCCTACAAGGATTCATCCAGGGATTCCTCTAAAAATTCCGCTAGAGATTCCTCTAGAGATACTTCAAGGAATTCCTCTAGAGATTTCACCAGGGATTCCTCCAGGAATTCTTTCGGCCATTCCTCCAGGAATTCTTTCAGAGGATTCCTCCAAGAATTCCTCATGGAATTTATGCAGGGATTCCTTCAAGAGTTCCTCTGGAGATTTCTCAAGGATTTCTCGTGAAATTCTTCCAGAGTTTGCTCCAGGTACTCATAGGGATACCTCAAGGAATTACTCTAGAGATTTCATCAAGAATTTCTCGAGAGTTCCTCCAGGAATTCTTCCAGGGATTCCTCCAAGATTTTCTCCAGGGATTCAACCTAAAAGTTTTCCAGTGCACTGCAGTGATTCTTCAAGAAAATCCTCCAGTAATTCCTCCAGGGATTTCGTCTAGGCATTCTTTCAGGAGTTCCCCTAAGGAATCCTCTAAGGATTGCTTTAAGAATTTCTCCAGGAATTCTTTTAGGAATACCTCCTGGCCAGAAATGACAGTTCAACTCCTCGTCGAACCAATCGTTTCGTCGACTCCGTTCTACGTACCCGATAGTGCTCTCGGCTGCGTTGTTGATGGCTGCTTTCACTGTACTCCAGCAGTCCTCTAGAGGGGCCACATCGAGCACACCCTCGTCCGGCAACGCTGCCTCGAGATTCTGCGCGTATGCGGGGGCTACATCCGGTTACTTCAGTCGCTCTAGATCGTACCGGGGCGGCCGCCGGTACTGTACATTGTTAATAACAGAGAGTTTTGGGCGCAGTTTAACCATCACCAGGTAGTGATCAGAGTCGAAGAAGTGCCGTCCATCAATCAGAACGTGGTCGATTTGCGATTCCGTTTGTTGCGGTGATCTCCAGGTGTAACGATACGGGAGGCTATGCTGAAAGAAGGTGCTATGAATGGCCATGTTCTTGGAGGTGGCGAAATCGATGAGGCGTAGGCCATTTTCGTTCGTCAGCTGGTGGGCGCTGAACTTTCCAATCGTCGCGTCGGTCTGAATTCCTCCTCCAAGCCTACTTGAGCGTTTAGATCCCCTATGATGATCTTGACGTCGCGGTTTGGGCAGCGGTCGTACTCGCTTTCGAGCTGCGCGTAAAATGCGTCTTTGTCATCATCAGTGCTTCCGGAGTGAGGGCTGTGCACGTTTATTATGCTAATGTTGAAGAATCGGCCCTTGATCCTCAACCTGCACATTCTTTCGTCGATCGGCCACCAACCGATCACGCGCTTCTGCATGTCGCCCATGACTATAAAAGCTGTTCCCAGCTCACGTGTGTTGCCGCAACTCTGGTAGATAGTATGATTACCTCTAAACGTTCGCACCATGGATCCTGTCCAACACACCTCCTGCAGCGCTACGATGCCGAACTCGCGGTCCTTTAGTGTATCAGCGAGTATGCGGGTGCTCCCGATGAAGTTGAGAGATCTGTAGTTCCACGTACCGAGCTTCCAATCGCAAGTCCCTTTTCGTCGCTGTGGTCGTCGCCATTGGTATCGGTTCGCATTCTTCTCTTGTTGATTTTCCGGTGCTAGTCTTTTTTACGGCTGGCTCGCAGGGCCTGACACCAACCCACTAACCCAGGGAGCTGGGCTTACCTTCCCGGAAGCTACGGGTTCTGCATTGGCATTTCCTCCAACTAAAGTACTAAATAGCTAGGCTCAAGCGCCAGTCTTTACCGGGGGTGGTGTTTTTAATGGGCTCCCAGGAGATAATATTTTACCTGAGCTTCCACCCCAGATAATAGTTATCGCTTGTCGAACTCAAATCGAGGAGCTGAATTCAGCAAACGCTGTTCACCTTGTTGTTGGCCATAATTCCATTGCTTGAAATGAAATGGCTGATGAGTAAACTCGCACTGGAGTATCACATGACTTCATTGGCCTTGAGCCAGCTACTTGATTGACACCTGGGCTGCCATTCAGCTCAAACAATATTGGAATAGTTTGGAGTCATGTCGTCAAACAAAATTGTATTGTACTGAACCATCTCCACTGTATATCACATGATAAAAAGAAATCGATCGTGTTACTTTTGTGTTTGTTTGTTTGTTTTGTGTTTGATCGTGTTACCTTATTTAAACTTAACCAGATTTTGATAAATGAAGTATTTGAATGAAAAAATCTTTCTAGGAACTCTAGGAGTTAAAAATAGTAAGTATTACCACTGAACTATTTGCCGATTCAAAAGTACAACATCTCACCTGTCAAGAACAATCCGTACCCGTTTCCACCGAATCGTACATCTCGCACCCGTTGTTTAAGCCGCTTCAAGGTACGCACACAGGATGGCTTCTGACAAAGATCCGTCGATCCAAGGCCCAGCTGACTGTACTGGTTTTGACCCCATACAAAAACTCGTCCGGATTCTGCAAAAAAAAAAAAAAAGAAAATAAAGTTACTTCCATTAGACAAAATTGGTCCTTGACGACGTGAATTGTGACCACCCACGACCCACAAATAACGACAGATCCTTGTACTGGTAGGCGTTGGGTGGGTACAATTAAATTTGCATTTGGTTGTGTTTAACCTTGAATTCACGCACAAATAGCCATCGCCGACACTCGGCGGGACCGTGGAAAAAAGCGGTCAACTTCGTGGGTGGTTTGCCTGCCTGTCGTGACCATCGGAGTAAAGTAAAAGTTTTATGGTGACCGTAGTATATAGTGTATATGTTTGCACCTTATCACGAACCTCCCCGTGATGACATTGGCGGAAAGTTGAAACAAACAACAAATTATTCATTTGAACATGGCTTTCACGTGACACGGAATTGTAGAGTCGAAGCCATTCATTTTCCTAATCTATCAGTCTCGATAATGGATGATGCTAGTGCAGCAGCTAATGGCGTTTCGGTGCTGTTGGGAATTGAGTATAGCTAGCAGGTGACAGTTTAATTTGGGTTTTTCTATTACGGCTATTTGGCACGCAATCTTGGCGCCTTGATGAAGAAAAGTTGCATGAAAAGGGGAGTTGAAACAAGTAGGAGTACAGTACTGTAATTTGATGTAATTGTCTGATTTGGTTTGAATTGTGACTACACAGATCTATACTCCCAATTAAAAGATTGGGTATTTTCAAATGTTTTTGAAAAGGTAACTCCAAACTTTGACGGGAGTGTTTGTAATAAAATAAATAGAGTAGGTCACTCGACATAACATTAAATCTGAGGCAGAGCTGGTTCAACTCAACTTTTTCAGGGCACTAGAGGATTATAAACATGTTTTAAAATTCATTTCATTTCATTTATTCTCATTTATTCAGTAACATAAGACAAACTTCTTTTAAATCGCTACAATTGTTTAATTTAGATAGAAAAAAGTGCCACTGTTTTGAATTCATTTTAATAAACTAACATTTATACAACTACAATACATATTTTAATTAAAGTGTTCGATACATTTCCTCTTAAAAACTGCCCCCGATGATATAAGAGTTAATTCATTTGGCAAAGTATTCCAATAAGAAACACCTCGTACGAAAAAGCTTTTTTGCAACTTCTCATCGTAATAGGCCATTTTACCTCACGCAAATCTGACAGGAAAAGGCCTACTTTCCCACACCAAATTAACAGTGCTGTAATGGTTCATTACAGCACTGATTTGCGTTGCGTAATGAACCATTACAGCACTGTTTTCAGTTTTGATCAACTTATTGATGCTTTCTGGACGCAGGTTTGAAAAATTGTGACAACTGCACAGTATAACCTGCTATGGTCAGACTTCCTTAATCATGGCTATGAACATCAGTGTGCAGTCTGATGAAAAAGTTTAGTTTAAAACTATCCTCAAGTGGTAGTTTATGAAGGTGCAAAAAACGTTGTACGCAACTCGGTGTAGAACTCGATTTTTACAGCACTCGTCGTAATTATCCAACTCGGCAAGCCTCGTTGAATAAATGTACGACTCGTGCTGTAAAAATCTTCATTCTGCACCTTGTTGCGTAAACTACTATTACTATATTTAGCAGTATGGTGTCTATGAATGACGAATTTTTTGGATCTTTCACTTCGAAATTGACAAAGTTTATTGTATAGATAGTCTGGACATTTGTTATTAGTAAGCATGAAAACAAGTTGACAGCATCTCAGTTTAGAAAAAATTTCAAACGAACAACCAATTAATTTATTTTGCAAATGTGAGACATGGGAAAACCGGGACAAATTGAACACATATCTTACACAAGCGTTTAAAGCAATTTTCAATCTATTGAAAGCAATAGCAGAGATCTCCATGATTAAGAAGTCGCATGTCAAGAAGTGAGGTAATATGAGAGTCTTAAATAGGTTAAGCTTCATTTCTGTTGACAAAAAATAAGTTTGCAATTGCAGAGATCTTAATTTTCCATACACTTTACCGCATTGCTGTTGTACAAAAGGATCCCAATCTAAACTGGATTGAATTGTGTAACCTAAACTGGTCGCCGATTGAACGTATTCAATTACATTGCCGTTTATTACAATTACTGGCTTAGAGACGTTGGTATTGTTGGCAGTTATGAACAGAGCGTGAGTTTTATTTACGTTCAATCTTAAGTTGTGTTTCTCGGTCCAATTAAACACATTTTTTAAATCTGCATTGATATTATTTGTTATATTTTCCGCATCAGAACTTATAAACTCATAGTACAACTGCACATCATCTGCGAAAATCTCTGTCTTGCAATATTTAAGAACATTTGGCAAATCGTTAACATATAGCGAGAATAATATTGGGCCCAGTATTGATCCCTGCGGTACGCCAGATGAAACAGAAGTGAGTTCAGAGTACTCGTTATTAACATGCACAGCTTAAAAACGATTTGATAGGTAAGACTTTATCAAAAGTACGGCATCACACGAAAAACCAAAGTTGTGTTGAAGTTTTCTACATAAGATACCATGCGAGATTGTGTCAAATGCCTTAGAAAAATCTAGTAGCATCAATATGGCAGAATTACTTTTGTCAAGCATTATTCCTAGATCGTCAACCACTTTGAGTATCACTGTTTTTGTGCTGTGCTTAGGTCTGAATCCAGACTGATGCGGACTCAATAAGTTGTTTTCGTTAATGTAGAAACACATCTGATTTTTTAAAAGTTTTTCAAACGCTTTGGATAGTCCAGGCAATATACTTATTGGGCGCAGATTTTCCAATGAGTTTTCCTTTGACTTTTTCTTTATTGGCAAGATTTTAGCATTTTTCCAAGATTTAGGAAAAGTATTGGTTGTAATAATTCATGCATCCATATTATCAATGCAATCTTCAGTTTGAAATGAGAGCTCTATCAAATGTTCAGTCCTGTCGGTAGAGATTTACCTCCAGGAATTTCGTGGAAGATTCCCAAAAGTTTCAGATGCTACGGTGCTCAGGAATTCTTTTAGAAATTCCACCAGGAATTCCTTTTGAAATTCTTGTAAGATTTTTTTCCAAGGATATTTTCAGGAGATTATCTAGGTTTTTTTTTCTCAGGAATCTCTCTAGATCAGTGATCAACAAGTGATCAACAGTTTCTTCTGGGTGTTCTTCTTAGTAGATGTTCCTCTGGGTATTTTTCCAAGAATATGGTTTCAAAAAAAATCTCCTGTGATGTAACAAAACTTTTTTCATAGCTTCTTTCAGAAAAAAAAATGGAGATGAGATTCCACTAGAAATTCCTTCAGAAATTGCAGAGGTTTTGATGCCCAGCGATCCTTTCTGAAATTCTTATTTTCAGGGTTACCTTCAAGAGTTGTTCTAGATTTTTGTAGAAAACCTTCCAAGAAGATATTTCTCTGAGCATTCTTCCAGTTATAATTTAGGGGGTGACCCCAAACTTTTGAACTGGAGTGTACCTTCAGATATGCCTCCAGGAATTCCTCCAAGAATCCTGTCAGGAATTTATTTACTAATTCCTTGGTATTTTTATAAGTTTTCCAAGACGTTCTTTTATGAATTCCTGAAATTGTCAAATTTCTCATGAATTTCTTCTATGAATTCTTCAAGAAGTATCTTCAAGAAGCTCTTATAATCCTATAGAAAGTCCTCCAGGCATTCTTATAGAAAATCCTTCAGGGATCTCTTCACAAATGTGTTAAGGGATTCCAGTTTTTCCTCAGTGATTTCCCCGGGATTATCTACACAAATACCTCCTTATTTTTTTCCAGAAATTCTTAACAAGACTGCGTAGCCGTCAAAATCCGAGTTGCACAGAATACAGTCGATTCTCCCCCATCTATTCTTGCAAGACTTTTTCAGGAATTCCTCCATTGATTCTTACATAAATTCCCAAAGAAATCTCCAAGCATTTCTCCAGGAGTTCTTTTTTTCTGGTGTTCCTCCTGAGGTTTTGTCAGGATTTACCCCAGGCATTCCTTCAGGAATTCTCCCACAGGTATCTGCGAGAACTCCTCCAGCAATTCCTGCAGGAGTTTCTCTAGAGGTTCTTGCAGAGCTCGTACAGAGTTTTTGGCAGCATTCATTCCTCAAGTAATTTTTCCAGGAATTGCATTTGAGGCTCTTGCGGTATTCTTTAAAAGGCTTCTCCACGAATCCTTTCATATATTGCTCCAGAGATACCTTTAGTAAATTCCTCCAAGAATCATCTCAGGAATTCATTGACTAGTACTCGCAGGTATTATTCTTTGTTTTTTTTTTAATTTCTCTAGATATTTTTTAAAGAATTCCTAGATTTTTTTTTAGGATTTCCTCTAGAAATAATTTTAAGAGCTCCCCAGAAATTCCTACAGAAAACCATCCAGAGATTTCCACACAAATTTCTTCAGGGATTCCAGATGTTTATGAAATCTCCAGGGATGCTTTCAGAAGTTCCTCCTGATAAGCTTCCATGGATTCCTTTAGAAATTCTTTTAGATATGTTTGCATCCTTTAGAGATTCTTGTCTTGGGGTCTTCAGTTAGCCTAGTGGTTAAGGCTATGGATCGCTAATCCGGAGACGGCGGGTTCGATTCCCGTTCCAGTCGGGAAAATTTTCTCGACTTCCTGGGTATAGTGTATCATTGTACTTGCCTCACAATATACAAATTCATGCAATGGCAGGCAAAAAAAGCCCTTCAGTTAATAACTGTGGAAGTTCTCAAGGAACACTAAGTTGAAGCGAGGCAGGTTAAGTCCCAGTGGGGACGTAGAGCTATAAAGAAGAAGAAGAATAGATTCTTGTAGGAATTCCAGAGATATTCTTGGAGTTTCTACAGAGGTTGCTCACGGTGTTCTCAATATTTTTTCTCAAGTAATTCGTCAAGATTTTCCTTCAGAAGTTCTTCCAGGGGTCTTTTCCATCAGCGATTTCTTCAGAAAGTGATCCACGGAATACTCAAAGAATCTCTCCAGAGTATCTTCTATGGGATTATTTCAAGACTCCTTCAAGGATCCTTCAGGCTTTTCCTAAGGGTAAATCACTTAGCCATTCCTCCAGAGTGATAACCAGTAGTTTTACCCACTGTTCCTCTAGCTAGGGATTCTTACAGAAAATCTTCCAGGTGTTCTTCTGATATTTGTTCAAGAATTCCACTAAGCGGTCTTTCTGAAATTTGTTGCAGGATTTTCTTTTCAAATTCTTCCTAGGATTCCCTTCCTTCAGAAATTTCTCAAGAAATTATCTTAGGATTCCTTCAGAGGTATCGCCAGGACTTCCTCTTATCTCTTTCTGATATTAATATGTTTTATTGATATTTCTCGGTGATCTGAGAAATAACAAAATATATAGATATTGTTGTTCCAGGAATTGCTTCGAGAAATAATCCAAAAATGATTCTCTTATATTTCTTCAGGAATTACTACAGCAACTCCTTTTGAGATTTCTCAGACATTCTTATATAATATCTTCCAGGCAATCCTTCAGTTACTCCTCCATGACCTTCATTCAGGACTTTTTTTTCTGGGATTCTTTCAGGAGTTTCGCCAGGGATTTCTTCAGAAATTTTTACAGGCATGCATTCAGGAATTTCTTCAGTTCTTTATTTTTTGCAGAATTTTCAGAGGTTTTTGCAGAAAATTCTACAAAAAAATTACTAGAGATTCCTGTAGGAATTTCTTCAGAGACATGTAGGAATTTCTCTAGAGATTCTTACATTTAAGTTTTTACTAAGTTCTAGCAGTTCTTAGGATAAAATTTATATGACTACTAGCTGGCCCGATATACGTCGTACTGCCAAATATTATTTTATCAATAAAACTAGAAAGAATAGCCTATGTTTAAAAGAAGGAAAAATGTATTATTTGAATATAAGCAGTTTCAGCGCCAAGAACTATTTTAGCAATGATACTAGAAAGACCGACCTATGTTCAAAAGAAGGAAAAATTCATTCCCGGTCGGTCCAGAAACTTCGTGCCTGACACACGATGTACACATGCAACATGGTCATTGGCAGCGGAAGTTAAGCTGAGAAGCATAATTTGTCCCAGTGGGAACGTAAAAATAAAACCATATGACCATTCGGTCTCCAGTTAGCCTAGTGGTTAAGGCTATGGATCGCCAATCCGGAGACGGCGGGTTCGATTCCCGTTCCGGTCGGGGAATTTTCTCGACTCCCTGGGCATAGTGTATCATTATACTTGCCTCACAAATTCATACAAATTATACAAATTCATGCAATGGCAGGCAAAGGAAGCCCTTCAATTAATAACTGTGGAAGTGCTCAAAGAACACTAAGTTGAAGCGAGGCAGGCCAAGTTCCAGTCGGGACGTCAAGCCCTAAAGAAGAAGAAGAAGAAGAAGGCCATTCGGCCTAATGACACCTTCTACACTACGTTTCGCCGTAGATTACCGGGCAAAATGTTCAGAATCGCTTATAGATCGTCGCCAAGCTATCATATCATGTTAGCGTTTTTGCACAATTTTTCTTGCAATGCATAATATACATGGATAGATAGATACAGATGAAATCTCAGGAATGTTCATAGATTCTCTTAGTACTTTTATTTTTTCCAAAATAACGTTTTAAAAAAATACGTCTTCTTTGATGCTACTGAAAGTTTTCTACTATTTCGTATTTTGAATTTTGAAAATACGAGAGTTGAGTTATAATAATAAATATTTGTTTGGAAAAAATGTCAGGCCAAACATGTCTAAAGGTCCAATCTGCAGAAGAGAGGCTCTCTTTGGTTTCCCTCTCTTTCGTTAATATCTCAGCTGTTCATTTGTATTATGATTGTCTCCTTGCATTGAACGATGGTCAAAACAATCGTCTTTTGATTTGTACTGCAAAAATAGTTGAAAAGTGTACCATTACATTGCAATAATTGAAAGAGAAAGTGAACAAAGAGAGCCTCTCAAATGCAGATAGGACCTATTGAAATGTTTGGCCTGATGTGTAGGTACACCGCGACACTTTCGAAAATTTCGAATGACGCCGTGCTAGCAAAAAGTTTGGGAACCTCTGTGCTAAAATCATCTTTTTTGTAAGTCTGATTCCTAAACCATTGTGCAGTAGAATCCCTAAAAAATTACATAAAACTTAAAACTGATAGATCAAAAAATTATCACAAATGGCTACATATACTCACCGCAAATAACCGCACTCTGCTTGCTTCCGCAAACGATTTTTATCACCGGATCATTTTTAATGAAAAAATAACTCTGCTGTTGCCGTTGTTGCCCTGGTGATCTCAGGCTACTACTGGTGGGACTGATGCTTCCGTTGCTGTGCGATTCTGTCGGCTTATCCGTGTGGCCAACCGTGGAAGTTACCATTGCCAAACAGGACGATGCGGTTGAGGAACTGGTTTGCCGCTTTGGTGTTCCGCCCCCGCCGTGGTCATCTTCCGTCGGCGGCAGTGGTGGTTGTTGCCGGCGAACGGGTTGCAGAGCTTGCCGGTGCCGGACCGTTCCAATCGTGTCGGATAAAAATGATTTCCCCATGGTGAACACGGCTCCCGTTTCTGCGGCCGTGTTGTTTGTTTGTTTGGTCAGTTCCCATTCAGTGGCCGGGATTGGGGGTTGCATTCATGTGTGCATTTATTGTTTGTTGATTGTGGATGAAATAATAGATTATTCAGGGGAATTAGATACATGGAGATGTAGTTAGAATATTTGCCTCGTGTGTGAGTGGAAAAATTGGTCAGTTGAACTGGTCGAAAGCTTTAAAGCGGTTTCATAACTTTAAGTTGGAGCAAAAGGACCATATAGCCGCAACTGTAAATGTGTGGGTATCGAGCATGACCATGTTAAGGGTGATGGGTTCGATTTCCAGTCGGTCCAGGAGTTTTTCGTAAAGGAAATTTCATTGACTTCCTTCATATCTTCGTGCCTGCCACACGATATAAACATGCAAAATGCTAATTGGCAGAAGAAGCTACACTATGGTGCATAATTGATCGGACAAGCGCCGATTTTCATACAAAATGGCCAAGTTTGAGAAGCTATTTGATTTAATGGAATGGGCTCAATTTTTTAAACAAAACTACCAATATGCTGAATTTCATGTACACGAAATACAAAATGTTTTCGTTCTCAGGTCTGGGCGTGACCCTTGGATTGAACGAAGCCCGTTGGTCGAACTTCGGAGAACACAGATTAGCGTCGGGTCAAATTCTGCGATACTCTGGTCTATGAGCTGAACACGCTCCTCGGCCTCGCCACCGTGGAGTTGCTTAGCGCTCACGCCCAGGCTGCGCTTAAGAAGTGGGATCCTATTAATGAAAGGATAATTGTAGCCAGATTCAGAGCACGGATACGAAACTTTACCCTCAATCGAATGTGCAGCATCGGTTGGTGCGTAACGTAAGACAAATGAAATAGAACTTTTGCAGCCAATTGAACGCTGTCGTGGACAAGATTCCGAAAGGTGATATCAATATCCTCAACTTTAACGCTAAGGTTGGTTCTGCTAACTTGGACTATGAGCACGTCATGAGTCTCGGATAAATGAGCGAAAACGGAGATTTATTTGCAGAGTTTTGTGGCAACAATGACATGGTGATGCTCTTTCCTCATATACCAGTGCACAAAGTTACTGGTTTCCCGTGATGGCTTTTCGAAAAAATTCAATCGACCACATCTGCATCAGCCGAAAATGGAGACGGAGCCTTCTTGATGTGCGGAACAAACGTAGCGCCAACATTGCGTCCGATTATCTCCCAATCGTCGAGATCCGGCTGCGCATTGCTCGGACGCATCGATAGGAGGAGAAAATCGGTCCAACACACGCCAACTGGAAAACACTGCGGTGAAAAGCTCCTTCGTCGAGGAGCTAGAGAACCGTGCTGTGGATATTCCGGAAGGTGGAAGCGTAGAAGGTCAATGGAGCGTCATCAAGAACGTCTTTATCGCCATCGGCGAGAATAATTGGGGTGATCTAGACACCCGAAGAAAGCAGTGGATTACAGATAACACCTAGATGAAGATAGAGGAGCGAAGGAACACCAAAGCCGCGATAGAGCGAGCGAAAACACGAGGAGCCAAAGCTGTAGCCCGTCGGTGCTTTTTGGCTCTCGAGAAGGAAGTGAAGCGCTTATTTAGGCGGGACAAAAGAGCGTGGGCGGACGCCCTAGCCGACGAAGACGAGAAAGCCGCAAGACTACGATGAATGGTACGATGACCGTGAAAGACACGTCTGGAAGTTATTTACCGACCCGATTGACCACTTGGAACGCTGGTTCGAGCACTTTGGAAACCTTTTACAAGTGTCGGTCACGCCATCAAAATCTCAGCATAATCCGCCAAGAGTTCGACGCATTACCCGTGTCAACACCGAAGCTCCATCAATGCAGGAAATAGAAATAGCCATCCGTAGCATGAAATCGAATGCGGCCCCAGGGGACGATCGCATATCAGCTGAGATGCTCAAAGCTGACCCTGTAGTGTCTGCACAACTGCTGCATCAATTATTCTGCAACGTATGGGAACCCGTTTTTTGCGTCTTAGTAAAGGTGCCCAAAAAGGGTTACCTGACTGTATACGATAATTGATGGAGCACCATTGATTGATTGATTGATTTGTCTTTATTATAGAGACTTTCAGCCCTAGCACATTTATCACTTGCAGGAGACCTGTCAAAACGACAAGGATTCTCCACTTTGGTATACTCGAGACACTTTAGTTAGTGATGACTGCAAGGCTTTGTTGCATTCTAGCGAAATTTTCTTTTTACGCATGGTTAGTAAAAAACGTTTGACATTTGTTTATTTTGTTTCATTCTACAAAGCGGGAGCTAAAATTTACGAATGAGCAAGTTTAGCGTCTATCGGATTCGTGATTTCGTACATGATACAACTCCATTTGGCAGCATCCATTTATTACGTAACGCTAAAATCGACAATTTTTGACCCCCCCCCTCCCCCCTCCGTAACGCTTTTTTGTATGAAACCCCTAAAATTTTTGTATGAGCCGTAACACTTGGCTGTACTCCCCCCCTCCCCCTAGAGCGTTACGTAATTTGTGGACGGCGCCTTTGTACTGTTTCAGCATGGTGGTACGAATGGACCGTACATTTTACGCAAATTGCTTCCAATTTACGAAAACTGATTTTACGAAGCATATTCGTTGAGGTTTATCGAAAGAATATTCTGAGTGAAAATACAATTCCGTCTCAATCACGAAAACATGTGGGGTGTCCTTAGGCGCAAGGGTATTCTTGAGAAAATCTTCGGCCTCATTGAAGTACAGTAGAGATGGGCAATCAGACCCGGACCCGCTGAAACGATCCATATCTGTAAAGTTAGCGAGGGAGCCGTGGATCTTTAATAGAGAGATCCCGATCACTAGTTTACATGCGTCTGTGAGAAAAAGCCTAGAAGAACCGATATGTTCTTTTTGTTTTGCTCTGGTTCATTCCCAAATCCGACGAAACGTGTTTTTCTCGCGGAATGCAAACACAGTCAACAGCGGTGGTCCAGTTCCCTCACCCCTGGCCATGCAGTCCCAAACAACGCACACGATCTTTCGTTCCCAGGGAAGAGCACTCAGCGAAAAAAACTAACGAAATTCATCAAAATACCTTATGATTTTTTGCCATAACTCATTCTTATGGATGCCATAAGAATAACTTATAAAAACTAGTTTTCATAAGTTATCCTTATGGCATGACATAAGAAAATCTTATGAAAATGAATTTTCATAAGATTTTCCTCATGGCATTCATATAGTTCAATTATGGCAAAAATCTTATGAACTTCCTAAGGTTTTTTAGTTGCGTGAGCAGTACCGACAGTTCGGACAGAGCAGATCCGAACCCTAACCCAAACTCACATATTATAACCTGAGTGTCGCGGACTGACTCAATATGCTCTCTCAGCGGGAGCCAAACATTGGGAGCCAAACATTGAAGATGGAGGTTATGTTAAACCTTGTTGAACCAGTGTGATTAATTGAAAAGTATTGTTATCTAGATGCTGCGGATATAATCCAAACTGTTGTCACGATATCCTCATTTGCCGCTGCCAAGCCGTTGGAAAGCGAGGAGAAGGATAAACATTGTTTTGAGCCTATTTTAGCTAATTTTGTCACAATTATCCATCAAAACTTCCATCGCGAATGCAAAATAATAAACTTTGAAAACGAGAAAAAAAATTGGAATAATGGTGGATTGATCATGTTTAGTTTACCATTTCCGAACAGCGTCGCGACGGTGTGTTTGACAACCGCGCTGAGAGAGGTGGTTGCAAGAAAATTGAACGCTCGTGCGTGTTTACAAGCTGTGTGCCGGGAGTGTGTAGGTGTGTGTTAGCTAGCTTGAAAAATAAAACTGTTTCTATTCGCACCAACTAGATTATAGAGATAAGTGACATTTCAACACACAAACACTAGCGCAAATTTTTCCTCACACAAAAGTGCACGCCGATTGAAAGGCTATTCAGATTGCATATGCAAATATTACCCAATCGAATTGGGTAAAACGGGTAAATAATGATAAAACTAACGTCCGGGGTAAGAGTGCAAATATTTTCCTCGCAGTTTCACAACTACATCTACAAAAAAGGCACGCATACATTTGAACGTGATTACCACTATAACTTCTTTCGTTCGGTTCTTCAGCAGTGTGCTGGTGCTGGGAGAGAGATAATACGGGTATGCAAGAGAATGAGTGTCGCATGCTGTGTTTGAGAGAACAAATGAACTTATCCACGATGACGTCACATGCCAACTGACAGCATGCTGTGAAACGGTAACTGCGGGCCGTGTTTACTAAAATCACTGCTCACATCTTGCATCCGGCGAGATCCGGTGAACATTCAGTGAACTTTCGGTCGCTGGATGTTCATGAATATGTCAATTTGTGTAAACAGTGCCCGCAGTTACAGAAGAAAAGAAGAAGCAATCCTGACGAAAAAGAAGACCGTGGATAAGTCCATTGGAAGCAAGCAATCCCATTCGCTCGGCGAGGCTTGGTCGTTCATTAGCCTCTGCATGCTGTGAGAGTTTGACTTTTACTGCGAGCACTGTGTTCAAAATTCCTGTGAGAGTGAGCAGGACAGCACCAAAACAGGGCTCGCAGTAAAAGTCAAATAACAAAAGAATTTTGCCAGCATACACAGGCTAATAACGAAGCCGTTGATACGCTCACAAGACCCGGTTCACTAAGCGGTCCCCAGACGACATCAATATATTGTTGGTTTGAAGAAACACATCAATATATTGATGCCGTGTGAAGGCGACAACAATATATTGATGAAAATATTGAGGGAAATCAGAAAAGTTTGATTTCGCGTTTCAATATTTCCCCACATTTCCCCTATCAGTTCGATTGCGGTAGCCGAGAGCAGCCGAAGCTAGGTATGTTTTGTGCATGTCACCGGCATTTGTTTCGATCGGCATCATAAAAAATTTCCGACTTTTGTGTGGAGCGACTCAGTGCGGGCGACCCGGGTCGGTCTCGGTGAAAATATTGTCGAGAATTATTGACAAGAAAAATATTGACAATACTTCTGTCGTCTGGGGCCCGCTTAATGTAATGGATTCGGTTCAGATCCGATCACTGAAGTGAGCCGTTTTGCTCACCTCTAAAGCACAGTACAGCGCATTTTCGTGCAAAGTTCTGCACAACGGTGTCTTGTCCGATCTCCGGTCTCATCCGGCTCGTTTCTGGGTCCAGTGTTGGTAAAAATTTAAATTCTCAAATCTCATGGTTGAGTTGTTTCACGTACGATTCTTGACTCGCCAAAGTCACCGCCGAAAATATCATACATGAGTTGACTCGCGATTCATTGCTTTATTTCTTGGGGCTCTTATTATTTTCATCGAAGTTTTTGGGATTGCATGATAGAATAAAAGCAAATCTAGCGTACAACAGCATTAAATGTCGTTCAAATTGAGACTAATTCTACTAGAGCAAAGCATTATGTCTAACACTTCCTCTCTAGCAGATACCATGAAGGTTGGGCAGTTGCCTATGTTAAGTATTGCAAGATCTGTACTACTTAAGTACTCCATGAAACTGGAGCCTCTCAAGTTAATGTCTGAGCTATCCCAGATGATATGGTGAGCATTTTTTTTTATTCTTAATCACTTAACCTAATTTACAGCTCTTTTGTCCACTAGGGTACTACGTGAGCGATTCCAATTGGACGCTGCACTTCCACTTTTGTACAAAGTGCCGGGGCTGGGTTCGAACCCATGACCATCCGCTTATGAAGCGAACGTGTGGACCACTGCGCCACGGGCCCCGACATGGTGAGCATTAGCATCACTGCCAACAATTAGCGGAAGGCCTTTTCAAGTACAGTATGTGGTGTTTGAAAGCATCCGTAGGGGATGGTTCATCATGCGGTAAATAAACCGAACAATAGACGTATTTCCTGTTGAGGTTTCCAACAGGTACATCAATTGTAATAGCACATACATCTCTGGTGGTTAGTTCAGAGATGAGTGTAGCAACTATTGCGTTGTTGACAAGCACACAGGCTCGAGGCATGACACGTGTTTGCCATTTCATGCTTACTGAAAGTAGCAAACACCAGGTTCACAAGGTTTCCTACACGGAGAAAAAACCGTGTGGTTTGAAATAACTAACAGGTTTGTTGAATGCCAAACTATCAAACTAGTAATTTCAATCGTGGGTTTTGTTCTTTTCAATCTATGAATTTGGTTTGAAACAATCATGTTGGACGGTTGTTTTAACTAATGATCATTATCCTTGGAACAACAAACGTTGTAGTCATTTTTACTAAACTGGGCGATTGTTTTTTTAAAAACACGGCAGTTAGTTTTACTAAACCTTGGGTTGTTTACTTTGGCAAGAAAACAAACTAAAAATTAGTAGAATCAACAAATCCAAATGGTGAGTTTAACAAATGTTTTGTTTGCAGAAAAAACAACTAATATATTGGCTTAAATCAAACCATATATCCAGTTTGTTTCAATTTTGTACATTCTTGTCGCTTGATCGAAGCCTCCATTTTGTTTCATTTTCTTTCCTGTATCGGTTACAGAAGCAGCAAGTCGTCTTTACATAATCGTTAATTATTTAGTACAGCAAATGAAACTTTCATCCTATCTTCGGAAGTGCTTCAATAATATCAGGTGCAAAAAAACTATAAGTTCCGCCACGCAGGTAAATACATTTATTCATTACCATATCAGTTTCCAGAGATATTTTTTTGATTTGTATTGCAGATTCGTGCATGTTTTTGAAAAGTAGACTCAGATGCGCCTCCGTCGTATGTCTTCTCCGTTGACAAACCCAGATGCAGAAACATCACCAGTAAGTGGAGAAAAGGAAATCTATCCGTCTGGACAGACGTCTGGTTACCCATTCCAAGTATACGCTAGCATCACAGAATCTCTGTAGTAGCATCATGCAATCGAGGCCAGGATTAAGTGTGTGTGGTCATTTCCGAGGGCGCCTACAGCGGAATCATGAAAGCCTGCATCATAGATTGCGCAAACAGTTCACCGATTGTTTACGATCATTCACAGTCGTATGAATATAGTAGTTGGTGTATTTAAACGATAATAAATTGTATGGAACAAAGTGTACACATTAATTTGGTAATTTCAAAGTGTTATTGCCACAAAAAGAAAATGAGGACCTAGGGGGGGGGGAGGTCAATAAGCTAAGCAAAAACAACAAACTGGTCGGTAAATTCAAGAACCAAACTCGTCTAACTTAAACTGTATCGCAGTAATTTCAAACGGCACATTTCGGTTTGAAACAACCAATATTGGTGGTCGTTTTCAGACCTGCAAATAGAACAACAAACATGTTAGTTATTTTAAACAGATGTTTGTAAAATTAACTGGAAATTTGGAAAATCTTTCAACTTGAAATTTTAGTTTGTTTAAACTACCCTTGGCGGTAAAATTAAACTAAAGTTTAGTTTGTGCCACAATTAACGATGAATTCCGGTTGAATTAAACTAAAATTTGTTTGTTTTTACTAATATTTTTTCTCCGTGTAGATAGAAATTCCCCTTACGAAAATATGGGTCTTGGATCAAGGCCACTTGGGCTGTATCATTTTGCATTAGTCTGCAAATATTGATCGTTGCTGTTCTTTTGTGCTGAAGATTGATCAGAGCTATCCTAACCGTAGCCGCTACCCAAACTAGGCAAGATTGCACTCTTAAAAATCACAGCAACAATAAAACCAGATCGGTATCGTTTGGAAAACGCCAAAGGCGAGGATACACAGAATACACTGTGTAAATCGCAAAATGCGAAACCATATAGGTGAAAATGTAAACCAATTAACAACATCTTCATAATCCCGCCCTTATATAGCCTCAAGTGAGACTAAAGAAGGGCAGCCGATTGTCTCGGAGAAACACAAGGTCCACTGCACCATTGCTCCGGTTAGCGCAGTAAGGGCCGATTTCTTCACCTCGGCTCAACTCGTAAGCCAGGCTTACCCATATAGTTAAACCTGGCTTAACGCCTAAGCCAGGGTGAAGAAATCGGCCCTAAGGGCAACATACTGTGGAGGGCGCCCTGGTACTCCACAGGCTCCGTTTGCGGTTAGGTTTTTATTAGACCCCCCCCCCCCAGACATTCATTCCTAGGCACGGTAAGCATGAAGCCGCACCACACCATGAATTAGGGGTCACCTGTTGGGGGATTCTTATCACCGGAACAGGCGGTCCGTAGTGTTATTCTTAGCCAATTGAGACAATCGCTACCGACACTACACAGCTATCTAGGCTGATCGAGAAAAGAAGTTAATATTGATGATCAACTTCATACGGGCTCGAACAGCCGAGCATGCCCCCATGAGGGAGTTTTGCCACCACTTTTAAGGAATCTTGTAGCAGAAATGCAATTGAGATAACTCAATGTGGTTTTCCTACTTATGATTGTGCCCACGACAAGCCTCAATAGCCAAGGGGTCTCCATTTAGCCTAGTGGTTAAGGCTATGGATCGTCAATTCGGTGACGGCGGGTTCGATAACGCGAAAATTCAAACTTTTAAATTTGTTGGATTTGCCGGCCATATTTAGAACAACACGCAACTGACGGTTTTGAAAACGTAGCCGCTATCATCATTCTCGAATGAATTCCATCATTGCTCAGAACGAAATTTTGCCTCTTCCGAACAACTGGCAGCGGCATCGTCCAAACACACTCGATAAACACGCGAAAATGAAAATGACGATGAATTGCTCGTCGTATTTAATGTACAATTCGTGCTGTAAAAAACATCATTTTTCAACTCGTATAAATAACTTTTAAAGCTACACTACAACAGACAATCAAGAAAACCTATAATCTAATCATTTTGGAAGTGAAAATGTGTAGCATGGCGTAGCACATTTCTATGCTTAATGCCTTGCAGTCATAAAAGCACAAAATATCATATTTTGCCCCATTAAATGTAGCATGGTGGAGCAAATCTAATCTTTGATTCGGTTTCAGCGACCCAAGATCTGTCAGAGACACAAAGGTTCTTTTTTGAGATCATCTAGTTATTTTTTTTTTCGTTGTGTTATTTTCCTTTTTTGTGATGTTTCAAGAGTAAATTTTAGTTAATGTTTTTAGTATTTTAACATATTTTATCAATGAAACAAATATTACTTGTCGATTTCCATTCAAAATATGATATCATTGAGTTTTTTCCTCTATTCGGCATATACCATTACTTCGTGTTCATCCATTAATCCGTATCCAGCATCCCTAGCACAGCTTTATAATTTCCATTAGTTTCACGCCTACCAACTTTTTCATTCCACATCAGTGCTTAAAATATATGAATCCAGTATGTCGCATGGAATCCGCTTTAAAACTTCGCATCAAACTGCACAAAACCAATCCACTACATTAGTCCGCTGACCAAACTTTTCCGCCCGCCTGCGAAAATCCACATCGCAAAGGCAGAAATTCTTAACTCCTGGTTCGACAGCTCTATCGGTGGGGATATCGCACCTGGAATCTCCATTCTCCGGCTGCTAGTTTTGATTCTGCTGGAACCAGTTAGAACGATTTTTCCACTTCACTGTTCTGCCGACGATGTGTGAAATAATAACTTTTAGTTTTCACCCAAAAAACTGTTGAGCTTGGTGCACTATATAAAAAAAAACTTCAAAAGGCCACTTTTCCCATTGCTCTAATCCACTTTTGGACGCCCAATGTGTTTGAGCATGGTTAACTTTGTAATACTTTCGGTTTTGTGGAATAGTTTCACAGCTAGGAACTTCAAAAGCAAGTTCGGAATCACACGCGTTTCACATTGTTGCCTGGCATAACCTCTTCCACCGACTGCCGTTTGAATTTTTTGTTCGCACGTAGACGGCTCCTCCGGGTTGTTGCTGTTAATCCTCTTGAGGTCAGTTTACTACTGGCAACAAAGGACGATAAGTTCCCACAGAAAAAAAAACTCCTGTCGAGTGGTGGCTGTTTAGTTCACAAAGTTCTTCGCATACGGTAGGTCGGTTGGTGGCTCACTGGAGGTGGATACTTTGTGGGTTGTGTGATTGTGTCCCACCCTTCGTTTTACTGTTGCACGCGATTTACACTAGCCGAGAGTAATATATGAAAAACAGGTGAGTGTAAGAGTGTACCTTTTCGTTCGAGATATGTAGTTATCAAGTAAGTTTTGCAGCTTTCCAAATGTGGCATACGCTAGGGAAGTTTTATTTTCGGAGTATTGTCGTTTGAGCGATATACATATTAATATTGATACATGACCATTAAGTACATAAGTCCTCTTCATATGTGATACTTGATAGAATTCGAGGCGCTGAAGTAAGAAATGTGCTAGTAGAAACTATCTCTGTATACTAACACTTAAGTCTGTGTTGAGAATATTGTAAGCTTGGACGCTGCAAGCAAGCAGTAGTTCGACCAAGTGCTCGACAGATATTATGAGTAGGTGATTACGCATGTATGAGAGTAGGAGAAACAGGTTTCTTATGGATGCGATGTCCTTACGGGATGAAGGTGTTAAGAAGACTAAGTAGTGGTGCGGTATTAAGTAAATTAGTCTAATTTGAACGTCTCGACGTTAGTAATTTTAATAATCTACCAAAGGACAGTTCCATATATAGAATCAAGTTTAAGTCTTGGAACAACTGGTTAGTTAATTCGACAATAACATAATAATGACAGGAGTTTCTGTGGTAGTTTTGCCCATTAACTTCTCCAAGTATTAGTTTTGAAAACCTCTAGTAATTCTAGTAACCGTATTTTATTTTCACTCTAAGTCTAGAGAGGTAGACCACAACACATGACGGTTGTTCGAGCCCTATGAGGTTGATCATCAATATTACCTTTTTTTCTCCATCAGCCTAGATAGCTGTGTAGTGTCGGTAGCGATTGTCTCAATTGACTGACAATAACACTACGGACCGCCTTCACACCAGGGTGGCCTCCACAGTATTTTGTCCTTACTGCGCAAACCGGAGCAATAATGGTGCAGTGGATCTTGTTTCTTTTTCTCCGCGACAAACAGCTACCCTTCTATCTCAACCTTGAGGCTCAATAAGGGCGACATTACCTATATGCTTTCGCATTATGTGATTTACACAGTGTGTTCTGTGTATTTTCGCCATTGGCGTTTTCCAAACGATACCGATCTGGTTTTATTGCTGTTGTCCTTTGTTGTGCTGAAATTGCAAAGAGTTTAATCGTGCCTTGTTTGGGTAGTGGCTACGATTAGGATAGCTCAGACCAATCTTCAGCTTCAACGTACAGCAACAATCAATCTTTGCAGACTAAAGCAAAATAGTACAGCTCAAGTGGCCTTAGTTCAAGAACCTTACTTTCGTAAGGGTAACTTCTATCTAGGAAACCTTGTGAACCCGGTGTTTGCTACTTTCAATTAAAATGAAATGGAAAACTTGCGTGTCATGCCTCGTGCTTGTCTGTGTGCTTGTCAACAACGCAATCGTTGTTACACTTCGTTTGCCAAATGACGTCTTCAGTTCCTCCGATAAGGAAGTTCTGGTATGTTTATTCAGTACACACTTCCCCGGATGTGTGGACATTGCATCTTCGGATGAACCTTATGTCTTTTCTTGTAGTTTTGATTCTCTAGCTTCGGCTCGGAACATCATAACTATAGAATCGATTGAGTGGGCACTAAATAGCTTTGCTCCTTTCCAATCTCCAGAAGCAGATGGGATATATTTTATTTTGCTTCAGAAGGAATCTTATTATTTCAAACATGAAAAAACTACTTGTTTGCAGTTTTACTACAGGGTATATTCCCAAACTTTGGTGGGATATTACTGTAAAGTTTATTCCGAAAGTGGGTCGTGTGTCGTATGAAAAAGCAAAGAATTTCAGACCTACCAGCGTGACCTCTTTTCTTCTAAAATGCTTTTAACGCATTGTCGGTTATCACATCCGTGATGCTCATATGACCAACGTGCCTCTTCATGTGAACCAACATGCTTACCAATCTGGAAAGTCCACTGTGACTCTTTTACAAAAGGTTGTTTACGATATTGAGAAAACATAAACTCAAAAGCAATCTTGTTTGGGTGTTTTCTTGGATATCGAGGGTGCTTTTGACAATGTGCCTTTCGATGCCATATTGGAAGCCGCACGGAGTCATGGTATATTTCCAATGATTTCAAATTGGATTTACCAAATGATCAAAAAGTGATATTTCTTCTCGACTTTGCGTCAAGCAACGATTAGGAAATTGAGTGTTTGCGGATGGGGAGTCTTATCATCACTTTTGTGGAATCTCGTAGCAGATACGCTATTGAGGCAACGCAATAATAGCGGTTTTCCTACTTATGGTTTTCCCGACGACTATCTAACATTATTAGTCGGTATGTGCATCAGCACCCTTTTCGACCTGATGCAAAGTGCCCTTCACGTAGTTGAGAGGTGGTGTCGCCAATATGGCCTTTCGATAAATTCGAATAAAACATCTATTGTTCTTTTCACGGAAAGGCGACACCGTAATGGCGTTCAACCTTTGCGTCTCTTTGATTCTGAAATCAATGTGACTGATCAGGTAAAGTACGTTGGAGTCATTCGAACCAACTGCGACTTTCAAAACTTTTTTTTTTCTCAGAGGCTTTTTAAAGAATTTTCTCCAAGGATTGCTTTAGAAATTCTACAAGAGATTATTAAGAAAATTCCTAAGATTTCTTCACATTCATTTAGATATTCCTTCAAGACATTTCTCTCCCAGAAATTGCTCCAAGGATTTCTTTAAACAGTCTTGAGAAAGTTTTAGAAAATCCTCCAAAGATTCCTTCAGAAATGTTTCTACAGATTCTTTCAGAGGTTTTTATAAGAATTCCCCGGTGTACCTTATCGATATACACGTACGGTAATTGTGATATATTGATGTTATTTTTATAAGGGCATATGTTTTGAAGATTCTCACAACGGTTTTACCATTTGGGGGCATCCATAAAGTACGTCACGCTCATAGGAGGGAGGGAATTACCGAAAGTGTGACAAGTAATGTATTAGGTATACAAAAAAACCGTACGAAGAGAAGAAAAGGCGTCTAAAATTCCCTAATTTTGCGTGAAGTACTAAATGGATGCCCCCTTTAGAGTTCCACGGATGTTCTAAGTTGTCCCAAAATTTCATGAAATGTAAGTACAGGATCTACAAGTGAAACTGCATCATGGTGTTCTACGAATGATTACTCTATACGCCACAGACCAATGACCCTTCTAACAAGTAAATGGAGTATTGTATTGAACTGTATAGATGGTACAGATCTTCCAAGAACACCAAGGAATAGGGTATTGAAATGCTTCGTCGCCGTAGTCCTCTCGTTCGGTCTATCCCGCTCGTAAACCAAAATACCAACAAATACGCATAATCGGAGATAGAAAAATATATGTGTCAACCAATTTTAACATTTCATTTCTATTTTAGCACTTTAGTGCTTAAAAATTAATGAAAACGTAACTTTGTTTCGATTTTTAGACGCCATGATTCTTCTGGCTTAATGGGTACTCTGAAAATATGATAAAAATGTCATGATTCTGGGATATATTAAATTGACTTACCGATAACTGAACATTGAATGTTACTTTCAAAGACACTACAGGGTGCGTGCGATATTTTTGCACTAAATCATATCGTAATCATAAAGCACGTTTTAACCTTCCGTAACTCGCGCGGTTGACTACCTGCGTCAACACCACGCTAATGCTGAGTACAAAATGCGAGATTTTTTCAACGTGTTGTACAAAATACAACAGCGCGATCGCTCGTGTGTTAAAAATAATTCGACAATAGATCTATACTAAATGATTTTTTCGCGAACAATTGTGATTATTTCAATGATTTAGGAAGAAAAAAGTGGTCCTAATATCGATAAACTTTTTTGAACGATCCTGAGAACCGCTGCAAGTCCGTTTCAGTGTTGTTCTCTATATTTTGGTCAACAATTGTGTTATTTTAGGTAAAACTAGAATATTTTTTTGTACGAGGAGCTCCAATGGTATCATCGTTATGTGTGCCGTACAAAAACATGCCATAAATTTGAAAAAGGGGTTTCTAGAAGACGAAAATGCGAACAACTTGAGTATAAATATATGGAGCAGCTGCATACTATCTGCATTTTCTCAGCTGTCAAGAACGCTATGAAGCTGATTTTTTCAGTGTAGTTGGGGGATTCCATAGGCTTGTTACCTACAAAAAACTACATCGCTGGAATGGAAGATAGCGGAGAAATAACTGGAAGAAGTCGGAAATTCTAATTTGAGCAATGGTGTTCTACTAGGGCTGCTCAAACATGTATGAGAAAATTTTAAACTAAAATATCCTAAGTCTGACCACCTCAATTTGCTTTTTTAGACTCCCATAAGCTACAGCACAAATTTGAGCTGAATTGAGGTGTTAGGTATCGCTCGACTAGTCTGAAGTTTATATGGTAAAACTGGTACAAATATGTGCAGGTATGGCATAGTTTTAGTTTTCTGCCACTAGATGGCACTGGAAGCGTTCAATAACCCTTATTTTTAGTATTATTATAGGGAATTCTATGCGGAACATCTTTGTTGAAGACCGCTAAGTGATCCGATGCTTGCTAAAAAAAAGTTGTACCCTAGACTTAGTGTATCGAAAAAACAACCAGTTTTCATTGATGCTATTCGATAATGTGTTAAAATCACCACCTCAAAATTATTGAAATTATAATTTTTGAAGCATATCTGTATCATTACGTCTCGCGTATCATTATCGGGCTTTTACACATTACATTTTACTGATTTCGTCTTATTTACACAACAAATAGTATCAGGTATCAGGTATCAGTAGGTCGGCTCTAGAGGCACGTTCTCCTCCATTTGGGAAATTTGTGCCATCGCCATGAACACGAGCCTATTCATCATTTACCTGACGGAGAAGGGAAGGAAAAAGGATAGGAGATGGGAAAGACAGGTAAGGGAATAGGATCGTCATACTCGCAAAAGCGTACCACAATGGGTTCACATAGCGTCCTGAAAAGGACACTGTAATAACGCATAAGCGTGCCACAATGGGTTCAAACAGCGCCCTGAGAAGGGCACTGTGATAATGCATAAAGCGTAAAGAGAGCCTATAGCTCTTTACCACAGCGGGTCAAGAACAACAGAACGTCCTGAAGATTCAGGTTTCTGAAGTCAGTTTCACTTAATAAGTGTTTCCCGAGTACTCGGAAACGCAATTGCGCAAAAGCTGGACAGTTACATATTAAATGATACGAAGTTCCATAATCGGATTCACAGCTATCACATGCAAATGAATCAGCTTGCTGAATATTCGCCATGTGATAACTGAGTTGGCAGTGGCCAGTCAATGCTTTGACCAGCATGCTGCAATTCTGCTTTGACAGATTTGTTAGATACTTTGCCACCCCTGGAGATGGCTCAGTACAATACAATTTTGTTTGACGACATGACTCCAAACTATTCCAGTATTGTTTGTGCTGAGTGGCAGCCCAGGTGTCAATCTGAAGCTTCACCCAACACTTGGATACCGGAATAGCTGGCTCAGGGCCAATGAAGTCATGTGATGCTCCAGTGCGAGCTAACTCATCAGCCAATTCATTTCCAGCGATGGAAGAATGGCCAGGTACCCATACAAGGTGAACAGCGTTTGCTGAATTCAGCTCCTCAATTTGAGTTCGACAAGCGATAACTATCTTCGACCTGGAGTTGGCCGAAGCAAGTGCTTTAATAGCAGCCTGGCTATCTGAACAGAAGTATATTACTTTGCCCATTACGTGCTGCTGAAGTGCTGATTGCACTCCGCACATAAGAGCAAAGATTTCGGCCTGAAAAACGGTGCAGTGTCTGCCAAGTGAATAAGACTGATACAGCCTTAGCTCACGAGAATAAACACCAGCACCTGCTCGACCTTCTAGAAGGGAGCCATCAGTGTAACATACGATGCTGTCTGAAATACTTCTCTCCAGATAACCAGATGTCCACTCTTCCCGGGAAGGGAATTTCGTGGAAAATGTCCTATATGGAAAATTACAAGCAATTGTAAGATCACTTGGAGCAAGGACAACTTTGTCCCAATTCACCAAAAGTGGAAACAACGAGGTGTGTGTTGAACTGCGGTTCACAGGAGTTTCCTCTAGTAAACCGAGTACCCATAGACGGTAAGTGCAAGAAAGTGCTTCTTGTTTGAGATGAATGTGTAGTGGGACAACGTCAAAGAGAACTTCGAGCGCTGCCGTGGGAGTTGAAGAGAACGCTCCAGACATCGCCATTAAGCACATCCTTTGGAGATGGCCTAATTTTGATTGGACCGTTCTCACTTCGCCCTTTTGCCACCACACAAGACATCCATAAGCCAATATTGGCCGAACCACAGTTGTGTAGATCCATTTGATATACTTGGGTTTTAGACCCCAAGTTGTACCAAAGGTTCGCCGGCATTGCCCGAAGGCCATACAAGCTTTCTTGATTCTGAACTCAACATGAGGTGTCCAGGAAAGCTTGGAATCAAGAATTACTCCAACGTACTTTACCTGTTCAGTCACATTGATTTCAGAATCAAAGAGACGTAAAGTTCGAACACCATTACGGTTTCGCTTTTCCGTGAAAAGAACAATAGATGTTTTACTCGGATTTACCGAAAGGCCATATTGGCGACACCAACCCTCAACTACCTGAAGAGCGTTTTGCATCAGGTCGAAAAGGGTGCTGATGCACATACCGACTAACAATGTTAGGTAGTCGTCGGCAAAACCATAAGTAGGAAAACCGCTATTATTGAGTTGCCTCAATAGCGTATCTGCTACGAGATTCCATAAAAGTGGTGATAAGACTCCCCCTTGGGGGCATCCACAAACACTCAATTTCCTAATCGCCGCTTGACGCAATGTCGAGAAGAGATGTCGGTTTTTGAGCATTTGGTGAATCCAATTGGAAATCATTGGAGATATACCATGACCCCGTGCGGCTTCCAATATGGCATCGAAAGGCACGTTGTCAAAGGCACCCTCGATATCTAAGAAAACACCCAAGCAGGATTCTTTTTGAGCGAATGCCTTCTCGATATCGTAAACAACTTTGTGTAAAAGAGTCACAGTGGACTTTCCAGATTGGTAAGCATGTTGGTTCACATGAAGAGGCACATTGGCCAGATAAACATCACGGATATGATGATCCACAATGCGTTCTAAGCATTTCAGAAGAAAAGAGGTCAAACTGATAGGTCTGAAGCTCTTTGCTTCTTCATACGACGCGCGACCCACTTTCGGAATAAACTTCACAGTAATATCCCGCCAGGATTTGGGAATATACCCTGTAGCAAAACTGCAAACAAGTAGTTGTTTCAAAACATGTTTGAAATGATCAAATCCCTTCTGAAGTAAAATAGGATAAATCCCATCTGCCCCAGGAGATTTGAAAGGAGCAAAGCTATTAAGTGCCCATTCAATCGATTCTAAAGTTATGATACTCCGAGCCGAAGCTAAAGAATCATAACTACAAGAAAAGACATCAGGTTCATCCGAAGATGTAATATCCACACATCCGGGGAAGTGTGTACTGAATAAACATTCTAAAACTTCCTCATCAGAGGAAGTGAAATCACCATTTGGCAAACGAAGTTCGTTCACTTGAAAATCCTTAGATTTTGCAAGGATTTTGTTCAATCGACTGGCTTCACTCAGACTGGAAACATTTGTACAAAGGTTTTTCCAGCCGGATCGTTCAGCAGACCGAAGAGCTTTCTGGTAGGCCTTGCGAGCCGACCTGAAAGCCTCCGATCCAGCCGAACGTCGTCTGTTCCAACTCTTTCTACATTGTTTCCTGAGCTTCGCCAGATCGGAGTTCCACCAAGGGGTTCCTCTTGTGGTCTTCACAGACCGCAGAGGGCAGGCTTCTTCAAAAGCTTCCATGATGAAGGCCGTTGTAGTATCAACGGCATCATCTAAATCACTTGGAGTGTCAATTGATGGTGAGTATCCATGAAATTTGGCTGCAACCAAATCGGTAAAGAGATCCCAGTTGGTTGACCGGGGATTCCTGAAACGCAAAGTTTGCGAAGTAAAATTCACATGTTCAAACAAGATGTAACGATGGTCAGATAAAGATTCTTCATCTGACACATGCCAATTGGTCAGCTCATGACTAATTCTGCTAGAGCAAAGCGTTATGTCTAACACTTCCTCTCTACCAGATACCATGAAGGTTGGGCGGTTGCCTATGTTAAGTAATCCAAGATCTGTACTACTCAAGTATTCCATCAAACTGGAGCCTCTCAAATTGATGTCTGAGCTGCCCCAGATTATATGGTGAGCATTAGCATCACTACCAACAATTAGCGGAAGGCCTTTTGAAGTGCAGTATGCAATGACTTGCTTGAAAGCATCCGTAGGGGATGGTTCATCATGCGGTAAATAAACCGAACAATAAACGTATTTCCTGTTGAGGTTTCCAACAGATACATCTATTATGATAGCACATACATCTCTGGTAGTTAGTTCAGAGATGAGTGTAGCAACGATTGCGTTGTTGACAAGCACACATGCTCGAGGCATGACACGTGAGTTTGCCATTTCATTTTTACTGAAAGTAGCAAACACCGGATTCCCAAGGTTTCCTAAATAGAAATTCCCCTTACGAAAGTAAGGTTCTTGGACTAACGCTACTTGGGCTGTACCATTTTGCATAAGTCTACAAAGATTGATCGTTGCTGTTCTTTTGTGCTGAAGATTGATCTGAGCTATCCTAACCGTAGCCACTACCCAAACTAGGCAAGATTAAACTCTTAACAATCACAGCACAAAAAAGAACAGCAACAATAAAGCCAGATCGGTATCGAATTGAGTGCGCCAAAGGCGAGGATGCACAGAATACACTGTGTAAAACGCATAATGCGAAACCATATAGGTGAAAATCTAAACTAATTAATAACATCTTCATAATCCCGCCCTTATTCAGCCTCAAGTATGAGATTGAAGAAGGGCAGCTGATTGTCTCGGAGAAACACAAGGTCCACCGCGCTATTGCTCCGGTTAGCACAGTAAGGGCAAATACTGTGGAGGGTGCCCTGGTACTCCACAGGCTCCGTTTGCGGTTAGGTTTTTATTAGACCCCCCTAGCCATTCATTCCTAGGCACGGTAAGCATAAAGCCGCATAACACCATGAATTAGGGGTCACCTGATTAGTGGATTCCTACCACTGGAACAGGCGGTCCGTAGTGCTATTCTTAGCCAGTTGAACTAACCGCTACCGACACTACACAGCTATCTAGGCTGATCGGGAAAAGAAGTTGATATTGGTGATCAACTTCATACTGGCCCGAAAAAATTATTGAAATTATAATTTTTGAAGCATATCTGTATCATTACGTCTCGCGTATCATTATCGGGCTTTTACACATTACATTTTACTGATTTCGTCTTATTTACACAACAAATAGTAGAACCCGAAATGTTATTAGGTGCGCTAGTGTAAAACATAGGATTTGAAAATATTTTCTCATACCACCACGTTTTTGATTATTAATGGTTTTATATTTCTCACAGTTCACTAGAAATATGGTGCATTTGATGATGTGCGATTTATATTTTTATTGCAACCCTTTGATGAAATATTCCTGTTTGAAGGTTAGTGCAAATTTACCGCACGTACCCTGTTTTTTGAATGTGTATATTTTGTTTCCGACGAATAATTACAATTTTAAAATGTAAGCCAAATATTGAGGACAATTTTTTTTATTATGTACCCAAATCTTGGCTCATAAGGTTTGTTTGATAGCGTATTAGTGAAATGACGTCAACAACATCAATAAGGCCGATGCAAATATTATTTTTCTTTTATGTCCGAGGCCTCTCGCCGGGTACGAGGGGGGGGGACAAAAATAAATAAAGAACAAACGAAAAAAAACTATTGAAAAATTCCAAATTATGCCAACTATTGAAAAAATATTTTTCAACTATTGAAAAATAGCTGCTTGTAAACATTTTTTGTATTGAAAATGGGGTCATGGGCAGCCATGTTTTTTTTTCGCCCCTTCAATATTTTGGGATTTTTGAAGGGGGGGGTGACATAAAACAAATTAAATATTTGTATCGGCCTAAAGTAACGTCAACAACATTGCTGAGATGACCAAAAATGAGTCTACGTAGTTTATGGACAGCTCCAAAGTACACCGTGTCCAATAAGTTCTCTACAAAACATAAATTTGAAAAATATAGTTTTATTTCACATCTGTGATTCATATTTTCAAAATGAATGAATGAAGGGCCACATAATACTGATTAAATTGTCATTTGTATTTATTTAGTATAAGTCAACGATACCCTGTTGAGTGTTGGTACTACCATTTGCCAGGTCAAGGAAACGACACTTATTTGATTGTTGACAATTGGAATACTAAAGGTTACAGAGGTAACGCTGATAACACTTATTCTATAACGAATCATCGGCCCCTAAGAACGTTTTTCAAAGCAACGATAGCAGATTGTTGCTTTATTCCTAGCGGTAGTGCATTCCACGCGTGTGCTTTTCCTCTCCAATGTGGATTTGCCTAGGAATGATGAAACAATGGGTGCGTTTCTGTTGTCCTCTTCGTAAGTGGCGTTGAATGTACTCGGGATGGTTACCCAAATACCCTTGGATACGGTTTGGAATAACGCTATTTTCTATAAGTTTCTATAAGTTCTATAAGTTTCTATAAGCCTAGCATTACACTTCCGTTTTCTGAAATCCGTTTGGTCTGGCACGCAAGAAAAATACTTGAAAAGTTTTTCATTCTATGATAACTAACAGGTAGCTAAATAGAGTCTATAAGGTATGTTTTGAGTTTTTATTTCAAGTATTGTACCAAATGCACTAAAGCCAAAATAGTAAAATTTTAGTGATGATATGGTAAGACATATGCAAGTAAATAGTAAGCTAAACATGGGCTGATTTTCTTCTTGTCATAGTTGCTACTAGCAACTAGAGATGGGCAGTTAGATCCGGAGCCGTTGAAAAGATCCGGATCTGTGCAGTGAGCGAGTGAACCGTGGCTCTTTTCCAGAGAGAGTCGGATCACATGTCTGCATGCCTCTGTACGAAATACTCGAGAAAGAACCGTTCGCTCATCTTTGCATCGCATTGCTGCATCGCAGACAGGTGCTATTCCTCACGCCAAGCAAACACAGCTAAACAGTGGCGGCTCCGTACGCCCACCACCACAGTTATACCAACCGCATTCTGTTGTGTTCCATAGTGAGGGCTTCATGCATGCGGTCCACAAACAACCCACACGATGCTCAATCGGGAGAGCACAGATCCGACTACTGGCCGATGTGCCTCCAACGACCCAACCAAACTGCAGCTACTACCTACTCATACATTGTTACCTACTTCCTTGGGGCAAGACACTGTGCTGGAGAGTACCCGAGCAGGAGAAAATAGCTGAAGAATACCTAACTCAGGTATGGAAAATCGAATATCTACAACCTGAATGAGGTATTAAGTAGCCCTGCATAAGAGGTAAAATACCTCAAATAATAACTGGTGTGTATTCTGTTCATAACGCGTGAATAATGACTTCAGGTATGGCAATACCTAAATAATAATCAGCGATTTTTTCATATAAATAGCTATTTTTCAATAATTGAATAATACCTCAAGCAGTCCTCAACACCAAACCAATACCTGGTTGGGGTATTTTATCAATACCTATAAAATACCAAAATAAGTTATTTTCAATACCTGGATAACCAACCAATACCTTGTCTTGGTATGATACCTGAATTTGGTATGCTCCTGTTATGTGTCAGTTATTCATTCCTGCTCGGGTACATTTTCCGTCACAGAGTTGCTCAGAATTCCTCCGGATTGCTCCCGTTTTCACATGGGTGTTGCCTGATTTATCGCAAAAACAAAACAATATTACCCGATATCTCGCTTTGCTTGCAGTTTTAGGGATGTTTTTCAACAAAATTCGTCGATCATTGGTGAAAAGAGTTACTCACAATTTCTCAGAGTCACTCTCGTTTCGTGTCTTGCCCCTAGCCTACTTCTTTGTTTCGGTTCAGCAATATGTTGTTTGGTGAAAGAAAGGGGTAATTCGGGATGAACCTGCCTACGGCAGAAAACCCCTAAATAAGAAAGAAAAAAAAAATAAAGGGGTAATGCGGATGCGGGAATACCATACCACATCAAGAGAGTGAGTGCCGTATGATGTGTCTGAGAGAGTGAGCTATAAACAATCCTATTCGCTTGGTGCGGTTCGGTCATTCATGTCTGAGCCGCAGATCCGTTCAAAAGATCCGGTTCACTAGAGTGATGGATACGGCTCGGATCCGATCACCGAAGTGAGCCGTTTTGCCCACCTCTACTAGCAATGGCGAAGACAGGAACCTAATTTGTTTCAACGTAAAACCATTACTAGTTAAATTGAGAATAAATAGTAACGAAATGGTGTGCAAGGTTTTTATATATTGTAAGGTTAAGGAAGCGAAATTTCAAAGGAATTTGAGGAGGCGGGGGATTTGTTTTCAGAATTTCTCACGGTGAAAAATAATGGCCGCTCAGCCAGTTTTGACATCTAAGACAACCTTAAAATATTTAAAAACCTTGATTGCGTGCGTGCCAGCTGAAATGGACTAACTACCAGGCCTGCTAAATATCAGCCTCAATGCCTGTTTTTCAGTCGAAAATGAATGCGGTCGTTTTCAGTTTCTCGATGAGAGAACTGACAGAGTCCGAGAGCTCCATTCCCAATCATCCACACACTACTCATGCTGACAGGCCATTCGTCTCAAGCGGTGGCTTGTGAGAGTGAGTGCCCTATACGTTACCACGAGTGAAAACACTCGACTACACAAAAATTGAATGGAAATTTAGCTCTGGCAGCTCTCGCATTCAGCACGCTGCATACGAGTGCGAGTACCTAATTCCCAGAAGAAGGTGAAATACACACCGAAACGTAGGACAGTAGATGCGAAAGACGTTTTAGCTGCTTAATATAGACTGAAAGAGCCGTAAAACAAGCGAAATACTCGTCAATACAGTCGTTAGCAGTCAGTCTATTTCATTTCGCTCCCGTGTCGCTGATCGGAAAACAACAAAATAAGGCCTGTCGAAAAATTGCAACGCTGTTTATGACATATAAGCGATCAGAAGAGAAGGATAAAGGACAGTTAATTCCAAAACATATGCTGTATTTGATCAGTGTTAGATGGCCTTTCAATATACAAATTTACTTCAAAAATCCTAATTACAGATGTGAAATGAGTTCAATTTGATATCTCATTGGACACGGTGTAGATTCCATTTCGTAAAAATACGCTTCGCTAAGAGATCCAAGACCATATTTAGATTCTACTATGATTGATCTACAAGTGGCTTCATATAATAGTTTTACAATCAACTATTCTACGTCTGACATATCGGTTTTAAGTAAACTTTTAGAAACTACTCTAAAGTTCAACAACAACTAAGCTGAAGATATGCGAAGATGAACAATTCATTCGTTTTACTAAAAATTGCCAATGGTCTCATTCTGCTGACAATATCTCGATGGATTAGCAAACTAATATTCTAAGGCTGACTGGTCCAAGTGGTCTACTTTAAACTACCGAACGTAAATCTTAAATTAAATAAAGTCAATGTTCGGGTTTTGGCCACCTGAATCCCCTTAGTACAAACGGAGCACAATTTGTTCCTCTTCGACCGGTTATTTTCAACGCAAAGCGGTAGTTGGAAGGTTGATTTCTCTAGGGGCTTAAAATTCAACCGTCTCCCTATGTGATAAACTGAAACACTCGAACGATCTTATCAATGAATGACACTGAACCTTTCAGATATCAACGTATCGTTTTGAAAACAAATGAAAATTGTAATAACTTTATTAATATGTAATTTAAACATGCTTTTTATGTTGAGGTTCATTGCCTTATGTTCACTCAAATGGTATCGGGAAAGCAATTATTTATGAATGGAACTTCTACTACGTAGAAGGGCTTCACCATGATGCTAGTAAATTTTCTTTCTCCTCAAGGAACCCCTATTGTGGTGCGAGAAAACGAAGTAAAAGTAGGTCAACTACAACCCCACCCACCGTTTCATGAAAAGGTAAGGAATAAGTAGAAAGGAGGAAAAGTTCTTCCACAAAGAAAAACACCTTAGTCAGTCACAACAAAAAAAAAATGCCAGCGACCTCCATTTACCGACGAAAATGCTTCTAATCAGTATGCATCGCCGATCCTTCCGAGACTGCCTTTCGTAATCAATTCCATCGCTATGTTTATGAGAATCCTTCCATCTTGGTACAACACATAAAAAAAATCAAACACTTAATTCCTGCCGACTGACTTCCGTCTCCACCGTACGCTCCACTGACCAAAAAGCACTAAAATTCCGTTTGAATCGACACATTGGTTGGATAGTTTTGGTTGAATGCACTGGGGTAATTCTTCGGCTGAGCCATTTGGTGACGCCGTCAGCTGTGCTTGGAATTCATTAATACTAATGAGAGAGAATCGTCTGCTCCAGATCTGCCAGATCTCATTAGTCAACGTAGGACACTGTGGACGAAAAATGGAGTCACTTCTTCTATCCAAGACTCCACGTGGCACTAATTGCACCCGATTAATTAGAGAAAACCTATTCTTTTCATGTGGATGGCTCGACTATTCCGGCTCACTCAATGCAAATAGTGGAGATTCTGTTCACCGATCGCTTTTCCGCTGAGCCTTGAACTTGCTCCCTACCGGGCCGTTGCACCGCGCGTAACTAAAACAATGTAAATGTTGCGAGGATGAACTAGGTAGAGTGGTGGTGCCAATTGAATGCCTCGTAGGCTCTTAGAAATATGGGTTTAACGCCCACCATGTATGTTTAAGTCTATTTCCATGGCAGCCATGCAATGTTTTGATTTTACCGGCTGGGGGTGCAAATTCCGTTGCCGTACTTTCGGCGCAGTTGGGAACATCGCTTCGTGTTCAGGATTGCGCCTTTTGGAGCGAGAAATGGCATTCCGTTGCAGTCAGGAGTAGAGGTGTGTGGTATGCTGCTTGGTTACGAAGGGGAAGTTTTGGTGGAACTACTGTATGTTACTCACAACACTAAACAACGATACAAACTTTAAGTGTAGCATAAGGCAGATTGGCTGGAAAGGCACTTTTAGTGATTTTGTCACTGTTTTCAGGCAACTCAATATTATCAAGGCATTCCAACAAGAGTCTCTTTTCTTCTGTTAAAAGCCAGTTCTTTCAACTTTTTGAACATTTTTGTAGGGCACCATCTGCGTCGGTCTTGGGCGATGTTGCTTTTGTGCAAACTACACCCATTTGGTATTTCAGTTTCATCGATTTTTCTTTGATTGCTAGTGAGAGAAATGAATAAAAATAAGGCTATCTCCGCAAAATTTCCCTGATGTCTATGACTGCGATGCTTACAATTTGATTCTCTCTGTACAATTATTTACCAATTCTTTAGCTTGTCGGTTCATCGAACATGATCAATTCATAAGAAGAAATAAATTGACATAATTCGACTCACATGTTGCATCATATCGAAGAGTTCACTCATCCCACCGGTACTGAATGAAATTGTAATACACAAAACATGTATAACCAACCAATCGACGGTGCTATTTTCCCAACCCACATCGACAACAAACCAGACCCATCAGGCCATTCATTCTGACTCACCATCGCATCGCCAGGCGGTGGTCAGTCACCTTTCAGGTTATGTACCCCGTCCGTAGTAGTCCTACATGTATGTATGCTCCGGTGCCCTACTGCCGACCGGAACTACATCGTCGTCCTCCTGACCGGCGGTCGGTCGTCAGTCTGACCCCATATTCGACCGCCGGACGGTCGACACGCTGCACTATATCGAAGTTGAAGTTTGAAAGTGGAAAATGGGACACATGTGCCATGTCGGTGCCGGTTTTCCCTGTTGCGTGATCGTGGCCCACCCCGGATGAAACACTGTTTAAATTATCAATTGTACTAGCGTGACTGTGTGTTGTGCATGATGGAACCCAAACTTCTCGATTTGTTGTGCGTTCGAATGTCCCTGCTCTTCATGAAGTAACGTCTCAGTTGGGACAACGCCTGCTTCTCAGCCCAAGTGTTCTATGAACATTTTCAAAGTTATTAACTGAGAATTTTCTCGACCAACGACCATTTTGCATGTGTGGCAGGACTGAGTTACTCTGTGTTCAAGGAAGCGAAAAAATTCCATTACGAAAAGCGTTCAACATACCGTCAACCATTATCCAATGGGTCGATTAATTATAGATGTTACTACAGAATTGAAACATCGTCTTTTAGTTGATGGGATGAAGTAAATTTTACAAAAAGAGAGATGTTGTATCCATGTTTCAAATAACAATAAAGTTATTCATTCATTAAATGACGCCTGCATTTTACTACGATTTTCATTCTTTACGAAAAACTCTGAAACATTACCAAACATTGTACAGTAATTGTCAATACTTCCCTACTTACTGTCAATCCTGCACATTTAAGATAGTGTGAAGGGACTATCGCAAGAATTGCAATCCTAGTTGTCAGGTCAAATGTTCGTCGACTCATTTTATTTGCTTATTGAGGCTGCGCCGCCATATGTGCTTTTGGGCCTGCTTCTGTTGGGCTGTTCTACTGGGTTCCAGTCCAAATTTCGTTTCCACCCCTCCGTAGAGTGGGACCGACGTACTTCCAATTCCGCTGCCAAATTTCGTAAATACGTCGAACCCTTTATGGTGTTCGATATCTATAGCGGAAGGTCGAAATGCGTAACTGTGAAGGATAAGAGATCGAAAATTTATTCTAAAAGAAGATTGATATCATTAGGAACTAAGTTTTTACAGTTTATTCTTTCGACTTTCTGTCCTTAATTTATTAAATTGTTTTTTTTTTTAACAGGTTCTCGAAATCAGTGTATGATAGTGCAAGAAACATTTTGGTCGTTGAAACAATTAAATGACTTTCCTTTCATTTTGAAAGCTAGTTTAATTTTTAGAAAAAAAAAATACTTCCGAGTTGCGATTGGGATCGCGATCGTGTAGCATTGTTGGAGGGAAAAAGTGAAAAAAGACGTGTGTTTGGGGCAGTTGCGATGGAGGTCGCGACTATTTCCGCGAGTCGGTCAGTTTTCTCGGTAGGGAGATGGGGACGCGAATATTGAATGCGAAATCAGACGCACGCGATAACTTTCGTGGGAAAGTCGGTTTTCACGGTTAAGTAAACGATCAATACGGTGACGCGTTTAACATAGAACGATCGTTGACGTACCCTTACTATCGCGACCAAATAAATCATAACCGTGATAAAGACCGTGACGTGTATTTGTATATAACAAGTGGATCATATCACCTACCAAAGCCAAAGGTGACTCCAAGATCCACACCTTACCCTACCCTACTAACATACTCCTTTCCGAGACAACTGTGGGGATGCTGTGGATTCCACGGTTTCTAGGAGCAACGAATGTCGAACTAACATTCCTTCCCTTTTCCGATAACCGTAAGGACGTGGCCGGCGCCGTTATTGACTTTAAAATATTGAACTCTCGAATTGTGTACATTGAGAGTGTGTAGCAAGTCCCAAGCACCATTCATTGGATCTCTGTGCAACTTCGATTGTTCTGGTCAATCACGGAGTAGCAACTACGATGTGTACGGTTATCTTTGCTTTGCGTTTGTTCGGATTTGGCCGAGAGGTTGAAAACTATGTTTTTGTAGTAGCCCTTGACGGTGCACTCAAACTGTAATTATTGATATTATTGGTAATTTCAAGCATAAACAAATAAATATAAACTTACAATAAATAGTTTTTCTCCTCAAATTCTCCTACATAAACGTCGATTTCTTCAAGTGCAATACGACTTCTTGCTAACTGTAATTTAGGCAGAATTATAATAAATCAACCGTGCACTCGATACACTGCAGTTTGAACGGCAACCTTGAATTCAACTTTTACCTTAAATTCACTACTTCTATACGTTGTTCTTTCCAATGCTTATTACAAATTTCTTTACTTTTCGCAACTCACTTAAATTACGTTTGTTTTTGTTTTGATTTGACTCTTTTCCAAACACCCCGTTGCCGTTGTTGTGCTGATACAAATATCAATGGCATCCTACCGCAGTTGACCGGTAGCGTATACTTTACGCACCAGTGATGGTGCTCACTTTCGATGTGGATGCACGGGTGAAAGAGTCCGACGCCGTCAACATACCCCAGCCCGTAACTCCGGTAGCCGTTCATCGGTTACTCCGGATTTACCACCAGTTACTTTCATTACCGACGCCCGTGCACAACGGTTCGCGCTCCCGCAATATTGCTCCACCAACTACGTCCTTTACCTCTCGATGCTTCGAACATCTATATTGAAATTTCGCCTGCTTTCACCGATCGTTTTCTTCTTAGCTGCTTCCACGTACGAAAACGTATCCCCAACTTCTTCATCACGTCAACAGTATTCGTCCGAGTTGGGATCCTCGTGTTTGTGCTTTCTGGCAATTCGCTTTCCACATCTTCTCCATTTCAACTGGTCTGCCACAGCTCCTGTTTCTTTCTGAATTTTCTTCTTTTTGGGACCTGCGGTGCCACTAAATTTGATTGAACTATTACGCAGATCAAATGCTGGTTTACTGAGGATTTTCTCATGATAACCAACAACATGAATAAAGGACGTTTCTGCGCTACGGTTTGGGCCAAAAATAGTCCACCCCAACGGTGACTTAACCGCTATTGGCTCCCCTGGTCGGCCTAGCCTCACATCAATCGGCGCAGTCGCATGTAGATTTTTCAATCCGATCAATATTCTTGGCCGGCCTTCTTTGTACGACATAACCGGTACATCCCGGAGGTGTTCGTACCGTTCGCCCATTTCTCTAGCATCTAGTGATTGCTCAGGTAGCATTAGCTGTCCTACAGTGCACACATCATTCATCAGCATTGACTCCGTTTCTCCTACAGCACAAATCTTCAGGCTGATCCGCCTCGAATCTTCCTCAACTCGTGCGACGTCTCCGGTCCAACTAATTTCGAGGTTTTGCTGGATACCCTCCGCGCCCAATTGGTCTGCCAACTCTTTTTCCACCATCGTGATTGATGACCCTTCATCCAGAAGCGCCAGCGTAGTTACAGACTGATTCCGAAAGGATAACGTTACAGGCAGCACTCGGAAAAGAACGCTGCTGTTCTGCCGGATGTTGGCAGTGTTTACGACCCTTCTGGATGTTGAATGTAGCAACGGATTGTGCCTTTCCGTACATCCACCAATGGTACACCGCATCTTGAATCTGCATTCCGCATTGCCATGGTCATTCAGACAAACTCTGCAGAGCTTCCATTCCCGAACGAACACTGCTCGATCCTCGGGCATCATGTTCCGAAAATCCTGACAGTATCTCAGTTGATGATCCGTTCGCTTACATACTCTACAAGCCTTTTGTCTGAGCACCAGCATTTCCGGATCATTCGCGTCCGAAACGCAGTGGTTGTAAACCGCGCCATTCTCCTCATTCGTTCTATTATCAAACCCAGAGCTCCCCATTTTCATCTCTGGCATAAACTCGACAGACACATTTGCTTCACAGGCTTCAGCTACGATCCTCGACAGAAAATTTTTGAAAGTACGGAGTGTCACTGTCTTTCTTCTCTTTTTGTACCGAACCCAATCGCGCTTGTCGTTGGCTGGAAGCTTGTCCACTAGATCCTGCACCAACAACGGGTTCACCAGGTGTTGCTTCAATCCGGCAGCTTCTAAGTGCTCACAGAGCTGCTCCACTGCTGTCCCGAATGGAATGAAAGTTGCTAGTTTGTCAGCCTTCGGCGGTTCCAGCTTGCGTATCTTCTCCAGATGACACTGCAGTAGTTGCTCCGGACGACCATACAGCTGCCTCAGCTTGCTAATCACTTTCGGAACCGATTTCGGGAACAACAGTTGTCCTCGGACACTTTCCAGCGCTGACCCTTTCACACTCTCTTGCAGCCGTACCAGATTCTCGACGTCGGTGAATCCACACGCCTCATTGGATGCCTCGTAGGAGCCGATAAACAACGGCCACTCCTCTGGTCTGCCGGTGAACACGGGTAGAATCTTCGTTATCCCGTTCCTCGCTGCCATCTGCGCCTTTGTCGGGGCACTCCGCTGCTGCCCCAGCCCGTTTGCGACCACTTTCTTCACATTAGACTTAAAATTCTTCTTCATTTGTTCTTCTTGATCGTCTTCCGTTTCCTCTTCTTCGTTGTCTTCTTCTGATTCCACTTCGCTTTCTTCTTCCTTGTCGGTGTTTTCTTCGTCATCACCAGCAGAGTCGCCTTCACTTTCTTCTTCTTCGTGATGCCAAGCCAACAAATCCTTCTTTCTCTTCTTAATTTTCTTCCACTGCTTCTGACTGTATTCCCCCATCACCTGCAGCTGCTTCATTTCCGCCTGAATACTACACATCTTCACGTTGAACGAGCCACGCATCTTCTTTAACGTTGACAGGTGGTTCTTCTCTTCCGCTAAAACCTTTTCCAAAAGCACTCTTTCTTCTTCCCGCTGCTTTGCTCTAATCGCACTTTCTATCTTTAACTTCTTCTCCTTCAATGCATTTTCCATCTCCACACGCTTTTCGAGAACGATCATTTCGATCTCCATTTCCCTCTCTTTCTTCTTCGATTCTTCTTCGAGCTCGGTCAGTCGTTTCTCCAACTCGGTACCAACATAATTATCCGATCTAGTTGACTTAATGCTAGACCTATCTGACTCATACCCTACTGCTTTATTTTTCTTGCTAGGCTTCTTCTTCTTCTTTTCCTGCTTTTCTATCTTTTTCAAGTACTCACTGTAGTGCTGTTGACCCTCGACGTCCGGACAGAACCATTTGCTTTCCGTCGTTGCATCCATCGTAACGCCAACACATCGGGTATGGAACCATCTCTCACAGCTACCGCACGCAATCATCTCATCGTACTGCTCGGAAGTTGAGCCGCAGTCGCCGCAGGTCACCGTCGTCGACATCTCTTTTGAGGTTGTGTCCGTTATTTATTTTTGAGTTTGTTCGGATTTGGCCGAGAGGTTGAAAACTATGTTTTTGTAGTAGCCCTTGACGGTGCACTCAAACTGTAATTATTGATATTATTGGTAATTTCAAGCATAAACAAATAAATATAAACTTACAATAAATAGTTTTTCTCCTCAAATTCTCCTACATAAACGTCGATTTCTTCAAGTGCAATACGACTTCTTGCTAACTGTAATTTAGGCAGAATTATAATAAATCAACCGTGCACTCGATACACTGCAGTTTGAACGGCAACCTTGAATTCAACTTTTACCTTAAATTCACTACTTCTATACGTTGTTCTTTCCAATGCTTATTACAAATTTCTTTACTTTTCGCAACTCACTTAAATTACGTTTGTTTTTGTTTTGATTTGACTCTTTTCCAAACACCCCGTTGCCGTTGTTGTGCTGATACAAATATCAATGGCATCCTACCGCAGTTGACCGGTAGCGTATACTTTACGCACCAGTGATGGTGCTCACTTTCGATGTGGATGCACGGGTGAAAGAGTCCGACGCCGTCAACAGCGTTGCTTTGCTTAACATCCCTTTAGACTTACCAAGAACAGTGCCTGTAATCTAGTTATTTTTTATACTTGCTTGGAAATCTCAATGACTATTTACATAATCCGCTACTTAAAAAATACCATAGAATGCGTCCTTCTGGTCAATGAGAATTCTCAATGAAACTTCTTGCTACTAGTCTTACCCATTAGGGGCCGTCCATATACCACGTGGACAGCTTGGAGGGGGGAGGGGGTTAGCGAAAAGTCCACGCTTGTCCACGGAGAGGGGGGTCCACGTGGACAACATTAACATATAAATTAGGAAACAAGAATCAACAAACGAAACAAATTATGTCGCATTATTGATGAGATTCTTTTCAACAGTTCTTTCATACATTTTATTTTATTATACAAAAAAAAATATTGTACTGATTCACAGACTAATTTGTTTTAAATTATCAGAATTTCTAATCGAGTGTAGAATTAGCAACTAGTTAAAATACACAAAAATAAAAACGAAAAAAAAAAAGAATTTCTAATTAGTTTTCTTCATCGAGGAATATACTGGAGATTTAAAATGGAGTGTAGACCATGCAAATGTTGGTGTTTCAGTCAGAAAATTTTCGTTGAAGTTCTGTATGAATTTTTCAAGTTTCATATCAATTTTTTAAGCTACTTCAAAGTTTCAAAATACATGTAGGGATTTGCAGGCTTATCTCAAAAACTTTTTTTGTAGCTTCCTTTAAAATTTAATATGTTTCTAATGGATATTGAAGTCTAAGCCTCACCAATACAATTAAGTTGCTGTAAATTTTGGTTTTTTTAAGAATCTAAGAAATATAATCTTATCTCAACAAAATCTAAGATTTAAAATTACCTTATCTCAACAAAACAATCAGATAATCATAGATTGAATAAATATTCTAAAAAACACCGTCTTCAACCAGAGGCTGTACAGACTAAACATTGAACAATCACTAACATTAGGCGATAGACATTACACGAAAAACACCCAATGAAGAATTTCCGTTTGACGAAAATTTTTCACTAACTGGAGCAAGAATCGAACCCACACTCTCACAAACATTAAGCTGAATTAAAAACAAGATTGAAAACTTGTAGGTACCTATTTTGTGCTACTTGTTTGTATTCTATGTAAAGCTATAGAATATTTGTATTTTATAAAGTTTTTAATTATATTCAAAACATGATTTACGAAAAAAAAATTTAAAAAAACTTTTCAAAATCACTTTCTCTATATTTTTAGAAATGTGAAAAAAAAGTTTTTTTTTCTGATGTCCACGTGGACAAGGGGGGAGGGGGGTAGGGGTCACTGAAAAATCCACGCTCGTCCACGGGGAGGGGGGAGGGGGTCAAAAACCATGAATTTTCTGTCCACGTGGTATATGGACGGCCCCTTATAAGAACCTGGGAAAATCTGCAGTGAGGGTGTTTACCCGTCTACTTGGAAATCAAATGTAGTACAAGGTTAATTACTTTGGCGCCAGTTTACTAGCGTATAACCTGGATGTTCAAATTACCATTTCATTAGCTGACCGACTAGTCTTCAAATAAACACCTTTGAACCTTAACCTTGTGTGGGCGCGCTCGTAATGCGACAGTAACGTGCTGATTAGCATTAAATATTATTCGCTTTGCCTGATGGTCCTGCAGATTTAGCAATGGACGTCGGACGGAGATGGGGTTGACATTGGCACAGCTCCTAACATTTTCGTTCCATATCAGAATCACAATAAAAACAATAGCCTTGCCTCGATTAGGGTTTACCCTCGGAGCGATAACTCACTTTCGGTAGCTGACAAGGGGGGTTGAATTTGACTCACGCCATCACACAATTATAATCCGTTGCGGGCTGTCATCCGTGTGACTGGAAAGTTCAGACTTTTTCATATGTATCATTACAATACTACTTACAAGTGCAGAGGATACAGCTGTCACTGTCCGAGGTTTGGTTGGAATGTTTTAAATAATATAGTAGAATCGAATGGGAAAATCGATAGTAAACGAATTAAATTCTTCACTGTTTGAGTCAGTGGAAGGAATTAGAAAGTATGTCGGTTGTCTGATATCGATAGGATGTCGAGACTGATTGAGATCTAATAATCACTTTATAATCGAATACATTGTTTTCTTTTGTCGATGTTATATAACTCGGACGAACATTCTAATAATATTTTAGATAATTATCATTTGAAGAGTGTCGATACGATCGTATTTTTGACTTGTTTTTTTTTTGCTGCTTGTTGGTTTTACGGTTGGCTCGCGGTGCTTTACACCACGGATTGAACCTTATTCACATAACTTAGCTGATTTTCCTATTCAGGACGACAATTCTTTAGAATAATATTTCTTCGATTCCATGAGAAATTCAAATTTCTGAAGTTCCTCGAGAGCTTCTTTGCATATATTCACATAGGGTTTTTTTTTTGAGAATTCCTTCAGGGATGCTCTCAGACGTTTCTTCAGGAATAACTCCACAAAATACTCAAGAGATTCTTCTAGAAGTTCCTCCAGGGGTTGAATCGTAAAATTCTCTTGGGATTTATAGAATCCTTTCTTCAGAGATTCTTACAGAAATTTATACAGACAACTTCAGTGATTCTTTCAGGAGCTTCTTCAGAAATCACGTAAGGCGAAACTGGAAGCATTTCCTCACTTTTTGGTTTTTGATTGTTTATTAAATAACGAAGCAATATTTTCAAAATCGGTTTTCGCACACATGTAGAGTATGAATCAAGGTATCTTCTTATTTTTTTTTTTGTAGTGGAAAATGTTTTTCGTTTTTGCAGAAACCATTTTTGAACAAAATTTCACAAAAAATGGTTTTTGCAAAAATGGAAAACATTTTCTACCACAAAAATTTTAGAAGACACATTGATCCATTCCATACTCCTCTACATGTGTACGAAAATCAATTTTGAAAATATTGGAAATGCTTCCAGTTTCGCCTTAAGGATTTATTTCTTGGCATTCCTCCAGGCATATATCAAGAAATTCTTCTTGGAATTACTGTACATCATTCTCCAGTTTTCCAGGCATTGCTTCCAAGATTCGTTAAAAAATCATTTTTTAAAGATTTTTTTATTGGTAATTATTTTGAGAATTCTTCTATTTGAATTAAATTTGCTCCGAAAATTTCTCTAGGAAAGTTGGTTCAGGAATTTTTATCCCCTAATACCTTCCACACATTGTGCGAGAAATTATTTCAATAATTCCTCCAAAAGTATCTCTAGGGTTTGTTCCAAATCATCCTCCAGGAATTCCTTCAGAAATTTATTAGGAGATTTGTTCAAGAGTTCCTGCAGTACCTTGATCTGCAATTTTTGCACGGATTCTCGGAGATTTTCTTTTAGAAAATTCTTTCACATTTAATTTAGAAATTCTTCAAGGATGTCCTTTAGAAATCCCTTTAGGGAGTTTCTCACAAACTTCTCTTGGATTTTTTCCCTAACCTAGATGTCTCCACAAGTTTTTCGTGAAATTCTTCTAGAAATTGCTCTCAATCCATCTCAAAGAGTTCCTCCTGGCATTTCCCTGGGATTCCTCCAAGAATTCTTCCAAAAATTGTTTCTGAAATTGTTTCAATGATATCCGCAGGAAGAAATTAAAAAAAAACTTCCAGTTATTGCTTCAACAACCCCTGACGAAATTTCTCAAACAATTCCTGCAGGAAACCTTGGAAAGAATTTAAAAAGAACATGTTGAAAATTCTGAAAATTAAATAAAAAAATCCATGGAAATAAAATCTGAGGTTTTCTCCTATTGACATTCATGAAGATACCCTTAAATTACTGAAGGAGTCTGTAGTGATATTTCTGAAGGAATTCCTGAATAAGTTAAAAAAAAAAGACAGTACACCGTCTTCAGCCAGAGGCCGCACCAAACCCCCCACTACTTGACAGATGAGCTCAGTTTCGCGTACCTACTTGCAAATCGTAGATGTCGCTACTGTTCGTAAACAACGGGTCTATCCTTCACTGACGCAACATTTTTTGTCCATGCGAAAACATCTTTTTGTTTCGTGGTGAGTGGGATCCAACAAGAGGCTAGCGTTTCGTATCAAAAGGACGTATTCAACAGAAGCGCAAAAACTAATGTTCATTGAATTGAAATTATTTTGATTTTTCTTTTTGTTGTAAGAAATGTAATAAAAGCACATGTTTAAACGGTCTTCCATATTAATTGGTGACTGCGCATTCTAGACCAAACCGCAGATCAAACTCGAAAAAAAAAACATCTGCAAATGATTGTTTTTAACTTCCATTTTGACTTGGCCATCAGATATGTAGCTGTAAAATGTTAGCATAAGTAACCTAATGTATTACTTGCTGGTGCTTAATAACCGCACTAGAAGAAAACATGAGTTTCTTATTAATTTTATGAAAGCCGATTACTTTGCCTTTACTTGTTTTATAGATATAATTTTCGCTTCTAGTAAAAAAAATTCATTATGCCGCACTTAATTTGCATTTATATTCCACAAAAAAAAACCAAAACAACAAATAAAGGTTTCTGTTTAATGTTTTAATATTTTTTGTTCGGTTTGTTATAGTCGGTTTTCGTCCTTTTCAAAAGTAGCGCTTGCCGCTTTGAATCTGACAGTACCACCCGGACCAAAATTTTTAGGTACGCTGACGTTGTTCGGCAGCTGTCAAGAAGCTCCCGGGTTGGGCCGCACAGACTGAAAATTACTAGCACGAGACAAAGGACAACACACATAACACCCAGTGGCCCAATGGAGAATTTTCCGTTTGACGAAAAGTTTTCCCAGATTGGAGCGGGAATCGAACCCGCACTCCGAGGCTTACGAAACGCCTACACTGAAAAACAAGAGAACCCAAATTTGAGTTTTTTTAAACTTACTTTTGAGTTCTTTTTTGCATCCTGTTTAATTCGCTCTCTTTATTGTTGTCAGAGAGTGAATAGCAAAACAACCCAACTTTGAGAGTTCGATGCGGGAAGCCAAAATTGAATAAGTGGCACAGTACCGAAAGTTGAGTAATTTTAACTGACGGTTGAGTAAAAAGAACCTTGACTTTAGGTACTTTGGCCGTATACGCCTAAATGCAAACTACCTACCTAAACATCGACTCCAGCAACTCAAAATTGGCTTCCCGCATGCAACCTTGAAGTTGGATGGAATGAACTCACTTTGGGTACTTTCATTTTTCCGTGTAGATGACTGACGCCGCTAACTGCACGGCCACGAACCCACACAAGATGGAATGCATGGAGGAATTTTTGAAAGAAACTTAAAAAAATAATTCTGTATATAATTCCAGTAAAAATCTTTGCTGGAGATACTCTTAGCGAATCCCTGAAGGATTATGTGGAATTCTAGGAAGTGTTGCTAAATACATTTATGGGAATGCTCGCTAGAAACCCTTGGCGGATCATGTTCTGATATCAAGATCGTGGTTACAGAACAGTTTTTGAGTTATTCCTGAAAATCAAGCTCTACAGTTTATAAAAATATAGAATTCACTAAAATTCAATTATTCTGCGTTGCAGTCAACAAATTTTTAATCTTATTGCATAAATAGATAACTGAATATAATATGTTTCGATCATCTGAACATAATTTTTGCATCAAATTAGTGGGATTATTTATGATTATGTAGGCCAACCTCCTTAAATTTGAGCAAATTTTTTTTTAGTTAAAAACAATTCAAAAATTCCTTCTCAACGTACATTTGAAACATTAGATGTCAACCAGTTACAGTAAAAAATTCAGCTCAATCCGAGCATTGGTTACGGAAATAGAGATGTATGAAGTGGGCAACTTTGCTTAAAAATAGAACAAAAATCGATTTTAAATCGACAGTCTTCACGTTTTCGAACTCAGGGCATGACTCTACACTAAAAATGATCATCAGCTTACCGAGTTCAAAATTGCTGTAAACTAGTGTAATCTATGAAAGATTTTTTTTAAATGTGGAAGGCTTTATGAAAGAAATGCAGGAAATGTTTCTTGAGGTTCTTCTAGAGAAATTTCTGCAGAAATTTCGGAAAAAAAATTCATGGGCTATATACCTCCAAGTATGCCATTCGCAAATTGCCATATAAATCTTCCAAAAGATATGCCAAAAACATGTTGGACAATGTGTTTGTGGCCCTCATGAGGATAACGTCATAAATTTTGTTGATAATCCGTTTAAGTTCACAAAAGAGACTCGTTTAGTACTTTAAAAAATAAGCGAGAATCTTCAAAGTATTGCTGTAAGAAATCATTATTTTATACATAGTTTTATTTTTTCCGATGCTTTCAAAAAACGAACTACAAAAAAATCGCCTTCATATGCTCAGGAAAAAAAGAACGTGTTTAAAAATTATCACTATTATTGCTATCATATTTAAACATATGATTCGTAAAGTGCTGGTAAAAATAGGATCGGGAAATATAAAATCGACGTGAGAAATTTTGTTCGGCGGCGTGGAATAATAAACGTCGGTGACGACGGTGTCGTCTTTTTGCCATAAGGATAAATAAAATTCAATAAAATTACACATTTCAATATAGGTGTTTAGTAGTATGAGTAATATTTTAGATTTATGTCTAGTAAATGCTCTTTCACTCGGTGGCTACCGCTTCTGATTCGTATGCAGAAAGTCCTGCATTCAATCACTGATCTGTCCCTTTCCTCCTACTTTGTATCGTTGTATCTACTTTCTGTCTCTCTCACTTCTCTACATATAGACAACTCATGTATATTCATATGTTCATAGCCATCGCTAGAACCAGAAACGAATTGAAAACCCAGTTCGTGCGGGTTGTGGAAACGCAGAGCGCCCTCGATCTCTCTAGTAGCAACAACACTATAATATTCCTTTCTCTTCCCAGCTGACTATTTGGACTTGGCGGGCGCCGTTATTCACGATCAATTCTGACTATACATGTCATTGGTTGCTCCTCAAGTTGCTCTTCCTTGATTAATCTGAACTGATACCAGTTGCACTGAGATTCAACTGAATAAGGGGCTGGGACACTCCACTTATTCTTAAAGTGCAATTTTAGCAGCTCATGCATTTTTGATCAATAACCTTACGAACACTATAAATAATCCCCTATCCATGGATCGCATCACCGGCCCAACGGTAACTCCCAGTTCTCCCATCCTTTCCATCTAATAAATACCCCAGTCCAAGGTTATTATATATTGTAAGGTTGAGCATGACGTCTAGTTTGTGGGGAAAAATTGCAAAAATAATGGCCGCTCAGCCAGTTTTGACATCTAAGACAACCTTACAATATATAATAACCTTGCCCCAGTCCGTGTGGGTTGTGGGGACGCAGATGTGCTCTCGGTCTCTAGTAGCAACAAGCAGTACACTCTAACATTCCTTGCCCTTCCCAGCTGACTATAAGGACTTGGTTGGCGCCGGCGGAATATGAAGGTCAAGCGGCACAGTTCGTTTTGGTTGCATAACTTGTAGGCGTTATATACACTTTGCCGTGGAAGTTGGAAGGAAGGGAAACGACTTTTTTCAATTCGTTTCTGGTTCTAGCGATGGCTATGAACATATCAATATACATGAGTTGTATTTATAGAAAAAAGAAATAGTAAAAGTAGGAGGGAAGGGACGGGCCAGGGATTGAACCCATGACCTTCTGCATACGAATCAGAAGCGGTAGTCACTAGACCACCAATTCCGTTGGACTTGGCCTGCGCGGTTATTGATCAAAAATGTAGGGCAAGGAATCATATTTTAAACTAGCCAAATTATAATCTTAATTTGAACCATTTTGAAATTTATTAAAATGGCATACTTTTTAGTCAAGCAATGATTTTAAAAGTATCGAATAAAGCATATTCTTCGTCGAAAATAAGCAATTGAAAAATCACTGTAATTTCCCCCCAAAGGAAGAACATTTTAGGGGCACATGTACAACTCACGCGAATAAGCAAAAAAAAATAATGAAATTCCAGACTTTATGTTAATGGCGGCCTAGTTTCAGCGAGAATTACCCATCTGCACTGCCGTGTGCAGCATAGTTGTCCCATGTTAATAGGGTTTCCCATAGAACATGGGACAACTATGCTGCACACGGCAGCAGTTTCCACCAATTCATCCGACACTCATAAAGCTCATAAATCACTGAATTAGTTTTCCTCTCCATTCCATCTCTTCCCTATACATAACAGGAATTTGCAGACGCACCACTCACCATGTCTGACAGCGCTGAAAGCGCGACACCCACCGACGCTGCCGCTGCTCCCATTTCTGCAGCATCAGCTGATGATGACAACCTTGTTTCCCCGTCATCGGCACCTCCTGTTAGCAATAATAGTGAAGTAAATAGCGATGCAATGAGCGAGACTACTGGTAGTATCGAAAATGTCTCAGCCACTTCCGCCGCGGGGACGTCTGATGTTTCTCTAAAATCCGATTCGATCCTCTCGGATTCGGAGAATGCCAACAACGAGAATCGAGTGATTGAAATGGAGGGTGCAACGAATCCGGCTGGGCCGGAAAGTGTCGAAGCGGAAGAAACATGCACCGTGAAAGTGGATGAACCGGAATCTTGTGCGAAAAGTGATGACAAAAGCCAGTCACAGGACAAGTACGCGGAGCATGTTAGTTACGACGAGCAGGGAGAAGCAATCTATACCGATCCGGAAACCAAGTATCGATACAAGTGGTGCAAGGTGAAGAACGAGTGGATTCCGTTCGATAGTGAACATTACCGGTGGTGTACGGAAAGTGAAAAGTGGATTCCCAAGGACAACCCAAAGGAAACGGAACATTACCGGTGGTGTGAGGAGACGAACCAGTGGATTCCGAAGCAGCAGGCTTCGGAACAGGGTAGTGTCTACAGCTCCGAAGATGGAGTGCATCATTATAGGGACAAGGAAGGGATGGTGCATTTCTATGATGAAGAGAAGAAGGCATGGTTTCCGAAGGTAGACGATGATTTCATGGCTAGGTATCAGTTGAGTTACGGGTTTGGGAATGCTGATGAGGGTAAGGAAAGTTCCGCGAAAGAAGAAGAAGAAATTCCTGAGGATTCGGAGGAAGAAGAAGAACCAATGCCGGAGGAACCTCCCAAGCCGCAGGGCAAAAAGCGGAAAGCTCCTCCGGAACCGCCCAAGTGGTTCGAGTTGAAACCGGAACATAACACAAAGGTTTATGTGTCCAATCTTCCGCTGGACATTACGGAAGAGGAGTTCGGTGAACTGATGTCCAAATGCGGAATGGTGCTGAAGGATCCACGGACGAACAAGTTGAAGCTTAAACTGTACCGCGATGCAAATGGGGAGCTGAAAGGCGATGGATTATGCCACTATATCAAGGTGAGATTTATCAATTGTCAATAGTTTTCAAATTGTTCAGGTAAAAAATCCGTTTTGATATTTGCAAACAAAAAATCACGTAGTATTGAATTTTTGCTATCAGCTAGTTTAGCGCAAGCAGTTCAAAGTTTACATAGGATTTACTATGAGAAAAGTTACATTTTCAGATAAAAAATCTCAGAGTTCGTCCCTTGTCTCCTTAATTTAAATCGATCAACGCATCTTGTAGAAAAATCATCTTTGAATCATTCCTTCGTGTTTTGTACACGGCTAGATACTATACGTATCCCACCGCGTTCCGAAAATTATGTCAATTGGTTCAAAATTGGCTGAGTTATAGCAGAAAAGTGCCCAAAGTAGGAGCCCTGCCGAGATGGCTCCACTTCCCTATGATATTTTCAAAAATATATGCAATGCTTTGCGATTTTTATGGTGTCATTCTTAGAAGCTTTGAAAACACTTGACGGAACTCCTGAATACACTTATAATTGAACTCCTGTCGGAACGAGAAAAATTGAATTGATGCTTCCGATATTCTCAGATTTGGAACATTTTGCTGAAATATTGCCATAAATTCCAAAGATATGCCTAGAAATGCTCGTAATTTATTAACGATTTTATCAGGAATTTCTGCCAAAAATTGCACTTGTATTATTCCATCTGAATCTGGAGGAACAAGCAGGGATTGGCGGCATGCACCGTGCGGTGCGAAAAAAGCGTGTGCTTCACACAATCGCAAGTGCTCGTCTCCCGTTTTGCCGAGAGACAAGAGACGTATGAGTGAGAGTTTTCGTAATTGTGCGAGAGACAATCGCAGCACTAGCTCTACGGCGCAGGGAGTAATGCACGGTGCTTGGGACTGCGCTTGTCTCCAAACAGAAAAAATCAATTAATAAATTAATTGAAGAGTTTGTGTTTTCGGCAAAGTTGTTAAGCTTGTCAAGGATGGACAAGTGATGGGTCGTTTGATTCGAAATTTTTCCAATCGTGCGTAGTATCAAGCCAAGTGCCAAGCACGGAGACAAGCACCGAGAGAGTGCATACGACAGAGCGTGAGAGCTCCAGCGCGCGGCAAAGTAAGCGAGCAACACACACACACGGAAAGATCGATGTACACAGAGCAAGGAGTAACTTTCACGCAGCGATCGAAAAGACAAAAGATTTCATGCAAACTTGTGTGAAAATTCACGCAAATTTGTGTAAACCCGGATCAGCACATTTTTTGTGCTGATCCAGTCGCACGCAAATATGAGTGAAAAATCCTTTGTCTTTTCGCAAGTTACTCATTCGCTGTGTACTTTCGTTTTAGGGTGCAACCGATTGCGCGTACTCGTCTCCTTCTAGTTTGTTGTGCTGTCTCGTAGCAGAGTGTGCGGCACGCAAAGTGTTTTGAGTCGCACCCTATCCCTGGGAACAAGTTCAAGTTTCTTAGAAATTAATCCATACATTTTACAACAAGTTTCTGGAAATTTTTATGAAAATCTGTCGAGTAATCTTTTGGGAATCACTCCAGTTTTTTCTTCAGGATTTCTAACACAATTTGAACTACAAATTAGTATAAAAGAAATTGCTTTGCATAAGCATCTGAAAAGTAACGAAATTTGAGGTTCTGTATAATATGCGATAAATCTAGATTAATTTAATAAAATCCATTTGTGTAAAACCATAGGAACCTTGATAGATGTGGAATCAAAACACAATTGAACTTTTTTACCCAACTTCAAAGAATTCAATCTATTTGCATCAATAAATTTCTCAAATGTAAAACTTATAATCTGAAGTCATGGAAGGGAAATGGGTAAAATCAATCTATCAACTTATGTGCTAGAAAGCATTATGAGCATGAATAGTTGTTTTTTTTTCGGAATAATCATAATGTTTTGGCGCGTATTTTTTTTTTTCTCCAAATCGACATTTCTATAACAGCCCGGAAACTCCTAAAATAATCTCAGAAAGATTTTTTGGAGGAATTTTGGAAAAAATCTTTTCTTTGGATTTTTCAGGAAATCCAAAGATTAACTCAACAAAATTCGGAAGGAACTTCTGGAAGTATTTCAAGAGGATCTTCTGGGTGAAACCTATCAGAGTGAACTCCTTAAGGAATATCGGCTTTTGGCCGTAACTCTGCATGAAATAACAGCTGATTCTCTTTGAGAAATTTTGAAGGAGCATCTGAATTGATTCCAGGAGGAACTTCTGCAAGGAAATCTCGAAAAAAAAAACTAAAAGAACCTCCAGGAGAATTTCCAAGGGTAAGAAATAGCAGCAGAGATCCAAATGAAAACTGTTCATCGAATTCCAAGAGATAACCAAGTGGAGTCGTATGAGATTAACTAGAGGAATCCCAAAAAATATTTGCACGAATTCCAAAAGATAGATATTGAATAATTCGAGAGACAATAAAAATTTCACTAGATGTGGTAGAAGAATCTCATAAATATGCATAAATAGGAAGAATCATAGGAGAAATCTCAGAAAACATCTCTCCAGGAATCCCCAAAGATTACCTAAAAGAATGATAAAGATCATATTAAGGAATCTTAGAAGACATTCTAACAGGATAAATGAATGAATTGTTGGAAGTATTTTAATTTTCACTACATCGCAACGATACGTCAGAGAACTTTTTCAATGAAATTTGAAAAGACACACAAAGAAAAGACTCCTGATTTAAATCGTGAAAGGTATTTCAGCTTGAGACATTTTTGCGGGAACTTCTTAAGAAATCTCTGAAATCTTCTTCACAAGAATGAGTGAAGAGTTATCTCTAGTTAAACTCGCAGGAAAAACAATCAAATATTTGAAGAGAATTTCAGAGTTCGGAATTCTGGTCATAATCTCGTGTGAACCTTTTTAGTGCTCCCTCAAAAGTTTCTCACGAAACACGTCACAACGTTAAAAGCTTTATTTGGACGAATTCCTTAATGTATACATGGTAAAACAAGGGCCCATATAGCCGAGGCGGTAAACGCACGGGTATTCAGCATGACCATGCTGAGGGTGACGGGTTCGATTCCCGGCCGGTCCTGGATCTTTTCGTAAAGGAAATTTCCTTGACTTCCTTGGGCATAGAGTATCTTCGTGCCTGCCACACGATATACACATGCAAAATGGTCATTGGCAGAGGAAGCTCTTAGTTAATAACTGTGGAAGTGTTCATAGAACACTAAGCTGAGAAGCAGGCTTTGTCCCAGTGAGGACGTTACGCCAAGAAGAGGAGGAGGGTACATGGTAAAACGAATGTAACTTGTCTGACTTCGTAGAATTTTTTTTTACAGAAATACTAAATGAGCTTTTGCGATTTTTTAGCGGATTCAATCAAGGAATTACCACATAAATTCCGTTCAAAGTTAGTTATAGCTATTGCAAAATTTCAGAAATAACTGTGCGAAATCCCTGAAAAAATTGCATCCAAAACATGTTGAAGAATTTCTGCCGTAACTGCTGGAAAATTATCTAGTGGAGTTTTTTCAATTTCTTGAATTTAGTTTTAGCTCATAAAGAAAATAATTTGGCAAAATCTACGAAAGAATCTTCCTGAACAAATTCTTGTACATAGAAAGAAATTTAGGTATTTCTATAAGAACATTAAAAGATATATTTAAAATATTTTTGAGGTATTTTCATGTAAACTTTTGAATATGAATGCATAGAAAATTTGCTGATATAATTACCGACGGTAAAATGAAGTTTATATTAAGGAATTTCGCCTAATCTGATGGTAATGTTTCCAAGAAAGCTTTTGGCATAACTCAGAGAAGAATAATTTCTTGCGTAATTCATGAAAAACATTTTTAAATAAAGTTCTGCAGATATTCCAAAAACATTGTTAAAGATATTTACATACTTTTGCCATAAAATAAATTAACCTTCCTAAATGCATCATGTTGGGAACAGCTTACTGACGTGGTGTGTAGATGGTGTCAAAAATTACTCTTTTGTACTAGGAGGGTTAATAAATCATGAAATATTCTTCATTTCATTCTCCACTTATTCAACAAGTGATATTTTTTAAAGTTGTCATCAGTTACAAACTAACCAATTTCTCGGGACGTTGTTGTTAAAATATTGTCAAAAATTGCTTGATAAATAAGGCTAGATAGATTTTCATGATTTCTCGTTGGAATCCTGGTTTTCATCATTTACCTGTTCTAAAAACCAGAGATAAAATTAAGACGGACCCGGTAGAGTGGCGCTTTGAATCCAGTTTGACTTATTTCACAAAATCGTAACTTGTTCTGTGGCTTAGTTAATTCAAGCGCCGGACTATTAATACCGAGTCGTGGGTTCGAATCTCAGCATAACAATGGTATTTTTTTCACTAATGTATCCCCCAATTTGACGATAAAATCAAATGCACATTGCCTGGTTTCAAATGCTTCAAGTTTTTAAATTTATTCCTAGAAGACACTGTGGTAGAATTTCAATGATGTTTTTTTTTTCGAAACAACAAATCCGTTTTTGCAAAATTCCTGGAAGATATAGAAGAACTTTTTCTGGATTTGGATTTTTGGAGACAGTTCTTTCCAAACAGTTAGAGAATTAGCTTAACTCAGACTAACTGTACATGTCGATGGTTGTTCTTCCGTGATTGATCTGAACTGGTATAAATGCAAATGCAAATGCACTGAGTTCCAACTGAATAAGTGGCTGGGACACTCCACTTATTCTCAAAGTGCAATTTTAGCAGCTCATGCACATTTTGGATCAATACTGGCGCCGGCCAAGTGCTTACAGTCAGTTGGGGAGAGAAAAGAATGTTTGTGATGGTTGTTGCTACTAGAGACCGAGAGCACTCTGCGTCCCCACAACCAGCACGGATTAGGAATTTGTTTGTAGGGTAGGATGTGATATCTGGCAGTCACCTTTGGTCGGTGATGTGATCCATGGATCCATGGAGATTGTGTGTTGATAACTCTGAAGGAGAAGCGGCACAGTTCGCTTGGTTGCATGACTTGTAGGCGTTATACGATAGATTGACACTGTGCTGTTAAATTTGAAAGGAAGGGAAACGGCTTGTTCAAAACGTTTCTGTTCTACACACTTCGAAAAAATCTTGTAATTTTGTGTCATATAAGTCCGACATATAAAAGCAACACATTTGACGCAAAATTGTGTGCGATCTTATTTTTACAGGAAACGGAAAATGTTTGACTCATGTAATTTTACCGCAACAGCTCAGCGCGTCGGCTGCTTGTATACATGACTGGGAACTGTGCTATTTATAGCACCGCATATTGAAACAAAAAAAATACAAAAGTTCCATTCGGGAGTCGAACTTCGATCCTCAGAGTGTCAGTTTTCGATCTTGTTCTCTCGGCTGACTCACCACGTTGAAGAGATGGCAGTCGAAGATGAACAACTTCTACCATAAACGAACTTGCAGTTCGGCTGTCGCGTCGTCACTGCTGGCGTGTATGTATGTACTGAAACAGCCGTCATCGCAGCCAAGCAGACAAAGCCGCCTTCTGATTGACTGAGCGTGGCTGTTTTTGTTTACCACTGCATCGGCTGATGGTAACGGATTGTCATTTCCAGGTTTGTGGCACAACTTGGTGTTAAATTTATAAGCGGTTTTCATGCTGTTTCACCTTCGTAATAAACAAATTTCCAATCGACTGCAGTCTTCACCTGATTTTGTAAGGTGCTGTTTGACAGTTCAACATCAGTAATCATTATGTTTCTGTAACATATCGCGTAAATTTACAGCATAGAGAACTAAATTATCAGTTATGTGATTCAAAATTATGGCTGGAAGAACTCAAACAATATAAACTTAATGCGTACGTCACAAAAAGTGTAAAAATGTGACACATTTATGTTTATGTCAAAGCTTTTTCAGGCAGTTCGATCAATTGTGTCACTATTAAAATTGAGATATTTTTAGTGTGTAGCAATGGCTATGAACTTATGAATATACTTGAGTTGTATATGTAGAGAAGAGAAAGAGAGAAATTGAATAGAAAGTAGGAGAAAAAAACCGGTCTGGGATTTGACCCAGGACCTTCTGCATACGAATCAGTAGCGGTAGCCACTAAGGACTGTATCGGAAATTAACTATAAACGTTCACCACTGCCTAAAAAATAATCTATTTGAAATAAACATAATTTTATTTTTGGAGATACTATATAAATCTTTAAAATAAAGAATGCCAGTTCTGGTTTTCCAAAAATAATCATTAAACTTGGACTTTTATCTCAAAGGTTGCACATATGTTCTTTAAATTTTGGACACCCCCTAAAAATTTGAAATAGCGAAAACTGTGGAAAAATATTTAATTTTTTCTCTTATTTTTGCGCAATTATATTCTTTTCCAGAATGCTCATGATATAGGAAAATTATTTTTATCAAAAAAAATTTCCTCCGTGGTTTAGCGCAATTATTAAAAATGAAAAAAATGCCCATTTTTCGAGGAACTCTTTTTTTATGCGACTTTAAAGAACAATTACGCAAATAAAAAATACATAAAGTTGAAAATTCACATTTTTTCAATTTGGCATGTATTTAAATTTATTGAAGAAGTAGTTTAACCAGAGAACGGCATTTTATAACCTCTGAAGATATTTAAAACAGAGCGTCAAAGTTCGACCAAAAAGTAGGTGTTTTTTGGGTTAGACCATTTTTTACATGATAGAGGGTTTTCTATCCAAAATAAGAATTTTAAAAGTCGGTATTGAGTGATATGTTATATGTACATAACTGCTAGTAATAACCATCATTTTTCAGATTTTTTCCCGTACAAATTTTTTTCGCTACAAATTATTGAAACGTTAAAAAGATTTTAAAAAAATGCCTTTTGTACAGATTGTTATTTTGTGTGGTGTACTCATAGAACCATATTTTCAATAATACTAAACATTTTCCAAATTTTTTCAAGCTGTTCTAAACTTAACTATATTGTGGAGATTTCATAGAAGAGCCGAAATAAAAAGACCAACCATGCTTCGAGATAGAGCATTCTGAACGTTTATAGTTAATTTCCGATACAGTCCTTAGACCACCAAGCCCGTCACTTTCTGGCCAAACAGTTAGCGAATTACCTAATTAACTAACAGCTAAAATCAAACACAAACCCCACGCTTGCTATCTTAAGAATTTTATTTGCAATCTCAATCCGATCTAAATGTTTTCGTTCACCATCCGGCGTTCATCTTCGTGCAATTCGACCATCATCGTCCTCTCTCGTTATCACGTTTGTTCTATTAAGGGTAATCAATCAATTTCCAATGCTGTTACAGATGATTTGTTGCTTTTCATTCATTCAGATCTAAACAAAAACGAAACCTAAAAATACTGCTGCCAACAAGATGTCGTTGTATATTTGCATCACTTCTTCCTCTCCCTTCTTAGTCCTGATCTCACTTGGTTTATATTTTTGTTGGTTTTCTTGACTTTTCAATTTTTTGTTACTTACTTCACTAGTAGATTGAGAGAATTGTTTCAACAAAGTATAATTTAGCACTGCGTTCGATATTAACAATGAGATTTTTTTCCATCTCGGTTCGTGTTTGCTCATATATTTAGTTTAAAACTTAATGTTAATATGGCAAATTGTTAATGTTCTCGTTTGAGTTTTTTTTTTCCTATAATTCAATAAGTTTCTTGCATTTGTTCTCACTGGGTGCTTATTGTTGACCGACGAAACAGATTTCGGTAGCTACATGGATTGGCTTGCTTGATGAATCACTAAAGTGTAACGAGATTGCTCCTTTGATTCTACTGATGGTGCTGTTAATTTGTAAACTTTTTTCTTCTAATATTGATTCTTAATTCACTTCACTTGTTATATTACTCTTGAACTTAACAAATAATGACTGTTGGTTGACATTGTTTTGTTTTTTTTTAGATTTTTTTTATTCAATACAAAATATTTTTTTCTTTTAGTAGTAATGTATAAGCTAAAATGGAAATTTAACAACAAAAAAGTTCGTTTATTTGGGTTCAAAGGTAATTGTCAAGTAGTTCTTTCTGTTCTTCTTATGCATAAACGGTAGTATTTATGTTCGAAAGAGAACTTAGTTAAATTAATGGCATTACAGAAGCGCGTAGTAGAAATAGTCCAAAAGTTTGTAATCCTTAAGTTTCTTATATTCTAGTAGAAGAAGGAAGGATATGTTCGTTTGTTTTTACCGGAAAGAGGTTAGATTATCAGACAGGACAGTGTACAGAGATATAGACTTAGGAACCGCATTACATTTATTTATTTAAAGTGTTTTCTTCATTCCAATAGATTGGTCAATCTTGGAGTGGAGTCACCAAGAGAAGGGATTAGGGGATTGGATCCCTGGCTTTTGCTGCAATCTCCTTCCTGCCCCTTGGGAAGAAGGACTCTTTGTTGTTGAGGCAATATTTTATCGCTTAGTGTTCGCTTCCCTCCGTCTCCCAGAGCGAAACGGAGTCGAGCAGCTGCTAGGCAGAGTTCTTACGGAATGGTTTCGTTTTTGGATCGCAGCTTCTTGGACTGTTTTCGCTTGGCGCGCTCTGCGAAGAACATTTCGCGTTCTTCGGGCGTCAGCTGTGCCAGACGTTTCCGGAGCTTGTCGCGCTGTGCCTTCTTCTCATCGCGGGTCAGCTGTTGGACTTGATTCGGGTGCTGATATTTCTCAGTAGTTGATCCGCGTCTCGTAAAGAACTGATCCCGTTCCTCTGGCGTAAGTCGCGCAAGCCGTTCGTTGATCCGTTCACGGCGGGACTTCCTTTCCGCCTGTGAGAGTTGTGGTGATTGGTGGCTTTCAGTGACCACTTGAAGAGCTTCCGTTGGGAGAGTTTCCGGCACAGGAGTGGTCGTAGTGGTTGTAGTAGTCACTGTGGTTGTCGTGGGCGGAGCCTTTGTTACCAAACGATGACGATGATGCCTATATTCACCGTTTACTTCGTTCAGACGGCGATCCTTATGGGGTTTCTGACGATGGATGTCCACATTGAAGCCGCTACTGAAAGCGCCATTACCATTGCGATAGCCGTTTCCGTTACCGTTACCGTTGATGGAGTTGTCAGAATGGTCCGAAGCGTATTCTACCACTGGACGACGGATGATATCATTGCTGATGTATTCGTTCCTTGGCTGAGATCGGTTGCGATTGCGGAAACTTTTGATTCGCTGGGTTCGGTTGTACTTTTTCCATGACCTGTTCAACTTGGTAAGGTTCAGCCTGGGGCTGCCAGAAGTCCTGTAGAAGTCCCTGCGGGGATAACAAAAAATCAGAATTAGTGCCAAGATACAAATAAAAAAGTGGGCCTTGCAAATATTTAGCAATCCAAAAATCGAAAACATCCCAGCCAACCACATATCGTAAATCATTGTGTGGAAAAAATCGTATATTTTCAAATATTGAATCAGAATTGTATAATAATATGCATATTTGTTGACAATGCACAGTGGTCCACGAACCAGATTTACGAGGAAAGATGCATTCAACGCCTTCAAATGAGTTTTTAGGCAAATATGGTCTTCTACAAAGTTGTCCCTAATAATAAGGCCCTCTTTTCAATATACATGAAAATTAGGGTGGTCCATATTTTCAAAGAAATTGGTAACCAAATTTTTTTAGGCTGACACAAATTTCGATTTTCTCTAATGTCACCCCCCTCCCCCTCGGAAAATTTTTTGGCCGGAGTTCAACATTATGAGGGGGAAACCAAATATATTATACAAAAATTTAAAAATTTTGAACTGAAATTAGAGTTGTCGAGAAAATTTCTTAACAAATCCGATGAGTTTTACAATTTTGCCTAATTGTTTGGGTAACTGCTCAACATATACATTTATTATTTATTATCCACCCCCTTGACGAGTCAACGAGCAAAGTGACAAAAGAAGAAAATGTGATTTGTTCCGGCCTTATTTGCAAGAATAACTGTATACATTATTCGGGAAAGTTGTAGATCTATCAATTTTGAGATCAACTTTGCTGAAGACACTTTTTAGACTTTGATGAAAAATCAAAACTGAAAACGTTAACGCCAGAAAACCGGTTTTTCTTGAACCACCCTAAGCTTATTCAGAAAAATACCTCTAGATCGGTCAATTTTAAAGCTACATAAAAAGTGTCTTCAACAAAGTTGCTCAAAATGTATAGATCTACAACTTTCCCGAATAATGTATACAGTTATTCTTGCAAATAAAAAAGTTTGATTACCAATTTCTTTGAAAATATGGACCACCCTAATTTTCATGTATATTGAAAAGAGGGCCTTATTTTTAGGAACAACTTTGTAGAAGACTATATTAATCTAGAAAATCATTTGAAGGCGCTGAATGCATCTTTCCTCGTAAATCTAGTTCGTGGACCATTGTGCAATGATTGCGTAAAATAGCATTTCATGCCACATTAAATTTAAATTGAGATTTTGTTTCATATAGTCGTCTCCGATCATAAAAGGTGCGAGATACTATCGGTAGGATCGCACAGAATCGGATTGAATCGTGAAAAAAAACATACATTCTTAGTGTCAAGCTGCAAGTTTGCTAGCATCGTATATATGATTTATTTGAATCGTAGAAATCGTCGCTTCACATCGTATATGAATCTGCTAAATCGAGCTTGCTATCTAAAGGTATGATGAAAATCGGTGAAATCGTATACAACTATAACAATGTTGTATATTGATCGTTTGCATCACACTTGCGTCGTATACGAAGTGAATGAAATCGCAGAAATCGTATATTCATTTTTACAGTCGCATATGATTGTTACTGCACTTTTAATAGTCGAATCTTAATTTCGGAAATCGTAAATGATTTCGTTTACATATTTGTATGATGGAGAAAAAGAAAAAATGGTATTCATCACAAATTTGTGTTTTGTTGTTGTTGACACATTCCAACCATGGTAGCAATAATTTCAACCAAATACATAGGTTTTCATACTAGCAGATGACTTACAATAAGTGATGTATAGATTCCAACAACGATGTGAATTCCGGGCCTCTTGCACGGCACCACTTTTGGTGCTACTCAATGCACAACAACAAAGCTCCCACCACAAGTCTCGCAACGTATTTATCATGCTAATTTTTATTCGATTCATGCCATTCACTTTGAACTCTCTATTTTCAACTTGGCAATATGTATAGCCAATAGAGATAACGCGCAGTTCTCAATCAAAGGACCTATGTTCATTTCCCACTGAACACCATTTGTTTTTTTTATTTGAAAATTTTTAGTCGTATATTGGTACTCTCAATCGTAATAAGATCATGCATTATCGTATATTGAGACGGATAAAATCGGTGAAATCGTAGAAATTTTTCGAGAAATCGTAAATTATGTTTGATGGAATCGCAGTAATCGTATATAGGTTTTGATATGACCTCCAATTTAGTATGTATATGCATGTTTCGTGCATTGAATACGATTTCTTTGGTGCTATATGTGTGACTATTTCAGTTGCAATTTCTATATAGCAACCAAATTGCTTGCTGGGATCTTGCGAAGAATCTTGAAACCTCTTGAGATATTTTTGAAAAAAAAATCCGGTAGAAATCCCCAATTAAAAAGCATAAACATTTTTTTAATGAATTCCTATAGGAATCCATAAAGAAATTCTTAGAGATAAGCTTGGAGGAAATCCTGGGGGAATTTCTAAAAAAAACATAGAGGAATACCCGGTGGAATTTCTGATGAATTCTCTGTGAATTTCTGCAGGAATCTCTGCAAGAATGTCTTCCAGTTTTTCCGCAAGACTCCTTTAAATAATCTTTGGACGACTGTAGACATTTTTTTAAGGAATCCTTCTAAGGCTTTCTTAGGAAATCCTTGGAGCAATTTCTGAAAGAGGAATGTCTTGAAGGAATATCTAAAGGAATGTGAAGACACCTTAGGAATTTTCTTAATAATCTCTTGTAGAATTTCAAAAGCAATCCTTAGAAAAAAATCTTTAGAAAGCTTCTTAGAAAATTTTGAAGGAGTTCTGAATTGCTGATACTTAATGTATTTGTAAATCATTTTCTTAAAAAATCCATGGAGTATTTTGAAAAAGTTTATTGCATGTTTTCTAGATGAATGCACGGCAAAATTTTTGATTCCTCTATGATAAAAAAATTGAAGAAATTCAAAAAAGAATTTCTGGAACAATCTATGCAACAATTTTTAAAAGGAATTCTTGAAGTATTTCCTAAAGGAATCCATGCAACATTTTTGGAAGATATCCATTAGGCCGTCCCTTATTTTGCAAAAATTGGAAATGTTATAAGTTCGCTAGTGGAAAATGACCGTTTTAGCTAAAAAATGATCGTGTCAAAATTTGAAGTCCGTATCTCAGGGCTAAGTGGTCCCTCAAGGGGCCTAAAGTTGTCAAAAATTGTATGGGACCAAAAAAACATGAAATTTTTTTCGACAAAAAAATACGCTAATCTACTAAAACCGGTGATTTTAGGACCCTGTGGGCCAAAAATGTACTTAGAATTGCGATATCTCTCTTCGTTTTTGAGTTATTGAACAAAATAGGGTGGGTTTCCTTCGAAATCTAAAAAAATGGTTAAAATGCTGATTTTTCGGAGGTTTTTTGTCAATATCTTGGAAACGAGTAGAGATATCGCAAATCTAAGCACATTTTTGGCCCTATAGGGTCCTAAAATCACCGGTTTTAGTGGAATAGCGTATTTGTTTCGTCGAAAAAAATTTCATGTTTTTTTTGATCCCATACAATTTTTGACAACTTTAGGCCCTTTGAGGGACCACTTAGCCTTGAGATACGGACTTCAAATTTTGACACGATCATTTTTTAGCTAAAACGATCATTTTCCACTAACGAACTTATAACATTTCTAATTTTTGCAAAATAAGGGACGGCCTAATATCCATACAAGATTTTCTTAAGGAGTTCTTGGGAAAATTTCAAGAGGACGTTCTAAAGTGAAAGACATTTTGTGAAAGAATTTCTGACTAGGGTATGTGCGCCATCAGTAATCTCACGCTCCCATATTCGTCCTATTCGAAAACAAGCGATTACGGCACCGATTGATTTCGTTCTTTTTGTTTTCATGGGTGCTCACTTGTGACAAAAAATACAAAAATTTGTTTCTTAAACAGTGCTTTAATCCTTTGTTTTTCTTAGGATGAAAATGGGAGCCACATGCTTAAGAAGATTTTAAAAGTAAACCTACGAGGAGTTTCCAAAGGAGTCTTTGAAAGAATTGTGTTCGCAGGCTTCGCAAAGCATCACCCACCGGCACGCTTGGGAACAGCGCAGTGACGTCAATTGAAACCAACACCTCCCCTCGCCGTATTTCAACAGTAGAACATTTACTACTAACTCTTCCGAGTTACGAACACTCTTACCGTGGATTATCGGGAAATTTCGAAGTTCATCCACCAACCAACCTGCCATTTCCTCGGGTGTCTTCTTTCGATCAGAATCCGTCAGAATTTTTTTTTTCAGAAATTTCTTCTATAATGTCTTGACTGTTCCTGGAAATACTGCTGGAATTTTTCCAGTAATTCCTCCTGTAATTCTTCCTCAGGGCTTCCTCCAGTTATTTTATCCAAGGACTTCACATGGAATTACTCTTGGATTTTTACCTGAAATTTCTTCTGAAATACCTCTAGTAAATATCCAGGAAATTCTCCAGGGATTGCCCTAGGGATATCCCCAGGGTTTACTGAATATGTTTCGCTTGGGACTCCTCTGGAGATTTTTTCAAAAATTTATCCAAAAATTCCTCCGAAGTTTTTTTTTAGAAAACTATCTAGGGATTCTTTTTAGAATACCTCCCTGGGCTCCTCCACGGTTTTATTAGGTATTTTAGAGATTGGTCTGGGAATTCTTCCAGAGCTTTCTCGAGGTATTATATTTGAAATTCCTATAGAGATTCTGTTAGGGTTGTCTCCAGGGATTCTTCTAAGAATTTCTCTAAGGATTTTTTCAGGGATTTCTTTAGGGAACCTTCCAGTGTTGAAAGTGTTGCCTTTTTTAATTTTATATGAAAAGACATCTTTTTCTGAGCCACTATGATTTTTTTTTTTCAGATTCTTAGAACTTAATTTTGGCACCTTAAATCAATTTCAAAGAGGGTTTTTTGAAATCACCTTTTGACAGCTGGGCAACTGTTGGAGAGCTCCGCCCAGTTCAAAATGCGACCAGGGGTTGGCGTGCAGAGTTTGGCATCCAGAACGCTAAAGAAGCCAATTATCCAGGAGTTCTTTCTAGGGGTTCCTCTGGATGTTTCTCTAAGAATTCCTCGGGAATTTCTCCAGGGATTCTTCGGAAATTCCTCCAGCGATCGCTCTAGTGATTCTTTCGAGAATACCTCTCTGGGTTCCTCCACGGTTTCACTAGGTATTTTAGGGATTGGTCTGGGGATGCTTTCTTCAGGTATTAATCTTGAAATTCCTCTAGAGATCCTGTTAGGGTTGTCTCAAGGGATTCCTCGAAGAATTTCTCCAGGATTGTTTTCAGGGATTTTTTTTGGGAATCTTTCCGAAATTCTTCCGGAGTTTTTATAGAGGTTTCTCCGGTTGTTTATTCAACGATTCTCCGGGAAATCCTCCAGGGAATTCCTACAGAGATCGCTCCGAAAAACAAGAAAAATGTCCCGATTTTATCTGCCTAAAATGCTACCAGGAGCTGACAAAATCTGGTCATCACTGAATAATATGGTAATTCGTTTAAAATTTTCATCAGAAACCTCTTTCTTGCTTTGGTAACTTCTTCGGGGAATCTTTTGGGAATTGATTTGGGAAATTCATTTGGAAAGGATTTCAACAATTCTTTTGAGATTTTTTTATTTTTTTTTGCCAAATCTTTTTTATTTAGAAATTGATTCAACCATTTCTTTTCGAAATTCCTACTGCTATTGTTTTGAAAATCAGCAATTCCTTTGATATTTCCCTCGCTAATTGCATTGAAAACCTATCTGGATTTTTTTTAATTTTTTTTTCTGCAACATCTTTGGTATTTAGCTGGGGGCCCGTGGCGTAGTGGCCACACGTTCACTTCATAAGTGGATGGTCATGGGTTCGATCCCAGCCCGGCACTTGCAATTTTTCGTCCGTTGCTCTTCCCCACGAGATCAGCTGACACCTAACCCTCTTCGGAGCATATGCTCCAACGGACCCGAAAACTTGAATATCGGCTAATGGCAACTCATAATGGACCCCCAATCGGACTGGAAAAGGAACAAGAGCCACTCATCGACATCCTCGTGCTCATCATTCTTCCATGACAGCAGCGCAAACGAAACCAACTCGATATAGCAGAATTAGAATAGAATACATTTAGGCGCTGTACAAAGTGTTAGTGCAGCTGCCATTTGGAATCGCTCACGCAGAACCCTAGTGGACAAAAGAGCTGTAAGGTTAAGTGTTTGAAGAATAAAAAAATATTTGGTATTTTTTTTTTAATAACTTTGAACATATTGGGGCCTGCTGCATTTCTAAGAAATTGTCTGATAAAATTCCTATAGAATTTCCAAAGTAATTTTAATGGGTTTGCCAAAAGCGTTTCCTAAACAGAAAGTCAAAGAAAATTTAAAAAGGATTCACGAAGAATAGAATGCCGTAGAATTTCAAACCGATGCAATCTCCAAAGTAATTGCCTAAAAAAATTTAAAAGAGTTACCGAAACTCTCAGAAGAATTGCCAAAGGAATTCTCAGAGTAATTATCGAATGTCCAAAAAAAAATTGGCAATAAAAATTTCAAGAAAATCTGAAAGATTTTCCAACAGAAGAAGCAGATTCTAAAAACAATACCGTTTATTCCACAAAGAAATTACCGAAACAATTTCAATGAAATTTCAATAAAATTTCCAAGAAAATTTCCAAAGAAATCGCCAAAGGAATGTGATCAGAAGGCCGGCTCCAGAGGCACGTTATCCTCCATTTGGGAAATTGTAAGGATTGCGAAAATCTTCTCCGTGTTGACCAAGACACGCTCCTTCAGTCTACATATAGTTTAATACCATCCCATAAAATCGTGATGAAATAATATGAAACGAACTCACCGGAACGATGCTCCAAAAATGTAACGCTTGACTAGTTTTTGGGATGTCACAAAAGCCTTCAGCATGCGGTAAAAATTTCAAATCTTGATTCCGAACCGCTCGAAAGAATTGAATACTTCTTCCCAAGGTTCCTTATGCTTCAGTTTTCATGAAGCGAAAATTTTTCAAAATTATTCACGTGTACTTGCAGAAAATGTTTACCATCGCACACTTCGGTTGTTGATTATTAGCTGCCAAAGTAACAACCAAGAACTTTTTCACCTTGCGTGCTAATATAATGCTATTGAGGAACTGTCATGTTCAAAATTGGCCGTACAATAGCCCAATAAGCCGGGGCCCGTGGCGTAGTTGCTCACACGTTCGCATCATATGCGGATGGTCATGGGTTTGATTCCCAGCCCCGGCACTTGCAATTTTTCGTCAGTTGCTGTTCACCGAGAGCGGCTGACACTGACCTTCTTCTAAGCCCCATGGCTCAAACGGACCCGGATACTTGGACATCGGCGAATTGCTAATCATAATGGACCCCCAATCGGACTGGAAAGGAACAACGGCCACCTATCATCCTTGTGCTCATCATTCTACCATGTAGAGTAGAAAAGTGAAAGCAGCAGAAAGGCAACCAGTTCGATAAAGTATAATAGAATACATCTAGGCTCTGTACAATACTGTAGGTACAGCTGTCAATTGAAATCGCTCACATAGTGCTCTAGTGGACAATAGAGCTGTAAATTAGGTTAAGTGATTAACAATAAAAAAATAGCCGAATAAGCCTTAAACAAAAGATGTATCGTGCTAATGGTTACTTGCATATTCCCAAGCCTTAATCATGGATTCTCTATGAAATTTTGATTGTTTTAGTTCATTGTGGAGTTGCAATAACTGCTATTCTTGCATTATCTACTACTTTCCTTAAATATCTAAACCATCAATACTCACTTCAGATGACTGCTGCGCGGTTGGTCCGCTACCACCACCTCCACCTCGTTGGCCAACGCGTTCGGGAAGGTTTCGTTCCACCGGGTGTACACCTTGGCACGGCTGTGCCCGTTGACGAGCGGCATCTTGTGCTGGCAGATGAAGTTTAACTTTTCTGTGCATAGCTTAGCTGACCATCTGAAAATGGGAAACGCGAGAAAAAGGAGATGGAAATCCGGACGAACGTCCCGAATTAGAGATTTATTGCGCTTTTATTGAATGTTGGGTAGTGTTGATATCTTCTATTTCATGTTAGTGGAAAGTGCCTAGTATTGAAAGTGCTTGTGTTAGTTGCGCGCATTCATTTTTCCTCGAAATCCAATAACCGATTTCATTCTAGTTTGATTTTGAAAGTTGAAAAACATAAATAATCAATTGCCAAAAGCCATCACCGGAGCTGTTTCGTTGAAGTTTCCATCACCAATGGAGACATATGGATATATTCTGAAGTGATACAGTTTCCGACGTTAGTGCCAAACAGAAGGAAGGTGGAGCTGCTGGTTTAAGAGAGTTATACTTCTCTCAGAAGTAGCAGCAGCAACATGCTTGAAAATGTCACGTTTTACCTTTTTGACGTTGTTCGTAGAGAGTTTTGCTGACTGTTTGAGTTTTTATGTTGAATGCAGAACATACGTTGATTCGTTAGATTGAAATATAGGGTTTTTGCTTTGTTTAAATGGCTGAATTATTTCATGCTGGAAATCCGGACGATGGGTTTTGTCGCATTGTGTTTGAGTCCGGTTGATGAAAGTGGAAAATAGGGTGTTTAACGGTTCGAACTACTTCTCAATCTCGAGGGTTCGAGTTTAATTTGGTTGTTCTTAAGTAAATATTCTGGTCAAACTGTTATATTCCCTAAAACTCATAAGTTTTTCTATTGTAAAAAAAAACAATCATTTCTTAAAAAAATATCAGTTTTCTAAATCAATAACTGCAGTATAATTCCGATAAACACCCTACTTTCCCAGTAGTTTTATTTAAACTTTGAAACTCTGAAAGAACACTGTAACACTCTAATGGATTCTTCTTTCAGATCATTAACAAGTCAATATGAAAGCATTTCAAAACTCGAATTTAAAGCATCAAAAAGCGTTTCATCAAGATGAGACTCAAGTTCATTCTCGTGCTTAGTGTAAACTGGCAGAACATTCTCAAATCATTCCCATTCATCACTCAGTCCTAATCGAGCAAGAATGTTGCAGATTTGTTGGGTTGACAAGCTGTTTATTGGAACGAAAGTCGATAATTGATGATAATTACCTGTATTTGAGGTCAGGGTTAAGCACTGCACAGTGGTATTTCAGATCCTGGCTGCTCCTGCAAAAAATGCTCATAAATAATTGAACTAAATTTATCCCGGAAAGGTTTGACATCGGGGATGTCAATTGCAAATTGAATAAAAAAAATGTGCTCTTCTCAAGATAAATCAGTGTCCCATAGTATGAAGTCAGTATAATTACCCTGGAAACATCTGACTGAACGATTGATAGACGATATCCTTGCCGTTGTAGCCCCACTGCCACTTGTTCGTTCTCCAGTTGTAGTTGCCGCCGATCCAAATATAGTTCTTCTCTGAAACGATAAACTTTCGCCGGTTAGCTGCCACGTTGATTGAAATGTTTGAGATGACATGAGAATGCTGCTGGCATAAAATCGTTTGGCATAAGGTTGCTATTAAATCATCTGATGCTGATCCAGCCGCCTTTTCACCCACTTAATAATGCAATATATTAACAATAAAAAGAGGTAATTCATAAATCCCTTTCGAGAAACAAAACGACAATTTTCCAGAAGCATTTGTAACGCTCTCCGTAGATTTTTACAAATATTTCACGATGAATTGTCACAGAAATTTCTTTAGAAACATCCCCACAATCAATCTAGCTATCACAAGAGTTTTCGTTGGAAATCTTACAGGAAGTTTTCCGAGTATTTTAAAAAAAAATCATGAATAGCTTAATACAAATTTTGCTAAGGTTTTGTATTTTGTATTCCAGGAATCGCTCCTGATAGATCTACAAAATCGTTGAATTTCTTTAAGCAGCATTTCGAAAAATCTACCAGTGGTTGCAGTTAGATGTTGACAATTGTTTTCAATGAGATTCTGCTTCCTCTTTCATGTTTCAAGGCATTGTTTAAAGATGTAATACAAAACTTTAAAAAAAAGTTGGTCCTGAAAATACTTTACGTTTGTCTTGTATGTGTATAGAAGCATAGCATAGCATGAATACTTGCACAAATCTTGGATGGAGTTGCAAAGTTGAATTTCCATTGATAAATAAATTATTTATAAATAAATAAATAATATTGGAAAGATCTCACCAATTATTGTAAGGTTTTTGTGGTTCAATGCCGATCATCTAATTGTCTTGATTAATGTTCTTCTCTGTAAAGAATGATAACGGCCAGCGATGCGTAAACTTTGCAGCCTCCCGTGGTATGGTAGTTCGAAGCACCTTCTTCCCCCGCAAAGATATCCACAAAGCCACCTGGACCCGACCAACAAACAGAAAATCAAATCGACCACGTTCTAATCGACGGTAAATTCTTCTCAGATATAACCAACGTCTGCACATACCGCAGTGCGAATATAGATTTGGATCACTACTTAGTCGCTGTATGCATGCGCTCAAAACTTTCGAAAGTTATCACCACGCGTCGAAGTCGAACGCCGCGGCTCAACATCGAGCAACTTCGTAACGTAGAAGTGGCTCAAGACTACGCGCAGCAGTTAGCAGTGGCCCTACCAACGGAAGAGTAGCTTGGCGCAGCTACACTTGAAAATGGCTGGAGGGACATCCGATCCGCCATAGGTAGTACCTCGGCTACAGCACTAGGCTTCGCGACTCCGAATCACGGAAACGACTGGTATGGCGGCAAATGTGAACAGTTGGAAAACGAGAAGAATGCAGCATGGGCGAGAATGCTGCAACACCGTACGAGAGCGAATGAGGTACGTTACAGACAGGCGTGGAACAGGCAGAACTCAGACTTCCGGATGAAGAAGCGCCAGCAGGAAGAACTAGATCGCGAAGCGATGAAAGAGCTGCACCGCGCTGAGGACACACGAAAGTTCTACGAGAAGCTGAACCGCTCGCGCAGAGGCTTTGTGCCACAAGCCGACATGTGCCGAGATAATCACGGGAATATTCTCACGAGCGAGCGTGAGGTGGTCGAGAGGTGGCGGCAGCATTACGATGAGCACCTCAATGGCGACGTTGCAAGTACCGAAGGTGGCGTGGTAACAGATCTAGGAGTATGTGCACAGGACGAAAGACTTCCGGCCCCTGACCTCCAAGAGATTGAGGAGGAGGTTGGCCGGTTGAAAAACAACAAAGCCGCTGGAGCAGATCAACTACCAAGCGAGCTTCTAAAATACGGTGGAGAAGCACTGGTGAGAGCACTACACTGGGTCATTACCAAGATTTGGGAGGAGGAAGTATTACCGGAGGAATGGATAGAAGGTATCGTGTGTCCCATCTACAAAAAGGGCGACAAGTTGGATTGCGGGAACTACCGCGCGATCACACTACTGAGCGCTGCCTACAAGATACTCTCTCAAATTTTATGCCGCCGTCTATCACCGATTGCAAGAGAGTTCGTGGGGCAATATCAGGCTGGATTTATGGGTGAACGCGCTACAACGGACCAGATGTTCGCCATCCGCCAGGTGTTGCAGAAATGCCGCGAATACAACGTGCCCACACATCACTTGTTCATCGATTTCAAATCGGCGTATGATACAATCGATCGAGAACAGCTATGGCAGATTATGCACGAATACGGATTCCCGGATAAACTGATACGGTTGATCAAGGCGACGATGGATCGAGTGATGTGCGTAGTTCGAGTATCAGGGACACTCTCGAGCCCCTTCGAATCTCGCAGAGGGTTACGGCAAGGTGATGGTCTTTCGTGCTTGCTGTTCAACATTGCTTTGGAGGGTGTAATAAGAAGAGCGGGGATAAACACGAGTGGGACGATTTTCACGAAGTCCGTTCAGCTGCTTGGTTTCGCCGATGATATTGATATTATTGCTCGTAAATTTGAGACGATTGCGGAAACGTACATCCGACTAAAGAGTGAAGCCAGGCGAATCGGATTAGTCATTAATGTGTCGAAGACAAAGTACATGATGGCAAAGGGCTCCAGGGAGAAATCACCGCGCCCGCCACCCCGAATTTATATCGACGTCGATGAAATCGAGGCGGTTGAAGAAATCGTGTACTTGGGCTCACTGGTGACCGCCGACAACGACACCAGCAGAGAAATTCAGAGGCGCATTGTGGCAGGAAATCGTTCTTACTTTGGACTCCGCAGAACTCTACGATCGAATAAAGTTCGCCGTAACACGAAGTTAACTATCTTAAAAACGCTGATTAGACCGGTCGTCCTCTATGGGCACGAAACATGGACCCTACGTGCAGAGGACCAACGCGTCCTTGGAGTTTTCGAACGGAAGGTGTTGCGTACCATCTACGGCGGAGTGCAGATGGAAGACGGGACTTGGAGAAGGCGAATGAACCACGAGCTGCATCAGCTGCTGAGAGAATCAACCATCGTCCATACCGCGAAAATCGGGAGGCTACGGTGGGCGGGTCACGTCATCAGGATGTCGGATAGCAACCCGACTGAAATGGTTCTCGAGAGTCATCCGACCGGTACAAGAAGACGTGGAGCGCAGCGAGCTAGGTGGGTCGACCAAGTGGAGGACGATCTGCGGACCCTACGCAGAGTGCGGAACTGGAGACAAACAGCCATGGACCGAGTGGAATGGAGGCGGCTACTATGTACAGCAGAGGCCACCCCGGCCTTAGCCTGACCGGTAAGGTAAGTAAGACTTGTCATTTTTCGAAATTTTTGTTTTTCATATTAGTGTGGGCCACTTTAACGCATATATTATATGGTAATTTTTCACATAATCGGCCATAACTGAAGAAAGAAAAACAAGTGCATTGCAAAAATATCAGCCATCAAAGCTTATAAAAATATCTTCTCAAAAGTTTTTTTTTTAATTTCCCGCGAATTGGGGCATAGTTTTTCCGGCTTTTCTTTATAAATTTCCCAACGGTGAACAATTTTGTAAAAAACTTTTTCCTTTTCATATTTTTTTTTTGACAATTTGCTTTCATTTTCTAAAAAAACTTTGTTTCTACGATGCTTCGTTCTTGAGTTATGATTTTTCAAAGAAAAGGCTTATATGACACATTTGGACATTTTTCAACAAAATTGGTCATAACTCAAAAACGAAAAAAAGTGCATTCCGGAAATTTGAGCGAATAAAGCATATGGAATAACCTTCTCAAAAATATTTTTTTGATATTTTTTTTACGTTTTTCCGGCTTTTCTTTATAAATTTCCTCAACGGTGCAAAATGTTGTGGAAAACTTTTTCCTTTCATATTTTTTTTTTTTTGATTGCTGAGAAAATTTTCTTTCATTTTCTGAAAAAAAAACTTTGTTTCTATGATGCTTCGTTCTTGTGTTATGATTTTTCAAAGTAAGTAGTGTCGGGCCCATATATCCGAGGCGGTAAACGCACTGGTATTCAGCATGACCATGCTGAGGGTGACGGGTTCGATTCCCGGTCGGTCCAGGATCTTTTCGTAAAGGAAATTTCCTTGACTTCCTTGGGCATAGAGTATCTTCGTGCCTGCCACACGATATACACATGCAAAATGGTCATTGGCAGAGGAAGCTCTCAGTTAATAACTGTGGAAGTGCTCATAGAACACTAAGCTGAGAAGCAGGCTTTGTCCCAGGAGGACGTTACGCCAAGAAGAAGAAGAAGAAGAAGAAGTGTCAGGGGAAAACAAAGAATTTCCAGCTGAGTTTTCCGGGAAAATAGGCGACCCTGAATTTTTCTCAATTTTTTTTGTTCATATATCCATGAGCCCTGCCTGTAGAAAAAATTTCATGAAAATCTGGGACCCTTCGGCCCAATCCCGTAATGTAATAAAAAAAAAAATGCCCATGTGTAAATGTAGTCTATTTGGTAATACTAGAGTAGCAAAAACGGGCAGTCAATTGACCTAACGCCCAAGATTGTTTTTAACATTATATCAAACGATTGCATACCAATCAGCAAAGTCCCTCTTCATTGCATTGTACAGACTGACGTTCTACACATAACGGTCCTATTTATCATTCGACAATTACGCATAGAACTTCAATGTACACCTAAACTCAGATCCAACCCACCCTTAGACTTGAGCAAAAACTTCCGCAGGTTCTTGTCGTCGAACTTCATCGGTTCGGCCAGCTTGCTGTTGCGATCTTTGCACTCAAAGTTCGCATCGAGCCAGTTTTCCTTGTTCGGTGAAATGTAGTAGCACTCGTTGCCAATGCGGAAGAACCCGGGCGGACACATGGCGTACATCCGTTTGAACCGGCGGCCGGAAATGTGTTCACCGGTGGGGTGCTGTGGCGAGGTGTCCGCATCGTATTGCTCTAGCTGTTGGTGCTGTTGGTGTTGCCGCGAATCTAGCTGTGATTGTGCTGTGGCGACGGTCAGGAGCACCGTCAGGAGGCAGGCGGCTGTTGGGGTGAGGAAAGAAACGGTTAGATTACTTTTAATTGGTACCCATGTTTCAAACTAAAGGTATTTGAAGTAAACATTAAATGTATTCCAAATAGAAACACCATGTATTTTAAACTGAGGTTACGTTTTCTTGCGAACGGTGTTCAAAAAGTGATCAAAACAAATCAACAACATGTTTGTTTTTACTATTTTTCATCGTAAGTTTGTAAAGTTTGTTTTATTTTTTTTAACGCTCAAATCAGAAATAGGGGAACGAAACGGAACCCTTCTTAAGCAAAGCGCTCTTATTTTGATCCTATTTTTGTTACTTAGGAGTGACCATGCATGATAATAAAAAGGGACATAGCTTGAAGAAGGGTAATCATACCATAGTTTATATTTTTTAATTTCATTTTATTTGTGAATTTTAATTCATCGCTGATTCTTCATAAAGAGTTCATCGAAATATAATATTGAACTAAATAATTAGAAATAAATCAGGAATGTAGCAAATTTAGTTGTGTCAATATTTCAAGATCATGTATAATGTTGATCATTATTTGTATAACTCTCACCTGATATTGCTATTCTTCGAATACTCATCATTGCTATGAATGTAATCCTTTACGCCGGTGTGCTTGTTCAGACTGAATAGTTGATTAAAGATTAAATGCAGTACAATCTGCAATTGCATCAATGCAATTCTTTTCTTATCATTCGATTGCTTTCGTCTTTCCTAGGATTGCATTTGTGGCGGGCGGATACGATGGATAGCTGTTCTCGTTTCAGACCACACCGTTCCTCGGTCGTCTATATGCAAAAACTTTTAATTAAAATACTCCCCGTGCACAACTGCGGCAGCAGCAATATTTGATTCAGCAAATACAGCTGAGAACGCCAGTTCTAATTGGTTCTGATTGAGTTGTTGTGTCGGTGCTGATCCGTTTTGAACACCACCAATACAACTGGTTCAGGAGGTATGACGGGTATGATGTGGTGAAGTGTGTGCTTCGTGGAGAGGCAGGCAAGGAGTTTGCGAGTGTAGACTGCGAGGCGATACGTTGCGGCTGAGACCGGCGTTTTCCTTGGCGTTTTGGGTAGTCTGTTGCGTGCGCTCTGTAAAGAAAGTGAGAAAAGGGAGAGAAGAAACGATAAGTTTCGTGTTTGGTTGGTTTATCGTTGGTTTTAGTCTTGGGTATTTTGTCGACAAGTGCTGACGTCTAGGGGCCAGATGAATAAACATTGTCTGTTCGGGGTGGTCTTAAATAAATGAGACAGACGCAGTGGTCAATTATTAGTTAAATATGACAATACATAGAACTTCAAAACTTTCAGTGTAACTTTACGTCATTTTTATTTTAATAAAAAGGTTTTCCAAAAAAGTTTAAAAATATGGCTTGATATTTTTCTTTTTTTTTTATTTTCCCCTTTTTGTGTACGTGACGTTTCAACTAGTAAAGAACTTGACCCTTAGCTTAGTACTCTATGGGCACTTAAATAAACTCACCTAAATATAAAATGTGCATAAATTAAGTCGGTGCTCTAAATGACTCAGTTCGCGAGAAAAGGTTTTGAATTCGCGGGTTTGAGATGGGAATAAGAGAATTTTCAGAAGTTTCAGTGCAGACATGGCTGATGAATTTCATGGTCGTTTTAGAGAGCGGGACTCGTTGAAAATTTAAGAACGCTTTAAGTAGTTTCAGTGATCTTAAGGGTGTTTCATGGGGCTATACCTACCTTTGGAAACAACCTCTAAAACGCTCAGAAACGCCATGAAATGTTTCTAATACTTCTTGAACCCCTAAATTTTCAAAAACCCTTAGAAATGCCTGAAACCTTGGCTGAACCCCCTGAAACCTCCTGAAACGTTTAAGAGACCCACTGATATCCCTTGAAACGGCCCTACAAATCTCCATAATCCTGAGAGCTCCCAATCATCCCAACGGTATGAAACCCCCTAAAACGCTCCTGAGACCCCCTGAAAACTCCAGAAATGATCCTGAAAATCCACTAAGTTCCCCAGAAGAACCTTAGAAAGCCTCTGATACTCCCTGAGATTCCCAGGAACTCACCTCAAAACTCCCTGAATCCTAAATTGCACATATTCGCATATTCGATGTAAGGGCCACTGTAGTTTTCAACAACTTATAGGCTTATTTTATGAAAGCTAACGATCACCCATTTCTCTGGTGGCAGGTATGAAAACCCTATGAATGTGATATTAAATCAGACTCAAATGAGTATAAGTGCCCAAACAAGTATCTTTCAATTTTCAGCCTTCACTAATCCGATTTACGCTTTCATATTTCAAATGGCACGTTCATTGATATACCATAGAACCTACATATGCCTTCACCTTGATGGGGGATTGATTTGATTAGAAATCAATCGAATTTCATCGAGCCCGTGCGCCTCCTAATCAAGTTCGTGTGTGCCAGCATAAAAGAGAGTTCGAAAATACGATTACCCCCTTATGGGGAGGACAGGAGAACAGCACACACACACCGCACTCAGGTCGGGTCTGGGTCTCGGTCCGGGTCCAGGTTAGTAATAAAAATCCACCTTTCTTCGTAATTAATTTTGCATTTCTGCTCTCGGTGCTTCAGTTTCGCAAGCGTTGAAAAAAGGGTCGAGAAAGGGAGGCGTACCACCAAATCAGTAGAAAGGAAACACCTCCCTCCCACCCAGTAAATATGTTTTTGCATCACATGGATGGTAGGAAAGACATGAGGGCACACAACAACACATGGACCAAGCGTGTAATCAGCATATCAAAGAAAGACCGCTTTTGGCCCGATTGAAACCGCGGTTGCCTGCGGCAAGGCTCTTTCCCACTGTGGCGGGCCCCCTTTTCGATGGAACACCTAACGGAATTGTTTGGAGTTCGCGGAGTGCCGTCACATGTTGTGCTTGCCAACCGGATCGGCCCAGCGAGGAGGTGGTGTTGACCGGGAATTTCAATGTTGTGTGAAAACAAGAAATTAAGATCGATGGGGTGCTCCCTGCATGATGATTGATTGTTTTGCTTTCACCGGAGATAAGAGAAGAATAAAATGCAAACCTCGCCCTCGATGAGATGAGAACTAACAAATTTCTGACAACGTCAATTAGGATGCATCTCCTCCTCATTTATTAAAACGATTTACTACGGCGAGGAGACGCATTGATTGAGATCCGATTAATCAATTTGATGAATTAAGATCTATCAGAGGCAGCTTCATATGATTTAATTGTGCTCGCGATGGTAGATTCAGATTTCACGCTTTTAATCCGCGCCGTCGCCGCCACGCACCGTCATCATCATTGTAACCAGCAACCGAATCTCATGGGCTGGCTTCTTGGCTTCTGCGAAGTGGCGCTTTTGCCACAGCCGGGAACCGCTACCGGATAATGAGTTTTTTACATCATATCAAGAGGTGAGCTAATTGGATTTTGAAAACTGTTCGCTAGGTTGACTGGGGGCAGATACGACGCCGATGGTGAAATTGCTCAATATCAGGGCTGTTGAATCACTTTTTAAAAGCATTGAAATAGTTTTTTTTCGCCAATTTTATCATAAAATCAAAGTTCAAAAATCTACTAGATGAACCAAGCCTCTTAGAACGCCCTATTGTACGTGGTGGTCCGTAGTGCTATTATAAGCCGGCAGCTATACGGTCCAATGGGTGACCAATTAGCCTACTGGATCCCCAATCTGGAGACGCCGGATTCAATTCCCGCCGATATTTTCTCAACTTCCTTCTTCTTCATTCTGGCTTCACGTTCTCACTGAAACTTTAAAAAGACACGGACACGTTTAGTACTTCCAGTGAGCTATTCGCTCTTTGAAGGAAGCAATAGACACTAGACACTAGGCAACGGACTAGCATGCAACGCCCAGTGGCACAGTCGAAAACTTTTCCTGACAGCTGCGGCGGGAATCGAACCCGCGCTCCTAGCACGATGCGACTAAATGCTTGGTGACACTAGCCGCACGACCACAAAGCCACAAACTTTGCTTGCCTCTCTTCAACTTAGCCTTACTTTGAGCACGTCCACAGTTATTACTAGGCTTTCTTTGCCTGCCCGACATTGCATGAATTTGTATATTGTGACAACACCCCCCTCACCTAACCCCCCCCCCCCAATTACACACAAAAAGCAAATAAAACCGGTGGTCTCCTTCGGACCTGAGACTTGAACCATGCTTGAGAATGACTAAAATTTGTGTAGTTTTATTTTATTGGAACTTATTTTTGGTATCAAAAACTCCAAAAATTGTTTCCTTTTTCTCATTGAAGCCGGAACTTTCCCAAGCGTTATTATAGAGTTTTTTCTACGTATTTGTGTGGTTTTGGTGCTCGACAACATAAAAAAGGTAGAATATGATGCAAAATCTTTTTCTGAATATACTAGGTCATCCAAATTGTCCTTCAGCTTAGATTTTCAAGTCAACTGGTGTAACAGTAATTTCTTTCATAATTCAAAGCTACAATTTGTATTTTATTCATGTCCAGTAAGTCAGTAGACAATATCAGGTCAGTTGAGATATCCTAGGTCATCCAAACTGTTCTTGAGCTTAGATCCTAAAATCTGCGGTTGTAACTGTAACTTCCTTTATTATACAAAGCTACGATTTGAATTCTATCATGTCCAGTAAATCTTCTGAAAGTTTAATAGACAGTATCAGATCAGTCGTGGTATCCTAGGTAATCTAAACTGTTCTTGAATTTAGATCCTAAAGTCTACGGATGTAACAGTAACTTCTTTCATTATACAAAACTACGATTCGTATTCTATCATGTCCGGTAATTCTTCTGTAAGCTCAATAGGCAGTATCAGATCAGTTGGGATATCCTAGGGCATCCAAACTGTTCTTGAGTTTAGATCCGAAAGTCTACGGGTGTAACAGTTACTTTTTTCGTAAACAAAGCTACGATTTGTTTTTATCATGTCCAGTAAGTCTTCTGAAGGTTCAATAGGCAGTATCAGATCAGTCGGGATATCCTAGAGCATCCAAATTGTTCTTAAGTTTAGATCCTAGAGTCTACGGGTGTAACAGTAACTTATTTCATTAAACTTATTTCGTTATACAATGCTATGATTTGTAATCTATCATGTCCAGTAAGTCTTCTGAAAGTTCAAAAGACAATATCAGATCAGTCGCAATATCGTTGGTCATCCAAACCGTAATCTATTATGTTCAATCTTTTGAATGTTCATCATCAGATCAACTAGGGTCATCTAAACTTCTATGTTCAAAATCTAGCATATACAGCAATTGAAGTTTCTGTTTTGGCTATATAGAGTTATGTTGTGTAATCTATTATACTTACTGGAGCTCACAGAATACAATCAGAGACTGTGATATAGCTTCGGGATATTCAGATCAGAATCGTACACACTGCCCCCTGCAATGTATTACATGGAGCATACAGCCGTAATAATATCTTGTTTGCTGTTTTGAGTTTACACAACATTACCAACCGTAATGATTGTATCTATTTCATTAATTTAGCGTTGTTTACAATTATAAGCTATTACCACAAGTGAAGAGCTGAATCTATGGTCTCCGGAGTAGTGTGTTTCATCTGGAATATCTCAAAACTATCTTGGAATGACTCATAAAATGCCAGGGGAATTACAGATTACAGTTAGATGTGTAATGTTAAAGTTCATTGTGCGAATAACTACTGTTACTGTCAAGAGCTAAACTTCACGATAGTTTGGACGGCCCTCAATGTCCCAAAGGTTAATAATAATATATTGTAGGCTTCAGGCTGATCCAGTCACGGCGAATCATTATGCAACGTTATTCAGATACCAGCTACTGTTACGAGTGTAGACCAGAGCTGATGTACACGTGCTGTAGTCCCATGTACGGGAGCCACATTGTAAGCGAACTCCCAGGAGCTCTGTACATTTTGAGATTCCAAGTTGTGCGCCTCATTTATCTCAAGATGTGCCTCATGAGCTTCGTCTCATGCACTGATTGATTTCATGACAAAAACTTTCTCAACGAACGAGAACTGAAACCTTAACCATTGCATTGAGAGTCCCTAGTCGTATCGCATAGCCCAACCAGACACTTCCCGGGTAGACGTGAATATTAAAATCATATCTTAAAACGATCAAATTTTGATGTCATATCTAAATATGATATTGATGAGATATTCAAAAAGTTGCCAAATATCTGCTTAATATCTCACCGTGATATGATTTATAAATTAGTACTTAATTTGATCTTTGGAAAGCCTTAGGGTACCCGCTGTATAAATGTCGAAATTTCTCAACATTGCGCATGAAAACTATTTTAAGTTTTCATTTTTCATTATGCGTCGTCCCCAAATAACGTAACGCTTCAGAAGATAAGGGTTTCATAAATTACGTAACGCTTCCGGGGAATAGGGAATACAGCCTAGCGTTACGACCCATACAAAAAAGTTGGAGTTATCATACAAAAACACATTATTTACCGGGGCCCGTGGCGTAGTGGCTACACGTTTGCTTCATAAGCAGATGGTCATGGGTTCGATCCCAGCCCCGGCACCTTCGTCAGTTGCTCTTTCCCCCTGAGAGCAGCTGACACTGACCCTCTTCTGAGCCCATGGCTCAAATGAACCCGGATACTTGGTTGGACATCGACGAACGGCAACCCATAATGGACCCCCAATCGGACTGGAAACAGGAACAACCAACAGCCACACATCAACATCCTCGTGCTCATCATTCTACCATGATAGGGTAGAAAGTGAAAGCAGCGCAACGGCCACCAGTTCGATGTAGTACATTTAGAAATAGAATACATTTAGGCGCTGTACAAAGTGTATGTACAACATCCAATTAGAATCGCTCACGCAGTGCCCTGGACAATAGAGCTGTAAATTAGGTTAAGTGATTGAAGAATAAAAAAAAACACATTATGGAGGCCACCAGATCCTAATGAACCAACAACCGAGTTTAAAAATGCCGAATTTAGCGTCACGTAATAAAAGGTAAAAGATAAAACTTTGAAAAACTTTGCAAGAAATGGAGAAAACAATAACACAGTTACCCAAAGTTTTGCTCAAACAGCATTAAATTAGTCATAGAATCATGATAGCCACGCTTTTTGCGTCATTTCATTGCAGAAATGGAGAATTCATCTTCTCACAATGCAAAAATTCAGCTCATTACAACAATCAGTAAATACTAGATTGCGTCCTATTGGTGCAAAATAAACCAAACATGTTTCTACACATATCGTTTTTCAAATTTGGATCACTAGCTTTGTTAACAATTCAGAGAATAGGCATGAAATGTGAAATCATCTGAAGAATTCCTAATTGAGTCTTAATTCATTTTTATTTTCCATACTATCGCTTCAGTTTGCAAATTTTGGGTGCAAGCTGTATTAATATTCTGCAATAGAGCATTTACCATTGGGAAATCTGAAAAATACAGCTTAAGATCGAAATTAGCTCTTCACATTTCCATCTGCAACATCCAGAAATCAAAAGATCTGAAAATTACTGCTCAAGATCAAAATCAGTTCTTTCACACATTCATCTTCAATATGGTGGGACCAAACCAACACATCTACCATGAGTCGCAAAAACCTTGGAAAACGTAGGTAGAAGTTCTATTTTCAGAGTCGTAGTGCAGTGGTAATGTCACTACACATAAATCATAAGGTCATAAGTTCGATTCTGGTCGCGGCCATATTTTTTTTACTCTAATTCATCTGTCAGATCATTTTATGATTTTGGTTTGATGTGCTACAGCCCAGATCTTCCCAGATATTAGTCTGATCTTATAATATCAAAATACGATATTATTATGCTCTTTCCCATACTAATTTTTGATCTTTTATCTCTTATGTCAAACAAACCAATAGCTAATTATGATCTTGAGTACTTCACTGAGGAATATCAAATGATGATATTGTTTTGATTTTTACTTTTACTCCGGTTAAGTTGTGTACGGACAAAAGTTGTTGAGGTTCTTCGTTACCAAGAAGTTGTTTTTCACCTTAGACGCCAACAGCTCACGCAGCACATGAGACGAGCTCCCCGGGAGCTATGCGCCTAGCTCGCTTTCACAGGATTTTTGTGAGCCTCACAGCAGCGCAGCACACTGCGATTTTGAAAAGGTAAGAGATACATTGATGGGAGGCTCGCTGTCACATTTATGTACACATGAGCAATGGGAAATTGTGGTGTAGACCTGAAGTTCTTAACTCCAAGATAAGTTGGCTGACCTAGAATAATCCTATAGTGTCTCTTAATGATATTTAAAAACATATATAGTTATTCTTGTAGATTCCCGGGTAGAGCGAAATGGCAAATGAAGGGCAAATTTTACCATTAAAATAGAATGTTTGAATGGCAAAATTTGATATTAGTTTGTTTGAAATAAGAGTTAAAATAAAAAAATAATAACTGAATTTCTATGGCATAACAACTAAAGAATAACTGATTTTGCCATTGCAATAACAAAATAATAGCAAAACGATTGTCAGAATAATAACATATTTTAATATGATGGTAAATTATGTTATTGTTTTGATATTGTGGCAGGAAAGTATGATAGTAACATTGGTTATTATTATGTTATTTTACTATTTAGCAATAACTCGTCAATTACAAGTTTTACAATGATAGCATATTTTGTAATTTATGTGTCATTCTGAGCTATTCATAAAGAACTAAAAAATTGCAAATTTAGATATGATGACAAAATATGTTATTCTTTAGTTATTGGTTTGTTGTTCACCTCTACCCGGGTTTCAAGGGCTTTATGATAGAATAGTTTGTACGACCTTCAATATCACAAAGGTTTATAATCAACTAGAAGACTTCAGATTGCTCCAGTAGCCGTGGTTGATTATGCAACGTTACTCAGTATAACAGATATGGCTTTTGTTACGAGTGTAGATCTGAAGTTCTGAACTCCAAGGGAGTTTGGCTGACCTGAAATATCCCTATAGTGTCTCTAAATGACATTTGGGATTTTAAGAGCTTCACGGATCCCAGCAGATTATGCAATGCTATTATTTAAGGCAAAAACACATAAAGCTATTCTTGTAGATTTGAAGAACTTCATAATAGAACAGTTAAGAGGACCCTCAATATCCCAAAAGTTTATCATAAACAAGTAGACTTCAGATTGCTCCAGTAACCGCGGTTGATTATGCCGTTGTTACTAGTATAGACCTAAAGTTCTGAACTCCAAGGTAATTTGACTGACCTGGAATATCCCTATAGTGTCGATAAATGGCATTTTAGATGTCAAGAGCTTCACGCATCCCAGTAGATTATGCAATGTTATTATTTATGGCGAAAACACATAAAACTATTCTTGTAGATTTGAAGGACTTAACTCTAGGACAGTTTGGAACCCCTAGAACATCCCAGAATATAAAACACCTTTTGACATTCTTGACGTTAAATGAATACATATGAACGTAACCTATATCATATCCAAATTCAACTTTTAGAACAACCGGTATGCCAATTCTTTCATTTTTTTTTTAAATTTCACGCTGTTCAAGATGTTCTAGGTTGTAAATAAAGTCTTAAATACAAATATATCAATTCTTCTTAGTAGAGGACTCAATTTGCAACAACTTGCCCGAACACAGTATTCTGTTTTATTGAATGATTGAATTTATACAGCTGTTTCTATGTTGGGGTCATATATGACCCCTGCGGCTCCAAAGGGTTAAAAATTTAAAAAAATAGGGTTTTTTTTTTGGGAAATTGAAATTAGAATTGAAATTGGACTAGATCCGCGATTAATATTACTTTCAGTATATTTTTTTTCTAAAAGTTCCTCACTTTTACTCAAACTTGTTCCAAAACATAATTTCAATAATCCAACAAACCGTTTTCGAGTTATAATTTTTTGAAGAAGAAAATTAGGTATTTTGCTTACGCCATTTTCAAAGTTAGGTGACGAAAAATGGTTAGTGCAGATGCAAAAGCAATTGATTCACGAAATGCAGCGTATGACCAAAATCTCATTCAAATTGAAAAAAAGGAGTCAAAAATGTTTTATGTTTTGGGCTGGAAAAGCTCAATACTACGCAAGATATTTGAATTTTAGTAAATCCATTTTTTAAAGAGCCTTATTTTCAAATAAAACTCAAAAACTGTTCTAATTATTTTTTTTTAAAGCAAGGTCTCGAAATCAGCACGTAATTATAAATCATAAAATTCATTCCTTGATAAAAGTTTACGACTTTCATTTTATTTGTTAAACTAGTGTTACTATTTTCCATCACCATTATTTGGTTGCTGCTAGCCCTGATATAATCCGTAACCCCGGAGTGGTTGCAGTAGGTCTACTCTACTTAGCCGTAGACACACATCGTTCATCAATTGATAGCCAGTAGCGAAAAATACCTACAAAAGTCAAGTCTTAGCTGTTACTAATCGGATATTATGAAACACGACCAACATAGGCTATCGAAAGGTCAACCATATCTAATGGCTTGTTCCATAGATATTTGCAAAACAAAAATGGTTTGAAGCATATGCAGACAACACCACAATGAAGTTATAAATCATTGCTCTGAATTGTCCCAAGGCTCATTTCCTCAGCAGAAAGTGCAAGAAAAACAGCAATAAAATGCATGAGAGCGAGGGATAAATCTATCGGAAATAAAGTGCACATCTCGGGCGAGTCGTTTATTTTAATGAGCAAACCATAAGAGCACGCATTAACGAGCGAAAACCGATTCCTGAAGAGCAATTACAATCGTCTGGATTGTTCCTGAATTGGTTTTCTGTGCGCACCCCTTTTGAATCATCTGTCTCCAGTCTTCCAAGCGAACTCTATGGCTTTCGTAATGGTTACATGGAAGAAGAACTTTGAATAACAACGATGACGACAACGACAAAGACGACGATGATGATGATGAAAGCAAAAGGAAATGTATACAAGATTATCTCTCCATTCATGATGATTCACTGAAATGGAAATGCGGGCAAGGGGGGAGCGATTTTGTATCCGATGGGCGAGACCTACCCCAACGTGGCCATCCGTCCCGGGGCTAAGACGGAATACGACAACGACAGCGTATACGTAATCGGCGAGATGTTTACATTGCCAATCCTGCTGACGTTCGGTGTCGGGTGCCAGAAGGGAATCTGCCCTGGCGACGACACACGTTGAATGTTTGATCATGGGCGTTACGAGGGGGGTGAACATTAAAAATGACAATTCAAAGACATGTTTCTTCTGATTTCCAGGAAGTACGTTCAGTTGTCGAGGAACATAAAGCTCTGGTGGTAATCGCAATGCTTTTCAGCTAGACCATGCTGACAACGAATAAGTTCTACTCCGGCTAGATTTAGACATATTTTTTATTAGCGTTACATCATAATTCTTCTTCATTTCGGCGTAACGTCCTCACTGGGAAAAAAGTCTGCTGTGGTGCAACAGGAATGACATAGATGTACGGCAAGGACTGCGTTTAAAGAAACATAAAGAAAAAACAACAAGATAAAAATGTTGCTTCACACCAGTGAAACCTGGTGTATATCAGTAGAGAACACTCAACAGCAGCACAATTCATGCATGGTAGTCTCAAAACAACAACAACAAGTTTGATTTATTTCATGTAGGAATGAATTACCCTAATCTTCACCCTTGTAAAATCAACGCTGACGCCACCATCAACAAACCGCATGTAAGGCGTAATGATCATGGCACACGGATGAACACGTCGCCCAAGATGATGAAGACCCTGTGCGCCACCGCCGTTCAGACATATGCATGAGAAAGGATGTGTGGGTGGTTTTCCCATTATTTGATTGCGATACTTTATGATACTCATCAGGATCACAATCAGCGACAGTCGAAGAAATGAATTTAAACTGATCACGTCTACCTTGTTTTATGGCGTTATTTACTAACCACAATGATCATATTGTCGTGAGCTGTAATCCAGTCGTTTATTAAGAAGAAGATTTTTAGTAACGAATGTCTGGTTAAACTTGATCCGAGTTCTTTTGACGATCGGATTATTGTCACATACAAAATGCTGTGCAACCGAGAAGATGGAAAATGATCAGCTTAATGCGCCTTGTAATAAGATACGTGTACAGATTAGGGCGCTGGATTTCACAACACAAGATCATAAATACCGAAACTCACGAAGTATATTACCCAATTCGTTGTCACCTTCACGCCCCATAACGACAGTATTCCCACTTCTGTTTGTCTGTCAACTCGCATTAGTCGCTGTTTGTATGACTCCATCAACCTCCGATTGGAGTCAGATGACAAGCACCAAAACCGACCACGCAGCAAACAACCAGCCAGCCAAACACAACAAATGCATTCTTCTGTGGCTTGGCCCCGTATCGTGGTCAACCTACCTTAATTTTCAAACTACCAGCTGGTTGGCTGCTCTCTGCGTGGGTCTCCATTAGTGTGCCAAACGCCCCTCGGACTCGACAAACCATCAAATCAAAGTCCAAAATCTCATTTCGACGACACTAATGGGCATCGATTAATCGCTTCCAGCGCACTCTCATTTCGGGCACATTTAGTGAAATTAGCAAATCCGACGAATTACAAGGGGGTGCCGGTGCGATTTCTGTCTTCAGAATCCAGTTCTGTGTCGGTGTTTAGGTCCCAAATTGAGTGGAACTAAGCAGTGCGTGCGGGGCCAATGAGCCGGAAGCTGCACGAGACGAGCTTATTAATTTCTGATTAACCGTTAAAATGCTTATTCCCTCGTCACGGCGCGGTTGGTGGTGACGGTGCTGGTAGAAGAGGTGGAAGACATCAGCTCAGCTGTGATTGATGTTGAGAGCATGGAGTTAGCCAAATTCGTGGAACTTGTACCGCGACGTAGACGACGGTATCCACAGGAACTGGTGGATGGATCATTGGCGCCCACTCGAAGCACACTCACGCTGACTACGTTCAGTTTTGGTGGATGACATTATCAAACCGAGCAAAAATGTTAAAGGTAAGGGTCAGATCTCTGGACTAATTCTAAGTTAACGAATTTTGGTAGAATCGATTACATATTTATTATGGGTATCGTCCAATGGGATACTTATTTTACCAAAATATGTTGCTTCCCAATCAGGAGGTGCGGAATACATGCTTGTTGTTACCCAACCAACATTGTTGTCGTACAATAAATGAATAAGCTGCTCTTCAGCTTAAATTTTACACTAAATAAGCTGTTATCCAGCGATCTTTGTTAGTTGGGCAATTACTCCGTCTGTGGGATAACTTGCAACACAGCATGAAGCTAAGATATCTACCATAAAATTATACTAATACTCTAATCCTTCTCAAAAGGGTTAATACTTCTTCTTCTTTTCCTGTATGGCTCTACGTTCCCACTGGAACTTGGCCTGCCTCACTCCAACTTAATGTTCTTTGAGTACTTTCACTTAACAGTTATTTATTGGAGGGCTTTCTTTGCCTGCTATTACATGAAATTGTATATTGTGAGGCAAGTACAATGACTCACTATGCCCAGGGTGTCGAGAAAATTTTCCCGACCGGAACAGGAATCGAACCCGCCGTCTCCGGATTGGCGATCCATAGCCTTAACCACTAAGCTAACTGGAGACCCTCAAGGGTTAGTACTCTCACTGTCAAAATCGTCAAATTTGACATTTTTATAAACTAATCTAGGTTCAGAATCGATGTTGGTGGTTGCTTTAGGGAGTCCAGAAACTAATTTGAACTTTGACAAGGTGAAACCCAAGTTGAAACCTGAATAATATTCTAAAATATGGCCCTCTAATACCTAAAATTTTGATTTCGATCTAATGTAATTTTACGTCATCTATATTCGATTTAAACAGGTTTTGGACAGCGATTCTTTTGAATGTTCGATTCTATGAATTTGGTTTTTGATTTTTCCAATATTTATTTTTGAGCATCCCTACACTTTTATATTTTTCCTTGAAACCTACTTAGGCTAACAATTTTTCATGGAAAATGACGTTTTGTTATAATTGTTGAAATATTTCGTATTTTTTCCATGGTAGCTGTAATTTAAGGAAATTTATTTTAGGGTGTATGAAACTCCTCAAAGCTTCTTTACTATGATAGAATGATTCGGAAAGTATTAAATTCAGGAGATAGACAAAATAATTAGTTATTATTATTATAATCGGGACAGGCAAAATTTTCACTTTTCAAGAAATGGTCAATTAACTGTAACTTATCCAAAAGTCCATCAGAAATACTCAAATGTTTACTGTAAGTTGCTCAACTAGCAGTGTATCAATGGTCCAATTTTGGGAAAGTCGGGCCATTCTACATGAAGTTAGAAATATTCTAGAAAAAGGCGTAATTATTATTATTTTTAATTTGTTTTGACTCATATCTCCGGATTTAATGAACCGAATGCAATGAAATTTTAAGCATTAATGATTTATAATGAGCTTCGAATAACTTTTGTTTTGGATTTTGTTTTTTTTTTTTAATAGTCTAGGGATCAATTCTGGAGACAAAATATTTGAGCTCCTGACAAAATCCTCAAAGGAAAAGGATTTTTTAAGGAAGTGTATGTAATATGTCTTCATGAGAAGGGCTTGGCTATTTAATGGCTACCATTTCTGAATCGTATGCAGAAGGCCCTGGGTTCAGCCTTGAACACTAGTTTTTGTGGGTTGCTTTTACCACCTTCCGAATGCTAGGTGTACTATAGAATGTCGGAGCACCGGACAAATTTCTGGAGAAATCCGTGGAGTAATCCCCGCAGTAATTTCTCGCGAAATCGCATCACACCTTACTGGAGATATTCCAAGAGAATTTCACAAAAGGTTTGTCCAGCAACTCCTCTAGAAATTCTTCTGGGAATGCCTGCTGGGGTTCTTCAGAGACTTTTTTAAGAGTTTCTCTAGAAATTGCTCTTTGTATTCTAATAATAACTACTGGAATTCCTTCAGGAACTGCTTCTAGAGTTCTTGCTGACACTTCTAAAGTATTTTTAGCACGAATATCTCCGATTACACAGCGCAACATTTTTTTGTCTTAAGAGCAAACTTATGTGTCTTTGTCAGATTTTGGGCCGCTGAATCCGAATCCGGGCTCAGATTTGCTCTAGCACGTCACAATTTTGTGCTATACCTCAATTTATAGGGCAAAATATGCAATTTTGGGCTTTTTTGGCTGCAATCCATTAAGCATGGAAATATTTTTTTAACCAATCAAAGGATAAATTGGTCAATTGACATCTAAATTAACGACTCATGCAAAATATTTCGTTTTACCATATCAAATTTGATAGATTTAAGCATTTTATGTCAGTATGTAAACTTGCATGCAACTTTTGAAGAATGACTTGTATGGGAAATATCGTACCTAAAATAAATCGCTTAAAACTATCAAATTGGATTTAGTAAAAAAATTATTTTGCATGAAACTATAATTTAGATAGATGGATAGATGTTAATTGACCAATTTATCCTTTGATTGGTTAAAAAAAATATTTCCATGCTTAATGAAGCCCAAAATCGCATATTTTGCCCTATAAATTGAGGTATAGCACTAAAATGTGACGTGCTAGAGCAAATCTGAGCCCGGATTCGGATTCAGCGGCCCAAATTCTATCAGAGACACATAAGTTTTCTCTTGAGACAGACCAAAAGTAATTTTTTGTTACGCTGTGTTATTGTTTTAGATAATGTTCCTAGAATTCCTGGAGAATTCCTTGCAGGTGGGAAACCCAGAAAAAATCCTGAAGGATTTCTGCCAAAAATGTAAAAGGGAGCCCAGTAGCAGTCCAGTAGCAATACCTGTTACAGTAGTAGTTTTTAAAATAATCCAAAGAGGATTTCTAGTAAGAATACTAAATATCTGGAGAAAACCATGTAAGAATCGCTGGAGGAATCCCAGCAAGCATTTCAAATATAGTAATGCCATAGAACATTTCATAATTTAAATTCTTATGAAATTATCTGGAGGAATCGCAGAGTGCAATATAGAGTTTGTTAAAAAAGTTGTCGTATTTTTTAAATAGTTTTTCCCACACAGTGTGATTATGACATTGACCTCCATTTTGCTTTTGGAATTTCGTTTGAATGACACAGTTGTTCGACATACATATTCGACTTCGACATGAATGTTTTCTTGCTGGTTATATTTGAGGGGGTTAGAAGCAAAGGGGTGTAAGGGACAAAAACTTACTTTCGAGTAAATGAGGTTTAAAGATTTTGACCAATTTTTCATCCCATACAAAATGTATGAAGCTTCAAAATCAACCAAATTTTCTCTGATTTATTTATTTATTTTTTTATTTATTTATTTATTTATTTATTTCTATACAAAATAATAGCACAAATAACCATCTAACGGTTCTCAAAGTATATGCTACTATGCGACAATAATGCTAATGTACTTGACTAACTGTTATAAAAACATTCAATACTGCGCTTAAACGAAGGATAGCTTCTCATACTCCTGCAATTTCTAGGTAATTCGTTCCATGTTTTAATTGCCCTGTGCTGAAAAGAATGTTTTAAGTTATCGGATACACTTCTAGGTACAATTAATGCAGGTGCCCTAGGTGATCTGGCATACGTGAAGAAATTTTCAAGATAAGTCGGAGGATTGTTTAGAATTTTAAAAGTTTGTATACAAAGCCTAATATTTAAATGGCTAACAAAACTTCGACCAAGCAGAAGCTTGGAATATCTAGAGATGTGATCGTACTTCTTAAGATTGAAAACATACCGAGTTATAGTATTGAATGCTAGGTTAAGTTTACGTAAATTTTTTTTGGACACTGAAGAGTAAAGAACATCTCCATAATCAAAGAGAGGAATAAGAAGAGTTCTGGCCATTTTAAACCTAGTATGTTGTGGAGTGCATTTCTTAAGAGCAACAAGTGAGTGAAGGGCTTTGTAAACTTTACTACAGACAGCGTTGACCTGATCGTTCCATGACAATTTACAATCCATTAGTATTCCAAGATTTTTTACAACGTCAGAATATTCGATGACATCGTTGCCAACTTTTATTTTAGGAACATCAATAATTGTCACTCGTTTAGTACTGAAGATAATCGTTTGAGTTTTTTTCGAATTCAAATTTAATCCGTTAAGTGTACACCAGTTAAGAATATTTTGGATATCAACATTCATTTTGTGCACACTATCTCTCAAGTTATGTATCGAATCAGAAATGTAAAGCTGACAGTCATCAGCGTACAAATGGAATTTAGAGAAGGACAGAATAAGGGGTAAATCATTTATATACATGGAAAACAAGAGAGGACCGAGTATTGATCCCTGTGGTACGCCACAAGGGACAAAGGCTCTATCCGATACAGTGTTATTAAAATCCACATATTGTGAACGTTGTAACAAATAGGAGTGAATCAAATTCACTGATGATGGATCGATTTTAAATTTCACCTTTAACTTACTGCAAAGTAAATTGTGACTAATGGTGTCAAATGCTTTGCTGAAGTCTAACAGGGCCATAACAGTAACCATTTTCTTGTCAAGCGCCTCTCTTACATCATTCTCAACTTTGATCAAGGCAGTAACAGTGCTGCAAGATTTTCGATACCCTGACTGGAAAGGACACAACAGTTTTTGACGAGATAAATATTCGTTAAGTTGTTTAAAAAGTAGTGATTCAAATATCTTCGAGAGAGCGCAGAGAATACTAATAGGACGATACTCCTTTTCAATGGTAGGATTATCAACTTTACCAATTGGTACAACTTTCGCAACTTTCCAAACATCAGGAAATTTTGAAGATGCAATACAGAAATTCATAAGGTCAGTGATGTATGGTAAAGTTACCGGTAATGACATTTTTAAAACCTTTAGTGGAATTAGATCATCGCCAACAGAGTCGCAAGAGGCAGAAACAAATTCCGAAAGAACTTCATCATTCGTTACTCCACGAAATGAAAAATCCGAATGGTTTTCGACATTACTAACATTTTCTATAAATGTATCCGGAACGTAATGTGAAATGAAGTACGTGTTAAGTGAAGCCGCGGTCACATCTCCCCCGCCCATTCTTGTATTAATTTGTTTGAGTCCTAATCGTTTTATATTATTCCAAAGTTGCTTTGCAGGTAAATCAATGTTCAGCTGTGCTGTAAAATATTGTTGTTTTACACGTTTAGTTTCTCGGTTTGCCAAATTGCGAAGGCATTTGAAATTATTCCATTTTTGATCATTGTTTTTGTCACGTTTCCAACATTCGTATGCTTCACTGCGGTTTTTAAAAATTCTACGAACGTAGCTGTTTATCCACGGGCTTTTGGAATCTTTCACAGTTTTTTTCTTCAAAGGAGCATGCCGATCAAGAATAGATAAAAGAATATGATTAAAATGACTGAGTTTCTCGTTCACATTTGTATAGTAATAAAGTCTGTCAAAACAGCAATTCCGCAAATCAGACAAAAAGGAATCTTTATCAATTTTATGGTAGTCACGAGCCCAATACATTTCTGGTTTCGATTTTGAGTTTTTGAACTTATAGTCCACACAAATGAAATCATGATCGCTGATGCCACCCATCGATGATTGGTATGCATTGTTGATATTACAAGTACAGTTGCCCATTAGTAAATCAATAACTGATGGTTGAGAACCAAGTTTGTGACAAGTTGGCCAAGTATCAATTAATTTTAAAGATAGTTCACTTAGTTGATCAGTTAGAGTACGAGTTTGTGGTGAATCATGTTTCAACATATTGACATTAAAATCGCCCATTACCAGTATATTTGGTTCATTCGAAGATAGTTCAGAGATTATATTGAAAATAGTGTCCAACTTTGAAATATTCACATCAGGAGGTTTATATACAACACCACATACCAGATTAGCCAGACTCAACTTAATAAACAGATAGTCGACATCACTATCTTTGCCGGACTTACATATTACAGAAAATTTTAGATTTGATTTCAAATAAAAGGCGACTCCACCTCCACGCGTTTTTGTAATTTTTCCAATCATCGTAGAAACAATCTTAAAAAAGTTCCTGAAAGCTTGAAATTTGAACAATGTTATGATATGCTCAGCTCAAAATCGATAAAATGGTCACTTACACCCCTTTGATTCTGGGCCCCTCATTTATTTTCTGGGAATTTTCGTGTGAGGTCCTGAACATGCTCATTGTGAAATTGTTGCCACATTAAAAAGTTTTTGGCAGGTTCTTAAAACCTCGACATATTCTTGCGTAGCCTTTGTATGATGAGTTTTGTTTTTCCACTAACAATACTGGATTTCTGGCGAAATCTATGCCAAAACCTCCTAGAAGACCCTTGGAGGCTTCACTTTCAGAACTTTTGCATTTTTCTGGCAAGGTATTTGTTAAATTTCTTAAAGGTTTTCTGGCCAAATCACGTGATCAGAAAAAGATTCATTTAAAATCATTAACACATTTTTAATAGAATTCTTGCAAACCTGATTGAAATCATTGATAAATCCTTTATAAGGTACTATGCAATACCGTCTATCCCTGTTGGTTTGACCGCCTCTTATCTAAATAGTTCTATATTAATTTGACACCCACTTATTCGCAAATCATTCAAACTAAAATTGATTCAAACGTCATTCTGCTCATAGAACGTAGAGCCTCGTAGCCGTGCGGTTAGGGTCACCATCACCAAGCTTATAATCACACCATGCTTCGGGCATTGAAACTTTTCGTGAGAATAGTTTCTTCCCCGTATCCACTGGTGCATGCTCCGTTGATCCGTTGTCTAGTGTTAAGTTTAAAACAGTCTGTACAGCCGAAAGCTATGACATTGTCCTTGTCTTTTTTTTTTAGAACGGGTGGAACGGAACGCCGAAACAAATCAAAACAGCAAAAAAATACCAGCAAAGTATTCAAATTAAAAACGAAGCCCGTTGGTTTGCATAAGGTGTTGATCAGTCCAACAGAGATAAACGGGACTGCTATAGTTGGGAAATCTTAGTAAGTAATTTTGTTAGCGAAATTCCTACATTTCTTGTAGGATGTTTGATGCTGTGGACATTCATAGCATTGAAAGCAGAATTTTGGAACTGCACGGTGCACTTGTCAAGGCTTCGCGGCAGTGATGGTAAAATCACACTCAAAGCAGACTCATGGATCGCTCCTGCGTGAGCAAACTCGCGCGCGACTCTGAATCATTTTCTCACGCGCGAGATTTTCATCCAAATTCCGCTCTCACGAGTTAAGCGCCGAAATCTCGTTCGCCTGTAAAGCGAATCCAAATCAATTTGAACGGCATTCAATGTTATTGTACGCTAGATTTGCTTTTGTTCTATCATATAATTCTAAAAACTTTGATGTAAATAACAGGAACATCAAGAAATAAAGCAATGAGTGAAATCGCGAGTCAACTCATGCATGATTTTTTCGGGGGTGAGTTTGGTGAGTCAAGAATCGCGCGTGAAACAACTCAACCATGATATTTGGGAATTTGAGCTTTTACCAACACTGCTTCGCGGTGCACGTTCTGAAAACCCCTGTAGAGTATGAACAGATATTCCTATTACAATTTCTCCAGAAAATCTTGATAAGGGTCTCCAAGAATCCTCAGTAGGAATTTGCTGAGTAATCCCAGCAACAATTCTTGGCGGATTCTTTAAAAGAAGACAAGGACATAGTCTTCAGCCAGAGGCTGTACAGACTGAAAGAAACTTAACACTTGACAACACACACATTACGAGCACCAGTGGATACGAGGAAGAAACATTTCTTGCGAAAAGCTTCATCACTTGGAGGAGAAATCGAACCCTCACCCCTTGGCATGGTACGGTTATACGCTCGGTGACGCAAACCGCACAATAAGAAATCCTAAAGGAACCTTATAATGATTCCCAACAGGAATTACTGAAATCATTCTATAAAAAAATCTGTAGTACAGTCATTGCACAATTATGGGTCACTCTGTCACAATTATTAGTCAGACAGCTCACCATGCAATTCAAATGGAATTGACCCATAATTGTGGGTGACCCATGATTGTGCTATGACTGTAACTCTCGTAGATATCCCTGAATAATCACAGCAGGATATTTTGGATGAATCTTAGCCGTAAATATTAACGCCGACAGCTTCTTATTCCTCTAAAAAACACGAGAATGATGATGATGGAAGAGAGGGAACTTGCCTCTCCTTCATTCAGCTTTTTCTCGTGCTTATCAAATAGAATGAGAGAACAAAGATAAGGCTAGTGGCTGGAATTGCATGAGGTATTCCAGTAAGCATCCTAAGTTACATACAGGAATTTCTTAAAATTTCCTTCTGTAATACCATCAGGGAGTCCTCCAAAGACTCCACCAGTGGGAGCGTTATTCCGATAAGAAAAAAAAACAGATGGAGGTGTACTTCATCACAAAGAACAATCACAGACAAACAGACGTAACACTCTGATGTTTCCCATCGTACACTGATTTGTCGGTGTACTTTTACTACCTTCCGGATGCTAGGTACGCCGTATAGTGCAGCGAGCTCGTGTCTCGTGGTTCATCCATCGCGGTCTCACATCGTTCTTCTGCACACCGCCAAAGATTGTGCTAACCATCTGACGTTCGAGCACTTCGAGTGCTTGCATGTCGATATGTAGCCTCTCCTCGAGCATAGTTCAGATTTCGTGCCTGTATACGGAAAGAAATTCTGAAACTACACGTGACGTAAATATTAGAACATTGAATTTTCCATTCGATTTCATTCGATTTTACATAAAATAATTTCTTTCATGCAAAGTTGTAAGCAAGCTCCATACTGCAGACAACCTGTAATTTTACAATTCGATGCAAAATTGTGTTGAAAGCGATGGAGGTCATTTTGTTAGAGCGAATTCGATGTAACAATTTTGAACTGTGTAGAGTCCAGTTCAATCAGTCTTATACATAGCGCATTTGGTGCGGGGTTGTATCTTTTGCGACCGCAGGTTCTTGTGGAGCCCATAGTAGGCCCGTTACACTGCAGTCTAGGTACAGGGGATGGCCAAAATGTTTGGGATAGGCTACTTTTTTCTCACACAAAAAAGTTCAACATACTGTAACTTTTCATAGAGTGCATCAAATATTCTCAAATTTTGACTGCTTGTCAACCTATTATATGTGCATCATTGGTATAAATTTGAGCTACATTGGTTAATCTTTCGCGAAGTTATAACCGTTCTGGTAAAACACTATTTTTTAGACTACTAATTTTTTAGCTGTCATATCTCGGAGACCAGTGAACCGAATTGAATGAAATTTTGAACTTTTATCTACAATATATTAATGCTTGAAAATCATTTAAAACATGGGTACTTTTTAAACGTTGAAAAATGTTATGATGGATTGACACTTTTTGGATCTTTTTCGAAAAAATGCATTTTTTTAAATCCATGTCATAAAATTTTATGTTTGATATCCAAAGATTTTCTACTTCTGTTCAGAAGATATCTACAAAAAGATATATTAGAGCCTATTTGGATTAAAGGAAGAACACATTTAGTATTTTTTGTGCAGTATAGTAAATTTGACTCATTTTCCTCTAAATGGGTGAATATGTCAAACCATCATAACTTTTTTCAAAGTTTAAAAAGTATCTATGTTCTGATGAATTTTGAAGTACTATTCCTCTCCTCTTCTTGGCGTAACGTCCTTACTGGGACAAAGCCTGCTTCTCAGCTTAGTGTTCTATGAGCACTTCCACAGTTATTAACTAAAAGCTTCCTCTGCCAATGACCATTTTGCATGTGTATATCGTGTGGCAGGCACGAAGATACTCTATGCCCAAGGAAGTCAAGGAAATTTCCTTTACGAAAAGATCCTGGACCGACCGGGAATCGAACCCGTCACCCTCAGCATGGTCATGCTGAATACCCGTGCGTTTACCGCCTCGGCTATATGGGCCTCTAGTACTATTATATTGTTGATAATCGCTCAAAATTTCATTCAATTCGATTCATTGGTCTCCGATATTTTACAGTTCAAAAATTGAGAGTCTAAAAATAGTGTTTTACCAGATCGGTTATAACTTCGCGGAAGATTAGCAAATCAAGCTCAAATTTGTACCACAGATGTACACATAATAGGTCAATAAACAGTCAAAATTTGAGAATATTCGATGCACTCTATGAAAAGTTACACCATGTTGAACTTTTCTGTGAGAGAAAAAAAGTTGCCTATCCCAAACATTTTGGCCACCCCCTGTATGTCCTGTCGTTCAGGGTTCCTCCAGCCAGCAGGTACTTCAGTTTGGATCATTCACCATCAGCCCGACCTTTGCTGCTTCAAGTTTCAGGTGGATTGTACACCGTTCCAAATGTTCTAGCAATAGTATCCATGTCACCCGCAAAATAAACAAATTGGCCGGATTTCGTTAACAGCATGCACCGGCTCTTCGCATAACAGTTTCCAAGGCGATGTTGAACAGCAGGCATGACAGTTCGGTCAGTCTAGTGAGCTTCCCGGAAAAACTGTCGATACTGTCGTACGTCACCTGGTATTAGCGGCATTTTTGAAAGATTTACTGCACGGTGAAGATTTGAACCGTTGTCGAGCGGCCGTCAACGTAGCTGGCTTGATAACTTCTCATAAACTCATTCACTTTATGTGAAAGATGACAGAAGATAATAAGCACTTCGTAGGCGACGGAAAATCAGCTACGGACATCTTTACTCGTATCAACAGTCCTGACGTCGTTGTATACGACCAAAGATCTAGGACGTGGTCGGCGGCGCCGTTATTGACTTGATAAAATGTAGAACTTTTGGATGTGCACTAGAGTGGGTCATCGTTTATATGGAAAAGTGAAAAATTCAATGGTATCCCATCAGACCAATGCTTTTTTGATCCCATTTCAGGACCCAAATAAGTGTGCAAAATTTGGGCTCGATCGGTTATGTCCACGTTTTGCGCATCGCGTTTGAAGTTTGTATGGGGTTTTACATGGGAAAACACACTTTTTTTGCATTTCTCTCATAACAACCTCGTTTTTTTTTAAAACCGTGTAACCGTTAAAGTGAAAACATAGCCTAGGGTGTCCTGAAAAACTTTGTCGAAGACCGCGGAGTAATCTGATGCTTATGAAAAAAGTTATAGCGTTGGCATTGCTTGGCGAAACATCATGATTTTATTGCTATTGTTATTCTTTACATGTTAAAACATAAACACATGCATGCGGTTCGTTGGTTATAACTATTTTCACAAGCATCGGATCGCTTTGCGGTCTTCAACAAAGTTCTTCAGAACATCCTAGGGTATCATTTTACAGTATCGGTTAAAAAGTTTCGAACAAACTTTTTCAACTTATGGCTGAAATGCAAAAAAGTATGTTTTCCCATACAAAATCCCATACAAATTTCAAATGCAATGCGCAAAGTGTTGACGCAACCGATCGTGCTCAAATTTTGCACAGATACTCAGGACCCGAAACGGAACCAAAAGAGCTTTGATCTGAGAAAACGCTTTCGATGACCCACGCTAATGTGCACATTGAGGATGGTAAGCTAGCCCTGAACTCCGTTTGTTGGTTCCTTGTGTAATTTCGATTGTTCTGGTCAATCACGGAATAGCAACTACAAGTGGTATGGTCATTCATGCTCATTCTCATGCTTATGCTGAATGAAATGAGATAGAAATCACGACAGAATAGATTGTGCGACAACTGCTCGCTGCGATTCCCTGATAATATCTATGGAAAATTCCCATTTATCCCATGGCGACCCCTTCCAGAGGGCCTTGTCGTCCGCGGCAATCAAAGCTCATGTTCGCCGGCTTGTTCGGACATTATTCCCCGGCAGCGCCAAGTCGTGCGCCAGCCTGCGGTGGGAACCGCGTGACATGATGGAGCAGCATGCTTTTACCATTTAAGGTAAAGTCGTAACAGGCGCACGCACATCACCGCCAGCAACGAGACGACATCATCATCACCGACTCGCCGCAGTATAATCGGCTCGCCGCCCAACGAATGTAAACAAACCTACTCCAAAGGAACGAAGAACCGGTTCCGCCTCCTTCTATCTCTCTGGGCCGCCGCCGATGATGACGACGACAACGAAGTCGGACGCTGCAAAAACTTGACTGGGATTTTAATCGCGTGTCTCCTCCTTGGTTACCTCTTGGTCGCGGTGGTCTTTCCCGTTAGTAGCAGTCAGAGCGGCAGCCACCTAGTCGTCGTGTCTGGCCGTGCTCCTTGGGAGGGATGCGGGAAGCTATTTGATTCAACCTACTGCTGCAGCCAGCCAGCACAGTACAATCAGCATTCACGTTCAATGGAAGGCTTTCAATGTCAATAGACATACTTTTGGACTCGGACTCGCGCTCGCGCACATCTTGTGGGTCGTGTGACAACGAAGCGCGTGAACCGTAACCGGTTTTTGGCGATTTCCAAGCCCTTTCTTTTACTGTTGTATGGGTCAGTGGTACTCAAATTGGTGTTGATTACGAAAATTTAGGAATACATGTGATAATACATGGATGCAGAGTTCAAGAAATCGAAGTTAAAGTCTCGTTGCTCAACAGAAACTTGCAATGTGTGCTGGTTAAAGCAAGTGAAACGTTCTACGTATCAGCAGAGAACTCCATAAATGTTCAAGCAATAACTGCTGAAACTGTGTTATCTGTAATTTGTAATTCAAACTTCGATTCCAATTTTACTAAATGCATCTTCCCTATAACCAGTTTGGGAACCACTGCTCCAGGTGATTAGCGCTCGTGCGCTCGGCCGTCATGTTGCCGTCTGTCAATAATTGATATCTTTCATCGTTCATCTGGATGCAATTGGATTGGAATTTAGCGCTCCCTCCTCTCCCAGCATTAAGTTTGATGATCTGCTGCGAAATCTAGTTTTACCTGATCCAGCAACGAACATTGTTGCGATTCCATCGACGCACTTGGCAAAAATCTCCAACATCCAGAAAACCGTTACCACCAGTCAATGTTGATCGTGATCACTTCCCGAAAAGAAACCCTTTAAAGAGTAATTGGCGCGTCTGAGAGCGCGTGCTGCATTGCTTGTCCCAAACGAAAGGAGCACTCTTCTTGAATGACTCATTCCTGTCACGTCCGACGACTCAATCAGGGCGAGTAAAAAGCGAGCCATCGCAGAAGGGCGCATGGACGGACGCATATGGCAGGAAGAAGGAGTGAATCCAGCAACACGATCGGAAAACGAACGAACGCCATGCGGTTCGTGTCAAAGGGATATTATAGCGGATGCTTTCGCTAATATATAAAAGTACATCGCGGAATGGACGGACGGTTGACGGTCGAGCGAACGCAAAAAAAAGTCTTCGAATAATGATGAATGCTCGTCGCTGCTGCTGCCGTTCGTTGTCGCCGCCGGTACGAGGAGGAAGTGAGCAAAATTCAATTAAATCCCGGCGAGCATAATTCATGTAAATAAATTATTGCAGTAAGTGGCCACCTCCTTGCTTCGATGTACTTACCGCGTCTGCTAATGGAAGATGAATATCGACAAGAGCTTCTCTAGAGGAAGCTCTAGGAAGTGCGATGGGGAGAAACATTATCTTCGCTTCGGGGTTTTGGAGAAATCAATGGAAATCATACTAGATTTTCCGGAAATTTAATAAATTGTGATTGAATCAATAGTCTGTAAATATGCTGATACTACTATTCATAGGAGAGGCTGAGAAGAGTTAATCGGAGATTTGTTTCCTTCGTGTTTTCTCGGAGTTAAAATCATTTTTGATGTTTTAAAAATATTTTCTCAAAACTAAATCTGGAAAAAAAACTTTTATTTAATTGCAAGTGATTTAGCAGAATTCATAGAATAACATCAATTCATTACAGAAGATCTTTAGAATATTTTCTATTGAATTGCCTAAAATAAATTCAGGTGATATTTTAAGTGAAAGTTTCTAAATAAATTTCTGTGTCGTCGTTTCGATCTTATGCACAAGTAGAAGAAATATTTCAGCAGCAGCAGGTGGCTTGGTAGCTGGAAAACATATGCTTTTATGCCATAAAAAAAATCACGTGCATTCGGTAGTTCTCTAGATTTTTTTTTCGGATTTCTGCTTAAGTTCAACGGCGGGACACCCATACAACCAGCAATGGAGTACATGCATAGGTGAACTCGTTTCATGCTATTGTTTTTTTGCGAAAATTGAAAGAGTGTTTATTATAAAAATAGTATTAGTATAACTACGATTAACACAATGATACTTTATACTCAGGAAGTATAGAGAATTTCCAGACCGGCACGTGAATCGATCCTACTGATCTCTTGTCCTGGTCACCACGACGTCACTACGATGTGCCAATCATCTGCGGATGATCCCAGACATATTTCGGGAGTATAATTTGCAAACTCACAATTATTCATTGATTTTAAAGCAGCACACGATTCAGTAAACAGCTTTCGCAGATAATGTAAGAACATGGTCTTCCGGCGAATCTACGTAGGCTAATACGTGCAACGTTAGGTGGATCAAAAGTAGTCCGATCGCAGACGAAGTTTTCACCTCGTTTGTGACCTATGTAGATCGAAGCAGCGTGATACTCTCTCAAATTTACTTTTCAACACTGTACTCGAAGAAGTAATTCAGTTCCCAATGAATCGAATTTCTTTAGAAATTCCGGTTTTCTGAAGTATCAGCTTAATAGATGAATTCTGTGCTCCGGTGTCTACCATCAATAACTCAGTCACTTTTTCTCTTATCTTTTTTTCAGGTAATTGAACGGTTTCAGTTCAAGAGTAAGTATTGTAACGTTGTAATAACGTGTGGCAAATGTACACAAAAGGGTACCCTATTTCTTTCGGTAATATAGTGTTAACGGCTATTGGACCATCTTCAAGGCCTAAATGTTTTATTAGCTAGGGAATTCCCAAACTCAACCGGAACAAATGGCCCAAAAGTGTACCAGACGGCGTGACTCTTTTCAACCCGACGGTTTACAAATTATACGAAATTGTGTGACCTGTTGATTTGTATATCGAGTGAGTTTGTGTTATGTAAATTTGTATGTTAATTGTTAATTTGTGCCAATTTTAATAAAACATTTAGGCCCTGAAGATGGTCCAATAGCCGGACCGAAACGTCGGCGATGATATGTAATTAGAGGGTCTTGTTTCCCGGACTGAAAAAAATCCCGGGATTCGGGATTTTTATTTTCCAAATCCCGGGATTTCCCGGGATCCCGGGAAAAATTTAAGTTTTCTAAAAAACGATGAAAAAGTTAATGGAACGATTTCTTAAGCACTTTTAATTAAATTCGATCAACTAATAACCATTATATTTGAAAGAAAATACATATTTCATAGACATTTGATTGTGTGAGAGCAGTTGGAGACATTCAAAGGTATTTGAAAATTTTCAAATAAAGTTCATCTTCTTCCGCAATAGGTTAACTTCTGCCTTACTTATGCGAAGGAATTTTTTGACAGAACTTGATGATATTTCTAGAGTAACCCCTTATAATTCACCCTGAGACGTGAATGAATTCTGTTTGAGAATTTTATGAGGGAATTAAAATGGCAGTGTTAGAATGGTGATTTGAAAATTTCAAACGGCAATTTCTCAAGATATTATTTGTCCGCATTTTGTTTTTTTTTTCTTTAAGAAAATGTGTGACTATTTCAATTATATGTGGATATACATTCATGTTAACATTTCAGAATTTCGATTAGTTTTTTTGGTGAAATACATTGAAGAAACTGTGAAAAAAATTCTGAATAATTCAAGACAGACCCTCTCAACAAACTTCTTGTTAAACTGATATGAATATCTTCAAAAAATCCTTATAAAATTCTTTCGAAAATTTATTTATGATTTCCATTTCAACATTTCTATCCCCAAAGTCCATTGATCTTTTTTTTTCGATTTATTTGGCAGGATGACAAGGTATTAAATCATATTCTTCGATTTTATTGTACGATTCGCTTTTTTTTGCAATTCGATATCGCTCTGTTTTTCGCCATAAATCATCACAGAAATTTTTGCTGAAGATCTAAGAACGGTGTGCTGTTCCTTCTTGTAAATAAATTACTGATTTCTCTTAGATATTTTGTCAAAATTATCGCTTGTATTATCTCTAGAGATTGTTGAAATGAGCTCCGCAGAAAATTTCGCCTGGAGTTAAGAACAAAATGTCACAACGAATATCTTTACGAATTCGTCAACAAATATTTTAAAGATTGTCAAAGTCCTGCAGAGGTTAGGGATTGTTTATCCGTTTTCTATTGAAAACTCTGCGAATTTTCCTCCGTTAAACGTAAATGTGCAAGCAATTGATCAGGGCTGTTGAATATTATATAACAACACAGTATTCTTAAGGGATAACTCCAGAAACATCTAAAAATATTTGCAACAGTTTTCATATTTCACATATTGTAAAAATGTTGAACATTGCCATAAATTCCAAGAATACTACCAGAACAATCTAGCTTAAAATAAATCATTTTATTTCACATTCCGATATTCTATCTGTTGATTCAGTTTGATTTTAATTGTAATGTAACGCCACATAAATGAAAAATGGAAAGACAGTAATAAATTGTCAAATGTAAAATCAATGTAAAAACAAAAGATTTCGGCTCAGTTATGCCCATGTGGCGCCCGAGCCTTCCAAATGAACGAATAAGTAAAAAAATGAAAAATGAATGACATAAATTCAGCTAAAATATCTTTGGTTTAATTAGTTGGACTTTCATCTAAACTTGATTTAAGAAGAAATAAACTATACCTGACAGATAGGGTAGAATTGGATGGAAAAAAAGGAAACATTGACAAAAAGAAGATTTCAAAGGGAAAAGATTTGTTTTAGGATTGCCATTTTTTATTTTCGGGAAATCCCGGGAATTTCTGAAAAATATCCCGAGATTCGGGATTTTTCAGATCCCGGGATATCCCGGGATTTTTGTCCCGGGAAATCCCGGGCAAGACCCTCTATATGTAATTAATCAACGCTATCTTGTTAACGATATTCTATTTTGACTCGAATCTACAACGATGATTAGTATTATTCAATTATTATTGCCCGTATAGCTGCCGGCTTAGAATTGCACTACGGACCACCTGTTCCGGGGGTAAAAGCCCACCAAACAGGTAACCCCAATCCAAGGTGTCAGGCGACCCGTGCTGAGGGATGAATGGTTGAGGGGGTTTAAAAGATGCTCGATCTTTAACGGAGCCCGTAGCGTGGGTAGATCGCCTTTTTGGGTTGCGTTGCGGTGATAGATCTACCAAACCGAAATCTAGTGTCGTCCTATTTTTCAATTTTGGAATATATGTTCTGGTAATTCAAGGAATTATAGTATTTAGTCCTTACTACTGGTGTTTTGGTGACTTCCAGTTTTTAAATAAAACTGAGTTTTACAACTTAACTTTGCATATAGTTAAACACCTCAGCATCTGAGGCTAAACTCAATGCAATGGAAATCAAATTGGGTTAGGGATTCATTTATGTACTAACTCTTCGAAGACTGGAATGTGCTAGTACGCAAGGAACATACTAGAATCCTTATTACTGAACACATGTTCCATTATTGGAAAGATATAGCTGCTAATGTTAAAACCAGGGTCCTAAACTTTCTACTGGGGAGAATTTAGCAGTAAAACAAGGGTGATGCTAGGTTTCCGATACATGGCCAATATCAGTACTCTTGTTTTGTTTTCTAAGAAAACAAAACAAAAACTGTATCAAAATCGATACTTTATTGCCCCTCAATAAAAATTGAGTAATGCGACATGCACTACTCTAAGGATACGGGTAATGTCACGATAGATCTAAAAACTGGTCGCAGTGACAAACCCGAACAGGAATAAAAAAAATATTCAATTATAAGTCAAAGTTTGCTGTTTCAGCAGTGACCTTCAAGTGTTAATTTGGCAGAAAAGGTTTAAGTAAGATTATAAGAAACTAAATACACAAAACGGTAAAATATCGAATAAATCTCTTTTATTATTTAAAAAAAAACTCACCTCACTCGACCTCACTAATTTTAACCGTAATGTGGCCAGAAAAAAAAAACACCCGTAGAATGCCGGCAGGGTACCCGGGTACCCACGAAACTGAAATGATCATATCTCCGTCAATTTCCACCGATTTTAATTTTTTTTTTTGGCTTATTCAACTCACAAACTCATTTATCGATATAGTATTTGAAAAGACCGGTTCGGTAACCGTGGGTGCCGGGAAATCCGGATTTCCGGGCTTATGTTTTTATACAAAACAATGCTTGGAATTTTCGGTAGGTTAGTGGCAATATCGGTATCAATTATCCTAAAATTGCTTCAGCACATAGTATCTGACCAGCCTGCGATCATAAAACGTGTTGACTTTATAGCTGCGATTTCGGATCAGGCTTCCCGTGGGGTCATGGCTGGCAATAACCACTATATGGTATTCTAGGCTCAACAATGTGGGATTTAATATGGTATAAGGACATGATCTCGAAAATGCGGATTTTCCGAAAACTACAGTCATCAGATCGGCGCAACCACATATTTTCTAAATAGATAATGAGTTTCTGAGTTAAATGAGCCAAAAAATTGAAATCGGTGAAAAATTGACGGAAATATGATCATTTCAGTTTCGTGGGTACCCGGGTACCCTGCCGGCATTCCACGTAATAAAAAAAATCAGCGGCCCCTCCCCCCGACCCTCCTCACTTGGAAATTCGGTCAACCCCGTTAATAGATATATATTCACGAGTTCTAAGATCTGGCAGAGTTTCAACTTCCTACTCTCAATAACCGCCAATTGTTGCACACCTCATAAGAATAACATGGAGTGTGCAACAATAGGCGAATTTTTACCCGTGCAAAAATTTTAAAGTTAACCCTAATAGGGAATCGCGCCACTTGGGCGGTGGCTTCTATTTTCGTCTGTTTCCCGCCACAACTCAGTCAAATTTGAACCAATTGACACAATTTTTGGAATGCAGTGAGATAGGTATAGTATATACCCGTGTACAAAATTTCAAGTCAATTGGTTCAAAATTGACTGAGTTACAATGGAAAACAGACGAATATAGAAGCCACCGTCCAAGTGGCGCGATACCCTAGATGCTTCTTGAAGAAAGATCGCATGATTTTTTTGTGAGTTAAAATGAATTCTTAAGAATATTTTACTTTCAGGGAAAGTTTGCACCGCATTAATTGAAATATGATTGGGTCGCAAGAATAAAAAGTAGTGAATTTTACTACTTGTACACGCAAAGAAACTAATTGTAAATTCAATTAAATTTTGGTTCAAATCAACCGATTTTTCAGTTAGCTATAGCGACAAACTGATTTCTAGTTTAAACTGAAGTGTTCCATTGCTTGATAATACAAATATTTTCATTTGTCGAAATTTTTGACAGCTTGTTAGACACTCGGCAAGCGGATGTAACGAATGAAAAAAGAAAAAAAGGTAAAACCGACCAACGCAACGTTTTGCGGATGCTGTCTTGAGTACCTGCGCGTTATCCATCTCGGCCAAAACTGTACTTGAAAGTTGCGGTGATGGATTTGTTACATCTTCCTCGTTGTAACGAAGTTGAGGTAAAAATTTAAAAAATGTGTGAGTGCTTCCGGGCCGTATTTTGGTGTTTTAGAGATATTTGATCTTTTGTGATAGTATTAGTAAAAGTGGTGCCAACGTGTAACTCTTGACCGTGACACTAGAGAATTGGTTTCTTCGAAAAAGTTGATTGTTTTGACAAAATAAACAACTCTTCCATATACGTCAAAATTCCACGGCCTACTATTTTCTAGTTGTTGGTAGATGTAGTTTATTCTGAACATATACTCCTCTAAAATATCAGTAAAGCTTTTCTTATAATAACCTGAAAACAGTTGGCAATGGAGTTTTGTAGTCTATGAATGAGTTGTTTTTGTCAAAACAAATAAGTTTCTCGAAGAAACCAATTCTCTATAGTGTCGCAGCAAAAAATAAGACGCTGGCACCACTTTTACTAAAACCATTACAAATGATCAAATATATCGAAAACACCAAAATATACCTCTCCAAATTTTCAACAGTATATTTGATTTGTAATTGATGTGTGTTTGCTGAAAATTACATTCCTTTGTGAGAGATTATAATTTTTAAGAATTTTTAAGTTTTTTAATTTTTTAATGTGCTGGTAGTTCATCGATTGGTTTTCGGCGAGAAATAATTAAAAACTTATTTGCCAGACTGTCCGGACGTTTCGGTCGATTTTACTGGCTTTCGACCATGTTCTGCGGACTAATCTTCCAGCTGTCTCTTCACTATCAGACGGCCATAACTTTACAAAACCCAAATATAAATATTCCACCAACTTCTATTCGAAAGTTATTATCTGACACATCTGCATTAGAAAATATTTCAATCGACACTTCAGCAGAACGTAATGGGCGAAGTCATATACTTCTGTTCAGATAGCCAGGCTGCTATTGAACCACTTGCTTCGGCCAACTCTAGGTTAGTTAGTTAGTTAGTTATCGCTTGTCGAACTCAGTACGAGGAGCTGAGAGAGATCGAAGCGTGCGGTGGTTGCGACCGGTCGGAGTTTTTGTTGCTGTCAAGTTTTGCGTCTTTTTCAAAGATTTTTTCATATTTATGTAAATGTTATATATTTGAAAAGAAGAAATTGAAGTAATGTTGTGATTCACATCAATTGCAGTTGATTAAGAGAATTTTAAAGATTATGAAGTGATGGTTTGCGAATAAAAGAACTTGAGAAACGGAGACAAACTAGCTGGCGTAAATTCCATCAATAGAATGGTGTTGGAGTGAGCATTGAAAAATGAGTGAGAGCGATAAGAAAAAAACAAAAATATGTCGCAGAAGTGTGAGTGTTTCGGTGTACGACGTCGTGGGAATGTAGTGAACAACCGCAGCTGGGCTCCCCAAGATGCTTCCCCGGCTGAAACAAGCGAGTAATTAGCTGGAGACGAAGTTCCTTGCTAGCAGATGCTAAATGGGTGAGAAAGTTCTTATTTACAGCGCAAATTGATCAGTTTTTGTGTGATCGTACACTGTATTTTAAGCGACCATGTTTAAATATATAAAACAACATATATAATTTCATAATAATCCTACTGCATAGCTCCCGACTATTCCCGTATCAAAATCCCATCTCTTTTCTATTTTCGAGGGCGTCGGTGAGTCGCTGGCACCTCGATAAATAGATAATATCCTTTCCCAACTATCCCTTCCCATCCACATTACGTGTTTCTTATCGTTTCAGAGAGCGATCAATGGTGCTTAAGCCTAGGCTTGTTAGCCAGGACACATGGTCCAAATGCCCCATCCCGGAAGCAAAAAGGCCCATGGAGTGACAAATTTCTTAGCTATGTCACTCCCAACGTTGGTGTTCAAAAAAATCACTTACACTCACATCAACACATCTACATGATCAACTCAAATACACTTACACAATCTGAATCTTGCCGTATCACTCGCTTATAGTGAATCCCCAATCAACCCTTTCCAAATATCCAACTCCTTGACACCTATGGGGGCGTCGGTGAGTCGCTGACCTCACCTAAAGTAGGCGTCATATCATCACATCCTTTCCTATCCTCGTAACGGAGAAGATGGGCGTGGCCGGCAATGGAAGTTTTCATGTCTTTTTTACTTCAACCTCTAATTGGATAGCTGTTCCTTCCCAAATAGCATTCCATAAGCAATTAGATTAGGAGTATTAAAGTTTTAACATGACAACTTTCAGTATGCAATCTACGAATTACTCCGTTACCACGCACCACGCACGCACCACGCTTGTCGAACTCAGTACGAGGAGCTGAATTCAGCAAACTCTGTTCACCTTGTAAGGGTACCTGACCATTCTTCAAACGATTGACTGAATCTTCTTCTTCTTCTTCTTCATTGCTCTACGTCACCACTGGGACTTGGCCTGCCTCGCTTCAACTTAGTGTTCTTTTGAGCATTTCCACAGTTATTAAGTAAAAGACTTTCTTTGCCTGCCATTGCATGAATTTGTATATTGTGAGGCAAGTACAATGATACTCTATGCCCAGGGAGTCGAGAAAATTTTCCCGACCGGAACGGGAATCGGATTGGCAACCCATAGCCTTAACCACTAGGCTATCTGGAGACCCTAGACTGACCCACCCTGACTGAATCCCACAGATTGAATAATTGATTCAAAACAACCAGTTTACTCTTGATAAGGACAGATTCCTAATGATTGTAGTTGATTCCCTTTATTCCCATTCGCTATGTCAAAAAATAAAAATATTATAATCACCTAATAATTACTGCTTAAATGCCTCTCTTTCTCTACGTTTGGTTTGTAATTTCCGGCATATAAAACCGAAATGGTTTGCGGCAGCGTCTGTTGTAGGTTTCATTTCTTTTTATTTGCGAATGTTTCCTGTTTCGTAAAATGTATGGCTTCAAATCCACTTTTTTTAAACTTTCCCACCGAATAAAAACACAGACAAACCGGAAATGGACGAACTTCCGGAGCTCTAATTCGCAGGATTAACATTTCCATAATTTTGAACATAATGTTGTTTTATGGTGTTTTTTTTTCTTGAAGCTTTCCCTGAAAGCAAAATGACCTTTTTCCGATGCGGAACGGCGAAAATAAAAACACACGAAAAATGACTCGATTTACAAGGAAGGAGGCTTGGCAGCCTCCCCGGATGGATTTGTGTGTACTTTGCCGACCTACACATCCGCCAGAAAAGCCGCGAAGGATGTTGACGCGATGGTGGTGTTCAACGAGCGGAAAAAAAAACTTGCAACTTTCCACCAACTTTGCGCGATGTAATTTGCTGGAAAACCGGCTTTTGCATGGGCTGTTTGATTTTAGTGTAGTTAAATGTGGGGATGTGTTGTTGAGGAAATTTATTATCAACACACTTCGGCTATGGTTCTTACTAAAGATTCTAATTATTGTTATAGCAACAGTTTTTAACAGAAATTTATTTACAGTGTATCAAACAATTGTCCGTACAGCAATTTTTTGGTCAAAAAAATATTTCATTCAAATGATCATAACTTTTTTATACATCAATCAAATACGCTAAAATTTTGATCAATCATGAACCATATATTAAAGCTCCATTGGTAAAATTTTGAGCGAGATCGAATAAGTTTTCTCAAAGTTATAGATCTTTTAGTAAAACTTATAAAATATTTGAACACATTTTTAAAACATTATATCTCAATATGTACTCAATGAAACTTTTTCAATTTTTTTTGTGATACAGCTGATACCTAAGGCTTTCATATGCAGCTTTGTTTGAGGTTTTATATTCACTACAAAAAATATGAAAAATCTGTATATGTTCAGAGTGTCATTTGGAAATTTATCATATTTTGATCAATAAAAGTGCCAAGAGTTTTCAACGTTTTTAAACTCTCTTAATGTAATATTTTTATTCTGGACCTACTAAACTACATATGAAGAGTAGGTCCTATGTATTTTTTGTTCAGGTAATGCACTTTTATTGGTGGAAAACGTTTGGCAGAAAATATGTGCAAAATATGGTAAATTTTTAAAAATCATCAACTACATAAGCACATTTTTCATATTTTTTGTATATAAAACCTCAAAAGTAGCTGCATATGGAAGCCTCAGGTATCAGCTGTAAAACAAAAAAAATGAAAAAGTTTCATCGAGTACATACTGAGATATAAAGTTTTGAAAATGTGTTCAAAAATCTTATAAGTTTTCCTAAAAGTTCTATAACTTTCAGAAAACTTATTCGATCTCGCTCAAAGTTTTACCAAGGGAGCTTTAATATATGATTCATGATTGGTCAAAATTCCAGCGCTTTTGATTGACGTAAAAAAAGTTATGAACATTTGCATGAAAAATTATTTTGTCCGAAAAATTCCTGTACGGACAATTGTTTGATACACTGTAGTTAAGTTCTCTTCGTCCTGCTTGGAGGATCTATCCACTGCACTTATCGCTTTGATGTACAACCGCCACAGACGAACACCAACTTTGACACCACCAATGACATTCTTACAAAATGCTGCGCCCACCGCATCCAGCTGAATTTGTCCACCATCTAGATGTTCACCGTTGGCTGCCGTGAGCTCATTCAGCATTCATCGCTCGAGTACTGTGATGCCGTCACCTTGTCGTAGTCTCCGTGAAGATACGAATAAACTGAACCGTTGTTGCATCGTTGCTTTCCAGAGGGTCTATTTTTGTCAATGATTTTCCATAACTCCGTGCAATCGATAGGGTGCGTGTACCAACTATGGCACTACCTAAGGAAAGCTATTTATACAAAAATAACGAGAAGACCAACGAATGTCATCAATAAGTTGAAAGACAGCTTAGTTTCCATACTTTACAGGAAAAATATAGAAACGGAGCCAAAACTTCTTTTAGTACTGTTTACAGCGTGTGCCAATGATAGGAACCTTGTACCAGTTATGGTTACATTTTTTTTACTTCGGTTCCTTTTGGCACTATTTGCATGCATTCCTTATGGGATTAGCCATAACTGGTACACTATGGCGAAAAAGGGTGCAAGGAAGCCGATATTTTAAGGAAAATGATTTATTTCTACCATGATTTGAGGAAAATGTGAAGTTTAAATAAGTGCGACTATCTTTTGTGAACGTGATCTGCTGTTCACAAAATTTTTCTTATTGATTTACATCGTCATAGGGTGAAAATTAACTATGGCGAATTATTGGTACTATATCCATAATTGGTACACTTACCCTACTGCCGTATACCGCCTTGAAGTCGATGAACAAGTGATGCGTTGAGCCCTGTTATTCACAGCATTTCTAACCTCTCGCAGCGTGAGGTTTGGTCATTCCTATTTCCTTCCGATGCCTCGGCTTCCCATGGTACATTCTTCGCGCCGTTCAAGTGCTCATCGGAGTGCTACTTCTACCTTTCAAGATATGGTTTATCGCACCTCCTAGAGATCAACTTCGCTAACTTCAATCGTTTGAGATCTGAACCTGATAGGAACAAAAATAAGTATACTGCAAGTAGGTCTTAAGTCCTGTTTCGACAAGTATCACCATCGTTACGGTGCAAGATATGTAGATTCTCATAATCACATACATCAATAAAATTGTTGCTGAAAGCCCTTTCAAAAAAGTGACACCATTGCATAGCAGTTCTACGCCTCATGCTATAACTGCATTACCTCAAGCGATTAATCTCTCAGCCAGCGGATCCCTACATGTATAAACCTACATGTCTAGCTTGCCTGGATGTGATGTAAATCATGATCAATCTAGCTGACAAAAGCCACACCATTAGTTGGCGGAGCAGTTCGCGTGTTGACGACAACCGCCAACCATTTTCGCACATTTCAGCAAAATCCGTTTTATGGGGCGCTTTTTGAACGACCGTTGACTGGGAAGCTGTCGGGCGCGCACGGTGGCGGCGGTTCTAGGTTAAGTGCATACGAGAGCAGAAAAAAAAGTCACGACTGCTGCTCCTGCCGTTATTGCTTCATTCATTCCCGGGAGAACGGTACGGGTTATTCTGCCGTTGCCGTCGTTGACGTCGCCACGGGGCTGCGGAATAAAATTGATGATGGTTCCCTCGGGGTGGTGCGTAGAGAAATGATTACGTTGTAGAAAAAAGAGGCAAAGGGAAAACGGTTGTTCAGTCAACAGAAGTTGCCATTCGAGTTAGACATACGTAAACATATCTACATCGTCAATCTCGTTAAGGCTCGCCAACAGGTGAGCAACTTGCCATATAATTGTGTCGTTAAGGCGAATAATTAAAATTAGATTAGCACGTCTCATTTTTTTTCATCACATTATTTGACGATGCGATTGCTCACGCACTTTAATGGACGTTTAAAGCCATGGAGAGAGGCGTGAAGAACCTGTTTCGTTTTGCCACCTTGCCACTTGGGGGCAGATGCAAATTGAAGCTAATGATAACGAGACATACTTAAAAGGTAAATGACGAGTCTTTCAATCTCTGTAGTTGGAAGAAGCTCATCAAATTTGCATTGTGGCTAACAAGCTTGAAGATGAAAAAAAGCGTACAGCTGTTGGTGGTATCCACAATGCAATGTTGGAACTTCAAAGGTTCAAGTTATTACCGACCAACAGGAATGCAAAATACTGGGTGATAAAATGTCACCGAGCTCTCAAATTGTCATGACAAGTCACGAACCGAGTGCAAGATTACAAACACTGGACGGTGACTTCATACAACCGCAGACCAAAAAGATCATATTGCGACGGTAAACACAGTAAAAAATGGGAAAGTTGATAGTTTGGCTGAGATTTGGACGCTCGTCCTGAGCGGGGACCGTGAATGGTCTTCTTCGGTCATGCTATCAAGTTGTTGAAACGTCGACCTACTTGACCTATGTTCTATAAAGCCTTCCTATAACATTTTACGCAGTACGTTTCATACATAGCAGTTTTTACTGTGCTGCCACGACTGACTGATTGGATCACATAGATAACTATGCATAAAACTGGTCAGCTATTCGTAACGTCTTCAAAGAGTCACCTGAATCGAACAGCACTCAACTCATACTTACGCACTTGAGCGGATCCTTACCGGCGATGTGATGGAGAGCAGTCGATGTTGACCCCTCCACTTGAGATGCCCCCAGACAGTAGTGGGGTCAGACATGAGAATTGGTCAAAGAAATTCAGTGACACGCGTGCTTGACTGCATACATAGGTACAACTCTTACATGCCATAAAACTTGTGCGACAAGTGGCACTCGGTCTATTCCGGTTGGGCGGCGGCAGTTGGTCGTTCGGTTGACACGGTAGCACATGCCGCCGGCTACAAGAGTAGGTACCCAACCCGAATGGTTTCCAAGAAGTCTTGCTTCCTCAGGGAAGAGCGAAGAAATTAACTTGATGCTTGGACTTGTAACTAATGTAATGGGCTGTCCCTCGTGGGGTGCGTTTCGAGTGTACCGCCCGTGGCAAAGTTAGTAGACCGAATGATGACAGTTGATGGGAAAAGTCTCCGGGTTCGTTTGATAAGAACTTTGAGAGGAATGTGCGAATTAAGTGATGCTGGTGCGATGGGAAAAGTTATAATGATAGAATAACATACGTATATTATTGTCTATTCAAAGTTCAGATAACGTTTAAGCATCGAGCTTTTTTTTCGACTACAGCTTTACGTTCTCTTCTTATTAGTCTGATTCAACTTATTTGTGTATTATATTGGACCGTCCAAAACTAGGAAGATGAAAATTAGATATTATTACAGAAGTCTAATCAGAGATTTCTCCGAGAATTCCGTCTAGTAATTAATTATATCTGGATATTTGTCTGGAATCCTGAATTCCTGAAAACTCCTGAAAGAATCTTATAAAAAAGCTCCAGAAGGAACTCCAAGAGGAGTATCACAAAGTACTCCTCTTCAGTAGATGTCCACAAGAAACAAATGGAGGATTTCCATAAGGAGCTCCTGGAAGATTCATAAAAACAACTTCTGTTACCAAAAAGGAACTCTTCGAGGATTTTCAAAGGCAAATTTTGGAGAATTCTCAGAAAAAAAAACTGGAAGATAACAACAAACAAGAAAAAAAATCATGACGAAGCCCAAAAAGAACTTGAGAAGAATTTTCAGAAGCATCCTTTGGACGATTCCAAGAAATAACTTCTGGTAATCTCCCAATAGTTACTATTCTTCTATTGGATTCCCACAAGAAACTTATGGAGCTTTTTCTGAAATAATTTCTGGAGGATTCCCAGAATAAACTCCTAAACAATTTCCAGAAGTAACTCCTGGAGGATTTCCAAAAGGAACCCTTGAAGGGTTTCCTGGATGAACTGGAGAACTACCAGAAGGAAGTTTTGGAGGAAATCCAGTTTTAAATCCTGGAAAAAATCCAAGAAAATTGTAAACTGCATTCTGGATGAAATCCAGTCGAAAATCTGTAGAAATTCAAGAACGAAATATTTGATTAACTCCACAAGGAGCTCCTATAGGAATCCCAAAACGAACTGCTGTTGGAATCCAAGAAAGAAACTCGTAATACTCATGGAGAAATTCCTAAAGAAATTTGTGTACGGATTCCAGAAGTATTTCTCGAAAGAATACTGGAAGAAGCCCAGAAGACTGATGAAATCATAGATCATCTTTTTAAGAAACTCTAGGATAAAGTTCTGGGGCCATCCCAGAAAGAACTTCAGGAGGAATCTAAAAAAAAATGAAACATTTTAGATAGAAAAAAAAAATCTTGGAAGAATTCTCGTAGAAACGTCTAGATAAAATCCTTGAGAAATTTAAGAGAAGAAGCATCTGGGTTTCAAAGGACTTTGTGGTAATTCTTAGAGGAACTCCTGGAGAAATCCTCAAGATATCTAATCGAAACCTGTTTTTTTTCGAATTTCTAGAAATAATACCAGATCTATACTTGGAGGATTCCTAGAAGGAACCCCTTTGAGGACAAGTACATATAGTTCTAGAGGAGATTCAAAAGATAACATAGAAAAAAGAGAAACTCCCAAAGAAATCAGCGAGTTAAAACTTGTAGGAATTCAAAAAGAACCCCATATAGGGATTCCTGATAGAGCTTCTAAAAAAAATCCCAAATTAATTCTTGTTGAATCTCCGTGAAACCACAGGGGGATTTTCCGAGGGAACTCCTGGAAGAAGTTCAAAATGTTTTTTTGCGAAACCCCAAGAGCGGAATGCCGAAAAACGCCAAAAAGAATCCTCCGTGGACCTCCATTTAATTCCAATCAATTCTCCGTAGAGCTTTGCTCCATGGGATAGTATTTCTTTTACTAAACAGCATCCCACCATAGTCATCAGCCTCACTGCAAACGCAATAAAAGTTTCCTCAGAATCCCAGCGCACTATCTGCATTTTCCTCGGGGTCTCTTAGACGATGTGGTCAAAGTTCATCAAAATTTTCTAATAGAGTTCATCAAAATTTTCTAATAGATCTAGCATACGGCTGAAATCTAGAATAAATTTGTAATGTAATTTCAGGTAGTTCCGAAAGGATTTGGAAATACTCCTAAAAGAGCCAGAAATTTCTGTTTGATTTCCAAACAAAAGAATCTCCATTTAGAGGTGTGCGCCGATTTGAAATCGGTCGGCGGCGGCGTTTTGCAATTTTTTGGCCGGCGGCGGCGGCGTGATCAGCGTGACGCCGAATGCATTTTGTTTATAGTTTCGGTTCAGTTATATATTTTTTTATTTTCACATGTTGTTTTCTTAATTTATTGAAATAATTGTTATGGTGAATCATCTATTAGCTGCACAAAAATTAAACCAGAATGGCCTCCAAAAGAAATTCCCGGAAGAAATTTTAGAGAAATTCCCGGTGGAGCTTCTAGAGGATTTTCCGAATAATCTCCTAATCGAATTTCCTCGTAGAGGAATTCCCGGATGAACTGCTAAACAAATTTCCAAAAAACATCTTAAAGGAACGTTTGGAGAAACTCGTAGAAGAATTCCGGAAACAAATCTTGGAAGAACTTTTAGGGAAATTGCCAGGGGAGCTCTCAGTGGAATTCACGGAAGAACTCCTAGAGAAATTTCCTGAGGAATTCTTAGAGGAAATTCCTGAGAGAAGTTGTAGAGAAATTTTCGAGGGAACTCCTAGAAAAATTCCCAGGAAATTAATGAAGAAATCCCCGGAAAAACTCGTAGAGGAATTCGCGGATGAACTCTTAAAGGGATTCCCGGAAGAACTTCTAGAGAAATTCCCCGAGATACTTTTAGAGAAATTGCTGGGAGAACTCCTAGAGGAGAGTTTGTGGAAACTCCTGGATGTATTCCCGGAAGATATCTTGAAGGAACTCCTTAGAGGAATTCCCGGAGGAACTCCTAAAGGAATTATTGAAAAAACTTTACATGAATTTCCGGAAGAACTTCTAGAGGAACTTTCGGAGAATTCTTAAAGGAACTCTCGGAGGAAACTCCGGCATACCCAGTGCAACTTCTAGATAAAACTTATAGAGCAACTCGTAGTGAACTTGTCTGGGGAACTTCCGGTGAAACTCGTAAAGGTATTCCCGAAGATATTCGAATTCCCGGAAGAACTTCTAGAGACAGTCACGGTGAAACCCTTAGAGTAATTCTCGAAATAAATCGGTAAGGAATCACTGAAGGAACTCGTAGTGGAATTCCCTGAAGAATTCCTGGAGGAAATCCTAGAAAAATTCCCACAGGAACTTCTAGAACATTCCGGAGAAACCTCTGGAAGAATTTCAGGAAGAACTCTTAGGGGGCATCCATTTAGTACGTCACGCTAAAAATGGGAATTTTCGACCCCCCCTCCCCCCTTCGTACGGGTTTTTTCTATACTTAATACATTGCTTGTCACACTTTTCAGAACCCCCTCTCCCCCCTCTTAGCGTGACGTACTTTATGGATACCCCCTTAAAGGAACTTCAGGAATTATTCCAGGAGGAACTGCTACAGAAATTGCCGGATGAACTCCCAGAAGAATTCCCGTAAGAAATTCTAGAGGAATTACCGGAGTAAACTTCTGGTATTTCCAGTGCAATTTCTATGAACTCTTAAAAGAATTCCCGTAGAAATTCGTAAAGGAATTCCTGGATGAACTCGTTGAAGAACTCGAGGAGGAATTCCCGAAGGTGCTCCTTGAGGAAGTGCCGAACAAACTCCTAATGGAATTACCAGGAAGAACGTCTAGAGGAATTGCTGGAGGATCTCCTAAAAGAACACCCGCAGTAACTTTTAGAGGAATTTCTAGAGGAAGTACTACAAAAAGTCCCAGTGAAACTTCTGTAGCAATGCCCAGAGAAACTCCTAGAGGATGGCTCGGAGGAAACTCTCAGAATTCCAAAATATCCTTCTAGAGTTCCCGGAGGAACTCCTAGCGGAATTCTTGGTGCTTTTCACTTTCAAAACATCGTTGACGCGACATGCAAAGTTTAGAATTCAAAACAACTACCGGTGAAATTGAGCGTAATTTGATCTATTTTTAGCGTTCCAAATTTTTGGAACTGTTATAAATTTGGACCATAAAAATGGACCACCGCTGAAAACGACCTTTGTAATGCTATGTATGCAGATGACTCCAATGAATTGCTTGAAATATTGTAATGAAATAAATCAAGAAACAATATAATTTTTCAACGCGTTTTTGAGATCGGCGTAGAAAATTGGAGTTCGGCGGCGTAAGCAGTGGCGCGCCGAAAAATAATCGGCGGCGGCGGCGTTAACCAAAAATCGGCGGCGGCGGCGCACACCTCTAACTGCATTGCAACAGCTTATGGAGCAAACACTTTTGGGAGAAAGCTCTCTTAACCTTTCGTAACTCGCGCGGTTGGCCATCACCGTCAGTACCACGCTATTGCTGTATACAAAAAGCGAGATTTTTTCCACGTATTGTACAAAATACAACAGCGCGACCGCTCGAGAGTTAAACTTTTGTACAGCGAAAATGTTTGTTGGGGCACCGCTATTGAAGGCTATTTCTGGAATTCTTGGAGGATTTTGTTTTGCAGAATACTTGAAATCGTTAAAGTTTCCGAGATACTAAGATTGAGAACATTATCACTGAAATTGTAACGGAAACTGAAAGGGTGCTCCTAGAAACTAGGATCAATAATTTCTAATAAATTATTACATTTCTACAAATAGTTTGCTTAGAATCCCGAAATGGCCGCCACAATGGCCAACTTTGGTACCTACTCACGATTACGAGGGCACATATCTCTTCGTAAACAAAACCAGCTCACCTGAGCTTCTCATTTTAAGCTTATTATAAGTGAGCAAGAACAGAATAATGAAACGCTCTGTTGTTTGAATCATGCTTCTTGAGATTTGTGCGTCTGAAGTTCTAATGCACTGTTGAAGCGGGATTTCAAGACGTTTGTCCTTAATGCTTCTTTTTCTAAAATTCTTTCTTTTACAGAAATATCTCCCTAAAGAATTAAATTCATTAGCGATTTTGCTAGGAAAATGCACTGGTATTTCTGCTTGTATTTGAATCTTTACAAAATAGTTTCTGCAGAAACTATTCCAAGAATTTCTTAAAACAATTTCAACAATTCAATTTTCAAGAAATTCTACCGAAAGATATTTTTGGACTTATTCTAGACTTTTTTCAGAAATTTCTTTTCTGAAATATCTCACGAAGGACTAAAATTTATTAGCGATTTCATCATGAAATTGTACTAGTATTACTTCGAATGAGTCTTCACAAACAAATTTCTAGAATCTATCCATGAATTCCTGAAAAAAAAATGAATCCTTTCATAAATTCTGCCAAAAAATGTTATGGGATCTGTTCCGTTTTTTTAGGAATTGCTTCCTTATTCTGAAATATCTCCCGAAGAAATCAAAATTATTAGCGATTTTGTCATGCAACTACACTAGTTTTACTACTCTAGGGTAAGTGTACCAATTATGGCTATAGTACCAATTATTCGCCATGGTTGATTTTCACCCTTTAACGATGTAAATCAACAATAAAAAAAATGCGAACAACAGATCACGTTCACAAAAGATGGTTGCACTCATTTAAACTCCACATTTTGTTCAAATTATGGTAGAAATAAATCATTTTCCTTGAAATTTCGGCTTCCTTGTACCCTTTTTCGCCATAGTGTACCAATTATGGCTAACTCCATAAGAAATGCATGCAAATAATGCGAAAAGGAACCGAAGTTAAAAAATGTAGCCATAACTGGTACAGAGTTCCTATCATTGGCACACGCTGTAATAAATACTAAAAGTAGTTTTGGCTCCGTTTCTATATTTTCCTATAAAGTATGGAAACTAAACTATCTTTTAACATATTGATGACATTCGTTGGTCTTCTTGTTATTTTTGTACAAATAGTTTTCCTTAGGTAGTGCCATAATTGGTACAGGCACCCTATTTCAATCACAAAAAAGTTTCTGCAGAAACTAATCCATGAATTTCTGAAAAAGTTTCTAAAAGTTCTCATGAATTTCTGCCGAAAGTTTTTTTTGGACTTACTTTACACTTTTTTCAGAGTTTCTAGCATAGTGTTTACTAAAAGTTACCTCAAAAGTTTCTCGTAAAATATTAGACAAGCAAGCAAAGAATCATCAATGTAGAAGTTATCATCTAAAGTCATTGAAAAATAAAAGAAAACACCAATTTTCGATAGAAATTCTCTTTATCTGAAGCGCGCAAAAGTCTATATGAGCAGAAATAGTTGATTTACTCTGAAAAATTTTGGCTTTATATGAGTTTGACTCATCAAGACTCTGGTAAGAACTGTAATTTTAGCTGCTTCAGATTTTTCCTGTAACATATTGCTAACAATTCAAAAAAAAAGGGCAGGAATTTCGAAAAAAAACGGAAATTTAAGAATTATTCAAAATGCTGATTGCAAAATTTTAGGCGTTATATGATAAATAAACGCTGTGCTGTGATGATAAAAGGGTTTTTAACCAATGTCTGGTTCTACAATAAAGTAGGAGAGTAGCAACGGGTCAGAATTAAACCCAGAACCTTCTGCATAAGAATCAGAACAATAGTCATCTCTGATTCTAGAGCTTAGTGGTCTTTGCTTTCTGCATCTGAACAAAGCAAGAATAAACAAATGCTTTTTGATAGCTTATTCTTAAATTACTTTACGAAAATCATTATTATAGATTCAAATTGTCCACTGTGGTTTTGTTACAAGTGAAATGAAAGTAAGACTAGTGAGCAAGTGATAGTACTTTAGCAGAAATATTGGAAAAATGAGAGAATAAGTGGTTCTAACCAGTCTTGCGAATAATCGCGACCATCACGAGACAATCACTTGAACCGCTTTCTGGAGTCACCGTTCCCAAGGTGATACGAACCAGCTAGCGTGTCACGCCTGGAATGACAAACATGTTGTGGGTTCCACCCTTCGCAGCTTTGCAGCGATAGCAGTTGCTGAGTATGCTTCAGGCGGGTTGCGAGAAAATCAATCTCTCTGAGCAACGATGCATAACGGGCGAAGTGAGAGCGTTTGTCGTAGCCAGGGCGAACTGCGTGGTGCGCTCAATGTGTGCGTTTAAACTGAGCTATGCAAAACGAATAGGATTTATGACGTAGTACCGTGCTTGTGACAATACACAAGCATAGTTTTACATGCTGTTGCGCGTGCATCTGCTTGAGGCGACGGAGAGAGTCATGACACTCACATGAGCCGTATCCAAGTCAGGATGATTGTAGCAAAACAAGGGTGACCGGGTGACTATGATGGGATTCTGTCTTTTCTGGTGTTAGCGACTGTAGAGAGAGCGAATCAGAAACCGCAGAGACAGGGTGACTCAAGCTTGGTGCTTATCAGCTTTTTTGTGACTTGTACGCTGATGCTTCGCGACACTGGTTCTAACGCTCGGAAAGCAAAAGGCCAACGTGGTATCCACTAATAGGCCAATTTTTGTACCGTAGACCAACGTTGCATACTATCGCATCGAATATTTTTAGCGTAATCAAGTAAGTTCTTGAATATTTACGTTAGTTTAAATATAAATTGGCGAAACATGCATTGCCTAGTAGGCGTGATAGGATCAACAAATCATTTCTAGTGCTATTAATTCACGAGTTATGGTCGAAATTGGCAAGACGGCTTGCATATTAGGCCAAGGAAGAGTACACATACCCTACATAAATCATTTTCTTGTCAGATTTATTAATGCAGAAAACTGTCCACCGTTCAGAACAAATATCTTCCAAACCATCAAAACTCATAAATCTGCACCAAATGTAAACGGCAGCCACTGTCGCCTACCGGAACAACTCATGACCTGTTTACTGCTTTGATTGCTAAGGGAATTTGTCCCGCTTATAAAAGAAACAAATCTTCCATATTGTTTAGGGATGGACCTTTTCACAGACCATTGACGAAAGTTTTCCCCAACATTACACACACAGGCTTCCCTCCCCACCATCCCCCAATATAAATTCGTTGACAGTCTTCCTTTTTGCAACAATGATCCCCACCGGATTTCGGACCGCTTTATTTTCGGATTAGGGACGAACACCACTTTCACACCGCACAACCGTCGTCACACAAGAGTATATTTTCGCCCCGGACTATCGAGTGGGATTACAGGGCAAAAAGATGTCACAACAGGCCGTCAGTGGATCCTCGCAGACTCCGTGGTACGCGTTGAAGTGCAATCCGGCGGGGCAGGACTGTTTGCAACCTAGGCCTCCCTCGCAGCGATAGTATTTGCCACAGTCGTGATGCGGAAGAAGATATCCATCGTTACCGGGCTGGCAGCGGGAAATTTCTAGGCAGGTTCGGGCGGAACCGGTGGGCAGTAGGATGGTGGCCAACAGGGCCAGTAGAGCAAACGCGACGAACTTCATGGTTTGATTGTTGGTTCGATGGAGTGTGATTTGGGACTGGAGGTATTAGCACATGGTTTTGATGAATGAAATGTTTAACGATTGGTAATCTTATCTAGATTGAATGACATTCGCGATACGGATTTACCCAATTGTGTGATTACTGACGTTTTAGAGAGTGGATGACGTTGGGGGCTTATCCCAAATACACATAAAACATTAATATTAGTATTTATCATCAAAAACACGAAAAATACGTGCTTGCAACCCATTCTCCCAAGTTCATCAATTTATTTATCCGTTTTTCATTCCAATTTTATATAGCAATTTACTGCTTTCCATTTCTCTTCGGTTGAACCGCTTTCGAAGCCAGCAACTCCCAAGCGCAATCGAATTCTTTTCAGAACGAGAATCCATTTCCTCTCGGACGCACGACACCACGCAAAGCTACCTACCGAATTATTTTTTCCTCATTTCTCTGAAAGTGGTATCCGTTCTTGGGTTTCGGGTCGTCGAGGGAGGAGGAATAACAAACAACTGGCCGCTGCCGCTGCCACCGTCGTTCGGGACGATTTTGTTCTTGACAGAGAAAGAAGCTTGCGGCCGGCTTATACGCTTTAGCGCCACCGAAGGGCCAATAACGCTATCAGAGGCAATAAAACTATCATAAATATAAATTAAATCGTAATCCGTTTTCCGTGTAGATGCACACCGAACCCGATCGTGGTAAGAGCGGCCCACGTTCATGTCTTGAATGAGAAGTTTTTCCTGTTAGGCAAAGTGAGTGTTTGATAGGTAGCGTGAACCATTGTAGGCACGAGGGCAAGAAATAAAGGATGTTAAATTTACTAACAAAAATTATAAAAATCAAAAACAATGAAAATAATATTTGCTGTCTAAAATTATCAAGTTCGCTAGTAATTAACAACAATCGAAAGCCTTATTGTGACAGTCGTTCGTTTCAGAAGAGCAGCAGAGTTCAAAATTGTTACATCAAGTTCGCTGTAATAAAATGACCTTCATCACTTTCAACGCAATTCTCCATCGGATTGTAAAATTACAGGTTGTCTGCAGTATGAAGCCTGCTTACAACTTTGTGTGCAAGAAATTCTTTTATGTAAAATCGAATGAGATGGAATAAAAATTCAATTGTTCTAATATTTGCGTCAAGCGTAGTTTCCAGAATTTTGTTTCTGTATGAGTCTACAAGCTTTTAGTCATGACTATTGAGAGCTCTGCAATCGATAGCAGTTTTAAGATACTTGAATATTAGATTAAATCATGATCATGATTTGTCCTACACTGACTGTTAGAACAAACATCTTTTAATTTGATTTAATGGATTCAAACTGATCGGTTATGTTTTACTTGTTTTTTTTTTTTAAATTAATTTCAACTCTAAGCTCCGGTTGTGGTCGTACTGATGACAGCGTTTTTTTTTGTGAGCGCTTGTGCAGCTGCAAGTTTTACAGTGAACTTACTGAAGCATGGTAATTGGTGAGTTCGTTTCATATTACTATTATTGTTAAAGAAACCAGAACCATCTTGCAATTTTTATTTATTCAATATCTATCAATTTGTTGTTTTATGTCAAATGAATTTGTTGCATGCATTAAAGCTGTGCCGTTATCGATCAAAATGTTTGAGCGGCTAGAATTGCACTTTTCGAACAAATTGAGTATCCCAGTCGTTTTTCATTTCCATCTTAGTGCAATTTACACTAGTTTAGATCAACCACGGAGTCAGTCAGTCTACTCAAGTAACATTTTATAGTCAAATATACTAGACTAGACAAGGTTCTATAGACTGTTTCAGAAATTATAAATACACTAACAATTGACTGTCATTTTGATTTTAGAATGATATGCAGGAAAGCTCCTAATTGGTCATGTAGTGAACAATCTAAGGATACAAATAGTACCGACTTTGTTTACATTTCGTGCAAAAGATAGAAAATCGAGATCTGTAAACCAAAGGTTAAAAAATGGAAGTTGCACAAAACGATCATAGAATGTGTATGTATGTATGTAGACACTGGAATATCAAAAATCTCATAAATGAAACATTTATTTAACAAACATTATGGAAATTACTGTATCGATAAGAAAAGATGTTTCTCTATTAGTCTAAGTTATTTTGGCCGGAAAAAATGTCAAGAACCATCATTAAAAGCCTTCATAATGCAAGAAAAAAGTAGCAAAATTTTGAACACCACTAGCTGAAACAAACGTAAAACAAACTAATACCTCAACAACTGTTTATTACATTCGCTTTGATAGCCTACTACATTCGCTTTGATAGACCTACAAAAAAAAACTTAGTTGTAACGAAATGTGTTCATAAACGCTAAGAAACTGTATTGAAGTACTAACGTTGCTTAGAAAAACCTTGAAAACATAAGAAAGTTGATCCCATCAAAATTCTATGGAAATGGCCTCATGATTTCTTCCCTGGTTTTGATGACGGCATTTCTTAGACAAGCTATTGAGGTAGCGAATGTGATAAAGAGTAAGATAATTTTTGGAATTTAGTAAAAAATAATGTTGAAAACACCCTTGTGCACATAAATTTTCAAGCATGAAGTAAATAATTGAAGAACTCGATTGTTTCACATGATGACATATCACATGATATCATGACAGTTCACATGAAACGTAAAATGTGGAATATAATATACTGTATTGTGAAAACAATTGATTAAAATCATCAAAACACATCTTTTTATTAGAAAAACAAAGTGTATTTATAATTTCTGAAACAGTCTATAGAATCACCATGAAACCAAAATAAAAGATATGAGGTTTTATGACGGTTTTCAAAACATCTACTAGACTGCAGCCTTATTTATTAAGTTCAACACGAATTTTCAGTATCTTTAATATTACGTCAATTAATGTTTAACTCAGCAAATGAATAGAAATAGTTGTTTGGTAGTTTATTGGCTACCGTTTCTGATATGTATCCAAAATATCCTGGGTTCAATTCCAGTCTCACCTTCTACTTTATATTCTTCTATTTACTTTCTCAATCACCACTATTTTCATCAATTATCTCCAATTATCTGGAGACTCCCATAGTATTTAATTAAATTCCCCATAAATTTTCCTGCAGTTTCTTGAAGAAGTTTCTCTTGAGATTCTCCAAGGAATTCAGCTAGAGTCCAGGGTTTTCTCTGTGGATACCTGCAGGACTCTTTCAGAAATTACTAAACAAGTCCCCCTAGAAATTCTCCCAGGACATCTTCTGCTGAAATTTCTTTGCAGATTTTCTCATCCTGGCCTTTGATATTTCATACGATAATTTCATGATTTGTTTTTAAAGCTACTCCACTGCCCCTTTTTGCATGTCAGTCCCATGTTGTTTTTCAAAGCGCTTACCATTTGTATTACAAATCCAATAATTTTCAAAGAAATGTATTCACTTCATGCATATCCTTTTCGTGGCATATTTAGCTGTGAAATAAGACAGGAAAATTATCTCATTTGTTTCGAATGACTTCGAGAGTGACAAAAATATAATTTGCATTAGAACTGACATGGGACTGACATGCCAAGCGGGGCAGTCCAGCAATCATACTTAAGAAACTTTCGAGTTGTAGTAACAGTTTAAATGATCCAAAAGTTGACAAATATCGAAGACTACTTTATTATAGAGTGGTCTTCGGAAATATCGAGGGATTCGCCGAAATTGTTGTGTATCTAGCTAACGAGGAGCTCATCAATTTGAGCAGGAAAATGCATTTTCTTTCCTTTTTTGATGAACATTTTTAGAAAACTACCACTTTTTTTTTTTTAATAAAATAAAGTTTAAGCAGTGCAATTGTAAGTTTTAGGGTCGTTGAACAGGTAAAAAGTGAGGTTACGAGACGCCACTGTGCACTAGATCAATATTGAATATTATTATCTGGAATATGTCAAGCGATTTTTCCTGAAATTTCCCTGGGGCTCTTTATCAGACTTCTTCTGTTGGTTTTGCAGGTTCTAGGGGTCCTCTAAAAAATATCTGTATATTTTCCGTAAATTTTGTTTGAAGCATCCTATAGAAATGAAGACTGCGATGATACAAGAAATTCCTTTGCAGATTTTTTCAGAATTTGTTTTAGTGTTTTAGTCACCCACCAGTTTTTAAACAATTTCGTCTCGACATTTTTTTTTAAGAAATACATCTAATGATTCCTCTGGAAATTTTAGAGACTGCTCCAGGCTTGCTCCTGGAAAATCCTTCAGCAATTTCTCCAGAGATTTTTCTAGGAATTCCTTTAAAAAAATCATAAGGGTTTTCTCCGGAAATTCAACATTTTTCAATGAATTTGTCTCTTGGTTTAGGTTTTTTACTGTGAATTCTGCAGCCATTACTTTGAGGATCGATCCAAAAACTTCCCTAGAGATACCCTTAAGAATATTCTTAGTTTTTTTCCAGTAGTAGTGATGTTTCTAGAAATTTTTCGACAGAAATTCCTTGACAGGCTATATGTATAAGAGCTCTTCTTTAGATATTTTTGTTTAAGTATTTCTTCTTCTGAAAATTCCAAACACATTTCTTTTGAAATTCCTCCAGGAATCCATGTACATTGATTCTGCATAGATACATGCATTGATAGATCTACATATGAACAAATTTTGGCAAAAATCGAAAACTTAAGATTTTAGCATACATTTTGCCAAGTTTTCTCATACAAATTTCAAGCTCGTTGAGCGCTACCTTAGACTAAATCGGATTCGCTCAAATATTGAATTTGCTTTTGGGAGTCCAAAACAATCAATACAGGAGGTAAGACCAGGTATTTTTTTTTAATTTTATGTATTTCATATAAGAATGGGTCACCCTAATACGCCCTTTTAAAATGTAAGTCCAGATAAATGTTAGATTATGCAAAGTGGCTTCTCAAACGTTGTTTTAAGCATCCATAAAGTTTCATTGGTTCGTTCGGAGTCTCCAGTTAGCCTAGTGGTTAAGGCTATGTATCGCCAATCCGGAGACGGAGGGTTCGATTTCCGTTCTGGTCGGGAAAATTTTTTCGGCTCTCTGGGCATAGTATGTCATTGTGCTTGCCTCACAATATACTAATTCATGCAATGGCTGGCAAAGAAAGCTCTCAAATTAATAATGTGGAAGTGCTTAAAGAGCACTAAGTTGGAGAGAGGCAGGACAAGTTCCAGTGGGAGCTTAGAGCCATACAGAAGAAGAAAGTTTCTTTGGTTGTTGTTCGGAGAAAATGTAGGTTATTTAAATACCTTTCTTCAGAAAAAAAAATATCGATTTAAAAATACTCTTTTTTGTAATATCGATTTTGATTTTTAAAGCCTTAATTTTTCAGTGTAGGAATCAATATTATAATCAGTTTCGTACCTTTTAATTACACTCATTCGAAGAGGGTATTCTGCTTAGAGGGTTCGAAAAGTCGGTACAAGATCGATATTATATTTTTTTGAAAAAAAAAAAATTGAAAATTTTGTTTGACAGGGAAAAACCTCGAATACTCATGAAAATTCTTCCGGATTTCCGAACAGCAAGCAAAACAAGAAGGTATCTAGATAACCGTGCTAGAGAACCAAGAGCAGGGCCCCAAAATCTAGCAGAAATTTGTGGCAAGCCGGCATTTCGATAAACTGCTGCAATACAGATGATGATAAATCTAGAAGTTGAAATTTATCTAGAAACTCCACTATGAGGCTTTCTCCAGAAATTGCATCAGGGTTACTTTCTGGCAATTCCCTAAAAAATGTGCGCCTTTCACAAATGGAGTGATATGACTCGGCTCGCCGTGTAGATCCCATAAAGAGTCACCTGATCCGAGTTGGGATTTCTCACCTCGATATTCGAGTCGAGTTGCGTCACGTCACTCCACCCGTAGAATGAGCACAAATGTCTCTTGGAATGCCTTCAAGGAATTGTCACAATCAAGATTCTTTCCGTATTTTTCTTGGTATTCTTTTCTGAGTAATGCCTGGAGATTTCTCAGATTCCTACCAGCATTTTTCCAAGATTCGAATTCATTTCGGGATTTTTCCGTGCGAATATTCTAGGGTTCCTAAAGTCCGACCGATTTCTTCTTGAGTTTTTCACAGGGATTCCATAAAATTGCTTTACACAATTTCTTCAAGAGATTTTCCCGGTATTGCTTCCAAAGTTCCTGGCGGGATTTTCTTCGGAGTTCGTCCTACATTTTGACCAAGACATTTTTGTGGGATTTCTATAAATCCTGATCCCGAGAGCTTCACAACAGTTTCTCTACGAATATATCATTGATGTTGTCGTGGTGTTTCTCCAGGAGTATTTTTTCTGGTTCATATTGAAGATTTTCCGCGATTCTTTCCGATATTACCACAGTTATTCGTGGGATTTCTACTCCTCTCAGAAATGCTTGAAGAGCTTTTGATGAATTCAACCCTCCTTTGGCATTAGGGTCATTTTTGACCCAAACCGAAATATGCGAGAGATTCTTTCTCTACTGAAGTTTTCCGTGTATTTTTCATGTATTTCTTGAGCTTCTTTCTATAGTTTTTCACTGAATTTCTACAGGATTGATTGATTGATTGATTTGTCTTTATTAAAGATACTTTCAGCCCTTGGCTGGTTCGTCTCTATTTCTACAGGAGTTTCAGATGGGACATTTCCTAAAGATTCACCCGAGATTTCCCGGAACTTCTCTAAAAAAATCCTTCCGGTGTTGGTCCAAGGATGATTCTCAGTTTTTCTGCATTCACCCTGTACTTTCTCCTAAGATTTTTTCTGTGGTGCTTTCTGGGTTTTCGCAGGAGCTATTGCTGATATTTCTCATGGAGTTATTCGCTTGATTTCTTTCAGAGCTTTTCCAGATTTTATTTCTCGTAGTTGCTTACCAATTTTTTTTTGTAGTGACCCACCGGCATTATTCCCAGAGCTCTTCTCGGAAAAGCTGCAATTATTCCGAAATTCTGGATGCTCCTCTGGGATTTCTTCGATAGATGCTCCCGGAGATCTTGCTGGGCTTTTTCCCTGAGTTTTTATTCGGAATGGCATAGCTTATGAATTTCTTTGTAAGAAATTCTCGGAATATCGGAAGGGATCAAAGTGAAATGTCATAGCAATTCCTTAAAATTGACCGAAAAAGAAACTCTTGGACTGATTTTTGTTTTATTTCCGAAGAAAGGAGGAATTTGGTGAAATTCAAGGATTTTTTACGCATTTTTTTCCCAAAATTTTCTTCTAATGCGAGGTATGCACTTCAAACGGAATCGCTCAAGTAATTTTCGTTCAGTGCATTATTTTTCCGTGACCGGAATGGTCAAGAAATTTGACACAGCATGCCCAATTTGATTTGACGTTTCGTTTCAGCCTCGTACTAGGATCCGGAATAAAGCAACGCTTTATTATTTCTTGTGCGATTTCTTCTTTTCCACGCATCGAGATGGGCCAAGAAATTTCTTGCGATCAGCGTACTAAATTGGTAAATCTGTATAATTTTCGACAAATAGGTATTTTTTTTTTTGAATATATTTTTTGTGTTTATTTTTCAACTATGTATTTTTTAAATTCCCCCTGGAAAAAACCTACAGAACCCAGGATTTTTTTTTGTCTTATGAGTAGGCATCTTGAATAAGGAACGAAACGTTGGAAACGAAAAACATAAAGTTGCTTTTGAACCTCGAAAAGACTCAAGCGTCAAAAAACCAACAGTTCTCCAGAATGCCATTTGTGGTTCATACAGTTATTGCTTTGAGAAATTACAAAATATTTTTCTGGAATATAAACAAAATGTGTACACCATCTCCAGAGAATTCCTCAAGAATTGCTCCTCCAATTTTTCAGAGATTTTTTCTGGAATCCCCTCAGAGATTGCGCCATTGAGCTAAGGCCATAATATTTCAAGAAATTCATTTGGGCGTTTCTTTTGAAAATCCAGGCAATCCTTCTAAAATCTTTTCTAAGATTTCAACGGGAGCTAGTTTAATGGTTTTTCTAACGATTCCTTCAAAAGTTACCGATAGCCATCAAATAAATTCACAAAAGAAATTTCTGTGGGGTTCAGAAATAATTAAAACGTTCGTTTTGAAGATTTTCCAAAGGAAGGAAACATCTTTCCAGAAATTTCTCCTGAAATACAACTCTAATATGATTCCGATTGCACATAATGCACTTTCCATTATACAACTCATTCTATTTTCAAGTGTTGAGTAAGAAAAATCCATGGAATCAAATCAAGCATTAGTAAGTGTATATATAGTATACACACAACAATTTCGATGAGTACTAAAATAAGCTACCTTCTGCAGTTGCATTTGTTCTGTTACTAGGTATTACTGACAATTCAAACCTGTAAAAAAAAGAAACCGACAAGATAATTAGCAGTAATTGTCGGCACAATCTTCCACTCAGGACTTGACCGACTTACCCGAAGAGCGGTGACATGTCAATTTAATACCTTTTTGCTGTTTTGCTCCGCCGAACGAAGCAATCACGTTTTTACCTTCCTTTGATTTTCTCCGATCGGAAATATACGGGGGACATCCTGTGCAGTGCTTTAAAACAACCCCACTCCACTACTGCAGAGGATTCCGCTTCCCATCCGAGAAAGTGAACCTTCACAAGTTCTTGACTTTTTTGCCCTTTTTTCGCACCCCTCCCTGCTGCCGCCTTCAATGGGTATTACGTAGGAGTTCGCTCGCATTGGCACTGACATTCGAACCGAACCTTCCCAGCAACCAGCCATTGCAGCGTCCGCTGTTAATGCCATTATTGTTGTTGTAGGTACAACTTGAGAGCTGCAGTTGACATCGACCCAATTTATGGGACGACTCTTTGAGTAAGCGCGCGCACTTGCGAGGAAGCTTCCACCGGCACCGTCCGCTGTTGTCTGTTCAAGGTCTAGCGACCGATGGCGATGATGCCGCGCCGAACTCCCCACCTACTCTCACTGGTGGGGTCCGATTTTATAATTCTTGGGAACGAACGAAATCGAACGGCCAATGGAACCAACCGACGGAGCTACTTGCTGCAGTTGGCGGGTAATTTAGCGGCAAGTAAGATTTATGCGCTGGTAATTGGGTGAATGCAGCTGGGTATGGAGATCTCATTTCGGGATGAACTATTTTGGGCGATGTGTTAATGGTTTTACGAGTTCGAAAGCGATGATATGTTACTTACATTGATGGTTCAGCACGTGGATAAGATCTGGAAGGAGATAGAAATATATAAATTAATAATGATATGGTCATACAGAAAGGATTACTGCAGTTATTTATAGAACGAGTTGCAAAACTTGTTGCAGTATATTACTCTAACAATCATTTGACGTCTACAAATGTGCAGCTTGTGAACTGTGCCGTATCATCTTTGTAGTAATCTTAACGCACTGTCTATCAATATACGCCTATCAAACGGTAATCCACACACCAACGTAAACCTCTGGCAAAATTCCAACATCCGCATGAGCTTGCGTAGACACAGTAGTATGTGCGATCTACCATAGACAAGCATTTGCATCATTACTTTCTCCCTGTTGCCCACATTGAACTGCAATCTGACGTCACAGACGTCATTTTCGTCTAAAATGGAAGACCACCAACACTAACACAATGTTAGTCCCAAACATTTAATTTATTGGTTCATTATGTTAGCGTAGCTGATCTGATCATAGCGGAGTAAATATCAACCACGGTCAGTTAAATATTATTTCTAAATTGCCGATTAAGAAAACCTCCATTTACAAAAATACTCTAATGAAGATATTAGCTTAAATACTAATGGTTTTATTTAAACTCTGACTAACACGATATTTTGTAATTAATTTACAATCATATATTTTCCCTAGTTGTTTGTGCAATTCCTTTAGTCTGTTTTAGATACAATATCCCGGGGTGCATTTTGTCCTACTCTTTCCTATATTTTACAACCAATCAACCTCCGTCGAGGTCATGAAATTTGAAACCACCGTTCGAATATGCCCGCACAAGTGTCGGTCCCATACTTAAAATGAGTGGGGATTATGGTCTTAGACTTTTCGATATTTTTGCTTACACTTGACCGCCACACACTCATCGGACGGATGAGCCGGACTGAGATGAGTTTCAAGAAGATCGACCGCTCTCACTGCCGCCGAAGAGTGCCGAAAACCTTTGGACCTCCCCCTACCCGCCCGGCCAATACTCCTAATGAAGTGGGAAGGTTTCGGCTGGAGTGTGCTAATTTCTTCGCACTTTGCGCCATTCGCTCGAACTGGAAGTTGGATGATACAACGCAACGCCGGGACGGGTGATTGTTTGAAATTGAATTTTGCTTGGCTTTTTGGTGACTTGGGTTTCGGGTGGAGGCAGCGACCGGATGAGTATCAGCGTAAATCAGAATTAATAACGTTCTGTCGAGGATGCGGTGGATGGCTTTCGAGTTGAGATGAAGCGGTGAAGCCTTGATGAGTTTGCGATGAAAACAACAAAGTTTTTATGAAGGGGTTTCGAGAAGCAATTTCTTCGGGGAATGGTTGTTTCTAAAATGTGCTTAAGTTGGGGCATAAATCACCTGGGGCTGCAATTACTGAGATGGCCCGTTCCGAAAAACGGCTATTGTGATGTTACACCTCCGAAATTATGAACGGATAAACGCCGACATTTTGCGCTTCTTTCGAAAGTTGTCATTATTGCTCAGAACATGAAAGAAGCTATGGATGATTTCCTTTCTTCAACGTTGAAAGTAGAATACATGCATAAGTATTAATGTAATTACCTTCAGACATCAGCAGCTGCTGTATCAGGTATCAATAGGTCGGCTCTAGAGGCACGTTCTCCTCCATTCGGGAAATTTGTGCCATCGCCATGAACACGAGCCTATTCATCATTTACCTGACGGAGAAGGGAAGGAAAAAGGATAGGGCACGGGAAAAGACAGGTAAGGGAATAGGATCGTCATACTCGCAAAAGCGTACCACAATGGGTTCACATAGTGTCCTGAAAAGGACACTGTAATAACGCATAAGCGTACCACAATGGGTTCAAACAGCGCCCTGAGAAGGGCACTGTGATAACACATAAAGCGTAAAGAGAGCCTATAGCTCTTTACCACAGCGGGTCAAGAACAACAGAACGTCCTGAAGATTCAGGTTTCTGAAGTCAGTTTCACTTAATAAGTGTTTCCCGAGTACTCGGAAACGCAATTGCGCAAAAACCGGACAACTACATATTAAATGATACGAAGTTCCATAATTGGATTCACAGCTATCACAGGCAAATGAATCAGCTTGCTGAATATTCGCCATGTGATAACTGAGTTGGCAGTGGCCAGTTAATGCTTTGACCAGCATGCTACAATTCTGCTTTGACAGATTTGTTAGATACTTTGCCACCCCTATAGATGGCTCAGTACAATACAATTTTGTTTGACGACATGACTCCAAACTATTCCAGTATTGTTTGTGCTGAGTGGCAGCCCAGGTGTCAATCTGAAGCTTCACCCAACACTTAGATACCGGAATAGCTGGCTCAGGGCCAATGAAGTCATGTGATGCTCCAGTGCGAGCTAACTCATCAGCCAATTCATTTCCGCACATAAGAGCAAAGATTTCGGCCTGAAAAACGGTGCAGTGTCTACCAAGTGAATAAGACTGATACAGCCTTAGCTCACGAGAATAAACACCAGCACCTGCTCGACCTTCGAGAAGGGAGCCATCAGTGTTACATACGATGCCGTCTGAAATACTTCTCTCCAGATAACCAGATGTCCACTCTTCCCGGGAAGGGAATTTCGTGGAAAATGTCCTATATGGAAAATTACAAGCAATTGTAAGATCACTTGGAGCAAGGACAATTTATTTCTAATTCACCAAAAGTGGAAACAACGAGAAAGGATGTTTTCGATCACCTGGCAATCATTTGACTCATTTATCCATAGCTTAGTTCAGAAGCATAATATTGAAATAAGGTGTTCCGTAAACTTGTAGATAAGTGTTTTTCCTACAATTATCACTAAGGACGCCATATCCTAACTCTCATATATACGGCGTGAGAGCGCTAGTAACACCTACTCATACTAAACGATCGAAAAATTCGATCGTTTAGTATTAGTAAGTGGTACTAACACTTTTACGCCGTAAATATAAGAGTTAGAATATAGCGTCCTTGGTGATAATTGTAGGAAAAACAATAATCTACAAGGTTGTCGAACATCACATTTTAATATTAGGCTTCTGAACTGAGATATAGACAAATGAGTCAAATGATTGCCAGATGATTGAAAACATCCTTGACAACGAGGTGTGTGTTGAACTGCGGTTCACAGGAGTTTCCTCTAGTAAACCGAGTACCCATAGGCGGTAAGTGCAAGAAAGTGCTTCTTGTTTAAGATGAATGTTTAGTGGGGCAACGTCAAAGAGAACTTCGAGCGCTGCCGTGGGAGTTGAAGAGAACGCCCCAGACATCGCCATTAAGCACATCCTTTGGAAATGGCCTAACTTTGATTGGACCGTTCTCACTTCGCCCTTTTGCCACCACACAAGACATCCATAGGCCAATATTGGCCGAACAACAGTTGTGTAGATCCATTTGATACACTTGGGTTTTAGACCCCAAGTTGTACCAAAGGTTCGAGAGCTGCCGTGGGAATTGAAGAGAACGCTCCAGACACCGCCATTAAGGACAGACTTGTTAGAATCCCAAAATGGCCGCCACAATGACCGACTTCGGCACCTACTCACGATTTCAAGCGCACAAATCTCTTCGTAAACTAAACCAGCGCACCTGATATTTTTATTTGAAGCTTATTACAAGTGAGCAAGAACAGAATAATAAAATCCACTGTTGTTAGAAGCTTGCATCTTGATATTTGTGCGTCTGAAGTTCTGATGCACGGTTGAAGCGGGATTTCAAGACGTTTGTCCTTAAGCACATCCTTTGGAGATGGCCTAACTTTGATTGGACCGTTCTCACTTCGCCCTTTTGCCACCACACAAGGCATCCATAGGCCAATATTGGCCGAACAACAGTTGTGTAGATCCATTTGATATACTTGGGTTTTAGACCCCAAGTTGTACCAAAGGTTCGCCGGCATTGCCCGAAGGCCATACAAGCTTTCTTGATTCTGAACTCAACATGAGGTGTCCAGGAAAGCTTGGAATCAAGAATGACTCCAACGTACTTTACCTGTTCAGTCACATTGATTTCAGAATCAAAGAGACGTAAAGTTCGAACACTATTACGGTTTCGCTTATCCGTGAAAAGAACAATAGATGTTTTACTCGGATTTACCGAAAGGCCATATTGGCGACACCAACCCTCAACTACCTGAAGAGCGTTTTGCATCAGGTCGAAAAGGGTGCTGATGCACATACCGACTAACAATGTTAGGTAGTCGTCGGCAAAACCATAAGTAGGAAAACCGCTATTATTGAGTTGCCTCAATAGCGTATCTGCTACGAGATTCCATAAAAGTGGTGATAAGACTCCCCCTTGGGGGCATCCACAAACACTCAATTTCCTAATCGCCGCTTGACGCAATGTCGAGAAGAGATGTCGGTTTTTGAGCATTTGGTGGATCCAATTGGAAATCATTGGAGATATACCATGACCCCGTGCGGCTTCCAATATGGCATCGAAAGGCACGTTGTCAAAGGCACCCTCGATATCTAAGAAAACACCCAAACAGGATTGCTTTTGAGCGAATGCCTTCTCGATATCGTAAACAACTTTGTGTAAAAGAGTCACAGTGGACTTTCCAGATTGGTAAGCATGTTGGTTCACATGAAGAGGCTCATTGGCCAGATGAACATCACGGATGTGATGATCGACTATGCGTTCTAAGCATTTCAGAAGAAAAGAGGTCAAACTGATAGGTCTGAAGCTCTTTGCTTCTTCATACGACGCGCGACCCACTTTCGGAATAAACTTCACAGTAATATCCCGCCAGGATTTGGGAATATACCCTGTAGCAAAACTGCAAACAAGTAGTTGTTTCAAAACATGTTTGAAATGATCAAATCCCTTCTGAAGCAAAATAGGATATATCCTATCTGCCCCAGGAGATTTGAAAGGAGCAAAGCTATTAAGTGCCCATTCAATCGATTCTAAAGTTATGATACTCCAAGCCGAAGCTAAAGAATCATAACTACAAGAAAAGACATCAGGTTCATCTGAAGATGTAATATCCACACATCCGGGAAAGTGTGTACTGAATAAACATTCCAAAATTTCTTCATCAGAGGAAGTGAAATCACCATTTGGCAAACGAAGTTCGTTCACTTGAAAATCCTTAGATTTTGCAAGGATTTCGTTCAATCGACTGGCTTCACTCAGACTGGAAACATTTGTACAAAGGTTTTTCCAGCCGGATCGTTCAGCAGACCGAAGAGCTTTCTGGTAGGCCTTGCGAGCCGACCTGAAAGCCTCCGATCCAGCCGAACGTTGTCTGTTCCAACTCTTTCTACATTGTTTCCTGAGCTTCGCCAGATCGGAGTTCCACCAAGGGGTTCCTCTTGTGGTTTTCACAGACCGCAGAAGGCAGGCTTCTTCAAAAGCTTCCATGATGAAGGTCGTTGTAGTATCAACGGCATCATCTAAATCACTTGGAGCGTCAATTGATGGTGAGTGTCCATGAAATTTGGCTGCAACCAAATCAGTATAAAGATCCCAGTTTGTTGACCGAGGATTCCTGAAACGCAATGTTTGCGAAGTAACATTCAAATGTTGAAAAAAGATATAGCGATGGTCAGATAAAGATTCTTCATCTGACACATGCCAATTGGTCAGCTCGTGACTAATTCTGCTAGAGCAAAGCATTATATCTAACACTTCCTCTCTAGCAGATACCATGAAGGTTGGGCGGTTGCCTATGTTAAGTAATGCAAGATCTGTACTACTTAAGTACTCCATCAAACTGGAGCCTCTCAAGTTAATGTCTGAGCTGCCCCAGATGATATGGTGAGCATTAGCATCACTGCCAACAATTAGCGGAAGGCCTTTTGAAGTGCAGTATGCGATGACTTGTTTGAAAGCATCCGTAGGGGATGGTTCATCATGCGGTTAATACACAGAACAATAGACGTATTTCCTGTTGAGGTTTCCAACAGATACATCAATTGTGATAGCACATACATCTCTGGTGGTTAGTTCAGAGATGAGTATAGCAACTATTGCGTTGTTGACAAGCACACAGGCTCGAGGCATGACACGCGAGTTTGCCATTTCATGTTTACTGAAAGTGGCAAACACCGGGTTCACAAGGTTTCCTAGATAGAAATTTCCCTTACGAAAGTAAGGTTCTTGTACCAAGGCCACTTGGGCTGTACCATTTTGCATAAGTCTGCAAAGATTGATCGTTGCTGTTCTTTTATGCTGAAGATTGATCTGAGCTATCCTAACCGTAGCCACTACCCAAACTAGGTAAGATTAAACTCTTCGCAACAACAGCACAACAAAGAACAGCAACAATAAAACCAAATCGGTATCGATTGGAAAACGCCAAAGCCGAGGATACACAGAATACACTGTGTAAATCGCATAATGCGAAACCATATAGGTGAAAATTTAAACTAATTAACAACATCTTCATAATTCCGCCCTTATTTAGCCTCAAGTGAGACTAAAGAAGGGCAGCTGATTGTCTCGGAGAAACACAAGGTCCCCTGCACCATTGCTCCGGTTAGCGCAGTAAGGGCTACATACTGTGGAGGGCGCCCTGGTACTCCACAGGCTCCGTTAGCGGTTAGGTTTTTATTAGACCCCCCTAGCCATTCATTCCTCTACACGGTAAGCATAAAGCCGCATCACACCATGAATTCGGGGTCACCTGTTGGTGGATTCTTACCACCGGAACAGGCGGTCCGTAGTGTTATTCTTAGCCAATTGAGACAATCGCTACCGCCACTACACAGCTATCTAGGCTGATCGAGAAAAGAAGTTAATATTGATGATCAACTTCATACGGACTCGAACAGCCGTCTTCGTGCATTAGCTTGCGCTCACCTCGCTGACCTAGTGCACATTTAGGGGTCATAATGACCCCAATGCGCGACTAGGGTTAATGCGGTTTGCAAAACCTCTCCGAGAGTGGTCCACTTAGCCGGAAGATGCTCTTAAAGAGGTTATAAAGAGGGTTTGATGTATGATTCAGTTTTATTGCAAGTTTTATAAAATTGGTCATGAAGATCTCTTGTAGAGCCGAACAAAACTTAAAATGTTACTTGGGTAGGTCAATTGTACTAGGAATATTCTGGAACTATCCTACTACCCAGCCAACACACAATCGCATATGATGTTGAAACAGGATGCAAAAGTGAAGGCGATATACGCACACTTTACACGCGGCTAAATGGAAGCATGTATGCATATGACCTCCACTTTAGCATCCTATTCAATAACATATAAGACTTCGCGTTAGCTGGGTATAACTAAAACTACCTACTTTGAAATGATAAATTTCAGAAAAATATTAAAGGGGCCGTTATATTCCCAGTAATCACTTTCCTTATAAATCAACCAGCTTTGGCGACATCATGCCGTTGCTGGACCGACTTCGTGACCGTGGCAAATCGCTTCATCGCCAAACATGCCTGTTTTGCTCAGATTGAAAACCAAGAAAGGATCCAAACCGCTTCGTGTAGACATAGGATTAGTGGTAGAAAGTGTTCCCCGACGATGACTTGCTCTTTTCGGACGGAACCAATTCAGGGGGCGGAAGGAATCGATTTCAAATTTGGTCAAAATGTCACGTTTACATTTAGGGATTTCTGGAACGACCAGATTGGAACAGCAATGTCACGTGCCGCCGGAGCGGGAGATGATGGCGCAGCGGTTGGATAGCGGGAGAGGGGTGTAAGGCTGGATCAACACGTCAACAAGACCAACAACGTTTGTTTTGCTAATCACACTACAGTCGCCGGCTTATGTTGCTCACTGAGCGGAGCTGCCCAGCTCTGAATAATGGTGACGACAACGTCATAGTTAGATTTGCAAGCCCGATACGAAGTCGGCCGATGCTGGTGGATAGTGGAAGGTGTTGTTGTTGGGCTACCGACTTGGGCGAGTAATTAAGATAAGAAGCCAGATTATACCTTAATTGGATGTGGTGGGTGTAGTATCGGAATAACATAGTATGTCATGGGTTTGGGTAGTCAGTCGAAGTGTGAGTTAGATACGGACGGACAGAGAGAACGTGAATATACGGTGTTCTACAAAGTAATAAAGTCTCGGTATTCATCAGTGTTAATCATCCGAATTTCCAAATATAATACAGAATATTATATTGGCGACGAGGAGAAAATGTAAGTACTTTTGAAGTTTCTGAAAAGTTTAAATTTGCAATTCGTAAAAACGCCATCGCCACACATCATTCTGTAGAATATTTGTTGACCGTTGAATCGGGTGAAAATTCACCATGGAAACCACTGTGAAAAGTTTCAACGAAGCTTTTCTGAGTGAGCTTTGGAAATGTTTCATGGTTACCGAAATGGATAAAGCTATGACAGTGGTAACGCATGTAACACAGCTTGGGTAGAAGGAAAAGATGAACTGTCAAAAGGGTAAATCAAAGAAGAATGAATCAAAACAAAAGTACGATTGTGTTAGATTGTGTTTCTTCTTTCATTGATAAATAATTTTGATTTGGATCAAATCAAGTGATTTAGTTTTATCAATGGATTTGTTGTTTTTGTTTACCAAGTGTGAATGAATATTTTTGGTACTGTAAATATATTGAGTGGAAAAGAAACTGGAAAAATTGAGAAAGCAGAGTGCAGTGATTCCAAGTGTAGAAGGGAGTTACAAGTCAAGGTAAGTTTTCTATATATTGTGAATAAAAAAAATCAATGAAACATTTTGTTGATAAGAACTCATATGTTAAATGTGTTTTTTTTATTTGTTTGAGCGGAAAAGAACACAGCAATATATGTAACCATGAAATTTTGAATGGAAAATGTTTGTTTTGATGAGTGGCGGTATCGTCACAAAAAAGTGCCGGTTTGCGGTAATTGAATACCTGGCGGATTCGCCAAAAGTAGAAAAGCGGGTTCGCTAAAGATTTAAAGGACGGAATCGTCTAAGCGGGTTCGCTAGAAAATGAATGACGGAAACGTCTGAGCGGGTTCGCTAAGGATATTGAATGACGGAATCGTCTAAGCGGGTTCGCTAAATGTTTTGGATGACGGAACCGTCAGAGCGGATTCGCTAATGGTTTGAACGACGGAATCGTCTAAGCGGGTTCGCTAGAAAATGAATGACGGAAACGTCTAAGCGGGTTCGCTAAGGATATTGAATGACGGAATCGTCTAAGCGGGTTCGCTAAAGGTTTTGAATGACGGCATCGTCAGTTCGTCAGAGCGGGTTCGCTAAAGAATGAATGACGAAATCGTAAAAGCGGGTTTGAATAAGTGGCGGAAGTGAAACAGGTAAAACACATAAATGACTTATGTACTAAAAAAAAGATTTGGTTTTTTATTTTTCATTTTGTTTGTTAACAAATTGTTACTGATTAATAATTATGAAATTAAATATTTTTAATGGAAAAAAAAAATGAATAATGTATAAACAGATATGATGTGTGAGCTAATGCCGTTTTAGGATGCGTATAAAAAAAAAATGTACATATAATATGAAATAACGTTAAGGTATTTGCATTGCCTGGTTGTTTTTTCTTAAATAGGACCAGTGGCGAACTTCGAATCAAAGTGTTTCAGACGAGCTTGGACTCGTCTCAGCTACCGTTGGCATGGTCAAAATGGAAACGAGATTTGGAGTGCTACTTTGAGTCAGAAAAGATCTGTTCTCAATATGATAAGCGTTCCAAACTTTTGTATCTTGGTGGTTCAGATCTGCGGGATGTCTATGACAATCTGCCTGAAGTCGAAACAGTTTCGCATGTTTTATCGGATCCACCGTATTATGACGTGGCGATTGCAAAGTTGGACGCTCATTTTGAGCCGTATCGTCGGCGTACGTACGAACGGCACCTTTTCCGGCAAATAGCACAAGGGCCATCGGAACGTTTTTCTGATTTTGTGTTACGTTTGAGAACACAGGTCAAACGTTGCGAATACGACAAACCCGAGGAAATGATATTAGATCAAATTGTCGAAAAATGCTCATCTGCGAAACTCAAACAGAAAATGTTAAAGAGAGACCTACTTCTGAGCGAGGTAGAAGGTCTGGGTACTAGTTTGGAAGAAAGTGCACGTAAGCTGAAGGAATTTGTAAGTTCACCTCGTTCTCCCCAGAGTGATCATATCGGTAATGTGACGAAGAAGCTGACCGGAAAATACGACGCGGTGAAGAAAGCTCGACCGGGATTAGTGAACCGGTCTCAATCGGTGATAAAAGGTTTCCAAAGAAGCATTTCGGTACCTGTGTGTTTTTCCTGCGGTAAACGAGGTCACGTCAAGGGTGCGGACATTTGCCCGGCAAAGGATAAATCATGCCTCAAATGTGGTGGAACCGGTCATTTCGCAAAGCAGTGCAGGAAGAGAGCGAACAACGAAGAGCGGACAGTGGTACCTCCCAAGCGTATCCGAGCAGTATTCGAAGATTTGGAGGCTGAGAAGGAAGAGGACTACATTTTCTATGCCATGGGGAAGAACACGTTCCTGTTCAAAGTTGGAGGTGTGGAAATACCGATGATCATCGATTCCGGCGCGGCAGCGAACATCATAAGTCTGAAGGTTTGGGAACAGATGAAACAACTGAAGGTACACGTGCGGCAAATGTCAACTGAAATTGATCGACATTTCACCTGTTATGCTTCCAACAAACCAATGGTGATCATGGGCAGTTTCGATGCAGAAATAGAGGGCGGAGGAAGGAAAGTTGATGCGAAGTTCTATGTAGCTAAGGAGGGACAACAGTGTTTGCTGGGTGATCAAACCGCAAAATTGCTTCACGTGCTGAAAGTTGGATTCGATATTGGGAATATTTCTCAAGCCAGTAAAGCAGAGTTTCCCAAATTTAAAGGAGTGACTGTCGAAATTCCTATCGACAATCAGGTACAACCCGTCCAACAGGCTTATCGACGTGTACCGTATGCACTGGAGGAGAAAGTTGACGAGAAGATCCGGCTGTTGTTGGATCAAGGGATCATCGAAAAAGTAAACGGACCATCGCCGTGGGTATCGCCGATTGTACCAGTACTCAAGGATTCTGGAGACGTGCGGCTATGTGTGGACATGCGTCAAGCAAATCGTGCAGTGATTCGGGAAACTCACCCGTTACCGTTGGTGGATGAAATTCTGGGTTCGGTCAGCGGAGCAAAATATTTTTCCAAAGTGGATGTCAAGGATGCATACCATCAGGTGGAAATATCGGAAAGATCTCGTCCGATAACAACTTTCATAACGAAAACGGGTCTCTACAGGTAATTTTGTTCAACATGTCAAGTGGATTCAAATAAATTGATTGGATTTTTGTTTTATTTTTATCTGCATTTTCGTATGCTCGCCATTAATAGATACAAAAGACTAATGTTTGGAGTAAGCTGTGCCCCTGAGATTTTTCAGAAAACGATGGAAACAGTACTAGCTGGTCTTGAGGGAGTTATTGTCTATTTGGATGATGTGGTCGTTTTTGGTTCGACCCGAGAAGAGCATGACAGAAGAGTAGAAATACTGTTTGGTCGTATGAGGGAATATGGAATTTTGTTAAATGACCGCAAATGCATTTTCGGAGCAGAAGAGATTGAATTTTTGGGGCATGTTCTGAATGAACAAGGTGTTCGGCCTACAGAGAGTCGCATTGCAGCGGTCAAACACTTCATAGAACCAAAAACGATTGCCGAGTTGAGGAGTTTTCTCGGGTTGATAACATACGTTGGTCGATTCATTCCCAATCTTGCAGGCCGGACAGAGCCGTTAAGAAGGTTACTTCAAGCCGGAGTAAGTTTTCACTGGAAGGAAGAACAACAGGAAGCATTCAAAACTATAAAGCTGGCCATTTGTGAGACCAAATTTTTAGGATTTTTTGACAGAAAGGACAAAACAAAACTGATCGTCGACGCTAGTCCAGAGGGTTTGGGAGCGGTATTAGTTCAGGAGAACACGGAGGGCCAGAACAGAATTATCTCTTTTGCGAGTAAGTCCCTTACAGACCTAGAGAAGAAGTACTTCCAAACGGAGCGTGAAGCATTGGCGATAGTTTGGGGAGTAGAAAAGTTCAAGCTGTATCTTCTTGGCAACAAATTTGAACTTATCACTGACTGCAAAGCTCTGAAATTCTTGTTCACACCACGATCTCGACCTTGCCCCAGAATCGAAAGATGGGTGCTCCGAATCCAATCATACAACTACGACATTAAATATGAGCCTGGAATTACGAATTTAGCAGATGCTTTATCTCGTTTATCGATTTCCAAGGCACAATATTTTGACCAACCGGCGGACCAATATGTTAACCAACTTTTGGAACATGCCATACCAAATGCAGTAACATTCATGAAAGTTATTGAAGCCACAAAACAAGATGAAGTTTTACAAGAACTCATGGATGCGTTGCTGACTGATACTTGGACCGACAGATTGAAGGATTTCAAACACTTCAAAGCAGAACTTCATCATGTTAACGGTGCCTTGATGAGAGGAGATCGTTTGGTAATTCCAGAATCACTTCAACATCAGGTCCTTCAGTGTGCTCATGATGGTCATCCAGGGATGAGTTTGATGAAACGGCGTTTAAGACAGAAGGTGTGGTGGCCCAAGATGGATAATATGGTGGAAAAGTTCGTTAAAAGATGTGGAGCGTGTACTTTAGTTTCAGCGGTGGGACCGCCGGAACCAATGCTTCGCACAAAAATGCCTGAAAAACCGTGGACAGATGTGGCTATTGATTTTCTAGGACCTTTACCATCAGGACACTATTTGCTGGTATTGGTCGATTATTTCAGTAGGTTCACGGAAGTCATCGTCATGAAACAAATAACAGCAGAATTGACCGTTAATGCACTTTTCGAGACGTTCAGTCGGTTTGGAATTCCGGAAACAATGCGGTCCGATAACGGGCCACAGTTCATCAGTGAACCCTTCAAAGTTTTTTGTGAAGAATACGGAATTACTCATCAAAAGACAACCCCATATTGGCCCCAGGCTAATGGCGAGGTAGAACGAATGAACAGTACAATACTGAAACGCCTTCGGATAAGTCAAGAAGAGAAGTGTAAACACTGGAAGTGGGACTTGAGAAGTTTCCTGCTGATGTACAACTCAACACCTCATTCTATCACTGGAATTGCACCATCAGCACTGATGTTCGGAAGGGTTTTGAGGGATAAACTGCCAAGTCTACAGTTTCCAGCTGGTATTGTATCTGAAGATGTTCGGGATCGCGACTGGGAGAAGAAACTCGAAGCAGCAGAAGAATCCAACACTCAGAGGCATGCCAAGAAAAGTGACCTGAAGGAAGGAGATACTGTTGTGGCCAAGCGTATCGTTAAAGATAACAAATTGTCCACAAATTATGGATCGGAGCTGTTCGACATACTCAGCAGAGAAGGTGCGGAAGCTGAAATTCGTTCCAAGGAATCTGGAAAGGTATATCGTCGAAATGTAGGTCACTTGAAGCGATTTGTTGAAGAATGCCAAGCGGAGAAACACGACAACATCGAAGCAGATGTAAGAGTAGGGGAAGCTACCGAAGCAGTTCGACGTAGTCGGCGTGACATGAAGACTCCACAGTACCTTAAAAACTATATCACTAATGTAAATGGAAATAATCGTTTTGAGGATTAAGTAAAGGGGGAATGTAGTATCGGAATAACATAGTATGTCATGGGTTTGGGTAGTCAGTCGAAGTGTGAGTTAGATACGGACGGACAGAGAGAACGTGAATATACGGTGTTCTACAAAGTAATAAAGTCTCGGTATTCATCAGTGTTAATCATCCGAATTTCCAAATATAATACAGAATATTATAGTGGGTATGCGTTGTTCGTACAGTGCTAGATTGTCGTCACTCGCCGGCTGCGGCGGGATAGGAACGAGATCTGAGCAAGGCGTTGAAAGCGCATTCATGCTTCTGTAGTGACAAATGGATTTTCTAGGTAGCTGACTGATACGGTTCGAGCCAGTTTTGGTCACAGTTTGTCGTTTGAGGGATTTTGAGGTTTCAATCGTCAGGTGAGGGGTGAGGTCGTTTGGTTCAACGGCAGGTCTTTTGTATAACACAGGTGTTACGCAAAGTTGCGTACCTTAAATTTTAAGGCTACCTCAGTTATACTTGAGAACCACTGGGGTTCAGTGCCATACACTTGACGAGCAAAATAATAAAACTGAATAGGGATTTTTAGTATAGCCTGGAGGTGTTCCCGTGATAAGTCACCGAAATTGTTAGTGTAACGGGTGTCCACTAAATAACGAGAATGCTTCCAAAGTGCTCTTAAAAATATATGATCTTCAAAAACGGCAATCTGAATCTATCTATCATAAAGGTTTAACACTGTACTTTCATGGAAAAATATAAAATTTTAGAAAATTGAACGTAGTAATTTGTACAGCATATTTGTGTAGTGATGTTGGAGCAACTGCTTTGTACGACTTTTAAAATTTAACTTTCACGCATTTTCTGCATCTGTGAAATAGTTAGTTGAAATAATTGACTTCCAAGCTACCTTTAGCATCTACACACTCAAACAACAATAGGAAAAAAATTGGGGATACTGACTGGTTTTACTGCTTTGATGGCAGCCTTTTCTCGTAAATGACGTTTATTGAAATTTCCAAAAAATGCCATTTTTCTGTATCATAAAAACGTGTCAATGTAATTTGTGCACTGCGGTTCATTGTTGGCCTTTTTGTGTGCTATTTTATTTTATAACAAACCATTTACATGTTGTCCAACGTGTAAATGTGATTTGATGTGAATATTTGATATTTTACACGGCATTCTATTGATTTATCCAGCCCATGACGCAAAAGTACGTTTAATGATGTGAAATGATTTCATGCTTATTGATTTAGCTAGTTTACATCTATTTCCATCAGGATCTGTTTCTAGGGATGCCAGGTTGTAGAGTTCATTCAAAACTGGACAGATTTTAGGTTTTCTTTTAACTTTTTTACGGTTTTTTTTAGCAATCGGTAGAGCCGTCCAAGGCGCTTAACTAGTGCTACCTGTTTCAATGTCGTTTTCTACAGAACAGAATAAGTTGAAACAAAATAAAAAATACGCTGACTTTGTGGATAGATAGATGATTGTTTTGCATAAAAAAACTTTTCTCTATGGGCGCTTGTAATTTTTTAATCAGTTGCTAAAACCATTCTCGTTATTTAGTGGACACCCGTTATTATAAGGTAAATGTATTTATTTATACTAATAAATTTTATGTTTAGCTTTTTAGCTAACTGAGACAGTACATGTCGTGTTTGCTGTAAGAGTCGGTTTAGTCCCAAGAAACACCTCCCGCAACACTAAAAAGAATTTCGTTGCGAACGTAAACGATCAACGCCTTTCTGATGGCGCTATGGGATCCGGCATTGTGACTAGATCTCAAAATAGACTTCACCGCGAGATGCATAGAAGTCTATTGATCAATGCGTCGCTCGTCAATATGGATCCACAGTAAGCCGCCAAAGCGAGCAGTTGCCTGAAATGACTGCGGAACGAAAGACTACCAGACATCGCGAACAGGAGCCATCGTTACAACAATGCGTGATGTGGTTTCTGTGCATAGCATCCTCAACGGTAAAGTGGATAAGTGAGCAGGGAAACCGTGAGTTGACTACTGCAAGTCAACATATATCGCAATCTTCCGATTGCCCAGTATCCATATCAATCCAATGTGAGTGTTGTGAGCACGTCTAGTTTTTAAAGCTGCAGTATTTTTTTTCGGCGCTGGTAGAACGCAACGGTCGGAATAGGCACCCGTTCGGCATTCTTTTTTTCAATACAATGCAGCCCGCACTAGCTCAGTGTAAAGAGAAGTTGTGATGTCCAACACGAACAGAAACTGCTATGAAACAGAAAAAATAGTCTTGTTGTTAGGTGATTTATGGTGGTGTAGAATATTTCAATATTATTTGGTATTCCTTAGTACACGTATTTAAAATTTAAGCCTAATTACTGTAAAACTTCAACAGATGTAAAGTGTTACGTGGGGGGAGTGTTACGCAAAGTTGCGTACCTTAAATTTTAAGGCTACCTCAGTTATACTTGAGAACCACTGGGGTTCAGTGCCATACACTTGGCGAGCAAAATAATAAAACTGAATAGGGATTTTTAGTATAGCCTGGAGGTGTTCCCGTGATAGGTCACCGAAATTGTTAGTGTATTAATTATAAGGTAAATGTATTTATTTATACTAATAAATTTTATGTTTAGCTTTTTAGCTAACTGAGACAGTACATGTCGTGTTTGCTGTAAGAGTCGGTTTAGTCCCAAGAAACACCTCCCGCAACAACAGGAGTCTTAAACAGTTGAATTTGCATCCATTGATTTATAAATTAAAAGTTATTTTTCAAGATCATATGCATTAAGGCTTAAGAATCCATCATCATTTTTCGAAAAAATGAAAAGCAGTTTTCTCAATGTTAATCAAACCAATTACACTAGTTTACAAAATAAAATGAAAGTCGTGAACTTTTGTCAACGACCAAAATTTCTGAAGCGCAATTCAGCACTGATTTCGAAACCGTGCTTCAAAAAATTTTAAGTAGAGCAGTTTTTGAGTTTTAGCTCAATATCGAGTTTTACTACTTTAAAAAATATTGAATTTACTAAAATTAAAATAGGGGAAATTACCTATTCTCGGCCGTTTTGTTCTCTTCGTCTTGGGGGTTTTTTTGAAACCTATTGAACTCAGAGTTGGCCTCAAATCCTTTCACACCAATGTGAATTATATGGCCAAGTTTTAGGCAATTTGGCTGACAAAAACCCCCCATGACGAAGAGAACAAACCTGCCGATAATACCCAATGTCACCCTATCTTGCGTTTTGTTCAACCAATTTCAAATCTTTTTCAGGGTTGTTACAATAGCGCGGATTTCGCGAATTCCGCGGATTTCGCGATTTTCGCGGATTTGGCGCGGATTTACCCATGGAATTTGGCCCTTGCGCGGATTTGGCGCGGAAATGATTTTTGTAGTGTGTACAGCGAAATATTTGAATGATTATCGGCACTTGAATTAGAAATTATGAAAAGTAAATATTTGTTTAACCCTCCTAAGATGTTAGAATTTTTGCACCACGATAGCGTAGTCTACGTTCAGCGTGCCTGACTGGGTCATGTTGACCTTAACATCCTACTAGTGAAGAATTTGGAGCAAGTTTTCGTTTTGGTTTACAGCAATCGTTTACGAATTTCATCAGCTCTTCAAAATATTTCTTTGAGAAATTGTGCAACGATTCTTCCAATTCCATTGCGGGTATGATGTGCATCTTTATTCAACTTTCGAGTTCTCGTTTCTCAAAAAAATCAAAATTGTTTCTACAGGGTGTCGACTACCTGGAAAAACCTGGAAAGTCAGGGAAAGTCAGGGAATTTATTTTTGGACCTGGAAAATCAGGGAATTTTGTTGATGGTCAGGGAAATTTTTTTACGATAATCATAAAACGATGTTTTTGAGTTATACATATTCCTACAGCTATGGAATTTGAAAAAAAAAACTAGCTGAATAGTTTCTTTAAACTATTACATCCATGATTCTGATTTACCATCAACTCAATGTATGAACTTCATCCTGATTTTTGTAGTATTCAGTATAATGCTGTTCTGAATTTTATCACGAAGACTCATTTCATGTAAAAATTACAAGTCCGGTTTAAATACAGCAAATAAGCTAGAAATTAAAAGTACATCACGCTGTACTCAATGTAATGTTTGGTGGGTTTTCGGCCGATTCATTGGTGGTATCGTTTTGAAATGTCTCATTCCTGTATCTTGATGGGTTTCTAATAGATTTATTAGCGAGTCTTAAGATGCCCAGAAATTTGTTGTACAGACCAATGATGATTTTTATTATTTTGTAGAGAAATTTTTGTTGAATCTTTAATAAGAATCTCGGAAAAATGATGATTGCGCAGTTCTTCACCTGATTCGTTCTAGATCTACGCTCTTAGTAGAGCTTGGTCTGCTTCTTCAACTTAGTGTTCTTTAAGCACTACTTAAGGTAATCAAAGCCTTATGCACTAGAGAACTGAATACCCAAGTTACTTCACAGCTTTTTAATGCATTTTTACCTCATGGTGATATCTAAACCCTACAAAAGTCATGGTGTATTGGCATATTAATGATTTAGTTTCTTGATAGTTTTATGTGAAGTCTATAAGGAATATTTTACAAGACATCTGAAAGATTCTTGCCGGGATTTTTCATGAATTAGCTAAAATTATTTAGCAATCTTTCTTTGCCGAGTCCTTACCAGACTTGTGCATGTCTTTCACAAACTTTCGAATCCAAACGCCATCTCTAGTGGTCTTTTGGCATAGTCCTTACAGGATTCAAATTATTTGTTTTCGCAGATTACTCGTAACATGATTTGGTAACATCAAGAAACACCATTCTGTCGACTTTTTTTTTTCTAAGATTTTTAAAAGTTTTCTGAAGTGTTCTCGAATAGACCACAATGGAAAATTTATGTGAATTTACAATTTCGATGAACTTTTGAAGTGTTTTTTGGGACGTCAAAATATATGTGTTGAGAACTCAAGAATACATCCGATATCATCAATGATGCGTACCAGATAGTATTATAAGCAGGTTTAAATGTTTGATGGAAATACCTTTGCGGGTTTAACTTTGAAAAAAAAAAACAAAATCTTGCCGTTCTGCAAGAAATCCTTCAAAGATCTAAATCTACAGTAAAGAAACCATGAAGAATTTAGATGAGAATATGGAAAGAATCAAGTAACGAGTTTACCAAAGATCCCAATAAAATTGCAAATTGATTGAGACTTAAGAAGATAAAAGCACAATAAATCAGAAAAGACATTCTCTCTTATACTGGTTGATCCATTCCATAAAGACATTTGAAAAGTTTCAGCTATTTCAAGATGATAACTATGTAACGAAGACAGGATTATCAATGTTCTAAAAGTCCTTCAAGTGAAATTCATGTTGTAATTCCTAGTTTTAGAAGAATCTCGAAACATAACCTGATAGACATCCTGTAATCTTATTTTAGGATTCAACAGATTTTCCATCAATGCTTAGAGGCATCTGAAAGTTTAGCAAGAAAATCCGTACGGCTTTTCGGAAGCGCTTGATGGAGCTTTCAAACATATTTTTGGGACATAATTTCTACAAAATAAGTGTGGTGAATTTTCGAGAAAAAAATCTAAATGAGTTCAAAGCGAGTTTGTCAACATTGTGGCAGACCTCTTAGAGAATTTTCCATGAAAAGTTACACAATTCATGAACGTCTTTTCGACAAATTAGGAATGTCTATAAACTGCATTCAAATATTGCCAAAACATTTACTGTACTTATTTACATCAGTATCAGAAATAATATTGCAAAATTTTTGGATGAATCTCTTGCTGAAGGATTTTTTAAGAGTACTCGGTGGATTTGATTTTTGAGATTTTTTTCATTATGAAATTTAAATATATGTAGAAGAATTCTGAAGAAACACAGCAAATATGCCTTAAATTTATTGAAAAAATAAATCTGCTTCAATTTACTTGTTTTTTTTTCTTTCTATTTTACCACTACTAGAAAAACCAGGAAAATTCAGAGAATTTTATTTTATCTAATGAGCAGACACCTTTAAGCTTTGATTTACATGACCTGGAATTTTCAGTGAAAGTGACTGGAAAGTCAGGGAAAGTCAGGGAATTTGATTTTCAAAATTGAGTCGACACCCTGTTCTAGCAATTCCTTTCGACTGTTGGTTATGTTGAGAGGTATGGCGTTCAGTCTTAGGAGGAATAACTCAAAAATGGATTCTTAAGCTTTCATTCGACGTTTCGGTCGCTATATTGCGCCTTTTCTGGGAATTAACTATGCTCCGTTTTATCGTAAGTATGAGCCCACTGCATAGTCCACACTCGCCCCAGACGTAATATCGTCCGCCGCCGGCGGCGGTGTTCCTTTGAATGTAATATCCGAAAGATATCCGATAACGGAAGCCGAAAGGGTAATAGTAATCTGCCCAAGTTACTGGTACAATTTTGAAAGGCACCAGCTATATATTTTCAAGAGATTTCTAGATAAATCCCTAGATTATTTCGGAAAATTTTTTTTGAAGGGTATCCTAGAGGAAACTGCTAGTAAAAACTTTGGCGAAAAACTCTGGGGGATCTCTGTCGGCATTCCTGGATGTATTACTGCAGGAATTCTTGGAGAAACTCCTAAAAAATCCAGGAAAACCCTGTAGGAATTTCAAAGGACTCCAGCAAGTAAATCTTGAAAATTGTCAACATTGTCCTTCTAGGATTTTTCCAGTGATTATCCATTTTAAGGGACGTTTTCCTCTGGGCAGAGGCACAACCTTGTGATCAGCTTGATTGCTGTCAGGTCTCGGGGCTTAAATGTATCTTTACTAGACAGAGAAAGATGCACACTCGTGGTGGCAAAAAGAACCGATACTTTTCGTGATCAAACGAAGAAGCGTCACGACTCCTTTTTGTTGTTTTTGATATATTTGATTTCTATTTCCATAAGGAAGGAGGTTGTTACACAATTTATCCTTCTATTTTTTTAAATTATTATTAACCAAGCTTCCAATATTGAAGACACAAGATCAAGAATCGCAAGAAGAGCTGTTTATGCTAGTTCACTGAACATGGTGCCACATGGCCTAAAGAGGTTGCAATACCTACTCCCAAATTCCACGGTGTATTATGGACGATGTGAGTTCTTGGACTTGCATTGGAGACTTGGCCCCATGATCCCCTTGTGCATCAATAAAATAAAATAAGATTACTCATTTTAAGGAACGTTTTCTCAGGTTTTGCCAAGTATTCTTCTTTGAAAATTCCTCACTGAAGATTCATTCAAGAACTACTAAGACATTACTCAAAAAGTGTTCGAAGTGATCTTATGAGAATTTTTCATGAGTATCCTTCTCAAATTCATACTGGTTTCAAACAATTATTTAAAAAAAAAAATGTTCGGGTTACTGTCTCCAAAAATATTCAGTAATACTTAAAGAAAGCCAAGAAAGTTCCATTCTGTTTATTTCAAAGATTTTTTTTTCAGTTTCTTATAAAAATTTCTTCAGTTTTTTTTTTAAATATTTTTCCCACGAATACACTAACTAGTTCTTGGGATGTTTCTCCTGAGATTTTGTCTAGAAAATTCTATTCAAAAATCGCTCAATGGATCTTTAAGAAATGTTTCTGGAAAAAAAAATAACGAAAGTTTTGCCGAAACGTCTTCGAACTCACTTTCAGAAAGCATGAGTTGCGTTGATTTACGAATCAAAAGTGTATTCTTCATCCAGCAGTCCATTCCAGTTTAATGGATTTAATGGATTTCTTCAATAACGTGAAGAAAGAAAAAAAATACCTTCACGCTCTCGCGGATTTGGCGCGAATTTATTTCCAGCTTCGCGCGGATTTGGCGCGGATTCAAATTTAGCTCGCGCGGATTTGGCGCGGATTTTTTCCACCCTTCTCGTAACAACCCTGCTTTTTCCATAAATTGAAAGCTGAATACAATACCATTTGATCATCTGAATGCAGGTTTTGCGTCAGATTGATGAAATTCAAGATATTGTTGAGTTTTAGGGACGATCTCCTTAAATTTTAGCCAAATTTCCAAAAATATATGAAGAAATGTATTTTTTTTTTCAATAAAAAAAAAAAACAATCTAAAATTTTTTTTCAACGTTTATTTAACATATCATATGTAGGCAAGTTACAGTAAAAAAATCAGCTCAATCGGAGCAATGATTACGAAGAATGAGATGTGTGAAGTGAGCGACGTTGCTTAAAAATAGAACAAAAATCGATTTCAAATCATCAACCTTGTATGGAAAGTCGAAAAAAATTCCGCTTTACTGTACTTTTTTTCCTTCGCGTTTTCGAACTCAGGGCATGATTCTACACCAAAAATGATCATCAGCTTACCGAGTTCAAAAATGCTGTAAACTAGTGTTATTATTACCTATCATAAAAGTATTCATTCCTCATATGGAATACAGTGAATACATGTTCATCACAAAAACGATAGTTTTGAACGAAAAAAACTGTCCGTCCCATTTGTGTGGAACGCAAAATATCTAAATTGTAATTAAGTTTGCTTTCTTCACATATACTCAACTTATACTCGTTTTTACCAAAGTTCTCGTGAGTATCCCAATATTGATATTTTACTATCCCGTTCACATTTAATTCTCCGTGATGAAATCCATCCATTTCTTAAACATTCTTCAAGTCTTAACCAGGAACTCTAATATATCTTCATGATCGTTTTCTTCCTGTACAACACTCAATTAGCTGCATAAATCAAAGTCATATTGCATGATGTTTATTTTCCCTGTCATTTCTCTTCTCAAAAATTGAACGGAAGGGTTCAATTATCGCATTGATTCTTCCTGTCTATAACGTCGTCATTTATCCTCCCGGTCACGCTAAGATGCTAAGACCAGAATAATCATTTCCAACTCCCTGCATGTTAGCTGCCTCACGGCATCTCCAAAATCTCACGCCAACTTATTGTTCTTCTGCTGCCCTGTGGTCGATTGTTTTCCCCGCGGACATAAATTATGGTGAAAAGTAAGCGAGGCCATTTCTCTCATGGGTCGCGGGTTCGATCTTCAAGATTTTCGTTCTGGCCTCCGACGCAAACGACGTGATGAAGATGGTGGTTGAACACATAAATCAATTTTATGCTGGTTCAGTTCAGAATGCCTCCTCCATATCGTGTGGATCGGTTTGGCTATGTTTACGACATTGTCGAACGAAAAAAAAAACTTGGATTTCTTTCGTGTCTGACGAGCCCACGTGCTCTCATCGCAGGAAAATAACGAATCGTTTTTTCCCCAGCACTAGAAATCGCTCGTGCTTCCGTCCATCTGGTTGGGCTGGAGCCGGAGGGCAGGTTGTATGAATTATGATGACGATTATTATATAGCTGGTCTCGTGGATCTCTTCTTTAACGCTGCTGGCGTCATCGATAAGTTTGTCTGCCACGGACCGAACGCCGGTGATTATATTGACAACGCTGAATTACAACATTGGTAAACATGAATGGACGCGGCGAGGATGGGATATATGGCTGTGAGCTTGAAGGTAGCGCTCGTCAATGGGTTCGGTTGACGCTCAGTTCGATTGACGACTTGTGGGTTTTCTATTTTCACGCGTTGGTGCTTAACGGATGATGAACAAGAAAGATTGCAGATAGGGGCGTCTGGGGTGGTTTGTATCAATACTTTCAATGTGATTTCTTTTTCTAAGTTATATAAACGTTTACAGTCGAAATCTACCAGAATTTTATTGGATTCAAACCAGTATCCACACCAACCTATTTGCGCAGTACTTTGAGCTACAAAAATACGAAAGTTTTTCGGTTTCCCTTTGCTAATTTTTACGCCATGTGAGCGAGCATACAGAGTGAATTTCGTTTGCGATTGAAAGTTACGGAACATAAGTTAGTTACGAGTCCTTGAAAAGCCCTATTCGCTGCTACAGTGCGTATTTTCATTTTACGCTCCAGCGCCACCAAGCCTGCCTCTGTGTGCAGCCTGGGCACTGTTGGGCTTCTGACTTCAGCTAGATTGAGGAGGTACGACCCGAGTGTCTGTTCACCAAGGAGGTGCGGCTCAAACAGCGTCTGTTCTGGCATCCAGCGGCTGAGTAAGAAACGCTCAGTTAGATCCAGGTGGTAGCCCCATCAGCGTGGTCGTCCCAGTGTTGGTTGGGACGTTAAACAGAACTGGCACGATGGCTCTCCGACGGGACAAAAGTGTTGGCGTAGGCCCAATAGGAGAAAATACGACTCGATACAATCGGCAAAGACCCACGCGACGAAATAAGGACTACGATTGGAAACTTGGAATATGGAATCGCAAGTCACTAGGTTTCGCATGATGTGACAGGATAGTTTACGACGAACTACATCCCCGCAACTTCGACATCGTGGCGTTGCAGGAACTTTGTTGGACTGGACAGAAAGTGTGGAAAAGCGGGCATCGAGCGGCTACCTTCTACCAAAGCTGTGGCACCACTAATGAACTGGGAACAGGATTTATAGTGTTGGGCAAGATGCGACAACGTGTGATCGGGTGGCAGTCGATCAACGCAAGGATGTGCATGTTGAGAATTAAGGGCCGTTTCTTCAACTACATTATCACCAACGTCCACTGCCCACACAAAGGGAGACCTGATGACGAGAAAGAAGCGTTCTACGCGCAATGATAACGGCCAGCGATGCGTAAACTTTGCAGCCTCCCGTGGTATGGTAGTCCGAAGCACCTTCTTCCCCCGCAAAGATATCTACAAAGCCACCTGGAGATCACCCGACCATCAAACAGAAAACCAAATCGACCACGTTCTAATCGACGGTAAATTCTTCTCGGATTTAACCAATGTCCGCACATACCGCACTGCGAATATAGAGTCGGATCACTACTTAGTCGTTGTATGCATGCGCTCAAAACTTTCGACAGTTAACACCACGCGTCGAAGTTGAACGCCGCGGCTCAACATCGAGCAGCTGCGTAACGTAGAAGTGGCTCAAGACTACGCGCAGCAGTTAGCAGTGGCCCTACCAACGGAAGAGCAGCTTGGCGCAGCTACACTTGAAGATGGCTGGAGGGACATCCGATCCGCCATAAGTAGTACCTCGGCTACAGCACTAGGCTTCGCGACTCAAAATCACAGGAACGACTGGTACGACGGCGAATGTGAACAGGCGCCGTTCACAAATTAGGTAACGCTCTAGGGGGAGGGGGGGAGTGTGGCCAAGCGTTACGGTCCATACAAAAATTTTAGGATTTTCATACAAAAAAGCGTTAAGGAGGGGGGAGGGGGGGGGGGTCAAAAAAGATCGATTTAAGCGTTACGTAATAAATGGAAGCTGCCACAGTTGAAAAACGAGAAGAATGCAGCATGGGCGAAAATGCTGCAACACCGTACGAGAGCGAATGAGGCACGTTACAGACAGGCGTGGAACAGTCAGAACTTCCGGTTGAAGAAGCGCCAGCAGGAAGAACGAGATCGCGAAGTGATGGAAGAACTGTACCGCGCTAAGGACACACGAAAGTTCTACGAGAAGCTGAACCGCTCGCTCGCGCAGTGGCTTTGTGCCACAAGCCGACATGTGCCGAGTTTATCACGGGAATATTCGCACGAACGAGCGTGAGGTGGTCGAGAGGTGGCGGCAACATTACGATAAGCACCTCAATGGCGACGTTGTAAGCACCGAAGGTGACGCGGTAACAGATCTAGGAGTACGTGCGCAGGACGAAAGATTTCCAGCCCCTAACCTCCAAGAGTCCAAGAGATTGAAGAGGAGGTTAGCCGGTTGAAAAACAACAAAGCCGCTGGAGCAGATCAACTACCAAGCGAGCTTCTAAAATACGGTGGAGAAGCACTGGTGAGAGCACTACACTGGGTCATTACCAAGATTTGAGAGGAGGAAGTATTACCGGAGGAATGGATGGAAGGTATCGTGTGTCCCATCTACAAAAAGGGCGACAAGTTGGATTGCGGGAACTATTGCGCGATCACACTACTGAGCGAACTCTCTAAAATATTATGCCACCGTCTATCACCGATTTCAAGAGAGTTCGTGGAGCAATGTCAGGCTGGATTCATGGGTGAACGCGCTACAACGGACTAGATGTTCGCAATCCGCCAGGTGCTGCAGAAATGCCGCGAATACAACGTGCCCACACATCACTTGTTCATCGATTTCAAATCGGCGTATGATACATTCGATCGAGAACAACTATGGCAGATTATGCACGAATACGGATTCCCAGATAAACTGATACGATTAATCAAAGCGACGATGGATCGAGTGATGTGCGTAGTTCGAGTATCAGGGACACTCTCGAGTCCCTTCGAATCTCGCAGAGGGTTACGGCAAGGTGATAGTCTTTCGTGCTTGCTGTTCAATATTGCGGTGAAAGGTGTAATAAGGAGAACGGAGATAAACACGAGTGGGACGATTTTCACGAAGTCGGTTCAGCTGCTTGGTTTCGCTGATGATATTGATATTATAGCTCGTAAATTTGAGACGATGGCGGAAACGTACATCCGACTAAAGAGTGAAGCCAGGCGAATAGGATTAGTCATCAATGTGTCGAAGACAAAGTAGGTGATGGCAAAGGGCTCCAGGGGGAATCACGGCGCCCGCCACCCCGAATTTCTAGCGACGGTGATAAAATCGAGGCGGTAGAAGAATTTGTGTACTTGGGAACACTGGTGACCGCCGACAAGGACACCAGCAGAGAAATTCAGAGACGCATTGTGGCAGGAAATCGAGCTTACTTTGGACTCCGCAGAACTCTAAGTTCGCCGTAACACGAAGTTAACTATCTAAAAAACGCTGATTAGACTGGTAGTCCTCTATGGGCACGAAACATGGACTCTACGTGCAGAGGACCAACGCGCCCTTGGAGTTTTCGAACGGAAGGTGTTGCGTACGATCTACGGCGGAGTGCAGATGGAGGACGATCATCGGACCGTACGCAGAGTGCGGAACTGAAGACAAACAGCCATGGACCCAGTGGAATGGAGACGGCTACTGTGTGTACAGCATAGGCCACCCCGGCCTTAGCCTGATCGGTAAGGTAAGTAAGGCATGAGAGTTGTTGACCAAAATCTGGAGATAAGCACCACGACCCGGGTAGACGTGAATATCATAATCATATCTTAAAACGATCAAATTTTGATGTCATATCTTAATATGATATTGATGAGATATTCAAAAGTTACCAAATATCTGCTCAATATTTCATCGTGATATGATTTCAAAATTAGTACTTAATTTGATCTTCGGAAAGCCTAGTGCAACCCGCTGTATAAATGTCGAAATTTCCCAACATTGCGCATAAAAACTATTTTAAGTTTTCAACTTCCATTATGCGCCGTCCCCAAATAACGTAACGCTTCAGCAGATAGGGGTTCAATAAATTCCGTAACGCTCCAGGGGAATAGAGAATACAGCTTAGCGTTACGACCCATACAAAAAAGGTGGAGTTATCATACAAAAGCACATTATGGATTCCGCCAGATCCTAATGAACCAACAACCGAATTCAAAAATATCGAATTTAGCGTTACATAATAAATAGATGTCCCTTATGTACACCACAAATTTTACAAACGAGCACTGGGACAAAAAGGAAGTAGAAGTGGCCTTCATTTTCAACAAGCGGGTTTATGGATGCGGCAATTGAACAAAAAAAACAGAGTAATCGGCACAAAAAATGCATATAATCGAAATTTGCTTTTCTTTAAAAAAGGCATAAAAATATATACTGATTTTATTTATCTGATAGATTTCTTAATCCCAGTTTATAATTATTTTACTTCACTGCGAGTAAACCAGCAGAGGCTTTCCAATTGAGTTCGATGACAACATGAGCCTCGATGTCGAGCTTGCATTTGTGGTACGAATCCAATAAATGAATCACCGGACAGTTTGGGAACTTTATCGGCCCGCTAAGCAAAATACGTCCATTTTAAAAAAAACGGACCGTTTGATTCTAGATTCAACAAAACATACCGCTGCAGACGACAAGCTTTTTGAGTTTCAACCAACGAATTGCGTAGCGATTCTGCCTTGGGTATACGAACAGACGACAGTCGTGACGACTACGATCTTCTAAATATTTCCAAAGCTTTTCTGGGCGACAGTTCACAATAGAGCACGTTCAGTGAAGTACATACTAGATTTTTAGCTGATTGTTTATGGCTAGAAGGTAAATTCTCCGTTTCTGCTACGAAATTATGCAGGAGGCGTGGATATTATGATTCCTTGCCTTATTTGGTGCTGTTGGAATAAAACTTTGGAAAACTTTGTTGCAAGAAATGGAGAAAACAATAACACAGTTACCTAAAGTTTTGCTCAAACACCATTAGGTTAGGCAAGGAATCATAACAGCCAGGCGTTTTGCGTCATTTTGTTGCAGAGATTGAGAATTTACCTTCTGACCATACAAAAATTCAGCTCATTACTACAATCTAGTACTTCACTGATTGCGTCCTATTGGTGGAAATTTGCCCTGCTTTAGGCGCAAAATAAACCAAACATGTTTCTACGCATGTCGTTTTTAAAGTTTGGATCACTATCTTTGTTAACAATTCAGAGAAAGAGCATACATTGTGAAAGCATCTAGAGAAAAGTGCTCTCTTAGTTTCGGAAAATATGCAATTCCTAATTGAACCCTAATTCATTTATATTTTCCATACCATTACGTCAGTTTGCAAATTTTGAGTGGAAACTGTATTAATATTCTGCAATAGAACATTTATCGTTGAGAAATCTGAAAAATACTGCTCAAGATCAAAATTAGCTCTTCACATTTCCATCTGCAACATCCAGATAATTGTAAGATCTGAAAATTACTATTCAAGATCATAATTAGTTCTTTCACACACTCATCTACAACATGGCGGAACCAAACCAACACAACTACTATGACTCGCAAACACCTTGGAAAACGTAGAACATGATGCTCTTGTTACCTCCTATTTTCAGATATGAGTCGTAGTGCAGTGGTAATGTCACTGCTCATAAATCACAAGGTCATAAGTTCGATTCTGGTTGCGGCCATTTTTCTTTTTTTTTACTCTAATCCATCTGTCAGATCATTTTATGATATTGGTTAGATGTGCTACAACCCAGATCTCCCCAGATATTAGTCTGATCTTATAACATCAAAATGAGATATTATTATGTTCTTCCCCATACTAATTTTTGATCTTATTTATGATCTTTTATATCTTATGTCAAACAAATTAATAGCTAATTATGATCTTGAGTACTTCACTGAGGAATATCAAATGATGATATTGTTCTGATTTTTTCTTCTACTTGGGGAGCCTTCCCGATCAATGCTCAGTTTTCTCCGATGAGGCAGCGATCATTCTGGTTGCCGTTACAAAGCCAATCAAACAGCCGTGATAACCACGGCCTCGGAAAACTGCATCTCGACCCTACAACCTGAGAGACTCCAGGCGACATCCGTGGTTTGAGGGGATATTGAAGCGCGGGTTATCCGTCCGGTGTAACACTCGTCTGGGTACCAGAACACAGCGGTATCCCAGGCAATGACACTGCCGATCATCTGCACGTGTTCGTTCACTTTTCTATGAAAATTTCTGGATTTCATCCGTTCTGAGTTCTGTTATTTTTAGTTCCACGATCGTCACTAAATGTAAACCTTTTAGGTTCCTTTAATCTGTTTTGTGTGTCTTTAACCACACTCTGCTAATGATACTCTGTTTAAATACCAAAATGTGAACTAGGTTCAAGGAATTAAATGTGTAGTTTTTCTGGGTGAACCCTTTTGGATACCTACTCATATTTGTCAAGACCTGGGATGAACCTGCCTACTGCAATATCTAAATAAACAGAAGATGGTCATGGCCGACAATAGAAGTTTTCATGCATTTTACCCTGACCTCTGGTTAAATAGCTGTTCTTCACCAAATAGATTTCCATAAATAATTGGAATATAGTTTATAACACTGCAGCTTCCACTATGCAATCTACATAGTTATATAATTACAAAACCTTAGTCAAACTAACGAAATAATAGTTTAGTTGCATAATAATTATTGTACTTACAATTGACATCAGAGAAAAACATTCAAAATTGAAGAATTTCCTCGATCTGATGCATACTAGCCCAGACACTCCCAAACGTAGGAGGAGAGGAAGGGTCGCTCCTCCGTGACCTAAACGAGACCTAGTATGTAGGTTTGCACCAGACGATGAACGATAGTAGGGGAACTGGGGGTAAGACGCCCACGTTAAGGAAGAGCCCAATTTTAACCACAAAACACTTTATAATACACATTTTTTTGGCACTAACATGAAGCACCAACATGTTTCCTTCCAATTGGAAGAAACCATAAACCAGTTTTATGTTTTACTACTGAAAATTTCAAATTAGAAAAAAAGTTTAATTTTCAGAATTTTAGTTTTAATGCGGGGTAAAACGCGCCACTAGCCACAGCTACCGCCAGGATGCCAAATTGTGTACATATACTTGCGCGCCTGGTTTATTGTCAACTGTTATTGTTCTTGAATGGTATACAGTCATTACATAATTATAGATCACATGTAATTATGGGTCAATTCCATGTAAACGTCATAGTTAGCTGTTTTATCAATAATTACTACAAAGTGACACACGGCTGTGTGATTAGTGAACTTATTTATAGTAAAAATGTGTTGTTGCTTGATTCCAACTTGTGTTCTACATAATTTGTGCCAGAATTTGGATCTAAATGGCTATTTTAATGTAAACAACTAGGGGTGGGCATTTTACCCCACATATGCCTCAGAAGTTTGGACCCTTGTAAAAAAGTTGTAAGGGTCAAATTCGATACTTTTCCGCTTGGTACACAAACAATGGGAGTGTGCAAAACAGTTTGTGGGGATAGCGAGAAAAAAAATCTTTTAAATGATGTAAAAAAGTGCAAGCATTTGACAGGCTAAAATTACATCAGAAGTAACCAAAATCTTTTTTCGAAGTTTTTGTACAATTTTTTTAGTAAAAATATGTAAACTCAAATGTAAAGAAACATTTTTATTCTTATTTTAGCGATTGCAATTGGAAAAAGTACTGAAAATAACGTGGTTTGCCTAAAACAAGGGTGGCGCAACTTGCCCCCTATGGGCGTTATGGCCGCAGTTCCCCTAATCATTCACGTCTCGTCGTTTTTCGATTCGGTCCATCATAGGCACAGCGATGGAGTGCGGTACGTAAAAACTCAGAAATTTTCACGCCAACCACTTGATGGCTTTCATGAGGATTCTCAAACAGTAATCCATCGTCGATCTTCTATTGTATCTCCGCATCCCAACTGTACGAACCATTCAGATGATTGAAATTCCACCTAATTATTCCCGTACAATTCGATCGGAAATGTCGTATCGCAGTTATACGCTTGGTGCATTACCTCTGTGTTGAGGTAGGTCGCATTGAAATGTTGCCACAACAGCTGCTGCAGCAACCACCTCCAACGACGACCAAAAAGTAGACAGAATAATGATGGAAAACAGCATCCTCCACGCGCACTGCCGCGCCGGTGGTGCTTTCGTTCTCATTGCGGGAGATCCGGATGCGGCGCATCACGGACCACTTGTGCTGCTGTTATCCGATTCACCATTCTCAAGGTTGATTCTCTCGACGTTGTTTTGGTAGCTTTTCTTCTGGGGAGAATAATTGAATTAATTCGAATAATGTGCACCAAATTGTGGAAATTGGGGCGTGGTTGGTTGGCATAATGAATGATCTCTTAGCGCAGGGATAATTGGCATCGTTAAAATGAATTTGTTTATTTCGAGGTTTATCTTTCTTCGAATGCAGAAAATGTATCTGATAATCATTGGGGTCTCCAGTTAGCCTACTGGTTAAGGCTATGGGTCGCCAATCCGGAGACTGCGGGTTCGGTTCCCGTTCCAGTCGGGAAAATTTTCTCGACTCCCTGGGCATAGTTTATCATTGTGCTTACCTCACAATATACAAATTCATGCACAGAGAAAAAATTCTACTCAGTGGCTGAGTTGGTCTTACTCAGAAATCGAAAAATGCTTTGTTTTCTTACTCAGTTTCCGTTAGAAGTGGGACAACCCATTGCCAATGGGTTGTCCCACTTTTAACCGAAACTGAGTAAGAAAACAAAGGATTTTCCGATTTCTGAGTAAGGCCAACTCAGTCATTGAGTAGAAATTTTTCTCGGTGTGCAGTGGCAGGCAAAGAAAGCCCTTCAATTAATAACTGAGGAAGTGCGGAAGCGAGGCAGGCCAAGTCCCAGTTAGGGACGTAGAGCCATAAAGAAGAAGAAGAAGAAGAAGAAGTACTGCTGATCATTTGGTTATGATGTTATCAACTGTAGAAATGCTATCGAAGGAAGTATATTAATCTGAATATACATAGTTTATCAGTTTCAGTTCTGCATTGTATGCTCTGCATTTTGACCTTTTCAGCTGCATGAGTAATTTTAATGTGATTCAGTTAATTGTAATAACGTTACTTATAGATAGCGAATAATTCTTTGATCTTTTCTTTCAGGTATGCACAACTTGGAGATTTTATCTCTTCGACCATGTCTACATTATACAAAAATTTTATCGGTATGTAAATAAGTTTTTATGTATTTTATTTTTGAAAATGAACTAGGCAAAAAGTTAAACAATTTTGAAAAAATCTTGCCGCTTGTCTAAATTAAAAGTCTCATAAAATAGCTTCATACATATCACATTTAGAGAAACTCTATTGAATAATTGGGAATCGGCCAACTTTTTTGTTTGCAAAATCAGCATAAGATCAAAAAGTGGCCTTACGTTATTTAAAAAACGCCGCCCATCAGCATTATTTCTATAACATGCAAAGGATGTCACATCTTTCACGCAGACAAATAAGCTTATCACAATTCAATTTTCCTACCAATTTACCTAATCTACCGTATCCTAACAACATCCGGAAAATACATATTGGACAACAAAATGCCATTCATGGGCAACGACCTGGCAAAAACAGAACGGAAATCCTTTCGAATATGTCCTTCCGTCGCCGACACCCGCCCGTTCAAGAAAACCGATAGCAATAACAATTTTCCAGTCGAACTGTCGCTCTTAAAGAGCACCTTGCTGTTCGTTTTCACTTGACCTCAGCTTGCCTATTTTCTTTGCGTCATAATTTTCCATATTGTCTTGACGGAAGAGTTAACAAGGCACACGATAGATGAATGTTGTTAAAGTTGTCACATTTTAACATCATTCATCTATTTTTCAAATAAAGCTATTTTTGCTTGAAATAACACAAGTCAATATTAGTTTATACTCATACGCCTGTTTCACACAAGGACAACTAACGACCACGAACGGCGAGCAGCTGATTTCCCTGTCCAACGATAAATGATTGATGGCAATTTTATTCACCTCGTTCGACTGACCAAGTGGCTTTCCCACTCACTCATGCATTACTAACTTACAGCAGAGGAGTGGAAAAACGAATGATGCACTTTTTCAAGCAAAGCTCAAATCGTCTCTAAAAAATTGGACCACAGAGCCATGTGACAACTTGATCATCTATCATTTTTCCTCTGCTGTCATCGTTGTCGCCCTAGACCAGAAATGATTGAACTTTTCCAATCTATTTAATTTTTTGTCGCATCGTTTGAAGCTTCCACTTCTCTCCAAAAGTATCACGTGTCCATTATAACTGTCACTGTTTGGATGACTAAATTTCCAATCCGAAGGATAATCGAAGCTCAATCGACCGTTTTACGGTTTCAGCTCCCGGGTGACCGTTCTGCGGAACGACAACTTTCAGCTAGGAAAAAAAATGATTCTGAGTAACTTTTAAGCTTCCAAATATCATATTAGTTGTATGTTTTCCTCTTTTTGACAAGACCAAAACATGCTCATATGCACATGCAGAACTTTGCGAACCAACCTGGGCCAATGAACAGCCCGGCACCATCAGAGAACACTGCTGTGAGTGTGTGGGAGGAAAACTCCCGAAAGCTTTTAGGAGATGAAAAGTTCGTCAATGAACGTACCTACAATATTCCTCTTCTTTGCTTTTTTCTCATCTTGTAGCATGTGGGATGTGGGAGGTCATCATCGGGGGCACAAAACGACCGATGTTGGTCAGCGATTAGGCGATCGATCATTTTTTGTGGGACTTGGAGGAAGTACAGAAGAAACACGATGACACGGAAGGTGGGATGGATCCACTGATGGAGAAGTATATTGACTGTTTTGAATGACAGGTCATTAAGGAACAAAAGATGAAGTTAATGACGGTAAACGATACTTTCTGGTAGATGCGACCGACGAGCGAGCGTCGCCGATGGGGGTACGGATTTAAGCTAGCGGGGATTTACCCAGCTCTACTGAATGGAGTGGAACAGATGTCGCATTTCTTCTCTTTGGTGGGTCGATTGATTGCTGTTTGAGTACCTTGGCTTTAAGGAATGGTGGCCGAATCTTAAATTGAGGCACTAAATAATTGACCTAAAACATATAAGAAAAAACCGTTTGAGTCACAGTTAACCCTCTACAGGAAACCTTAAATGATGGTCCATTTCGGAAACCTGGGGTCCATTTGGACCCCTAAATCGTTCTTCTGTATCGCATGATCCTGATTTATTAGAATATCGGTGTGTTCGGTAAAGTTGTTGGGTTGGTCAAGGATTTACAAATGCTGGAGCGTTTAATTCGGAATTTCATATATAGGTGGTGCTAGTGAGCATGTAAGTATTCAGTATTTGAACACATATGTATCATGATTTTGACCACATAGAATTATGGTGTTTTCAGCAAAGTTGTTCATTAGGTAAAGCGTTTACAAACGATGGACCGTTTGTTTGAAAATTTCACACATAGATGGCGCTACTGAGTGTGCAAATTTTATATTAATATATCTCAGGATCCTGATCACCTAGAATGATGGTATCTTCGGGAAAGTTGTTGAGTTGCTCAAGGACTGACAGATGCTGATCCGTTTGATTCAGAACTTCACACATAGGTGCCGCTAGTGAGCATGTAAGTATTAAGTATATGATCACATTTATATCAAGATCATGACCACATAGAAATTTGGTGTCTTTGGCAAAGAAGTTTATAGGGTTAAGTGTTTACTAATGATGGACCGTTTGTTTGAAAATTTCACACATAGATGCCGCAACTAATCGTGCAAATTTTATATTTCATACATCAGGATCTTGAGCACCTAGAAAGATGATATCTCCGGCATAGTTGTTGGGTACGTCAAGGACTTACAGGTGATGTAGCGTTTGATTTGGAACTCCACGTATAGGTGGCGTTACTGAGCACGCATATTTCATATATCTCATATATCGCGTAATTCTGATCACTTAGAAAGATGGAGTCTTCGGAAAAGTTGTTGTGTAGGCCAAGTACTTACTGACCATGGGCCGTTAAATTTGGAAATTCGTCATACGTAAATGGCATTGGTCAGCATGTAAATTGTATATATGTCATATATTTCAAGATTCTTAGCTCAAACAAACATGGAGACTTCTGCAAAGTTGTTGGGTAGATCAACGGCTTACAGTTGATCGACCGTATAATTCGGAACTCCACATATAGGTGGCGGTACCGAGCATGCAAATTAAATATCTCATTTATCTCAGGATTCATTGCCATAACTTTCAGGATTACCCATTTTGTAGAACAAGTTACTTTTTGCGTCGTGGCTCACGCTGTACAACATAGTGACAATGAGTACAATTTATGTGTGGGTCTGGGTATATGTTTGTTCTACTTACATGGCAAACTTGTGGCCGTTCGGATAGCATCGTCAAACATACACGATGCTTCGACGTACTGTTTGAGCAAGAGAGACAGCAGCGCTGGAGTCGTAGTGAATTGGAAATTCTACCACTAGGCGTAGCTAGAGTGATTTTTTTTTAAATTTTACAAATCTCAAGATCTGAGGCGAGATAGATCTACATTGGTCTTAGCCGAGTCGAAAGACACCAGCAAAGAAAAAAAAATCAAGATCCTGATTATTAGGAATATGGTATCTTCGCCAAAGCTGTTAAGAAGATCAAGGTTAATTATTATTTGATTCGAGTTTCTGTCATTAGGTGGCGCCAGGGATGCCAGATGATTTTTTGAAAAATATGTATAACAGTTTTCAAAAATCTGTATCCCATACAAAATTTGGGATAAAAATCTGTATCCCATACATGCTCAAAAATCTGTATAATACAGATAAATGTCACTGGGTGGCGCTAGTAGCAAATTTACAAAAACATAGAAATTTTATTTATTAGCCAGAACATTTTAAACAGGCTATAACTTCTTATTAAGTGCACCAAATTTTGACTGCAAGTTTCCCAACTAGTTAGCTATAATTGGTACAAATTTGGGCTTGGTTTGTTAACTCTTCGTGAAGTTGAAGTGTTTCTAGTAAAATTCTTCTAATTTCACTGCAGCCCAATAAACTACTATATCTTAGGGTTAAATTAACTAAATTTAATGGAATTTTGAAAATGTATGACTACTAAATTTGTCTTTGTTTACCATTTGATTTGACTCAAATTTGTCTGAAGAGAAAAAGTTACAGCTTGTTGAATACATTTTTAGAAATTCTAATAATTTGCAACCTATTTGTAACTAGCGCCTAGAGATGAAATTTTGCATCTTCAAACTGTAAGCTCTTAACTTACCAAACAGTTTTGCCGTGGAAACCATCTCTTTAAGTAACCAGCTTCCTGAGATTAAAAAATATAGACTCTTTAGCGCCACCTATTAGTGAAATTTCGGATCAACGGCCCATCAACTGTTAGTCCTCGACCAGTTTAACAGTATTTTTTTTTGTCTGTATTAACGAGATTTTTAACTCTAGGCTAGTTCATCTCGGGACCCACGTTTTACTTCCCTTCCGAAGGAAGAATCCACATTTTGTGAGCATGTCGGGAGTGGGATTCGATCCCAGGTCCTCGGCGTGATAATCAAGTGTTCTAACCATCACACCAGGTCCGCTCCACTTTAACAGTATTGCCAACACCAACACCAACACTCCAAGTAATTAAAACCCTGAGATATATGGGTGAGCAATTGTGTTATTGTTGTGTCTGTTTGTCTCTGATATCACAAGATGTAATGTCTCTTAGCTTTTTTTTGGGATCCACTGGTATGCGTTTGGTTTATCAAAATATTTGAACAGCCTCCTGTGAGCACTCTGCGTGTGCACTGAGTGGTGCTTTTTTTCTGAGTACGCGCAGAAATTGTGCACTGGGATTATGACTTGCAGGCTCTTGTGCTATATGAAATATACAAATTACATGCCCACTAACGCCACCAATGAGCAAAATTCAGAGTAAAACGACTCATCATTTATGAGTTCTTGCAACTTATTTGCAGAATCTTCAATTTTACTAAATAATCTGAATCCTGATGTAAAAATTATTAAAAATTTTTATGCTTACTAGCGTCATTTAGTGACAGAGGTTCGAATCAAACGGTCCATTATCTGTAAATTCTTGACTTACCAAACATCTCTACTATACGGTAAGAGAGTTATTAGGACCCTGGGATATTTGAATTATAAAATATGCATACTCAGTGGCGCCACCTATGTGTGGATTTCCGAATCAAATTGTGCATCATCTGTAAGTTCTTGACCTATGAAACAACTTTGCCGAACACACCATCTTTCTATGTGATCAGGATCTTGAGATATATGAGATGTAAATATTGCATGCTCACTAGCGCCACCTATGTGTGGAGTTTCAAATCAAACGGCCCATCATCTGGAAGTAATTGACAAACACAACAACTTTCTCGAAGGCGTCACTTTTCTAAGTGATAAGGATCCAGGGATATATGAGATACAAAATTTACATGCTCACTAGCACCGCCTAGTGGTGGAATTTAAAATCAATCGGTCTATTATCTGTAAGGCGCTGTCCATAAACTACGTAGACTCATTTTGGGCTATCTCAGACTGTAACGCTTAGTCACTTTTTTGAATTGGACATAGTTTTTCAAGATTTTAGGTGTAAATTAAAAGTAATTATTTTCATTGAATATTTAGAAAAAAGGTTAACATCGTTGAATTTGAAATGCACGGCTAAATTAGGATAAAAGCTCTTCTTTGTACTAAAATATTTAAGTCACTTTATTATACAACTTTCTATAAAAGCTCATTAAATTAGGATAAAAGCTCTTCTTTGTACTAAAACATTTAAGTCACTTTATTACAAAACTTTCTATAAAAGCTCATTGAAATAGGATAAAAGCTTTTAAAGTTATTTGTACTAAAAAGTTAAGGTGAAACATAGATGGCCCAAAGGAGTCGAAAATATGAACTGTGGTTGACTCGTCTAAATTTTTGGTTTTGTATTAGTAAATGTCAAATTACATGATCAGTAAAATTTTACGTTCGATCGAGTTTCGTAGAATAGATTCAGCCATTACCAAATCTGATCGGCAAGTGAGCAGACAGTTAGTTTCGGTGATAGTGCTTTCAATTTTTTCAATCTAAGGTGCGTCCATCTTGGATAAGTTTAATTTGGTAAAAAAAGAACAGTTTTTAAATTTAGTGATCGCTGCATGATACGTAAAGTGAAACGTTAATTCATAACTTTTATTGTTTTTTTTGCGTTAGTTATTAAAAATAGTTCCGGATTTATTTTATCACTGGGAACGGAAACTCTGCTCATCTGTGCAGTTCTAAATCTGTACAAAAGGTAATTTTATAAAGTGAATTCATTTAATGTACAAAATTCTAATTGGTTTCGTCGTTGGGCATCAGCGTCCAACGGACGCTTTTTTGTACGGGCTTCAAGCCCGCAGCTACACACTCCGCCATTTTGAACATCCACACGACCACGTGGGACATTTCCGAGGACGCTCGCTCATCCAGGCCCGCCACAGAGCTGGCAGTCAAACGGGTGGAGAGGATTGTCTGGCCTGCCCGCATTCTGAGAGGAGTGATCGGGTAGCGTACTTGGACCTGCCGAAACCCTTCCCCGCACCTTTATTCCGGCCATCAGTGATTCGAGCTTCTTTTCCGAGCCGTCCCTCGAAGGAACGGGATCCCGCCGGCCCCGGCGGCGAACCCTTGCTCCGCCGCTGCGCTCGCCAAGAACATCGCACTCCGTCCGTGCACCCCTCGTCAGCTGACAGCATAAGTTAAACCCTGCGCAGGTATGTCCTCATAATCATGGCCATGAACACACTACACAACACACACTCACACACTCTCACACTGGATGCTTAAAACGAAAAAATGAATTAATACATAAAAATGAATTCAAACTCAACATATTATGCTTCGTTCATTTCATGAGTACTGAGCCCTGTGGTAATGTAGTCCGCCCGGGTATCGTCACACTCTACGTTTCACTTTACGTTCTCTTCGGACACGTTTTCGTTCCTTCGCTTTGATGCGTTCACCTCAGTTAATAGTTTCGCTATACTTTGTGGCCATCGCTTTACGTTTCAAACCACCTAGCAACCGTTCGCTGACCCTAGACAAGATTGCGCTCATGCTTACATAGTTTAGTCGGGCAAATTCGAATAAAACGACCAGTGGTCTCTCGGAATCGAGAGTGGCGCTTAAGCCACTGAGTTTGCGTCAAGCTTTAATAGAAATCAACAAACGGTTACATTGGCGCCCAACGCAAAAAAAATTGGTCCAATTGCTACAGCTTAGATTGAAATTTGAGACGTGTTATCCACGAAAGTTTATTGTATTTTTTTTTTGATTCAATTTTTTACAGTTGATTGTATAGTACAACAACCAATACCGATATTCTCTTTATTACTTTATTTTGTTTCCTTAGGTTAATGTTTTATTTAGATTTTTTTGTTTTTTTTTTTTCTAAAGTTAGGGTTAATGACTTGAATTGATTAAAAAGTGAAAACTAAAGCAACGGTTAAAGAAACAGAATTTTATTTAATTGGGTTAGATAATATTAAAGTGAACTTTAGAGGGAATAGTATTGTGGATTGAATTTTTTTTGTAGATATTTTGTTAGTGATTAGATGCTATTGTTTGAATAAGAATATTTTCAGTGAGTTTCGTATATTTTATTGGGTTATTGACTACATTATTTCTATTATATTCCTTTTAATTGTTTTTTTTCTTTTTCTTTTTTTCATTATTTTTTATTTTTTTTTTGAACTTACAAAACGGAATCTATTTTCTTTTTCATTTGTTTGTAATAATATATAGAGAATTAGAACTTTCAAAATTGTTTGAAAATCAATTGAAATTATTAGTTATTTTTTGTAAGTAAAACTAAAAGATTCAGAAAAATGGTTAGATTTTATATCCTTCCGAATGCTGATCATCTGCAAGAAGATGAGCTTAATTTTGAAATAGCTATAAGGGGAATTGAAATTGAAATCGATGCTAAATTGGAAGACAAAAGGAGAGCCTTAAGATGTGCTTATAAAACAGAGAGAAAGGAGCCTAAACTTTTTATCACGAACTTGCCAATTGTAGAAGAAGTTGAAACTCTTGGTGGTACACTCAAGTTATTGAAACAAACGTTGCGAAAAGAGTTTGATTACACTATTGTTTCTAGACTGAGACATTATTTGATTAGGTTTTCATCAGCAGGAACAAAAAATGAAGATGAGGAAAAATTGAAAGACGAACAGTGCAAAAAGATAGAAGAATTTTTACGCGCTTACCGTCAAAGAGTGACGTATGATCCGGACCAACCGAATGAGGAGACAGATTTAGATGTAGGAGCTGGAGCCAAGGCGCTCAAAGAGTCTTGGAGAAATCCAGACCCTGCAGCTACTTTTCAAAAGAAAAAACAAGGAAGTAGTAGAACAGGAACGTTTCCTAAGAATAAGATACTAGATGACGATAGAGAAACCGAATCAGATAAGAAAATTGTTTCGACAAAGCCGGAAGGAAATGAAACAAAAGATAATAAACAAAAACGCGAATTCAGGCCGTCAAAGGAAGCACAAAAAGAGAGGAGAACAAGTGATTTTAAGGAGCCAGGGTACGAGTATGACCAGTTTAGGAAAAGACAAAATAACCGTCATCAGAACAATCCATCTTTTTCCTCGTCCGACTCTGATACGGATGAGAATGATTCGGTAGGCAAAGAAAAGAGGAAATTTGAAAACAGATCTCACAACAAATCCAGAGGTAGGACGATTTCGAGTTCGATTAGCGAAAGTAGTACAGATCATGAAGAGGAAAGAAGACGGCACAGAGACAGATACTCTCACCGTTCACCACCCTCCCTCAGACGTAGTAGAAGTTATAGAGATGATTATTTTAGGAATTCCAGATCAAGGGTAGAAAGCTGGGATATTGTTTTTAGCGGGGATACCAGATCAATTCAGGTGGAAGACTTCTTAAACCGAGTAAAAAAATTAGCGAAACACGAGAGAGTGGGAAAGGAAGAACTTTTGGATAAAATTCACTACAAGTTAAAGGGGGAAGCAAGTGACTGGTGGTTCACCAGAGAAAGTTATTGTACTACCTGGGAAAAGTTCGAAAGCGAAATTCGGTTTAGGTTTGGCAACCCGAACCGAGATAGGGGAATTCGTAGTCAGTTGAGAGAATTGAGACAAAGAAGAGGAGAAACTTTTGTAGCTTTTGTTACAGAAGTAGAAAAATTAAATCAATGCTTGAAAAGACCCCATTCTTCAAGAACTATTTTTGAGATCGTATGGGAGAACATGCGTCCCCACTATAGATCGAAATTAGCCACTACACGAGTTCACAATTTAGAACGCTTATTGGAACTCAACCATAGGATCGATGCGAACGATCCTGGCTTGTATCGCACTGGGCATGCCATGCGTAATGAAGTGCATCATATAGATGCACAGAGCAACTCTGACAGTGAATACTCGTCATCAGAAGAGTATGTAGTTAACGCGCTTCAGAGGAAATTGAAAATTTCAAAAGATACTCAAAAACTGAACTCTTCAGACAAAACCACCTTTTCACCGATGGCAGAACAAGCTACATTGAAATGCTGGAATTGTCAGAAGGCGGGCCATCATTGGAGGGCATGTAAAGAAAGAAAGTTGATTTTTTGTTACGCCTGTGGGAATATCGGCCGCACTACTAGAACATGTGAACGAAATCATCCTCAGGTCGACCCTCAGCAACAACAGCAATCGTTAAACTAAATGCGAGATGCGGAGACGGGAACTCATTCATCTCGCAAACAGTGGTTCCCAAACTAGAGAGCTCTAAATTATTTCAAAGATACCACGAGACTATGCATATTAAGGTCAACCCCAACGTATGTCCGAGAATACGAGTCTCTATTTTAGACACTGAGGTTATTGCACTTCTCGACTCGGGCGCTAGTATAAGTGTACTGAACTCGACAAAAATCCTAAAAAAACATGATTTGAAACTTTTTGATGCTAATGTCGTTGTGAGCACTGCAGACGACACAGCACACGAATGTCTTGGGTACGCGAATGTGCCTTACACATTCGCGGGAATTACAAAGGTAATTCCAACCATAATTGTCCCACAATTGTCTAAGCCCTTAATTTTAGGGATGGACTTCTGGAATGCGTTCGAGATACGCCCAATGATGAAGTTCGATGACCAAATCACTGACGTTGATCTATTGGATACAAACGGACAACCGATAATGAATTTTATTTCGTCGAATCACGATTTTCAAAACGATTCTTCTAGCATTGAACCCGAGATTTGTTTGACAATATGTTCTCTAGAACTTACCGACAAAGAGAACCGACTAACTTACAAAGCTCAACCTGAACTTGATGAGTCTTTGGATGTACCGTCACTTGAACTACCTTGTAATCCTGAGGAAAATATTGATACAATTGAAACTGAACACGACCTTACAGACCTCGAAAGGAAGCAGCTTACGGAAGCATTGAAATGTTTTGAATTAACCAGCGAAAACAAATTAGGGAGAACCAATTTGATTGAGCATGAAATAGAGATTATAGAGGGGGCCAAGATGCGAGATTTACCTATGTATAGGTACTCACCAAGCGTATGGGACAGCATCGAAAAGGAGCTTGAACGTTATGAGAGATTAGACGTTATAGAAGAATGTACTAGTGAATATGCTAGCCCGTTAGTGCCTGTCAAGAAATCAAACGGTAAAATTCGGGTTTGCTTGGATTCGCGGAAAATTAATTCGATTACCAAAAAAGACGCGTACCCCATGCGTAATATGAATGAGATATTTCATAGGTTACAAAAAGCTAGATATTTTAGCATCATCGACTTGAAAGATGCTTATTTTCAAGTCCCATTGAAGGAAAGCTCAAGGAACTTTACCGCCTTCCGGACCCCTAAGGGCCTATTTCGCTTCAAAGTGGTTCCATTCGGCCTAAAGAACGCTCCATTCACGATGAGCAGGTTGATGAATAGAGCAATAGGTTTTGATCTTGAACCATATGTTTTCATCTACTTGGATGATATCGTGATAGCCACCGAGTCCTTAGACGAGCACTTTCGTCTTCTAAAAGAGGTGGCTAAACGACTTACAAAAGCAGGGCTTACTATTTCGGTGGAAAAAAGCCGTTTTTGTAGGCGGCAAGTTAAATACCTGGGCTACCTATTAACGGAAAATGGTTTGGCTATTGACAGTTCAAAGTTAGAACCAATATTGAATTACCCGCGCCCTAAGTCCATAAGGGACATCCGTCGACTTATGGGGTTGATGGGGTTTTACCAAAAATTTATAAAAAATTACAGCCACATCACTACACCGATCACAGACCTCCTCAAGAAATCAAAAAAATTTAAATGGAATGAAGAAGCTGAACGTGCCCTTGACGAGTTAAAATCGGTTCTAACTTCGTCTCCCGTGCTGGCTAACCCTCGTTATGACATCCCCTTCATAATTGAAACCGATGCATCGCAACTTGCTGTAGGGGCAGCACTTTTACAAGAGCACCCTGAAGGGAAAAGAATAGTAGCATACTATAGTAAGAAACTTACCAGTACGCAACGCAAATATGCAGCGACTGAAAAAGAATGTCTGGCAGTATTATTGGCGGTAGAAAACTTTCGTCATTACGTGGAAGGCACCACCTTTACGGTTATAACGGACGCAAAAAGCATAACGTGGCTCTTCACGATTACAGCAGCCAACGGAAATTCGAGGCTTCTCCGTTGGGCCTTAAAACTTCAGTCCTTCGATTTCAATATCCAATACAGGAAAGGTAGAGACAATGTCCTAGCAGATTGCTTATCGAGGATTGAGTCAATTGAAACGGTAGATAGAGATTATGAAGAGTTGAAGGAAAGAATCTTGAAAGATCCATCACTGTATACTGAGTTCAAAATCATAGGTGGGAAAATATTCAAATTTGTTCAAGATAGCTCCAAAATAGAAGACAGAAGGTTTTTATGGAAATACTATCCCCCAAAACAGGATAGACTTCAAATTATACAAACTGTCCATGAGCCAGCTCATTTGGGGTATGATAAAACGATTGCAAGTATTAAGGAAAAATTCTTTTGGCCAAGAATGTGCCTCGACACCAAACAGTTTTGTAAAGCATGTCTACCTTGCAAGACGTCCAAAAGCACCAACATTAACAGTACCCCACCCATGGGTTCTCAAAAACAAAACTGTGACTATCCTTGGCAGTTCCTGACCCTAGATTACCTGGGACCGTTTCCTCCATCAGGTAGATCCCAAAGCACTTGTTTGCTAGTGGTCACGGATATTTTTACAAAGTTTATTTTAGTTCAACCTTTTAAACAGGCAACGGCCTGCTCCTTGGTGAAATTTCTTGAGCAGTCGATCTTTTTACTATTCGGAGTACCACAGACGGTATTGACGGATAATGGCAGCCAATTTACGTCAAAATTGTTCAAGGATCTGTGTACGCACTATGGAATAACCCATTGGCTCACTCCATCCTACCACCCTCAAGTCAACAATTCAGAAAGGGTGAATAGGGTGATTACGGCTGCAATTAGGGCCACAATTAAGGGCAACCACAAAACATGGGCAGATAACATCCATAGCATTGCAAATGCAATAAGGAACTCTACCCACGAATCAACTAAACATACGCCGTACTTCCTAACGTTCGGGCGAAATATAATATCTGATGGTCGGGAGTACGAAATTCTCAATGAAACGGGCGAAAATCAACACACGATCTCGTCCAAAGAAAGGGAAACATTATATGCACAGGTACGAAAGAATCTAAATGAAGCGTACTGCAAACAGGCTAAATATTATAACTTACGATCGAATGCAAAAGCACCAAAATATGTAGTGGGTGAAAAAGTACTCAAAAAAAGCACCTTCCTTTCCGACAAGGGAAAAGATTTCTGCGCCAAACTGGCACCAAGATACACAGCAGCAACAGTGACGAAAGTCCTTGGTGACAGTTATGAGTTGACCGACGAGCTAGGCAAACGATTGGGAATCTTCCACGCAACATTTTTGAAAAAGTTGTAGAAACTATGAAGGCGGATTAGGCTATGAAACTCTCGAAGAGATTTACCATAGGTGACACTTCCCTAACAAAACACGTAGTCAGGTTTCAGTAAACGGCATATAGGTAGTTATCCATCATATATTTGTAAACAAACTTCACTTGTATATAGAAAATACCACTTTAGATTCTTGTGATACGGCAAGTTCACTTTCACTTTGAAATATTCTGTAGCATAAAGTAGCATAAAATTCATTTTGATTGGCAGGTCGATAGAGATGTGTGCGTGAGCTTGGACTAAGGTGCTTCGGCGAACGATGCTTCCGTTTTTCATCATGCAAGAGTCTATCGAGTTTTTTTTAATGCACATAGTTTTGTTACCTAAAAATAGAGATAGAAATTTAAGTAAACTGATGAAGATTCACCTTTAGATGTACTCTCCGTTATTGATTCTTGCAAATTCAATCCAATTCTCCGCAAAATATCAGTTTTCTGCCTCCACGTTTAATATTAGTTAGCTTGCTTCTCTACGGACACAGTTTGACAGTTCCCGCTCAAGTTAGTTCATTAAAGTTCATCGCTCCGTCAATTGTGACACAGGGTTGATCTCGAAGTTGTCGGGTTGCCGTGCGATGTTTTTGTTTAGTACAGATAATCTGTCAATAAATAACGATATGGATGGATTTCATAACACTCTTTACATATGTTTGTCAACAGATGGTTGATGAGGGAAATGTTGTGAATCTTTACGTTCCGTTTGAACGCAAAAAATCAGTAGTTTAGTCAATATTTAAAGTTGATGCATATGATTTTGAGCGAAGGTGTCAGTTTTTCATCAGGTAGTCGAATAGATTCGATGTAACAGAAAAACGTTTACGTTACAAAAATTTTACGTTTTGGAAGTTCTACAAATCAGTTGAGAATCGAAAATCAATGATGTAGAAAACATAATTCTCGGACCCGATGTATGAGATCAAACAAGTGGATACAATGACGGTGTATGTCAATTTACAGTAGTAGCAATTGGATACAACATTAGCATTATACAGATTGATAATTTATAAATTAAAGTATTGTTTCAGGTTATGAAAATTTGATCAATATCTCATTGATCAAATTTTCATAAAATTGCGTGGTGTGGTGTAACGCTTAGTCACTTTTTTGAATTGGACATAGTTTTTCAAGATTTTAGGTGTAAATTAAAAGTAATTATTTTCATTGAATATTTAGAAAAAAGGTTAACATCGTTGAATTTGAAATGCACGGCTAAATTAGGATAAAAGCTCTTCTTTGTACTAAAATATTTAAGTCACTTTATTATACAACTTTCTATAAAAGCTCATTAAATTAGGATAAAAGCTCTTCTTTGTACTAAAACATTTAAGTCACTTTATTACAAAACTTTCTATAAAAGCTCATTGAAATAGGATAAAAGCTTTTAAAGTTATTTGTACTAAAAAGTTAAGGTGAAACATAGATGGCCCAAAGGAGTCGAAAATATGAACTGTGGTTGACTCGTCTAAATTTTTGGTTTTGTATTAGTAAATGTCAAATTACATGATCAGTAAAATTTTACGTTCGATCGAGTTTCGTAGAATAGATTCAGCCATTACCAAATCTGATCGGCAAGTGAGCAGACAGTTAGTTTCGGTGATAGTGCTTTCAATTTTTTCAATCTAAGGTGCGTCCATCTTGGATAAGTTTAATTTGGTAAAAAAAGAACAGTTTTTAAATTTAGTGATCGCTGCATGATACGTAAAGTGAAACGTTAATTCATAACTTTTATTGTTTTTTTTGCGTTAGTTATTAAAAATAGTTCCGGATTTATTTTATCACTGGGAACGGAAACTCTGCTCATCTGTGCAGTTCTAAATCTGTACAAAAGGTAATTTTATAAAGTGAATTCATTTAATGTACAAAATTCTAATTGGTTTCGTCGTTGGGCATCAGCGTCCAACGGACGCTTTTTTGTACGGGCTTCAAGCCCGCAGCTACACACTCCGCCATTTTGAACATCCACACGACCACGTGGGACATTTCCGAGGACGCTCGCTCATCCAGGCCCGCCACAGAGCTGGCAGTCAAACGGGTGGAGAGGATTGTCTGGCCTGCCCGCATTCTGAGAGGAGTGATCGGGTAGCGTACTTGGACCTGCCGAAACCCTTCCCCGCACCTTTATTCCGGCCATCAGTGATTCGAGCTTCTTTTCCGAGCCGTCCCTCGAAGGAACGGGATCCCGCCGGCCCCGGCGGCGAACCCTTGCTCCGCCGCTGCGCTCGCCAAGAACATCGCACTCCGTCCGTGCACCCCTCGTCAGCTGACAGCATAAGTTAAACCCTGCGCAGGTATGTCCTCATAATCATGGCCATGAACACACTACACAACACACACTCACACACTCTCACACTGGATGCTTAAAACGAAAAAATGAATTAATACATAAAAATGAATTCAAACTCAACATATTATGCTTCGTTCATTTCATGAGTACTGAGCCCTGTGGTAATGTAGTCCGCCCGGGTATCGTCACACTCTACGTTTCACTTTACGTTCTCTTCGGACACGTTTTCGTTCCTTCGCTTTGATGCGTTCACCTCAGTTAATAGTTTCGCTATACTTTGTGGCCATCGCTTTACGTTTCAAACCACCTAGCAACCGTTCGCTGACCCTAGACAAGATTGCGCTCATGCTTACATAGTTTAGTCGGGCAAATTCGAATAAAACGACCAGTGGTCTCTCGGAATCGAGAGTGGCGCTTAAGCCACTGAGTTTGCGTCAAGCTTTAATAGAAATCAACAAACGGTTACAAGACCCCCCCCCCCTCCGTAGACTTTTGTTCATAAAAAATTTTCTAAATTTGTATGGAGCGTAGACTTTGGCCAGACCACCCCCCCCCCCCCCCCCTCACAGTCTACGTAGTTTATGGACAGGCCCTAAGCGCTCGGCTTACTGAGCAACTTTCCCAAAGACGTGACGCTTCTACAAGCTCTAGATCTTCCGATAATTTCGTTTGAAGACATTACAGTCAGGTTTTTTTTTACGCGGTTTTCATTTACGCGGCCGCGTAAATGAAAACTCCATACAATAAAAAAATCATCGTCTTTTTTTGCATGATTCGTCGAGAATTGGTGAGACTTTTTTACGCGGTTTTTTGGATTTTGAACTGAGTTTTTTTTACGCGGTACGTATCCCCCGCGTAAAAAAACCTGACTGTATATTACTAAATTGTTTATGCCAAATAGCGCCATCTAGTGAGGAAATTTCGAATTAACCAATTCACTGCGAGATGGCGCATGACTTACCGAACAAATTTGTCGAAGACATGAATATTTCAAAACATCACAATCAAAAGATATAGCACAGACAAACAGACGTAACACTTGCGAAATTTCCATCGACCACGCTTTTAATGATCATTTTAAATTTTCATAGTTATGACTTTCACAACCAGAGGCACGCGCATCGTTTTTCTATGCGTTTGACGTTTCACACTAACGCCTTCTGTTGACGATATGGCACAACACAGTGATTCGTGCAACTTTTCCACCAGGTGATGGTAGTGTGAACTGGGCGATGGATTTCCATGAAAATCGTTCAAGGTGTTACGTCTGTTTGTCTGTGGATATAGAGAATTCAATTTGGGGTCCAAATGCACCCCAGGTATACAAAATCGCCCGGTTCAACTTTGACATGGAATAAAAACCAAAGTATGCCATGAAATCAACTTTATTTTTGCTTAAATAATAGAACTAGGTCTAGTTTGAAGGTATTGAAAAAATAAAGTCAATATGTTATACCCAACTTGCTTGCCATTATTCCAAAGTTGCCTGGGGTCCGAATGGACCCCAGGTATCCATTAGAGGGTTAACTAGAGTGTACAGTGTTAGCTGTACGTTCGATGCTTCCATTCATCTGCCGGGTACGTATTTCAACAATATTTTCAAAGGTCAATCCCAAATTCGAACATAAGCGATTTATTTTCAACAATTGTGTTGTATTATTGTCATGTTGATGTTTCTTGTCGATGTAAAACTATCTAAAACCAAGTTTACAAGAAAAAAATGATAGCTACGTCATTTTTTTATCTGTATTAACGAGATTTTTAGACCTAGGCCAGCTCTCGGGACCCACGCTTTTCTTCCCTTTCTGAGGAAGAATTCACCATTTTGTGAGTTTGTCGGGAGTGTGATTCGATCCCAGGTCCTCGGCGTGATTGTCAAGTGTTCTAACCATCACACCAGATCTGCTTAACACAGCTATGTCAATGTAGGTACCTTACGTGGATCTAATGTATATCAACTTTTTTTTTTCATTGAATTAAAGCACAAAACGAATGACACCTTCCATTATATGATACCACATTCATCAACTCATTTCCAAGAATAAACGCGACACAACACAATCACTCTCTAGAGAGAGAGAGACAGTGGAATCTAACCCAAATGTCAAGCCTCACTTCAAAGTGACACCGGATCCCAAAACAAAAGAGGAACACAAATGCCAAAAGGACGACAGGTGTTTGTCCACTTCGATTTCACCGGTGCCGCTGGTGACGGCGGTGCGGTGGCTTTGTTGGTGGGCGGGCAGAAGCCTCCACTTGAGTGGAATGTCACGCAAACACAAATTCCTGACATCCGAGCAACAGCAACAGCGCACAAAAAATGGCAAAGTTCATGCGGTGGAGCGCGGTTCTTCTGTCCGGTAAGGTGGCTTTCCAGCACAGCCGACCTGCTTCACAAGCCTCCATCGGTTAAAATGAACACACCAATAGGGTTGGGTTGCCGATAGGATGTCCCATCCGGCGGCGTGTCAGTGTGTGTTCTGCAGTGCCGAGCCGGAAGCGTGATTGAAATATTTGACCCATGTTGCGACGGCGGCGTTCATAAATCTTCATCGTCATACGCAACACAAAAGGTAAATAACTGAAGAACGGCAGCGGTGGCTCTAAATCGAAGCCATTCCATCCAAACAAATGGTTTTACGATTCGATCCGATAACCGAATCATTTTTCTGCTTCCGTTGGTTTAGCGTGGCCAGGCGATATACTGCCGACGATACGACAGAGTCCATTCAAATGCAAAATTCTGTCACAGTCCTTGCCAGTGTTTACCACACTGGATCACGGACCGCGCTAGGTATTTGCCCAGGTTGACCAACAGAGTCAACGGAAAATCCGGTTGTTCCACAATCGTCGCTTTCATGTTTTTTTCAGCACAGGTTCTAGGCATACCTGCCATTCCTTGTTTTTATCAAGGGCCTGCTGATGTACAAAAGAAAAATCAACAAACTCGTTCTATCCGGAGCAACTGTGGCTCTACCAAGCCAAGTTCCCGTTCCGTACCACCATGAAGAGGAGAGTTGACAAATGGATCGACACGACACCGAATTTGCGGTGGCATAAAGGGATTTGTTTCTGTTTTGTGAAGGTGCGTGCGTGTTTGTCCTCGTCCTCGTCACATCGGTACACACTTGACTGTGCGAGCTTTTGAGTCACACATGACGTTAGACACCAACGGATGCTTTTGGGTTTGGGAAAAAAGAGGCTTCAGCTGGTGCGAACTAATATAGTGTTGAGTTCATTTACGAAAGGGGTTTCGTTCAGGGGGATTTGTGAAGCTTTTTACGCAAACACTTTTTTCATTGTTTATATTATAGATATCTCAAAAGCTGCGTTACATTAGTTTTATGATGATTTATAAAGTTATTTTTTAGCATCAACTTGAGTTTGACTGGTCGTTCTTGAATGGTTTGTACAATAAGCCCTAGCTCAGCTTCATTCAAACGAAAAACACAACGCTCGCCAGATTACGCTCCATCTGAACCACCATCATGTCAACGGCTTCTTGTTTCAACCGGTTGACTAGCCGGATGATCAAGCGGATGATGACTGAAATTGGCGTTTTGCAGAGTTATTGTCCGACATTCTTGCAACATGTCCTGCACACCGTTTTCGTTCAGTTTTGGGCACTTGCAGGATGCTGGTTTCACTGTAGAGTGCAGAGAGTTCGTGGTTTATTCTTCGACGCCACACACTGGTCTCCGCCAGTGGCGATTCCCTAACCGCAAATCTACCTGTTCAACAAACGTAAATTCTTGAATTTTTTCATCAAAATGGCTTGTAATTTGTAGAAAATGACGAAAATAGTCGTTTTCGTCCATTTTCAATTTTATTCGGATTCCAAATTCTCCACAAGCTCATATTTTTGCGTCGTTGAACAGGTAAAAGTGAGGTTAAGAGACACCACTGGTCTCCGCACGTCACCAACGATCTTACTTAAGGTATCAGGTCATTAGGCCGACGGACGTAAGTAAATAATCTAGCATCCGTCATTCAATTCCATCATGAAGTCATTAAACAAATGGTTCGTTGGGCAGCATTTTATAGAGGATTTGTCGCACGGTGAAGTTCTAGTTCGTTGTCGAGTGGCCATCGACGAAGCCGGCTTGATAACTGTAGGTGACACATGACGGAAAATGCTCTGGGATAGCAATTTGTAGAGTGCTTTGAGAATTGTTACCGCTCGGAAGTTCTTACACTTAATGTAACCTTTCTTGTAGATAGAGTAAGTTACACCTTCATCCACTCCTCCGGTAGCTGTTTGGTTTCCCAGACCCTAGCTGTTAGCCAAAACAGGCAGGTAGCAAACTTTTTTGGACTCATCTTAATAAGTTCAGCTCTGATACCATCATTACCAGCTGGCTTATTATTCTTGAGCTACTGGATAGCATCTTCAACTTCCTCAACATGGGAGTTGACTCGTCAGTGGTCCCTGTCATTTCTTCCGTTGCCTTGGACCTCCATGTCTATGCTCTACACACAATTTGGGTGTTCTTTCCTGCTTCCATTTCTAGATCACCTCACGTTGGTTCATCAAGATGCTTCCTGTACGTTTCGGCTCGCGCACGAAGCATTTGCGAGATTCGTTGAGCTTCTGGTAGAACTTCCATGTTCTTTATAAGTGGCGCAACACTTCCATTTGTTCGCATTGCGCTTCTTCCAAGCGCTTCTTCTTTCATCTCTTCAAAAAGGCGAGTCTGCTATTTCCGTTTGTAACGTTTCACGTGCTGTGAGGTCCCATATAGCCGAGGCGGTAAACGCACGGTTATGCAGCATGACCATGCTGAGGGTGACGGGTTCGATTCCCGGTCGGTCCAGGATCTTTTCGTAAAGGAAATTTCCTTGACTTCCTTGGGCATAGAGTATCTTCGTGCCTGCCACACGCTATACGCATGCAAAATGGTGATTGGCAGCGGAAGCTCTCAGTTAATAACTGTGGAAGTGCTCATAGAAGCAGGCTTTGTCCCAATGAGGACGTTACGCCAAGAAGAAGAAGAAGAAGAAGAAGAAGAAGAAGAAGAAGAGGTCCATACTGTAGTATGACAGCCCGCGCCACGTTTTTCTAATCTAAAATCTTCCGGGCAGTTCTACTAGATATTCTATCGAAACTCCTCTCAAAATAGGAATTCTTTCAGGTAAACCTCTAGCAGGGATTGTTTTTAAGATCCCCATCAGAAAATTCCTCTAGCAGGAATTTCTTCAAGAATTACTCAAAGAGGAATTCTTTTTAGAAATCCTACTGAAAGTATGTATTTCTTTTAAGATTCTTCCAGCAGAAATTCCTACTGGGTTTCTGATACAAGGCATTCCTTCTGGGATTCTTCCAACATCCTTTTGAGATTCCTTCAGAAGAAATTCCGGTAACAGGAATTTGATCTGAGATTTTTCAGCAGGCATTCCTGTAGTAGAGATTCCATTGAGGAGCCTTCCAGTAATGGCTCTAGGATTTCCTCTACGAATTCTTTAACTCTCGAATGATCGCGCTGTTGTATTTTGTACACACTGTACACCATGTTAAAAAAATCTCACTTTTGGTATCCAATCGCGCGACTACCGGAGTTTAGAAATTCCTTCAATTCGTGCTTCTAAAGATTCCTTCAACCATCCCTCAGGATTTTCTTTAAAAAAAGCTTAGTTTCTTCGGGAATTCCTCCAAAAGTTCCTACATGAATCGCTCTAGAAGATCCTTCATGAAACCTACCTGTATTTAAATTTACACAAATATCTTCGGTAATCTCTACAGTATAGTTTTTGGAAATGCCTTCAGAAGTTCCTACAAGGATTGATCCAAAAAATTCTGCGGAAATTCCTTCAATGATTCCTTGGGGAATTGTTCCTGGAACTCCCTAGAAATTCCTTCTGTAATTTTTCTATTGAAGAACTTCTGACTTCTTCTTCTTCTTGGCGTAACGTCCTCATTGGGACAAAGCCTGCTTCTCAGCTTAGTGTTCTATGAGCACTTCCACAGTTATTAACTGAGAGCTTCCTCTATTTTATCTAAGTCTATTTTATTCTAAGAATTTCTTCGGAATATCCTTAGATTTTTTTAGATTTCCTCTAGAAATTTCTGCAGAAATTTCTTCAGAAGTGAGATTGGGATTCTCCCAGGAAATCCTACAGACATTCCTCCAGAATTTTCGGTGAGAATTCTTGCAGAAGTTCTCTTATGGGAATTTCCCCGGAAGTTTTTTTTTTCGTGATTTCTTAAAGATGCCTCTTAGGCATAGGCGCCAACTTAGGGGGGGCAAGCATGGTGTTGTCCCCCCCCCCCCCCCCCCCCAATATTTGACGATTTTTCAATTTTCCCATACAAAAAATCAGAAAAACCCGACTTTAAGAGTTCCATAGGGATTTCCTGAAAGGAATTCCTCCAGGAGTACCACTGAGAATTCCTTCAAGTGTTTTTTCGGGAATTTGTCCTAGATTCCATTCGGAAGTTCCTCCAAGAGTTCCTTCTGGAATTTCCGTAGGTTTACCATCGGTAACCCCTCTACGAGTTCTTTTGGGAATTCCTACCGGGTTTCCATCAGGAATTCCTTTAATCCTTTAGTAACGAGATTTTCGGCCGTAGGCCAGTTCATCTTGGGAAAATTTTGGTAGAAATTTTCGATAAAACTTCTGAATTGGAGACGTTCCTAGAGTATAATACGAAAGATTTTTGGAGGAATTGCCGCATGAACTTTTCAACCAATTACAAAAAAAAAACTTCTGACGAAATTCCTGGAAGAACTCCAGAAGTAATGAAAAAAGGCACTCCCACATGAATTAAAAAAAAACTGTGAGGATGGAACACTTGTATTTCTGGCGGAATCTTCGAATCCTTAAGAGGTCATCACTACAAAAGAAGTCCTGGAATGATTTCTAGCTTTTTAGGACTGAACCAAATTAATCACATTAAAAACCAACAGAACTGCTATCTGGACTTTTTATTAACAAATATTAACGAAGATTTCTGTGTGACCGAATCATTAACTCCATTGTGGAAAAATGAGGCTTTCCATACAGCAATCGAATATTCTTTATTCATACATAAAAACCAAAGACCCAATGACTGTGAATACGAGGTAATCTTTGAACACCAATTGGCGAACTATAAAAATATTAAACGTAGGTTAAGTAGTGTGAATTGGCAAGTAGTTTTAAGAAACGAAGGAAATGTCGATACTGCTGTAGACGTATTTTACAAAATTTTATCGGAAATAATTATCCAAGAAATTCCTTCAAGGAAAAAACGTCGTAGCAGAAATTTAAAAAACCCAATCTGGTATAATAGACAGATAAAAAATTTGAAGAACCGCAAACAAAAAGCCCATAAAAATTACAAGACACACAATACCAATGAAAATCTAGCAAATTATTTGGATATATGCGAGCAACTGAACTTAGCCATCAGTAATGCATTTGAAGAATATAATTCAAAAACTGAAAGTGAAATAAAGTCCTGTCCAAAGAACTTCTTCAACTACGTAAAATCCAAATTAAAATCTGACAATTTTCCATCCGTTATGCATCTTGATGAATCTGTTGGTGATAACTCGGAAAAAATTTGCAATCTTTTTGCAAATTTCTTCCAAGAAATCTATACAACATTTTCTGAAGAAGATCGTGACCGCGATTATTTTGCATTTTACCCAGAATTCCCTAGGGACATTGGCGTAAACCAACTCCAAGTGCAGGATATTTTACATGCTCTTAAGAATCTAGACGCCTCAAAAGGTCCTGGTCCTGACGGGATCCCCCCAGTATTCATGAAAACTTTAGCACAGGAACTGACTGCTCCTTTGTTTTGGCTTTTTAATATGTCGCTGGAATCTGGTAATTTCCCAAAACTATGGAAAAGCTCTTTTCTAGTACCTATTTTCAAATCTGGCCGAAAATCAGACGTACGTAATTATCGTGGTATAGCCATTATCTCTTGCATTCCGAAACTTTTCTAGGCAATTGTCAACGAAAAGCTATTTCTCCAAACCAAAAACAGAATTACTGATATGCAACACGGCTTCTTCAAAGGTCGGTCGACCTCAACAAATTTACTGCAATTCATAGACTATTCATTAAACGCAATGGATAATGGAAACCACGTGGAAGCTCTCTACACGGACTTTAGTAAGGCATTTGATCGCATTGACATACCAATGCTACTTTTCAAACTACAAAAAATCGGAATTGAGCCAATTCTCCTGAAATAGCTTGAATCATACCTAACTGACCGTCAACAAATAATTAAATTCAATGGAAACAAGTCAAACCCAATTCAAGTCACTTCAGGTGTCCCCCAAGGCTCTCATTTAGGACCTCTTCTCTTTATTATGTATGTAAACGACATTTCCTTCATTTTAAACAAACTAAAAGTTCTAATTTATGCCGATGACATGAAGCTCTTTCTGGAAATACGAAATGAAGAAGACATCAATGTATTCCACAATGAAATTCACATATTCTACGTATGGTGCAAAAAAAGCCTTTTAGAATTAAATGTAAAAAAATGCAACTTAATATCATTTAGCAGAAAAAGAACAACACCAAACATTTCAGTTGCATTAGGAAATCAAAATGTGGAAAAATGTGAAAGAGTAAGAGACTTAGGAGTAATCTTAGACTCTAAGCTTACTTTCGTAGACCACTACAACACAATAATTCACAGGGCTAATAACATGCTAGGGTTTATTAAGCGTTTCTGCTACAACTTTAATGACCCATACACAATCAAAACTCTGTATATTGCATATGTAAGATCAATACTGGAATATTGCAGCATTGTATGGTCTCCTTTTTCAATCACGCACGAAGAAAGATTAGAATCAGTACAAAAGCAATTTCTATTATATGCTCTTCGTAAATTAGGTTGGACTTCATTTCCACTTCCATCATATGAAGCACGCTGCAAGCTTATCGACATACAAACATTGAAAGAGCGGCGTGAAATTGCAATGGTTTCTTTTGTTAACGATATCGTTTCACAACGTATTGATTCAACAAAAATCTTATCCTCATTAAATTTTTACATACCTTCTCGGCAACTACGAAATCGAAACATATTCATAACAAACCACCGTAGAACAAACTACGCCAAATTTGGGCCTCTTAATCGAATGATGGACATTTATAATCAACACTGCGAAACCATTGACTTTACAATGTCTCGGCATAACCTTAGAAAATACTTTTACAGTCTTCGAAGTCCCAACACCTAAAAACATTATAAATACACTACCTATCCTAATTTAATTTTTTAATATTTTTTATGTATTTCTTAGACTAAACTATAGCATTAAGAAACAAAAAATATGTATATGTAAATGTACTAGTCTACGTCGGTTGACGAAATAAATAAATAAATAAAAAATAAATCCTAGAAAGGATTCCTTCCCAAAACCATTGCAGCAGCAAACATTCTAGCTGAATATGCTTGGAGTTGTGGCCCACCAGTGCCACTAGCGATTGAGTTCCGGATGAAAATTGAAGGTTTCCGTAAATAATCCTTGTTTATATTGAACACACAAGTGGCTGCTGTAATATCTGGTATTCGAACCAAAATACGAAAAAAAAAATCCACGCACTCATTGTGACTGATAGCCATTATCCCTAGATAAATATTCAAACGCCCCAGTCGAAAACAACCAACAATTCACTGGTAGGGATAGGAGCTGCTGGGAAGACTGGTAATGAGGTAATGACCTTATTGGGGTCTGTATTACGCGTTACCTACCCGAGAACAGGTGGATAACAAAATTATAACAAGTACTGTTACCTAACTATTATTAGTTTGATAATTGAATTTGTTATCATTTAGGTTGTATTAAGAGGCAACATAACAAAAATGATAGCTCAAATTTATTCCACGAATACCAAAATGACAAGAAGTTAAGTTATCAAGTTGATAACTTATTGTGTTATACAATATTTTGTTCAACATTACATTTAGGTATCGACATGAAAAAAGACAGCTGATTGATAACAGATTTTGTTATCAATTGGTTATCATTCAGAGCTATTTTATCGACCAAAATAATCGATAATAAATCGATTACGACACATACATTTATCCAAAACAGCTCTCTTTATGGGAAAGACAGGAATAACAAAAACCGAACCATCTCCCAAAGACGCAATCGTGGTCAAGCGCATTCATTCGACATTTTTGATCCGTACAGTAGTATGATCGCATGTGTTGTGAATGTTGGAGACAAAGGCAGCCGAATATCGACGGAAAGGTGTCAAATACTGTGATCGCTAACAAGACTGGTCGCAATGAAGGTGGAAAGCCAAATCTATTTTTAGATTCGAGGTTCATCAGACTCTCAGTTTTGGGAAAGCTTTGAAATATGTGTATGTAAGCTAATAACATATTTTGTTATCAATTAGTATTTTTAGGTTAACGCGATAGGTCAAAATCATCGATAACTAAATTTGTTATCATGGAGGTACAGTGATAGACATTCGCTTAGCCGAAACCAAAAAAGTGTCAGGAAACTCATACAAAAGATTTGATGATAAAACTTTTTTATCGTAGTGATAGTATATCTAGTACTGTTTTATAAAAATGTGATACATTAAACTTACATATACACTGAAAGAAAACCGAGGGTAAAAACCCTTCAATTGTCACTTTTTGCCTAGACATTCGTTTAGCCGAGGTAAATGAAAAATTGGTTTTCAATAGATTTTTTTTGCAATTTCGTGAGTATATTTCGAGGATATACTCCAAGGCATTTAGTTTATGACGTGTTAGCAAGATAATTGACCTTGAAAGTTTATTTATTTGTGAAATTCAGAGAAATATTATAAAAAAATGTCCCGATAAGGAGAAGCGACGATAAACAAATTTATTTAAGAAAAATAATGTCTGTAAACACTCAATTGTAAGCTAGATAAGCAGTTTTGAAAATATGGCACAGAATTATTGTTAGAAATGTTCAAATTATTGCATAAAATGTCATGAAAATTTTAAGAATATTGGTTTTTGGTTGGTTAAACTTTAAAATGGGATTGATAAAAGCTAAAATAAATAGTTCTGCCTTGAAATAAAGACATGCCCTAATGCCAGTGGAGTATACCTGTTTGATACTAGCATTACTAAATGAGTTAGAAGACTGCAAAATGAAAGAACTGCAAGAAGTGTCAGATTATTTGTACCCTGTTTATTCAAAAGCAGATGCTCATACAAAAATGCAAGAAATGGTCAAACAATTGGCTTATTTCATTCAATCTGAAGAAATATATTATAAATGAGTCTTAGTTGTGAACCACATTCATTTTTAACATAATTTATTTGAAAAGAATGTCAATTATAAAACAAGTAGTTCATGCTAGAAATTTGAATACTTTCAGTGCCATTTCTCGAAATATGATCCGTCCAATGTATTTTATTTCAGCCAGAATACAGTCTGGAAGATATTGCGAGCTATTCGAAGACGTAATAGCAGTAAACGCTGTGATTTATGCAAGTGAAACCATAATATTCCATCAAAACTATACTTAAATACGTGATTTTTTGATGGTTTGCGTTATTTTTTTCTGTTAAAAACATTGGTTTTCGTAAATTTTCAACCTGCTTAGATCATGAAACTTTCATTGCATTCTTTTGAAACACTTCCGATGAAAATAACTACATCAAATCTCAATTTGGAAACATTTTCAACATTATGACATATTTATATGAGATGCATGCAAAATTTATATGGCAACACTTTCAAAAATGACCTAATTCATGATTTACAAGTCGATCTATAATGCAGGTCACCATACAAAATGACTTTGTTGGATATTTTTCGGAATTTGTTAGTTTTTTATTATGGAATTCTAAAATATGTTCAATTCGGCTAAACGAATGTCTAGGCAAAAAATGACATTTGAAGGGTTTTTACCCTCGTTTTTGTTTCAGTGTATATGTAAGTATGATGTATCACATTTTTATAAAACAGTACTAGATATACTATCACTACGATAAAAAAGTTTAATCATAAATTCTTTTGTATGAGTTTCTTGACATTTTTTTGAAAATTTTTTAGCCTCGGCTAAACGAATGTCTATCACTGTATACATAAGGTTTCCTTGAACAAATCATTAGGAGATATTTCCGATTTTTTTTTAGTTTTTATTAATGTGTATTTTAACTTAAATGCTAATTCTACACTAGATATTTCCGATGTAATAGTTGCATTATTTGCCTTTTGGGTATATTTGTGGCGTTTCAGTCTTTTCGGGGATCAAAAACAACTATATGTTTTCTATTTCCAACGTTTCGATCCTTATTGGATCTTCTTCAGGAAATCTGTAATTTTATTGGACATTTACATTGGTTTTTAACACGTTGCGCAACACTTAACACATACCGAATAAGTTGTTGTTTCTTCGTCCAGTAATTGGAGACATTTGGACATTTTTCTGAACGAATCGTTCGAGAGCTGCCTAAAATAATATTTGAAAGAATTGCCGTAGTCACTTTAGAGAAATTACTGTAGTCATTCCTGAAGAAATTATTGGACAAATCGATGAAGAAATCTCCAACCACAACTTTTGGAGGAACTCCAGGGGAAATGTATTTTAGTGCTCCCCGAGCAGAAGCGAATAGCAACAGCATAATAAAATGTGTTATTTTGGAAAAATAACTGAGTAGCGGAAAGAGTTATTTTCATGTTATTTACATAACATATCCTAACTTGTCTGTCATAAGCGGCAAAATAACAAATATTATAACAAAAAAATGTTCCTGGAAGACCTGTTTAATAACATGTTTTGTTAGTTTCAATAACAACTTAATAACAGCGAATTTTGAAAATATTTCAATAACAAATTTTGATATGAATACGTGATTGATAACAATCTGAAAACATTTTTTTTTCTGTTGCGGATAGGAACTCTTTTTTAAAAAACATTTTTTTTATCTGTATTAAAGAGATTTTTAGCCCTAGGCTAGTGCATCCTGGGGTATCGAAAACAGAGAGAAACAATAGTTTACGTTTATTTTCCAAACAACTTACGATGAAAAACTACCGTCGTTTTGAAACCCTTTATTAAGTGGTTCATTATTTATAAGATTAATTTACATTATTACCTCATTGATTGACACTTTTATCCTAGTTAATCTAAGTGAGCTCGATGCAGCGAAATCAATAAAAATAAAATGTCTAAAAATAATCAATGGAGTTCTTGATGACTTATTTTTTTTACATTTTTGTCGAAAATGTGTTGTTCGTCGTTGTGGAATTGATCCAAAATGTTTCATAAAATGGCTAACACTCTATTACACTCTCTATTTTCGTATTCATACCTAACTGAAACTGGGACAAAAAACAGGTATACTTTTCAAATTGCTTATAAAACAAAAGGCTGATAAGTTGGCACTGTAACGAAATGTCAGTAAGAAGAGGAACTGATGACAAAATAATATTTTCTCTTGCAGTTCCTCACGGAATGCTGTGTACAACGAAAATCTCGAATGGTGTAGTTTTGATTGCAAAGCTAGTTATGTTGTAATATTTATGATCAAATATTTGTACAGTCTCAATGACACAATAATAACTGAGCTTGTGCTACAACAAAACATGTTATTGAAATGTAATTTTTAGAAAATATACCAAGAGCACGACCCTAACAAAATAAGATTGCCCAACAGAACATGTTATGGAACGGTGATGACTTAATAAGTTAATAATAACAAACCGAGATATAAAAACAGGTTTTGCGATTCCGTTGTTATTATTTTGATATTTTCCTCTGCTCGGGTCTTGCATAAATATCCGAATGTTTTCTTTAAGGATCATCAGTGAGAATTGAAGTAGAAATCGATGAGAAAACTCCCGGAGAGATCTCTGAAAAAAACTTCTGGTGAAATTCCAAGAGAACTAAAAAAGAAATATTTTTAATATATGCAGAAGTAATCCCCAAAAGTACATGGACAACCTCCAAGACATGTACAGCATATTTTTTTTGTGCAATATAAATGCAAGCGCTACGTAGTAGTACAACGTTTTCCATTACGTGAGAGCTAAGAACTTTTCGACAATTTTGTAAAAGATCCGATCGACGTCAGATTATGATATGTTAGATCAAAAGGCTCTATATAAAATGCTAGACACGAACTTTCTTGGTGGTGCTTAAGTTGAAGTATGTCAAAAATTGATGGATTTCCAAGCACAATAGATGGTAACATGGTAGAATTACGTACGAAACACTACCTAAAAATAATAATTTGTTATTTATACATTGCATTTTCAAAACTATATCTGTGTTAATGTTGATACAAAGATGATCAGCTTACATTTTTATTTATTGTAATTAACTTTTTCGTATAATTATTATATAATAGAAACTTATTTCAAGACCGATTCCATAAAATATTTTATGTATAACACACCTTCATATAGCTATCAACCATTGATATAATTTTGTTATGTTTTTGTCTCCTCTGCTCGGGTATGGTCAACATGAGGAATTATATCCATAATTGGTAACACTAGTTTACAGCATTTTTGAACTCGGTAAGCCGATGATCATTTTTGGTGTAGAATCATGCCCTGAGTTCGAAATCGCGAAAGACAAAAAATACAGTAGGGCGGAAATTTTTTCGACTTTCCATACAAGGTTGATGATATGAAATCGATTTTTGTTCTATTTTTAAGCAAAGTCGCTCACTTCAAACATCTCATTCTTCGTAATCAATGTTTCGATTGAGCTGAAATTTTTACTGTAACTCGCCTACATATGATACACTCATTGCACAATTATGGGTCACACACAATTATTAGTCACTTTCCACTTTAATAGATAACTACTAATTAATTGCAAGCTTTTGTTAGCCATAATCATTTTTCGTACATAAGTTGATTTGTTTTGTGTCACTATACGTATCTCACACAGGCTTAAGCGTCAAAACACCCATATTTTCAATATTTTTTTGTTCGGCACAAAACCATCTGTCAAAGTAACGCTTCGATTGTGCATATCGGAAAGTGCGTGCCCTGCCTTTGTAAGCTCTGTAAAAGCGAGCTATAGTGATTTTCAAGTGCGAAATGGTATCGCCACCAGAACAAAGGTATAATTTACGTTCTAAATGTAGAAATGCATGTGACTGCAGCTAATTAAAGCTTATTTTAGGCAAAATTGAAGTGACTCATTATTGTGCCAAGGAACACCGAAAATCACACAATTATGGGTCACTGTTTTGTGCAGCATAATATTGAGTGTTCTGCGTGCATGGGCATTGCATACGTTTAGGCGTTTATCGGTGGTTGTGTTGGAGATTTTGTCATAATTTTGAAAAATTGATTCCAAAACGTGAAAACACGCTTGGTTAAGAGGTTTGAGATTCTACCAGTTTTAGATTCTACTATAGTTGATCTATCGAAAATAAAGGGTGATACGGTCAAAATTTGGTCACACAATTTTTTTCATAACTTTAGACTGCGTACACCAAAACAGCTGATTTTTATACCAGTAATGCTACATTATATGTAGCTTATACCATAAAATTTTCATCAAAATCGATTAAGTATTGGTTGATATATAGATAAAACCATCGACCTACCTTTTTAAAATTTTGTACAAAGGCGCTCCAAAGTAAATTTTCGGAAATTTAAGGTCAGTAAAGCACAATTTTGATTATAGAACTACCAATACTGCTCCGATTTTTTATCAAAATTTTACAGTATAATACTATTATGGAAATATGTTCTTAGTAAAATTTTGAGCCATTTTGTATGAATACTTTCAAAGTTGTAGCAGTTTGAATATGAAAAATACTGACCGGGTGCCACTCAAGCAAATATAACTTTGAAACGGCCGGATCAAATTTTATGAAATTTTTACACAACATTTTGATATGCATACTTTACATACAGAATTTTTTTTATTGAAATCGGTTGAGTATCTCTGGCTCTATAAATAAAACAGTAAAAATGTGTTCTTGTTTGTGCACAAAATTTTAAAATTGCAGATCTCAGAGTTCAACAATATCTCCGCAAATACTAGACCGATTTTGATGAAAATTTTATGGTACAATTTACATATAATGTACCATTACTGATCCAAAAATTAGCTGTTTTGGTGTACGCAGTCTAAAGTTATGAAAAAAATTGTGTGACCAAAATTTGACTTGACTTGATAAAATTTGACAAAATTTGACCACCTAAACAAATATAACTTTGTAACGGCTGGATCAAATTGAATGAAATTTTTACACAACATTTTGATAGGTATGCTTTACATACAGAAATTTTTTTATTGAAATTGGTTCAGTATTTCTGGCTCTATAAATAAAAAAGTAAACATATGTTCTTATTTTTTAATCCTCTTTGTACAAAATTCTAAAATTGCAGTTTTCAGGATTCACACTATCTCTGCAAATACTAGACCGATTTTGATGAAAATTTTATGGTATAAGCTACATATAATGTACCATTACTGGTCCAAAAATCAGCTGTTTTGGTGTACGCAGTCTCAAGTTATGAAACAAATTGTGTGACCAAATTTTGACCGTATCACCCTTTAAGTGATCATTCATTGAAAAAATAGACAAAACTATTGTTGAGACGATTCCTCTTGAGTGACCCATAATAGGCAACAAATTGACCCATAATTGTTACACAGCCAATTTTGACCCATTATTGTGGTTTTCATTATTCACCAACATTTTAGTAATTTTCACCGTTTAGAGTGAATTTTACAAGCAGATTTTTATATAAAACGATAAAAAGGAGTTTCAATGAAGAGAATATAAAATAAAAATAATGAAAGTGTTATTTTTGTATGAAAAACGATTCATATTATGAAATGATTGTTCCTTGAGTGACCCATAATTGTGCAATGAGTGTATGTCAAATAAACGTCGAGAAAGAATTTTTAAGTTGTTTTTTTCTTATTGAAAAAAAAAAACATTTCTACAAAAAAAATTAGGAATTTTGCTAAAATTTAAGAAGATCGGCGAGTTTTAGGCCAATATCTTGAATTTCATCAATCTGACGCAAAACCTATATTGAGATGATCGAATGGTATTGTATTCAGCTTTTAATTCATGGAAAAATATTTAAAATTTTTTGAACAAAACTCAATATATTTGGATTTAAGTAAAATTCATATTTGGAAAAGTTGCAAAACTCGATATTGAGCTAAAACTGTTCTACTTAAAATTTTTTGAAGGTCAGTTTCGAAATAAGCACTAAATTGTGCTTCAAAAATTTTGATCGTTGACAGAAGTTCACGACTTTAGTTTTATTTTGTAAACTTGTGTAATTGGTAGGTATGCTTGGCCTAATGGATTTGTTGCTCAAGATTATGACTATGGGCTAAACGGCATCTGTAGACTCCTACGACTTTAACTTGAAAGTTAACTCCACCCTTGCCAGACCTATTTAAATACACTGCTGATACGCTAGATAAAGTTATAAATCCAAATCGCTACCAAAGACCAGCAAATATTTCCAACTCTGCCCTAGAGGTATATCGATTTTATCGCGCGCACCTACCTAGTGTCGAATCAACCTCAATCATAATCATCATAATTTGAGCCCACCATCGCAACGTCGCTGCAGCCGCCGTCGCGGCCATCCAGGCACAATGGCGACATCAATTTGCATGCTAATGGGAAGGATCGTGTGGTGCATATATGCAGTGTTGGATTGCAGCAGCCAGCGGTGCTGCTGCGCTCCATGCCAATCGTTTCCCGAGCTTATTTCGAATTTCCAAACTCGTGTCGGGTTCAACACCTACGGGGCTCTGTTCCGCAACAACGCTTGGTATGTGTTCGTCCAGAGATGGCTGAACTCACAACTACTGGTTACGTCACTGTGGCTGTTTAGGACTACCATCGGTTGACTGTTTAAAACTTTATTAACCGCACCCATTCTTGATTTCGAGATAAGAGATAAAATATTTTTGATGATTTTTTTTTGCAGTTGGTTGATGAAGCCATATAAAATTTAATATGTTTGATTGTTTGGGTTTGATAACCTTTGAAGGCACGAACGCAACCTGTTGTTCCGATGATAGTGTGTTTTACGCTGATCAACTGGCTTAAACGTGTAGGCTTGAAATAAGAGAAATAATCGGTTTGTGCTGTTGGTGCAAAACGACCAATCCTTATAAGAACAAAATCGTAATTGTTTTCCATCTGTTTTTATATCCGAATTTTAGATTTCCATAGAGTGTGCAGTGCATATTACTGTGATGTCCTCTAAACTAAATTTGTTTATTTTTTCTTTTTGTGGTATCAAATTTCGCTCATTGAAATTCTATCCTCTGGCCATGATTAACGTTCCATTCTGTCAAACCATCGCATAATTTGATTAATTTCATCACAAAAGTGCACACTAGTATGGGACAAACATCAAATTCTCGCTCCAGTCGACTTTATCGATTCCATTTAGGTCCCATATGAACTGTACAAAATTTCAGCGCAATCGGTAAAACTATAATTTAGCGCAAGCGGTTCAAAGTTTGCATAGGATTTACTATGGGAAAAGTTACACTTACAAATAAAAAATCCCAGAGGTTGCCCTTTGTCTCCTTAATTCAAATCGATCAACGCTTCTTGTAGGAAAATCATTTATGAAACTTTCCTTCGAAGACCGCAAAACGATAGGATGCTTGTGGAAAAAGTTATTGATTTATTACCGATTAGTGATCCAACGAACGGCTTTTTGTTTTGTTTTATCAGCAGCACTGCTGCTGCGGTTGTTGCATGGGGTGGCGGGCGGCATCACCTTGGTTGTTGCTGTTTCTGGGGGTGGAGATGCCTTCCGCCACCCCATGCAACAACGGCAGCAGCAGTGCTGCTGATAAAACAAAACAAAAAGCCGTTCGTTGGATCACTAATCGGTAATAAATCAATAACTTTTTCCACAAGTATCCAATCGTTTTGCGGTCTTCGAAGGAAAGTTTCATAAATGATTTTCCTACAAAAAGCGTTGATTGATTTGAATTAAGGAGACAAAGAACAACCTCTGGGATTTTTTATTTGTAAGTGTAACTTTTCCCATAGTAAATCCTATGCAAACTTTGAACCGCTTGCGCTAAATTATAGTTTCACCGATTGCGCTGAAGTTTTGTACAGTTCATATGGGACCTAAATGGGATCTAAAAAGTCGACTGGAGCGAGGATTTATTTTTTCCATACAAGCGTGTCCCATACTAGTGCACACTATTACCTGCAGCTATACGTAGAGTAGCATCGGACAAAGTGCAGAGCAGAGTTCAAAACCGGGACGCATATTAAATATAGTCATCATTATGAATTAGTCACACAGCTCACCGTCCGTCCGTCCATGTGGCGAGCCTGGATGTCAGCTGAATTTCCGAATCTCCCTTCTCCGAGTCGTATACTTTTCAATAATGCAAAAAGCATTTTCGCTTGCAACTGCACGTTGGAGATTTCGATTCAGGCTACGCTGCCTGCGGTTAGCATACATGAACGTACGCATAAGTGTTCGCCACTGACCGTTTGTATGCGTGTAAATTAATCATGATTATGGTCATTAAAAATTTGCGCTAATTCATAAGGCAAACACGCACCGAAACGTGCTCTGAATTCATACCGCGGATCCACAGTACGAATTACCTGCTTCTGCATTCGTCATCACAACGCATTGGTGTACAACACGCATGGGGCACACATCTTCTTCTTCCTGACGTAATGTTTCAGCTGGGACGACACAGCCTGGTTCTCAGCTTCTATGAGCATTTCTATGGTTTGCTGATATTTATTTTTTATCAATCGACTTTATTTGGCATTTGAATATCGTGATGCAAACACAAAATACACAATCATTCAGCAAGCAAATTTCCAATATCCTGGACCTTGCCGGAAGTCGATCCCAGAAACGCTCTGCATGATGTTGTTGAATAGCTACTAGTATGTCGCCTGTGCTTCAAGGAACCCCCATATATCATACGTATTTATGGGGTAGCCAGCGACCACGCTGAGAGATGCGTTGCAAAACGGTGAAGTTGAAAACGGTTGAATAAACATTTGTATTCATTCGAATTAGGTATTTCTTTGGCAGCGACGGGCATCGACGAGCGGCGACTGTGGCGATATTGGTGGTGGAAACTAATTAGTAGCAATAATGTGACTAATATTGATAGTCACTGAACGCGAGACGTTAAGAATATTAAAAGCAAATAAACTATAATCGCTTTGTGATTGATTGCTACCCCTTCCGTTGACTTCAATTTGTAATTTCGCTTGCGTAATTACGAGAGCGGTACTGTGGACAGCTGTTGACCACTGAAACAGTAACGCTGTTTTTTTTATTTTATCCGACATTTCGGTTCGTATCAACCTTTTTCAGGGACTCTTCCATAATTTCCTTTCCGCAGGAGTGCATCGGCAATACTTGCCCAACTGCCCTATTGAAGACGTCTTACATCCAGAGTCACAACCCCATAGTAGCGAATCCTCATCCTCTTACTCTGGAGCGCTTTCTCAGCGGTCTTTGTTACCGACAGGATAGCGTCTTTCCTCGAGAGACCATTTTCACCCTCGTGCGACTCAACAGTTTGTTGAGGAAGATCTTCTTCACTTTACCCGCCGTGTCGATCAAGTATATTGGTCTATATGCCGTCCGAAGTAACACATTTGTCATAGAAAAGTCACGCGTTGCTCTTAATCGCCTTCAAGACTTCCGAGTACTTGGACTCTTCAGTCTTGATGACGATCGCGTCATCCTTCTTGCGCTTGGCAACTGCCCTCCTCCTTCCTTTGGCCTGATGTTCCTACGCTCCTGAACTTCTTGTAATTCTCCTTTTTCCGCTTCATTATGGCCTGGAGGCGTCCTGCCCTTGACCCGCCCTAGCATACGGTGGCTGGCCAAAGTCTACGTTTCATACAAATTTTGAAAATTTTGTATGAACAAAATACTACGAGGGGGGAGGGAGGTTCTGAAATGGACAAAATTGAGTCTCCGTAGTTTATGGACACTGGACAGGCCCATTGGACAGGCCCTAAATCAATATCCGACGTCATTTTGAAATCCAAGATGGCGGCCATGAGCTATGATATCATGCAATACGGGTATCTATCGATTAGGCTTGATGAGTATAAGTAAAAAAATAGATATTTGACACAATTTAGAAAACCATTTAGAAATAGATCGGGCTTGACGAGTAGAGGCCAAAGCTGACTTTCGACACTATTCTGAAATCCAAGTCGGCGGACCATAATCCAAGATGGCGGCCATGGCATGGTGATTTTAGGTATGATACCATGCAAGGGGCCTGCAACTGTAAACTTTTACTAAACTCTACTAATAGTACACGATTAGTATTTGTAGTATTTTTAGTATTTCCCAATCAAAGCAACGTTGCCAACGACGCGACGGTTGTCAAGTGTAGTTTGTTATTTAGTTTTTCACTTCAGCCGCTTCAGCCACAGAAAAAATGAAAGTCAGTTAAAACTTTGGTGGTTTCGAGCTAGGATTGGAAAGTGCGTAAGTTACAATTTTACGACATTGCAGTGAATAGTTTTTTGATTCCTCATTACTTTTCAGGAAAATGGAGGGAAAAAAGGCATCAAACTTGATGAACAATGGGTCAGTCTGCATCATTAAAACGATTTGGATTGGGCAAATGCGACTGCGATCGAACCAAGGATTTCACCCCGGGTTTTACACAATAGCCAACAGGACTGGCAAATTTGTTCGAACCCCAAGTAACAATTTCAATTCCTTTTAGATTTGACTATTTTTATGGAAGCTTTATCACAGCATGATCAATTCATGGAACATTTGTAGTTGTTTTTATCAAGAGAAAACAATCTTCGTTCGTTTGCGGTTTTCAAGTTGTCTTCAAGTTAATTTTGAAATTCGCGCATAAAACAACTGAATTTACAAGAGCATTGAATCTTATAATAAGTTTTAAGGCGTATTTGAAGTAATTTTCAACACATAACATCAACATATTTTATTAAAAGTTTATGCTTCGTTAATTCAAGTGCATTTCATCTGGCTAATCCTCCTTTAAAAACTTCTTGAAGCCTTCTATTCTTGAGCTAGAGCAATTACTCTGGAACAAGAACTATGCGAAATAATAATAAGACAACGAACTATCTTATCAATCCAAATAATGAATGTAACAAATTGGTTGAAAAACTTCGTTCTCATGCAAATATAAACACATAAACATGTTTGCTCACTGATAATTAAGCCATTCTTGTGCTAAAAAGTAATCATGTCAACGAAATAATGATTTTACGGCCAATCAAAAATGCGAGTAGCTGGCTGCTGTCGTCCTGCCTTCAGCCAGTTTCTCACACAGGCCACAGGTATGCGAATCGAAAATAAAATGGGTACTTACTGTGACTCTGCTCAAGCTCATGCCAAATAGTGTAGTTTTAGTAAGTTGCACTTCATTATTATTTGTAAAAATACAGGGAAATAAAATAGAATTGGCACACCTTGACGCGAAACACCGCGAAATGTACAGAGACAACTTTCTAGCATCGTAAACGTAAACAAACATTTGTCAAAGGCTGTTACTCTTGAATAAAATGAATAAGTTTAATTTAAGACGAACAAATCTGGCTTAAGATCATAACTAGTAAAAACAATCTTCAATAAAGGCTGTAGCGTTCATGCAAGGTGACTTGGTTCCATCACTGTTTTGAGGGGGTTTGGATTAAAGGTAATAACAATTGATGGCGGCTGCATGAGTTTTGTTCGCTTGGAACGGCAGCCATGTTTAGATAGAATTGAAAAAGTGGCGTAGCCTTTTGTTTTTATAGGAAATTTATGTCTTCGTATATCAATAATTGATATTATTTTTGGGGCGCTTTGTTATTTTCGTATGTTTTGGGCGGCATATCAACGAAAAAGTGGGTATGGCACGGAAAATTTTGATTCCCTGTCATCAATGATCTGTCAGGCAATTTTAATGCTTTAGCCATTTCAATTTGATGAAAATTAATTTGCAGTTCAATTAACATTTCATCCATGAAACAAAATTTGTTTGCATCTGCATAATGCTTGGGTAAAACATTTCATTTATTATGCACTGTTGACACTTTTGAGAAAGACAGCTATAAGATCAACATGCTTCAAGGTATTCTTGTTAAAGTTTTATGAAGTTCTTATAATCAATCATCAGTGCAAGTACATAAATACAACTAGTTTCAAAGCAGTCTTCGAAAGCAGCTTTGAAGATCTCCTGAATAGTGGGCCAGATTAGTCTTATGGATGTTTTATGCCTATTTTTTCTCGGATTCGCAGAACAAAGAGCTTTATCGCTAAGTTTTATTATTCTATCTTAAAAATTACTTCAGGATTGCCACAAAAGTAAAATTCGGCACCAACATTTCAAAAGGGCGTAACTGCATTTTGAAACAAACCCCTCTTTCACATCTGTAGATCGTATTTCAATGCCGCCATGCAAATCACCGCCGGTATAGGAAAGAAGAGCAATTTCTCTGTCTAGTAATTTTTGTGAATTTCATGGGAAACTTAAAATATGACCCACAGATGTGAAATAGTGGTTTGTTTCAAAATGCAGTTACGCCCTTTTGAAAAGTTGGTGCCGAATTGTTACTTGGGAACAGTTCTATTTCTACTCCTGCCAGTTTTCAATATTAAAATGAATAAAACGCTACTAATCAATCGACAGGTGGTTAATTAAGTTTCCCTTATTGAAGGGAAATGATAATACGTTGTTCTCTTTTCAACAGTATATTTCGGAATGGTCATTGTCTGTCATTGTACCCTAGTCATTGCCTACTTAGTATAGAAACATTCACCAATGCCTACTACAACTCGGCCATCCTGACTATCTCGATGTCCTCATCGAGACAATCATTATTCGAGCTATCATCATGTATCCACATGCGCATATTTTGGGGTGAACATACCGCGTTAAAAGGAACATTTGAAATTTGAAGGCCTTCAATATCAACTACCACATATCGATCATTCGGCAATATTTTAGAAATTTTATATGGGCCTTTGAATTTTGGCGATAATTTGTGTGAATCATTGTTTTTCAGTACAACAAAATCTCCTTCTTTATAGTTAGTTATTTAAGTTCGTTTTTTATCGAGATTCTTTTTATTATAATTTTGTATTTTCAAATTGTTTTGTCGAGCTTTTTCTCTTATTTCAACAAGATTTGAATGCTCATTCAATGGTTGTCTATTCCGAACAAATGATTGAAAATTGAAGTTTTCGTTTTCTATACTATTTTGTAGATGACCGAAAAGTAGAACACTTGGATAGTTACAAATTGATTTATTAAACGTATTATTAAAAATAAATTCTATTTTTGGCAATAACTGATCCCATTTAAAAGTTGTTTCATTACATAATTTAGCCAACATGGGTGTCAATGTTTTATTAATCCTTTCTACCTGTCCATTTGCTTGCGTAGTACGAATAGCTGTTTTGACGTGCTCAATACAATTTACGTTCATAAAATCTTCAAATTTATTAGAAGCAAATCCAGTACCACAATCAGTTTAATTATTTAATAATTCTCGTTGGCTTGCTATAGAAATTCATGTAATTTTTCAAATGACTTAATATTTCTTCAGATTTTGTAGTTTTTGTTGGAAAAAAATTAGTAAATTTTGTAAACGCGTCGGTTGCAACTAAAATGTATTTGAACCTACAACTTGAAGGAAGTGAAATTGGTCCATAATGATCTAAGTGTAATGTATTGAAAGGAACGTTGCCTTTCTCTATTATTTTAATAAATCCCTCTTTTTTTCCTGTGGGGCTATAAAAAATGCACGATAAACAATTTCTAACATGCTTCTTAACATACTTTCTCATACATGAAAACCAATACAATTTTTTAATCTCCATCATAGTTTTTTCTATGCCTACATGACCACAATTATCGTGACATAGTCTCATTATATTATCAATCATATTTTTCGGAACAACTAATAAATTCCTTCCATTTTCTTTTCGAAATAAAACTCCATCCAATAATGCAAATTTTGGAAAAGAAGATGTTTCTAACATGTTTTTAATATTTCTCAATTTTTGATCTTGCTCTTGAGCTACTATGATGTTCCTTTCTATCTGAGATTCATCAAGTAATCCAATAACATTTTCTAATTCCTCATTTTTTGTTTCACTAGTTTTGTTTTTCTTACTCATGTACATTCGACTAAGAGCATCAACATGTTTTATCTTTTCTTCTTTTCTATATTCTAATTCAAAGTTGTAGTTCTCCAAAAACAGAGCCCAACGGTTTATTTTTGGATTAATGTCCTTCTTTCGTAGTGTCTGTACCAATGCATTACAATCGGTGAATATTTTAAACTTTTTGCCTGCTAAATAAACATGAAATCTTTTAATTGCATGGATAACAGCTAACGTTTCTAATTCAAAACTATGAAGTTTTGATTCAAATTCGTCGGTTTTCTTACTAAAGAAACTAATTGGGTGAAGTTTATTATCAGCCTGTCTTTGTAACAATATAGCACCAAATCCAAATGAGCTAGCATCACAGTGAAGTTCAGTATCGGCATGAGGATCAAAAATTGCCAAAATTGGAGCTGAAATCAATTTCTGTTTTAACAACATAAAAGCATTAATTTGTTCTTGTTCAAAACGAAATACTGCATTTTTCTGAAGTAAGTAGTATAAAGGCCTGGCAATAACTGCAAAATTTTGAATAAATTTCCTGAAGTAACTCATCAGGCCGAGAAATCTATGGACATCTTTAGAATTTTGAGGAGTTGGAAAATTCTTAACTGTTTCTATGTGACCATTATTCGGTTTTCGGCCCTTTATATTTACAGTGTATCCAAGATAATCTATTTCATTGTATAAAAATTTGCATTTCTCTAGATTAATCTCTAACAAATTTTGGCTTAAAATCTCAAATACTTGCTTCAAAACCTCAAAATGTTCTTCAATTGTTTTTGTAGCTATTAATATGTCATCTAAATAGACACATATTTTTCCTTCCTTAATGAGTTTGGCAAATATTTTGTTTATGAAACGCTGAAACACAGCAGGAGCATTACATAATCCAAATGGCACACGTAAATACTCGTACTGGCACTAGGTGTGACGAATGAAGTGAATTTTGTGCAATCTGGTGAAATTTTGATTTGATGGAAGCCAGATTTAAGATCAAGAATTGAAAAATATGGTTTATCTTTGAGATTGTCAAATAAATCTTCTATAACAGGGAGTGGAAAATTATCACGTATAGTGTCCTTATTTAACTTCCTATAGTCTACACATAATCTGATATCATCATTTTTCTTGGGAATCAAAACAATTGGACTAGCGAAAGGGGAATTACTTTCTTTGATTATGCCAGCATCCAAAAGTTCTTTAATTTTCTCATCTACTCTACGTTTTTGATCGAAAGACAACCTTCGAGGTTTGAAATGAAATGGTTCTCCCTTCTTTAAACCTATTACCATTTCATAATCAGTTATTGGCTTCGAAGGTTTTTTATAATTAACATAATAAGAATTGAAAATTTCAGAAAAAATTGCCAAATGATCTTCGGAGACATCACCTATTTTAACATTATCAAGTGGATTGGAATTGATATTGAACAAACTATTTACCTTTTGTAAATGATCTTCAGATTTCAAATTGGGTTGATCTAATGAACAAATTTTGATATCATTCTCAATTATTGTTCGGATACCAGGCTGCATGATGATGTCTCGTCCAATGATTGTATCGAGGGTATTTGGTACATTATCCGGAACAACATGAAATTCAATAGTAAAAAGAATATTTGAATTAAAATTTTGTTGGTGAATATTCCTAAAACTTTGAGCCGTTTCCCACCGATACCTCGAAAACTTCTATTTTGATAATGTTTTTGAATTTCCTTCCCATTAACTAACCCTCGACGTATCAGTGAGATTGGGCTTCCTGTGTCAAATAAAGCTGTTAAATTTGTAGTACTATTGAAAAATCTAAATGTTACCAATCCGTTGCATTTAACCTGTTCATTCTGTTGTCTTTTACCTTTGTCCTCTAAAAAGTTGATAGTCTTGTCTTTATGCGTTTCATCCAGCTTTACAAATGATCTGCTTGAATTCGCTTTCTCCAAACGTTCAACGATCGACCTCTGATTGATTCTGCAGTTTGCGGCGATGTGTCCTGGCTCGTTACATATAAAACATTGCTTCAAAATTTTCCGACGCGGCAAAGGATCCAACTGTATTGACCGGAACGCTTGAAGCATCTCGTTAACGGTTTTAAAGTTCCGAATTCTGGCTTGATTTCGAAGTGTTTGATCTTCAATGCCTTCCACAAGATATTCAACTAGTTCTTCCTCTGGCAAATTGAGTTTTTGTGCAATAATTCGTTTTGATTGGTAGTATTCTTCGAAACGTTCTCGTCCTGACCATGTGCGATTTGCAAGTTGCTTCCTCAGATGGTAAACATTGATTCTAACGGTAAATGCGGCTTGTAAATTTTCAGACAATTCGATGTAACTCTTCAACATGTAGTCTGCATTCGAGTGTAACCAGATCTGGGCTTTTCCTCTTAACTGCTTGATTAGTACAATTTTCATTGTTTGATTACTGATGTTAAGTGCTTGTTTCGTATTTGATAGGATTTTCAGAAAATGATTGACATCATCTTGATCATGTCCAGAAAACGTAGGGAGGATCGAAGAAATTTCATCAGGGCGTAAGTTGTTTGAAAATTTTGACGACAGCAACGGCTCCAAAATCGAATATTCGTTGTCGGCATCCTTGCAAAAATTTCTTGAACTTCCATGGCGTTCAATAACAGCTCCATGATTAATGAGCTCTGCATCCTTCTGTTTCCAAAATTTGCTCCATGACTGGCGAAACATCCATCCTCTAGAATAGATCCCGCAGGTCGAAGTGAACAATTTTCTCGACGGTTGGTGGACTTGTCTTCCCTTGGAACAGAATTCATGGTACTTGCAGGAGCATCTTGAGGGGCGAGATATCCATTCCCTAGACTGGATTCCGCTAATTCAATTTCGCTTCTCTGCCTCTGGGGTGATTTCCTCTGACTTTGAGAAATCATCTTGTTGGTGTATCCCACTTCTGAAGTTGAAGGGAAATGATAATACGTTGTTCTCTTTTCAACAGTATATTTCGGAATGGTCATTGTCTGTCATTGTACCCTAGTCATTGCCTACTTAGTATAGAAACATTCACCAATGCCTACTACACTTATCTGTCCCTGTTAGTTTTACGACTGGCTTGCAGGGCTTAATACCAATTCCAAACCAATTCCATAACTTTGCGGACGTTCAGGGTGCATAGTTATGCTTAGAATCCTTCATTGGCACTTGGACGTTGATCATCCGCCTCTAACCTGGAGAGCAGATGCTATTGTTAGCCGCGCCTCCTGGAGAAGAGACGCTATGACTTGCAAGAAACAAGCCCTCTTCTTCCCTGTTAGACAATTGATCTTTCCTAAGGCTGCTTGCCACTTCCGGCCGATGCCACGGGGAGGTAGGAATAGGAGTTGCTGATGACCTCAATGCGGTCTGTATTACGCGATACCAAGCCTTTACCGTTATTGTAGACTCAGTTTTACCTATGTCAAGATGTTGAACTTAATAATGAAATGAATGAATTTAGTTTCCCTAAGGATTTAGTCTCTCATAAACACGGAAAAGGAAAAATCCCGCAAGTAGTCGAGAACCGAAACAGTCGAACTTATAAACAAGCAGATGACATATTTCATCAACAAGAGTATCAATTTCTCACGTACCATCAAAGCAACCGGCCTGCTGTGCTCGACATATTTGCTTAGTATTTTCTAGTATTTTTGATTACTACAGAATGTTTAGAGTTGCAGGCCCCTTGATACCATGCAATGTGGGTGTTACGACCCCTCGGTCGGCGTGTCGGTGTGGGCGGTGTAGACGACACAACGAACAAACGATAAGGCCAAGACCTCAATCGTATGGCATCCAGCTCTCGGACGGATTGATCTGTCATCTGCAGGCTTGTAAACATTCAACACTTTTCACTACCTTCATTTCGCTGCCGCGGTTGGGTGTCAGCTTGCTTTGTTACATTCGTGCGCTACATATGCCTAATTCTCAACTAATTCTAGCTTTTCGCATAGACTTCAGACAATTCCGATTATGATTGTTAATATTAGTTTATTTTTGCTTGCTAAATTGAATCCAACAAACATATGGCCACAACAGCTCTTATTATGGAAGATGACAGGAAAAACAAAAGCCGAACCGTCTCCCGAAGTGGTCAAGTGAATTCGTTTGACATTTTTGTTTCATGCAGTAGTTTGATTGCTTTTGTTGTGAATATCGAAAACAAAGGAAGCCGAATATCGACAAAAAGGTGTCAATGACTGTGATCTCTAACAAGACTGGTTCCGTCATCGACTCAACGTCATCTCACTACAGCACAGCATGAATTGCAAAATTGCTCTCAAGCAAATATTTTATAGTAATTAGTTTCTCTCTCAAGTTTTTCTATTGTATTCTAAATAAGCAGAGTTTGCCAATTGTTAAAGCTTAGAATTTCATAATCCCAATGGTATGATGGAAGGAGTTATAACATGAATCTCTGTTGACTAATCCCATATTGCCCTTTAAGGTGAACCAGCTTTTAGTTTCTCAAATTGCACGTTGTGCTTATGATCCAACCAATTTATCAGACTGATTGTAAATTGGTGGGTAAGGCAAACCAGCTCGTCAAACATATCACATACTGATTTGCAACTATCTCCCATGTTGTTTTTCGAGGATCGGCGCAATCAGAGAACTGAGGATACACTCTTTGAATTGTTCCTCTCATAACAGGTTTGATTTTAACAGAAAAAGATAAAAAAAAAAACTACCAAACGAAAAATTCTAACTTACAGAGAATACATATCGCGTTAGGGAAAGAATCCCGTCAAGTAGGATATAAAGAAGGAGTAAAAAATATAAGAAATACTTAATGTAAGTTTCAAATTAAAATGATATATGTAGCTAAGCAAACTTTACATTACCGTTTACAGGAAGATTTTAATCCTGTTCCAATAAACCGATTGAAATCTTGGAAACGTTTCCTTTTACGCCTTCTTGTTGACCTTTCGTCAACAATGGGTATCTCTGGAACGGGCCCGATGAGTAGAAGTTGAAAATCAATATTTGACGCCAATTTGGAAATTCAAGATGGCGGACCATTATCCAAGTTGGCGGCCACGGAATGGTTGTTTGAGCTATGATATCATGCATAATGGGTAACTTTCGAAAGGGCTCGATAAGTTGAAGTAAATAATCTATTTTTGACGCTATTTTGAAATTCAAGATGGCGGCCACACGGAATGTCTTACCATAAGAGCATGAGCATGAGCATGAGCATGAGCATATATGACCGCACAATTCGTAGTTGCTACTCCGTGATTGACCAGAACAATCGAAATTGCACAAGGAACCAATGAATAGGGCTTAGGACTAGCTTACTATTCTCGATGTACACAGGTCGAGAGCTCTCAGCTTTAATAGAATCAATAACGGCGCCGGCCACGTCCTTACGGTCATCGAGGATGGGAGGGAATGTTAGTAAGACAAACGTTGTTATAAAGACCGCGAATCGCTGCATCTCCACGTTTGTCTCAGGAAGGATTTTTTTGTTAGTAGGGTAAGGTACATTGTCAGTCCGGGAGTCACCTATGGTTGGTGATATGATTTGACAATGGATCAATATACACAAACCACCGTTAACAACCGACCACTTTTCGACGCAAAAACTAGCCAAAAAGAAAATTCTATCGCGCGTCTCCACTCCACTAGGGAGCAGAAACCTTTAGTCTATTCCACACAGAAATACACTGAACGCGACTCACTTGTCGGCGCTTGGATTTTTTTTTTTCGACCGGCGAGCCCTTTTCACTCTTTTGTGTAAATGCAAAAAAATGAAAGAAAATATTTATTATAAACTAAAAGTGTATTGGAAACTAGCGCGACGGGAAGCAAAAAATTCGGAACCGACTCGATCCACGACCACGACGCGTCCACCGCACACTCACCGCCGTCGAAATGCTCACTTCGGAATAGAAAATGAAAAAATCGAACCTAGGAGCAAACGCGCGCGAACTGGCACCCGGACGAAATTCTATAGCACACTCCACACGAAATGTCTTATCATAAGACAAGACAAAGTTTGCCGGGACAGCTAGTAAAATATATTTCAAACAAAATTGCTAAAATTCACTAATTAGATTTGTATATAGTTTGTTTTTTTTTTGTTCCATAGAATTGTAACCTGCTCAGTGACATTGGTGATAGCACTGGTCAGCCAAAGAACACACTGTACGTTCTGAGTTTTCAAAGTTGGTGCCTCTACCTTTCCAAATTTGATAATATTTTTATAAGTTCATAGATTTACCTCAATCTTATCATTACTCAAGAGCTTTATCGCTTTGCGTTACATATGCTGCATTCTATAACATAGTGTGGTGAATGATATTTATGAAGAGTTGTATTCTAGAAGCATTATTTCGCGATAGCATTAAATCTTTATAGCCCTGCTTAGGAATACGCAGCAGTTACTTTTAGTGAGCAGTTTTCCAAGTCCACGTCCATCAAAACCGATGAATCTCCGAAACCAATTTGGCTCCGTAATAAATCACATTATTAGCATCCCATTCTGTGCGAATTTTTACGATGGCAAACCATAAAATCTTGCCTCGGACCAGAGCTTGGAAGATTCATTCAAAAATGAACGAATTGCTAGTTTTCACGCTGCTTTGAATCACATTTTTCGTTCGCTCTCCTGGACTGCACACCATCGCACATCGCTTGCCTCACGAAGAACGGCAGAAGCAACTAAACAACACTCAAGTCCACCGGTGGGTGCGAATGCCTCATGCTGAAGTATATTCACGACCAACCGCGGCGATGAATGTTTATCACTCGTCGGGGCTGGCCGAAGCGAGGAATGCCAGTTCCACTCTCCTTTGCTTGTTGCGAAATGAACGAACCAAACGTACACACTATCAGCAACAGAGACAGATATATCCAAGCCACATGTAAGAGCGAGAACGCATGTGTTGCTTCACGGCGATAAACAAACACACACCAGAATATTCGACGCCGTCGTTTCCAATAAATAGGTGCAGCTCAGCAGCATTGTGGCATGGGACAAGCAATCTTCAACTTCTTTGTGTTGTATTTTTCGTTCGTCGTTTGGTTCGTTCACTGCTGCTCTGTTCAGTTAGGAATCAATATTCACGGGGTGCCGTAAAATTTATTCCTCGTGAGGCATGTATACTCACGAACGTTTTTGGGAACGATAATTGTATGTTCATGTTCACTTATTCATTCAGCCAAGCCCTGCTCGGACGCAACGTTCCACATATATTCGGCAGTCCGAATGCAAAAATTAATTAGTGGTATCGGAATTAAAACCCGGCTACTCTATAATCAGATGAACCTCCGAAACAGGGGTAGCTTAATTTTCCAATTCTAGATCTCAATCGTCGCAGTCTTTGGCTGGACGGACAGCGGAAAATAATCACCGTTGACCCATAACGACGACCACTACTGTCGTTGGATATGATGTCATATACTGCACGTTGTGGTAAGCAAAGATAGTGGAATTGTTTGCTGACAGGCAGCCAGTGTCTCGTGTCTGATGTCACCTGTCAGGGGCGTGTGATCCAGAAATGGTCGTTGATCAGTCGGTCTCGTTGCTGCGGTGGCGTCTGTGGTATAAACGAATGGAAATCGATGCATGGTGGTGATGATGACGATACCGTCATCGTTTGCTGGCAGCCATAATTTATGATGTAGTTCTGTGGAAATTAGAAGTGTGTAGCCACTCATCACCGTGGCTCGGCGCGCACGGTTCAAGTCGTAAAATCGAATAAAGCAATTGACTCCGGGGTCGATGCGTATCGGTTCGATTGACGCCCGCTCGCTATCCTAGATGCGCAGGTGAGGATTGTTAAGATTGGCACCAGTCAGCCATCCTACATCAGCGCTGCTCTGACTACCATGGTGTTGTGACCTACTCCCGATGATGTGCTGCAAATTTCCGTACGCTCCGGATATCGCGCGATGAGGAGAGTTATGTACGACAGAGAGTGTAGATAAACAGCAAAATGCCAGCCGAATAGCAACGAGATCAAACAGGTTTCGGTACCCACGAGAAGCTAAACGCGGTATGAAAAATACGCAAACGCGAAAATCCGTGCCAAATTCTCACGCCATGCCAGAATGAATTAGCGCGCACTTACTGCATCCGCACCGATTCAGCGACTCTAGGGAAGATCCGACCCGACGCTGGACTATGGGATTTTAACATTCAGTTAAATTTTTAAGTACCTAATAAGACTCAAAGACTCGACAAAACATTAAAATTTCAAAAGCACTAATAGTATTTTGAGAAAAGTTTGTAATCAAAAATTCTGAAAATACCTACATTTTCCTTACTGGACCATAGTGCACAGTGCATTCAGTCGCATAATCTCACATTTCTTTCGCGGTTTCTATCACTTTCCGGAACGTGGGAAGCGTTGGATTTATTTTTCGGATAGCCTTACATGCCACTGCATGCGAATTATCGCAGAAATTTCACTCGGAGACATTCTGCGAAATCTCACCGCTTCGCTTCGTGAGGGAAGTGCGTTTTGTCATTGCATTCGCCACTGCAGTAATGCCTACACGTTCACATGTGTTCGCATCGTTCGAATGCGGTCAGGAGAGCCAAGGGTAAGAAAACAAGCATTTAGCCAGACACCTTTTCGACGGCCACATTAGCACACATTCTGTCTATGGAACGCCGGCTTGTATGCTGTAGTACCAAGCAAAAGCAAGCCATTCAACTGTCAATTTCCTACAGCAACCCGCAAACGATCAGGTGACAACTATACGGTAGATGGTGGGAGGGTGAATTGCATTAGGAATAGGAAAAAAGTTTGTGGGATGCATAAGTAACTTAAGTTATAAATGGTTTTATTATGCCAGTACCAAGTTTCCGTATAGTACGTATTCTAAAGGCGCTATGAACAATATCGTAAAGAAGAGGAAGGTAAAGGCAATAACGCGCCAAAAATTCACATAATTCCAAATAACTATCGAATTCGCAGAGCTTGTGGCGCTTGTTGCTTTTGTGCAACCTTGCTGATCAGCCATGGCAGTGAAACCACTGCAAAGGTGTCACCCAGAAGGCAGTCCAATACTTGCCCACATTTCGATTGGTGAATGGTGCAATTTGTATGCAAAAACAAAAGCAAAATCAAGCTTGTTGGATTTTTATTGGCCATTCGGAGGCGGAACCGAACTGTCAAACATTATTTTGCCGCCACTTCCAAGTAATGGATTATAACGTGGGAAAAAATAGGTAGCGCAAGCACCGATGCTCGCAGAAAAAGGTTTGGCTTGAAGGTGTTGAAGTGGCCATGGGGAACAATGGTACAATAAACTATTAGACCTCAATGGAAATTCCAATGATATCGTAGTGTGCCGCGCTTGCTGACGGATGTGCAATTTTTTGCTCCCGTCATTATTTTTCGTTTTTTCCTCCAAGAAAGTGCCTCACAAGTGTACATCATACGAAGCAGCTATTTCTTTCCCGAGAATTTTCTGAAATGTGGCTATTTTCGCGTTTTCGTCGAATATTCGTTCCGTGTTACCTGTATTACGCCACCAGGTCAACGACTTCGCATTGTAAATATTGCGTATTAAGTTATAACGTGTGATGTGTTGTTGAAATGTATCCTGAACTGGAACTAGAAGATTTTACGTCGAAGTTGTTGGATGTACTCAAGTGTGAATTTGCATTTAATATTTCGAATGCTGTTGAATGAATGGTGAGGATGAAGCCAAAAATCTGCTAAACAAGAGGAGACCACCTGTACCATCTTCAAAACAAAGTTTGGTGAGCATGTTCCATGTCCTATGGGTCATTATATTCTAATTAAATTTGGTTAACACATTGCTATAACTAATCACTATATAACTCATACATCTAGGAGCGTTTGGTACGGTATGTCCACGCATCCTTCCTCCCCTGTAGATTCGAGAAGTGATTCGATGTTAAAAAAATCTTGCATGACGTCGAAACATTTCAAAGAATCATCTTTGCGGTAAACACAACGTAGTAGGCCTGGCCGCTTTGATGCTTGCGTCATATCTCTGATATGCCACAATCATCAATACTGACAAGAAAAATGATCGGGCGTAATCTAACCCGGTTATTTTCCAGGATGCTTTCTCGTACTGGCTGCGTTTGTGTTAGATTAGATTAGATTAGATTAGATTAGACCTCAATGGAAATTCCAATGGATTTGAAATGTGCATTATCATTTTTGGAAAGGAGTGGTCTTATGGATGTGTTCGCGCCCATATAGTCATCCTGTTTTGTAAATAGACAGTTTGGGCACCGATTGATTCCTTTCATTTTGTTATCGTGCGAGCTCATTCCAAACAAAAAAAAAATATTCAAATTTAAAAATAAACATAACAAATAGTGCTAAACAGCTTCGTTTAAAAAAGGATGAAAATGGAAGCTCTTTTTTATCTGTATTAACATGTTTTTTAGCCCTAGGCTAGTTGATCTCGGGACCCACACTTTACTTCCCTTCCGAAGGAAGAACTCACATTTTGCGAATTTGTCGAGAGTGGGATTCGATCCCAGGTTCTCGGCGTGATAGTCAAATGTTCTAATCATCACACCAGGTCCGCTCCACATGGAAGCACTTCTTAAGATGGACACCGCCCAAGTTACATATAGGCTAGAAAAGGTTCTTAGAAAAGGTTACCATCATCAAATTTATGGCGGTTCTCAAAACCTCTACAAGACTATTTGGCCGCACTTTCTTTTGACGGCTTTTCGGGCCCGTATGAAGTTGATCATCAATATAAACTTCTTTTCCCGATCAGCCTAGGTAGAAGCAGTGTCGGTAGCGGTTGGTTCAACTGGCTAAGAATAGCACTACGGACCGCTTGTTCCAGTGGTAGAAATCCACTAATCAGGTGATCCCCAATTCAAGGTGTTTTACGGCCTTATGCTTACCGTGCCTAAGAATGAATGGTTAGGGGTGTCTTATAAAAACCTAATCGCAAACGGAGCCGGTGGAGTACCAGGGCACCCTCCACAGTATTTTGCCCTTTCTGCGCTAACCGGAGCAATAGTGCGGTAGACCTTGTGTTTCTCCGAGACAATCAGCTGCCCTTCTTCAATCTCATACTTGAGGCTGAATAAGGGCAGGATTATGAAGATGTTATTAATTAGTTTTAATGTTCACTTATATGGTTTCGCATTATGCGTTTTACACAGTGTATTCTGTGCATTTTCGTCTTTAGCGCATTCAAATCGATACCGATCTGGCTTTATTGTTGCTGTTCTTTTTTGTGCTGTGATTGTTAAGAGTTTAATCTTGCCTAGTTTGGGTATTGGCTACGGTTAAGATAGCTCAGATCAATTGTCGGTCCAGGATCTTTTCGTAAAGGAAATTTCCTTGACTTCCTTGGGCATAGAGTATCTTCGTGCCTGCCACACGATATACGCATGCAAAATGGTCATTGGCAGAGGAAGCTCTCAGTTAATAACTGTTGAAGTGCTCATATAACACTAAGCTGAGAAAAGCAGGCTTTGTCCCAATGAGGACGTTACGCCAAGAAGAGAAGAGAGAGAGCTCAGATCAATCTTCAGCACAAAAGAATAGCAACGATCAATCTTTGCAGACTTATGCTAATTGGTACAGCGTAAGTGGCGTTAGCCCAAGAGCCTTACTTTCGTAAGGGGAATTTCTATCTAGGAAACTTTGTGAATCCGGTGTTTGCTACTTTCAGTAAAAATGAAAAGGCAAACTCGCGTGTCATGCCTCGAGCATGTGTGCTTGTCAACAACACAATCGTTGCTACACTCATCTCTGAACTAACCCCTCGAGATGTATGTGCTATCACAATCGATGTATTTGTTGGAAACCTCAACAGAAAGTACATTTATTGTTCGGTTTATTCACCGCATGATGAACCATCTCCTACGGATGCTTTCAAGCAAGTCATCGCATACTGCACTTCAAAAGGCCTTCCTAATTGTTGGCAGTGATGCTAATGCTCACCATATAATCTGGAACAGCTCAGACATCAATTTGAGAGGCTCCAGTTTGATGGAATATTTACGTAGTAGAGACATCTTGCATTACTTAACATAGGCAACCGTCCAAGCTTAATGATATCTGCTAGAGAGAAAGTGTTAGACATAACGCTTTGCTCTAGTAGAATTAGTCACGAGCTGACCAATTGGCATGTGTCAGATGAACAATCTTTATCTGGCCATCGCTACATCTTTTTTGAACTTTCAGTTTCAGGAACCCCCGGTCAATCAACCGGGATTACTTTACCAATTGGTTACAGTCAAATTTCATGGATACTCATCATCCATTGACACTCGCAAGTGATTTAGATGATGCCGTGGATACTACAACGGCCTTCATCGTGGAAGCTTTTGAAGAAGCTTGCCCTCTGCGGTCTGTGAAAACTACAAGAGGAACCCTTTGGTGGAACTCTGATCTGGCGAAGCTCAGGAAACAATGTAGAAAGAGTTGCAACAGACGACGTTCGGCTGAATCGGGGGCTTTCAGGTCGGCCCGCAAGACCTACCAGAAAGCTCTTCGGTCTGCTGAACGACCCGGCTGGAAAAACCTTTGTACAAATGTTTCCAGTTTGAGTGAAGCCAGTCGGTTGAACAAAATCGTTGCAAAATCTAATGTTTTTTAAGTGAACGAACTTCGTTTGCCAAATGGTGATTTCACTTTCTCTGATGAGGAAGTTATGGAATGTTTATTCAGTTATGTGAATATCACATCTTTGGATGAACCTGATGTTTTTTCTTGTAGTTATGATTTTTTAGCTTGGAGTATCATAACATAAGAATCGATTGAATGGGCACTAAATAGCTTTGCTGCTTTCAAATCTCCTGGGGCAGATGGGATTTATCCTATTTTACTTCAGAAGGGATTTGATTATTTCAAATATGTTTTGTAAAAAAACTACTTGTTTACAGTTTTGCTACAGGGTATATTTCCAAATCCTGGCGGGATATTACTGTAAAGTTTATTCCGAAAGTGGATCGTGCGTCGTATGAACAGGCAAAGAGTTTCAGACCTATCAGTTTGGCCTCTTTTCTTCTGAAATGCTTAGAATGCATTGTCGATCATCACATCCGGGATGTTCATCTGGCCAATGTGCCTCTTTATGTGAACCAACATGATCACCAATCTGGAAAGTCCACTATGACTGTTTTACACAAAGTTGTTTACGATATCGAGAAGGCATTCGCTCAAAAGCAATCCTGCTTGGGTGTTTTCTTAGATATCGAGGGTGCCTTTCGATGTCATATTGGAAGCCGCACGGGGTCATGGTATATCCCCAATGATTTCCAATTGGATTCACTAAATGCTCAAAACCGACTGTTTTACTCGGGCTTACCGAAAAGCAATATTGACGACACCAACCCTCAACTACCTGAAGAGCGTTTTGCATCAGGTCGAAAAGGGTGCTGATGCACATAACGACTAACAATCTTAGATAGTCGTCGGCAAAACCATAAGTAGGAAAACCTCTATTATTGAGTTGCCTCAATAGCGTATCTGCTACGAGATTCAACAAAAGTGGTGATAAGACTCCCTCTCAAGGGTATCCACAAACACTCAGTTTCAAAATCGCTGCTTGGCGCAAAGTCGAGAAGAGATATCGGTTTTTGAGCATTTGGTAAATCCAATTTGAATCATTGGAGATATACTATGACTCCGTGCCGCTTTCAATACGGCATCGATAGCCACGTTGTCAAAGGCACCTTCGATATCTAAGAAAACACTCAAACAGGATTGCTTTACAACTTTGTGTAAAAGAGTCACAGTGGATTCAGCAGATTGGTAAGCATGTTGATTCACATAAAAAGACACGTTGGTCAGATGAACATCGCAGCCCGACTTGTGCCACTAGGAGGTAGGGATAGGAGTTGCTGGCCAGAAGCTAATGATCTCAATGGGATTTAATTACGTCTTTCTTTGCCGCTATAAGCGTATAGTTAAACCTTATTTATGTCGGATTTTTTAGTTTGTTAGATATTCCACATGAATACAAAAATGTTACGCAACTGTGATGCAATCGTCACCACTTCAATGTATTTCGCCATCCGTATTTACTCTCCAAAGAAACAACCCCCAGTTTCCTAGACCGTTGAACGCGATTCAACTAAGTACAAATTAAACAACCAAACGCAGTATCGATATCAGCACCGTATTTAACGACAGCTCACAAAATAACGCAAATAACTCACTGCTGCCGGCGGGCGGGCGGACGATCGATCGATTTGCATATTTCATTAACAAGTAAATCAAGTTCCATTTGCTGTCTGCCTCGCATTGCTTCCGACCTCTACCAACCCACCAAATGACGACCGGACGACCCGCACGGAAAGTAGAAATCATATGAGTAAATATTTAGCTCTTCCCCGTTCCCCACCAAAAAATGGATTGACCCGGGGTAGACTAATGCTGAGAGTAAAAAATAACATCGAATTCAATAAAAAAAATACTATGTATCACGCCCTGTGTAGGGTGAAATGGGCCACGAAAACTAACTGTAACAAAGGACTGTAACTGTGTCTACACAACAGACTTGATGTGCGTTTTTTTTCTAAAACTTTTCCATCGAAAGTGATATAAATTGGCAAAAAAACGTCCAAAGAACAAAAAGATTTTTTTTCTGGAATGCAATGTCTAAAACCGGCGTACCAAAACGAACCTGTACTATTGTAGGCCTTTTCCTGAAACCAATATCCCCATGGAATCACGCAGATGTTTTTGGATCCTAAGTCTGCCTTGCCCGGCACTACATGTAAACAACCTATTTAATACCTAAATTAACAACGAAACGACCGTTTTCGTCCACTTCTTCCATTTGAATCAGATACCTTATTGCGTGAACTTGTTGTAAATAGTGATTGTTATGAATATTTTCTGCCGGAAAGTTGATTTTGAACGAGTTTACTGCACCTAGTCCAGCGCATATTTCCGGCATCAGTGCCGAACTTCCAGCAAAATCTAATGGGAAATCACTTCGGCACCCATCCTTGTGCTGGCGAAGTGCACTCATCTGCGTGTAATTGTTGTTTTGAGCACTTGTGTGGCTTCAGAGTGAACGTGTAGCTCATTTACTGTGGATCCTGTTGCAGAAATGTTGCGGGAGATGATTACTCACGGAAGTGCGTTTAAAAAACATGCGCCAAGTGATATTTTCATTTGTTTTGCTTTGAGGTGCCGGGAATTGACGCGGGTGCCCAAGTAGTTCGAAACCCTACTACACGAGAGATTTGAATGTATTCGTTCATTCTACAACAAGCTGAGAAGTAGTTTTTTTTCGGTAGCATTCGTTGCATCATCCAACCTTTAACCCCACCTTACTCTATAATTTCTTCGGTGCTATCTAACCGAATGATGTGATTGGTGGCCTTGTCTATTTCCACACCACACTACACAACGCTATTAGGTACTGATCCGATGGTGCTGCTGCCGTTGCTGTTGCTATTGCTGGAGAGGAATCCTCGGTTCGGCTCATCGCCGGACGAAAAAACAAAAACCGCGGATTAGTAGAGTAAATATTAGCTTTGTCGGGTTGTCGCCGCTGCTGTTGTAGAGATATTGCTATGAGTAGCACTGCAGCATGAACATACCCTAGTCTAGCAGCCGTAGCCAGCTAGGGGTATTAGGGGTATAATGGACACCCGGGGCGAAATGGACACCCCTGTTTTTACCGAAACCGTTTACTTTTATGTAAAACTTTTTAATGCATAAGTGTAAAGGAACAAGTAACTGTTCTATTTTTCAAAAATACCATTTATATTCCTTCAAAATAACCAAAATAAGTATGTTCTTCATATGGTGGATTTCTTATAATTTCGAAGCAGCAGCAAATAAGTTATTACGAGTGTTTGAGAATGTCCACCATAAAAACAAGTGCTTTGTTAAGCAGATTTAGCAATGGATGAAGTATTTTATTTTTGATCAGAACTTACTCAAAATAGTTTTTTAAATGTTGTAGTCGATTCGGGGCGAAATGAACACTAGCAAATACGAATGGATGTACGCACATTGCATACTGTTGGGCGGTTTTAGAAAGTTTGGAAAAATCAATCCGATTATTTTAGCCTAAAGTTTATTTAATTACCTTTGATGTTATGTAAACTCGTCTAAGATGGAGTATTATATCTGTAGTATTGATCTCCATAGGCAAATTATTAAACTAGTCGATATTATGAAAGATACAGCATAAAATATGCAGGGGTGTCCATCATGCCCCGATGGGTGTCTATTTCGCCCCGTACCTTTCCTGCCAGCCCCAAAAAAACACACGATTTACAATTCATTATTTCTTCACAATAATGACATTCTACCTGCTGTAAATGATTGAAATACGTAGGAAACAAGTTAAAGTTGTAAGCCAACTGATAATATGTTAAGTTTTTGTCTATTATACAAGCCCAACACACTCATTTGCTTAGGGTGTCCATTATTCCCCTAATCCCCCTACTACAAAATAAGTCCGACCGAAGGCGTGAAAATCGCGCGTGCACGCTTCGGCAGTAACCGAGCGTCGAGAAGAGGCGTCACAAACCGGGCATCCGCGGCGTAAGCGAAATTTAAATTCGATAAAAATGTGTGTTAGAAAAATATTGTTTTTAGATTTATTTCAATTTTCCGCACGCTTCGTCACACGCTTGGCTGGGGGTTTTCCTTTCAAGTCGTTGTCTCGAATGGAAACCATATGCGGGGGTTCGCTCTACACTCTTACTGTATGTAGGTTTAGGCAGACGATGATAGAATAGGTTGTAGGTGGGTTGTACCCAAAGGAAAGGAGGATGGACGAGGTCATGGTTCGGATCGCAGTATTTCAAGTTTTCAACATCTGGAGCATAGGAGTTTTTGAAAACAATGAATAACTAAAAATGTAAGAAACAGTTATATCGTACTATCGTAGGATTTTTTGAGTTAACAAAAAAAAATTAACTATTTGCACATGGAAGGCAATTATTTCATCACGATGCAAGATGATCAGATGAATTCCTATTACATATTGCTTTATTTAACCCTCGAGCGATCGCGCTGTTGTATTTTGTACAACACGATGAAAAAATCACGCTTTTTGTACTCAGCATTAGCGTGGTGCTGACGCAGGTAGTCAACCGCGCGAGTTACGGAAGGTTAAATTTATGCAACGCAAGGAGCTACAACTCAGTTGAAGATGCTACAGTGTTTGATCTTTGAACATGCTATATCGTTATTTCCTACGAAAAAAAAGTTAACTGGCAAACTGTCATTTCGGGAAACAGCTATCTGTTGTACTCTGAAAGCTTCAGTTATTAGCAGTCATCAAATTTTGCAGTGTTTTTCTTTGTGCAATTGGCTTTTCCTATAGTCGAATTATTCCATTGCCACGATGAAATAAATCGGTGAAGAGAATATTTGGTCCATTACGGGATTTCCATTTTAACGAAGTGATTGTGTTTCGCGCGCTGAATCAAACTGGACGAATGAATCAGCAGCACAGCAGCACGGCATTTGTAGCAGCATAGTGTGTTTTTTCTTCGATAGATTCGAAGAACTTAGTATAGTAGTGTTTTTAGATATAATGGTATTTTTTCTTCTGAGTGGAATTTTAAGTTATGTGTGCGTAGTCTATTCAGTGACAAGTTGACCTTCAAGTGCGAATCGGCGATGAACAAGCTATGAGATTAAAATGAAAGATTTTTTTTTATCATACTTACGTTACGACTTTTTTGGATTAATTTTCAATAGATGTACCTGTAAAAATAAATAAAAATACATAATTTTATTAAAATATTTTAATAGCTCGGGTAGAAACAGCGAATATATGGTAATTCGCTAGGTGTATTGAAAAGTCTAGTTCTCTCTGTTTTCCTATTTTTATCCAACTCGCCAACTCTTATCAACTATAACTCACGCTCCGTCTTAATACTTTTTCTTCATCTATCGAAATTATTCAGAGATTCTTCATAAACTACGTAACGTTATTGAAGGAGGGTGTGGGTCTTCAAACAATGTCAAAACGTAATTATTGTTTTACAAACGTAACAGAATTCCGGGAGGATTCCCTACAGGAATTCTGGGAGAAAGAATCTAGAAGAATCCCGGCTGGAAACCCGGCTGGAGGAGAATACCAGGAGGAGCCGGGACCCGTGGCGCAATTGGTCACACGTTTGCTTCATAAGCAGATGATCATGGGTTCGATCCCAGCCCCGGCACTTTCGTCAGTTGCTCTTTACCGCTGAGAGCAGCTGACGCTGATCCTCCTCTGAGCCCATGGCTCAAATGGACCCGGGTTGCGAAAATACGTTAAAATAATTTTGATCAGTTTTGATGTACTAGGTGCTCCACTGACTGTGTGATGGTTCGTATTATACTTTATGATTTGCTGGTGGAGTTTTGCTAGGCGCTCTTTCTGGGATTCGTCCAGGATTCCTTCATGAAATATCTTCCAGGATTTTTCAGTGAACTCTTTATCAAATTTTTCGAGGAGTTTATTTATGATTCCTTTAGAAGTTCCCTCTGAATTTCTTCCAGTTCTGGGTTTCCTCAAGGAATTCTTTCCGGGATTGCTCTTGGGATTCCTTCTGGGACTTCCCCAGGAATTCCGATATTCTTCACGGATTTTTTCCGCGATTCCTCCAGGAACTCATTCTAGGATTTCTCTAGAGATTATTTTTGAAATTTCTTAAAAAATTCCTTCCAGGATTTCTTTCAAGATCCCTACAGGAATTCCTTCTGAGATTCGTCCAAGAATTCAGCTCATCTCTCGTTCCGAGATACCTCTAGAATTCATACCGAGCTTCCTCTGAGAGTCCCGGGATACCTGTAGGAGGACCTGTTCTGTTCATGTACTCTTGGAGGAGTTCAAGAAGGAACTTCTGAGGAAATTCCAGAAAGAGCTCCTCAAAGAATTTCAGAAGAAAGGAAGATTCACAGCAGCAACTCCCTGCTGAGTCTTAGAATTAACTTCTAGAGAAATGACAGAAGGAACTCATTAAGGAATAACAGAATAAAAATCCTGGTCAATCTATGCTCTAAATAATCCTGGAGGAACATCGAAGAGTACATCTGAAGTAAGTCCAGAAAGAGCTCTTGGAGGAATCTCAGAAGGTATAACCCTCAAATGAAGAAGTTCTGGAAGGAACTCCTTGGGGAATGCCTGAAGAAATTCCTAGAGAAATTTCAGATGGAACTGCTTGAGGGATCTTGGAAGAAATTATTACCCCATGAGGAGTTCCCGAAAGAACTTCTGAAGCAATCTCGGAAGCAATTGCTGAAGTAATCCTAGAAGAAATTCCGGGAAAAATCGGGTCCCTGGAAAAATTTCAAAAGGAATTTCTGAAGGAGTCTTGGGAGGAATTTCTGAAGAAATCCTGGAACTTCTGGAAGAATACTCCTCCTGGAGAAATAACGGAAAGACACTATAGAGGAATCCCAGGAGGAATTCTTAAGAATTCCGAAAAGAACTCCTGAGGAAAACTCACAAGGAGCTCCAGGGGGAATTCCACCAGTAAGTCGTTAATGCTTCTTAACGCTTGCGAAGTGCGAACCCACATTTTGAACTCAATCACGCAATCCAATCTTAGTTTAATACAATTTTGCCAACCACGTAGTACGAACTAACTTACTAGAATCCTACGATAATCCCCACAATTCCAGTAGAAGTTTGGCCAGATCCGAAGGAAAATATGTTTCCCTAAACTCAAGAATCTTGTAGACCAATCAGATCAAGATATCAGATGAAGATTTTCCGACTTCGAAAAAAAAAACCAAATCGTTGTTCAAATTCATTAAAGACCGCGCTCCGGGAAATAAGCACTCAAAATCTAGATCATCCTTCCGCATCAATCAAACCAATTTGAAACGAAAATCAACAAACCAACCCTATCCGAGATCCATAAATAGAAAATAGAATACAGGCGTTAGATGTCCGCTAGCTGTTGCGTTGCGTTGCGTGGCGTTGCAATCAAGAGAGCTGTAATGTAAACTTTGCACTGTTGACCGACAATTAAACATCTACACCGGCTAGTCGAGTCGAGGTTAGTACATCATCGTCTTCCACAACGACAGGGCAGTAACGTCCATCGTCGTCCGTCGCCCATAGCTTTTAACACGCCGTCGTTATACTAAGCTGTGCAACTAAACTCTATTGCAGTGGGTCTCAATCATTTATCAAAAAAGAATTTTAATACTCCTTGGAATGAATGCTATATAAGTTTTCGATTGATTGCAGGTCGTAGCTGAATCAATTAGGCCTGCACATGAAATCAGTTAATGAATGTTTTGACTAAAATACATTCTCAGAGTATAAGTGCTGTTTTATTCCTATTTTTAAACAACGATGACGCCGTCTACTAAAGCATGAATAATTACACAAGTTTACAAAATAAAATGAAAGTCGTGAACTTCTGTCAACGACCAACATTTTTGAAGCACAATTTAGTGCTGATTTCGAAACCGACCTTCAAAAAATTTAATGTAGAACAGTTTTTGAGTTTTAGCTCAATATCGAGTTTTGTAACTTTTCAAAATATGTAATTTACTAAAATTCAAATATATTGCGTTTTGTTCAACCAATTATAAATCTTTTTCCATAAATTAAAAGCTGAATACAATACCATTCGGTCATCTGAATACAGGTTTTGCGTCAGATTGATGAAATTCAAGATACTGGCGAGTTTTGGGGACGATCTTCTTAAATTTTAGCAAAATTCCCAAAATTTTTTGAAGAAATGTATTTTTTTCAATAAGAAAAAAACAACTTAAAAATTCTTTCTCGACGTTTATTCGACATATCATATGTAGGTGAGTTACAGTAAAAATTTCAGCTCAATCGGAGCATTGATTACGGAGAATGAGGTGTTTGAAGTGAGCGACTTTGCTTAAAAATAGAACAAAAATCGATTTCAAATCATCAACCTTGTATGGAAAGTCGAAAAAATTTCCGCTCTACTGTAATTTTTTTCCTTCGCGTTTTCGAACTCAGGGCATGATTCTACACCAAAAACGATCATCAGCTTACCGAGTTCAAAAATGCTGTAAACTAGTGTTATTGTTTATTTTTGTAGAAAGTTGAATGAGGTTCATGAGGTTGTAGCTCCAGTTAGCCTAGTGGTCAAGGCTATGGATCGCCAATCCGGAGACGGCGGGTTCGATTCCCGTTCCGGTCGGGAAAAAAATCTCATTGTACTTTCCTCACAATATACAAGCTTATACAATGGCATGCAAAGAAAGCCCTTCAATTAATTACTGTGGAAGTGATCAAAAGAACACTAAGTTGAAGCGAGGCAGGCCAAGTCATAGTGGAGACGTAGAGCCATAAAGAAGAAGAAGAAGAAGGGGTTGTTGCTTTCATGCTTCAAAATGTATTTTTTGGGATGAAAAATATATTCTACATTGTTTATGTTAATCAATAGAAGTGAACCACATTAAAGAGATTGAAAATCACTGACCTATTGGCTCCATTTTAAATTGTTTGCCGTTTGTGCTGAGCGCTCCTAACTGAAAGTGCAAGTCTTCGTCCGGCGAACAACGATAGCAATCGATGAATGCATTTCCGTTGCCAACAATTGGCGTTGCACACTGGCACCAGAACTAAAGTCAATGATTTGCAAATAATTCATAGACTAAACAAAGCATTTCGCGACTTGGCAAAACTTCAGCACGGCAGAGCGAAGCAGTTTCCAATAATTTATGACCTATTGAAATTTAAATTTACGAATCCGATCCGGTGATTGGAAGAACAGAATTGATGGGCTTCCATTGGCGTAAAAATAAATGTTTTAAAGGGTTTGCAATACGGTTCTGGAATCAAAATTTCATCATATATCTAAGATACGGACGTGCCCCTTGATTTCTTGGCACAAATACGTCAGTGCTGGCGCCGCAAGCCATCACTGATTGAAGTTAATTGAACAGACTGATACAATAACATGATGGGCTAATCTCGTTCATTGGAGATCTCCCATCGGAAGAATTTCACGGAATCAATCGTGGACTCCAATCCGGGAGCACATTGGGAAAACTGTTCACGCATCGATGCGTCCCCTCTTGTAGTCTGTAATTGCCCATAAATCATCGAATCTTCGAATTAGCGATGGCTACGACAACAACATCGTCTGGGAGCAACAACGATGATAATGATGATGATTTATTGGCAGCTGAATTGATTCCGATTTGCCCTCACACCCTAGAAGGGAAAATTACTATCGTCCGCCGTTGATGACCGGTGATGATGGTGGTGGTGTTGGATAGACGGACGATGCTCGCTCTGGACCAGCATTTATCACATTATTGTCATCACAGGTCGGTTCGTGATTATGTCGATTATTATCTTATGCGTGATGTGGTGCTCTTCGCGGATTGCCAGAGAATCCAGGGCTGTTACATTTGTTGTGGATTAGCTGTATTTGTGGTAATTTTATCTAGACAACTTTGGATGGGTGAAACCATGTTTGGATCGGTTGACGAAACAAACAAAATTATGAATCCAATATCGCAGATAAAATTTTGAACATTTCGTAACAGCCCTGCAATCCGATAACTTCAATTGCGAATGAGGCGAGGGCACGCGCTTGCATGTATGCATTCAGTTCAGCAAAGTTGCACCCTCGTGGGGGGTCCTGTCTACTTAATTGAGCGGAAAGTGCTTCCATGAACTTTCCTCGGCAGTCATTTTCATCCCCATAAAACCAGTTGATAATGCAAATCGATGCCGTGCCAATTTTCAGCTGAAACTTTACAGTCAAACAAACTGGAAAGCAAGTCAACAGTGTTTCCATTTCGGAAAACTTTTCCGCTGACTTATTCATACTTGAGCGACAATTTCCCACTTCGGGGAGTCTTCGAAGAGGAGATTAGCAAATTTACTCAGTGACTTCGATGTTTCTACCCGGTTCGAGTTAGAGAACACCACAGATACTTGGCTTCGGTTCGACACCTTCCAACAGTAGTGGCGACCCGGTGGCACCGATATATCTCTTGATGTTTCACCACTATTTACCGAATGCATTAGGGATTGCGTTCCCAGCTCTTGGCACAGGCTCTTCCCCTTCTAATCATCCGTCCACCAACCGGCACAAATCCACTCCACGACAAATTGATATTTGCTCAGACTCGGAGCGGATTTTCCCCTCGGTTTAGTCGTGTCGTGTGCGCTGCTGCTGCTGCTGGCAGATGCTGGACGCGAATAAGTGTGGGAAGTGGCACAGTTGCGAGTACTTAGTAGGGCACCCGAGGATCGTACTAGCTCCAATCCAAGACCAAGATCAAATAGTTCTTCTGAGCGACAAGAAGCGTGCTGTGTAATCTGGACTAAGTAGTTGTTTGCTCGATAAGGAGGTGCACTTTCAATAGATGGTGGCCGTCGTAAAATAATACTTTGTTTCAGGCGTGAATCAGGCGTGATACCTTGACTGGTTTCTTCAATTGGTAATTATTTTTATTTGTTAGATGGCTGTCTGCATTTTTTTACAATCTCACTCACCAATTCCACTTTGCGCAGAAATTATCTGAGTTAACTTACTCTGAAATTACTGGGAAGCTACGATTTCTTGTATAGTTGTCAATATGGAGTTCCCGTCCAAAAGTCATGTATCGGGAATTTAAAAAGAAACATTTCAGTAGGAATCTTAGGAATAGTGGATGAAGAATTGCCATGCCGAGGCCCGTGGCGCAGTGGTCACACATTCGGTTCATAAGCTGATGGTCATGGATTCGATCCCTGCCCCGGCACTTTCAATTTTTCGTGAGTTGTTCTTCCCCGAGAGCGGCTGACACCTGATACTTTTCTGAGCCTAACGAACCTGAATACTTCGATATCGGGGAATGGCTACTCATAATAGACGACTTCCAACTTCCAGGACTGGGGAAAGGAACAACAGCCATACATTAACATCATCGTGCTCATCATTCTACCATGGACAGGGTAGAAAAAATGAAAGCAGCACAAAGATAACCAGTTCGATATAGTAGGATTAGAATAGAATACATTGAGGCGCTGTACAAATTGTAAGTGCAGCTGCCAATTGGATTCGCTCACGTTAGTGCCCTAGTGAGAAAAGAGCCGTAAATTATATTAAGTGGTTAAAAAAAAAAGAAATGCTATATGAATTTCCAAAAATTAAAAAAAAAACCATGCGAACTTCTTGAATAATCTAAGAAGACTCCATGATAACTCTCAGATAGAGTTCCTGGAAGAGGCCCAAAAAGAATTCTTAAAACAATCTGATGCTCAGTATAAAACAGGAATAAAAACAAGACCGGGCAAAACAGTTCTTTTAAGGGAATCGTTCTCAATTGAACAGTTCTTTAGAAAGAACTAGTTCTCGTGAACCGTTCTATCGTAAAGTAATTTTTCTACCTTTTTTTGTAAATCTAATGTAGAACTATAAGGTACCAAAATGTTATAGACCTGCTCTCCTCAAGTTATTTTACGTGCTATTTACAAAATAAGAGGAACATTTTGATGTTAAAATATAAGATTTGTGATCTTATGCATTGACCCGATATTTCTCAATTGCCGTTCTCGGACTAGCTGTCATCAGATAATTATTTGGCGAGATGGTTTGGTAGAGCATTGACAATATTCATTCTCTCAGAAAACAAACATCATCTTTGAAAAATATGAATGAACGGTTCTGAGGGACATTCAGTTATCTTGTTTTTGAGAGAACGGAGAACTATCGTTCTTTTCAAACGAACGACGGTTCAGTCATTCTTCCCAAAGAACTAGTTCTTTTGAACCGTTCGCGAACGTTTCGCCCATCTCTACCGGGAAATATTTTCAAAAAGAACTTTTTGATGAATCTGCGAAACATCTTCTGAAGGGATCCCAGAAGAAATATCTAAATATATCCATAAAACAGCCTGAGAACTCTCAGAAGTACCTCCTGGAGCAATTCCAGAAGAAATTGCTAGAAGAACCCTAAAAGAAATTCCTAAAATAATCCAATAGGTCCTTGAGGGATCCCAGAAAGAACTTTTTTGTGAAATCTGAGACGAAAATTCTGTAGCAATGCCAGAAGAAATGTCAGAAAAAACTATACTGTAAAAAAATCCCAGGGACAAAAGGTCTCAGATAAATCTAAGGTGAAATTCCTTTCCACAAAGAACTCTTTGTTCTTCTTGTAATCCCTGAAGAAACTCTCTGATAAACCTCAGTAGGATCTTCTTAAGGAATCGCAGAAGAAATATCTGAAGAAATCACACAAGAAACTCCTTAATAGATCTGAGAAAAAAACTTCTAGAGAAATCCCAGAAGATATGTGGAAGTATCCCTAAAGGAATTCTTAAAAAAGAACAATATTAGGATTACCAAATAAAGAAATTCTTTGAGTAATCCCACATAGACCTCGTTAAGGAATATAAGATCTTCTAACGGGATTGCAGGCGAAATATCTAGAAAAATCCCAGTAGCTGCTGAAAAAAAAAACAAACAGAACTAATCCAGCAGGAATGTTAGAAAGAACCACTGAAAGAACCCAGAAGACTATCGTAAGCCTGGTTCCGATCCTGAGATCTTGAGAATCAGAAATCATGAAAAAATTCGAAGAATCACTAGTACCACCAAGCGGAGAAACCTACAACTTATTAGTTCATCATCAATTGGCTCTTGATGTCTTGATCAACTTTGCTGAACTCAAAATGGTCTGATTCTCGAAATATATAAGTTATGAATTTCTGAAGCTAAACAGCCTCACATTGCCGAAAAATCCAAATTCAACCAATTCATCAACGGATTGCTTTTGCTCTACTTATCAACTTAGACAAAATCTCTTTTTTCTGTAAAGTTTGGATCTCTAAATACAGACATTTTAAAATTTCTAAGGCTCATTAGCACGATCAATATGTACGCCATCTGATAGCCCTTGAATTCTTCATCAACTTTGCCGAAAACGGAATTCTTCTATTAGGTTTGAATCCTAAAATACAGAAATTAAAAAAGGACCCTTCATAAACCACGTAAACTTTTTGGGAGGGAGGGGTATCTGGCTGTGGGGTTAGATTTCACCAATCTTTGATAGCAAACACGATCCAATTGTCTGTGCGCTTTAAGCTACAAATAAACTTTATTTAGCTGATGTTATTACGGATAATTTAGGTTAACTTACATATTTGGTTTTCAGTTAATGATTTGGAAAGGTCGTATCTAACGTTTACGGGCTTTTGTAAGTACTTTCTGTAAATACAACTCATTAGGTTTCAATTAATTTGCATGTAGTTTCCCGTACTCACTTCTACTCAATAGGATACAGACTTTTAATATAAATTCACGGTAGATTTAGGTTCAAATACTAGATAGGATTAAGCACTGTAAAAAGTAGGTATATAATTAGTTTAGTTCAATTAGGTTATCAAATTCACTAGAAATAAATTTACAAATTATTCCTCACATCAACAAGATGCACTTTTCCTCGTCCATTCACTTGCTATTTTGTGACCTTATAGTGATTGTGCGAGTCATCTACGATGACAACTGTTGATCGTGTACGATCGGAAAGTGGGACGGTAGGTCTATAGCAGTGTCGCCAGAGCCGCGGTTCGTGTCGTTACACTGGCTAAAATCTACGCTCAATACAAATGTCAAATTTTATGGATTGAATCTAGAAATGTAGCACTGAATTTTAGACTCATTAGCTCTACCAACCGGATGAACTTAGAATCAATTAGTTCATCACCAGATGGTCTTTCATGTCCTGACTAATTTTGTCGAGGACAAAATTATTCTATGTAGTATTATTCTTCAGATTCTGAAGTTTAATAGTTGTTAGTGAATGTATGTTGCCTTCTATCACATCTTGTAGGATATCGTGTGTGTCGAATTTTTTTTCGATTGTCGATATAAGTTTCACTCTTTGGCAACATTCTATATTGAGATGTGAAGAAAACAGTTTGGCTTCATCCTTGCATAAATTCTCAACAGTACGGATAACCTTTTTTTTTAAAATTTCCCATAGTAATTTCCATATAAACCTATTTTACTTTAGGACAACCATCTAAATGGCTGAAAATTTGAAAGGATTCTAGTTTTGCACCAAGGATTATAATGAGGGTAGGCTTGAATTTTTTAAAGCATAATTCTTTACAAAAAAAACGAAGGGTAAGGTGTTTTGAAAAATTAAAATTATATGCCATCTAGCATAGATCCATCCCAGCCAGCAATTTGGTTGCTATATCGAAATTGCAACTGCAATAGTCACACATATATAGCATCAAAGAAATCGTATTCAATGCACGAAACAGGCATATACATACTAAAGTGGAGGCCATATCGAAACATATATACGATTACTGTGATTCCATCCAACATAATTTACGATTTCTCGAAAAATTTCTACGATTTCGCCGATTTTATCCGTCTAAATATACGATAGCCGGGGCCCGTAGCGTAGTGGCTACACGTTCACTTCATAAGTGGATGGTCATGTGTTCGATCCCAGCCCGGCACTTGCAATTTTTCGTCAGTTGCCCTTCCCCCCGAGTGCGGCTGACACCTGACCCTCTTCTGAGCATATGCTCTAACGGACCCGGAAACCTGGATATCGGCTTACGGCAACTCATAATGGACATCCAATTGGACTGGAAGTGGAACAAGAGCCACACAGAAACATCGTGCTCATCATTCTACCATGGACAGGGTAGAAAAGTGATAGCAGCGCAAAGGTTCAGTTCAAATTAGAATTAGAGGAATTAGAACAGAATACATTTAGGCGCGGGACAAAGTGTAAGTTGCTCTACCCTAGTAGACAATAGAGCTGTAAATTAGGTTAAGTGATTGAAGAATAAAAAAAATATACGATTATGCATTATCTTATTACGATTGAGAGTACCCGGACTACGACTTAAAATTTCAAATATAAAAAACCAAATGGTGTTCAGTGGGAATCAAACTTAGGTCCTTTGATTGAGAACTGCGCGTTATCTCTATTGGCTATATTGCCAAGTTGAAAATAGAGAGTTCAAAGTGAATGGCATGAAACGAATAAAAAATAGCATGATACGGTGCGAGACTTGTGGTGAGAGCGTTGTTGTTGTGCATTGACTGGCATCAAAAGTGGTGCCGTGCAAGAGGCCCGGAATTCACATCGTTGTTGGAATCTATACACTGAAGTTTTTTTTTACGACGGTAATGGTCCCGCGTAAAAAAAACCGCGTAAAAAAAACGCGTTATTTCAAGACCCGTCGTAAAAAAACCGCGTTATTTCAAGACCCGTCGTAAAAAAAAACCGCGTTATTTCAAAAAACGTCGTAAAAAAAGTCAAGTCACGTTAGATGTGGTGCTGACTATTTTACGCATGTTTTTGAAAAAAACGCGGATTTTTTTTACGACGGTTTTTGAAATAACGCGGTTTTTTTTACGACGGGTCTTGAAATAACGCGGTTTTTTTTTAGGATGGACCGCGTAAAAAAAACCGCGTAAAAAAACTTCAGTGGACATCACTATTGTAAGTAATCTGCTAGTATGAAAACCTATATATTTGGTTGAAATTATTGCTACCATGGTTGGAATGAGTCAACAACAAAAAAAAATACAAATTTGTGATGAATACTATTTTTTCTTTTTCTCCATTATACAAATATGTAAACAAAACCATTTACGATTTCCGAGATTAAGATTCGCCAATTAAAAGTGCAGTAACAATCATATGCGACTGTAAAAACGAATATACGATTTCTACGATTTCATTCACTTCGTATACGACGCAAGTGTGATGCAAATGATCAATATACAACATTGTTATAATTGTATACGATGTAACCGATTTTCATCATACCTTTAGGTAGCAAGCTCGATATAGCAGATTCATTTACGATGTGAAGAGACGATTTCCACGATTCAAAGAAATCATATATACGATGCTAACGAACCTGCAGCTTGACACTAAGAATGTACCGTCAAACGGGGTTACTTGCAACAGCGGTGTAACTTGCAACACGATGACATAAACTAAATGTGAAGCATTTTCTAATAATAATGAAAACTAGTATGCCCTACTATTTCGGTTATAGAGATTATGTGTATCAAAGATCGATTTAGTATAAAAATTAGCTTTGTTTCTTTGTTAATGGTTTAGCTACACTGTTAAAACGGATTGCTCATTTTATGCCATAAAAACAAGTATGAAAATCGTGCTTGACCTCTCCCTTATGGTAAGTGCGATAAGTCTGATGACCTTGCTTGCAGTTAGGGTACCTAATAGTAAGCTTAGCTAAACGATAAAAGTTTGATAAACTTATCGACTAAGTAGTGCAAAAAATCATTATTACATTCGACAACCACTATGGGGTAACTTGCAACAGTTGAATTTGACGAAACCTTTTATTATTTATCTTCATTTCACGATATATTTGACAGAAATAACCGAAATGGATCATTTATTGATTACGTAACGCGTTCATTTTGAAATGATAATTCATTTTTTTGCACGTGACCTTCAAACATTGTTAGGAAATACCACATTATGAAGTTTCATTCATGTTTCATCATGTTAAAAGTTCAATTTTTGTTTAAGAACGCTGTAAAGCAATTACCAACATCAATTCTGAACCTAGATGGAGTAAATTATTTCAGTTCAATACCCAAATAAGCGAGTTTGACATTTACAAAGTAGAATAGGTGTGTTTCAATCATGTTAATTTAGCTGAAATTGCCAAACACCACTTCAAACTGAAAACTACTTGAAGATGACTCACTCTACCTTCTCAAGAAATGACAATAATCATTGTTGACATTTTGTAATGAGTGCTAAGTCACGAGAATCATATATATTTTGTGTTTGAGGGACGTGAGACCTGTTGCTAAACGATATACTCTCGCTTGCAATAACTATCAATCCTTCCATAAAAAAATATATGTCAATTGGTTATAGTGTACATCTTTTCATGGTATGTTTAATGCATAACATCAAAAATTTACAATACGACTAAATACTAGAATGTTAGTGCTGTTTAATGATAGCTAACTTAGCTTCATATCCTATGTTGCAAGTTACCCCACAGATGGGGAAACTTGCAACAAGCATGTATTTCGCACCTCCTGATTAGGTGGCAACGTATTTTGGTAAACCAAGTGCTGCATAGTATTCTACTCGGGGTAATTAGCGTACACGATGCTCCACAGGATGTTTCAAATGTTTAGATTTTCAATGATATTGCTTCAAAGTCGAAAAGTGTTGCAAGTTACCCCATTTGACGGTATGTTTTTTTCACGATTCTATCCGATTCTGTGCGATCCTACCGATAGTATCTTGCACCTTTTATGATCGGAGACGACTATATGAAACAAAATCGCAATTGAAATTTAATTTGGCATGAAATGCGATTTTACGCAATCATTGTCAACAAATATATATATGATTATACAATTGTCATTCAATATATGGAAATATAAGATTTTTTCCACACAATGATTTACGATATGTGGTTGGCTGGGGTGATGAATATCACTATCAGTGTATTTTTGTTTCTATAAAAGTGTTTCATTTCAATTCAACAAACAATTTAGAAAGTTATTTTTTTTACCATGCGTCAGTGGCGTAGCCAGAAATTGTCTCTGGGAGGGGTTTTCAACCTTCAATGATACCTTTTTAGATTTAACACTTACATTTTGTAAACAGCAATGAGCAATTGTATTCGTAGTGTGTGAAGAATTAGCAATAAGTTAAAATTCACAAATACAAAGAAATTTAAAAAAAAATTGTATTCGTAGTTTGAAAATAGCGGCGCAGCCAACAATTTTTTCGTCGCAAAGCGCTTTACACTGAAAATTTGGTCCACAAATGTTGGTTCTGGGGGGGGGGGGGGGGGGGTGGGGGGTGGTGGAAGACTTTTGCAAAACGAGTATCATAAAAAAATATTTTCTTTCAGCTTTCTTCATTTCTTCACATCAATCGCAAATGTTACTGATCTCAAAATAGATCACTGGCCGTTCAGACTTTTGATCCCAACAAATCGCTGGGCATTAGTGGGTTAAGGAAAGACAAGGGCTAAAAATGGTTATTGTTCACCAGAAAAATTCACAAATTTGATCGCTGTCCAAATGGTCCAACTTTTTAGAGTTTACTTGCTTATCTCGATTGAAAATCGAATAAGTTACCAAGATTCAATATAAGTAAGTCTTGTTCAAGGACTCGAAACCTAAATATAGTTATTCGAGTTCAACTTCCACATGCCTGCTAAAAATGGACATAAAACATAGATACAGACAGATATGCGTCTACCTCGACGTCCTCCTTCAATTCTCAAAAGTCAACGTCATCGTACGGCATGTGCTACTGTTCATATTTATATATGCAATATGCATGTAGATAGACCATAGCTTCATTGAATTTGACACGATCAATCAAAGCTTGGCCGATATCAATTTGTTAAAACAACAACCCACTATCATGGCCGCATGACAGTCATCCAGCCAACCATCTATTCATCCATCGCCATAGGTTGTAATAACAACGACGAACGCACTTGATTTTCTGCGAATTCTCATCTAACTTTTCAGAAGGTTCCAGTAAGACTGGAAACATTCCGTTAAATTTACTGCATGATGAAGTGTTTCTAAAGCAGGTTGATGCAAACAGCGTAAATTAAATGCAATTTAAATGATTTTTGCATAGGACCTTGTGGTAAGTGACACGAGAAATGTATGACCTACCGGAGCTGATGCTTTAAAATAGAGTAGAAAAACAACTCCCCATGAACTTTCGATTCTGCTGGAACGAGCAGCTCGGGGTGGCAAACTGTGCGTATATCTCTGAAGTTGCTATAAAACATGTAAATCAATACCCTGCTCCATTGGGTTCCTTCTATATGTATATTTCAACGAATAAGGCAATAGCATCAACCGTCAAACAGAGAGCACCCGTTGATATTTATATAAACCTAGCTGGGCCAACCCGCTGTGCAACTGACCACCATAAACTTTTGTCTATCTCTATATAGATTCTGATTCGGTAGTTAACAAGCGGACCACTACTGAACTGGACCAACACGTAGCCGTTATAGCTTCCGAAAACTAATGTAAATTGAGTCGCCCGCTTTGCTACCATTTCTCCGTTCGTCGAATCGAACGGCGCCGATCAAATGTGTCATTTTGGACAATTTGTCGGTTTATTTGTAGCTGGATGTCACCACACAAGGCGAGATTTGATGAATAACTTCAACCCAGACCAGCGTCGCACGTCAGTCAGTTATTCAAACAGCTTGACTTCGCAAGTGCATCATCACACCAACCAACTGGGGAAATATGAAGGGTAAAAATGTATAGACCACTGATAAATTGATGGATTTATTGCATTTTAATGCAATTGAATTGAGTAGAAGCGAAGCGCTCTGTCCGGGTCTTCGGAGTTCGCCTCGCTTGACCAACAGAACAAGATGCAAACAAATGAAGTCTTTTCAGGCATCTTTCGAACCGACTCGGCTACAAAGCTGGGCAAAAACCTTTCGAGGGCGAACCACCATACCCGAGAGCGGGTGGAGCGAGAATAAAATTAATCGCAATCAAATTAGGACAAATTAGAAATTTATTGGTCATTCAATTTCGCCTTGTTGAACATGAATTTAACATCGACTGCTGGATATCGGGTTTAAGGCTCGAAGTATCGAACAGACACGATTTATGGCGCTGGGGTCGAGCCGTTGGAAAATAAGACTCCAAGAGAGGTTTGTCCACCGCCGCCGCTGCACAGAGGCATGTTCGACTTGTCGTTATAAAGTTTAATAATGCCAATTATTATAATATAGAAAAACATGCATACGCAGAGCCGTGAAAACCGGATCGGATTTAAATGAGGCACACCACCTAGGCAGGGCTACAGCGGTCTCGGCGTAATCCGAGTGAAGGAACGATCGTTGTCATCGTCGGTGTTCGACGGCAAATTATGTTGTTTGATGGGCGATTAATTGTTTGACGGAACGCGTTCTGATGACGGAATACAAGCCGGGTGGCGGCATCGATTATGGTCACCGGAAAATGTATGTCAATTTCAGCAATTATCACTACAAAGTGGTGCGAAATAGTGGACCTGGAAATTACGACGTGCTTGATCTAGATTTCGATCTGGGTTCAGAATAGGTCGAAGAACGCCATCGCCTATTCTGCGCTAGCATATGTAAATTATGAACTAGACTTTGGAAGTCAGATATTCTTATTATCCCTCGAGCTGTTGTATTTTGTATAACACGTTGAAAAACTCTCGCTTTTTGTATTCAGCATTAGCGTGGTGCTGGCGGTGGTGGCCAATCGCGCGAGTTACGGAAGGTTAAATGCAATCCTTTTACGCGTATTTTTTTCATGCTATTTTCAAATTAATTATTGAAAATAGTTTTCATGAATCGAGTTCACCAATCTTGTCTAATATCATTCTATAATTAACTTTTATTGCCTTTTTTCTGTGAATCTAATACTACCAAATTTCGTTACATATTTTACGTAAAAATCACAGGACGTTCGGTATTTTTTCACCGATGAACTGTAAGTTTTAGTGGGCGTACGGTAAATTTTACAAATTGTTAATGTTACGGTTAATGTTACGCCTACCTACAGAGTACCAAAATACAATTTGGCCCATTCAACGTATTTTTTCTAAAAACTACAATTGAAACTTTCAAACAAAAAAAATTTGGTCATCTGGTTCAAAAGTTATGTTTTTTTTAATTTTTCTATGAAATGGCTGGCGTAATAGTCTCATAATCGGTAAAATTTTCACAGATTTGTCTTATTTCACTTGTTCTTCAATGATTTCCTATATTTCACAGGGTTCACCACTAATTTAATTAATTTCATCGTAATACTGTAATTTGCTTGTTTACAGATCAGTTTCGGTGTTTTTTTTCACCAAATACTATGTTTTTTTCTAAGTTTGTGAATAGGTGCGAAAGTCGACTGTTGTGGCGGTCATCTAGAGATCCTAACTAGCTTGTCCTTAAGAGGAGTTTCATGGTTTCCGAGTGCATTCAAGGAGGTTACAGGGATGTCTCAAGACGTTTCAGGAGGGTCTAGAGAACTTTGAAGGCTTTTTATCTTTATTGATGAAATTTATTACCCAGAGCTAGTTAATACCGGAGGGATTTTTATAGGGGTTTCAATTTCAAGTTATTTCACGGAGTTCCAGGTGATTTCAGGGGGTTTTTAACGTACCTGAAACCTCATGAAAACCCCTGAAACCCCATGGAGACCCCTTGAAGCTCCCTGGAACGCTCCTGAAACCGAATAAAATTACTGGAATGCCCCACCACCCCCTTTGGAATCCCTGAGAATGCTCATGACACCCCACAACAACCCTGAGACCACTTGAGACACCCTGGAATGCTTCTGAAACCTTGACCCGCACCCCCTGAAACTCCTGGAGTGGTCCACAAGTTATATATCGCTAAAGTTGGTTATTTCAGACCCCCCCCCTTCCTCCTCTTTATAATGCTTCTTATATAAAAACCTTTAAAAAAATGTTTGGATCGTTACCTTGAAACCCTCCGGAACATACCTGACATCTTGAATCACCCTGAAACACTTCTGGAGCTACCCTGAAAACCGTTGAAACACTCCTAGAAAGCCCCCGAATCACCCCGGGAAAGCACCCGAAACTCGCTGAAAACCCTTGGAACACCTCTGGAACGCCCCTGAAACCCTTTGCACCTGAACCCTTTGCTACCTAGAACGCTAAAAACCCCGTAAATCTCCTGAAATCTCGTTAACCCTTCAGGACGCAAGCCGATGTAAAAAGCACAACACTATGAAAACCCTCGCTTGTCGCATACAATGCAAGCGTGTTGCAGTTACAGGATCAAGCAGGTGCGTATCTTGAAAGGTTAAATCCCCATGAAACCGCCAGGAACACCCCTGGAACCCCTGATGTTACGGGAGGCGTTACTCCAGTCGACATTACAACACAAATTTCCTCAAGAAGAACCTTGAAAACGATGCACAGTTACATAATGCCCTACCCAATATCACATACAGTCAGCTCGTCAGCTTTTTGGGTATCTGGTAAAGCGTTGTGCAACCAGTCGACCAGAAATGTTGTAGTTTACCATGAAGTGCAGTATAGTTCAGGTAGCAGAAGGCCGGCTGCAGAGGCACGTTATCCTCCATTTGGGACATTTGTGCCATCGCTATACATATAAAAGCCTATTTCATCATTTGCCTGAGGGAGAATGGGACAAGGGACGGGAATAAGAAAAGGGAAAGGTGATGAAATAGGAAGGGGTATCCTAGAAGAGGGAATGAATGCATAACCCGAGCAAAGGCGGATATCAAAATGATAACAAGTTCTGTTACCCGGTTATCATTCGTTTGAGTTTGTTATCATTAAGGTTGAATTAAGAGCCAACATAACACAAATGATACCTCAAATTTACTCCAAGAATACCAAAATTATATGAAGTAAAGTTACCATTAAGTTCAAGTTGTTAACTAATTGTGTTGTATAATATTTTATTGAACAAAACATTTAGTTATCAACATGAAAAAATACAGCTGATTGATAACAAATTTTGTTATCATTTAGTTATCATTCAGAGCTATTTTATCGACCAAAATAATAAAAAATCTACTTTACCGACAGTTAGTAGTAAGTTAGTAGTTGAAAAAAGCAAGGTTGCGACCATTCATTTGCAAAGATTTACATTCATTTGCTATTATCTCAGTTCAGAAGCATGCTATCGAAAAACAATGTATCGATGAATTTAACCTTGTAGTTTTATCTAAAAGTTTGCCGAATAACATTGGGGTCGCACACGATACCAAAGTCGTGAGCGAGCTGTGAAGGCAACTCTCCACGCGGTGAATGTAAATTACATTCACGCTGTGGAAAGTTGCCTTCACAGCTCGTTCACGACTTTGGTATGCGTGTGCGACCCCAATGTTATTTGGCAAACTTTTAGATAAAACTACAAGGTTAAATTCATCCATACATTGTTTTTCGATAGCATGCTTCTGAACTGAGATAATAGCAAATGAATGTTAATCTTTGCAAATGAATGGTCGAAACCTGGGAAAAAAGTTTCTTATAACTTATAAACCATGTTTTCAACTATTGCGCTCAGTGAGTCTCGAACCCTGATCGAGTGATTGCCTGTCGCAGCCGATGGCCTCTACACCAACGGGACTCAGTGAGAGGGACAGTCATTGAAGGCTACGCTTTCGTACTGCAGTCGCATTGACAGTGAAAAGCGGAATCTATTTTTAGATTCGAGGTCCACAAGACCCTCAGTTTTGGGAAAGCTTTGAAATGTGCGTTTGGAAACTGATAACATATTTTGTTGTCTTTTGGTATTTCGCAATAGACCAGCATTATTGATAACTAAATTTGTTATTATCTGGTTATCATTCATTGGAAAAGATGATAACAAAAATAGCAAAATGATAACACCGATAACGAGGTATCTTATCAATGTGATATCACTTTGTTATCCGACTTTGCTTAAGCGCAACGAGAGCTCATAGCCCATACCACAACGGGTTTAATCAGTAGCCTGTGGTAAGGAGAGTCCATAGCTTATTGGAGGTATCTTGTGGTGTCATCATGTGACTTTCAATATGACATTTGAAGGCACGTCATCGAAAACATTCTCAATATTCTAGAAACCAACCAAGCAAAAAACTACGTTTGAGCGAATACTTTTTTGAAAACGTATACAACTATGTGTAAAAGAGTCACTGTGGACATCCCAAATTGGAAGGCATGTGAGTTCACATGAATAGGCATGTCAGCCAGACGAACTTCACGGATGTGATAATCGACAATGCGTTTCAAGCATTTCAGAAAGAACGAGGTAACCAAGAACTCATTCCTTGTTCATACAACACACGCATCCTTTCGGGATAAACCTATGGAGTTATTTCACGCCATGAAAATGCCCAATAGGAAACTACAAGAGTTCAAAACATGTTTAAAATACTCAAATCTTTCTGGAAAAAAATAGGACACAATCCCATTTACTCTTGGAGATTTGAAGTAAGCAGAGCTTCTCAGGGCCCACTAAGTCGATTATATAGCTATAATTCTCGGGCGAAAGCTAGAGATTCATATGAAAGAGTGGTTTATCCGAAGATATTTTGAACTTGAACAGATTAGAGTTACATTCAGGGATACCTCTTGCGATCCGCACAGACCGCAGAGGAGAAGCTTCTTTCAAAGCAATAGTTATGGTATACCCCACGGGGGTGATCACTTCGTCAATAATATTTGATATGGATATTAACACGCATAAATATATTTATCAATTTATGGCAGTAGTTTATGCTATAAAAATCTTTGAACTGAAATTTAGATCGCAGCAAACTTCATTCAATTCTCTGTTAAATTGTTTATTTGACTGTCAAGAAAAAAAAAGTATCATCTTTCTGTATCGAATGGACCCATTTTCATATCATTTAATTTTATTTTCAAAATACTAATGGGTTTTCCAACAGACGTACTCAATCCTAGAAACAAGCATTTTCCCTGGCATTGTCAATTGAATTGCCAATCTCGAGTCACCAGCAGTTGTCGTGTGGGAACTGAAGATCCAACGGAATGACCAAACCGTAGAACAAATGTAATTCTGGACAGATCCTAGCATGTTTCCGGTTATTCCGAAGGACTTCTGCATTTCATTTTGTCAGTGAAGCATCCGTAGAATCTGAGTTCCACTGGATCTACTGAGGAGCGGGTTGAAGAGTAACGATTTGGAACGGATTTGCTTGTCCACTCCATGTTTTTTTTTTGCAAATCAAATTTGAAATTGCGCATTTCCCACCTCGCTGGACTGGTTCCTCTGTTCGATACGTGATTTCATATATATATTTATACTATAACTACGAAAACTGTACAGTAGGGTAGGAAATGCGTGATACTTTTCTATATTAAGATCAACAATCATTTCTTTTATTAGATAATAAACACAATTAATAATAATTTAATTTCCAAGCACTTTATTACCAATATGAACTTTATGTAGAATTCTAAATGCAAGCTTCAGATGTCGGGAATTCAGATTCTCAACAAGAAATTTCGCGTTTCTCTTTCAAATCAGAGTTCATAAAGCATTGACCGTTGAATTCGTATAGTCTGCAGGATAAAAAATGCAGGTAGAAATCCGCGAAAATTTCCTGTCTATTCATTCTACAATTGAAGACAGATTAAGTATTTAAAATTCAATCAAATTTACCTAAATTTGAAGAACCTTCGCTTCCGAAAATGTCAGACACAAACAATCAACAACAGGACGGCAATGATTGCTGCGATTGAAGATTGTCGTTTCAGTTCAGTGAATGAAATTTTATAGCATGCATATTTATGGAATTTGCATAAATATATTTAAAATTCGCTAATATTATTGGAGTGATCAACCCCGTGTTGCTACGTCATTCCGTTCTAAAGATATTGATGATTTTCTAGAAAAAATAGGCACTTTTCAAGTATTTTTCACTTGAGTTACAAAAATATGTTGATATGTTTTATAACAACATTTTTTCTTTTGAATGCGAGCAAAAGACAATTTTTATATTTGCCCCAACCCATCATAAACCTTTTTTAAAAAACTATGATTTTTTAGGAAAAAAATGCCAGTAACTTTTGAACCAAAAGAGATAACGACCATCACAGCGCACGAAACGACACGTCTTCAAATGCTCTACAAGTGTTTCTTGGGTGACTTTGATGAAAATTCGAAACTGAAAAAGTTAACGCCAGAAAACCGGTTTTCTTGAACCACCCTAAGCTTATTCAGAAAAATACCTCTAGATCGGTCAATTTTAAAGCTACATAAAAGATCTACAACTATCCCGAAGAATGTATATAGTTATTCTTGCAAATAAAAAGTTCGGTTCCCAATTTCTTTGAAAATATGAACCACCCTAATTTTCATGTATATTGAAAAGAGGACCTTATTCTTAGGGACAACTTTGTAGAAGACCATATTTGCCTAAAAACTCATTTGAAGGCGTTGAATGCATCTTTCCTTGTAAATCTGGTTCGTGGACCACTGTGCAGTGGTAGACATTCGTTTAACCGAGGCATATTTTTTCTATTTTTTCGCAACTGTAATATTTTTTTGTTTTTTTTTTTAACTTATTGAAGGATCTTCTGAGTAATTTGCATTAGTCACTGGAATGAAACGATATATTTTTTATTTTTTGGTCGTAAAATACAAGAATAAATGAAAATTGGCCAATCATTTTGTATGGTGACCTGCATTATAGATTGACATGTTAATCATGAATTTGATCGTTTTCGGAAGTGTTGCCATTTATTATTTTGCGTGCATCTTATATAAATATGTTATAATATTTATATAAATGTTTCCAAATTGAGATTTGTTGTAGTTATTTTCATCGGAAGTGTTTTACATCATTCTAATAAAAGTATCATGACGAGTGCAGGTTGAAAATCTACGAAAATCAAAAATTATAGCAGAAAAATTGTCGCAAACCATAATAAAAAAAATCACGTACTTAAGTATTGTTTTGATGAAATATGATAGTATCACTTGCATAAATCACAGCACTTACTGCTATTACGTCTTCTAATAGCTCTCAATATAAAATAACATTCATTGGACGTCTCACATGTTGAGAAATGGCACCCAAAGTATTCAAACTTCTAGCATAGTCATAGTTTGACTTTTTTTTTTCAAATAAATCATGTAAAAAATGAATGTGGATCAAAACTAAGACTATAATATATTTTTTCAGATTTAATGAAATAAGCCAACTTTTTGACCATGTCATGCTTTTTTGTATGAACATTTGCTTCAAAACAAAGAGGGTACAAAAATTCTGGCTTGCAGTTCTTTCGCTTCTTCTAATTCATTTATAAATGCTGGTATTATACAGTTATATTTCAGAGGCATTAGGATACGTCTTCATTTCTACACAGAACTATTTATTTTAGCTTTTTTTTATTCTTAATCACTTAACCAAATTTACAGCTCTATCGTCCACTGGGGCACTACGTGAGCAATTTCAATTGACAGCTGCACTTACATTTTTTTGTACAGCGCCTAGATTCTATTCTACTTTATCGAACTGGTTGCCTTTCTGCTGCTTTCACTTTTTCTACTTTATACCCAGTAGAATAATGAGCACAAGGATGATGATGGATGGCCGTTGTTCCTTTCCAGTCCGATTGGGGGTCCATTACGAGTAGCAGTTCGCCTATGTCCAGGTATCCGGGTCCGTTTGAGCCATGGGGCTCAGAAGAGGGTCAGTGTCAGTTGCTCTCGGGGGAAAAGCAACTGACGAAAAATTGCAAGTGCCGGGGCTGGGAATCAAACCCATGACCATTCGCATATGAAGCGAACGTGTGACCAACTACGCCACGGGCCCCGGCATTTTAGCTTTTATCAATCCCATTTTGATGTTCAATCAACCGAAAACCTATATTCTTAATTTTCTCACGATATTTTATGCAATAATTTGAACATTTCCAACAATAATTATTTGCCATATCTTAAACAAAAAACTAATCTAGGTTACATTTGAGTGTTTACAGAAAGCGATTTCCTTAAATAAATTTATTGATCATTGTTTCTTCTTATCGAGAAAAACTTTTGTAATATTTCTTCGAATTTCACAAATAATCAAACTTTAAAAGTCAATTATCTTGCTAACACGTCATAAACTAAATGCCTTGGGGTATATCGTCAAAATATACTCACGAAATTACAAACTTTCTATTGAAAACACATTTTTCATTTACGTCGGCTAAACGAATGTCTAGGCAAAAAATGACATGACGGGTTTTTACCCTCGTTTATGTTTCAGTGTATATGTAAGTGTGATGATCATCTTTTCATAAAACAATATTAGATATACTATCACTGCGATGATATCATAAAATCTTTTGTTTGAGTTTGCTGACACTTTTTTGAAAATTTTTGGGCGTCGGCTAAACGAACGTCTTTCACTGTACCTTTTTCTAGAATCTTCATAAATTCGTGTAGATCCAGATCTTTTTCAAATTACTTCAAATTAGGACCCCTGATACACAATTATTTTACTGTAAAAATTTGAGAATATTTGTTGCAGTTTTCAAAAAGTTACAGCTTCCTGAACATTTTTTGAAAAGTGGAAATTTTGCCTGTCCCGATCATTTTGTCTATCCCCTGTACATGAATACGTAATATACTTTCGCAATGGCTGCGTATTTTTCTACGTATTCAGAATTAGCATTAAAAAGGTCCCAAATAGATATTGTATGTACGCTGTGTTCCTCTTTCATTTAAAACATTTTAAAGCAGCCCACCTCAATGCCGACTTCACTGGGCCAATGTGTCACGTGCCAAATTCAAGAGGCACAAAACACGACAATAAGGCAAACCGCTTAACCAATATTTAACTTGTGCTTAAGTACTCCCTTCGGCTTCCTCTGTCCTTCATCCATCACATCACTCTCATCCGTTGCCACACTTATGTCATCACCCAGTCACTCTCTGCGCCAGCACTTCTCGTCGTGAAAAGAGGCGTTTTTTATTCATAAACAAATTTGAAGGGAGTCCCAAAAAATGCGGGTCTTTCGAAATGCATCCTTCCGTGTCGAAAACCTTCCGATTTTGGGCACCAACCTATGCGTAGCCTACACGGAGGAAGCGTCCGAAGCGTGGCTAATTGACGGGTAAACAATTGCAGCACGCTTCTTTACAACTCGGCTGCAATGGACCGCTTGGACCACCATCAACCAAATTGACTTGGCCGCAGCTCGTCAAAATATTCCACGCAATTAACTCCTTATCGCCGACCGCCCTCCAGCAGCCGGCCCGATTGGGGAAACATAACAAATTGATAATTAGAATGTTTGATTTTTTCTGTTTTTCAAATTATATAAGAATCATGTAATAGAATAAATCAAACAAATATTTTGTTTACTAGATGCAGATCTTTGAATATGTAATTCTCATATTAAAAAAAAAAAAAAAACAAAATAATCTTGAAATGAATTCGAATCGACATACAGGGGATACTCAAAATAACTGGGACAGGTAAAATTTTCACTTTACAAAAAATGTTCAACTCACTGCAACTTTTCGAAAAGGGCATCAAATATTCTCAAATTTTTACTGTAAGTTCATCAACTAGTTGTGTATCAGTGGTTCAAATTTGGAAAAGATCGGGCCATTCTACACTAAGTTATAAAGATTCTAGAAAAAGATATAACTATCCGATAGCCAACTTTGAACTGTTATATCTCCGGATTCAATCAACCGAATGCAATGAAATTTTGATAATTTATGACTAATATAATGAACTTTGAAAAACAGTTTACTCAATTTGAAATTGTCAATAAGAAAAAAAGTTATGGCGGTTTCATTTATTCTATGTTTTTTTAGTAAATTTATCTATTTTTCATACGCATCTCATTACTTTTTCACTTTAATGCCGGTCATTTGGTTGCTTTGCTTCGAAACATAAGTATATTCAAGTCTATTAGAGGGAATTTAATTATATAAGTCATAAATGATCAAAATTTCATGGCATTCGGTTCATTGAATGCGGAGATATAACAGCTCAAAGTTGGCTATCGGATAATTATACCTTTTTCTAGAATCTTTATAACTTAGTGTAGAATGGCCCGATCTTTTCCAAATCTGAACCACTGATACACAACTAGTTGATGAACTTACAGTAAAAATTTGAGAATATTTGAAGCCCTTTTCGAAAAGTTACAGCGAGTTGAACAGTTTTTGAAAAGTGAAAATTTTACCTGTCCCAATTATTTTGAGTATCTCCTGTAGTTTCGGTGTTCATTTTATTAATACTGTCGGTTGTCAGTTCAGACATTGTGAAAGACGATATTAGGTTTTTTTTTGTAAATGTTGTGAGTCTGGTCTAAACTGGTGTTTCCCTATATTTATGTTATGTCTTCCTCCTCGGGTCCGAACGGGTTTTCGTAATCGTGTGGGGCCGGGTTCCACCAGATCACCTCATGATGATATGATGCTGATGATGACGAAACCTGGCAATACCTCCCAGTCAGTTGAAATTTTTCGTACCTATCGGATTGCCGCCGCAGTACTAATTATCACTTTTATTTTCTCTTTGCTTACTTTTTCCCTCTTCCTCTTCCAGATTGAGTCGGTTGAATTGGCGCTCAACATTTTGGACAATTATGACATCCGTGGGCACAAGATCCGCGTTCAGCAGGCCGAGTTCCAGCTCAAGGGCGAGTACAACCCGGCGCTGAAGCCGAAAGTCAGGAAGAGGGAAAAGGAGAAGATCCGCAAGATGCAGGAAGCGTAAGTGGTTGATGCATTATTAAATTCTTTTAAATTGTTGGGGATATATGCTGATACTCTTAATTTTCCACGTGCAGGTTGATTATTCAAAGTCATGAAGTACGCGTATACATACGTTTTGGAAACCACATTAAAAAGACAATTTACAGAACAAAGTAAAACCTGTAGTAACAAATATCCAATGACTGTAGTTTTACTATACCTTTGGTGAAGAGATTACCTAAAACGAGAAGAAAACAAATATACATTAACCCTCTAATACCCAAATTTTTGATTTTGATCTAAATATCATTTTTCGTCATCTAAAATCGAATCAAACATGTTTTGGAAGATGATTCTTTTTAATTCTCGATTTGGTCAATTTCAGTTTTTGATTTTTCTAATTTTTATTTTTGAACATCCCCACACTTTTATATTTTTCCTGGAAGCCAATTTGGGGAACGGATTTTTTGAGATGATAACATTTTGAGATTTCATAATTATTGTTGAAATATTATTTTTTTAATTTTTTTTTCACATAAAATTTTATTTTCCGTGTAATTTTAAGGAAAATAATTTAAGAGTGTATTCCATTCCCTTAAACTATTAAACAAGGATAGAATGATTTGGGAAAAAATTAAAATATGTCAATTGTAGCGATTTAATACAAAATAAACAAAGACTTCTAAAAGGTGACTAAAACATCAATTTTTCAATGATTTTTTAAAAATGTTAATACGTTTCAAAATACACCAAAAACTATTTTGAGATATACAGAACAGCTCTAAATACACTAGTTAACAAAATAAAACGAAAGTCGTGAACTTCTATCAACGACCAAAATTTTTGAAGTACAATTTAGTGCTGATTTCGAATCCGCGCTTCAAAAAATTTAAAGTAGAGCAGTTTTTGAGTTTTAGCTTAATATCGAGTTTTACAATTTTTAAAAATATGGAATTTACTAAAATTCAAATATCTTGCGTTTTGTTCAACCAAATTCAAATCTTTTTTTATAAATTTAAAGCTGAATACAATACCATTCGATCATCTGAATGCAGGTTTTGCGTCAGATTGATGAAATTCAAGATATTGGCGAGTTTTTGGGACGATCTCCTTAAATTTTAGCAAAATTTCCAAAAATATATGAAGAAATGTATTTTTTTCAATGAGAAAAAACCAATCTAAAAATTCTTTCTCACCGTTTATTTGACATATCATATGTAGGCGAGTTACAGTAAAAAATTCAGCTGAATCGGAGCATTGATTACGGAGAATGAGATGTGTGAAGTGAGCGACTTTACTTAAAAATAGAACAAAAATCGATTTCAAATCATCAACCTTGTATGGAAAGTCGAAAAAATTTCCGCTCTACTGTAATTTTTTTCCTTCGCGTTTTCGAATTCAGGGCATGATTCTACGCCAAAAATGATCATCAGCTTACCGAGTTCAAAAATGCTGTAAACTAGTGATATCAGTCAAAAATATAAAAAGTTTGATTTTCCACGAAACAAAAATTACAAAAATGCTCAAACTATACCCCGTCTAAAGGCGGGATTGGGTATTAGAGGGTTAAACAACTAATCATTAGAAGGACATGTTTATATGTTTTATGGAGAAGAATAAAAAAAACTTTAGCGACACGAATATTTTTTGCGGAAATCTGTCGAACAGTTTTCCAAAACTTGTAACAGTTCAACCAGATCTGTCATTTTTTTCTCATCATCGGAAATACTTTGCTGAATTTCAGAATATTACTACAGAATAAATCTACTCCCTCAATAGATTCCTCCATATTCCTTCTGGAAATTACTTCTCCAGGAATTCCTTCAGAAGATACTTTAGGGATTCCTACAATAGTTTAGTCCGAAGGTCCTCCAAAAAATAATTGTTAGAAATTAATCCAAAAATTCGATTTAGGGCTCACTCAAAGTGCAAATTTTCGGTAATACCAATCCTTGTGGTCAATTATGAATTTCAAATAACTCATCGTACATATGTACAGATGGGTACATTATTGGTTAAATTGGGAAAAAATCCACAGCTCAGGTGAGATTTGAACTGGTCGTGAGTTCAAATCTCACCTGAGCTGTGGATTTTTTCCCAATTTAACCAATAATTTACCCATCTATACATATGTACGATGAGTTATTTGAAATTCGATTTAGGGGATTTTCTGCAACTCTGGAAGAATTTCCACAAGAAACTCTTAGAGGATTCATAAACCGCAGGACGAGCTTCAGAACAGAAAAAAAACTTCTAGGAAAGTCCTCAAAAGAACTTCTGCAGGATTCAGACAAGGAACTCCTGGGAATTGCAGAAAAGAACTTTGAGAATATTTTCAGATGATGATGATGATAAGGTCTACCATTCATTGTAGCGCGGTGACAGTCACTTGCTTTTCTAAAACCAAGATCATACAATTATGGGGAACTTACCGTAAAATGGGGTGTCAAGAACCTATGGGGTGTTAAGGCATCCATCTTCACACACTTCTTTGAAAAATCGCCAAACCGTATAAAAATTGATTTACTAATTCCAAATTCGCTTCAAATGTGTGTTGGAAATAAAGGCATACTATAAGGATTACCACTCATGAAAAAACGATTTTAACTGGACACTAGACATTAGTATGGAACAAACATCAAATTCCCGCTCCAGTCGACTTTTTCGATTCCATTTAGGTCCCATATGAACTGTGCAAAATTTCAGCGCAATCGGTGAAACTATAATTTAGAGCAAGCGGTTCAATGTTTTCATAGGATTTACTATGGGAAAAGTTGCACTTTCAGATAAAAAATCCCAGAAGTCGCCCCTTGTTTCCTTAATTCAAATCGATCAACGCTCTTTGTAGAAAAATCATTTATGAAACTTTCCTTCGAAGACCGCAAAGCGATTGGATGCTTGTGGAAAAAGTTATTGATTTATTACCGATTAGTGATCTAACGAACGGCTTTTTGTTTTGTTGTGTCAGGCACTGCGAGCCAGCCGTAAAAAAGACTAGCACCGGAAAATCAACAAGAGAAGAATGCGAACCGATACCAATGGCGACGAAAAGGGACTTGCGATTGGAAGCTCGGTACGTGGAACTGCAGATCTCTCAGCTTTATCGGGAGCACCCGCATACTCGTCGATATACTGAAGGACCGCGGGTTCGGAATCGTGGCGCTGCAGGAGGTGTGCTGGACAGGATCCATGGTGCGAACGTTTAGAGGTAATCATACCATCTACCAGAGTTGCGGCAACACACGTGAGCTGGGAACAGCTTTTATAGTGATGGGCGATATTCAGAGGCGCGTGATCGGTTGGTGGCCGATCGACGAAAGAATGTGCAGGTTGAGGATCAAGGGCCGATTCTTCAACATCAGCATAATAAACGTGCACAGCCCTCACTCCGGAAGCAATGATGATGACAAAGACGTATTTTACGCGCAGTTTGAACGCGAGTACGGCCGCTGCCCAAACCATGACGTCAAGATCATCATAGGAGACCTAAACGCTCAGGTAGGCCAGGAGGATGAATTCAGACCGACGATTGGAAAGTTCAGCGCCCACCAGCTGGCGAACGGAAATGGCCTACGCCTCATCGACTTCGTCGCCTCCAAGAACATAGCCATTCGTAGCACCTTCTTCCAGCACAGCACAACAAACGGAATCGCTCAAAACTCTACGTTATTAACAATGCACAGTATCGGCGGCCGCCCCGGTACGATCTAGAGCGACTGAAGGAATCGGATGTCGCCACCGCATACGCGCAGAATCTCGAGGCAGCGTTGCTGGACGAGGGTGTGCTCTATGTGGCCCCTCTACAGGACTGCTGGAGTACAGTCAAAGCAGTCATCAACAACGCAGCCGAGAGCACTATCGAGTGCGTAGAACGGAGTCGACGAAACGATTGGTTCGAGGAGGAGTGCAGAGCGGTTCTGGAGGAGAAGGACGCAGCACGGGTGGTAATGCTGCAGCATGGAACCCGACAGAATGTGGAGTGATACAGACAGAAGCAGCAGACCCGTCTCCTCCGGGAGAAAAAGCGCCGCCTGGAAGAAGCGGAGTGTGAGGAAATGGAACTGCTGTGTCGTTCACAAGAAACACGTAAGTTCTACCAGAAGCTCAACGCATCCCGCAAATGCTACGTGCCGCAAGCCGAATTCTGCAAGGATAAGGATGGGAGCCTCCTGACGGACAAACGTGAGGTGATCGAAAGGTGGAAGCAGCACTTCGACGAGCACCTGAATGGCGAAGAGAAAGGAAATGGCTATGTTGGTGCAGCAGAGGACGGGAACGAACCAACTCCCACGCTGAGGGAAGTTAACCCTCTAATACCCAACCCCGTCTTTAGACGGGGTATAGTTTGAGCATTTTTGTAATTTTTTATTCGTGTAAAATCAAAATTTTTATATTTTTGGCAGATATTTAGGACTGTTTTGTATATCTCAAAATGGTTTTTGGTGTATTTTAAAGCGTATTTACATCTTATAAAAATCATTGAAAAAATGATGTTTTAGTCACCTTCTAGAAGCCATGGTTTATTTTGTATTGAATCGCTACAAATAACAAATTTTTAATTTTTCCCAAATCAGTCTATCCTAGTTTTATAGTTTTGGGGAATCGAATACACTCTAAAATCATTTTCCTTAAAATTACACGGAAAATGAAATGTTCTATGAAAATAAATTAAAATAAACATAATTTAACAATAACCATGAAATCTCAAAATGTTTTCATCTCAAAAAATCCGTACCCCAAATAGGCTTCCAGGAAAAATATAAAACTGTGGGGATGTTCAAAAATAAAAATTAGAAAAATCAAAAACTGAAATTCACGAAATCGAGAATTAAAAAGAAATATCTTCCAAAACATGTTTAAATCGATTTTAGATGACGAAAAATGATATTTAGATCAAAATCAAAAATTTGGGTATTAGAGGGTTAAGGATGCCATCCACCAGCTCAAAAACAACAAAGCGGCTGGTAAGGACGGTATCGCAGCAGAACTCATCAAGATGGGCCCGGAAAAGTTGGCCACCTGTCTGCACCAGTTAGTAATCAAGATCTGGGAAACCGAACAGCTACCGGAGGAGTGGAAGGAAGGGATAATCTGTCCCATCCACAAGAAAGGCGACAAGTTAATGTGTGAGAACTTTCGAGCGATCACCATTTTAAATGCCGCCTATAAAGTGCTATCCCAGATCATCTAATTCTAAACCGTATGCTTCATTGAATCAGTATTATGTGGCCCTTCAATATATACATTCATTTTGAAAATATGAATAACAGATGTGAAATAAAATTATATTTTCCAAATTTGTATTTTGTATGAGAACTTATTGGACACGGTGTAAATGAGTTCGTGGGAAGTTATCAAGCCGGCTTCATCGACGGTCGGTCGACAACGGACCAGATCTTCACTGTACGGCAAATCCTCCAGAAATGCCGCGAATACCAGGTCCCAACGCATCACCTGTTCATCGACTTCAAGGCGGCATACGACAGTATCGACCGCACAGAGCTATGGAAAATCATGGACGAGAACAACTTTCCCGGGAAGCTGACCAGACTGATAAGGGCCTGTCCATAAACTACGTAGACTCGAAGGGGGGGACGGGGGGTCTGGCCAAAGTCTACGGTCCTTACAAATTTCGAAAATTTTGTATGGAAGAACGATGGACGGTGTGCAGAACAGCGTAAGGATTTCGGGTGAACTATCCAGTTCATTCGAATCTCGACGGGGACTACGACAAGGTAATGGATTTTCCTGCCTACTATTCAACATCGCCCTGGAAGGTGTTATGCGACGAGCCGGGCTCAACAGCCGGTTTTTGCGGATGACATGGATATTATTGCTAGAACATTTGGAACGGTGGCAGAACTGTACACCCGCCTGAAACGTGAAGCAGCAATGGTCAGACTGGTGGTGAATGCAGCTATGACAAAGTACATGTTGGTAGGTGGGACTGAGCGAGACAGGACAAACCTTGGCAGCGATGTTATGATAGACGGGTATATTTTCGAGGTGGTAGAAGAATTCGTCTACCTCGGTTCCTTGCTAACGGCTGACAATAATGTGAGCCGCGAAATGCGAAGGCGCATCCACGGTGCCCCCACAGACCGTTATTATAAAATAAAAATGTCCATCAAAACTAAGTTTAGGGGTCGAATCCTGGTGCTATTCTGCACCTCTGGGCAAATTTTTAAAATAATCCCTAGGAGGAATCTCGAGAAATCTCGATTTGATGTTTTATACTAAGAAATTTCAAAGAAATCCATGTTCAGATTCAACAATATCGCTTAAATACCTACAAAAAAAAACTCCCCAAAGTATTCAAAGTTGTTTCAAACCAGTATATATTTACCAACGCAACTTTTATTATACATATTTACTACTCACCCAACTCAATTAACTGACGAAACTGACATAAGTATGTTTTTCCAAGCCATGCATCGGTTTTAACGTAAGCATTAAAAAGCGATTTTTCCCTATTGTTTTATGAACATCCCAGTGTTATACATTAAAATTTTCCCTAATTCTACAACATGTTTACTATATTACGAGGAACCAACCCTCCGAAGACCACAAAGGGATCTAAGATATGTGGAAAAAGTTATTGACTGAAAACCGAATAGCATGGAAACGCTTTTTAACATGTAAGGAATAACAATAAATAAGGTACACCGGGGCAAGTTGAAACGGGTGGGGTAAGATGAAACGGCGGGTCAACATGATGTTATCTAATGATAGTAAACAGTTTGATTGCCATAACACATAGTTTCTGGTTCAAACAATCTTCTGGCGATGGATAAATTTCCAAATTATATTGAAATCTTTTTCAAAACTTCGCGTTTCATCTTGCCCCACACGTTTTAACTTGCCCCGGTGTACCTTAATCAAATCTCGTCATTTTATCGATCGGGTAAGGCTTCATAACTTTTTTCCATGAACTTCTGAGGTCTAATTCATCGTGAAGTTTGCTACAGAAATCATTCATGGAATTATTTTTAGGGACCAAGGGGTGACCCCAAGCGGTTTTCCATTGAAAAAGTAAATTTTCTCATAAAATCGTCTGAAAAATTAAGAATAACGGCAAAAAAATAGTTTTCCCGATCGACCTGATATTTTGTACAGTTGATATGGGACCAAAATGGAACTCAAAAAGTATACAAGAACTAGAGTTTTTGCATTTTTTTGTATTTTCGCATATAAACCGTGTCCCATGTTATTACATATACGTCGTAGTTTCCTGTTCTTCCAAAATTGGTGTACTATTAGATCTTTATTTAACCCTCTAATACTCTACCCCGCCTTTAGACGGGGTATAGTTTGAGCATTTTTGTAATTTTTGTATCGTGGAAAATCATTTTTTTTATATTTTTGGCTGATATTTAGGACTGTTTTGTATATCTCAAAATGGTTTTTGATATATTTTAAAGCGTATTTACATTTTTTTTAAATCATTGAAAAATCGATGTTTTAGTCACCTTCCAGAAGTTATTGTTTATTTTGTATTGAATCGCTACAATTAACATATTTAATTTTTTCCCAAATCATTCTTTCCTAGTTTTAAAGTTTAAGGGAATCGAATACACTTTAAAATTATTTTCCGTTAAATTATACGGAAAATAAAATTTTCTGTGAATAAAAATTAAAACAAAAATATTTCAATAATAATCATAAAATCTCAAAATGTTTTCATTTCAAAAAATCCGCACCCCAAATAAGCTTCCAGGAAAAATATAAAACTGTGGGGACGTTCAAAAATAAAAATTATAAAAATTAAAAACTGAAATTCACGAAATCGAGAGTTAAAAAGAATCTTCTTCCAAAACATGTTTAAATCGATTTTAAATGACAAAAAATGATATTTAGATCAAAATAAAAAATTTGGGTATTACAGGGTTAACACATATTTCTCAGTAATTTTCTAGTGTTCATGTGCAAGAATATGTAGCACTTTTCATTAAAAAAAAAGTTCAAAATTCTAGGCAAAGCAAATCAAAGTTAATCGTACACACCGTAGTTGCTACTCCGTGATTTACCAGAGTCGCACAGAGAACGAATGAAAGCAAGGCTTGGGGCTAGCTAACCATTCTCAATGTGCACAATTCGAGAGTTCAACATTTGAAAGTCAATAACGGCGCTGGTCACGTCCTTACGGTCATCGGATCGATTATGTGTCATACTCGCCCCATATAGGAGCGATACATTTACAGCAAGGAACAATACAATTACTAAACACTGAACGCCCCTTTTCAAATGCTAAGCAATATCGAAAAAAAGTATAAATTTGTTTTCGACTATTGTGACTGAAAACGTTATTCATTTTAAGAAAACTGTGTTCAAAGACCTACTCCAGTTTTTCTAACCCTAACGTTGGTAATCAAAAGCACACATGACAAGCAACGTTTTTTGCATCTTTTTTCTGATTTTTGTACACTGCCAAATGTTTGGTAAGTCAGTTTAATCAGTTAATTGATTTAGATGAGTAGTAAATATGTTTAATTGAAGTAACGTTATTAAATAAATACGGGTTTGAAACAACTTTGAACACTTTAGGGAAAGTTTGTGTAGGTATTTATGCGATATTGTCCAATCTGAACATGGATTTCTTTGAAATTTCTTAGTATAAAACATCAAATCGAGATTTCTCGAGATTCCTCCTTGGGATTATTTTAAAAATTTGCCCAGAGGTGCAGAATGGCACCAGGATTCGATCCCTGAACTTAGTTTTTATGGACATTTTTATTTTATAATAACGGTCTGTGGGGGCACCGTGGCATCATCAGTGGAAGTCGTGCCTACTACGGGCTCCAGAAGAAACTGCGGTCAAAAAAGATTCACCCCCGCATCAAATGTACCATGTACAAGACGCTAATAAGACCGGTGGTTCTCTACGGACACGAGACATGGACGATGCTCGAGGAGGACCTGCAAGCACTCGGAGTTTTCGAGCGACGCATGTTAAGGACGATCTTCGGCGGCGTGCAGGAGAACGGTGTGTGGTGGTATCACTTATAGGAAACTATGCTTCAATAGATAGGAAAATGTCAAAAATTAAATTAAAAAAATACAACGTAACTTGTGTATATTCTTATGAAAAGTTTCCAGTCTAGACCAACCAGGAATCGAACCCAGGCACTCTCAGCACAGTCTTACTGGAAAATGTCATCAATATTGGTGCTCGAGATCTACCTTTGAAATGCATTTGATGTTTATAAGGGTATTCATTTTTTCTTCGAGTGAGCTGTCATTTCATTGATTGAACTGCCATTTTGTCCATTGGCATAAAAACAATACAATTCTACTTCAATTAAAAGCGGGTCGCGAGCTGTTAAAGGTTGAGAACCCCTGATCTAGTATGATTATGCTTAATCTAGCATAACAAGTAGATCAATGACTTATAGTGATTATAATTAGCTGTCTGGTCAGGTAAATTGCTAACTTCATTAGAAGTATTTACCGTCCGGTCTCACGTGGTTAGAGCGTACTAACTCCACTTTGTTACTGACACCCTATCAAGAAAGAAGTTAGCAGAACAGCGAAATCACATACGGTGTGGCGCTGTGGGTACACTTAAGCCTGTTTTGTGTGGATGGTAGTTTAAATTCAAGAGCCCCGCTGAGAGAGGCAGATCTTTGCCGATAACCGGCGAGCCTCTCAAGTCACGTCTGAGTGTGGAGAGAAACAAATAAAAAGAAAATATTATTGCTATTAACTGGCCACTTAACATATTTTGAGCACCACGTTGATTATCCACTTTTTAACGACTCCTCAATAAGCTCCTCCGCCTTAACACCCAGCACCCCCGATCGTAATCGGTTTGGGCTGAATATCCCGACTCTAACTCCATTATGTACCACATTGTCTCACCCATCATACGTACGCTAACCATAATGTCTCTTCTTGCAGATTGTTCGACTGGCGCCCGGAAAAGATGCGCGGCGAACGGTCCAAGCATGAGCGGATCGTCATCATTAAGAATCTGTTCGAGCCGGAGCTATTCGAGCGGGAGGTCCATCTGTTGCTGGAGTACCAGGGCGACCTGCGGGAGGAGTGCAACAAGTGCGGAACCTGCCGCCGGGTTGTGCTGTTCGACCGCCATCCGGAGGGTGTGGCCCAGATCACGATGAGCGACCCGGAGGAAGCCGACCTGGTGGTCAAACTCATGAACGGGCGGTTCTTCGGCAAGCGCAAGCTGACGGCGGAGATCTGGGACGGGCGGACCAAGTTTAGGTAAGGTTTTGAACGCGAAGTCAAAATTGCACGTTGTAAGGGTGGGTCGCGTTTTTGGGTTAAAATTCAATGGTATCAATCCGGAACAAAATTATTTCGATCCCTTTTAGCATCCAGGTTGCTTGCATAAAAAACAGACATCTCTTTACTGTCGGAGCTTTGAATGATAAAAGCTAAATAAATCATTATGTAAACCAACGCTAATCTAATTATCCTTTCGCTTTCAGAGTTGCCGAAACCGAGGCGGACGTCAACAAGCGTCTGGGCAACTGGGAAAAGTATTTGGAGAAAGAGGAAGCAGCGGCATCCACCGAAGCACCCAAACAGCAGCAACCCACCGAGAACGCACCGGCCACGACGGCCACACCTGCCCCACCTGCGGAGGTGAAAAGCACCCCGGAGAAAGAGGAAAACGGCGACAAACCGCAAATTGCTGCGGCGGCGACGCCGGCCGATGACGATAACAATCCGGCCGGTGGTGACGGTAACGATGCGGAACCGCCGACGACAACCAAACCGCAGCCGCCTCCGGCCAGCGACGACCTCGAGGTAGATGACGATGACGACAACGATTCGTCTCAAGTGGAAACAAACTAAAAATCAACATAAATTACGAACAATTGCAAAAAGTTAAAGGTTTGTTCTAGAATAAAACGGTACTTGCATCGCAGCCCCGCACCGTATTGATCGTGTCGTCTAAGATAGAGCGCGAAAGAATTTCCATTAAACGCATTTAACGATCGTTTAAATTTATTCCAAGTCGAAACTGTGTCTCGGTCACCACCACAAGAGACAGCGCCATGCCTGCCTTTAGCATTGCTTGGCATTAGACACTACATCGCATTGCATAAAACGTCTGCGGCTACAATGATGGAAGAGCATATAGTTGATGGGAACAAGGAAAAGGTAAAATTTAAATAACCGTCGACGAAAGTCACATCAACCTGTGATGGACATGTTTATCCACTACCAAAAAAAGTCAAGCCCAGACAGTTAAGCCTGACGTTAACTACTTTATTATCTCCGTTTATTCCTGTTCCAGCTTCCGTTTTTTCTGCTATTTTTTTCTTCTGGGATCTTGTTTTATTTCAAGCTGAACTGAATTATGCTAGTGTAGGTAAGAAATCGTAGAAGATAGCAGGTTGTTGATCACTGACGAAATTTATGCGCCACCAACGAAGAACGCGAAAAGCCCTGAATCACAACAAATTGAATTGAAATATTGTCTTATGGACCAGCCGTCAGTTACGTTGCATTTCAGATGGGGAGGGGAAGTCTATGCATTTGATATCAACCATGTGTTTAGGCATGGGTGCACTGAGAAAACTGATCTTAAGAAGCCCATAAGTTTTTCTTATGAAATTTCGACATAAGAAAAAGTTTAGATTTCCATAAGAAATTATTATGATATCATTTCATAAGACATCTTATGAAAAATTTTTACACAATATCAAAAAATGTCGCAACCTGAATTCGAACCAGGAACGTCGAGATCGGAGAACGCGTGCTTTACTCATGCCCCCATCGACGCTTCGGAAGTTGGGGTGGTTGGAGTACAATAAGATGTTTTTTTTTCGGAATTAACGTTTCATAAGATATCTTATGATTTCCAAAAGAGCCTTCTTATGAGATCTAAAAAATGTCTTAAGAAATTTTTGCCTCAGTGTACTTCATTCATGGGAGAGACGAACCAGCCAAGGGCTGAAAGTCTCTCAAATAAAGATAAATCAAACAATCAATCATTCATGGGTAGAGTAAGGTGGGGCAAAAGTTCGACCTTAGTTGAAAATTCAACTTTTTTCAAGAAATCGAAGCAGATAAAAATAAATGAATACCGTATGGTAATTCTACTATCCATGAGCTAAAAGTTTGCTGAACAAAGTTACACCAAATGTCTTTTCAATTTTGAGTTACAACACTTTTTGTATGTGTGTGTCTAATTCGAACTCTTGCCCCACTACTGGGGCAAAAGTTCGAATCTAGTGTTTGTGGAATTTCACTAACCGTAGTTCACTATTTTGACACTTTGGTAATCTGAATACCTAAAACCAATTGATATTTGATGTGCGAACTGAAATACACTTTAAAGTACGATCTGGATTTTATCCAAATCAGGGTTAAATTTACTACACCAAAAATTAGTAGTTTTTCGCCAAATTCAAATGAAACAACATATTTTTTCAACTTTGATCGAATTTTCTCGCTAATTCCATCATTTTTAGAGATAATATGTACATTTTGCAGAGTTTTAGATTTTTACCTAAAGTTGCTACATGACTCGAACTCTTGCCCCACAATTCGAACTTTTGCCCCGCTATGTGTAAAATATGGTTTCCAAATCTTTTTTGCAAAAAGTTATACATGCTAAAGCATCTTCAAAATATACCTAGTTACGCCCCAAAATAAAATATCGAATTCGTTTTCATTACAATTCCATTTCATGCGTTGGAAGGACCATCCCATATTACAATTTTTTGATCAAAAACCAACATTTTGTCATAACTTTTCGAAATATTGATCAATTTTCATAATTTTTTGAGTGAAAGACTCTTTTTCAAAAAGGCTTCGAACAACCTTGACACCCGAAAGAAATAATTTGAATTGAGCTCAAAAACTTCAAAAGAAACTTTTGCCCCACTTTACTCTACCTGATTTGCAAAAGTTTGGAACCAATCAAACGCATGAGCAATGTGGAATGTTTGCAACGCGGAATTGATCAAAACTGTGGGTTCAGCAAAAGGTTCAAGTACATAAAAATACCGTTTTGTGGGGATTATTGTTGTATTCATACAAATTTCGAAATTAAATTGGTTGTATTACTAGAGTAAAAATGTTGCACAGAAATATCTGGAAATGCTCAATATGTAGATTATGAAATCGTCATGACCTTACGTATAATTGGGAAATTTGAGGGATATTCTTTTGTTTCGATGCATGAAATCAAATGACATAGAATGTACGTACATACATACAGGGGATGGCCAAAATGTTTGGGATAGGCAACTTTTTTTCTCTCACAAAAAAGTTCAACATGCTATAACTTTTCATAGAGTGCATCAAAAAATCGCAAATTTTGACTGTTTGTCAACCTATTATATGTGCATCTCTCTCTCTTCTTGGCGTAACGTCCTCATTGGGACAAAGCCTGCTGCTCAGCTTAGTGTTCTATGAGCGCTTTCACAGTTTTTAACTGAGAGCTTCCTCTGCCAATGACCATTTTGCATGCGTATATCGTGTGGCAGGCACGTAGATACTCGATGCCCAAGGAAGTCAAGGAAATTTCCTTTACGAAAAGATCCTGTAAAACACTATTTTTTAGACATCTCATTTTTGAGCTGTCATATCTCGGAAACCAGTAAACCGAATTGAATGAAATTTTGAACGTACACTAACAATGTACAAATGCTTCACAAAATATTAAAACATAAATACTTTTTGAACTTTGAAAAAAGTTATCATGGATTGACACTTTTTGGATTTTTCTGGAAAAAATGTATTTTTTTAAGTCAATGTCAATAAATTATAGTGTTGATGTCCAAAGATTTTCCACTTCTGTTTTCAAGTTATCTTTAATCAGATATAGTGGAGCCTATTTAGAATAAAGGAAGAACACATTTAGTAATTTTTGTGTGGTTTTGTAAATTTGACTTATTTTCCTCTATATGAGTAAAAATTTCAACCCGGTATAACTTAATTCGCCGTGAGAAAATGTTACATTTTATATCGTTGTATTAAGTATCAATATATTGTTGATAAACGTTAAAAAATTCATTCAATTCGGTTCACTGGTTTCCGAGATATGACAGCTCAAATGTGAGTTCTCTAAAAAATAGTGTTTTACCCGAACGGTTCTAACTTCACGAAAAAATATTCAATCGAGCCCAAATTTGCACATACAACAGGTTGATAAACAGTCAAAATTTGAGATTTTTTGATGCACTCTATGAAAAGTTACAGCATGTTGAACTTTTTTGTGGGAGAAAAAAAGTTGCCTATCCCAAACATTTTGGCAAACATTTTGCTGCCATTAACCGTGTGTAATGTGTACGTATTTCGCCTCCACTTAACCCATATCCACCCAGCGTCCTATAAATAGGACAGTCCTTTGGAAGTGAACATCTCCAGAAGATGTTCTCCACACCCATACCTTGCTCATAGTGGACAATATAGTAGAGTAAGGTGGGGCAAAAGTTCGACCCTAATTGAAAATTCAATATTTTTCAAAAAACCAAAGCAGACATAAATAAACGAATACCGTCTGGTGATTCTACCATCCATGAGCTAAAACTTTACTGAACAAACTTACGCCAAATGTCTTTTCTATTTCATGTATGTGTGTCTCTTATTCGAACTCTTGCCCCACCACTGAGGCAAAAGTTCGAATCTAGTGTTTGTGGAATTTCGGTAACCGTAGCACACTATTTTGACACTTTGATAATAGGAATACCTGAACCCAATTAATATTTGATGCTGGAACTGGAATACACTTTAAAGTTCGATCTGGATTTTACCCAAAACAGGGTTAAATTTACTACACCAAAAATTAGGAGTTTTCCGCTAAATTCAGATAAAACAACTTTTTTTTTCAACTCTGATCGAATTTTCTCACTAATTCCATAATTTTTAGGGATAATATAGACATTTTGCAGAATTTGAGTTTTTTACCTAAAGTTGCCACATGACTCGAACTCTTGCCCCACAATTCGAACTTTTGCCCCACTATGGGTAAAATATGATTTCCAAATCGTTTTTTGCAAAAAGTTATACATGCTAAAGCATCTTCAAAATATACCTTGTTACGCCCCAAAATAAAACATAGAATTCGATTTCATTACAATTCCATTCAATGCGTTGGAAGGACCATCGCATATTACAATTTTTTGATCAAAAACCAACATTTTATCATAACTTTTCGAAATATTGATCAATTTTCATAATTTTTGGAGTGAAAGACTCTTTTTCAAAAAGGTTTCGAACAACCTTGACACCCGAAAGAAATAATTTAAATTGAGCTCAAAAACTTCAAAAGAAACTCTTGCCCCACTCGAACTTTTGCCCCACTTTACTCTATGTGACTGGTTCACTAGGTGGCGTGAACGATGCTGCAAAGAATGCATATTGTCACGACCTGTGAGCATAATTTTCAATGCGAAAAAATAGTTATTTCCCTGGAATCTTGACAATGGTTTATAATTTACAGTTCATTTCTTCGGCAGAGTTGTTAATCACACATTCCTTAGGATGTGGAGATGATAGCAAGGATATTTAAATTCAAGATGGCGGCTTAGGTTCCAAGATGGCGGTCAAAACTCCAGAATATATGCTTTTTAACGACAATGCTGCTTCGGATACTATGCAATATGGGTATCTATCGATCGGGCTTCACAAGTAGAACTCAAAAATGAATATCCGACGGGATTTTGAAATCAAAGATGGCGGACCATATCCAATATGGCGGCCATGAAATGGCAGTTTGATCTATAATACCATGCATTATGGGTATCTATCGATCGGGCTTGATGAATAGAAGTCAAAAATCGATATTTTACGCCATTTTGAAATCCAATATGGCGGACCATATCCAAGATGGCGGCCACAGATTGAGAGTTTGAGCTATGAAACCATGCAATATGGGTATCTATCGATCGGGCTTCATGAGTAGAACTCAAAAATGAATATCCGACGCCATTTTGAAACCCAAGATGGCGGACCATACCCAAGTTAGTGGCCACGGAATGGTAGTTTGAGCTATAATGTAATAATGCAATATGCGTATCTAAAGGAGGGTAGATGGTAGGGTAGCGGGTAGGATGAAAGGTGGAACAGACGGTCGGGTCGGTAGAGGGTTTGGGTGAATGATAGAGTAGAGGGAGTGGAGTAGAAGGTTAGGGTAGAGGATAGGGTAGACGATAGAGAGAAGGGTAGAATAGAGACTAGGTTTGAGGGTAGGAAAAATGTTAGGGTAGAGAGTAGGGTAGACGGTACGATTAAGCACAATATAGACTAGAGGGTACGGTAAAGGATATGGCAGTGGTTATAGTAGAGTATAGTTTAGAGGGTAGGGCAGATGGTCGGGTTGAAGGTTATGATAGAGCGTAGGATAGAGGGATGGAATAGAAGGCAAAGAAGACAGTAAGGTAGAGGCTAGAGAATAGGGTGAAGAATTGAGATGAGATTAGATGAGCTGAGGTTCTTTTTTGAGATACAGGGGGTGGCTAAAATGTTTGGGATGGGCAACTTTTTTTTATCTCACAAAAAAGTTCAACATGCTATAACTTTTCATAGTGTGCATCAAAAAATCTCAAATTTTGCCTGTTTGTCAACCTATTATATGTGCATCATTGGTAAAAACTTGGGCTCGATTGAATAATGTTTCACAAAGTTAGAACCGTTCGGGTAAAACACTTTTTATACGACTTATTTTTGAGCTGTCATATTTCGGAAACCAGTGAACCGAATTGAATGAAATTTCGAACGTACACTAACAATATGTATATGCTTTACAAACTATTGAAACGTAGGTACTTTTTAAACGTTGAAAAAAGTTATCATGGATTAACACTTTTTGGATTTTTTTTCGAAAAAATGTATTTTTTTACATCAATGTCAATAAATTTTAGTGTTGATATCCAAAGATTTTCCACTTCTGTTCTCAATCTATTATATCAGATATATAAGAGCCTATTTAGATTGCAGGAAGAACACATTTAGTAACTGTTGTGAGGTATTGTAAATTTGACTTATTTTCGTCCATATGGGTAAAAAATTCAACCCGGTATAACTTAACTCGCTGTAAGAAAATATATATTGTGGATAAACGTTAAAAAATTCATCCAATTCGGTTCACTGGTTTCCGAGATATTACAGTTCAAAAATTAGTTGTCTAAATAATAGTGTTTTACCCGAATGGTTCTTACTTCGTGAAAAAATAATCAATCGAGCCCAAAATTGTACGAATGATGCACATATAATAGGTTGACAAACAGTAAAAATTTGAGATTTGTTGATGCACTCTATGAAAAGTTACATCATGTTGAACTTTTTTTGTGGGAGAAAAAAAATTGCCTATCCCAAACATTTTGGCCATCCCCTGTACCTTCAGGAATTCTTTCCAGGATTTCTTCAGGCATTCCTTTCGAGAAACTTACCAGGTTTATTCGCGAGATTCCTTCAGATATTGCTTCCGAGATTGCTGTATTGATTGCTCCGGAGTTCTCTTCAGGGATTTTTGCAGGCGTTGTTTTGGAAAATCCTGAAAGGATTCTTTCTGCATTCTTTCAGGGATTTGTGCTGGAATTCCTTCAAAGATTCCTTCCATGATTCCTGCTGTTATTCCTTAAGGGATTCCTCCCGAAAAAAAAAATAAAAAATATATGTTTCTTCCGAAATTATTTTCAGGCAACCCTAGATCATAGAGACATCTTTTATGGTTCTTGCAGGAATGTCTGCTCAGCTTCTGGCCGGCATTCCTGTCATGATCTCTCTAAGGAATACATCAGGTATTCTTTATGAGATTCTTTCAGGAATAACTTCAGGGATTTCTACCAGAATTGCTTTAGAAAATCCTGAAAGGATTCTTTCAGAAATTTCACCCAGCATTCTTTCACGGATTTCTTCTGGAATTACTTCACAGATTCATTTTAGTATACTTTCGACAGTAGTCGAAACATATTCAGAGAATCCTAATGGAATTCTTTCTATGATCCGGGATCCTCGCTCGGGATTTATACAGCAATTCCTCTCAGAACTTCTTCTGTGCTTATTTCAGGGATTCCTACCACGCATTTAGTTGAGATTACCTCAGAACTCTACCAGATATGACTCTCAGAGTTCCTTCTGTATATCCTCCCGGGATTCATTCGGAGATTTCACATTATCTTTTCGATGTAACTTTGAGAGTGCCCAGAATAACACCATAAAATTCACATTTCGATCACGAATAAACAATCATGGAGTAGTACAAACATATTGGACCTGGGCGTGTTAGTAGAATACCTGTAAATACGAGACACCGAAGACGACCATATATTTGAGGTCGAAATACGTATCTGTCAAAAGAGACAAATTAAATGGAACATTACTTAACACGATTTTCTTTTTTAAATATAAAAAAACTTCTGAAAAGTTTACGTATGGTGAGTACGTAAAGAGAGTTTGTGCGGTGCTGAAAGAAAAACTCAATTACTTTATTAGAAATAATTATCTGTGTAAAATCTAACTTCTCAAGTATTTTAACGTTTGCTTATGCCACACATAGTGAGCTCTCTTTATTTGATTTGTTAAAAATATTGAGAAATGTTGAACACTGCAGTCGAAACTACATTAAATTACAAGAACCATGCATTGCATACTTTTAGGCGTTTATCGGGTTATATTTCTGCCCCAGTTCATAAGTCCTTTATCTATTCTTTTTGAGTGGTTATCATCTCTCTCACTTGTTTAGAGCTGCATTTTATCTATACGGATCAGAATATAACGATAGCGTAGAAGTTGTGCTGAAGTAGAACTCAAGAAAATTATCAGATATTTAGGACCTACAATGAAGAATTTTTTTGGAACTACACCATAGACTTCCATTTTTTTTTCATCAAATCATTCATATTTCATTGGAACTTGACCTTTGATAACAAATTTATTTGAAGATTTAAATTGTGAGACACCTTGGGCGTTAACGGCTTAAGCATCCTATTCATCTTTTGTACACATAAGGCGCTTTTACCATATCTCATGTGATGTAGCTTAAACGCATACAAGTATGTATAACACGGACGTAAAGTTTTTATACGTTCAAATTGGTTGTCTGGTATGTTATTATTGGGCAAATATTATAAAACATCTACTGTTGAGGTTACATGTTGAATATTAAATAGGAGCTTTTTAATCATGCCATGTTGTCTGAAACGGGAAAGCACTGTTTTGTTCAATGATTGAGCTGATAAGTACTACCAAGTTCGACGAGGAATCCCCTTTGGAAAACTATTAATTCTTTGTCAGTCTTATATCAGCCATTCGGGTGTTATCAGCGAGAGCATAATGATTTGTGCTAACATGAAAGTAGTTCTGCTCGTTGCCTTAGTTCAGTTCTCAGCAGCATCCAGATCAAACCACGGAAATAATGTTAACACATTTGAAGGTAATTTTGCAAGATTCCATGGAAGCCCGCCTTGAATGACACCTTTTTTATTCCAGCTACATACGGCTGTTTGCAGTATAGCACAAACCATGGTTATGAATATGCTCATCCGTACTATTCTACCGCAAAATTTGAAAACCTGAAAGTCACAGCAGGAAATGTTACATATATGCGGATGGGAGTGCTCGCTCGGAATGATGGTCACATTCGTCTATCGCCGGTTGAATATCCCTACGACAAAACTGAAATGAATGAGCTTGGTAAGTAGTGAAGTGAATTTTGATTATCTTCCACAACCAACAATTAAATGACACATCCCTCATTGTAGTGCTTTCCGGTTGGGCCAATACGGCTATCGAGATTCGACGATACACTCGGACGGACCATAAGACCCGGATCAATAATCGGGTGTTCTTGCACATCAGAAGCGATGGGCTGTTGTCGGAGTTTAGTCCAATGATGTTCACGATGTCTATCGATACGCATGGAAATGTGCGGCTTGTTAAAGATGGCGACGAATATCCTTTTATCGAGTTTAAAGATCCAAAGATATCGTTCAAGTACATGGGGTTCTGCAACTGGGATGCTCCGGCAATATACTTCTTCGATTGTCCATTTGAGGTAGATCACAGGAAATGTGAGGGAATTGCGTTTACCTGATTGCTGGACTGTAGCGATTTGAAATGCTGAACTGTGAACAAACACGAATGTTGGCAATAATAATTTTTTAACAATAGATTCGCAATTCCCCCTGCTATTTCAACTGTTTATTTATTACAAATTCGGAAAGATTCCAATCCTTTTAACAAGAAAAAAATGTCAATTCGATCTATACTATGTACAATATGAAAGAAACTTACATTTCTCATTTATAAAAGCTTTCAATTCGCTGAATATAGCCACCATGAAATTAAGGTCATCGGTAATAAAAACGAAAACCAAGAATATGCCGACTGCACAACCGATTTCACAATGATATTAATCGGTTGCACTTTAAGCTGCAGTGTACTCAATCCTCGCGCCATCGGCATCAATTTACCCAGCACCTGTGACCCGCATGGTCAGCGGCGACTGATTTTGTTTAAATGTAAACGTAATTGAAACGACATTTAAAATATGATAAGCTCTACACATAAAATCGATCGTATTCATCATGATGGATTACGCTAATGAATATGAGTATGATTTATTAAGCTTTCCATTTTTATAAGCCGGCATATAATTACGACTATATCTACCGAAGTTCATTGATCCCCGGTCCAGTTGAACTCGATCTTTAGGTTGTTCCCAAACGCAATCTATCTTTTGACCCAACCCGCATTCACATCATTCATTCATTCATGCAAAAAAATGTCCATCCCGAAGTGTAAACAGCACGCATCAAGGGACCAATTTGTCCAAACTGGTTCGAGTGATAAAAGAAGTGCAAGTTTGAGATTGACGCAGTCAGTCGGTCAATCGCATTCCCATGCAATTCAACACCAACAGCGTTCCAAGTGTCGTCCGCCAGCTGGCAAAGGCAAAGGGGGGCACGCAGTGCAAATAATTATCCGAATGGTAGGGGCGATCAATGAAATTCTTGAATGATCCAACTATGGATGGGATTAATCTTTCTCGCAAATTAAAACTAAATACTGATGTTTATTGGCATACAGGCATACCTCGATAGACGATAGTCGATAGGCATACTATCGAAACGTATGTACTATCGAATCACACATTTTTATTTCAAATTTCATTTTCAAATCAAAGAATGTTATTTCTAGAATGTCAGGATTGCCAAAAAAATACATGTGGTCTAAGGGTCCGTTTTTTATTTACGTAATTTTGCTTGTTTAGGATCCTATCTTTATTGGAAAAATCTTCTTGTACTCTGGGGATGCTTCGTAGAGGCATCTCGTCTCTGGGAACTTTGATTTTATTTGAATTATCTTTTAGAACCATCCAAACTCGTCTAGATGTAATTAATTAGATGTAGGTCAGTTATATCTTGTTATAGAAACATTCAAGAAATTTTCTCCTGCAATATTTATTGCCGTGATATTTTCAAAATCTTCTGAACACTGCTCCTTCTAGAACACCTTACCTCCAAGAGTTTAAATGTTTTACGAGATGGGATTTCTAGAGGTAGCCCGGAGCTCTAGGAGGAATCCCGGAATACTTGGAGGAATTCAAGGAAAAATTATTTGATGAATCTTAGAAAGAATTCCTGCAGGAATCTCGGAACGAATTTCTGGAGGAATCTTGGAATAAATTCATGGAGAAATCCCGGAACGAAATTCCTGGAGGTATTCAGGAAGAATTTCCTGAAGAAATCCTGGAAGACCCGAAAGTATTACAGAAGAAATTCTTGGTGAAGTTTCGGAAGGAATCTCTGGAGAAATCTCTGAAAGAGACCCTGGAATCTCATTAGGAATCGGAGAAGAAACTCTGGAAGAATCCCTAAGGAATCCCAGAAAGAATTCCTGGAGAAAACACCTAGAGGAATTTCGGAACTGACAGAAACTTGAAACTTGAAGAAATCCCTCAAGCAAGCGAGAAAGCGAAATGTCTTTCCCCGAATCCCACATTTCGGGTTCACCCAGAAACAATTGAATTGGTACAGCCTATAGGACAATGCAAGCCGCGGTTGTTAAAGAATTTATTTCTAATTTTTTGATGTTTTGTGACCTTTTGGTTTACGTTCAGACTTCAAGAGAATTTCTCAAAAAGTCCCCGGAATCCTCCAGGAATTTGATCCGAGATTCTCCGAACAGTTTCTTTCGGGATGTCTCCGGATTTATTTTTTTGGGACTTCCAGATGGTATTCCTGTAAATTCTAGCAACATCACCCAAAATTTCTTTAGGAGTTCTTTCGGAAATTGTATCAGAAATTCTTACCGAGATTCCTTCAAAAACTCCTTGCAATCCTTACGGATTATTTCTGGAATTTCCTACGAGATTCTTCCCGGAGTATCTTCTGGGAATTCTTCAGGAATTCCTTCTGAAACCTTTCCAGAAATATTACAAGATCCCTGACAAGAATTTCATTCAGTATACCTCTAAAAGCTTCTCCGAGATCCCTCCAGGAACTTCTCCCGGTTTTTTTTTCGGAAGCTACTTCTGATTTAAGTATTCCTTCTGGGATTCTTACAATAATTTTACCAGGTAAACTTTCTGGGATTTTTCCAGGATTTTTTCGGAAATTCCTTCCGGGATTCCTCCGTGAATTTCTTTTGGGTGACTGTCAGGAATTACTTTTCAGGAACTTCTTCCGGGATTCCTCTTAGAGCTTCTTCTAGGAATTCTTTCAGAAACTGATTCCGGGATTTCTTCTTTTTCCAGGAATCATGTAGGGACTCTTATTTGGTTTCCACCAAGAGCTCCGTCAGGAGGAATACTTTCAGATGTTTGTAATGGAAATCCTCCTGGAATTCATTATGAATTTTTTGGAGTATTTTGTTTTTGGAAATCCTCATGTAGTTTCTTTAGGATTTTCTTGAATAAACAAAACGCAACTTAGTTATAGCTCCCTCCTAGAGGAATTTTAGAATAAGTTTGTGGAGAAACCACGGAAGAAATACCTGGAAGAGTTTTAGGAAAAAATACTAAGGTAATCCTAGAAGGAGTAATGCTGAAGGAATCTCGAAATTAATTTCTACAGAAATCCAGGAATCTCTGGAATCGTGGGGAACTTCCTGGAACAATCCTGGCAAGAGTTTTTGACGGAACCCCAGGCGGAACCTCTTAAGGAATCTCAGAAAAAAAAAAAACTCCTGGAAAAACTCCAGAGGGAACTTCTGAAGGAATCCAAAGCAACGAAACGTCAAAAAACTATAAACATTTTCCTTAGCAACCGCGGCTTGTAGTGCCGGTTGTACGGCACTCAAAGTTGTTTAAATTTCGAAACTCATGGAAAACTGTCAAATATTTCATACGTATCGCAAAAAAACATTAATTGTTGGAAAATGAAAAATAATGACAAGTAAGTGAACTACTGATATCAATGGTTTGGATAAGTGACTTGATGGTTTTGATTCATGTTTTGGAGAGCAATCTTCGCCGAGAGATTTTTTTTTATTACCACACAAAATAGAACCATCATGTGCCTTTTTATTTTATTACAACGTTCTATTGGTGCAAGTGCTTATAGACCACTGAGCTGAGAAGTAGTCCTCCCCAGCTGGGATGTAACGCCAGAATGATGATGCCAGATATTATTTATGACTGGCAGAAAGTATCTGTGTATAGCGAAGAATACTGCAATCATTACATCAAACGTATTCGTTCATGTCTTCCATTTCGATACATTTTAGAACTGCTTATAGGTTCCCACACTTTTTAGGTTCGCGACCCCCTTTTGTCAGTTGACGTGCTTTCGGCGACTCACCATAGAAATTCCCTCATTTGTTGTGTGTTACAGTCAGGCCCAGATTAAGGATTGTGGGGGCCCAGGGCCCGAGCGGATGTGGAGGACCCTCGGAGAGATGACCAAACATGTTTTTTTCTCATTTTCGAACAGTACTTGAGAAATATGAAAAATAAAGCTAATGTTAGCAACCAAAAAAAGTTTTTATGCAATTCAGTATCATAATTTCAATTTTATATAACTCATTTCAGTATCATAATGGCCATTTTTTCCGAACTGGTTCATTATGCAACTGAAATGAGTTGCATAATGAAAAATAGTTGTATAATCTTCATAATGCAACTCATTTGAGTTTTGAATATCATGCAACTCAAATGAGTTGCATTATGAAAAAAATCATTGCATAAAATTTTGTATGGAACTCGTTGCAAAACTAGATTTTTTCAGCACTCTTCGTATTTATCCAACTCGGCAAGCCTCGTTGGATAAATGTACGACTCGTGCTGAAAAAATCAACTTTTTGCAACTAGTTACATAAATAACTATTGTGGGGGCCCCTAAAATGTCCGGCCCCCCGCCCCCCCCCCCCCCTTAGATCCGGCCTTGGTTACAGTAAATTATTCAACTGACTCTCGCGACCCGCTGGATGAAGGCCGGCGACCCCCCTGGGGGGTCGCGACCCACAGTTTGGGAAACCATCTGAAAATCCATGTTATAGGAGTCTGCATAATACAAATTCATAGTATCGGAGTCTCTGCTATACGTCTACTAATGATTCGAACCCGTTTTTGTAGATTAAAAATTAAATAAATTTTGGTGTACGCACTATCGAGGCAAAATGTACGTACTATCGAGGTACGCCTGTATTCGATGTTTTTTCGCGTCCTGACAAGCAATAAACGGTCTGTTTGAAAAATAATTTCAACCAAATGAAGGAAAAACTATTGCTTCATAATAGTCCCAAAGACATCAAACAGATTTGAACCATATTTTAAATTAAAAAAATCCATATTCAAAAGTGTCCAAAGTAGCCCCGCATGTCAAAAGTAACCCCGCACGACGGTACTACCAAGTTTAACGAGGAATCCCCTTTGTAAAACTCTTAATTTTTTGTCAGTCTTCTATCAGCCATCGGGGCGTTATCAGCGAGAGCATAATGATTTGTGCTAACATGAAAGTAGTTCTGCTCGTTGCCTTAGTTCAGTTCTCAGCAGCATCCAGATCAAACCACGGAAATAATGTTAACACATTTGAAGGTAATTTTGCAAGATTCCATGGAAGTCCACTCTGAAAGAAAGCTTTTATAATTTCAGCTACCTACGGCTGTTTGCAGTATAGCACAAACCATGGTAATGAATATGCTCATCCGTACTATTCTACCGCAAAATTTGAAAACCTGAAAGTCACAACAGGAAATGTTACATATATGCGGATGGGAGTGCTCGCTCGGAACGATGGTCACATTCGTCTATCACCGATTGAATATCCCTACGACAAAACCGAAATGAATGAGATTGGTAAGTAGTTAAGTGAATTTTGATTATCTTCCACAATCAACAATTGACACATCCCTCATTGTAGTGCTTTCCGGTTGGGCCAATACGGCCATCGAAATTCGACGGTACACTCGGACGGGCCATAAGACCCGGATTAATAATCGTGTGCTCTTGCACATCAGAAGCGACGGGCTGTTGTCGGAGTTTAGTCCAATGATGTTCACGATGTCTATCGATACGCATGGAAATGTGCGGCTCGTTAAAGATGGCGACGAATATCCTTTTGTCGAGTTTAAAGATCCAAAGATATCGTTCAAGTATATAGGGTTCTGCAACTGGGGTGTTCCGGCAATATACTTCTTCGACTGTCCATTCGAGGTGGATCGAAGGAGGTGTGAGGGAATTGCGTTTACCTAATTGCTGGACTGTAGCGATTTGCGATGCTGGACTGTAAGTTGCACTGATTCTACTCAAATATAGACACGAATGTTAGCGATAATATTTGAGAAAATAGAATGACAATCCCCACGGCTATTTCAAATGTTTATACGCTACACATTCGAAAAGATTTAAAATCATTAAACAAGAAAAAATGTCAATGCGATTAATACTACCTATGTACAGCATGAAAGAAACTTACATTTCTCATTTATGAAAAGCTTCCATTTCGTTGAACTAAGGTCATCGGTAATAAAACGAAAACCAAGAATATGCCGACTGGACAACCGATTTCACAATGATATTAATCGGTTGCACTTTCAACTACAGCGTGCTCAATCCTCGCGGCATCGGCATTAATTTACCCAGCACCTGTGACCCGCATGGTCAGCGGCGAAGGATTTTGTTTGAATGTTATTGAAACGACATTTAAAATACGACAAGCTCTACACATAAAATCGATCGTATTCATCATGATGGATTACGCTAATGAATATGAGTATGATTTATTAAGCTTTCCATTTTTATAAGCCGGCATTTAATTACGACTATATCTACCGAAGTTCATTGATCCCCGGTCCAGTTGAACTCGATCTTTAGGTTGTCCCCAAACGCAATCTATCTTTTGATCCAACCCGCATTCCCATCATTCATTCGTTCATCAATGCAAACAAATATCCATCCCGAAGTGTAAACAGCACGCATCAAGGGACCAATTTGTTCAAACTGGTTCGAGTGATAAAGGAAGCGCAAGTTTGAGATTGACGCAGTCAGTCGGTCAATCGCATTCCCACGCAATTCAACACCAACAGCGTTCCAAGTGTATTCCGCCAGCTGGCAAAGGGGGGCACGCATTGCAAATAATTATCCGAATGGTAGGGGCGATCAATGAAATTCTTGTTCGATCCAACTATGGATGGGATTAGTCTTTCTTACAAATTAAAACTAAGTTCCGCCAAACTGTTGATTATTGGCAAAAGTATATGCAATATTCTCCGTAAAAATGTAATTCGGCACGTAGGTATATTTTAAATATCCGTCATAAAAACATTGTATTTTTACAAATGAACTTCATTTCTACGCTCATGAGCGGCTATTGGAACACGAGCGGCTACTGGTATACTGAGCGTATTATAATACTCGGTTTGCAGCTGCAGCTCTCGTTGGGACCTGTTATTCACGGCATTTTTTGAGGATTTGCCATACGGTGAAAATCTGGTCCGTTGTCGACCGGCCGCCGATAAAACCGGCTTGGTAAGTTCCCACGAACTCATTTATTCTACAGGGGATAGACAAAATGATCGGGACAGGCAAAATTTTCACTTTCCAAAATATGTTCAACTAGCTGTAACTTTTCGAAAAGTGCATCAAATATTCTCAAATTTTTACTGTAAGCTCTTCAACTAGTTGTGTATCAGTGGACAAAATTTGGAAAAGATCGGACAATTCTTCACGAAGTTATAAAGATTTTTGAAAAAGATAAAATTATCCGATAGCCAACTTTGAGCTGCTATATCTCCGGATTCAATGAACCGATTGCAATGAAATTTTGAACATTCATGACTTATATAATGAGCTTTGGAAAACATTTAACTTAACTTGAAATTTTAAACAAGCGAAAAAGTTATAGTGATTTTATTTTTTTCACGGTTTTTTAGTAAATTGGTCAATTTTTAATATACATCCCATTACTTTTTCAATTTTTCGGCGGTTACGTTGTTACTTTCCTTCAAAACGCATTTATATATAAGTCAATTAGAGGGAAACTAAATGAACTATAATTTGCATCTTGAATTTTGAAACGATGTTGATGTTTTGGATAATTTGGTGTTTTTTTAGAAAAATAATCTAATCGTTATAACTTTCTTCCGTGTTAAGAATATTAAGTTAAGTCAATGGTTTTTCATAGCTCATTATATAAGTCATAAATGGACAAAATTTCATTGCATTCGGTTCATTGAATCCCGAGATATAACAGCTCAAAGTTGGCTATAGGATAATTTTACCTTTTTCAAAAATCTTTATAACTTCGTGAAGAATTGTCCGATCTTTTCCAAATTTTGTCCACTGATACACAACTAGTTGAAGAGCTTACAGTAAAAATTTGAGAATATTTGATGCACTTTTCGAAAAGTTACAGCTAGTTGAACATTTTTTGGAAAGTGAAAATTTTGCCTGTCCCGATCATTTTGTCTATCCCCTGTAGGTAACAGACGACGGAAGATGATCTGGGATAGCACTTTGTAGGCGGCCACGGTGTGCCAAAAACCGTTATTAACAAATAAAAATGTCCACCCAAGTGGCACCCGGCAAACGAAAGATATACTATTCTAGCATCTCCTCTGAAAATTTGAACATGTTTCATCGAGGGAAACTAAAGTTTTTGTAATTTGAAGATTTTGAGCTATTTCTATAGAATTTTCTTATATGAGTAAATGCACGCACGGTGTGCCTGATATCACTATTAACAAATAAAAATATACTCCAAACTCACACCCGGCATTCGAAAGATATACTATTCTAGTATCTCCTCCGAAAATTTGAAAATGTTTTATCGAGGGAAACCAAAGTTTTTACTGTTTGAAGATTTTCCTCTATTTTCATAGAATAAGCTCATATATGGCAATATTGTCATAGGGATAGGATGTTTCATTGACTCTTCAAATCAAATCAAACAAATATTAACAAGATTCACAAACACCATTTGAAAGATACAACATTCAAACAACTTCTCTCAAAATTTGACAACGTTTTATTGAAACGATCGCAAATTACAGTGGTTTGAAAATATAAGATATGATAAAGTATATTGAAAATGCAGTAATTTCATAGAATATTATTTCAATTTCTCATGATATTCATTCCTCGCAATGAATATTTATTTTGTAACTAATGTAAAACTTTGATTATATATCAAATTGTTGCGATACTATTACAAAACTCCGTAGGTGTTTTACCGAGTTTATCGATAAAGCGATAGTATGCATATCTCCAATGAAATTGAAATAAAACATTAAATTGTTGTTACTAATGATCATTCAAATGTAAAATTTCCAAATTCACTGAAGACACGTTTGTAACATGACATATAAAAACTGGGTAGTAAAACGATTAGCATTTAGGTTTACTTTAAAAGCTTCAATATCCTAAACATTATACCAACAATTTACAAAGCTTCCTAGGAATACCAAAACATAGGTTTAACTTTCGTTTCACTCTCGTAACTCTCAATAGGTATCCAAATTCACCGACAAGATACCAACATATTTATAACGTGCTTAAAAAACAAAAAAAAAAACGGTGCCAAACACTTAGAAAGTTTATGTAATCTACGCTCACGGAGTGCCACATTTTTATTTGTATTCGAATAGCAGGTAAAACTATGAATTATTATTATTATTTTTTTTGTTTAGAGAGACTTTACCGTTCTCGGCATTCGTCTCAATATTAATTAGATTATCAAACTACGTTAATTGAAATTCCTCTCAATGAAATGTTGCCACATGTGATGGTTAGAACACTTGAGTATCACGCCGAGGACCTGGGATCGAATCCCACTCCCGACACAAAATGTGAGTTCTTCCTTCGGAAGGAAAGTAAAGCGTGGGTCCCAAGATGAACTAGCCTAGGGCTAAAAATCTCGTTAATACAGATAAAAAAAAAATTTTGCCAAATTTTCAGAGAAGTTGCTTGAATATTTATTGTACTTTTAGAATTTGTGAAACTCATGACAACGTTCAACACTAGTTCGCGTTATGGGATGAGAAAACAGTAATAGGGGTTCGGGACCCTAGAAACTCTAATGCGTATATTAATTGAACACCCCAAGTTCTCAGTTCCAACTTCGGTCTTGAACTGTGAAGTCCCTTTCCAATATTTTTCGAAAATTCTTTCACTATGACACTTCAAGGGTTCCAAAACCCTGTAATTTTTTTCTCATCTCATAATACAAAGTTTTTTTTTTTTAATTTTGTTTACCAGTGTTATTATTTGTTTAAGATATGAAGAGCACCGTATTACAATATTCCCATATACAGGGGATGGCCATAATGTTTGGGATAGGCAACTTTTTTTCTCCCACAAAAGAAATCAACATGCAGTAACTTTTCATAGAGTGCATCAAAAAATCTCAAATTTTGACTGTTTGTCAACCTATTATATCTGCACCATTGGTACAAATATGCGCTCGATTGGTCAATTTTTCGCGAAGTTATAACCGTTCGGGTAAAACACTATTATTTAGACAACTCATTTTTGAGCTGTCATATTTCGAAAACCAGTGAACCGAATTGAATGAATTTTTTAACGTTTATCAACAATATATCGATACTTAATACGACGTTATAAAATGTAATATTTTCTCACGGCCAATTTAGTTATACCGGGTTGAAATTTTTACCCATATAGAGGAAAATAAGTCAAATTTACAATATCACACAAAAATTACTAAATGTGTTCTTCCTTCTATCTAAATAGGCTTCAATATATCTGATGAGAGATAACTTGAGAACAGAAGTGGAAAATCTTTGGATATCAACACTTAAATTTATTGACATTGATGTAAAAGAATTACATTTTTTCGAGAAAAATCCAAAAAGTGTCAATCCATGATAATTTTTTTCAACGTTTAAAAAGTACCTATGTTTTAATAGTTTGTGAAGCATTCACAAACTTGTTAGTGTACGTTCAAAATTTCATTCAATTCGGTTCACTGGTTTCCGAGATATGAAAGCTCAAAAATGAGTTGTCTAAAAAATAGTGTTTTACCCGAACGGTTCTAACTTTGCGAAATATTAATCAATCGAGCCCAAATTTGTACCAATGGTGCAGATATAATAGGTTGACAAACAGTCAGAATTTGAGATTTTTTGATGCACTCTATGAAAAATTACTGCATGTTGATTTTTTTTGTGGGAGAAAAAAAGTTGCCTATCCCAAACATTTTGGCCATCCCCTGTATGAGCTAATTCTATGAAAATATAGGAAAATCTTCAAACAGTAAAAACTTTGGTTTCCCTTGATAAAACATTTTCAAATTTTCGGAGGAGATACTAGAATAGTATATCTTTCAAACGCCGGGTGTGAGTTTGGGGTACATTTTTATTTGTTAATAGTGGTATCAGGTACACCGTGCGTACATATTTACTCATATAAGAAAATCCTATAGAAATGGCTCAAAATCTTCAAATCACAAAAACTTTAGTTTCCCTCGATGAAACATTTTCAAATTTTCAGAGGAGATACTAGAATAGTATATCTTTCGAATGCCGGGTGCCACTTGGGTGGACATTTTTATTTGTTAATAACGGTTTTTGGCACACCGTGCGGCATTTAAAATGGTAATCGCTCGAAAGTTCTCACTCCTTGAATTGACACCTGCTGCGATACCGCCCTTAACAGTCGCTTTGTTGTTTTTGAGCTGGTGGATAGTATCCTTAACTTCCCTCAGCGTGGGAGTTGATTCGTTCCTGTACTCTGCTACACCAAAGTTATCATCTCCTCCGATGCCTTGATCGTGCTCGTCGAAGTGCTGCTTCCACCTTTCGATCACCTCACGTCGTCGACTCCGTTCTACGTACCCGATAGTGCTCTCGGCTGCGTTGTTGACTGCTGCTTTGACTGTATTCCAGCCACATCGAGCACTCCCTCGTCCGGCAACGCTGCCTCGAGATTCTGCGCGAATGCGGTGGCGACATCCGGTTGCTTCGGTCGCTCTGGATCGTACCGGGGCGGCCACCGGTACTGTACACGGTGTTCAATAAGTTCGGATACACAGTAAAATTGAATTTATTTTCCATCTGTAATTCAGTTTTGCAAAGTGAATGTATTAATTGAAAGCTCACATAATACTGGTCAAATACAGTATATGTTTTGAAATAAACTGTCCTTTATCCTTTTGTAATAATTGCAAATGTGTCTCAAGTTCCTTTTGGCCGGCACGCACGTCTGTCATTGGTATTTCGTCTAGCTTTTATTGAGTAATGGTGTTAAGTTGAATCAAATTAGGTTGTTGTCCTCAGCATTAGTGGTAGCAACTATGGCCATACTAAATAATCTATAAGATTCAGATTGTGTGAAATACGGACACATTTTATTTTGATCTTTAAAATTGCTAAAATTGCCGCTGTACCTGGTTTAATGATTTTTGTTTTGTCATAAAGCAAGGCTGCGTTATATCTCAGTTTAATCCATAGTTATCTTTTCCAAAACTTGATTATATCCCTATTGTGGCAAATTTGAACCAAAATTGGCTTTATATAATGTTTTTATGCCTTTTTCATAGATTTAAGCACATTTTGACTAAACTTGCAAATTTATCACCATATCATCACTGAAATAGCAGTGTAAAGGTTTTGTCTATTAATTTAGTTATTTTAATATAGTATAGTGAGATGTAAACTCAAAAGTCAACGTTTTAGACTTCTGTAGCTTGAGAAACTTATCGAAAATTATTCCAGCGTGCCGGAGCTAACAAACTTTAGAAGCATCTGAGGCTTATAAAAAAAAGTAGAAAAAAAACTTTATTCAAAACCATATGCTATATTTGATCAGTGTTATATGACCTTTTAATAAATACATTTACTTTGAAAATCTGAATTACAGATATGAAATTAATTGAAGTTATATGGTGTATCCGAACTTATTGAACACCCTGTACATTGTTAATAACGGAGAGTTTTGGGCGCAGTTTAACCATCACCAGGTAGTGATCAGCTACCTGTGGCGGTCGTAAAAAAGTCCGTTATAGTAGGGAGGATCAAGGTAGGCTGGTGCGTATTTCATCTGACCTTTCACGAGCCACCGGAGCTTTGTTTCAGGTGTCTGGAACCAGGACACAAGCCATGGGACTTTTAAGGCGCTGACAAGAGAACTATGTAGGAGATGCGGCGCAGAGGGCCATAAGGCACAAGGCTGAACAACAGGCATCCAACAGGTGGTGCAAGGTGCCCGGCCTTTAAGAAAGCCGCAGTGAACAAATCACAGTGCGGGTAACCCGGTTAATGCGAGGTCAAACGGCATCGCTCAAGTAATTTTCGTTCAGTGCATTGTTTTTCCGTGACTGGAATGGTCAAGAAATTTAACACAGCAAGTCCCATTGAATTTGACATTTCGTTTCAGCTCCGTACCTTGATCCGGAATGAAGCAATGCTTTCTTATTTCTTGAGCGATTCCTTGGCAGAATTTCCCACGCATCGAGATAGGCCAAGAAATTTCTTGCGATTTGCGTACTATCCATAAACCTGAACTACTGTGACGGAGCCCAGCAGCTGCTGTATCAGGCAGTCGCTGAGAAGGAGACGGATATCACCATCATAGCGGATCCATACAAAGAAACTACCGGCAATGGCAATTGAGTCACGGATGGGTCCAGAAAAATGGCAGCAATATGAACGACGGGTAAATACCCCGTCCAGGAGTTGGTGTCTATGTACTACCTATTAGGGCTTCGTGGTCGCCAAAGTGAACGGGTCTTCTTCTGTAGCTATTATGCGCCTTCGCGATGGTTGATCGAGTAGGTCACGCAGATGCTCTACTGTATGACGATCGTGCTGACAGAACGAAGGTCGATGGTAATAGCAGGTGACTTCAATGCCTTGACTTCAATGCCTGGGCCGTGGAATGGGGAATCTGTTCCATGAACCAGCGGGATTAGATCCTGCTAGAGACACTGCACTGGCCATACTAGATGTCGACCTGGCTAATGTCGGTACCAAAAGTACTTTTAGTCGGAACGGTGCGGATTCGATTACTTTTTGTAGTCCTGGTCTAACAAGTAGTTGGAACTGGAGAGTAGACGATAGCTTCACTTACCGCGGTCACCTGGCGGTTCGCTACAGTATCGACTACAACAACAGCAGGCAGTGAGTAGAGGAACAGGCGACTAGGCCAAGCCCTCATAGGTGGATGACATCATACTTCGACGAAGAGGTATTTAGGGAGAAGCTCCGCCATGAGCGAAATCTATTTGGCGAGTCCACTAGACAAAGAAAACCACCGGCTTACTGGTGGACTCAAGCGTTTGCGTACCGGTGCCACGTCTACCTACGGGCTAGGCGGCGGATACAGCGAGCACGATCTGAGGAAGCGCGAAACAAACGGCGGGTGGTGTTCGCCGCTGCAAAAGCCGCGCTGAAGACCGAGATAAGGGCAAGCAAAAAGGCCTGCTAGAAACCAATGCGAATCCGTGGGGTGATACCTACAGGATTGTGATGGCGAAGGCAAGAGGTGTAATGGCTCTTACAAAGCAGTCTTCAGAAATGTTGGAGAAGATCATCGAGGGTCATGATCCTAGTCCTTTCGTAGGACAGCTGGGAACTGGGGCCGGCGATGAAGAGAGGGTCACTGATGAGGATGTTACGGGGATAGCAAAGTCCCTTAGCGCAGGTAAGGCCCCAGGTCCGGCTGGAGTTCCGAACTTGGTCTTGAAGGTAGCTATTGCAGAGGATCCCGGAATGCTCAGGTCTTCTATGCAGAAATGCCTGGACGAGAGTGTTTTCCTAGAGTCTTGGAAACGGCAGGGGGTGGAATACTTATAGGCTAATGTGCCTGAGGATTGCGAGTGCGTATGCTTCAAAATGCGCTGCACAAGCGGCATACGCAGGATAGCCAGTTTGGCCTCCATGGTGTTACCGAACAGTAACATTTTGTTTATAATTTGAATGGTGTGGTGGTGTGGGCCATAAACGAAATGTCAGTCGATGAGTTCAGGCAGACTGAAGTCGGCTGCAACGAGGTGGAAATAGGAATAAGTGTTCGCTGTTTCGGGCCATGAGTGACGATCGATCGAAAAAGGATTACGAAGAGCGATTTGGCAGTTAGTGTTCAGAGGCCGAAAGAGAAGGACCGAACAGGTAGTCCCGACATTCTACGGGCGGGAGACCACTCGCCAGTGGTGGAAATTGATCGCGAACGTGTGTTTTACGCGCTACAAAAAAATGCCATCGCATCGCAAACCTTTGCTGTGCGATGGTGTTCGTACGTCTGTGGCTCACGATCTTACGACACGAACGCCAACGAAAGCATCGCATCTTTTGCAAGCGCGATGCTTTTTTATTTTGGAGGTTTGCGGCCGATATTTCTGTAATGGAATCAAATGTTGGTAAACTTTTTCGTCGATATTGCGCTTAGCAAGAAAAATTTTAGTTTCTCACTTTTACCGATCTGTCAGTCAGTTGTGCGCAAGGGTGAATCTCATATCATGGGCAGTACAAGGGGCAGTATCCATATTTGCATTACTTAAAACATACCCAACCGGTATCGACCGCGTGCGATCAGTACAAGACTAAATGCAACAAATAATGGCACAACCAATCGAATCAGCAACAATTCCAGAAAATATTGTTTTATTTCCGTTTAATTAAAAAATCTTGAAAGGGATCATAATGAGTTAACTTACCTTTCCACGCAAGTTATCAACAACAACAATCAGCCGGTGGGCGAGTGTCGATGTTTGTTTTGGTCGCAGACAATGGAAACGTGCTGCGTTAGCTTTGGCGCGCAACGACGTCGTCTGTTTTCTTGCTCCTGATTGGCTGCGCGCAACTGGAATGGAGCCGCGCGTAACTGCCCGGCGCGCAAATTGCGCAACCAATGAAAAACTATACAAAATATTTTTTTTTTATTCCTTACATTTATTTGGTAGGCACCCTGTGCTCATGACCGCTACTGTGCCGATTTCATAGTGTACCTGTAGCTTACTGTTACAAGATCTATATTTAGTCCTATTCTTTACTTCCTCGCTCTCTATCGCATATCAGTACAAGTGTGTAGGAAGAGATGCTTTTCTGTTGTCTATTGTTGTTCGGTCGTGATGTGTGGATACATCATCGCATGGTCCAATCTATATCCAGTTATTCATAGTCCATTGTTGTACGCCGTTGGTTCATTACCGTGTTGTTGTGGTGTCGTGTGAGGCATATTGCCTTCGAAGAGGGTCAAGTGCCGCAGTAACCATCTGACACTGATGGAGGATGGATGTGTCCCCTATGCATCGCGCTCCGTGTTGTATCATCCGGTGGCTGGACGAGGTGTTTTTGAGGGGGCTGGGAATCGAACCCATGACCATCCGCGTATGAAGCGAACGTGCAGCCTCGAGGCCACGAGGCCCCCTCTATACATATACAAAATATTCGCAATATCATTTATTGAAATGGTACCGGACCAGTATAATCAAAAAACACCCAACTTATTACCTTTAAGTGAACAAAAAATTGCAACAAACCAAGTGTTCTACATTGTGATCCTTCTAACGAACCAACTGCGATTCTGCTCGTTCGACATTTGTTTTGTGTTGGTTCGTCGATCCGGGAAATCGTGAACCGTTCTCTCTTTTTGGGTTCGCGAGCGCGAGAGCAAAGATTGTGTTTGATACGAACCAAAAAACACGTCAAGCGCATGATGCTTTCCACCACTGCCACTCGCCACTCCAGGTCAGCTGCCGATTGTAAATCCAGACCAGACCAACGCCGTTAACTACAAGGTTCCATCGCTGAGAACGCCGGCGCCCGGTCGGAATCGACAAAATTCGGGAAGCGATCAGCCAGTAAGCAGAGTAATCCCCCCCTTGTGCACAACCTATACGTTACCAATCGGTGGGCGACCACGTGACGGAGTGGAACGAAGTCATCTAACGCCGGGAAGAATCGGCAACCACTATCAGACCATCGCATCGGTAGTGTGACGGAAACGGGGACATTTTAGGCCCTCCCCTGTCATTGACAACAATAAGGGACACATCCGTATCCTACAACCGATCCGATCAGTTACGATCCCGATTTCATCGCCGGATGGGAACTGGCAGGTTCTGTCTCCACCGCTATTAACCGTAGGCACATACAACAGGCCTTATCAAGTGCCTTCCTCGTACGACTTGGTGACGAGCAAGTGGCCCGAGCGCATCCTCCACGCAAGCCAGGGGTTCATACGCCACGTTCCGGCCACGTACCGCCATGGAAGAAGCTGCCACCATCAACCAACAAGTACCCTACGATCGAGCGGTCGCGTGGTGATCGAACCCAAGATCTAGATCTTCGCACGACCAACAGTGTCTTCTGTACCCGCTGCACCACCCTGATCACCTCAATAAACAAACGTAAGTCAATTTTAAATAGTTGGGCTTCCCACATTCGAATCATCCCCACCTCTGATACGCCCTGGGACCCGGGAGAAAAGAGGCCTTGAGTGCCCACCCCGGAAGCGGCCGTGGCTGCGACCAAGCGCTTGGGGCTTGGGCTCTGGGACGACGAGAACTCCCGGGTTCATAAGACGTTTCAATGGTCAAATGACAGCGAGCGTGGGACAGTTCCAGCAAAGGAAGGTATGGGCTCACATGTTGATCCCGAGGGTAGATAGTTGGGTTAATAGGCGCCATGCGGAAGTAACATTCCACCTGACTCAGATCCTCTCAGGCCATGGTTGCTTCCGACAGTATCTACACCGTTTCGATCAAGGAAATGGAGGAACACGTTTTGTTCGTATGCCCGCGTTTTAGAACAATGCGTGGCCGCATGCTTGCCACATGCGGGGAGGACTATTTTGTTCAGAGGATGTGTATGGATGAGTTTGGCTGGAATTCTGTTTCAACGGCTATCATCCTCATAGTCTTGAAGCTATAGAGGAAGTGGACTCGGAGAATGGCTAGTTCAGATGCGGTACAAGAGGTGACCCAGGGGTTCAGAGTCGGCTTCGTAGATCATACCGGTGGCCTGCGGTCGAAATCGACTCTTACAGCGATTAAATGGCCGCGGAACAACCTTCTGGTGCAGCTGATAGGACCTGAAGGGTAGTGATGCCCTTGACTTCAGCAGGTCAGATCTGGTTGCACGTAGGCATCAGTTCTTGATGTCTGCAGAACAGTTGAGTGTGGGTGTGATGGTTGACCCTGCCCGCCTTCCGAGGACAAAGGGAATGGTAAGGATAAGAACCACTCGGGAAGCTACCTTGGTGAACTGCTCAATGCGTATCATCGATGTTCATTGCTGCAGGCTACCCAGCTGACATTGAAAATGCGATGTGCACTAACCCCTCTCTGAAGCAATGCCTTCTTGGTGGTTCCGAAGAGACGAAGTGTTTGGCGACCATAGGAATGTTGTTTAGTGGGTCGAGTAGTCCTGGCTTTTACTTTTGTTGTAGAAGATGGTTCCTAATCCCACACTACTTGGACCTCCCTGTTCAGGTATTGATTGAGCGGATTATCCCACCATTGCTTAGAAGAAGAAAAATAGCACGATATGGGTACACACACATGCATAATGGTCATTGGCAGAGGAAGCTCTCAGTCTAGCTCTCAGTTAATAACAGTGGAAGAGCTCATAGAACGCTTGCTGAACATAGAATGAACCTGAGATGCAGGCTTCGTCTCAGTTGAGATGTTACAGCAAAAAGAGGTGAAAAGGAGTTTCTCAAAACAAATTTAAAAAATCAAAATCAGCCCAAAATTTCATTGGCAAGCAGGTTAGAGCAGTTATTGTTTGTTATGGATGTAGCTAGATGGTAAATTTTCAATCTTGAGTCCAAACCTCTTCCGTGCTCAGCAGAAGACAGTAACTGCCAGAAAAGTTCACCAGCGAAATAAGGACCCAGATAAAAAGTCCATCCCAACGAATCGGTGGATTGCGTGTGGAACTGGCGAAAAATAAAATGCAACATTTAAAACGCGCTCGCTCGTTTAATTACTCTGCTGGCCCCTCGGCTCGATTCAAGTGGAGCGTTGCCTGATGATGATGGTCCTGCACTCGCAAATGGAAGCCTATTTATATATAAACTTTGCGATTAATTTCGGCACAATTTTCCACGCAGAGCGTAAAATGTTGTACATTTCACTGCGATGGTAAATATTTTCTTTTTTTTGTGCGTTGCTTCGACTGGACTGACTCTGCGTTCAGCATTCCACATATTGGAGGTTTCCTGGGAAAGGAGTATCCTTCAGCCTGTTTTATGTGGGTTGAGGTTGTAATTTATCAATTGATAATGTTATTGTGAATTATTGTTACATCATTGTATTGCCTGATAATGGGTATCAGTAAGGCTAATTAGAACCATTGTAGATTTTTCCTAATCATATAGTTTGTAGTAGTAATTAAAATGGCCTGTGTTTAATAAATGTGCAGGTATTCAGCGAGACCATGTTGAGGATTTCTGGGTTCGATTATCGGTCCAACAAGAAACCGTATGGAAAATTTCTTTGACTTTATTGGACATAGACTATCATCACATCTACCACACCGTATACGTACATACACCATATGCTCAATGAAAAAGTAAGCTTTTAGATAATAACTGTGGACCTGTATGGCTTTATCTCATAGTTAAAACGATATGCCAGTTAGAAGACTGAAAAGGGATATTGTGAATCTATCTACAGTGTATCAAACAATTGTCCGTACAGCAATTTTTTGGTCAAAATAATTTTTCATTTAAATGATTGTAACTTTTTTATACGTCAATCAAAACCGCTGAAATTTTGAACAATTATAACCCATATATTAAAGCTCCGTTGGTAAAATTTTGAGCGAGATCGAATAAGTTTTCTGAAAGTTATAGAACTTTTAGTAAAACATATAAAATTTTTAAATACATTTTTAAAACATTATATCTCAATATGTACTTGATGAAACTTTTTCAATATTTTTCGTGTTACAGCTTATACCTAAGGCTTTCATATGCAGCTTCGCTTAAGGCTTTATATTCACTACAAAAAATATGAAAAATCTGTATATGTTCAGAGTGTCATTTGGAAATTTATCATATTTTGATCAATAAAAGTGCCAAGTGTTTTCAACTTTTTTAAACTCTCTTAATGATATATTTTTAGACAGGACCTACTAAACTACATATGAAGAGTAGGTCCTATGGATTTTTCGTTCAATTAATGCACTTTTATTGGTGGAAAACGTTTGGCAGATTCCATGTGCAAAATATGGTAAATTTTAAAACATCGTCAACTACATACGCACATTTTTCATATTTTTTGTAGTGAATATAAAACCCTAAACATGGCTGCATATGAAAGCCTTATGTATAAGATGCTACACAAAAAAAATTGAAAAAATTTCATCGAGTACATATTGAGATATAATAATTGAAAATGTGTTCAAAAATCTTATAAGTTTTACTAAAAGTTTTATAACTTTCAGAAAACTTATTCGATCTCGCTCAAAATTTTACTAATAGAGCTTTGATATATGATTCATGATTGGTTAAAATTTAAGCGTTTCTGATTGACGCATAAAAAAGTTAGGGTATGTGTGCCATCAGTAATCTCACGCTCCCATATTCATCCTATTCGAAAACAAGCGATTTACGGCACCGATTGACTCCGTTCTTTTTGTTTTCATACGTGCTCACTTCTAACAAAAAATACAAAAATAAGAAACACAACAAATAACGCTTAAATCCTTTGTTTTTCGTAGGATGAAAATGGGAGCCACATGCTTAATAAGGGAACCAATACCCTATTACCATTTGAATGAAACATTATTTTGACAAAAAATTGCTGTACGGACAATTGTTTGATTCACTGTATGTATGTACGAAACATTAAGTTTAATTACAGTTGGTTCTTAATACAAATAAATTGAATGAACGCATCATATGATAACAATAATAGCAACACAAAGCGCGACTGTCCCTTTCCATCAAATTACTGCCATAAGACGTGTGTCTCAACCTTTCATTACCAATCAACGTCATCATGCCGCTTCGTTTACACAACATTCCCAGAGCTAGGCCATCATTAGAATTCTCCTCAACACTAAGCTACCAAACAGAGCCTGAAGGCAGTCCCGAAAAGCGCCGCTGTCGTAAATCTTAAACCGCGGCTAGACGATGTATCTAGATATGTATGTCTACTCAGGAACATACCCAAACTTCAAGTTCAAGTGGATCGTTTTGCTGTTCCGTTTAAATACTGCTGGTTCGGTAGGAAAACAAGAAACATTTCAAAGCCGGCAGGAATATCATATTTCAGGGTACCACGTGCCATCAGCTGGTAAATGCTACGACTTTACCACCATGATTCGCTGTGAAAGTTATCTGTTTGTGGGCTTTCAGTTAACTTATGAAAATAAAATGCCATGTACAGGGGTCGGCAACTTTTTTTTCTCTCACAAAAAAGTTCAACATACTGTAACTTTTTATACAGTGCATCAAAGAATCTCAAATTTTGACTATTTGTCAACCTATTATATGTACATGTTTGGTGAAAACTTGAGCTAGCTTGGTTAATCTTTCGCGAAGCTAGAACCGTTACCGTAAAACACTATTTTTTAGACAACCAATGTTTGAAGTGCCATATTTCGGAAACCAGTGATCCGAATTGAATAGAATTTTGAACGTTTACCAACAATATATTAATGCTTCATAAGTCTTTAAAACATAGGTACTTTTTGAACGTTGATAAATGTTATGATGGGTTGAAACTTTTTTATATCCCAAGATTTTCTGCTTATGTTCTCAAGATATATATAATAAGATATATTAGAGCCTATTTCAATTAAAGGAAGAACACCTTTAAAAAAATTTGTGTGGTGTTATAAATTTGACTTATTTTCCTCTATATGGGTGAAAATTTCAAACCGGAATAACTTTATTCGTCGTGAGAAAATGTTATATACCTATCATAACGTCGAATCAAGAATCAATTATTGTTGATAAACGTTCAAAATTTCAAAATTCGGTTCACTGTTTTCTGAAATATGACAGTTCAAAAATGTGTTGTTTAAAAAATAGTGTTTCACCAGAATGGTTCTAGTTTCGCGAAAGATTAATCAATCGAGCTCAAATATGTACCAATGATGCACAATATAATATACACTACTCACCATAAATATAGAATCGCATCGTCTAGTATTGCAACACCCCAAAAAGTTTGGCATCACCTGAAAACCTTATAATTTACTAAACTATATCTCAAAAACCGTATCCTCTGCAAAGTTTAGACCTTCGGCAAAGTTGTTTAGCAGGTTTATGACCTTCAAATGGTGAAATGTTTGGTACGTAATTCCGCCGCTATGTGGCGCCAGTGTGAATTTACAATTAAGTACTTTGACATGGTTTATCTCAAGATTCTGACCACTTAGAATGTTCGTGTCTTCAGCAATGTTGATCAGTTGGGTTATGGCTATCAAATGGTGGTAAGTTTAGTGCGTAATTCCGCCGCTATGTTGCGCCAGTGTGCATTTACAACGAAGTACTTTGACATGGTTTATCTCATGATTCTTTTTTTTTTTACTTATTCGTTTATTTGGAAGGCTTCTCATGATTCTGACCACCTAGAATGTTCGTGTCTTCAGCAATGTTGATCATAAGGTCTATGGCTATCAAATGGTTTAGTGCGTAATTCCGCCGCTATGTGTCGCCAGTGTGCATTTAAAATTAAATACTTTGACATGGTTTATCTCAAGATTCTGCCAACCTAGAAAGTTCGTGTCTTCAGCAATGTTGATCAGAAGGTCTTTTTTTTCCTTCTAAACCATAGGGGGATAATCTACTCAACAGACACCCTAATAGAAAGGTTAGGGTAGCGTGGGGCTGAGGCCGTCTTCTACAACAAAAGTAAAAGCCAGGACTACTTTCTCCTGGTACCCACTAAACATATTCTTATGGTCGCCAAACCCTTCGTCTCTCCGGAACCACCAAGAAGGTAATACTTCAGATAGGGGCTAGTGCACATCGCACCCTCAAGGTTAGCTGCGTAGCCTAGCAGCGACGAACATCGATTACTCGCTCTGGAGAGTCCATCAGGGTAACATGCTGGCGCTTAGCCAGTTTCCCGAGTGGTCCTCGCCACTCCCTTTGTCCTCGGAAGGCGGGCAGGGTCAACCCAGCCCGCGCCCAACTGCTTTGCAGACATCAAGAACTGATGCCCACGTGCAACCCGATCTGACCTGCTGAAGGCAAGGCTATCACTACCCTTCAGGCCCTATCAGCTGCACCAGAAGGTTGCTGACAGCAGGGTCTCCACCTGCTCCGACCCTTGCTGGGGACCCCTTTCCAACCGCGGGCTCGGATACAACCCAGTAGACCGACGCCACGACAGCACCGCTACCGGGACTTCCTCTCCGCGGCCACTTGATCGCTGTAAGGACCTGTGTCAGGTGGAATGTAACTTCCCCATGGCGCCTATTAGTCCAACTATCTACCCCCGGTATCAACCTATGGGTCCACCTTCCTTTGGTGGAAATGTCCCACGTGCGCTGCCATTTGACCATAGAGGCCATCCTGGCAGTCCTGCGTATGCCTCTTGTGCCGCGCACTCCATGTCCTCACTGATAAGAATGCTGATAGGCACCATACCAATAATGACGCAGAGGGCGTCGTGTGACACGGTATGGTACGCGCTCGCAACCCGCAGGGACATAAGCCTGTAAGTACTTTCCAGATTCCGTCGGTAGCATTCAGTACTTAGCGCGGTGCCCCACGCCGGGCCGCCATACCTAAGTATGGACGTAGCAACACTAGCCAGAATCTTGCGCTTACTGGCGTACACCGCAGAGCTATTGGACATCATCCGGGACAGTGCCGCAATAGCTGTGGAGGCTCTTTTACAGGCATAATCGACGTGGCTACCGAAGGTAAGCTTATCGTCGATCGTCACGCCCAAGTGTTTGACGGAGCGCTTTGACAGGATAGTGCACTCTCCTACACTGATCTCCGTCTGCTGCTCCGACTTCAGGTTGTTAACAACCGTCACCTCTGTCTTGTGGTGAGCCAGCTCCAGTTTCCTGGACCGCATCCACGCCTCCACAACCTTGATCGAGTGGTTGGTAGTCAACTTTACCTCCTCGATCGTTTCACCGTAGACTTCGAGCGTAATGTCGTCGGCAAATCCGACAATCACCACTCCCACTGGATACTCTAACCTCAACACCTCGTCGTACATGACATTCCATAACACCGGACCCAGGATGGAACCTTGCGGGACTCCTGAGGTTATGTGAAAGCACTTCCGACCCACCTCCGTGTCGTAGACTAGTACACGATTCTGAAAGTAACTTCCGAGAATCTTGTACAGGTACTCCGGTATCCCCAGACGCAAGAGCGCATCGGCAATAGCAGACCAGCTGGCGCTATTAAACGCATTCCTTACATCCAGAGTCACTACCGCGCAGAAGCGAATTCCCCTTCTCTTAGACTCGAGTGCTTTCTCGGCGGTTTTTGTAACCGACAAGATAGTGTCTACGGTGGACCTCCCCTTCCGGAAGCCGTACTGGTTACTCGAAAGACCATTTTCACCCTCAGTGAACCTCAACATTCTATTGAGGATGATCTTTTCGAGCACCTTCCCCGCCGTGTCAGTCAAGCATATTGGTTTATATGCCGATGGGTCTCCGGGTGGTTTCCCTGCCTTTGGCAATAGTACAGTACCAGGCTCTGCCTCTTCCAAGCTTCTGGGAAAACTCCCTCGTCCAGGCATTTCTGCATAGCAGACCTGAACATCTCGGGAGCCTCTGCAATAGCTACTTTTAAGGCCAGGTTCGGAACTCCGTCCGGACCTGGGGCCTTATCTACGCTAAGGGACTTAGCTATCCCCGTAAGTTCCACATCGGTGACCCTCTCCTCATCGCCAGCCCCAGTCCCCGGCTGCCCTACGAAAGGAGGCCTAGTCATGACGCGGAAAAAGTCCTCCAATGATCCCCTCCAACATCTCTGGAGATTGCTCTGTAGGAGCCATCACACCTCTCGTCTTAGCCATAACGATCCTGTAGGTGTCACCCCACGGGTTCGTTTTGGCACTCTGACAGAGACCCTCAAAGCAGGCCTTTTTGCTTGCTCTTATCTCGGTCTTAAGCGCGGCTTTTGCAGCGGCAAACACCACCCGCCGTTCGTTTCGCTCTTCCCCTGATCGTGCTCGCTGCTTCCGCCGCCTAGCACGTAGGCAGGCGCGGCGCAGGTCCCCAATCGCGTCGGTCCACCAGTAAGCCGGTGGCCTCCCATTTCTAGGGTGGACTCGCCTAGGCATGGTCGCATCACACGCACGTGAGAGCACCGCTACCAGCTCGTCACCGTCTAAACCGATTAAGTTTCGCTCACGGCGGAACGGCTACCTAAATACCTCTTCGTCGAAGTACGATATCTTCCACCTGCGAGGGCTTGGCCTTGGCCTAGCCGCCTCTTTTTCTATTCGCTGTCTGCTGTTGTTGTAGTCGATACTGTAGCGAACCGCCAGGTGGTCGCTGTGAGTGAAGCCATCATCTACTCTCCAGTTTGAACTACTTGTTAGGCCTGGACTACAAAAGGTCACGTCAATAATTGACTCCGCTCCGTTTCGACTATAGGTACTCTTGGTACCGACGTTAGCCAAGTCGACATCTAAGATGGCCAGTGTTTCTAGCAGGATCTGACCCCGCTGGTTCGTGAAACGGCTTCCCCATTCCACTGCCTAGGCATTAAAGTCACCCGCTATTACCACCGGCCTTCGCCCTGTTAGCACGGTCGTTAAGCGGTCCAGCATTTGCGCGAACGGCTCGATCGGCCACCGTGGAGGCGCATAACAGCTACAGAAGAAGACCCCGTTTACTTCGGCGACCACGAAGCCCTCATAGGTAGTAGACACCAACACCTGCACGGGGTATTTACCCGTCGTCCATATCGCCGCCATTTTCCTGGTCCCATCCGCGACCCAGTTGCCGTTCCCTAAGCTTGGGTAACTCCATAGTACCAACCATTTTAATGATGCTCTTAATCAATACAAACTGGAGCTATTTGAATCTTAAAATGTGTCCGTGAAAGCTTTGCATCATACGAAAATCATAAAAAACTGCTCGCTGAGCAGATTGCGCAGATGTAACACAAGCCAACATTGATGGATCTGAACTTCATGTCGTCCCAAAACCGTAAAACTCATGACACGATCTGGCGGCCTGGCACACTTGTATCTATAAACAATATAAAAAATAAATAAAATCAGAAATGGGGAGCTGTCAAAAGTTGCAACTCGCATGTTTTTGTGACCCATTTTCGGAACCTTTACAGCCCTGCTTCATCATACAAGCGGCATTGCGACTCTCGGTTCCAAACTGAAAAGAAACAAAATATGTCAACTGCAATAAATTTGTCAATTTGATCCGTCCAATCGCAAGACCTTGATCGACGTCGACCGACGCGCATACAATGCGGTTCCACTTTGAATGGTTCTTGCGCGCGATTCATTCAGGGACTCGTCGACCCGCAGGCAGTGTAGGGGAGGTAGCGCACATAAGCATAAACGCATTATGGATGTTGTTGCTCGACTGATTTGAGCTGATCGTAAAAACGACCGTCTCTGGATCCGGGCACGACGGTATGTTTCCGCGCCCTTCACGGCCCAAGACTTGAGTTACCGAAGCAAGTTGTTCAGAGCAAAAAGTTTGAAGGCGTGAAAGGGCTAAGATTAAGAGCATAGCCTATCTGGGCAAAAAATCGCCGGACAAGGTACGAATGAAAAATGGCATTTTCGGTATACGAGGCGGCCGGTAATTAAAATTCTGATCCCACCGTTTCTTTGCCGGTGCTACTCGGATCGGACTCGCTGACCCTTTCTCTTTGTATGCAAATCACACAGGAGTGAGAGGATATCCTCTTGCAGATCTTTGGAGTTCGGTGTTGAAGAAATAATTAAAAATTAATCAGCATCTGCATCGGCTGATTATTTTTATTTTTACCACTGACTGGAGAATGTAGCGTACCTTAAGTTCGAAGTTTACTGTCCCGGCTGGTGGAGAATCTGCAAGAGAGAAAGAAGCATCGGTATAAATAAAAAGTTTTTCGGTGGTAGAACACATTTCTTCAAAATATGGTGTTTTGGGTATTTTCGGTATTTTTATTTTGTTCGTCATGAGGAGTTTTTTATCGTTCAAATTGCCTGAAACTCGGCCATACAATTCAGTTTAGAAGAGGAAGTTTTGAGGTTTACGTTGAGTTCAACAGGCTTTAGAAAAAAAGTTGCCGAAAAAAGCATAAGTTTCCCTATTTATTTGAAATGGAAAGTAGTTGATTCATTTTTATACTAGGTAATAACATAATAGGAGTCAAGAAAAAAAATTATGAAACGAAAAATATTAATACTTGAGTTTAAATGAAATTGCCCTAATGATTCACCTTAAGATAATTTATACATGTAAGACAACACAGTCCGAAACATTAATGTAATCTTCCGCCATTTTTTAATATCTCGGTAATGCCAAGAATGGCTTTATACGAGCACACAAATTTACTTTCTCCCAATTTACTGCTTAAGTGAACCCTGTTAACGCCCAAGGTGTCTGTAAGAAGTTAAAAAATAAATACTTTTGAACCACCCTATTGTGAACTATCTTTTTCTGCTCGGCTGTATTAGTGACAGTTCGTTTTGTATTAGTGACAACCAAGCAATAAAACTAGTCTGCGTCCATTGAGCGCTCTCTTTCCCAACTTCGGCGTTCAAGTCAACATCCAGGTAAGAACAAGCAAAGATCTACATAAATTGGTCCTTCGAGCCGGATTTGGCGGAGAAATTGGAGACCAACTATTATGTGAAATTGGTTTGATTTTAGATTAAGCAAATCTAAACGATATTCAATCCCAAACCGTCAACTAACCTCAAAAAAGAAAATGACACCGAGAAAACGATTGAAAACGGCATGGGTTGTTGATACATAAGCAAGAAAGAGGCACGGGGGCCACTGAAATCCAATGTGAATCTCTAATCAACTAACCTCAAAAGAGGAAAAAAAGGCATTTTGAAAATGACGCGCTGGTCGTTGATACATGAGTAAGAGGCACGCGGGCCACTAACATACAATGAGAATTTCCCATAAATCTAGTGTGAATGAATTTTGAGGTTAACATGCGGGTTGACGACAGCTGATTTGGAAAAGAAGTGACAAATCCTATAAGATAACAAACAAAGAAAAACAATTTTTTTGAGGAAAATCGATGTTTTTAACAGCTATATTAAAATCAGTATAAAAATATTGATAATATCATCTATATTCAGTATTCATCCAGGCACAATCATGGTTAACGATGGCGACGGTAACCCACCAATTAGAGTGGTTCAGTCGAAGCAGGAACGGTTGGAGATGCAACGTGATCATGTAGTCTCAAGGATGAGATCTATCGTTAACAACATCGACGCCTACAAGAACGATGTGTGTTCCCTAGAAACAAGAAGGGAAATGTTAGAGGAATGCTACAAGAGCTTCGATGTAAGGCAAAGTTGGTTGGAGCAATGGTTTCCAGAAGAATTTGCGAAGCGTGAAGAGATCGATCTACATATGTACAGTACGTGACTGGCTTGACAATGTTCGAGAAAAAGCAATTTCGAGCAAGAAGGCAGCTTACGAATCATTTGGGAAGGATAATGTGCGACTTCCTTCAGTTGATTTGCCCATATTCACCGAAGCCAATGAAAATTGGCTTGAATGGCATGATAAATTCAATGCCCTAATCCATAATCGTCCATCTCTCGCTGTAGTTCAATAGTTTGAGTATCTAAAGCTGTCACTACGTGGAGCAGCTTTGGCAATCATTGACTCGCTTCCCACAATGGACACAAACTACGTGATCGCTTATGAGCTACTTGTCAGAAGGTACAACAATCCGAATTTGTTAGTACAGAAGCATACATGAGAGCTTTTCGAGTTGCTTCGGGTCGAGGATGAATCAGCCAGTGCATTGCGGAAAACCCAATCACAGCGAAGAACAGTGTCGCTACCGTGGATGCTTCAAATTTGGAGGCAAACATCACACCTCAATCCACCGGGAGAAGTCGAATGTCCAAAGATCACAAAGATCGATCAATTCAGAATCCAGTCAAATCGAACGCAGTGAGTAGATTCAAAATCCTAGTGGAATGTGAATAATCGCAATGAAATTGTTTTGTTATTTTATTCTTTTTTTTTCAAAATAAAATTTCACAGAACATCAAGTAAAGTGCAATTATTCGTCCAGCAAAATCACTACTTCCAACTATCTGCAGGTGACGCTGCTGTTAGACACAGGCCCGCAGACTAATTTGGCCTCTTCCGATATAATTAAACGATGTGGCGTCAGCACAACAAATACCTCGGAAAAAGTTATTGGATTCGGGAACATGGCTCACCGATTGGACCAGGGCTCCGATGAGGATAGAATTGAACGAAGCGAAGCCTACAGGGCGGCTAAACTGGCACTGAATAAAGAGATTACAACACGTAAGCGGGCGTGCTTCGAAAATCTCTGCCAGGCAGCCAACACGACCCCATGGGATGATGCCTGCAGAGTATTCATGGCCAAAACGAAGGGGGCGTCAGTACCCCCAGAACGCTCCCCAGAGATGCTGCAGAAGGTCGTGGAAACGCTGTTCCCGCGCCACGATACAAGACCATGGGCCCCGTTCCCTATAGCCATACCGGCCATAGCGAGGTAGCCCCGGTGACGAACGACGAACTCATTGCAATAGCGAAGTCGCTTAAGTTGAACAAGGCTCCGGGTCCGAACGGTATCCCGACTCAAGAGATCTTACAGGGATATCTTCAAAAATTCATCCAGGCATACATTTAATATTTTCTACAGGGATTATGGAGCTCCTCTAGATGCCCCTTTGTATTTTCTTTAATGAACCCATCCTCTGACGCTTTCTTTCCCCAAGGATTTCTTCGGAAATTCCTCAGGAGCTTGAAAAATTCAGCGATTACATTTCAAATCACTTCTACGATTCATTTACGATTAATTTTAGTGATTAGGAAAGTTTTTTAGTGATGGTTTCGGAATATGTTTTGCAGGGATTGCTACGTTAATTTTTCTAGAGTTCATTCGCGAAGTCCTCGAAAGGTTCCTTCAGAAATTTATGCAGTGATTTCTTCGGAAATTCCTCTCCAGAGTGCCGGAGTCCATGGCGCAGTTGATCGCATGTTCCCTTTATTTGCGGATGGTCATGGGTTTGATGTATTATTCTAGATAATAAACATGAAGTTGGTCTTTGCTTGTGTGAATCATCATTATGAGAAAATCTTTCTGAAGTTAACATTTTTCACGCAAACAAAAATCTGCCATGAGATCAAAGCTTCTGCAATAATTATGCTGAAAACTTCATTCTACTAGAACTGAATCTCTTAGGGAAACCCCTTGGACATTCGCGGAAAGTATTTCTGTAGATATTCTTGGGGAATACTCTCCAAGTGTCCCTTGATCTTTGAACGTGGGAGCTAGACTCGTACCATTCTATCTGGCTTCAATCTTCTGATATATCTCACTAAAGACGTATTGGAAGTCACTATGTACACTAGCGTCACGTGGTGGTGTAATTCGGTACTATGCTCTTCATGGCGTAGAAGTACTCGTATTCCTGAACAACTTTGCCGAAGATCGCACCTTCCTATCTGGCTTCAATCTCGTGCTATATCCCACCAAAATCGTACCGGAAGTAACTATGTACACTAGCGCCACTTGGTGGTGAAATTCCGAAACAAGTTCTTCATCACCTAGAAGTACTCACAGTTCAGAATAACTTTGCCGAAGATCGCACCTTCTTGTCTGGCTTCAATCTCGTGCTATATCCCACCAAAGTCGTTTCGGAAGTATACTAGCGCCACATGGTGGTGAAATTCGGAATTATGAAATCCATCACCAGGTAGTGGTTGTTGTTCTGAACAACTTTGTCGAAGACAGAATGTTGCTATCTTGTCGAGGTTCCGAAAGAACTCGCTACAAAGACACCCAAGTAACATTTTAAGTTTTGTTCGGCTCTACAAGAGATCTTCATGACCAATTTTATAAAACTTGCAATAAAACTGAATCATACATCAAAACCTCTTGATAACCTCTTTAAGAGCATCTTCCGGCTAAGTGGACCACTCTTGGAGAGATTTTGAAAACCGCATTAAGAGTAGCAATAAACCCGTTTTAAAACCTAGTTGAAAAATTATCGATTGTTGTTGTTTTTTTTTCAATAAAAACTATGACAGCTCAAGATGCAGAGAAGCTTCTTCGATGGCATGTAAAGTTCAGGAGGATACATTATTCGTAAGCAGAAAGCGATTATTTCAAAGCAATATTTTAGTAGTTATTGTGCTGGTAGCCTTATGCGCATTCGAATTTACCGTGAATATTGGGGTAGCACTGTAGCAGAATCATAAAATTAATGCGCTTCGAAAATAGTGAATATTATCATCTTGGAATGAAATAAATCAATTTGTGATTTTGTAAAACTATGTCGAATCACAAGAAAACTCAGCAGAGAGAGTTTATTTATGTGAGCATGTTATGGAAATAGTGGCAAACTATCAATTCATTGCTAATTTGAGCAAAATGAACTATTTTCCATTCACGTTAGCTTATTCTTCAATATGGCGACAACCATAATCAGCGAAAATAAAACGAAAGCAAGTTTACATTTTTGATGACCGCAATAAACCTAGCAGTGTCGTAGTTCTGCTTTTCCATCAACAGATGTCGTTACTAATCGAACGGATCGCCATCTGTTGAGAGTTTTAACAGTTTTATTGTGGTAATAATGATTGCCAGAAGGTTTACATATCGGAAAGTTTTGTTTACTCTTGAAATATGTCTTTATGGATATCTTCAAGTATACTATAAAACATTTTATCAATGGTTTTCATAAAAGCAGTCATAAAACTGTGAGTTTTAATTATTGCTGTTATAAAACCCTAATAAAAACCAAAGAAAACCAATCAGCAATGAAATTGTTACTTGGGATGGTACTCACAACCAATCTGGGAACTTTCCCAAGTAACAATTTCATTGCTGATGGGTTTTGTTTGATTTTTATTAAAGCTTTATTACAGCAATAATTAAAACTCGCAGTTTTATGACTGCTTTTATGAAAACCATTGATAAAATGCTTTATAGTATACTTAAAGATATCCATAAAGACAGATTTTAAAAGTAAACAAAACTTTCCGATTTGTAAACCTTCTGGCAATCATTATTACCACAATAAAACTGTTAAAACTCTCAACAGATGGCTATCCGTTCGATTAGTAACGACATCTGTTGGTGGAAAAGCAGAACTACGACATTTCTAGGTTTATTGCGGTCATCATAAAAGTAAACTTGCTTTCGTTTTATTTGCGCTGATTATGGTTGTCGCCATATTGAAGAATTAGCTAACGTGAATGGAAAATAGTTAATTTTGCTCAAATTTGCAATGAATTGATAGTTTGCCACCATTTCCATAACATGCTCACATAAATAAACTGTCTCTGCTGAGTTTTCTTGTGATTGGAGATAGTTTTACTAAATAAACAAATTGATTCATTTCATTCCAAGATGATAATATTCACTATTTTTGAAGCGCATTAATTTTATGATTCTGCAACCCAAATATTCACGGTAAAATTGAATGCGCATAAGCCAACCAACACAATATCAACTAAAATATTACCGTAATCCGGGGTATCATTGATCAGCGGGGTAACATTGATCGGCTTGACCCACCTCATGAAATGTTCAAACAAGCATTTTACATTGAATCAGTTTCTACTATGGAATGGTATATCGTAATCTGCTATCATTGAGCTATTAAATGACATGCAATTTATGAAAATTCAATTTCATAAACATTGAATTAAATCGATTTTTCCATAACTGCGTTTCGTAACGCAATGAGATACATTGTTAAACATTCATGCTTAGCGTGAATACTAGATACAATATGAGGTTCGAAATCACTGTATTACTTCAATATGATATCCTAGAGTTGGATTTAATAAACGGAACTTTTATGAAAATGCTATTTTTCAGTAAAATATACGATTTATTAAAAGTCGGCCATCAATTTTTTAAGCCATTGCCTACCTTTAGCCGTTATTCGTGGTTTAGAGGATTTTAATCCTTTAATAACTTAAAAAGTACATTATTTGTAAGAATTTGGACAATATATTCGAAAACAGCGACCCCGAATTTCGTAAGTAAGGGTATTTTCAACATAAATGAACATTGATCACTGACATGATCAATGTTACCCCAAATCAACACAATCAAAAATTAGATTAAAAATCCTATTTAAACATGTTTTAAAGTTTTACAATACTTTTTCGTGTAGCTTAACACATACTCAGAGAGCCAGTACTTCTTTAAAAAATATAAAACATGTAACGTTTGCTTTGACAAGAGAATTATTCAAGAAAGATCGAAAATTCTGATCAATGTTACCCCGGATTACGGTACTTTGAAATGAGCGCTTCTACTTACGAATGGTGTATCGTCCTGAACTTTGCTTGCCATCGAAGAAGCTTCTCTGTATCTTGAGCTGTCATTGTTTTTGTTGAAAAAAAAACAACAACAATCGAGAATGGGAAATTTCTCTACTAGGTTTTAAAACGGATTTATTGCCACTCTTAATGCGGTTTGCAAAACCTCTCTGAGAGTGGTCCACTTAGCCGGAAGATGCTCTTAAAGAGGTTATCAAGAGGTTTTGATGTATAAATCAGTTTTATTGCAAGTTTTACACAATTGGTCATGAAGACCTCTTGTAGAGCCGAACAAAACTAAAAATGTTACTTGAGTTACGTTACAAATACCCTCGGTCGGTACTTTACGTTACAAAAACCCTGTTGGTATAAGCAGTGTTAAATAAAATTTAGGCTGAAATAGTCGGAATGATTTTTTTCAAACTGTTCATTTTGCCCCGTATCGACTATAACATTAACCGTTATGTGGCCGTCAGGATACTTGTGCACTCAACACCCATTTAAAATACACGGTGTAGAAAAAAGCAAAAAGTTTTTCGGACACATAACGGTTAAAATTGCTATTTTGATTGAACTCTGATCAGATATAAAATATTTCATCCATTGCTTAATCTGCGTATTCATGCAGATAAGGTAAACATTCACTTGTTTTTATGGTGGACACACTCAAACATTCGTAATACCTTATTTGCTGCTGCTTCGAAACTAAAAGAATTTCACCATATGAAAGACATATTTCAATTTCAATGATATTTTGGTTATTTTGGAGGAATATGAATGGAACTTTTTTAAAATAGATCAACGGCTTGTTCCTTTACACTTATGCATAAAAAGTTTAACATAAAAGTCAACGGTTTGGACAAAAACAGGGGTGTCAATTTTGCCCGAGTATCCATTATGCCCCATTGCTCCCCTACATAACTGATTATACTCATTCAAAGAGAGTATTCTGCTTAATGGGTTCGAAAAGTCGGTAGATGAACTTCATAATCTTAGAAACTTTCATCTGAATCTGCAGGTTTTTTTTTTGGCGTAATCATAGCATAGTGTTGTTATTGTCACATGTTTCTTGCATGTAAATCCTCCACGTTGATGACTGTAGTGTATTGAGTATTACTAGTGCATTTTGTTCAGTGTGGATACCTTCATTACTACTACAGTCAGAGTTGAATTAGAAGATGGATGGTAACGGCATGTAACGTTATATCGAAGGTATAAAAGATTAAAGAGGCCATCGGAGATTTCTCTTTTGGACCACAGCCAACGAAGTATTTAGAAGTGTTTTATATTTCCAAGTTATAGAAAGCTATTCCCCGAATAGTACCAGAGTCCATCTCCATTTACCCCGCTGCTCGTATTTTATCCGTTGGTCGAACCTCCCTGCCGGATACATCAATGACATGATCATATACTGATTTATCGACCGTATTCTATTATTAACTTGATGATTTTGTGGCTACTCATAGTATAAGGGAGTAGAGATCAAGGTGGATACCCAAGTAACAATTTCATTGCTGATTGGTTTTCTTTGATTTTTATTAGGGTTTTATTACAGCAACAATTAAAACTCACTGTTTTATGACTGCTTTTATGAAAACCATTCATAAAATGTTTTATAGTACACTTGAAGATATCCATAAAGACAGATTTTAAGAGTAAACAAAACTTTCCAATTTGTAAACCTTTTGGTAATCATTATTACCACAATAAAACTGTTAAAACTCTCAACAGATGGCGATCCGTTCGATTAGTAACGACATCTGTTGGTGGAAAAACAGAACTACGACATTTCTAGGTTTATTGCGGTCATCGTAAAAGTAAACTTGCTTTCGTTTTATTTTCGCTGATTATGGTTGTCGCCATATTGAAGAATTAGCTAACGTGAATAGAAAATAGTTCATTTTGCTCAAATTAGCAATGAAATGATAGTTTGCCACCATTTCCATAAAATGCTCACATAAATAAACTTTCTCTGCTGAGTTTTCTTGTGATTCGACATAGTTTTACTAAATTCATAAATTGATTTATTTCATTCCAAGATGATAATATTCACTATTTCCGAAGCGCATTAATTTTATGATTCTGCAACCCCAATATTCACGGTAAATTCGAATGCGCATGAGTCTACCAGCACAACAACTACTGAAATATTGCTTTGAAATAATCGCTTTCTACTTACGAATGATGTATTCTCCTGAACTTTACTTGCCATCGAAGAAGCTTCTCTGCATCTTGAGCTATCATAGTTTTTGTTGAAAAAAAAAAACAACAACAATCGAGTATTTTTCAACTAGGTTTTAAAACGGGTTTATTGCTACTCTTAATGCGGTTTGCAAAACCTCTCTGAGAATGGTCCACTTAGCCGGAAGATGCTCTTAAAGAGGTTATCAAGAGGTTTTGATGTATGATTCAGTTTTATTGCAAGTTTTATAAAATTGGTCATGAAGATCTCTTGTAGAGCCGAACAAAACTTAAAATGTTACTTGGGTAATGAAATGATAGATATGATAGAATTCGCTAGGTAGCGAACCACCAAGCCGATCTGTTAAAAGCACAGGTCGCACGGCAGAAGTTTCACGCATTCGATGTATTCGTTCAATACATGGCCTACTTGCCTAATTTCACCTTCTATAACCCTTTCGTGACGGACCGTAAAAGAATGATTATCTCAAATTTTCTCTTATAAACTTAACGTCCTCTAAAATAAAAAATTTTACATCACATATTTTGAGGAAAAAGCAATTGAAAAAAATGTGTAAAACCAATGCAGAAAAACAGCACGATTGTGCTGGTTCGTCACGAAAGGGATAAAAATTTTCACACTTGTTCGCTACCTAGCGAATTCTATCATATCTATCATTTCATTATCCACTTTGATCTCTACTCCCTTATGTTGATGACATGTTGCAGATGCAGATGTATTCTATCCACGCCCGCATGTCCCACGTAGTTTTTTCGGTGTCGCCTTTTTCTCAGATCTTCTAGGATCTTGGGTTTCAGCAGGCTTTTTTCAATGCATTTGATGTCCATGGGTAAATGAAAATGTTGATCTTGTTGTCAAATGAGCGTCCATCAGAGCCACAGCCAAGTTATGAAGAAATACTCGCCTGAATTATGGTAAAATCTCTCCTCTCAACAATTGTCAATAACTAGAGCATTGATTCCTAATAACGGCTTTAGGACAGAAGGTCGAATGGACAAAAGGTCGAATAAACAAACATTTTAGTAGACTAAGCTAAATATTTGATGTGTTTTTGTTGTTGCTCATTGAGAGAAACATTATAGTACAATTAAAGAAATCAAATTTATATCAGTCACTAACATTTCTAAATAAATGTATGCTATATAAATGTTTGCTTTTGTTTATAGGCTGTTCTTTCAAGTTGTGTTAATGTCATATTAAATGGCAATTTAGTTTGATTTCTTGTTCAAGTTTTTTTCCTTCTTAAATTTGTAGGCTGTTCTTTTAGGTTTTGTTATTGTAATAATTATTGACTCTTATACTTATATTTCATATTTTGTTTTGTTTGCATATATTGACAGAGATTTATCCATCTCTAATTCATTAACTGTTTGGTTTAACTAAGTCGCTGTAATGATTGGAGTTTCAAATGCAATATTTCACTCATCCCAAGTAACATTTTAAGTTTTGTTTGGCTCTACAAGAGATCTTCATGACCAATTTTATAAAACTTGCAATAAAACTGAATCGTACATCAAAACCTCTTGATAACCTCTTTAAGAGTATCTTCCGGCTAAGTGGACCACTCTCGGAGAGGTTTTGCAAACCGCATTAAGAGTTGCAATAAACCCGTTTTAAAACCTAGTTGAAATATTTCCCATTCTCGATTGTTGTTGTTTTTTTTCAATAAAAACTATGACAGCTCAAGATGCAGAGAAGCTTCTTCGATGGCACGTAAAGTTCAGGAGGATACATCATTCGTAAGTAGAAAGCGATTATTTCAAAGTAGTATTTTAGTAGTTATTGTGCTGGTAGGCTTATGCGCATTCGAATTTACCCTGAATATTGGGGTTGCAGAATCATAAAATTAATGCGCTTCGAAAATAGTGAATATTATCATCTTGAAATGAAATTAATCAATTTGTGAATTTAGTAAAACTATCCCGAATCACAAGAAAACTCAACAGAGAGAGTTTATTTATGTGAGCATGTTATGAAAATGGTTGCAAACTACCAATTCATTGCTAATTTAAGCAAAATTAACTATTTTTCATTCACGTAAACTAATTCTTCAATATGGCGACGAGCATAATCAGCGAAAATAAAACGAAAGCAAGTTTACTTTTATGATGACCGCAATAAACCTAGCAGTTTCGTAGTTTCTGCTTTTCCACCAACAGATGTCGTTACTAATCGAACGGATTGCCATCTGTTGAGAGTTTTAACAGTTTTATTACGGTAATACTGATTGCCAGAAGGTTTACATATCGGAAAGTTTTGTTTACTCTTAAAATCTGTCTTTATGGATATCTTCAAGTATACTATAAAACATTTTATCAATGGTTTTCATAAAAGCAGTCATAAAACTGTGAGTTTTAATTATTGCTGTAATAAAACATTAATAAAAATCAAACAAAACCAATCAGCGATGGAATAGTTACTTGGGATAGGATGTTCTTTCAAGGAATACTGTTTTCATATTTATTTAACTTTAATGAATAACATTACTTTTAATCAATTCTGGGCATCTTTTTCAGATTGCAATGCGGAAATAAGGCAGCATTCATTTATTACGTAACGCTAAAATCGACATTTTTAGACCCCCTCCCCCCTCCGTAACGCTTTTTTTGTATGAAAATCCTAATTTTTTGTATGGGCCGTAACGCTCGGTCGTACTCCTGCCCCTCCCCATAGAGCGCTACGTAATTTGTGGATGGCGCCTAAATTGCTGCATATAAGCTATTGCAAGTTTTAGTAGTCTCTCCACCGATTTATATTTTCTTAGCATCAAATTAAAGCTACTACATCCTAGTAAAACGCTATTGATTTTTTTTATTGGACCCGCCGTTGCCGAGATATTAAATAATAAGTACTTGAAACAAATATTTTTTAAAATTTTCAATTTGCCTGGTTTCATATATGCGCAACAGTAATAATGCAAATCGCTATGATTCGAATTGAAGATCATTTGATAATGTTCCAGAATATGTAAGCAACATTCCACTTAAGTGAATCATTTGACCTATGTATAGCAAACAATAGAAAATATATCCACAATTTATTTTCCTTTCTCAGGCGTACTTTAACGGATTTGGGATCACTTTACAGAAAATGAATGTTAGAAACTATTTATACTATGATTGTTATTTTTATCACTGTTTGACATGTTTTTAGAGAAACAACAATATAACAAGAACATCAAATATATGATAATCTTGTAGAACAGTACTTTCTTTATTTTATATTTTTTCAAGAATACGAATTTATTTTCCTGAATGCACAATTACACCAATCAAAACTCTTACATACGTATATAAACAGTTTTGTTTTGTGTAATTGTGCTTAGAGGAATAACTTCGATGAGTGTAAGAAGGGTTCTGTTCATCATAGGTGGACAGGCTTGATAATCCTCCTCGAAATCAAAAGAGTTTTGCCACATGCTCTAGAGCGGTGTTTTGCTTTTGCCTCGTCGCGAGGGAGCGAACGAACCCCAAACAGAGAGGCAATAAAAACTGAGCGAGGAAGAGGGGAACGAAAAAAGAGTCGATGATTATTTCGGGTTTTGAGTGCGATTTTCGCCTCGAGAGTCTTTCTTCGTATGGGAGTGGAACTCGCGAGAGCTTTTTGAGTGTGAGTGGACGTGAGAAACACAACAAGAAATTATGAGTGTCGGACGAACTCCTCGCTGCGCGGCAAGCTCGCGCTCGGTGCTGTTGAGGATTTGCGTTGTGATTTCTGAGTTTTATTTTCACTCCTCAGAAAATCGCCAAAATCGCTTCCTCATTTTCTCGCGAGGGAGTTTCTGTCATGCCTGTAGATGGATTAAATTAGGGTTTTAACCCATCAGGACGCGTGCTATTGTAAAAAGAACAGCACTACCAAAAAACCTCGCAGCATACACAGCATTAGGGCTTTAACCCATCAGGACGTGTGCTATTGTAAAAAGAACAGCACTACCAAAAAACCTCGCTCAGCATACACAGTGCGAGCGCAGTGCAGTTTTAGGGTGGAACAGGCGCGCTTCCTGAAAGGATAATTAATCGTGTATAGTGGGATACCATCCGTCTCCATAAAACATAAGAAAGAGCTTGTGTTTGTTTACGAGAGTGAGTGAGAAAAAAGAGAAAGCTGCGCACCCTAGAGATTCAAATCACATATAGGAAAGTAAAAAGTATGCCCACTATGACTATGTAACGATAACTGACGATTTTGTTGATGTACTTGGGAAATTTGCTACAGTACCTAAAAATCATATCATACAGTGTTTTCCCTTTTTGCTGTGTCTCTTTTTGAGCATCCTAGCATGTTTTCTGCTCATAAATTAATTCAGCATGACATCATTTAGCAGGAATTCCATATTTTCATCCTGCTTTTATTCATACCTAGTCTAGAGTGCTCCCCAACATACACCGGTTCTCATCCGCATCTTGCAGCACTAAATAAGAGACGGTGCACTCATCCGAATCTTTCTGCGTAATGAATAGCTTTTAGTGTAATGATATTATAATGCTTTTAGTCTGTCACTTTGCCCTTTAGTTAGCGAGACAGGCGGGAAATTATGACCACTTCGCTCCATCTCCTCGTCACACCGGAATATGACACTGGACAACAGACGACCGGACAATGGCACTTTAGGTGGGACCAAAACAATTAGGATGCATATTGTTGGTCCCTCCCAGCGGTGATGAGATGCCAAGACTCCACTGGGAATCGATAGAAATCCCTTGGCCTGCGTTCTATTTCCAGGAAATTGAAGCAGAAAGCTTTCGATGGGATCAAATTACAATGGCGCTCATCCCGTAATGGACGACAAAATGAAAGACGTCAACCCACATCATTGATTGCACTTGATGTGATTTTGTCGTGCCAGTTGCCTCCGTTCCGCATCTTCCCCCCGATTAGGTTTCCTCTATGGAGGCTTACAGAATCCGGTCCCGAGAATGGCTTTTTCATGAGCTCAGCACAACAGAACAACGTTATAACAATAAGCCATAATCCTGATCTTTATCATTGTTGTCCTTGTCGAGTCGCCTTCAACGTGAAACATTTCTATACGTATAAGGTATACATACTGTGTGCACCATCCGAATTAGATTCTGAATGTGGCTATTCCATAATATTTATCATTGACAGATTGAATGTTTGATAGAAGGTTGTTGGATAGAGAACAGGTGAAAAATTTAATCTTGAAGTACCCGTAAAAGAGCAATTGTGCTTCTGGGTCAATATAGTAGTACAAATCAGGTCGTGATGTATAGGCTGATGAATGGTACGTTTAAATTTATTACATTTGGATTAATGCAAACGATTATGTTTGCTTTTGTATCTAGAGCAAAAGCGTTACTACAGCTTTTCATATTTTTTGTACTGTCAAGTACTAAACACAAATACTTTTAAACCAAAATTTGATTTTTGAAACAAAAAACCCATAATAATTATGATTAAGTTTTATATATTGTAGAGCGGATCTGGTGTGACGGTTAAAACACGTGATTATCACGCCGAGAACCTGGGATCAAATCCCACACCCGACAAACTCGCAATATGTAAAGCGTGGGTCCAGAGATGAGCTAGCCTAGGGCTAAAATCTCGTTAACTCCTAAAGTACCAAGGGTCCAAAAAAAGTCGGAAGTCCAACTTTGACAAGGCATTTCTCGGCCGTTTTTCAACCGATTTTAATTTTTTTTTTGCGATGGAACCGGACAGGTTTCAAGAACAGCGTTCATCTTAAAGATTTTAAAATAGATGCGTCTACCCAAAGTTATTAAGCAAAAGGCACATCCTACTTTTTTGAGAACGCCTTTTTTTGCACACTTTGACCAATAAAATAAAATTTAAAGCGATGACATATGATTTTTTCGACCCTAAATCATGCGTACAGCCGGAGTGAACATGTTTATGCAAAATAAATGATTTTTCAGTAGACTGATATTTTAAATTACTGAAAAAACTACTAAAATACCCTATTTTTCACATAAAATAAGCAATAAATCAAAATTCAAAGCGATGACATATAGTTTTTTCGGTCTTAAATTGTTCGTAGGATTGTACTGGACATTTTTGATTAAAAATAAAAATGCTTTAATTACACTCTTATTTTGTTTTACCCGAAGAACTATGAGAATTACATAGATATTTGTTACAAAAAGTAGTAAAAAAACTAAAATTAAAACGATAACTTGTAGTTTTTTAGCCTTGAATTATTCTGAGTAGTTTGGGGGACGTACTTGAAGAATAATGGTGATGTTTTCATTACACTCATATTTTGATTTAATCAAAACCATCAAAAATACCACATTTCTCACACAAAGTGGTTAACAAATAAAAATGGCTTACAATGCATTGCAGTTTTTTGCCTTGAAATTATCCGTGAAAGAGTTCAGGACATATTTGATAAACAATAGTCACGTTTTTATGACACTCTTAATTTATTTTACACAAAAAGTTACAAAAATACCATAATTTTCATACAAAATAGTCAATAAACCAAAATTTAAAGCCATAACGTGTAGTTTTTGGCTTTAAATTTCCAATAGAATGTACTGGATATGATTTTGATAAAATTTTAAAGTTAACATCTCACTAATATTTTGTTTTATCAAAAAATGTACGAAAATATCACATTTTTACACAAAAAAGCCAATAAGCCAATCTTTAAATCAATGACATAGAGTTTTAATACTTTGAATTTATCGTAGTAGTTTAGTGGATTTATTTGAACAATACTAGTGATGTTTTTATAACACTCATATCTTATTTCACTCGAAATACTAGGAAAATACCGCATTTTACACACAAAGTTGTCAACAAATAAAAATTGGAGGCAATCAATGTCATGAAATTATTCGTAATAAAGTAATAGACTTGTTTGATAAACAACAGTGATCTTTCAATGTTACTCGTATTATATGTCACTAAAAAAACGGAAATACCATATATCTATAGAAATATAAATCCAAATTTAATGCGATAGTATATAGTTTTTTGGTCTTGAAATGTTCGTTAGAGTGCACTTAATATATTTAAGTGCATACTCATACTTAACGAAACAGTTAAAAACGGAAAAACATATTATGAATTCTAAAAACATCCTTGTATGTACATTAAATTTGCAGCATCGTATCAAAATCGATAGCATACCGGAAATAGCTGCTAGAGTGCTAGATATAGGAGCCCTCTTCTTATTCCTCTAGCACGGTTGAACAGATTGTTTCTTCATTTAACTTGCTTTACGAATAATCATCCAGAAGAACCTTCAACTTCTTCACGGAACGACACGCTTCCAGTAAAAATCTTCAGCATTTCGGGAAAATATTTGTTTGACACTTCCTACTACAAAAAAGTAGTAGTAGATGCTCATATCCGAAAGAAATAAACACTAGACAAACTTTTGAGAAGTAACTGATGGGACGGCCTCGAGCTGAAAATCTCTCAACTAAAGACACAGAAACTAACCTTAACTTTGGAAAACTTGTTTTATTCATACCAGTAAAGTTCGTAACTTTTTTTTCAATTGTAATCATTTGGAAATCCCCGTGTATTTTTTAGTGATTGCTACTTCATGTTCAGGAGACGCAAATGGATGTCGACAATTTCGTTTCAAGAGTACTGGAACTCGTATAATTTGGTGAGCTTGTTTCTGTATATTCTTAATTGTGCCTAAACTTTGACCAATCATATTCTTTGGACCTTCCATTCACACCCGTGACCCCTAGGCCTGAGAGAAACTACGTCAATCTTGAAATATAGTCAGTGATTAGCCCCAAAAATCTGTGCTTTGGTAACGGATGGGAAGAAAGTAAATCTCATAACAGCGCAGAGTTAGCATTGTTGAAATTCACAAATTAAAACAAATTAAAAAAAGATTTCCCTGTTAAATAAAATTCCCGGTTTCCCATGTATTTTTTCCAGGTAATAAATAACCAAGTAACTGGTACAAAAAAATCAAGAATACAATTCTGCATGTTTTCGCTTTGAATTTTGGATTATTGGCTATTTTGTGTGGACATTTTTTGAACACACTCGTGATTTTTTTAGTTGAACAAAATGTGAGTGTAATGTTAACATCAAAATTTTATCAAATGCTTACCTGGTACATTCTAACGGAAAATAAAAAGCCAATCAACTGTATGTTATTGCTTTAAATTTTTGTAAAATATACTAAGAGTGTCATGAAAACTTCACTATTGTTTATCAAATACGTCCAGTATTCTTTCTCGAATAATTTAAAAGTAAAAAAAAAAAAACACATGCATTGAATTCAATTTTTATTTGTTGACTACTTTGTGTGAAAAATGTGGAATTTTTCTAGTATTTCGAGCGAAATAAATTACGAGTGTTATATAACATCACTAGTATTGTTCAAATAAACCCACTCAACTACTACAATAAATTCAAAGTATTAAAACTACATGTCATTGATTTAAAATTTGGCTTATTCTCTTTTTTGTGTAAAAATGTGATATTTTTGTACATTTTTTGATAAAATAAAATATTAGTGTAATGTAAACTTCAAATCTTATCAAAATCATGTCCAGTACATTCTATTGGAAATTTAGGGCCAAAAAACTACATGTCATGGCTTTAAATTTTGGTTTATTGACTATTTTGTATGAACATTATGGTATTTTTGTAACTTTTTGAGTAAAATAAATTAAGAGTGTCATAAAAGCGTGGCTATTGTTCCTGAACTCTTTCACGGATAATTTCAAGACAAAAAACTGCAATGCATTGTAAGCCATTTTTATTTGTTAACCACTTTGTGTGAGAAATGTGGTATTCTCGATGGTTTTTGAGTAAATCAAAATATGAGTGTAATGAAAACATCACTATTATTCTTCAGGTATGTCCCCCAAACTACTAAGAGCAATTCAAGGCTAAAAAACTACAAGTTATCGTTTTAATTTTAGTTTTGTAGACTACTTTGTGTAGAAAATATGGAAAGTTCGTAGTTCTTCGGGTAAACCAAAATAAGAGTGTAGTTAAAACATTTTTATTGTTAATCAAAAATGTCCAGTACAATCCTACGAACAATTAAGACCAAAAAAAATATATATGTCATCGCTTTAAATTTTGATTTATTGCTTATTTTATGTAAAAAATAGGGTATTTTAGCAGTTTTTTTTCAGTAAATTAAAATATTAGTGTACTGAAAAATCACTTATTATGCATGAACATGTTCACTCCGGCTGTACGCATGATTTAGGGTCGAAAAAATCATATGTCATCGCTTTAAATTTTATTTTATTGGTCAAAGTGTGCAAAAAATGCGTTCTGAAAAAAAACTAGGAAGTGCCTTTTGCTTAATAACTTTGGGTAGACGCATCTATTTTGAAATATTTAAGATGGACACTGTTCTTGAAACCTGTCCGGTTCCATCACAAAAAAAAGTTTTAAAATCAGTTGAAAAACGGCCGAGAAATGCCTTGTCAAAGTTGGAATTTTTTTTGGGCCCTTGGTAGTTCGCGGGAGTTTTCACCCCCTCAGTAGTTTAAGTGTTAACATAGAAAAAAAAGAAAGAAAATTTTTATATAGACATAGACTTTTGCGTTGACCTTAAGGGACAACAGGGATGGTAGTCCAGGAGTTTGACGACCCCCGTCAGTGGCTAAGAATATAAAATATATCTACTTACAGGGGGTGGCCAAAATGTTTGGGATAGGCAACTTTTTTTCTCTCACATAAAAGTTCAACATGCTGCAAATTTTCATAGAGTGCATGAAAAATTCTCAAATTTTGACTGTTTATCAACCTATTATATGTGCATCATTGTTACAAATTTGAGCTCGATTGGTTGTTCTTTCACGAAGCTATATCCGTTCTCGTAAAACATTATTTTAAGGACTACCAGCTTTTGAACAGTCATATCTCGGAAACCAGTGAACCGAATTGAATGAAATTTTGAACGTACACTAACAATATGTATATGCTTTACAAACTATTAAAACATAGGTACTTTTTAAACGTTGAAAAAAGTTATCATGGATTGGCACATTTTGGATTTTTCTCGAAAAAATTTGATTTTTATACAATAATGTCAATAAATTTTAGTGTTGATATCCAAAGATTTTCCACTTCTGTTCTCAAGTTATCTCTAATCAGATATATTAGAACCTATTTAGATTAAAAAAAGAACACATTTAGTATTTTTTGTATAATATTGTAAATTTGACTTATTCTCCTTTATATGGGTAAAAATTTCAACCCGGTATAACTTAATTCGTCGTGAGAAAATATTGCATTTTATAACGTCGTATTAAGTATCAATATATTGTTGATAAACGTTAAAAAAATATTCTATTCGATTCGATTCACTGGCTTCCGAGATATGACAGTTCAAAAATTAGTTGTCTAAATAATAGTGTTTTACCCGAACGGTTCTTACTTCGCGAAAAATTAATCAATCGAGCCTAAATTTGTACCAATGATGCACATAAAATAGGTTGACAAACAGTCAAAATTTGAGATTTTTTGATGCACTCTTTGAAAAGTTACAGCATGTTGAATTTATTTGTGGAAGAAAAAAGGTTGCCTATCCCAAACATTTTGGCCATCCCCTGTACTTCAATTCAAGGTTTCAAGCGACCCCATGGTGTCTACTCATAAAACAAATTAAATTCCTGATTTTTCCAGGGGCAATTTTGAAGCCATAAACTCTATTTTAAATCAGCCATTCTTTTTCATTTTCCATAAAATTATTTACTCAATTTTTGAAGATAATACCGTACAGTTTATAAAAAATATTGAAATATTTTAAAAAATTGGCTTAGTTTTTATTTATAAACTGAAAAATATCAATTACGAATAAAGTTTATATAGGGTGACAATGGGTATTATCGGCAGGTTTGTTTTCTTCGTCATGGGGGGTTTTTCTCAGCCAAATTGCATGAAACTTGGCCATATAATTCAGCTTAGTTGGGAAGGATTTGAGACCAACACTGAGTTCGATAGGTTTCAAAAAAACCCCAAAAACGAAGAGAACAAAACGGCCGATAATAGGTAATTTCCCCTATATTTTTCAAAAGCTATGCTCAAAAAATAAATATAATTTTTTGGAAAAAATGCGAAGAATTTATCATCAAGAACTTTTGTTTACAAAAGAGTTCGTTCTGAAATTTCTCGATGCTCGGATTTTTCTCGACGCTTTTCTTTTTTATTATTTTCTGGATTCCTTCTTGGATTCCTACAGCAATTCCTACATTAAATTCTTCTGTAGTTTCTCAGAGAATTCTTCCCGCGTGTTCTGCCTTGAATTTATAAATGGTTTTCTGTTTTTTTGGAGGTTTGCCGGAGTTTTTTTTCTCTGGCTTTATCCAGTCTTCCCAAGTTTCCATCCAGTAATTTTTAATGAATTTGCTCCCATAAGTATTTTTTCATAATTACTAAGTTACCGGGATTTCTTTTATAGGCTTCTAATTACCGCGATTTCTTTCAGAATTTCTAGTAGTATTCCTTCCGAAGATCCTTCCAAAATGTTTCTATAGTTCCTTCAGGAATTTCCCTTAGGTGTTTTCCGGGATAGCTTTCCACACTTTCTCTCGGAGTTTTTATGAGATTCTTTCCGAAGTTCTACCAGAGAGATTTCCGATATTTCTCTTGGATTTCCTTGCGGAATTTCGCTCGTAGTTGCTCCCGGGATTTTTCTTAGGGGGTTTCAGAGTTCTTTTAAAAATACACTGCACCGTCTTCAACCAGAGGTTGTGCAGACTGAACAAGCACTAACATTAGACAACGGATAACACACACAACACCCAGTGTGATGGAGAATTTTCCGTTTGATGAAAACTTTTCCCCGACTGGAGCGGGAATCAAAACCACACTCCGAGGCTTACGAAACGCCTAGATGACTGGTGCGTCTAGCCGTACGGCTACGAAGTCCTTCTTCCTTGAATATCCTTAATGTTTCCTCCCGAGTTTACTAACCGGATTTTTTTCTGAGATGTCCCAGTTTTTCCGAGGATTTCTTCCTCTCGATATTTCTCGAACAAGTATTGCGGATTTTCAGGCAGCATTTCACCTGGATTTCTTCCGAACTAGAACTTCGGGAGGAACTTTTAAAGAAGTCCAAGAAGGAATACCCAGAATCTTAGGAAAATTTTCATTTTGGATTCCGTTAACAATTCTAGGAAAAATCCCTAGAAAAACTACAAAAAACTCTGGATCTTCATACAAAAATCCCAAAAGGCAATCAAGATAAAATGTTAGAAGATAGTCAAGAGAAACTCTGAGAGACGTCCAGCACCAACAATGGAAGCATTTTTCTGAGAGAACCGTGAGAAAAATCTCAAATGAAAATTTAAAAATCCTGCGGAAAGCTTAATTTATATCGGCTGGAACTCGGAAATTTCTAGAAGAAATTACAGGAGAAACTTCTGATGAAATCCTGGGAAGAAACTCCTAAAGAAAATTCGTAAAAAAAAACTCTTTAGGAAATCCTTGTCCTAGTAGAACTCCCAGGAATAACTTTTGTAAAAACTCTGAAAAATCCCGGGAAGATCTCCTGGGGAAATCCCAAAGGAAACACCGGAAAGAATCGCGGAAGATTTTCAAGAGTGAGGAAAACTCTTGGAGAAATTCCACGACAACATCTGGGAGTATTCTGAGAGAATTCTTGTGGAGATCTCGGGATAAATCTTGGAAGAAATTTCACGAATTTTTTTTGGGAAAAATACAGGCAGAGCTCTACGAAGCATCCCACGATGGACTCTGGGAGCAACACCGGAAGACCGGGAAACAAAAGGAAATCTGGAAAGAAATTCGGTAGGATTCATATTTCAGAAGAAATCAGTCGGAATCAAGGAACCCTGGAAGATCATCAAGGAAGAATTCCGGAAAAAATCAATTGTTCAGAGGTTGGAAAAATGCCGGTGAGAATTCAGATGAAATTGCTTTTTGAAGAATCATCCGGAAGCATCTTCAGCGTCATCACAGAACCACAAGCTTCCAATAAGAACCCTCGGCATTACGGGAAAAATATTTGTTTCGACAGAGACAATGTACACACTACGAAAAAATCAAAATTACACGTGACGTAAATTTATTGCACAGAACGTAAACAACTTTGTGACGTAAATTTATAGGTTTTCTGACTTAATAATATGTCATTCTTGTAAAATTGAGTTCAATGTGACGTAAACAATTTGTGAATTGTCCATGATTACATTTGATATGACTCAATATTCAGTTAAATGTTACAGAAAATTACGTCACTTGGGCTTTTAAATTTACGTCATATGTGATGCTTGTATATGTGCATCCTGAATGACGGGAATTTACATGATTTTTTCTAAGTGTGTAGTAAACTTTGTTGAGTCGATTGACAGATGCCATCGAAAGTTTCATTCGCGATTCCACCAGGCGTTTCTTCTGTGATTTTTTTTCCAAGATTTCTTTCTGGTATTTCTCCAACAATTCCTTCAGGAGTTTTTTTTCTGGAAATTCCCCAGAATTTCTCCGAAAATTCCTCCAAGAGTTTCTTTTAAGAATTCCGAGAGATCTTTTGGAATCTCAGCATTTTCTAGACCAATTGAAGCCATTGTATAATTACGTACTAGCAGAAAATCTGTGTAATTAGTCGAACTAAGCAATTCGTCTTAGGGACTGCTAGAACGCATTTAAAGCAACATAACAGTATGCTACAAATCAAGCTCTGAAAAGAAAAAAAAAGAACACAATAAATTAAGAAAAAAAAAGATGAGATACACTTTGCAATGTATACTTTCAATACCTCTTCAGTGTAAAAACCATCGCACAATTTCCAGTTCACGATTTGATCAAAGGCAATCCACTCTCGGTGGATAGGTCTGCAATCGATACATCTCAATCATCGCTTTCACCCCCCAAACGATTCTCCCAGCCTCAATGAATGCGGGGATGGTATCAAAGCAGATCGGAAATCACTCACCAGAACGCATTCGCATACCAACCAGTCACCAGTCCCAGCCTATCCCAGCCCATCTCCAGACGGATTCCGCACAGAAACTGCGACATCAATCCTCAAAAAGAGAGTGAAAAATGTTCCTCCACACCGGCAACACCCATTTCTCATTCCTCATTGCCAAAGGCAGACAGCAGCCCAGCTCTGCTGCCGGCGATACGCTGTTCCCAAATGGTTTTCATGTCAGCAGTGATGTCGAATCCGATAGAGGTAGGCATAAAACATCTTCATCGATTTATCGTCGCCTTTTTCCGATCCAATGACTGAACATAAAATCAGAAGCGAGTGTAGCATATCCGCTTATGCTCACAGTTCACGTTGAGCATAAGGTCGCATCGCTATCAACGTCAGACGACATGGCACGGTCGCTCGGCATGCACACGCGTAGTCACTCCGAAGTGGATGCTCCCAGTTAGTCAGTCAATGCTGTGTCAAACGCAGGGAAATAGAAGCCATTCGACGATGACTACATTGAACGCCGTTTCTTCATAGTTTTATCTCTGCTGGCTTCATTCGACCGATTGATGCTATCTTGTCTATGATGTGGCACCAAATCGTGTCGTTAATCTGTCCTTAGCTAATTAATTGATTACAGATCATTAAAGATAATTTGAGCTCGTCTTTCGAAGTCGGGTGGGAAACTTGCTGTTTGGCTGTGGTCCAAGTGATTTCTCTGTGTTGAAATTTGTCAATGAACAATAAAGCTCATTAATCTTCATTTGCTTTGTATAATGGATTTGTTGCGCGTTTCAAATGTATACTGTATTCATTATTTATTATTTATTCTTTGTTTTTATACCAGGTCAGGTAAGATCTCATATAACCTTGTCCGGGATGCTCACTATACTGATAATAGCGACGATGGACGGTTTAGAATCTGCTTTAGGGTTTCGGAAGAACTGTTTAGTCTGCGACAAGGTGATGGACTCACATGCGAACTGTTCAATATCGCCCTGGAAGGTGCTCAACAGCCCGGATACTGTTTTCACGAAATCCGGCCAATTTGCCTCTGTTTTGCTAATGACATGGATATTATTGCTAGAACATTTGGAACGGTAGTCGAACTGTAAACCTGCCTGAAATGTGAAGCAATAAAAGTCGGCCTGATGGTGGACGCGTCAAAAACGAAGTACAATATACATGCTGGCAGGTTAAACCGCGAATGACAGGGCACGCCTAGGCAGCAGTGCTACGAAAGACAGGGACACGTTCAAGGTAGTGGAAGATTTTGTCTACCTCGGATCCTTGTCAACGGTAGACAACAACGTTTACCGCGAAATACGAAGGCGCATCACCAGTAGAAGTCTGAGGTTATGTGAAAAACACTTCCAACCCACCTCTTAGCCGTATACAAGTCTGCATAGTTGATCTGACTCAGATCATCTGAGTATCCCAGGAGCCTCTGGCGGAGAAATCAGAAGATAATGATGTTTCTGACAATCATTTCAAAAACACATACCAAGTGACAATAAACTACTTATCTAAGCCAGTCATCTTGTCTGTAAGATTCCCAATCTGCACACAATTAGTAGCCAAAGTCAAAAGCATATACTAAAAGACAAGGACATGTTCATTGCTACCAGTGAGCTTGTAACATCTTAAGGTTTTGTCCATTCCTTTCATACATTTAGAACATGGAAAATCACATTTCCTCACTTTTATTTATCTTCCTATTTCATTCCATCTTCCATCTATCTATGCTAACTTCCCTAATCGTATCTTCGCTACACACTTAAATTCAGAAATTGATCTCGGTAAACGGTTTGCCGAGAATCCAACAGCTGATATCTCGGTAAAATATTTACTGATTCTCGGTAAAAATTTTACCGAGATTTCGGTAAACCATTACCGAGTCTCGGTGAACTTTGCCGAGATCTCGGTAAAAAGTTGGATTACCGAGATATCGGCAAAGTTTTAACCGAGATTCAGTGAAAATATTTACCGGATTCTCAGCTGTTGGATTCTCGGCAATCCGTTTGCTGAGGTCGGCGATTTAATTTAAGTGTATACGCGTATACGCTACGTGCACCCTCTTCCGCCTCCATGAAGCAACAGAGTTTCTAGTCCTGCCGACGTTCTACTTCCCGCTGCGGCGCGGCGCCTCGGTGTCGCTGGGAATGCCACAAGTCTTGTTCCCGAACCCATCTTTCTGCCGGGAATGTGATCTACTCCGTACTATACACCCTTCATGCTGTGCTTGTGAGTGATGTGACTCCACTTTCGAACACATCTCGTTCGCTTCCCGAGCTGGCTACTACTGCCGACCCGTAGAAAATATAGATACTATAGATTCCGGAGCCAAAGACAACTGTAGCCAAACGAACTGTCAGTTCATGTAGCCAAACGAGCATGACGTCTCGATTTTAATAGCAACAAGATATTGCGTGACGTCATATTCGCTCAGTACACTCTAAATTCACGACAACACACACTAAAATCGTATTCCTCAACTATGTCTCCGCGAGTCTATGGAATCTATATGTAGTGTCTATAGTAGAAAAGTTCTCGAACCGCAGCTAGCTTCAACCGACGATACGATTTCTGCTACGCTGCACAAGAATGAGATAATTTCTCACCAGAGAGCCGAAGCCAGTCTCATCTTTCTTCTTCTCTCATCGGCGTCGTCTCCATCGCGTGCGTGGTATGCTTCACGCGAATGCTCTCCGGACACTTCTCGATCGTACGTCTTGTTCATCAAAGTCGGCGATAGATCTCGTGGCCATCGTTGTCGCGTTATGCCTGGTTTAGACTGTTCAATTGAAACGAGCATGTGAGTTGCAAATTTCTCAAACATGTTCAATCCAATGGAATGACGTGTTTACTTACCTTACCGGTCAGGCTAAGGCCGGGGTGGCCTCTGCTGTACATAGTAGCCGCCTCCATTCCACTCGGTCCATGGCTGTTTGCCTCCAGTTCCGCACTCTGCGTAGGGTCCGCAGATCGTCCTCCACTTGGTCGACCCACCTAGCTCGCTGCGCTCCACGTCTTCTTGTACCGGTCGGATGACTCTCGAGAACCATTTTAGTCGGGTTGCTATCCGACATCCTGATGACGTGACCCGCCCACCGTAGCCTCCCGATTTTCGCGGTATGGACGATGGTTGGTTCTCTCAGCAGCTGATGCAGCTCGTGGTTCATTCGCCTTCTCAAAGTCCCGTCTTCCATCTGCACTCCGCCGTAGATGGTACGCAACACCTTCCGTTCGAAAACTCCAAGGGCGCGTTGGTCCTCTGCACGTAGGGTCCATGTTTCGTGCCCATAGAGGACGACCGGTCTAATCAACGTTTTGGAGATGGTTAACTTCGTGTTACGGCGAACTTTATTCGATCGTAGAGTTCTGCGGAGTCCAAAGTAGGCACGATTTCCTGCCACAATGCACCTCTGAATTTCTCTGCTGGTGTCGTTGTCGTTGGTCACCAGTGAGCCCAAGTACACGAATTCTTCAACCACCTCGATTTCATCACCGTCGATATGAATTCGGGGTGGCGGGCGCGGTGATTCCTCCCTGGAGCCCTTTGCCATCATGTATTTTGTCTTCGACACATTAATGACTAATCCGATTCGCCTGGCTTCACTCTTTAGTCGGATGTACGTTTCCGCCATCGTCTCAAATTTACGAGCAATAATATCAATATCATCGGCGAAACCAAGCAGCTGAACGGACCTCGTGAAAATCGTCCCACTCGTGTTTATCCCCGCTCTTCTTATTACACCCTCCAAAGCAATGTTGAACAGCAAGCACGAAAGACCATCACCTTGCCGTAACCCTCTGCGAGATTCGAAGGGACTCGAGAGTGTCCCTGATACTCGAACTACGCACATCACTCGATCCATCGTCGCCTTGATCAACCGTATCAGTTTATCCGGGAATCCGTATTCGTGCATAATCTGCCATAGCTGTTCTCGATCGATTGTATCATACGCCGATTTGAAATCGATGAACAAGTGATGTGTGGGCACGTTGTATTCGCGGCATTTCTGCAACACCTGGCGGATGGCGAACATCTGGTCCGTTGTAGCGCGTTCACCCATAAATCCAGCCTGATATTGCCCCACGAACTCTCTTGCAATCGGTGATAGACGGCGGCATAAAATTTGAGAGAGTATCTTGTAGGCAGCGCTCAGTAGTGTGATCGCGCGGTAGTTTCCGCAATCCAACTTGTCGCCCTTTTTGTAGATGGGACACACGATACCTTCCATCCATTCCTCCGGTAATACTTCCTTCTCCCAAATCTTGGTAATGACCCAGTGTAGTGCTCTTACCAGTGCTTCTCCACCGTATTTTAGAAGCTCGCTTGGTAGTTGATCTGCTCCAGCGGCTTTGTTGTTTTTCAACCGGCCAACCTCCTCCTCAATCTCTTGAAGGTCAGGGGCCGGAAGTCTTTCGTCCTGTGCACATACTCCTAGATCTGTTACCGCGCCACCTTCGGTACTTGCAACGTCGCCATTGAGGTGCTCATCGTAATGCTGCCGCCACCTCTCGACCACCTCACGCTCGCTCGTGAGAATATTCCCGTGATTATCTCGGCACATGTCGGCTTGTGGCACAAAGCCTCTGCGCGTGCGGTTCAGCTTCTCGTAGAACTTTCATGTGTCCTTAGCGCGGTACAGCTCTTCCATCGCTTCGCGATCTCATTCTTCCTGCTGGCGCTTCTTCATCCGGAAGACTGAGTTCTGCCTGTTCCGCGCCTGTTTGTAACGTGCCTCATTCGCTCTCGTACGGTGTTGCAGCAATCTCGCCTATGCTGGAATGACGTGTTTAGACTGAGCAAATGACTTGGATGTCCACTTGCATGCTCTTGAATGCATCTCAATTGAAGCAAGTGTTTACATTGTTCAACTCGTGCGGTGCGGTGCGTAAGCAAACTGAGTTGAATTCAGCTCATTTGACAGATGACTTGAATTCAACTCACATGAATCGCGTGCTCAGACGGGGCAAGTGAGATGATTTCGTTTGACTTGAACAAAAAAGTTGAACATGTTCAACTTTCGTTTAAGTCAAGTCAGTTGCTCAACTGAGATGAACGGTGGTATTTACACGTTCAATTCGCATTCAATTTGGCATTTTCCATTGACTTGAATCAAGTCACTTGCTCCATGCAAACCAGGCATTATCGTGTAGTTTACGGAGTATTGCTTATCCAGAAAAATCATCCAACCTGGCGGAATAAAGGAGATAAAGAAGATCTGTTCCGCAAACGTCAAACTGTTGCACACTATAAGAAGCATGCACACAGCCGTCTAACAAAAATGAAATGTCGAAAATTTGAATTATGTTCAATTGCGTTATGCTGCATACAAAAGAGCTGAAACTACACCAAGTTCAGTTTAAAACTAATTTACATATTGTAGCAGTAATGGGAAGCAAACAGCTGCGTTTTTGCTAGAGTGCCGGTAGAGGCGCTTTTCTGATAAATGCGGTAAACGTGATAACAGTGTAAAGTAACGGCGAAAGTTACGCTATGCGATCGTAGACGGCGCTCGTGTTCCATGTGTTGGAATTCGTGATTGTGTTGGAAGAAACGCATAGTTATAATGATTTTGTTTCTAATTTGCAACTTTTGGCCCCAAGGCACAAATCGCTGCGATGCGGAACAAATCGCTGGCTTGATTTGTCCATACAAGAAAAATGATTTTACTTTTAATGTGGTGGCGCCATCGCTGATAAAAACAAGCTTTGATTTCTTACTATTGTGATGACATAAGCCAAAAATGGAAAATGTTTCATTATATTTGAATTTTATAGCAACCAACTGAGTGTATGTGTGGCCGAACTGTCGCATGTAGGTACTGAACTGAAATATGTGGTTTTGGTTGATGATGGATGAAATCGACGGGTCTGTTGCAGGGGTTCGTGGTGCACGTGGTGCATTCTGAATGCTCAAAATCTAGGACTTTTTATTGCAGAAAAATAGAAAAAGCCCAACGGAGTTGCAGTGGTTTCGACCGCCGCAGTTGTTCCGCAAATGTCAAAGTGCTCGGTGCACGCTAAAAAAAACTCACTCAGTTGGTTGCTACAAAATTCAAAAATAATGAAACATTTCCCATTTTTGGCTTATGTCATCACAATTATTTTACTTGGTGTAGTTTCAGTACTTTTGTATGTAGCATAACGCAATTGAACATAATTTAAATTTTCGATAATTCATTTTTGTTAGATGGTTGTGTGCGTGCTTTTTATAGTGCAAAAAAGTATGTTTTCCCATACAAAATCCCATACCAATTTCAATTGCAATGCGCAAAGTGTAGACGCAACGGATCGTGCTCAAATTTTGCACAGATACTCAGGACCCGAAACGGAACCAAAAAAGCTTTGATCTGAGGAAACGGTTCCGATGACCCACACTACTATCCATGTTACAGGTTATTCAAATACGACGGCCATCGATGAGGTCTAAAAAGTGTGACACTCTATGTATTGAGTATACGAAAAAAGCACGACTGAGGAGGAGAAAGGGGGTCTGAAATGCCCGAAAAATGATGGACGTTATTTTTGAATACTTTATGGCCGTTTCGCACCACTTCTGTTCTACAAATGCTAAAAATCAATAAAAATTTCGTGAATACTTCTGCTGAAGTATCTAGAAAATATTAGTATGCTTGCTCTATGAAATGATTAGAAAAATTTCAACATATTCCAGCGTCATGATCATCAATATTCGGATTAATCTGTAGTTTACTCGATTCCTGAATGGAATAAAAGAAAAAAAAAACTCGATTGTTATTTTCTACATGAAAAATTGCCACCAACCCATACCTTTTGCAAGATTGTTCTGGCTGCGCTTCCTTTTAGAACTTCTCTGCGAAAACCAACCGTGATTGGCGAGGGAAACCGAAAAAAACCCACAAAAAGAAATATGTTCTTTTTGTTTCCTTGTATTCGAAAGAAAGACCCAAAGAGAAAACTGTTGTGCGGTCCGGTCTTCTGGTCCAAAACGATGAGCTTGTACAAGAAAGCGAAGAACTGCCAATTGTGATCCCCTCCCCCACCCAGCGAATTGGTTCATGTTCATCGAGCGACCAGCTTTCCCATTTTCCGGACGGACAGCAGAGCAGGGACACCGACGACGTGCTCATTGAGTTCAGAGGAAAATAGCTAATTTTGTCATTTTCGAGACGCGGTAACGACGGATGGGTGTGGAAACGTCTGAGCAGCGACGAAGACAAGAAGTTCGCAACAAAGGCGAGTTTTTCATGTCAAGATGAGCGAAAGCGGCGTGTAATGACGAGGAAAAATGAAGGAATTGCCTCGCAAGGAATGTGACGTTTGCATTCCATCGAGAGCATCGTCGTCGTCGTTGTCGTCGACGACATCGTTTTTAGGTGCGTTCCTCTGAAAGTGGTTGGCGTTGAGAATGCTTTCGGTTAGATTAAGTAGTGTTTTGGTGACAAGTCTTTGGTACATCATCGTGCATCTATGGATTCGTAAGATTTAATCTTTAATCTTTATCTTTATTACTCATCAACAGACTATGCAAAGTCCCAATGATGTCTAACTTAAATTATAACAAAAACAGTACAATTTAAAACTATCAACCTTATCACAAACAATTAAAATAAAATCGACACGTATCTTACAGATCAGGCATGGTACACAAATTACGTAACGCTAAAATCGGCAATTTCAGACTCCCCCCTCCCCCTTGTAACGCTTTTTGTATGAAAACCAAAAATATTTTGTATGGATCGTAACGCTAAGCTGGACTCCCCCCCTCCCCCTATAGCGTTACGTAATTTGTGTACGATGCCTCAAGTATTATTTGAAAAAAAAATTCTAAAATTGCGACGAAGCGCCTCCCTAGGTAGATGGTAGTCAAATACAGCCGCTACTCTATTGAACAAACGCTGAAGTCCGGTCATGGCGCTGTTCAAACCATAATTGTTTCGACGGAAAGGAATCCTAAACATAGCATTATTGCGCAGCAGTCGAGGTTGAACATTGATGTCTAGCTGCTCCAGCAAAGCCTGACACTCAATTCTCCCTTGGAAGATATCAGCAACGGTCAGTGCCCTACATACGTCCCGTCGAATCCGCAGAGGGTCCAGGTCGATCAATCTGCAGCGATCTTCGTATCTCGGTAGACGAATTGGATCCCTCCAAGGCAACCTGCGCAACGCGAAACGGAGAAAGCGCCGTTGTATTTTCTCAATGCGGTCGCTGCCATTGTTGTAGTTCGGGCTCCAGACTGCAGAACAGTATTCTAGTGTTGATCGCACCAAAGCACAATACAGCGACTTGAGGCAATAGATATCGGTAAACTTCTTCGCCGCCTTGAAAACAAAGCCGAGAGTTCGTGACGCTTTGTCAACAGCGTATGAAATATGCTGCGAGTATGACAGTTTTGCATCCAGCAGCACCCCCAAATCCTTAATACAATGTACTCGTTGTATAGGCGTTCCTAGCAAATTGTAGCTGTAGATTATTGTCCGCTTCTTTCTGGAGAAAGAAATAACCGAGCACTTCGCTGGATTCACCGATAGCCGATTAAGTATGCACCAGTTCGCGAAGGCATCGATCTGAGCTTGAAGGAAACTGCAGTCGGCAATTGAACAGACCCGCAGAAATAGCTTAAGATCGTCTGCGAAAGATAATCTTGGTCCTCGAACAGTGTGATTAACATCGTTGAAGTATAGAAGAAAAAGAACGGGGCCAAGATGGCTGCCCTGCGGTATACCGGAAGTTGCACAAAAACTATCTGAGCGAACGTCACTTATAGTTACCACCAGTTGACGACCAGTAAGATATGTACGAAACCACCCAAGGAGATTATCGCTAATCCCTAATCTATCAAGTTTTGCGATTGCGATCTCGTGGTTCAACTTATCGAATGCGGCAGTTAAATCAGTGTAAATTACGTCCGTTTGAGCCTGAGCATTCATGCCATTCGTGATGTATGATGTAAGGCACAGCAGGTTCGTAGTTGTAGAACGTCCAGAAGTGAATCCGTGTTGATCAGCACTCAAGTACTGTTTGCAGTGGGAATTTAAGGAGTCCATAACCACCAGCTCAAAAAGCTTCGAAACAGCGCTTAATGAAGTTATTCCTCGGTAGTTATTAACGTCACGCTTGCTACCCTTTTTGTGCACGGGAAACATTTCAGCTATTTTCCAACAAGATGGGAAAATCCCACTAGAGAGCGAGAGTCTAAATAACAGGAGGAGAGGTTCCAAGAGACAAACAGCGTTCGCTTTGAGAAACGTTGATGGTACACCATCAGGTCCGGGTTTTAGCGACGATTTAAGCAGCGACAACGCACGTGAGAGCGATTCTTCGTTGACATCAACGGCACTGAGGGTTTGATTTGCTAGTGGAACATTGCTGGCAGCGGTGAAAATGGTGTTGGAGGATAGTTGCTCATCTTCAAACACGCTTGCAAATTTAGTTGAAAAAAGCCTGCAAATCTCTTGAGGAGAAGAAGCCGACTCTCCGTTGTAGACCATGGATGATGGCAAACCGACTTCCTTTCGTTGCTGGTTGATGTAGTTCCAAAAGCTTTTCGGGTGGGATTTTAAACGCTGCTGTATTCCTCTTTGATAGCGATCGAAGCAAAAATGGCTTAATCTCTTGTATTCGTAGTTGAGTCTGATATACTGGATCTTAAGTGATGGAGTGCGGTATTTAACGTACCTTCGGAGAGCAGCTCTTTTAATTCTTTTTAATGAACGCAAATCGTTCGTTATCCATGGGGTCCGGGAATCTTCTTTAACGACTTTTTTAGGAACGTGTCTGTCGATTGCGTAAAGCAAGATATTGGTAAAAGTCTGTGCAGCGATATTAACATCTGTCATGTCCAAAATATTGATCCAGTTTATACTGGACAACAATGCTACTATACTACCGTAGTCAGCTCTTCGAAAATTATAGCATACAGCAACCGGATTCCAGTTGCAATCACGATCCACAATGGTGCCTTCAACGGTAACTACTAAATGAGGATGATGAGCAACCACCTTAACTAGTGGTGCCGGTGCCGGATAGATGGATGGAGCCGTGTCACTATTACTCACGAAGCACAAGTCTAAGGAACGACCATTTTCGTTCACTACATGATTTATTTGGCGTAGCGTAGCGGTGCTGTAGCTGTCCAAAAGCCTGATGGCACCAGAATGAAAAGTGGAGTGATCATGATCTGGATGGAGGAAACCACTATGAGTTGGCGTCCATGTAATGTTTGCTAGATTGAAATCCCCGAAGACCATAACTTCGTCATCAATCGCCGCGATGTCTGTAACTTTGGCGATGGATTGACAATGTACATCAATAAGATCCAAATCTCGTGTTCTGTCTGGAGGGATGTACACTGCACAAAGAAATAGCTGTCGGTCCCCTAACTTGATAGTGACCCAAACTTGTTCAACAGAGTTCCAGGTAGCATCTTCGATCGCCTTCGCTTTCAACCGGGTACTGACGGCAATAAGCACACCCCCTCCAGTACTTTTTCTGCTGTTGTACGGATTACGATCGCAACGGAAAGTTTCGTAGCCATTTCCGAAAGCATAGCTTGAAACGGTTCGAGAATCAAGCCACGTCTCGACAAGAACTATGATATCGTAGCTGTTGTCCGTAACTGCAAGGCGATAGTCGTCCACCAGACCGTTCATTCCTCCCACGTTCTGGTAGTATATAGTGACGTTGGACTTCAATTGGTGAGAAACTGTGGCGCTAGAAGGTGGGACAGAATCAGGCAGGGATTCATTCGAAGTACGAGCATACTTGCCGACACGTGGAGATCGGAAGACCCTGTTTCCTTTCCCAGACATAGGACCGGGACGGCTGCTGATCGCTGGCAGGATTGGCTCGACTGTGTTGGGAGGATCTAGGGCTTCCTCAAGACGGGCGGCAAATGTGCGTCCCGGTGGCGATATGGATGAAACGACAGTAGAGGCTTCATTATGTAGTTGAGAGCTGGAGGATGTCACAAGTCGTGGGATGGATCGTGGAGATGCACTGAAAGCCGAAAAATATTCAGGCGATGGAATTCTAACAGAACGATCATACTTGCCGATGGAAGGATGACGGAAGACCCCGTCTTCCAGCTCAAACGCAGGACCGGGGCGGCTGGTGGTCGCTGGCTGGAGTGGCTCGACTGCGATGAGTGGAATAGGGGCTTCCTTAATGCGGTCGGCAAGCGTGCGCCCCGGAGTCCGGTGTAATGTACAATGGCTGAAAATCGGAGTGGCATCAGGTGGCGAATGTTCATAAACAGGATGGTACTTGCCCGGGATAGCAAGTTGGGAGATCCCCAATCCGCATCTAAACTCAGGGCCAGGACGGCTTTGAAAAACGCTGGCAGCAAAAGGCGCGACTGAGTTAGAGGAACCAGGGACTCCAGGGACAGATTTGGCTTGGATTTTTTTTTTTGGCAACGCAATATGTGTTCTTGACTTTGACTACTAATTGTGTGCAGTACAGATTGAGAATCTTACAATGAAGATGTCTGACTTAGATAAGAATTTGATTGGCACTTGGTATGTGTTTTTCAACAGAGAGGTTTGAACTTCATTACCTTCTGTGTTTCCTATTTCCCTATTGTAGATCGAGCATGATTCAAATTCGAAGTTCGTAGCAGTAACATTACATATTGTTGTTTTTCTAGTGCATGTAATATTACCATATGGAATAATAACAATAATGAAATCCGACCAAAAAGCAAATATTTTCTTTAAGTTGGAAAAACTACTTTGGCAAATCTATTTCAACTTCCAGACGCCCAAGTGATTCTATCTATTTTATTAATTTTTCTGAAACATTTTTTGGCGTATCTAGTGAAATTTGCTGGCACCAAAATGATTCTATTTATTTTGTTAATTTTTCTGAAACATTTTTTGGCGTATCTAGTGAAATTTAAACGGAATTTAGAGTTAGGGGGGTCAAGTGCCCCCCCTTGCCCCTCTTTGCCTCCGCCAATGCAGCCGACCAAAAAGCAAATCTGTAGCTCGATTTGAAAAGGTCGTATGTGCTTTTGTCGATATAAAATTCGATCAGTTCATTTTAGTCATTGTAGCAATATGGCAGATATTTTGCAAACTTTCAATGTTGGAACAGAAAGCCTGTTTTGTGAGGATTCTGCTGTATGTATCAACTTTGCTCAATTTCGACGGTTTTCGCTATAATAAGCGAATCCAACTGATCGAATTTTAATCGACAAAAGCACATACGACCTATTCTAATCGAGCTCCAGAAATATTTTCTTTAAGTTGGAAAAACTACTTTGGCAAATCTATTTCAACTTCCAGACGCCCAAGTGATTCTATCTATTTTATTAATTTTTCTGAAACATTTTTTGGCGTAGTGAAATTTGCTGGCGCCAAAATGATTCTATTTATTTTGTTAATTTTTCTGAAACATTTTTTGGCGTATCTAGTGAAATTTGCTTGCACCAAAATGATTCTATTTATTTTGTTAATTTTTCTGAAACATTTTTTGGCGTATCTAGTGAAATTTAAATGGAATTTAGAGTTAGGGGGGTCAAGTGCCCCCCCTTGCCCCTCTTTGCCTCCGCCAATGCAGCCGACCAAAAAGCAAATATTTTCTTTAAGTTGGAAAAACTACTTTGGCAAATCTATTTCAACTTCCAGACGCCCAAGTGATTCTATCTATTTTATTAATTTTTCTGAAACATTTTTTGGCGTATCTAGTGAAATTTGCTGGCGCCAAATTGATTCTATATATTTTATTAATTTTCTGAAACATTTTTTGACGTATCTAGTGAAATTTGCTGGCGCTAAATTTATTCTATAATATAGGGTATATGGATCATTCCTTGGCCTAATTTGCAAACCGCCTTGACAATTTTGACCATAACTCATAAATTAATAGCACTAGAAATAATTTGTTGACCCTATTACGCACTCTAGGCAATGCATGTTTCACCAATTGGAAGTAAACTAACGTAAATATTCAAGAATTTACTTAACTAAGTTGAAAAGATTCGATGTGATGGTATGCAACGTTGGTCTATGGTACATAAATTGGCCTATTAGTGGATACAACGTTGGCCTATTGCTTTCCATGCACTAGAACCACTTATTATTTCATTTTTTCAATATTTCTGCTGAGGTATTATCTCTGTTTGTTCACCAATCATACTTTCAAATTACATTTTCGGAGCCAAATTTTCAAAAAACTATAAATAAATCACTTTAAATAAAGTGCTTTCTTTTTTTTTTTTTGTAACGAAAACAATGCAACCCGATTTTTGTGTTATATTTTTACAGTCACCGCACACAAAATCTATCTTTCTGTTCGTTCTTTCCGGTTCTTACGCAAGAAATGTTGTTGGCGTCACTTTATCGGTGTTTTTGACGTCACTTTACTGATGGGCCAAGATTTGGGTACATAGTGAAAAAAATGTCCTCAATATTCGGCCCACATGTAATTTGTAAAATAGTTATTATTCGTTAAAAACAAACATAAAAATTCAAAATAGCATCTTTGACCGTCGCATCAAATGTTCAGTTATTGAAAAGGCAATTCGAAATATTCCAGAATCATGCCATTTATGATCATGTATATAGACTACCCACTAAGCCGAAGAATCATGGCGTCTACAAAAGCTAAACAAAGTGACATTTTCATTCAATTTTAATACTGCAAAGTGCTAAAATTGAAACGAAATGTTACAGGTGTTTGGCGCAAAGCTTTTCCGATATCCAGTTCGGCGTGTTTGTTTGAGTTTTTGGTTAACGTTAAGATAGGCCGAACGAGGGGACTATGCCAACGAAGCATCCCGATACCCTATTCTATTAATTACACAAGTTTACAAAATAAAACGAAAGTCGCGAACTTCTGTCAATGACCAAAATTTTTAAAACACAATTTAGTGCTGATTTCTAAACCGACCTTCAAAAAATTTAAAGTAGAACAGTTTTTGAGTTTTAGCTCAATATCGAGTTTTGTAACTTTTCAAAATATGTAATTTACTAAAATCAAAATATATTGCGTTTTGTTCAACCAATTGTAAATCTTTTTCCATAAATTAAAAGCTGAATACAATACCATTCGATCATCTGAATACAGGTTTTGCGTCAGATTGATGAAATTCAAGATATTGGCGAGTTTTAGGGACGATCTTCTTAAATTTTAGCAAAATTTTCAAAATTTTTTGAAGAAATTATTTTTTTTCAATAAGAAAAAAACAACTTAAAAATTCTTTTTCGACGTTTATTTGACATTTCATATGTAGGCGAGTTACAGTAAAAATTTCAGCTCAATCGGAGCATTGATTACGGAGAATGAGATGTGTGAAGTGAGCGACGTTGCTTAAAAATTGAACAAAAATCGATTTCAAATCATCAACCTTGTATGGAAAGTCGAAAAAATTTCCGCTCTACTGTAATTTTTTTCCTTCGCGTTTTCGAACTCAGGGCATGATTCTACACCAAAAATGATCATCAGTTTACCAAGTTCAAAAATGCTGTAAACTAGTGTTATCTGAAACATATTTTGGCGTATCTAGTGAAATTTGCTGGCGCCAAAATGATTCTATTTATTTTATTAATTTTTCTGAAACATTTTTTGGCGTATCTAGTGAAATTTGCTGGCGCCAAGATGATTCTATTTATTTTTCTGGAACATTGTTTGGCGTATCTAGTGAAATTTGCTTGCACCAAAATGATTCTATTTATTTTGTTAATTTTTCTGAAACATTTTTTGGCGTATCTAGTGAAATTTAAACGGAATTTAGAGTTAGGGGGGTCAAGTGCCCCCCCTTGCCCCTCTTTGCCTCCGCCAATGATGAAATCCCAATGCTTCGCTTCACTGTTCACAGGGTATATCTTTTTCAACATGCGTCGGATCACTTTGCGGTCTTTGACAAAGTTGTTTGATATATTGTCTTATACAAGAATACGTAATGTTTTAATTATTGAACGCTCATAGTGCCACCTAGCGGCAAACATCAAAAACCTCAAATTAGCCTAGCCATACAAACTTCAATAACATTTTTTTCAACTTTGATCAAATTTTCTCACTAATTCCATCGTTATTAAAGATAATATGTACATTTTGCAGATTTTTAGGTTTTTACTTAAAGTTGCTCATGACTCGAACTCTTGCCCCACAATTCGAACTTTTGTCCCGCTATGTGTGAAATATGATTTTCAAATCTTTTTTGTAAAAAGTTATACATACATGCTAAAGCATCTTCAAAATATACCTAGCTACGCATACTGGAAAACTTGTAATTAGAAGGCACGCAGTATTCCTAGTGTAGTTAGTGGGCACAAACAGGAGTGTGTTGTGGATTGGCATCTAAGCCGAAAGTGAGATGGGTTTGCGAAATAGGAGTGTTCACGGTGTGGCTCGAAGTCAGATTGGCTTTCTGTTCCGCAGAATCATTACTAGTAAAGCGCCAGTCTAGCAAATATGGAGTCGCGGGTTCGAATCCCACCAGAATGCGATTTTTTCACAAATCTCTCAATTTGTCAATTGGCAACATTTCGTGCCTTCTAATTGCATGTTTTTGCAGTATTGGTTTTATCAGCAAATTTGGTAATATGCCAGTGAAGGGCAATATGTATCATTGTACCTAGTTACGCACCAAAATAAAAGACCGAATTCGATTTCATCACAATTTCAACCCATGCGTAGGAAGCACCATCGCATATTACAAGTTTTTGATAAAAAAAAAAACAACATTTTGTCATAGCTTTTAGAAATATTGATCAATTTTCATATTTTTTGGAGTGAAAGTCTCTTTTCGAAAACGACTTCGAACAACCTTGACACCCGAAAGAAATAATTTGAATTGAGTTCAAAAACTTCAAAAGAAACTCTTGCCCCACTTTACTCTGCACGAAAATGTCCCGTACTGTCTTGTCGAAAGCTTTTTCGTTATCAATGAACACCAGGTAGAGATAATCTTGGAATTTATTGATTTGTTCCAGGATGATACGGAGCGTTACAATATGGTTTACACAGGATCGTCCGGCACGGAATCCTGCTTGCTGCCGTCGAAACATTGCGTCAATATTCTCCTGTATACGGTTGAGGATCACTTTGCAGAGGACTTTGGTGATCGTTATGGAAGGTAATGTGGCTTCGTGGTCGTGCGGCCAAGGTCACCAAGCCTTTAGTCGCATCGTGCTGAGGAGCGCGGGTTCGATTCCCGCCGCAGCTGTCGGGAAAAGTTTTCGGCTGTCCAACTGGGCGTTGCATGCTAGTCCGTTGTCTAGTGTCGTGCTTCCTTCAAAGAGCAAATAGCTCACTGGTAGCATTAAACGTGTCTGTGTCTTTTTTTTAAAGAAGATCTAAAACTCAGATTGAAACTTTACTATTTACAGATTTTAATCCAAATCACTATAACTCTAAGAGTCAAGTGTTTTTCCAGGTGCCTCGCCCTTTTGAACAACTCCTCAACAAGCACCTTCAAGATTTCAAAGCAAAATATGGCTTCATGACATAAGATTCCGGAGAAGTCCCAAGACATTTGCATATTTACAACTCTAGAATTGTAAATCATAAACTAATTTGAATAATTAATCGCTTTGGAATCCTAATGATGCTAATAATGGAAATTCATCAATAACTAGAAGATTAAGAACAAAGGAAGTAGGGTATGTGTACCATTCCTTGGCCTAATATGCAAGCCGCCTTGACCATTTTGAACATAACTCGTGAATTATTAGCACTAGCAAATGATATGTTAACCCTATCACGCACTCTAGGCAATGCATGTTTCAGCTATTGAAAGTAAACTAACGTAAATATTCAAGAACATACTTAATTACGTTGAAAACATTCGATGCGATGATATGCAACGTTGATCTACGGTACAAAAATTGGCCTATTAGTGGATACAACGTTGGCCTATTACTTTCCAAGTGCTATAAATACTTATTCTCTCATTTTTAAAAAAATATTTCTGCTGAAGTATTATCACTATTTATTCATAAATCTTACTTTCAAATTATATTTTTGGAGCCTTATTTTCACGAAACTATATTTAAATCACTTAAACTAAAGTTCTGACATTTTCAGTTCATTTAAATGCTCTAAAGTGCTAAAATTGAAACGAAATATTACAGTTGTTTGGAGCATAGCTTTTCTGATCTCCAGTCATGCGTGTTTGTTTGAGTTTTTGGTTTACGTTAATATGGGCCAAACGAGGGAACTATGGCAACGAAGCATCCCAATACCCTATTAAAACTTTATCTGATTCATCAGGAATCAACCAATCAATATTCAGCATTGTCTTGCTGAATAACAAGTCGTTTTATTCATATCCTAGTCGTTTCAAGAAACTTTCTGTCGGTCTCATCCAGAAGCATTCCACCACATCATGCATTTGTCACAATAATGCCGAAACTCTTCATTTTCCAAAAAGCTTCGCCCAACCCACCGGAAAGCGGAAAGGAAAAATATACCGTACATTCATCACAAGTTCTCCCTCCAGCGCAGCCCCAAAAGTCCTTCGTAGTCCAATTCCTGCTACTGACTGACTGACTGAATCACTGGCTGAAGCCGGAAAGTTACCAAAGCTTCAACAATGTCCCGCCGTCGAATGTAATCTGTTTGCCCAAAAGTCAGTGTACTAGCAAGAGTTGGAGGCACACTGGCTCCGATGGGAATAATAGGAAAGTATTGCCTCGAGTGTTGGAGCTCTGGATGCAAAGAAATTTCCTAGCACCATTATTGCCGCTCTGTTGTAGCATCCATAAGAAATACTTCATCCAGAAAAGTGTAGAAGAGTAAGAATGGTCCAGGTGTAACTGTGAACAACCGGACGTGGAACTGCTATCCAGGGGCACTCTGCATCCCGAAGTTACTGAAAATGAAGAATTTTTCATTCTGATGAAATTTGTGCGGTTTTCCGTTCCTGACAGCATGAATGGTAAACTCTAAGCTCCCCAAAACTGGATGAAAGGATGAAAACCGATTCAAAACCGATGAATACCCAAACTGAGCATTCAATGGATGGTTAGCAAAGTGCACAGCAACAAGGATACACTTATAGTTCTGCTCTTTTGAGGATCTATTTTTCGAACAAGCTGTGCAAAGAGCAGGGGGAGAATATCTTCATAAGAACTTTATTTTTCATTCATACCAAAAGTTTGCTTTCGTGGTCTCCGGCCACGTTCCGAAACACCCCACTAGAAGTGGTAATGGTCCACGACCGGACAAAAGCTTCTTCTCCATACAAATGCTGCACAACAGCAGCAGTGCAGTCTGTGGCACCAATGAAGGATACAGTTCATCATACCAGCTTTCTTTTGGTGCACGGGGACCGCTACTGGTTGTATGGAAAAGTGGAGGATAAGAATGATACGCTTTATTTATGAATGTGCTCTGTATGCGCTTCGGTTGTTTGGGGTTTGTCTTTATACAATGTGGAGTACGTATTTGCTTGTTATAGAATATTTTGTCTTTCAATAGGTTTGTATATGGGTAAGGAATATGCTACATTCCTCACGGCAGGATCCCAAAAATAGCATCGCGTTATCAACCATCGCCCATAGACAATAAAACATTACTCAAAAACAAATTTTGAAAACTAAACACATATTTTTAGGGAATTCAGCCCATCCATCAAAAGGTGTTTTATATTATGGGATGTTCTAGGTCTTCCAAATTGTCCTATAGTGATGTGCTTCAAATCTACAAGAATAATTTTATGTATTTTCCCCATAAATAATAGTACTGCATAACCTACTGGGATCCGTGAAGCTCTTAGCATCTACAATGTTATTTATATACACTATAGGGATATTTCAGGTCAGCCAAACTACCTTGGAGTTCAGAACGTCAGGTCTACACTCGACACAAGAGCCATATCTGTTATACTGAGTAACGTTGCATAATAAACCGCAGTTACGGGAGTAATCTGAAGTCTACTGGCTTATTACAAACTTTTGGGACATTCAGGATCATCCAAACTGTTCTATAATGAATTCCTTCAAATCTACTAGAATGACTTTATGTGTTTTCGTAATAAATAATAGTTTTGCATAATCTGATGGGATCCGCGAAGCTCTTGAAATCTCAAATGTCATTCAAAGACACTACAGTCGAGACTCTTATAAGATCACTGGTCGGGGGGCGCAATAGGAATCCGCTTAATAGGAGACTAAGAGCTTATGGGATTTCGGCATTTTGGGGGTGTGGCCTATTATCTCGGGTGTGTTAAGAGTTAATGCAATACTTTCTTCGGCAAAGTTTTAGGGCTTGATAAGATCTACCATTTAGAACTTTGGTTCATATGATTAGTTGGCAATTTGGCCGCTAGAGGGACCATCAACAATTTGATGCTAAATTGCACTACAGGAACCATATCAGGTTGTCAAGAAAACGTTACGATATGCGACAGCTCAAGACCCTGATAATTTGGAAGGGTAGTGTCTTCGGGAAAGTTGTTGGGTACGCCAATAACTTACTGACGATGAGTTGCGAAGTTCGAAATTCCTCCACTGGGCGGCGCTAGTGAGCAAGTAAATTTTCAAAACCTCATATCTCAGAATCCCGATAACTTAGGAAGTTGGTGTCTTCGGCAAAGTTGATCAGTATGACATGAACTTACATAAAAATAAACACTTGTTTCGCAATTCTGCCACTAGGCGGCGCTAGTGAACATGCAAATTTTAGAAATCTCATAGCTCAGAATCCTGATAACTTAGAAAGTTGGTGTCTTCGGCAAAGTTTAGATTAAAGTGGGGCAAAAGTTCGAGTGGGGCAAGAGTTTCTTTTGAAGTTTTTGAGCCTAATTCAAATTATATCTTTCGGGTGTCAAGGTTGTTCGAAACCTTTTTGAAAAAGAGTCTTTCACTCCAAAAATTATGAAAATTGGTCAATGTTTCCAAAAGTTATGACACGATGTTGGTTTTTGATCAAAAAATTGTAATATGCGATGGTCCTTCCAACGCATGGAATGGAATTGTAATGAAATCGAATTCGATATTTTATTTTGGGGCGTAACTAGGTATATTTTGAAGATGCTTTAGCATGTATAACTCTTTGCAAAAAAGATTTGGAAATCATATTTTACACATAGTGGGGCAAAAGTTCGAATTGTGGGGCAAGAGTTCGAGTCATGCGGCAACTTTATCTAAAACCCTAAAATTCTGCAAAATGTACATATTATCTCTAAAAATGATGGAATCAGTGAGAAAATTCGATCAAAGTTGAAAATAAATGTTGTTTTATCTGCATTTGGCGGAAAATTACTAATTTTTGGTAAAGTAAATTCAACCCTGATTTGGGTAAAATCCAGATCAACCTTTAAAGTGTATTCCAGTTCCAATATCAAATATCAATTGGTTTTAGGTATTCCAATTACCAAAGTGTTGAAATAGTGTTCTACGGTTAGCGAAATACCACAAACACTAGATTCGAACTTTTGCCCCAGTGGTGGGGCAAGAGTTCGAATTAGACTCACACATACAAAAAGTGTTGTAACTCAAAATTGAAAAGACATTTGGCGTAACTTTGTTCAGCAAAATTTTAGCTAATGGATGGTAGAATCACCACACGGTATTCATTTATTTATATCTGCTTCGAATTCTTGATAAAAATTTAATTTTCAACTAGGGTCGAACTTTTGCCCCACCTTACTCTATCAGTATGACATAAACTTACATAAAAATAAACACTTGTTTCAAAATTCTGCCACTAGGAGGCGCTAGTGAACTTGCAAATTTTGGAAATCTCATAGCTCAGAATTCTGATAACTTAGAAAGTTGGTGTTTTCGGCAAAGTTGATCAGTATGATATAAACTTACATAAAAATAAACTCTTGTTTCAAAACTCTGCCACTATGCGGCGTTAACTGCTTTTTTTCGTATTTTTTCGACTTTTTTGGGGAGTTTCGGCTCAGCAAAACTAGTGTCGCTCTCCCGGATAACTTAGAAAGATGGTGTCTTTGGCAAAGTTGATCAGAATTACATAAACTTACATAAAAATAAACAATTGTTTCGTTATTCTTTAATTTTTTAATTCTTTTTATTCGTCTAGTAGTTTCAGCTGGCATACTCTTAAAAATTCCACGGAGGATTCCTTTCGAGTCCGACTGACATCAAGGTATACAACTAATAAAATGCCTAACATGCTACCCAGGGGCAGAATTTCAAACCAAGTATCTCATCAATGAAGAATACAGCCTCTCCAAGATTGCAGAATTCTAAGCTATGAGATTTTCAAAACTTGCGTGATTAATGGTGCCACCTATAGGCAGAATTCTGACACAAGTGTCCCATTTTGTGCAAGTATATGTCATACTGATCAACTTTGCCGAAGACACCAACTTTCTAAGTTATCAGGGTTCTGAGCTATGAGATTTATAAAAATTTGCATGTTCACTAGCGCCGCCTAGTGGCAGAATTGCGAAACACGTGTTTATTTTTATCTAAGTTTATGTTACTCTGATCAACTTTTCCAAAGACACCAACTTTCTAAGTTATCGGGATTCTGAGATATGAGGTTTTGAAAATTTACATGCTCACTAGCGCCGCCTAGTGGTAGAATTGCGAAAGAAGTGTTTATTTTTATGTAAGTTTATGTCATACTGATCAACTTTGCCGAAGACACCAACTTTCTAAGCTATCAGAATTCTGAGCTATGAGATTTCTAAAATTTGTATGTTCACTAGCGCCGCCTAGTGTCAGAATTGCGAAACAAGTGTTTATTTTTATGTAAGTTTATGTCACTCTGATCAACTTTTCCAAAGACACCAACTTTCTAAGTTATCGGGGGGAGCGACACTAGTTCTGCCAAGCCGAAAAAACGCCAAAAAAGTCGAAAAAGTACGAAAAAAACCGGTAATCGCCGCCTAGTGGCAGAATTGCGAAACAAATGTTTATTTTTATGCAAGTTTATGTCATACTGATCAACTTTGCCGAAAACACCAACTTTCTAAGTTATCAGAATTCTGAGCTATGAGATTTCTAAAACTTGCAAGTTCACTAGCGCCTCCTAGTGGCAGAATTTTGAAACAAGTGTTTATTTTTATGTAAGTTTATGTCATACTGATAAACTTTTCCGAAGACACCAACTTTCTAACTTATCAGGATTCTGAGCTATGAGATTTCTAAAATTTGCATGTTCACTAGCGCCACCTAGTGGCAGAATTGCGAAACAAGTGTTTATTTTTATGTAAGTTCATGTCATACTGATCAACTTTGCCGAAGACACCAACTTCCTAAGTTATCGGAATTCTGAGATATGAGGTTTTGAAAATTTACTTGCTCACTAGCGCCGCCCAGTGGAGGAATTTCGAACTTCGCAACTCATCGTCAGTAAGTTATTGGCGTACCCAACAACTTTCCCGAAGACACTACCCTTCCAAATTATCAGGGTCTTGAGCTGTCGCATATCGTAACGTTTTCTTGACAACCTGATATGGTTCCTGTAGTGCAATTTAGCATCAAATTGTTGATGGTCCCTCTAGCGGCCAAATTGCCAACTAATCATATGAACCAAAGTTCTAAATGGTAGATCTTATCAAGCCCTAAAACTTTGCCGAAGAAAGTATTGCGTTAACTCTTAACACACCCGAGATAATAGGCCACACCCCCAAAATGCCGAAATCCCATAAGCTCTTAGTCTCCTATAACGCTCACCCCTGTCTAGTAGGAGTTCGTTTAATAGGAGTCCGTTTAATAGGAATTCGTTTAGTAAGAGACTCGACTGTATAAGGATATTCCAGGTCAGCCAAACTATCTTGGAGTTCAGGACTTCAGGTCTACACTCGTAATAACAACCGTATCTGCTATACTGAGTAACGTTGCATATTTATCCGTGGTTCCTGGAACAATGTGAAGGCTCTTTTTTTATTATAAACCTTTGGAACATTCAGGATCGTCCAAACTGTACTATAATGAAGTACTTTAAATCTACAAGAAAAACTTTATATGTTTTCACCATGAATAATAGCATAGCATAATCTGCTGAGATCCGTGAAGCTCTTGAAATCTCAATTGTCATTTGGATACACTATGGGAATGTTCCAGGTCAGCCAAACTATCTTGGAGTTCAGAACTTCACATTCGTAACATCAGCTATATCTGACATACTGAGTAACGTTTATCATGATCAACCGCAGTGACTGGACCAACCTGAAGTCTACTATATATTATTATGAACCTTTGGGACATTGAGGATCATCCAAACTATCTTGAAGCTCAGCTCTTGATTGTAACAGTAGTTATTCTCACAATGTACTTCAAACTGTAATCTGTAATCGCCCTGGCATATCATGAGCCATTTCAAGATAGTTTTGAGATATTCCAGATCAAAAACACTACTCCGGAGACCATAGCTTGTCTGGTTGTCTGGATTTGTGATAATAGATTTTGCCACTACGTTAATTAGAAGTAACACTAACTAATCCACTGTACTTACCAAAGTAGTTCGAGGAACAATAAGCGTTGTTATATATTTTTGGGATATTATGAATATTATCCTTACTGTTATGAAGCTTAGTTGATAAAAACAACCACTGTGACATAAGGCGATTTAGTTTCAGATAGTAATGTTACACAATATTGTTTGATAATTTAGCTATGTCGTAGACTCTGGTTGTATTCTGTGAGCTCCAGTAAGTATAATAGATTATGCAACATAACTCTATATAGCCAAAACAGAAACTTCAATTGCTGTAGATCAGGGGTCCCCAAACTTTTTCAGTTTGCGACACTTTTGATTTTTTTTTAGAATTTGGCGACCCACTAGCACGTATTCTCATAAAACACATCAAGCTTTGCAAATTTGGTCTGGCTTCTAAAATAAATACATTTCATCACTTTCATAGCTTTTGATAAACAAACGTTCAATCGGGATTTATCAACCAATATTTCGATGACCTAGGATATACAAACAGATCTGATACTGTCTATTGAACTTTCAGTCTTCTGGACATGATAGATTGCAAATTGTAGCTTTGTATAATGAAAGAAGTTACCGTTACACACGTAGACTTTGGGATCTGTACTCAAAACCAGTTTGGATGACCTAGGATACCCCGACTGATCTTGTACTGTCTATTAAACTTTCAGAAAACATACTGGACATGATGAATTACAAATCGTAGCTTTGTAGAATGAAAGCAGTTTTTGTTACACCCGTAGACTTTGGGATCTAAACTGAAGAATGACCTAGGATATACAGAAAAACATATTTTGCATGATATTCTACCCTTCTTATGCTATTGAGCACCAAAACAACAGAAAAACGTAGAAAAAGTCCAATAATAACGCTTGGAAAAACTCCGGCATCAAAGGGTTAAGGAGATTCGTTGACGCATTTTGCTTATATTTCTCTACGAATTTCACGAAAGATCCTTCATAAATTTTTTAATAAACCCTTTAATACATTTCTTCAACAAGTTTTTCGAAACATCAGTGACCTTTGAGAATCTGAAATGATTGCGTCTTGTGTGGGACTCAAACTCTTAAGCACGTCGATACACGGAAATCGACCACATTAGTTAGATCAATGAACAACTGGACGCAAGAAATGTTCACAATCGGCATTTCAAAGTTAAAGTCCCGATTCCCGTTTGTTTATTCTAATGTCGCTCGCTGTTTCCTGCCTTACAAACACACGATCAACGACCTATTTTAATTGGAGTTACAACCGTGCCGCTTAGAATTTTAATCACAGAATCAATGCCGTTAATCACTGGCTCCCAGTTCGTATGTCTCCACTAGACGATAAATGGCGTTAATGCGTTAACGTGTGGCGTACCGTGTTTAGATAGGGCGCTTTGTCAAAGTCAAACCTTCCGTAGAGTTGGCACCCATTCAAGAATGCGGCAAACCACTGGGAATCGTTTGGCCAACACCGAGACAATTCGCGGTGGTTTCGATGTAGGGTCTGGGACCATTTGGGCAGGAGCACCTATTTTGGGCACTTGCTGCTATTACTCAGTCAATTTCAAACCGATTGACTTAAATTTTTGTACATGGCTAGATACTGTGCGTATCTGCTCGTGTCTCTAAAATCAAGGCAATCGGTTCAGAATTGACTGAGTTATAGCAGCAAGTGCCCAAAATAGGTGCTCCTGCCCAAATGGTCCCAGACCCTATGTCTGCTACTTTTGGATCTGATGATCAACAAGAACAACATATGTACTTATATGTGTAATCATTCATTGGGCACACGCAAACTGGGAGACGTCCTTGAATTACTCCAAATAACTTCACGCAAACCCCCGTAGTTGGTGTGACGTTGCTTTTGGATTTGCTTCTTGAATTGAGGGGAAAGATGTTCGCTTACGTCCAAGCATGCGTGAATTTAATTAAATCACATTTATCTTGGCGGCAATAAATACGGCTATAGCATAATGTATCGTGAGAAGAGAATTGCTATTTGTTGTACTTGGATGGGCCGTAACATAAGGGCTTGTATGTGAGTTTGGTAAGAGCAACTAACAAGGTCCAAAAATTTAATTGATTCCAATTAATCTCACCATGTTGAAGTATGTAGAACACCATGTTTACTTGGTCTTTCCAATTTACTTGTTGCATGTTCCAGATGATCATTTTTTTGGAATTTAAAGCACAAACCATCCCATTAGTGTAATTATATTCTAGATATTTTCAGCTTTTTTTTAAAAACTTACCGATAGATTGAAGGAATATTACGTTTTTACAAATGTAAAGTACCTGTAAAGAAGAAAAATAGACTGTTAGGATACTTTGGAACAATTTGATTCAGAAATTACAAACAGTATGGTAAGTGGGTGCAAGATGATTCAGGAGGCTAGTGCCATTTTTTGCTGTACTATATATTTTTAAAATGTTTCAAAAATTTTTCTAGATAAACAACGTGTAAACATGGTTTAATTTTAAATTTCTTCGCTTTCCTTGTGCACGAAAAAAACAAATCTGGAGCTCGATTTGAATAGGTCGTATGTACATTTGTCGATATAAAATTCGATCAGTTTACTTTAGTTATTGTAGCAATAGGGAAGATATTTTTGAGACTTTTAATGATGGAACGGAAAGCCTGTTTTGTGATGATTCTGCTGTATGTATCAACATTGTTCAATTTCGACGGTTTTTGCTATAATAAGCGAATCCAACTGATCGAATTTTTAATCGACAAAAGTACATACGACCTTATCAAATCGAGCTCCAGAAATGTTATTATTTTTAAGGAAAATAATTTTATAGTGCATTCGATTCGATTGTTGAGATACAGAAATTAGGAATTTCTATGACTCGCTAGCGCCACCTAGTGGATAAGCCTAGAATCAACTAGTTCAGTATTATGGATATCTCATGATGTCTTGATCGACCTTGTCGAAGACGAAATTCTTCTATGTAGTCTGATTCTCGAAATACAGAAGTTCAGAATTTTTGAGCCCACTTGCGCCATCTAGCGGACAAATCAACAATCCACTTGTTCTCTATCGGATAGCTGTTGATGTCCTGATCAACTTTGCCGAAGACGATTTTTTCTATGTAGTCGGATTCTCGAGATACAGAGGTTTAATTTTTTTAGGACTCACTAGCGCCACCTAGCGGATAGACTTAAAACCAACTAGACCACTATCGGATAGCTCTTGATATCCTGATCAACTTTGTCGAAGACAAAAAATTTCTGTGTAGCCTGGTTGTTGAGAAACAGAAGTTAAGAATTTCTATGACACACTAGCGCCACCTAGTGGATAAGCCTAGAATCAACTAGTTCAGTATCGTATAGCTCATGATGTCCTGATCGACTTTGTCGAAGACAAAATTCTTCTATGTAGTCTGATTCTTGAGATACAGAAGTTCAGAATTTTATAGCCCACTTGCGCCACCTAGTGGACAAACCTACAATCAACTAGTTCTCTATCGGATAGCTGTTGATGTTCTGATCAACCTTGTCGAAGACAGAATTCTTCTATGTAGTCGGATTCTCGAGATACTGAGGTTTAAATTTTTTAGAACTCACTAGCGCCACCTATCAAAAAAAACCCAGCACGAACTGATTCACTATTGGATAGCTATTGATGTCCTGATCAACCTTGACGAAGGAGAAATTCTTCTATGTAGTCGGATTCTTGAGATACAGAGGTTTAATTTTTTTAGGACTCACAAGCACCACCTAACGGATAAACCTAGAACCAACTAGTTCACTATCGGATAGCTCTTGATGTCCTGATCGACTTTACTGAAGACAAAATTGTTCTATGTAGTTGGATTCTCAAGATACGAGCGCGACGGTATTGGAAATGGCTGTTGACGGAACACCTATCAAAGCACAATGTTTCATGATCACTAGCGGCACCTACAGGAGCGAATACGTATTAAAATATGTACTATGGGAGAGTCCTTGATCTCCTCAACAACTTTGCGGAAGACACCAGTCTTCCAAAATGCTTTGTTTCTCCGCAGTTATCGCAAAAGTTACTGATCTATAAATAGATCACTGGGCGTTCGAGGTATCTGATCTATAAATAGATCACTGGGCGTGAATGGGTTAGAGTGTAGGAAATCTGCTGATCATATACCCAAGAGGTGGTTCCTCGGGTTATGTGGGGATCGACCCACTAAAAACTCATTCTCTCCTCCTTACCTTTGCGGTACGCCCGTTAGGTATGACTTCGGAAAAGGGGGACTGTACATGGGTGAGTTCATTCTATTGGTAACCATACCTCCATTTACCGCCTTAAGGACAGACTAGTAAGAATCCATTGGCGTAGCTAGGGGGGGTTCCAGGGGTGCCTGGCACCCCCTAGAACACATTTGGCACCCCCTAGAATTTTTTCTTGACAAACACCTAAAATTTAAAACTTAACACAATAATTCCAATATTTGGGGGGCTTAGAAGCAAAGGGATGTAAGTGACAGAAACCCACATTCGAGTAAATAAGGCTCAAAGTTTTCCTCCAATTTTTCATCCCATACAAAATGTATGAAGTTTCAAAATCAACCCAATTTTATCCGATTTATTATAATTTTTGTAAACAAGATAAAAAAAATAACCTTAAAAAAGTTTCGAAAAGCTTGAAGTCTGTAGATGTTTTTGGCGTGCTTAACTCAAATTACGTACGTTTTGGCATTAGGCTATTTTTAAGAACAATCAACAGACTTCTCTATAGATTTCTCCAGAAATACCTCTATTTGTTCATATAGTGATTTCTCTAGGCTTCCTTATGAACTCCCACCGATTTTTTTTTCAATAAACTTTCCTTAGTACTACACAAAACACGTGGCGCGATGGGCAACATCGAGCCCGAAACCGGTCGACTTAAAAGGTAAATTAACCCCCCCCCCCTTTTAATTTTTTGTAAGAACTATAAGTGTTGTGTCCTGTCTCGCGCCACGTGTTTTGTGTAGTGCCGAGGTTCGTACGTTAGCACAAATCTCAAGAAATGGATGTTTCCTAAGTATTCTCCAGAGAGTCCTCATGGGGTTGTACATACTAGAAATTTCTACAGAGTCCAGCAATTTCTCCTAGGATTTCTTTGGAAATTCTTACATTGATACTTCTCGGAATTCTTCTAGGGATTCCCCTAAAAAATCTATTGGGATTCCTTCAGGAATTCCTGGCGGGATTATTCAAGACAATCTTCCTGGGATCCTTTCAAAAGTTTCTCCGATGTTTCTTTCAGGAATTCCTTCAGAGATTTTATTCAGAGATTCTTCCAGAAATTTCTCATGGAATTCCACCAGGAGCTGTTATTGGCCTTCCACCGGGAATTGTGACTAGGATTCCTCAAGCAACTCCTGATGCGACTCTTGCAGCAATTTCTCTTAGAACTCTTACTGTATTCTTCAGGTATTCTACTAGGCAAGTTCCAGAAATTCTTCCGGAAAATCTCGCTGGATTTTTTTTTCTAAAAATCCTTCGGTCAGTGCTTGAAATTGAGTGAATATGAATGGTACGATCAGTCATCAGCACTACGAACGAACACGCACAGGGAGCAAAGAGAAACCGAAACCAACCGCGACCACTATTCCTCATCGGTCGGTTGGCTGGTGAAGCATATTGACTGGTAACGATTATTTCTCACTAAGAGACGAACCAGCCAAGGGCTGAAAGTCTCTCTAATAAAGACAAATCAATCAATTATTTCTCACTTGCTACGGTGAGGCTGAAGATGCGTAAATGATTCAGTGGATTTATTTTTAGCTCAAAACTTGTAAAAATAATCAATTTATCCATAAAAGAATGATGGATGTGACTATTATAATCGATTTAATTCGAATTTATGTCATTTGCACTGTAATAACGAGATAGAAATCAAGTATATTCATTGCCGTATATACCGGCGAAGAGAGAGATTCAGAGAGCCGCACGGCGCTGAATCGTCGTTCCTCACTCTCACTTATATTTTTATTGCTCCCGCTCCCACTTGCTTCTGAAGCATGTTAGCCAATGAAGGCGTATTGCTACCGCTTTGGGTTGAAAAGCGTTGGTCAAAGAAGAGAAAATTTTGATTCTTCTGAGGTAAAACGCTTCAATTTTCAAGCGTTGCCTTCGGTGATTCTTCCAGAAATTTCTTCAAGGATTTATTCAGGACTTCCTCCAGAGTTTCTTCCAGAAATTCCACAGAGGATTTCTCCAAGAACTTCTATTGACCATTCTCCATGAATTCTGGCTGGAATTCTTCAAGCAATCTCCATTAGGACTCCTTCAGAAATACTTCTAGGTAATTTTCCTGGCATACTTAGTTGCTGCAATACTTTCGGAAATCCTCCTGAAATTCCTCCTGCGATTCCATCAGGGATTCCTTCAGTATACTTCTACCGATTCTTTCAAGGAGAACTGTAGACATTTCTCCAGGCATTTGTTAGAGGAACTACTTTTAGGATATCCCCGGCATTCCTGATTCTAGGATTTCTCTAGAAATTTCTTCTATGATACCTCCCGGAATTCTAAGACTACTAGATAACTGTGGAACTTTAGAAACTATGCTACGGATTCTTCTAGAGCTTTCTCCTAGCTTTTTGGCTGGGATCTTTCCAGGCAAACTTCCTGGAATTCTTGCAGAAATTTCTTTGATTGTTCTACCACGGATTTCTCCAAGGACTCATCCAGGAATTCCTTTAGAGATTTTATCTAAAGATTTCTCCAGAAATTCCTGCAGTAACTCCTTTTGGCCTTCCTCCAAGGATATATTGGATTATATCTACCTCAAACAACTTTCCTGCGGTTCTTCCAACAATTCCTCCAGGAATTCTTACTAGAATACGTCCAGAAGTTCTAGTATTCCTAGTATCCTAGTATTTATACAGAGATTTCTACAATGATACATCCCAGAATCCTTCTAATAATACCTTCTGAGATTTTTCCTGTGATTTCTTCAGAATTTTTATCCAAGGATTGTCTCATAAGCTTCTTATGCTCTTCCTCCAGGAGTTTCAGCTGGATTTCTCAAGCTATTCCTGCTGTGGTTCTTTCAGCAATTACTCCTAGGACTCTTCCAAAAATTCTTACTGAAATACCTTCCGAAATTCTTCTAGGGATTCTTCTTAGAATTTTGCCAGGGATTCCTCTGAATACTTGCTGGGATTATTCAAGGCAATCTTCATAGGAGCCTTGCCTTGAGTGTTTCCTCCTGGAAATCCTAAAGGATTTGTTTCCTAGGATTTCTCCAAATATTTATCATTCGATTCCTCCAGGAACCCCTCTTGACTTTCATCCAGGAATCTCCTCCAGAAATTCTTATTGTGATACCTGCAAGAATCCCTCAAGGGATTTCTTTTGGCATTCTTGCTGGGATTCTTCAAGGCAATTTTCCTTGGATACTTTCAGATATGCCTTTGATTCTTCCAGGGATTTTTCGTAAGACTCATTCAGGAGATCCTCTAGAGTTTTTATTCATGGATTACTCTAGAAATTAATTATGATATTACTCCTGGAGCTCCTCTTGGCCTTCTTCTAGGAATTCCAGTTATATTAATATAATTCTCTAGAGGATTCCCTAAACAAATTTCGGGAATAGTTGGAATTTCCAGAGAAATCATGGGAGGTATTACTAGAAAAATCTCTAGTGAAATCCTATAGGGATGTACGGGAACACCTTGTTATTAATTAGAAGGCACATAATATTGCTAATTGTCTAATTGAGAGATGGGTGGGATTCGAACCCACGACTCCGTGTTCGCTAGACCGCAGTATGACCATTTCTTTGCGAGTTTCTTCAGCATGTTTTTTTTTAATTTCTGTGGTAGTTTCATTGGAATTTAATTTATTTAATTTCTTTGTTTTTTTTTATAATTTCAATGGCTTTTCCTTTAAAATGATTTTAGATTTTTTTTCAGTTTTTTTTTTCAAATTTCTCAGGCAATTTTATCGTGATTACTTTTGCAATTATAAATGATTTAATTCTATTTATATCTATCGCTTCCGAAGTATGCTGAATTGGAAACTCAGAAATTCTAAACTGGGCTTGCTTGATGAAAATCCTATGAAATTCACGAAAAACTTCCCGACAAATTCCCAAAGAAATTACAGGAAAAATTTCCATCTAAATTACCTTAGAACTTTCAAAGTAGTTGCAAAGGAATTTATATAAGAATTACCAGTGGAATTACTGAAGAAAATATTAGGACTTTTTTTAAAAATAGGCTTAATCCAATCTCAAAATAAATTGCCGAAAGGTATTCTATAAAAATTTTCACAAACAAAAGTAATTGTCGTGGTATCACCGTGACAGAATTTTTAAAGAACCACTAAAGTTTTTTTTTCAAATAAATTCTCGAAGGAAATCTTCAAGAGATTTGCCGAATCAATTTCCAAAGGAATAACCGAAGAAGAACTTCTGAAAGTAATAATCGAAGATTCCAAAATTCCCAAATAAATTTTCAATGCAAGTAATTTTGGAATTGCCGTAGGTATGTGTGGATAAATAATTACTGTAGAAATCGAGAAGAATTTTTTTAAAGAATTTTCAATAAAATTATAAAAGCGATTTGTAAAAGAATTTCCGAAGAAGTTTTCGAAGAAATTGGCGAAGGAATACCGAATAGCATAGATTATGAATGCCCAAAAAAGACGAAAATCCAAAAAAAAGTAGAATGATTTGCCGAAGACATTTCCAAAAAATTCCCAGAGTCATTGTCGAATGAATTACCAAAGGCTTTACTAAACGAATTTTAAAAAGAAAATATCAATAGAATTGCTGACATTACCAAAACAATGCTTGAAAGACTACTAAAAAATTGGAGAAGGAACTCCCGAGAAAACATTTCAGAGGATTTGCCAATGAAATTAAAGCCAAAATAAACTCGTAATGGAATTGACGAAGAAATTTTCATAGTTTTTGCCGATAAAATTTTCAAAAGATGCGTGAAAGGTGTTTAGTATAAATTTCTAAACATATTATCAAATAAATTCTTAATGAAATTGCCGAAGGGGATCCAAAGATATTACCGAAGAAATTTGCCAAATCCAAAGGAATTACTGAGAGATTTGCAGAAAAGGCATTGAAATAAATTGCAAAACAATTTCCAAAATACAAATTCCATGTGTTATACGCAATCAAGATACCAAGTTTCCAAACCTCACATCAGTATAACGGTTTGGATTTGCCAAAAAAGCTGTTCTTTAAAATATAGCACGTATAAATTTTCGTTCTATTTTTTTCCGCGACGCAGTATATCATTATACTAAGAAATTGAGGGTGGATCGTTATTTTCCTGAAACTGGCACCCCCTACACACTTATTTCTGAATTGCCTGTTCGGTACTTTTTTGACGAGATTATAACAGCAGTACGATCTCGGTAGTTTCGGTAATCGATTTTACTGAGGCTCAGTAAAACAACTGTCAAAATCGTATGGAAAAGGTAAACAATGCATTTTTGCTGAACGAGTTCGGTGCTCAGCAGTTTTAATCTCGTCAAAAAATTACCGAACTCGGTAATCAAAATTAAGTGTGTAGGCACCCCCTAGGAAAAAATCCTAGATACGCCAATGTAAGAATCCCAAAATGGCCGCCACAATGGTCGACTTTGGCTCCTACTCACGATTTCGAGGGCACAAATCTCTTCGTAATCAAAACCAGCGCACCTGAGCTTCTTATTTAAAGCTTATTACAAGTGAGCAAGAACAGAAAAATAAAATGGATTGGTGTTTGAAGCTTGATTCTTGAGATTTGTGCGTCTGAAGTTTTGATGCACTGTTGAAGCGGGATTTCAAGACGTTTGCCCTTAAGTTGCCCTCTCTCCCCTGGAAGCTTGGGTCCTGGCTAGTGCTGTAGACTACTCGTTGGACTCGAGCTTCCGGATGGGAAGGTGGCTGCCATTTTCTCTGTAGTTCAAGGACGATTCGGGAGACCAGCAGATACCACCTAAAGCACCCATGGTCTGACAGAAATTGTGTCAAGTGAAAGTTCTCCTCGTCATGAAGCCTGCTCGTCCATTTAGACACACTCAGTATAAGCGCAGTATTGCGCGAGAATCAAACTTTAGCTTCCAAAAATCGTTCTGTTGTTCAATACATGCTAACCAGCATACAAACGATCAGAAGAAATCAAGAAATGTAGCGTAACGGGACACCATCGCAAAAAAAATGACAAATTTCGTCTAAACGTCAACAAATATGCTACTTTCACGAAACATTTTTTAAAGTTTCGAGTACTTTTGGAAGAATATAAGTAAATATCTTCATTTTGGTGCAAAAATGATCAAAATCGACAGCATGAGCCCGGGAATATCGTACAAAAACCGCGGTGTAGAAGTGCGTGGAATGTGTCCTGTAGACGATGTTCTGGCGGTCCGGCTCGCGCCTCTTATGCCGCGTCGATGGCAATTCTTCTTCTTCTTTATGGGTCTACGTCTCCACTGGGACTTGGCCTGCCTCGCTTCAACTTAGTGTTCTTTGAGCACTTCCACAGTTATTAATTGTTGGGCTTTCTTTGCCTGCCATTGCATGAATTTGTATATTGTGAGGCAACCACAATGATACACAATGCCCAGGGAGTCGAGAAAATTTTCCCAACTGGAACGGGAATCGAACCCGCCGTCTCCGGATTGGCGATCCATAGCCTTTACCACTAGGCTAACTGGAGACCTAGGGGTCTCGACTGTAATAAAATTCAAGCAATAACCATGATAAGACATAAGCCGGTTAATCCTTTTGAACATGCATTTGGATCGTTTACTTTTGTGTACTTCTCAGGAACGGTCCACTAGGATGCGGATATTCGCCTGAAAGAGCAATACATATTACGTAATTAAAAGGTACTAAGAACTTTCATGCAAATTGAGAAGATACCTGCCCGCCAGCGAGTCAACCAGTTAGTCGATTGGATGATGACAAGTCGACCAAAAGGTAGATACGAAACAGGCACACACCAGAGGCATGTTTTATCGACAGCTTGACAATTTGCAAACGACACAAGTTTAAAAAGGTATTCGTAGACATTTTCGCCCTTTTTCTGACGTTACGTATCAAGTGAGACTAGAATTGCTTCTGAGTACTGTATCGCTTCCGTGATCAAAGTTTTTCATGCAAAAAAAGGTGCATGGGAGTCACCCCAATTTGTGCATCGAATCTATGTTTCTTCAGCATGACTCTGTTTCATAGCTTTACTTTAACCGTGTGAATAATTCAAAAGACGTGCGGAACCGCTTGGGCGGGGGTCTTATTTTGGGCAATCTACCACCATTACTCAGTAAATTTAATACCAATTGACTTGATTTTTTATACATGGTTAGAAGAAGGGCACCTCAATTGGCTTAAAATTGGCTGAGTTATGCCCAATATAGGACCGGCTGCCAAAATGGCCCCATACCTCATACATATTTTCAAAGAACACGTCTGCATATGATGTATGTTGAAGTCTGAGCTGTTTGCTGCTCCGATATCAGCCGTAGGCGAAACGTTTAATCAAAAGCTCGAGACTCCTTTCGTTGCTTCTTTATAGCCAAGCTGTCGGTTGAAGGTGGTATCAGGGAAACCTGCCGCGCCAGTGTGGTGGTGGTGAGTGAGGGCGTGTTGACACAACGAGATTTAAAAGGATTTCAGGCCGCACCGGTTGGGTGTTTGGATATTTCTTAGGTAGAAGAAATGGAATTATACTGCGTATTTGGGACCAATTTGGAAGGAAAAATCTAAGCATTCTATTCGTGTACACGTGCAGTAAAGATAATGGCTTTTATGGCCACGAGCTTCCCGGAAGGGTTGGGGTTGTTAATTGAACAGAGATAGAATTTTCAGTGGTTAAAACTCAATCATAATACGTATAAGGGCAAACGAATACATGGAGAACATGGCTCAACGTCAACCACACAATGGAAGTGCTCATAGCAGCGCACGAAGCTGAGAAACAGGCATCGTCCTAGGTGAGTGGTAGCAGAGAAGAAAGATAAATAGTTTAGATTGATTGAAAAGTGTTGCAGACAAAGCCATCTGATGTTGATCCATTTGTATGCAGAAACAATTTAGATGCAATTCTATCATCTGATACTCAAGCTTACGACATTCACACACTTGCACATTAGCACCACTGATGTGCTCCATCAACGAGCTTCATTTAAAAATCATTAAACGCAGCTTATCCTCTCTAGTACCATGCGTTTATAAGAGGATGCAATATGGATCAGATGATTATTGCCAATAACCGACTCGGGTGGAGCAGATAATTGCAAGCCGCATGGGGATCACTTCACTCAAGTGCTTCCATTTCACACTCACCAGTCAGTGCCGCCGTCAAGTGCACCGCCAACCAATAAACGATCAACCGCCGGTCGCTGCCATGGTCCCAACAAGCAATGCGACCAAAAGAGAGATAAACCGGCTTCATCATAACGGGCAAACCCTCTTCATCGCAAAAAGCGCGAAAATCGATACTGAAGTGGTCTTCCTGACCGGAATGACGGATACTTGCAATCTATCTGGGGGGCTCTATGGGGCTAACTCGCAGAAGATACAGATTCGAAATGAATCGCTACGGATCCTCCTCGACCCTCCGTCCGTACTACTGGGAGCTGATTGGAACCAATCGACCGATTCACACTGTCGTCGTCCTTCGTCTCCATCATCAGTTGTGTGCCCTTGCTGGCATGTGGCTAGAATTGAATGCTGCTTGGATAAATTTAATTGAAGAGGGTATCCTCCCTTTGGTGTCGATTCAAGTGTACTGTGGTGTTCACCGATGCATCCCATCAGGCCCTATGAATGAGTGCATCCAACGAATCACTAATTCAACAAGTTTGGGGAAAATGGTGTGAAATGCAACCCTAAATGCTTTGAAGAGTTTTGATTTGCATGCAATATTAGCTCACACTTTGATAAACTTGTTTCAGATCATTTTTCACACTGACCGCTGCTAATATCCCTAATCCATGGATCACATCACTGACCGACCATTCTTTAATTGAACACATTCTGAGATGAACCAGCCACGGGCTGAAAATCTCATGAATAAAGTTATTAATAAAATATTATTTGAACACATAGACTATCTCATAAAACACAGAAACCATCTTGAATCGAGCTTTTTGGTGCGTTTTCCCCAAATCTCACCTGGTTGTTCAGGAAATGAGAACACTTCTGCTAAATGAAATGTGAGAATTGTTATGGCTAGTTTATGGTTCCGTGGTATCGAGCTGATGAGATTTACTGTTAGCCACAGGATTTATGGATACTGTTTGGCTGCGATAGGAAGAGCTCCCGTTGATTTAACGAGCTCACGGTTCTATATATTAAGGTATAAAGTGGATGTTCAACTAATGCCGGAATTATGAAGTTAAATTTTCAGGAATAAGGGTGATCAACAGAGAATGGCATATTTACTATGCTGCCCATATTTGCATGGTTGACGTAAGCGCCACTGTAGTTTTCAACACACTTAGGAAATTTTGGCAATGAATAATTCAAAATTCAACATTTTTTTCCACGTTGACATCTAACTAAAAGTTAGATCTTGTGTTGTTTTCAATAAAACAGGTCACATATACACAGATGCGTCAGATATTTACATGTGTATGCTGACGTTGTCAATGGTGGTTACGTCAACTATGCGAATATGGGCAGTTTGAGCATAGGATTGAATCAAATGAGTATGAGGTTTTTCGTCGTTGTTGGAATATAAGTATTTCTGATAGCAACTTTTATCCAACATACTCTGGCCCTCACAAATTTCTACCTCATGCTTTTACGGCACGGGTCAATCGATGACAAAGACATTCAGCTAAGAGTTGTGTGCTTAGCTGGCGGTGTGTTCTTCAGATTTCAGCTAGATTGAAGAGGCACGTCTCGAGCGTCTTTTCACACATGAGATGCGGCTCAAACAGCGTCTGTCCTGGTATCTAGCGGCTGAGTATGAAATGCTCCTCTGTACTTAAGGTGGTAATCGTATCCTTCCAGCTTTTGCGACCTTCCGGATGCTAGGTTTGCCGTAGAGTGGAGCAAGCTCGTGGTTCATTCTTCGCCGCCTCACGATGCACACCGACAAAGATGCTCCTAAGCACCCGCCGTTCAAACACTTCGAGTGTGTTCTAGCAATAATATCCATGTCGTCCGCAAAGCAGACAAATTGGCCGAATTTCGGGAAATTCGTGCATCGGCTGTTAAGCCCGGCTCGTCGCATAACAATTTCTAGGGCGATGGGAGTCCATCACCTTGTCGCAGACCCCGCCGAGATTCAAACAAACTAGGCAGATCGACAGAAATCCTTACGCAGATTCTCACACCGTCCATCGTCGCTTTGATCAATCTGATGAGCTTCCCGGAGAAGCCGCTCTCGTCCATGGTTTTCCATAGCTTTCTGCGGTCGATACAGTCGTACGCCGCCTTGAAATCGATGAACATTTGGTGCGTTGGGACCTGGTATTCATGGTATTTTTGGAGGAATTGCCGCACGGTGCTTTCAAGATTGGCCCGTTGTCGAACGGCTGTCAACGAAGCCGGATTGATAACTTCCCACAAACTCATTAACGTTGGGTGAAAGATAACGGAAGATGATCTGGGATATCATTTTGTAGGCGGCTATCAGAATTGTGATCGCTCGGAAGTTCTCACACTCCAATTTGCCACTTTTCCTGTAGATGGGACAAATGACCACATCCTTCCACTAATCCGGTAGCTGTTTGGTCTCCCAGATCCTGGCTATTCGCCGGTGCAGGCTATTAACCATTTTTCCGGGCCCATCTTGACGAGTTCAGCTCCGATACCATCCTTACCAGCTGAATTATTGTTCTTGAGCTACTGGGTAGTTTCCTTAACTTCCCTCAAAGTGGGTGTTGGACTAGGTGTTGGATCATTGTTGCTCACTGCTGTACTGACGTAGTCATTACCCTCGCTGCCTTTATCATCCATGTCTGCGTTCTCCGCACCATTCAGGTATTCGTCGTAGTGCTGCTTCCACCTTTTGATCACCTCACGTCCGTCAGTCAAGATGCACCCGTCCTTATCCCTGCACATTTCGACTCGCGGCACGGAACCTTTGCGGGATGCGTTGAGCTTCTGGTAGCACGTCCATGTTTCGTATGAACGGCGCAGTAGTTCCATACGTTCACATTCCGCTTCTTCCAGGCGGCGCTTTCTCTCGCGGAAGAGGCGGGTCTGCTGTTTCCGCGTTCTTTTATATCACACCACGTTCTGTCGGGTGCTTTGCTGCAGAATTATCGCCTCCACTGCGTTTTTCTCTCACAAAACTACTCTACACTCATCGGCGAACCAATCGTTCCTTCGGCTCCGTTCCACATACTCAACGTTGGTCTCTGCTGCGTTGGTAATGGCTGCCTTAATAGTACTCCAGCAGTCCTAGAGAGGGGCTTCATTGAGCTCGTTCTTGTCCAGAAATGCTGCCTCAAGATTCTGCGCGTATGCAGTGGCGACATCAGGTTGCTTCAGTCGCTCCAGATTATACCTAGGCGGCCGTCGGTATCGTACGTTGTTGATTACGAAGCCTTTTTTGGTGCATTTTTATAATCAGTAGGTAGTGGTCAGAGTCGATATTTTTTTTTATTCTTCAATCACTTAACCTAATTTACAGCTCTTTTGTCCACTAGGGCACTGCGTGAGCGATTCTGATTGCCGTTGTGCTGCTTTCACTTTCTACTCTATCATGGTAGAATGATGAGTACAAGGAAGCTGATATGTGGCTGTTGGTTGTTCCTGTTTGCAGTCCGATTGGGGGTACATTATGAGTTGCCGTTCGCCGATGTCCAAGTATCCGAGTCCATTTGAGCTATTGGCTCAGAAGAGGGTCAGTGTCAGCTGCTCTCAGGGGGAAAGAGCAACTGACGAAAGTGCCGGGGCTGGGATCGAACCCATGACCATCTGCTTATGAAGCAAACGTGTAGCCACTACGCCACGGGCCCCGGCAAACGAAATTCTTATGAGAAACTGGTAAATTTTGTAAAAAATGATTAAATAACCAAATTTTAAAACTTTCAATCCGGGGTGGAGTGGATCAACATAACATTCTAAGATTGGAAAGTTATTGAACAAACTAAATTGATGATGCTGAATATGGATGATCTAAATAAGATTGTTAAATTCTAACAATTAGTGTATTTTGTATGTTAAAATCAAATAAAGTTTAGTAAGTTACAGAATTACCCACATTAAACGCCTAAGGCTAGGAAATTTCTTGAAGAATCGTCTTGCTTTCGCAAAAATGCGCAATTTTCTATTAAAATATGTATGATCTTGTACCGACTTTTCGAACCCTCTAAGCAGAGTACTCTCTTCAATACTATAAAACTAATTACACTAATTCGAAAACATATATGTTAACTTTAATTTAAACTTAAAGTAATGCTTAATAAGCCTACCAAGAATGAATGAAAGTGTTTTGTGAGCCATCTGATACACAAGGTGTTGATGGGAGGCGATTTTCGATAGTCGATAGTCGTTTAATCGAGTTTAAATAAACGTCCAAACAAGTCGGTATTTTTATGTAAAATCTCATAAAATTGGCATAAAAACCCTCAAAAATTCTTCAAATATATTCACACAATTAATTAACTTCAAAAGTTCTTCTACTGCAATAAAGCTGTATCGTCCTCAGCGGTTAAAGTACGATCTCATAGTGATCAACTTCACCCCGCTGATCAACTACCCCTCAGATTACGGTACCGATTTCCCAATCGCAAATCTTTTTGGTTTGCTGGAGTCGTTGCCGTTGGTCTCGGTTCGTACCTATTCTCTTGTTGATTTTTCGGTGCTTGGTTTTTACGGCCGGCTCGCAGGGCCTAACACCAACTCCCCTGGGTCCAGAGGGACCCAGTAAAATTGTCGAAGCAAACCGCCCTTCCTTGTCAGCAAACGAAGTTCCCACTGGAGTTGGTTACCCAATCTTCCCTAAGGTTGCTCGTATCCCGGCCGGTCCCACTTGGAGGTCGGGATCGGATCGGAGTAGCTTGGCAAGAGGCTCAAGGACCTTACAAGACGTCTGAATCACATTGCCAGCCTTTACCGTGCGAATTGTGGTGAACACAAATTGGGATTGGGTCAAATTCTTCAATACTGTGGCCTATTAGGTGAACACGTTCCTCGTCACCGTGGTGTTGGTTTCCTACTCAGTGCTCACGGCCACGCTGTGCTCAAGTGGGAACCTATCAATGAGATGGTCATTTTGACCAGTTTCAAAACACCATGAGCGAACGTTATTCTGCCGAAATACAAGACAAGAAGAACTTTTATAGTCAACTGAATATTGTCGTAGATAAGATCCAAAAGCTGTTATCAAGATCCTCGTGGGCGACTTCAACGCGAAAATTGGTTTCGACAACTCTCACTAGGAGTACGTCATGGTCTGGGAGAAATGAGTGAAAACGGAGAGCTGTTTGCAGAGTTTAGTGGCAAGTTGCCACTGGCAACAATGACACGGTTATTGGCGGATCGATCTTTCCCCATCGACCAGTGCACAAAGTGACATGGATTTCCCGTGATGGCATCACGGGAAGTCAAATCGACCACATCGGCATCATCTGAAAATGGAGACGGAGTCTTCTTGATGTGCGGAACAAACGTAGCGCCGACCATTATCTCCTAATCGGCGAGATCCGGTTGCGCATTTCTAGGATTCAAGCCGACTGGAAGACGCTGCGGTGAAAAGGTCCTTTGTCGAGGAACTAGAGAACCGTGCTACGGATATTCCGGAAGGTGGAAGTGTGCAAGATCAATAAAGCGCCATCAAGAACGCCTTCATCGCCACCGGCGAAAATAATTTGGGTGAGCTACGCACCCGGTGAAAGCAGTGAATCACAGATGATACCTGAAGGAAGGTAGAAGATCGAAGAAACGCCAAAGCCGCGATAGTGCGAGTGAAAACACGAGGACCTTAAGCCGTAGCCTGTCAGTGCTATTCGGCTCTCGAGAAGAAAGTGAAGCGCTCATGTAGGCGGGACAAAAGAGCGTGAGGGAACTCCCTAGCCGATGAAGGCGAGAAAGCCGCAAATACTGGCGACATCCATCTCCTCTGATGTCTCACGTCGCCTCAGTGGGACTAAGATGAATGCTACGATATCCGTGAAAGGCACGTCTGTACAGTTATTGATCGACCTGGCTGACCAGTTGAAACGCTGGTTCGAGCACCTTGGAAACCTTTTTCCAGTGTCGGCTACGCCACCAACATCTCAACATGATCCGCCAAGAGTTCGACGCATTACTCATGTTAACACTGCAGCTCCATCATTGCAGGAGATAGTTACAGCCATCCGTAGCATGAAATCGAAGAGAGCCTCGGGGGTCGATTGCATATCAGCCGAGATGTTCAAAGCTGACCCCATAGTATCCGCAAAATTGCTGAACCAATTATTCTGCAACACTGAAAAACCGCTACATTTCCGATCGACTGGATGCAAGGCGTCTTAGTAAAGGTGCCCAAAAAGGGTGACCTGACTGTATGCGATAATAGATGGGGCATCATGATGATGTGTATCGTTCTCAAAGTCCTGGGTGAACCATATTGTCTCGCTCCGTATTATCCTGGAGCAAATAAACTAATTCCAAGAAATCACGAAACCATGTGGGAAGCCCTCAGGCGCAAGGGTCTCCCTGAGAAAATCATCGGCCTCATTGAAGCACAGTACAGGGCATTTTTGTGCAGAGTTTGTGCAGAGTACTGCACAACGGTGTTTTGTCCGATTCCATCCGGGACGTTGCTGGAGTGAGGCAAGGATGTATTCTATCATCGCAACTGTTCCTTATCGTAATCGATGAGATCCTTGTAGGTGCGATTGATCGTGAATCAAATCGTGGATTGCTGTGGCAGCCCATTACCAAATGACTTCGAACTGGCTGACGACGTTGCTCTCCTAGCTCACCGGGAAAAAAAGAGGCGCTCTGATATGCAGAGCAAGTTCGATGATCTTGCCAATCGCTCCTCAGCGGCAGGTATTACCATCAACGTCAACAAGACCAAATCGTTGGATGTAAACACGATCAACTGGGCAATCAGTGGAGAATGTTGAAAGCTTCCAATATCTTAGTAGTCAAATGGCGACCGATAGCCGGCACCAAGATCGACATAGATGCACGGATCAGGAAGGACAGGGCTGCTTTTGCGAGTTTAAGAAATGCATGGAAAAACAACCAGATAAATCAAAGCTCCAAAATCCGAATTTCCAACTCGAATGTAAAATCTGTGCTGCTGTATGTCAGTGAAATCTAGTATGTATCAGCGGAGAACACTACCGCAGGTCTTCATCAATAGAGCCTCCAGTATACAGTTCGCACATGGTAGCCATCGTCGATGTCATCTAAAGCCACTAGCAACAGAATTTCGGGAGAGAAAGTGGAGTTGTGACGGCCACACTCTACGCAGGGGCAGGAACACAATTCGCTAGCAGGTGCCTGATTGGAACCCAGCAGGATATCGCAGCAGCGGCAGGCCCAGAGGCTCATGGCGGCGCAGCCTCAACAAAGAAATAAAGGATGTCGACTGAAATTTGACCTGGTCACACAGGTCAAGGCGATGGCGGGCAATCGCCCAGGATGATGATCTTTCAATTCGGCCCTTTGCACCACCATGGGACTCAGGACTGTAAGTAGTACGTAAGCATATCCGATGATGCCATAGAAAAATTGGAGTTTTAACTTCGGTGTGTTATTTTTCAGTAGATTTTCTTTCTAGTTAAATTTGCACCAAATTCCGAAATGTCTATTGAAGGCAATGAAAACAGAATTATACTACTAGCGAGAACCACCAAAGCACCGGATCCTGTAGAAAAACCACATCTAAAGAAAACTCCACAAGTAGCAGCTTTAACGGAAGCTTTGCGGTGACTGGATGGTTATTTCAACGTCTCTGTCCCATATGTAAATTACAGCATATTTATTCATCGCTCAATATGTGTGCTCTGGGTGCTCTTCTTCGCAGCCGGTATGTTACAACAAGTAGCATTATGCGGTGTCGGTACATAAGGGTATGTCTTTTTTGTCGTCGCCCCAGCCCGCTATCGCTGTACTCGGAACCGTGCTGAAGGGTAATCTTCCGGGATTCGTGTATCTTCCCTCGTCAACCGTCCTCGTCTCGCACCAAGTCGCCTTTGAAAGCCTGTGAAAGTCAGCAAAGTTTTCCACAGCTAGCAGCCCGTCGTCACCGCAGCCCCAGCTTAGCTAAGTAATCTCGTTTTTGTCACAGGGTTTGACTTTTGGAGCAGCAAGCGGCAACCCTCGAACGAACCAGCAAGGATACCTACGAAAGTTAACGGATATTGGCTTTACTCCCCTTCCAGATGGGGGAGTAGCACGTGGAAAACTTTATCGTCGCGTATGTAAATAGTTTAAATATTTATTCTCCGGTTGGCGCTTAATTGCAGCTAAATTTGAATGTAATCTTCGGTACGGGGTTCGGTGGGCTTTGCAAAGTTGAAGTAAATTTGCTTTTTCGTGCCTGATAAGCAGATTTTGTGGTTGACAAGGGAAACAAACTTTTGTAACTTATCTTACCCTCATTTTTTATAACTGGAGTGACAGCAGGCAAACCAGAACGGAAGTAATACAGCACATTGTTTTTTACCGACTGTTATTTTCATGTCTAAATCCATAAATCATTGAACACAGTCGATTTAACGTAAATGTTTTTAGACTTTCAAGACATCACATTGTTCCGCAGTTCACCATTTGATTCATTTCTAGAGATGAAATTTGAAACTTCAAGAACCTCGTTGGATAAATTTAAATAAAAATAAAAAAAACATCTTTTTGCGATTTATTGTATGTATAAATACAGGGAATGGCCAAAATGTTTGGGATAGGCAACTTTTTTTTCTCTCACAAAAAAGTTCAACATGCTATAACTTTTCATAGAGTGCATCAAAAAATCTCAAATTTTGACTGTTTGCCAACCTATTATGTGTGCATCATTGGTACAAATTTGGGCTCGATTGATTAATCTTTATGCAAAGTTAGAACCGTTCGGGTAAAACACTATTTTTAAGGCAACTTATTTTTGAGCTGTCATATCTCGGAAACCAGTGAACCGAATTGAATTAAATTTTTAACGTACACTAACAATATACAAATGCTCCACAAACTATTAAAACATAAATACTTTTTGAACGTTGAAAAAAGTTATCATGGATTGACACTTTTTGGCTTTTTCTCGAAAAAATGTATTTTTTTACGTCAATGTAAATAAATTTTAGTGTTGATGTCCAAAGGTTTTCCACTTCTGTTCTCAAGTTATCTTTAATCAGATATATTAGAGCATATTTAGATTAAAGGAAGAACACATTTAGTAATTTTTGTGTGGTATTGTAAATTTGACTTATTTTCCTCTATATGGGTAAAAATTTCAACCCGGTATAACTTAATTCGCCGTGAGAAAATATTGCATTTTATAACGTTGTATTAAGTATCAATATATTGTTGATAAACGTTAAAAAATTCATTCAATTCGGTTCTCTGGTTTCCGAGATATGACAGCTCAAAAATGAGTTGTCTAAAAAATAGTGTTTTACCCGAACGGTTCTAACTTCGCGAAAAATTATTCAATCAAGCCCAAATTTGTACCAATGATGCACATATAACAGGTTGATTAACAGTCAAAATTTGAGATTTTTTGGTGCACTTTATGAAAAGTTACAGCATGTTGAATTTTTTTATGGGAGAAAAAAAGTTGCCTATCCCAAACATTTTGGCCAGGAAGATACATGGACCCTTATATATTTATACATACAATAAATCGCAAAAAGATTTTTTTTATTAGCTGGAAGTATGCTGATGTTCCGCAAGACCATGCCGAGGGTTCGATTCTCGGTTGGTGCAGAAACTTTTCGAAATGGAAGTTAAGTTTCCTTGAATTCTTTGGACAGTTTGTTTGTGCTTTCTACACGATATACAAAAGCAAAATGGTCGTTGGCAAAGAAAGCTCTTGATTAATAACTGCGGAAGTGTTGATAGAACAGTGAGCAGAGGAGTATGCTTCGTCTCAGCTAGGAGAGGAGCAGCTATGTTTAATTTTAGATAAAAATAAATAAGTAGATGTATTACTGCGTGTAACAAGAGTTAAAAACACACGCTCTTAGTTCAATCGATAACGATGCCGAGAGATGGAGGTACCCTTGTGTCCTTATCGAACTGGATTAAATGGCAGGACTTTATGAGTACAGCCACTATGGTGATGGTGGTTTTGATTGCTTTTGGTGCTGCGCTACCGATGAATGCGAATGGGGGTTGACATAAATGAACGGATTTTACGATACATGGAATTGAGCAATTTGGCCATTTTAAGGTGTCGTTGATGAATTTTTGATTTGCGCCCGTTAGGATGGATACGAGATGAAAATTTTATCGTACCGAAAGATATGATCCTGGGATGGAAAATGGAAAAATGGGATGGTAGTTATGAGAGAGGAGGAGGAAACTGTATGAAAATAGCTCACATTTCCAATGAGTGGTACTGAGAGATGCACCAGCCAAATGGTATGGTATCATTTGGTTCATACACTCCCGTTCAAATGTTTGGGGTCACCCCCTCAAAAACATGTCATTCTTTTAGGCCCATATCTCCGCCAATTTTCGTCCGATTTCAAAACCCTAGGTTTCATTCAAAAGATAATAAGTCAAAGAAACTTTGAACATGATTTAAAAGAAACTTTTTCAAAAAACTTTGTATGTAAACTTGACCCAAAGTTGCCAAATTTTCTAAAAAATGAATATAAACTTACGGCAGTGTCGCTGGAAGTTGGGTCGACCAAATTTTAAGATGAGAGCGGTAATATGACCTATTTTCTATTAGCTTTCAACTGCTTTTTACAGAACTTAGCTAAAAAATCTAGAAAAAAAGTTATTAAGTAAATTCATCCTTGATGTCATCGACCAAAAGTTTGGGGTCATCCCTCAATATGCTGTATCGGCCAAAAGTTTGGGGTCACTATCGTAAAACATGGAAAAGTGATTTGTTGATATCTTTGTCATCTTTCATTCAATTTTAATTCTTCTTGGCTTATTTGAAACAAAATGAATGATACGTACTGCATAGACATTGAACCACACATATTTGTTGAAATTTACATACTAAAACTTAACGTAAAGTTGCCTCATTTTTTGAAGCGTGGTAAAATGTGCTAACTTTACATAACATTTTTATATACAAAAATCGTTAAATACGTTAAGTTGAAGACATCAAACGTAAATTTAGTTAATTATCTTTGAAATGAGCCAAAAATAATCAAAATTGAACTATAGATGACGAAGATATCACCAAATCTCTTTTCCATGTTTTTCGAAAGTGACCCCAAACTTTTGGCCGATACATCATATTGAGGGGTGACCCCAAACTTTTGGTCGATGACATCAAGGTTTAATTTACTTAATAACTTTTTTTTTCTAGATTTTTTAGCGAAGTTCTGTAAAAAGCAGTTGAAAGCTAATAGAAAATGGGTCATATTACCGCTCTCATCTTAAAATTTGGTCGACCCAACTTCTAGCGACACTGCCGTAAGTTTATATTCATTTTTTTAGAAAATTTGGCAACTTTGGGTTGAGTTTACATACACAATTTTTTGAAAAAGTTTCTTTTAAATCATGTTCAAAGTTTCTTTGACTTATTATCTTTTGAATGGAACCTAGGGTTTTGAAATCGGACGAAAATTGGCGGAGATATGGGCCTAAAAAAATGACATGTTTTCGAGGGGGTGACCCCAAACTTTTGAACGGGAGTGTACATGCAAAATTGGAATGATATCCATAAAAGTAGCTACAATAAATGATTGTGGTCTGCTGATTAGGATAATTTTACATGTAGTCGCATTTTATTTAGACGATTTTTTCCCTCATATATAATGTTGCTTTTAGGTAATTGTTTTATAATGTTATTCACAAATATAACATGTAATGGTAGAAAGCCGGTGCTAGAAATGTTTTTAATAAAAAATCCAATCATTTGCATAATTTGATCAGTCTAAATTTTATTTTATGCTCAATACAGCATGTTTAAGTGGCTGGCAATCGATTTAAAACAACTAACACAAAACCAATGCTACGATCGGGAAGCACGTATTGACATAACCAACTGTAATATCGATAAACCGACAACACTTAACAATCGCTTTCTCCGTCAATTGAGTTTCAAGAACGCACCCAAACGTTGATACGGGTACATTCGATAGAGCTAGAAGCGTAGAAATTGCACCGCACCCATTTTGAACCTGAGATGGATGGATCGGTGTCTGACGCATAGAGCCATAAGTACCTACATACATATTGTCGTCTCCTAGACATAGGGCACGATGCTGACATTGTGCCATTGCTGGCTTCATAACGTCTACGAAGCGGGAAACAGACGACTGTCTCTGGCATCGAAAATGCGTGAATGTCAAGAACTTGGTGATGATATGCAGAGAGATGCACATTTAGTGGCTGTGGAATGAAATGCGGAAATTGTGTGCCCTATCACAGCTTTGATTTGAGTTCAAGTTATTGAGTACACACTGAATATTCGAGGAAATTTTATCTGATCCGTGCCTCCAAGTTTTCTATTGGACAGTATGCGGAAGTATACTGAGTTTCCATTAGCGATGTTAGTCCTACTCGGACAACGATTAGGGAAAATACATTTAGGTTTCCTATATTTTCTACAGGGATTCTTCCAAGATTTCCATTGCACCACCATGGGTGCGCACGTAATTTCTGCAGGGATTCATTTCAGATTTTTATGGGAATTTCTGTTTGGAATATTCCAGGAATCCCTCCGAGGACTCCTTCAGGTATTACACTAGGGATTTATTCACAAAGAAATTTGTCGATGAATTCTACATGGCAATTCTTCGGGGACTCCTAAAGTGATTCATCAAAGAATTTCTCCAAGATTTTGTCAAGAAAAGGGATCAAGAAATTACTTCCACGAATTCCCCTAGCGTTTCTCAGGGATTCCTCCAGTAAGCAACTTCTCCAAATATTTTAAGGAATATTTAAGGCTTATTCTCAAGAAAGCTTTTGGGGAACCTTAAATAGTCCCAACTTTCCCTCATCTCTCACCCCTAAACACGCCCTAAACTCCCCTTAACTTCACTCGCTAATTCTTTCCCGTAAACCAACCTTAATGACTAAATACTCTTGAGATCCCTTGAAATGCCCCTGACGCCTCCTGGTATCCCCCTAAAATATCCTAGGGAAGATTTATTTATCATTTTAGTGAAAACAACATTATAAGCAAGTTTAATTAAAATAAATATGAACTTACCAAATCAATGATCATTTAGTTCAACAAAAAAAACAGACATCTGCCACATTCAAACCGGTAGCCGCTGCGTTTGTCGTGAGGGTAAGAAGAATTAGAAATTATTGACATATTCTACAATACCGGATAGGTTGGGATGAAACGTAAAAGTACATTCTTGTTCCTGCATCCATTGTGAGAAAGTTCTGTAAAAACTACTTTAGGAGGCTATCAAAATATATCTTATTAAAACTTTCCAATTCCGAGATATAAACGGAAACTGCTCAGAAGACTAAGAAGTAACATCTAACAAGCTGCTTAACTAGGAAAGTAATCTCTTATCTGAATTTTTGGGTCCTCTTTAGATCCTCTAAATCTTCCTGAGACTCCCTAAAGCTCCTCAGAGACCCCTGAAACCTTTTTGAACTGCCCTTAAAAAAACTGTGATTCTCTGAAATGCCTCAGAACCCTCCTAAGAATCCCCAAAACTCAATATATCCTTCCGGAATCCCTTGAATCCTTTTGAAAAATGCCTCTTGGACCCTTAAAACTAGCGGACATCCTTGGAACACCCCTGAGGCCCACAGAAATCTTCTGAGATCTTCTGAAATGCTCCTAAAACTTCCTGGAGGTTCCTGAGACCCCGTTTAAACCTCCTGAAGTCCTCTTGGAACTGTCTGAGATCCCCAGAGACACCCCTGAAAGCTCGCCTATATCATCTGAGCAACCCTGCAGCGCTCCTGAGACTCCAAAAAATCCTTCTCATCCTCCTGAGATCCCCTAAAACGCCTCTGAGAACCACTTAAACCTCTCGAGCTCATCTGAACCGCTTTTAAAATTTTCTGAAAAACGTTCATAATTCACTTAGAATCACTCTGTAACGCCCCCAAAAAAAGTTTTACCCTGAGACCCTTGAAACTCCATTAAACCCTCTAAACCCCTCGAATTCCTCGTTCAACCCTTTGAAATGCCTTTAAAATCTCCTGAAACGCGTCTGATAATCCCTTAAAACCCTCTGAAGCATACCTGGAACACTATCAAGCCCTCTTAAAATTCCCTCTAACACCTCTGAACCTGTCCTTTTTTTAAAATAGGGACAGTTTTGCTAGTTCTCCAGTTAAACAGTGCACATAGATTTTATAATGTTAAAAAGTGCCAAAAATTTGGCAAAAATAAAATACTGAACCGATTATGGTGAAATTTTTACTACTTACTTTGCCTTACTTGGAGAACTTACAGTCAAATTTTCAGACGTTTCGATGAGCCAACAACAAAGTTATAACCTTAACAAATTTTAAAATGGATGCCCATCATTTCCCAAACGACATTTTATTGTATCGACAATATCTATGCCAATACTAAACCGATTTTGATTAAATTTTTATGTTATTAGTTACACGTAATATGCTATGCCTGATGAAAATCAGCTATTTTTGTACACGTAATCAAAAGTTATACATTATTTTCTGTGGCTCACTTTTCGAGGCAAGTCTTCAATAGCGATTTAACCCGGGTAGAGGCTAATGGCAAACAAAGAACAAAATAATAACTGGTTTTGCCATCATATCTCGTTTTGCCATTCAAACTTAAAATGGCAAATCAATAGCAAAATATACAATCATAGTAAATCTTGTCATTGATATGTTATTCATCAATAACAAAAATTACTATCATGGTAGAACTTGCAATTTTATAATGAATTGTATAAAATATCAAAACAATAGCATAATTTACATTCCTAGCTAAATTTACCATTATTTTGATATTGTGAGATATTATTTATAAACATTAGGCACCATAATATATTTTACTCTTAATATACCATTAACTATTATATTGTCTATTTCAAGCATAATTTTTCAATTTGACGTATCTCGCAAAAGTAAACAAATCCGGATTCTCAGCTGTGTGTTTGATTCGCAATGGATTCTATTTGATGCACATCAGTTTATGTTAATTTAGAACTCAAACAATTAATAGAAATAGCACATTTTACCTTTCTTCTGCTACTTTGAAATAATAACTGAATCTACCATTATTTTAAAAAAGAATTTGAACAACTAAACCTACCATTATTTTGATCGCCACATAAACAGATAAATTTGTTCTTATTCTGTTATCAATAACTCAAGAATGTCATATTTTGTTATTCACCGATAACAGTTAATTTGGGTCTTATTTTGTTATCAATATCTCAATAATAACTTATTTTGTTCTTTAATTTAATCCGCATGCTTTACCATTACTTTGCTATTACAAAGGCAAAATAAGTTATTTTTAAGTTTTTCTGCTACCAAAATTTTGTTATTATTTTTGTTATTTTAACTCTTATTTCAAACAAACAAATAACACATTTGGCCATTCAAGCATTCTGTTTTAATGGTAAAATTTGCCATTCTTTTGCCATTAAGCTCTACCCGGGAGTTTACTTTATGATTTTTTAGTTAATTGGCCTATTTTTAATATAGGGTATTGGTTCCCTTATTAAGCATGTGGCTCCCATTTTCATCCTACGAAAAACAAAGGATTGAAGCACTGTTTGTTTTGTTTCTTATTTTTGTATTTTTTGTTAGAAGTGAGCACCCATGAAAACAAAAAGAACGGAATCAATCGGTGCCGTAATCGCTTGTTTTCGAAAAGGATGAATATGGGAGCATGAGATTACTGATGGCACACATACCCTACAATTTTGTGTATCCCTTTTTCTAGAATATTTCTGACTTCATGTAAAATAACCCGATCTTTTCCAAATTTGATCACTGTTACAAAACGAGTCGTTCAACTTACAGTAAAAATATTTGATGCACTGTTCGAAAAGTAAGGGTTATTTGTCCATTTTTTGAAAATTGAAAATTTTGCCTGTCCCGAACATTTTGTTTATCTCTTGTGTGTTTTCCAGAATTACAAAATATCTAAAGCTGCCGGGGCCCGTAGCGTAGTGGCTACAAGTTTTCTTCACAGTGGATAGTCATGGGTTCGATCCCAGCCCCGGCACTTGCAATTTTTCGTCAGTTGCTCTTCTCCCCAGAGCGGATGGCACCTGACCCTCTTCAGAGCATATGCTCCAGCGGACCCGGAAACCTGGATATCGGCTAACGGCAACTCATAATGGACCCCCAATCGGACTGGAAAAGTAACAAGAGCCAGACATCAACATCCTCGTGCTCATCATTCTACCATGGACGGACAGGGTAGAAAGGTGACAGCAGCGCACAGGCAACCAGTTCGATATCTACAGGGGATAGACAAAATGATCGGGACAGGCAAAATTTTCACTTTTCAAAAAATGTTCAACTAGCTGTAACTTTTCCAAAAGTGCATCAAATATTCTCAAATTTTTACTGTAAGTTCATCAACTAGTTGTGTGGTTCAAATTTGGAAAAGATCGAGCCATTCTTCACGATGTTATAAAGATTCTTGCAAAAGGTAAAATTATCCGATAGCCAACTTTGACCTGTTATATCTCCGGATTCAATGAACCGATTGCAATGAAATTTTGACCATCCATGACTTATATAATGAACTCTGGAAAACACTTGACTTAACATGAATTTTTTAACAAGAGAAAAGGTTATAGCAATTTTATTTTTTTTTTTCACGATTTTTTTACTAAATTGGTCTATTTTATGCAATCCATTACTTTTTGCCTTTCTCGTACACCAAGGTGTACCGAAAGACTATATGTTCACTCCAAAAACAAAAATTTGATAGAGCCTCCGGAGGGGTCAAGTGTTATATACCAATCGACTCAGCTCGACGAGTTGAGATGATGTCTGTGTGTGTGTGTGTGTGTGTGTGTGTGTGTGTGTGTGTGTGTGTGTGTGTGTGTGTGTGTGTGTGTGTGTGTGTGTGTGTGTGTGTGTGTGTGTGTGTGTGTGTGTGTGTGTGTGTGTGTGTGTGTGTGTGTGTGTGCGTGTATGTGTGTGCGTATGTGTGTGTGTGTGTGTGTGTGTGTATGTGTGTGTGTGTGTGTGTGTATGTGTGTGCGTATGTGTGTGTGTGTGTACAAAAAAAATCACCTAACTTTTAGATAGTAAACATCAACCGATTTTAACGACCGACGGTTCATTCGACGCGAAATCTGGTCCCATTGTTTCCTATTGAAAATGGTTCAGATTCGTCCAGCCGTTCCGGAGTTATGGCCATTTAGGTGTTCCGGATCGGTACCCCAGGAAGGGGCCAGATATGAAAATGCAACAAACCCATGCATGCGACCCATCAAACCACGGCATTTTCGATTATCTGATGAACGGGAAGTAGGAAAATAGTCTCAGACTATATCTGAACCAGTAGTGTTCCGGAACCGGTTCCGGATGTCCTGCCGGAAGTGACCAAATATAAAAGTGAACATAACCCATGTATGTGACACATGAAAGAGCGGCTTTTTCAATAACCAGTTGAATGGTAAGCAGGAAAGTAGTTTCAGACCATATTTGAACCGGTAGTGTTCCGGAACTAATTCCGGGTGTCCTGCCGGAAGGGGGCCGGGTCACAACGTCCGAGGCCATACAGTCCCGGACATTAAGTCGCGTTTTTTTGCGAAATAGCGTCCAAAAGTTTGGATGCGTCATAATATCCTATGTGCCTTCTTTCCTTGGACTTCGTGGCGTATCTGCAAGTTCGGACGTTATGCCCCGGAAAAATGCGCCATAAAGTCCTGGGACTTTATGGCCTCGGACGTTATGATACTGCGCCTGCCGGAAGTGGTCAATTAAAAAAATGATCCAAACCCATGCATGCGACGCATCAAAAAGCGGCTTTTTCGATAACCAGATGAACGGCAAGCAGGAAAATAGTTTCATACCGTATTTGAACCGGTTGTGTTCCGGAACCGGTTCCAGGTATCCCGTTGGAAGTGACCAATTAAAAAACTGAACCAAACCTATGCATGTGACACACCAAATAGCGGCTTTATCGATAACCAGATGAAGGGTAAGCAGGAAAATAGTTTCAGACCATATCTGAACCGCTTATATATTAAACTGACGGAGTTGAAGGGGAGAATCCAACTAAATGCGTCTGACGATGACCGAAGGATAGTAGGTCGAAACGCTTAACGCTTAACCTTCTGTAACTCGCGCGGTTGACTACCTGCGTCAGCACCACGCTAATGCTGACTACAAAAAGCGAGATTTTTTCAACGTGTTGTACAAAATACAACAGCGCGATCGCTCGTGGGTTAACAAGTTGTTTCCGATATTTGTCACCGATAATTACCAATCAGTGGTCCACACGTTCGCTTTATAAGCGGATGGTCATGGGTTCGAACCCAGCCCCGGCACTTGCAATTTTTCGTCAGTTGCTCTTCCCCCCGAGAGCAGCTGGCACCTGACCCTCTTCAGAGCAGATAGCTCTAACGGACCCGGAATTTGGATATCGGCGAACCGCAACTCATAATGGACCCGCAATCGGACTGGAAAAGGAACAGCAGCCGCACATCAGCATCATCGTGCTCATCATTCTACCACGGACAGGGTAGAAGAGTGAAAGAAGCACAAAAGCAACCAGTTCAATAAAGTAGAATAGAGTAGAATACAAAGCCGCTGTACAAAGTGGAAGTGCAGCGTCCAATTGGAATCGCTCACGTAGGGAGGTATTTTGGACCCCTTTAGGAAGTGGATGAACAATTCAGCGAAAAAAGAAAGTTTCCCCTTCAAAATATGGATAATTTCAGTAGGCATTACGTAGAGCAACATGTTTTCTGTCGAAAAAGGCCAAACAGAACTTAAAATTGTTGTATTAAATACAATAAATATCAAAACTCCTGAAGGATCTCGGGCTTGTATTTTGGGCCACCTGATTTTATTTTGGACCATCAAGTGCACATATTTTGGCCCACCAAACTAAACTTCAATTGATTGATGAAATGAAAGCCACCTCAGCAAAAATTTAAACATAGTTAAAACTACGTGAAGTTTACATCTTTTCTATTCATTTTTTAGGCAGGGAACGTTTAAAAATTACGTAACGGTAAAAAAAGATGAAATGTTGTTGCATTTGTCAGTTTTTACGCATTGTAGTATGATGTTTCATAAAAAAAATGTTACGCAAAACGTGTATTTATTAACTGTTGCATGACGTCAGTCACCATGCATAAATTACGTAACGCTTTCTAGAAGTGTGAAAGTTTAGTGATTTTGCTAAATATAAAGGAGTTCCACACATATTGTAAAGGGTGAGTCGATAATTATTGTGCCATTTTCAAACTAACGTAACTTTTTTCCTACTTCACCAAAATCAACCAAATTTTGCACAGTTTCTCCTTATAGTCTATTGTTTACATATAATGAATTGAGAAGTTATCAGTGAGATTCCGGTTGATATAGAATAAATTTAGTGACCAGTTCTAAAAAAGGTCTTGTACAATCACATGCTAAAATAAAAAATCATAGTATCACGCCTTGGAACAATTAATGATTATACATTATCGGATCATCTTAATGTTTGTCAATAGGCTTCAGGAACGGTTGTCAGTGAAACATAAGCTTGGAGCTGGGTGAAAACCAGGCACGATGCACATAAACAAACCAGAGAGCTTCAATTATTTGTTTCAAGTGGAGCCTGTACATGTCCACATGGAGGGCGTTAATTGAAAATGTCGTGAATTTCACTAAAACGCATCCTAAATTTGAACCTATACCAAAAAGTTGAAATAGATACATATACTAAACTACTGTAAACATTTGGTTTCATTCCGTTAACTGTAGACAATTTGCGAACCAGTTGAAGGTAGGGTGGCACAATAATTAACGACTCACCCTTTAATGAGTGGAAAGGCCATCAAAAATAAAGTAATTTGAATGAAACGTAAATTGTCAAACATACATTAGATAACACATTGTCTCAGTCATCAACTGATTGCCGAGAAGGACAACTTTTCTAAACTAGGTGACTGAACACCTGAAAACTTCAACTTGTTGAAAAGTTGTTAAAACACAAATCAAATCAAAATTTTTAACTTGGCGAAAAGTTGTTAGAACAAATCGAACCCACAACAATCTCATTGTAAAATAAACGTATAACAACCCAGATCACGGGAGGTCTCACCTTATTCTATTTATCTGTTTTTAGAGTACATTAAATACATTGGCATGAATATTTTCTCCCTTAAGAAGGAACTGGAGAGATGGATCTGACAGGTGGTCCAAAATATGTTCACATCTGATTATGTTGAACATATTTTGGCCATAGCTCAAACCTCCATTTTAGTAAATATTATCGCTCCACCGAGGTTAAGAACAGTTTATTTTGAGTTCTTACAATGCCCTAACTACATTCACATGAAATAAATATTTATTTGTTAAATTTAATACCTCTTCGAAGCCGACTACAAATTTATCACCTTCTTTGTTTTTGGTGCTTTTCCGTGCGTTTCATTGGAAGTGAAAACATTTTCTCTATTTTTAATACTGAACAGCATATATAACTGACATCCAAAATAAAGGCCATCACATAGTTGAATACTTTTCGTGTTCCAATTAAAAATTACTAAGATTTAGTAGAGATTATGTGATAAATATCATAAAACTCCCTAGGTGGGCCAAAATACCTGCCCGGTCCAAAATACCTCCACTACCCTAGTACCCTAGTGGACAAAAGAGCTGTAAATTAGGTTAAGTGATTAAGAATAAAAAAAATTACCAATCATTCCACAAATAACATACCTGAACCGGTTGTGTTCCGGAACCGGTTCCAGGTGTCCCGCCGGAAGTGGCCAGTGAAAAAGTGAACCAAACCCATGCATATGAAACATCAAATCATCAAAAATGTTGGATAACCAGATAAACTGGCAGCAACAAAATAGTCTCTGACCACACGTGTTGCAGAATGGATGCATCGCTGAAATTACGAAGGTGAACAAAGTCAATGCAAGCGATAAATATGTGTAAAAGAACAAAATCTTAATAAAAAATTAAGAGATCTTGTCAAATCACACCATTTTAGATTCCTGAGACGTAATTATACAGTAGAATGAATCAACGTTGTATGGAGAAATTTTAATTTTATAGCATCAATCCCCTTTTGCGGTTGAAATTACTACACACAGTTTTGATGCAATTGGTTGAGCCCTCGCGCTCTGTAACACGGTTGAAATTTGTATGGGTTTTATTATGAGAAATTTTACTAGTTTGCACTTTTCTTTGTCAAATTTTACATAAATCTTATAATCAATGATAATGAAATAAAGGCTGAACTGTGCAGAAAAAATTTGCCGAAATATCTTGATAATGATCAGCATCCAGTGCAAGTGAAGGTGGTGAAGCAGTCAACTGAGAGGTTTGATATTTTTCAGCTTTGCTTATACGTTTTACATAATACATAACTTCGGAATATGAGCCATCAATAAGTTTCCAAATTCGATTTTGGCTTTGATATAATTGTTGCTTTTCTGAATAAGGCTAACGCAAATTTCGATTTTCTCTTAAGTCAAGAGGGTCCCCCTTGAAAATTTTATTCGGAATTCATTATTTTGAGGAACGATCAACGATCAAAAACGATCAAATCTGACTATACATGTCAATGGTAGCTCCTCCGTGATTGATCTGAGCTGGTACCAATTGCACTGAGATCCAAATGAATAAGGGCTGGGACACTCCACTTATTCTCAAAGTGCAATTTTAGCAGCTCATGCATTTTGGATCAATAACGGCGCCGGCCACGTCCTTATAGTCAGTTGGGAAGGGAAAGGAATGTTAGAGTGTGCTGGTTGTTGCTACTAGAGTCCGAGAGCACTCTGCGTCCCCCACAACCAGCACGGACTGGGGTATTTGTTAGATGGAAAGGATGGGAGATCTGGGAGTCACCGTTGGGTCGTGTGATGCGATCCATGGATAGGGGTTATTTATAGTGTTCGTAAGGTGATAGATTGTGTGGTGAATAAGGTGAATAAGGTCAAGCGGCACAGCACGCTTCGGTTGCATAACTTGTAGGCGTTATATACACTGTGCTGAGAGTGGAAGTTGGAAGGAAGGGAAACGACTTTGTTTTCCAATTCGTTTCTGGTTCTAGCGATGGCTATGAACATGTGAATATACATGAGTTGTATATGTAGAGAGAAGAGAGAGAGAGAGAGAGAGAGAGAGAGAGAGAGAGAGAGAGAGAGAGAGAGAGAGAGAGAGAGAGAGAGAGAGAGAGAGGAGAGAGAGAGAGAGAGAGAGAGAGAGAGAGAGAGAGAGAGAGAGAGAGAGAGAGAGAGAGAGAGAGAGAGAGAGAGAGAGAGAGAGAGAGAGAAAGAGAGAGAGAGAGAGAGAAAGTGGATAGAAAGATACAAAGTAGGATGAAAGGGACGGGCCAGGGATTGAACCCAGGACCTTCTGCATATAAATCAGAAGCGGTAGCCACTAGACCACCAAGCCCGTTTTATTCGGAATTCATTATTTTGAGGAAGGGCACAAATTAATAAGGGAGATCGGGGCATAATGGACACCCGGAGCGAAATGGACACCCCTATTTTTGCCGAAAGCGTTGACTTTTATGCTAACTTTTAATACATAAGTGTAAAGGAACAAGTCATCGTTCTATTTTGAAAATGATTGAAATACGTAGGAAACAAACTAAAGTTGTAAGCCAACAGATAATATGTTAAAGTTTTCTCTATTATACAGGCCTAACGTACTCATTCACTTAGGGTCTCCATTATGTCCCTAATCCCCCTTAACCAATAAATTTTTAAATTGTAAAGTGAAATTAGAGTCCTCCAGAATTTTTTTTAGCAAATCCGATGAGTTAAGCGGATTTGCACAATTGTTTGGGTATTTTTTCATCAAATACATTATTTTTTTATCAACTCTACTCCCTCATTGATAAGTCAACGAGCACTGTGACAAAAGAAGAAAATAATATTTGTTCCATTCTAGAGTATTCTCAGAATTCAAGAACACTTCGGCTTATGGCTCTTGAGTACATATTCGACGAGAAAGGCACTATCACCACTAGGTGGATTAATCTGGGATTTTAATTTATTGGTGGCTATGTTGCTACTCTCCTATATAAGTCAATTAGAGGGAAATTAAATGAACTATAATTTGCATCTTGAACATTGGAACGATGTTGATATTTTGGATAATTTGGTGTTTTATTAGAAAAATAATCCAATCGTTATAATTTTCTTCCGTGTTAAGAATTTTAAGTTAAGTCAATAGTTTTCCATAGCTCTTTATATATGTCATAAATGGTCAAAATTTCATTGCATTCGGTTCACTGAATCCGGAGATATAACAGCTCCAAGTTGACTATCAAATAATTTTACCTTATTCAAGAATCTTTGTAACTTCGTGACCATTCGATCTTTTCCAAATTTTGACCACTGATACACAGCTAGTTGATGAACTTACAGTAAAAATTTGAGAATATTTGTTGCACTTTTCAAAAAGTTGATCATTTTAAAAAAGTAAAAATTTTGCCTGTCCCGATCATTTTGTCTATCCCCTTGTGGGAATTTAGCTGATGGTTCTCGATGAGAATCGCCCAGCGCAGCGAACCGATACACTGTGCATCCAACGTGGAACCAACCGAAGAAAGGGGAAGAGTCGCGGCTTGCTATGATCTCGTCAGCAGTTGTCACTCGATAGCGTAGGCGTTACCTCGGATGGTCAATGTGCGTGCGTTATCAATTGTCTGTTGACACATTGAGGGATGAGACTCTTAACACACTGAGAGATGCTTATTGTCAGATATAAACCCCACACCCCTGTATGTATCTATATAAATAAAAATGGAATGGTGTTTGTATGTCACGAATAGGCTCGGGAACGGGCCAACAGATCTACACAATTTTTTTAGTGTTTCATTCGTGCAGGACTCCGACGTGTTCGTGCGAAAAAATAATTGGGAAAATCGACCGGAAACGCAACGAAAACAAAAAGAAAGTTTGAAATTACATTATGCGGGGCATTTTTCTACAGAGGTGCATGTCAAAACACAGTAGGCAGGCAGAACGACGTTTGCCGGGACAGCTACAGTATGACCCATAAAAAAATGCGACAGTTTTTAAAGTCATCGTTCCCCTACTTCGAACTGATTAACCTCGCATGTATCTATTGGATAGTATAGTAGAGCCACTAATATTATAATGGCAAAGGAACATAGACTGATTCCATGCAAATACCTTCGGAAATATAACGTTGAACATATGGATGTCGAAATCGTCCACGCGCCAGAGGCCGTTTTTTAAGGATATAATTTTCTTTCAATTGCTTTCAATCACATTCAATCAAATTTTATTTTCAAAATAGTACTTTTATGGCTGGATAAGTTCTTCAGGAGTTGGTTGGTTCGTCGGACAAGCACGAAAAAAATATTAACTTGTAAATTAAGAGACATTTTGTGAAAATTGAATTATTTGACAAATGATAATTTTTAGAAAATATTATGTTTTAAGCATGAAATTGTTTTTAAGTACATAGTATTTGTACCTATCATAAAGGTAGGTATATATGCCTTCATCGACAAAAAAATGTTTTGAAAAATGTTCTAACAATGTTAAGATTTTTATTAATTTATCTTAAATACGGTTTTTAATATGTAGCACCTTTTTTAGTTTTTGTTTCCTAAACATTTGAAATTATTTCTAAAATATTTTTCAAACATGGGCGTATTAAAGAGTACCGTCAAACGGGGTTACTTGCAACAGCGGTGTAACTTGCAACACGATGACATACACTAAATGTGAAGCACTTTCTAATAATAATGAAAACTAGTATGCCCTACTATTTCGGTTAGAGAGATTATGTGTATCAAAGATCGATTTAGTATAAAAATTAGCTTTGTTTCTTTGTTTATGGTTTAGCTACACTGTTAAAACGGATTGCTCATTTTATGCCATAAAAACAAGTATGAAAATCGTGCTTGACCTCTCCCTTATGGTAAGTGCGATAAGTATGATGACCTTGCTTGCAGTTAGGGTACCTAATAGTAAGCTTAGCTAAACGATAAAAGTTTGATAATCTTATCGACTAAGTAATGCAAAAAATCATTATTATATTCGACAACCACTATGGGGTAACTTGCAACAGTTGAATTTGACGAAACCTTCTATTATTCATCTTCATTTCACGATATATTTGACAGAAATAACCGAAATGGATCATTTATTGATTACGTAACGCGGTTATTTTCAAATGACAATTCATTTTTACATTTTTTTTTTGCACGTGACCTTCAAACATTGTTAGGAAATACCACATTTTGAAGTTTCATTCATGTTTCATCATGTTAAAAGTTCAATTTTTGTTTATGAACGCTGTAAAGCAATCACCAACATCAATTCTGAATGGATGGAGTAAATTATTTCAGTTTAATACACAAATTAGCGAGTTTGACATTTACAAAGTAGAATAGGTGTGTTTTAATCATGTTAATTTAGCTGAAATTGCCAATTACCACTTCAAACTGAAAACTACTTGAAGATGACTCACTCTACCTTTTCAAGAAATGACAATAATCATTGTTGACATTTTGCAATGAGTGCCAAGTCACGAGAATCATATATATATTTTGTGTTTGAGGGACGTGAGACCTGTTGCTAAACGACATACTCTCGCTTGCAATAAATATCAATCCTTTCATGAAAAATTGTATGTCAATTGGTTAGTGTACATCTTTTCATGGTATGTTTCATGCATAACATCCAAAATTTACAATACGACTAAATACTAGAATGTTAGTGCTGTTTAATGATAGCTAACTTAGCTTCATGTCCTATGTTGCAAGTTACCCCACAGATGGGGAAACTTGCAACAAGCATGTATTTCGCACCTCCTGATTAGGTGGCAACGTATTTTGGTAAACCAAGTGCTGCATAGTATTCTAGTCGGGGTAATTAGCGTACACGATGCTTCACAGGATGTTTCAAATGTTTAGATTTTCAATGATATTGCTTCAAAGTCGAAAAGTGTTGCAAGTTACCCCATTTGACGGTACATATTTCTTCATGGTTTCCATGTGTTTAAAAGTTTTTATCTTAGTTCATTTTGCTATGAAAATTATAGGAAAACTTGATTTTATTTAGAAATTGTTAACAATTATAAGGTATCCCATATACGTAACCAATGAATATTTTGACAAAAAATTTAGAGATCCTGTATGACAATGACCTCCTTATTGTATCCTAATCCAAAAAAGTTTAATTCATTGGGATTATTTCATTAAAAATCATCAAATACTGCAAAAAAAAATGGAATGTCGCATTTTTTTATGGGTCATACTGTAGTAGTAGAATGAGAATAGAATACATTTAGGCGCTGTACAAAGTGTAAATGCAGCTGCCAATTGGAGTCGCGCATGCCTGCCCATATTCGCATAGTCGATGTAAGCGCCACTGTACTTTTCAACATACTTTTGGAATTTTAACAATAAATAAATATAAAGTTCAAGATTTTTTCCGCGTTGACATCTAACTAATCTTGTGATCTTTTGAATAAAACTGGTCACAAATATGCTCACGCGTTAGATATTAGCTTTTCTACGGTGGAATTGCCAATGGTGGTTACATCGACTATGCGAATATGGGCAGTGCAGTGCCCTAGTGGACAAAAGAGCTGTAAATTAGGATAAGTGACTGAAGAAATATCTAAAACATCTCTTGATATCAAAATTTTCTCGCCTGTACATTATTACGACACGCTTCCTGGAAAACTCCAGCTTGCACAGAGTTTCACTTTACAATTTAACCGAGTGCATAATGGATTCCCGTTTTAGCTACGGCACGAACGTGAAATTACCCTCACGTAGCCAACTCAACTCTTTGAATTGCTTGTTCCGTCGCGTCGTCCTCGTCGTCGCAGGTCACGTCACATCCCGACCGAGTGGGCATCACATCATCCCCGCGCTTACAGCTGCTCCGTTGGTCACGTGTTTCCATAAATGGCTGAATTGCGAATTACCTTCTACCTTCCTGCCTGACCTGGCACAGCCGGATGTGCCAGGTTAGCGGTACATTTTATGTCCAACACACGAAACACTACCAACTTGTACCCTACAAGAATTGTCCCCTGTTGGGACGCCGCTCTGTTCTGGCTTGTGTTGGCGTCGAGGCCACAAAATGATGATCCACTCCGGGTCCGGGTTGGAGCTCTTCCGAACCGGAGGTGGGACCAACATGTTTGTTCCGTTCCATCCACTTACCTGCAACAAAAAATAGAACGGATAGTCACAAAGTTAGTAAACAAGGAAGCGGAAGTGGATTGCGGATGGTTGTGTGGTGGCGGTGCATTTGATTCCGAGAACGAACCGGAGATGTACTAAATTATTCATGGCGAAAATTCAGTTTATCATCACGTTTTCACGTGCCAGAGCGGCCCAGTGTTTGGGTGTGTGTCAGAATGGGATAGTCAGTGGATGGCTTGTCAGATGCGGACTCTGACTCTAGTATACCGGTGTGGTCCATAATGGATATGTTTTCGTTCTTTCCCCCAGGGTAATTTCCGGCGAGATGAGAAATACATAGTGCACGCCTATAGATGTGACGAGAGTTTGTTTCCATTTCGCATGGTTTGTGGTGTGGTAGGAAAGGAGCCATTTATTATTGATTTAAATTAGCCGGTTTTTGGATTCGTGGTAGACGAACTATGAATGATAATGGTTTGTTTGTTACTTGTAGGATTCGATATTTGAAAGCTATTCATACACGACGTAAACCATATTTTGGCAATCTTAGACACCACCTTTCTCCTTCTTGTAGACTTTGGTTCATAAATAAGATTTTGCATGGAAAGAAGTCTCGTTCATGACTACGCCACTATGACACTATAGACGGGGATACATTCGAGTTGATGCAGGTATTTGTCCACTTCGGATCTTTACTGACGACTGACAACAATGTTAGTCGTGTAACACTAGTTTACAAAATAAAACGAAAGTTGTGAACATCTGTCAACAACCACAGTTTTTGAAGTACAATTTAGCACTGATTTCGAAACCGTGCTTCAAAAAGTTTTAAGTAGAGCAGTTTTTGAGTTTTAGCTCAATACCGAGTTTTACAACTTATAAAAATATGGAATTTACTAATATTTAAATATCTTGCGTTTTGGTCAACCAATTTCAATTCTTTTTCCATAAATTAAAAGCTGAATATAATACCATACGATCATCTGAATGCAGGTTTTGCGTCAGATTGATGAAATTCAAGATATTGGCGAGTTTAAGGGACGATCTCCTTACATTTTAGCCAAATTTCCAAAAATATATGAAGAAATGTATTTTTTTTTTCATTAAGAAAACAATCTAAAATTCTTTCTCAACACTTATTTGACATATCATATGTATGCGAGTTACAGTAAAAAATTCAGCTCAATCGGAGCATTGATTACCGAGAATGAGATGTGTGAAGTGAGCGACGTTGCTTAAAAATAGAACAAAAATAGATTTCAAATCATCAACCTTGTATGGAAAGTCGAAAAAATTTCCGCTCTACTTTAATTTTTTTCCTTCGCGTTTTCGAACTCAGGGCATGATTCTACACCAAAAATGATCATCAGTGGAATTCGGGCCTTCTACGGGCTCCAGAAGATGCTGCAATCTAAAAAGATTCACTCCAGTACCAAATGCACCATGTTCAAAGCTCTAATAAGACCGGTGGTCCTTTACGGACATGATACAGGACCATGCTTGAGGCAGACCTGCAAGTCTCGGAGTTTTCAAGCGTCATGTGCATAGGACGATTTTTAGCGGTGTGTAGAAGAACGGTGTGTGGCGAAGAAGAATGACAAACGAGCTCGCTGCATTCTACGGCGAACCCAGCATCCGGAAGGTGGTCAAATCCGGAAGGATACGATACCCAAACAACACACATTAATAAGTTACTATAATTTCAATGCAACTACATTGATCGTTATGTCATTTGAACCAATCGTCTTATTAATGGCATTAATAGCAACGAAAAAAGCACAAGAGGTGGAGCCAATATAAGAAATCCATTTGATTTAGAGCCGAAATACAACTCATGGTCGACTTTCAAATTGTGACTGATTCGACAACAAGTCAGCTAGTCATCACATTCGTCCCTGCCAATGACTATGCATCAACAGTTTCGTTCATGTGATTAATTATTGTGAGCGTAAAAATACCACAAAAAAGACTGAACGAAACGTGAATTTGTAAGCCGCTCCTGATTTATTGGTAAATCATACATTTTGGCTCAGAATTTCAAACGCGCCTCAGCCTGTTTATCATTTTGAGAGTGAAAATTTAGACATTTATGGTAAAAATTTACACTCCATGCTCTGACAGAGTATATTTCAGCAGCTTATTTAATGCACCCGTAGAATGCTGAAAATTAATATTAAGATTTATTTTTTTTTAAGATTTAGAAAGATTATATTTGCTAAATCATGTCTATGGGGATCCGCATTAGCATAGGACAACTATGCTGCACACGGTACACAGCAAAAAAAAAAAAAATCTTGTGATATCACATCATTTCCGCTGCACATCAGTCACGTCGTAAAAGTGATGTGCAAATTACATCCCTTCCACGCAGCAAATTAGCCGCCGCAGCTTGACAGATGGTCTAGCAATCGCTAGAACCGGAACGATAGATGAATCATATATAAGTAAAACATCGGCATGGATTCGTACACCGATCCGCTGATTCTGAGGCATATTCCTTGCCTCCCGGCTATTCCACCGAGTTAGAAAGTAGAAGATGAATAAAATACAGATTCAAGGTATATGTTGGAATGGGTTTGTTGACACTTTCCGAAGCCAACCAAGGCGTACATGGTGAGTGTGATAACCGTTAGAAAACGATGTAAACAAGTGAAATTACGTTCGATAATGGATATAGCGCCAGAAATTACGCGCCTGGATATTACAAAATTATTTGCTGTGTAGAACATAAACAGCCAAAAAGACATACGTAATGCCTGAAGTTCATAGGCACAATATGTGTTGAAAAACGGACAAATTGAGTGGAAAATTGCGAAAAAATCCACGTAGTTCTGGTGGGATTTGAACCCACGTCTCCCCAAGTTCGCTAAACAGGGCGCGTTAACCAACTCCGCCACAGAACAAGGTAACAATTCTGTGAAGTAGAAAGCCAACCTGAACCCAAAGCCCACCTCACCCCACGTTCTTTCCTCGCAATTCACCATCTCCTTTGGTCCACTTCCAACACTCTCTGAGCGTGCCTACGAACAACAGCCAAAAAGAGTTAACACTTGGAAAATTACTTTCCATTACTGTCGACACTCAAGGGGCTTTTACATTCTTCATGATGAAATGTATTACAGTAAAACCTCCATGAGTCGATATTGAAGGTATTTCTTTATTAAGTTATTTAATGATGTTTATGGTGTTATTTCAATTTAATATATAGCAAATATGGTAAAGTTATGGATCAATTGTGTATATGCAACTGCTTTAACCGTTATGTGTCCGACAAACTTGTTTGCTTTTTTATACGCCGTGCTTTTTAAATGGGCGCTGGGTACCCGAGTACCCTGTCGGCCACATAGGGGGCAATACTAGTTATGTTTAGCCGAAATTTCTCAAGAAAAGCCGAAAAAAGACGAAAAAACTGGTTAAACCCGCAAAATTTTTGGCTTGACAAAATTAGTGTTGCCCCCAGGAGCTTTAATTTTATAAAATTTTAGAATGTGTTGATAAATTTACGAAGAAAATGTCACCTTTTATTTGAACATGTTTAATGGGGGTGGCCAAAATGTTTGGGATTGGCAACTTTTTTTACTCTCACAAAAAAGTTCAACAAGCTGTAACTTTTCATAGAGTGCTTCAAAAAATCTCAAATTTTGACTGTTTTTCAACCTTTTATTGGTACAAATTTGGGCTTGATCGATTAATCTTTCACAAAGTTAGAACCGTTTTGGTAAAACACCATTTTTAGACAACTAATTTTTGAACTGTCATATCTCGGAAACCAGTGAACCGATTTGAAAGAGTTTTTGAACGTTTATTAACAATATATTAATGCTTCGCAAGTTATTCAAACAAAGGTGATCCGTCACACTTACATATACACGGAAACAAAAACAAGGGTGTAAACCCTTCAAATGCCATTTTTTGAATAGACATTCGTTTAGCCGAGGTAAATGAAAAATTGATTTTCAATAGAATTTTTGTAATTTCGTGAGTGTATTTCGAGGATATACCCCAAGGCATTAAGTTTATGACGTGTTAGCAATATAATTCACTTCAAAAGATTATTTATTTGTGAAATTCAAAGAAATATTACAAAAAAAATTCCTGATAAGGAGAAACGATGATAAATTATGAACACTCTAATGTAAGCTAGATTAGTTGCCTTTAAAATATGGCACAGAATTATTGTTGGAAATGTTTAAATTATTGCATAAAGTGTCGTGAAAAATAAAGAATATAGGTTTTAGTCTGGTTAAGCATCAAAATGGGATTGATAAAGAGCTAAAATAATTGGTTCTGTGTAGTAATAAAGACGTATCCTTATGCCTCTGAAGTATAACAGTATAATACTAGCATTACTAAATAAATTAGAAGACTGCCAAGCGAAAAGCTGCAAGAAGAGTCGGAATGTTTGAACCCTGTTTATTTTAAAGCAGATGCTCATACTAAAATGCATCTGAAGAAATATATTATAAATGAGCCGAAGATTTGAATCATATTCATTTTTAGCATGATTTATTTGAAAAGAACGTATAAATTATGAAACAAGTAGTTCATGCTAGAAATTTGAATAGTTTAGGTGTCATTTCTCAAAATGTGAGGCGTCTAATGTATGTTATTTCAGCCAGAATACAGTCTAGCAGATATTGGGAGCTATAAGAAGACGATATAGTGGTAAACGCTGTGATTCATGCAACTTAAACTATCATATTTCATCAAAACAATATTTAAATACGTGTGGTTTGCGGCAATTTTTACTGTTAAAATTTTGTTTTTCGCAGATTTTCAACCTGCACTCGTCGTGATGCTTTTATTAAAATCTTTTAAAACACTTCCGATGAAAATAGCTACAACGAATCTCAATTCGGAAACATTTTCAATATTATAACTTACTTATGAGATGTATGTAAAATTAATATGGCAACACTTCTGAAAACAATTAAATTCATGATTTACAAGTCGATCTATGATGCAGGTCACCATACAAAATGATTGTGTTGGATAATATTCAAAATTTGATAGTTTTATTATGGAATTCTAAAAAAATGTACAATTTGGATAAACGAATGTCAAGCAAATTTTCTATTTTTCTTGTATTTTACGGCCATAAAATAAAAAATATTTTGTTTCATCGAATTGACTAATGCTGTTTTTTTGAACATTTCCACAGTTATTAATTGAAGGGCTTCCTTTGCCTGCCATTGCATGAATTTGTCTATTGTGAGGCAAGTACAATGATACACTATGCCCAGGGAGTCGAGAAAATTTTCCCGGCCGGAACGGGAATCGAACCCGCCGTCTACGGATTGACGAACGATAGCCTTTACCACTAGGCTAACTGGAGACCCCTCCACGAAAATTTCTTCAAAATATCTTTATAAATTTCCGGAAGAAATGATAATGAATTTTACGCTTCTGAAGCTACACGAATGTCTTTAGGACCGTTGATGTCCACCTGTTCCGAAGGTGATCGGAGGGCTTGGTCTTCCTTATCACATGACGAGCGGACCTGGTGTGATGGTTAGAACACTTATCACGCCGAGGACCTGGGATCGAATCCCACTCCAGACAAACTCGCAAAATGTGAGTTCTTCCTTCGGAAGGGAAGTAAAACGTGGGTCCCGAGATGAACAAGCCTAGGGCTAAAAATCTCGTTAATACAGACTCTTACTTTATTGGCCACGTGAGGCGTTTACGATTATTGAGGTTACTCTGGTCTAATGACGTTCGGAGGGCTTGATCATACAGGTCGAGGAATTCACGTCGACTGGCCCACCGAAGCAGCAATCTCTCCAGACATTGAGCTCACTAGGTAAACCAGCAGGACAGGGTAAATAAAATGAATCAGACGTAATAACAAACGGTTGTCCTAACCGATGCATGTTTTTTTTTTTTTTTTTTTTATCTGTATTAACGAAATTTTAGCCCTAGGCTAGTTCATCTCGGGACCCACGCTTTACTTCCCTTCCGAAGGAAGAACTCACATTTCGCAAGTTTGTCGGGAGTGGGATTCGATCCCAGGTCCTCGGCGTGATAGTCAAGTGTTCTAACCACCACACCAGGTCCGCTCCACAACCGATGCATGTTGGCAACAAGTACGCTTCGCAATAAACGCATATCATGAGATGAAGGCAACAAAACAAATATCGTTTGTCGTACGTGTGTTGCCGTGCCCATTGAACTTCTTTATTTTTGGTAGACATACGGTGAGATACATATTTACGTATACAACTGCAGATGTACATGTTTAGTTCAATTAGTATGCAATTGGCTGAGCTGTAGCGGAAAGTGCCTCATATAGGTTAAAGCGGTCCACCCTACTTCAAAGAGAGGCCCTAAATTTCTTATCAGCAGTGTCTGTTGTCTATCACCTGATAAGTGAGATCTTTAAGGAACTGTATTCGATTCAGTGAATCTGCCATTGTTCAGCAACTCTCAATCGAACTCTTGTGTCTTTAAAGCAAAGCAAACATCTTGAAGAAAGGCGACACTGAAGAAAGCACTCGAAAAAGGCCCCAAAACAAACCACTCGTCTGGTGGGACGTCATCCAACGTTGAACACATCTAGTTACTACTACGGCAGCTGTTCCGTACATAGAGCTCTTTACTCTATCCATATCTAGGGGAGGATGATAAGAAATAGATTTGCAGGTCGATTTTTTCAATTTGAAATATGTTTAGTCTAGTTTGAATATGCGTATGTCAAGGTATAACATTTCTTGCTATACAAAAATAACTCCAAGTTTAGTCCAAAAGTGTTCTACGGAACAACTCTAAAATAATCCTACCATTTTCGCTGAGATTCTGTCAAAAATATCTTAATGCAATCGCCCCGGAACTCCTGCAGCAATTTACTAAGAAATTCTGTTGAGAATTTCTCCAGGAATCTCTCAAATAATTTCTGTAGAGATTTCATCAGTAGTTCTTTCAAAAATACCATGTGATTTTTTTATCGACATCCTTCGCAAATTCCTCTAGGAATTCCTCCAGAGTCTCATCCAGAACTTCCCAAGGAATCCGAAAAAAAGTTTTCACTGAGAAATACTTCAAGAACTTGTCAAGCAATATCTCTGGGTGTTTCCAAGTTACACGAAAAGAAGGGACTATTCGATAATTTTTCATGGACCCAAATGACTGTTTTATGTTATTTTGGTATGCTTCCATAAAATATTGAACAATTTTTCATGGATTATTCTAGGCTTTTTATATGCAAACGAATATTTTCGCATAATATCAATTCCTGAAAAAATAAAATTTCAGAAGAGATGACAACGTCTTTGTTCGTCATTTAGGCCGTTACAAATATTTATTTCACTTTTTGTCCCACCACTCTTTAACTGGTCGAGGGGGGGGGGGGATAAAAATAATAAAGCATTTAATCTGAAAAATATCAAAAACTCATCGGATTTGCATATTTTGATAAATATTGTTTTATCTGCCCCCTCAAAATGATAAATCTTGCCAAAAAATTTTGAGGGGGGAGAGAGGGAGACAAAAAGTCAAAAATAAATTTCCGCCTTATTGTTTACAAAGTGTTCCTTATGTTCAGAATTGTCCCATCATCCCACAGTGGTACATTCTACCACACTCTCCCCTAATGTTCACCACATGGATACCTGCCCTGGGAATGACATAGAAAGCCACAGTTTGGTCGCCCTCTTTTTATGCGGGTGGGTACAAAAATTTGATTACGTCAAAAAGATAAATATTGATCTTGCGGGAAGATATGGTCGTCGTTAGTGCGGTGGCGCTTGGCTGCCGGAAGATTGGAAAAGTAGAGAGGAACAAAAGACTGACTCTAGGTACTAGACGAGCTTTTTTTGAATGGCTGGTTGCTATCTCTCTAGCGATATAGCGGGAGCCCATGGATAAAACAGTACGTCGTAGTAGTACCCACTTCTGTCTTTCAGTGCTGACACGGGGTGCCATCTGAAGTTGAACATCGCTTGGGTGAAGCCTGCTCAATCAAATGTACCGTGAAGAGTATACATGAATATAATGCGGCTGATGGATAGACGACATGGGGGGTTGGGGGTCAGGTGGGCAGACTCCGACGACGACGATGCGGTAGCTGATGCATGTGTGCACAAGCATAGCACTAGCATACGCCCGGTGAATATGAAATAATAATAAAGTTCGAAATGAGTAAAGGCAAAAGGTGCTCGACCTACTTCTGACACGGGAGAGGCCAACCGAAGTCAACGAGAAGAAAAGTGTTAAGTGGTGGTATTTAACCCGGGTTGATTAATGAAGATGGTACATTGTCCGTAGAATCTACTTGACATCATTTGTAAATGGATATGCGCTGATTAGTGCATTGATTTTTAATTGTACAAGCAGGTTCACTTTTAATCGTTGGTATTCATTTTCATCTCACTGCAAGATTTCGGCTGTCGTGCCATAATCTACTATGTTTTTGTTTAATTAGGGGTAAACTTGAGATTACAACCACAAAAATGATTATGATTATGCAGCTGACCCTACGTTTTCCAAAATAATCAGCGACCAGCATTATCACCTAGGGTTCCCGATCAGCCTAGATAGCAGTGTAGTGTCGGTAGCGGTTGGTTCAACTACGGACCGCCTGTTCCAGTGGTAGGAGTCCACTTATTAGGTGACCCCTAATTCATGGTGTTATGCGGCTTTATACTTACCGTGCCTAGGGATGAATGGTTAGAAGGGTCTTTGAACAACCTAATCGCAAACGGAGCCTGTGGAGTACCAGGGCACCCTCCACAGTATTTGCCCTTACTGTGCTAACCGGAGCAATAGCGCGGTGGACCTTGTGTTTCTCCGAGACAATCAGCTGCCCTTCTTCAATCTCATACTTGAGGCTGAATAAGGGCGGGCTTATGAAGATGATATTAATTAGTTTAAATTTTCACCTATATGGTTTCGCATTATGCGTTTTACACAGTGTATTCTGTGCACCCTCGCCTTTGGCGCACTCAAATCGATATCTATCTGGTTTTATTGTTGCTGTTCTTTTTTGTGCTGTGATTGTTAAGAGTTTAATCTTGCCTAGTTTGGGTAGTGGCTGCGGTTAGGATAGCTCAGATCAATCTTCAGCACAAAAGAACAGCAACGATCAATCTTTGCAGACTTAAGCAAAATGGCACAGCCCAAGTGGTCTTGGTACAAGAACCTTACTTTCGTAAGGGAAATTTCTATCTAGGAAACCTTGCGAACCCGGTTTTTGCTACTTTCAGTAAACATGAAATGGCAAACTCGCGTGTCATGCCTCGAGCCTGTATGCTTGTCAACAACGCAATAGTTGCTACATTCATCTCTGAACTAACCACCAGAGATGTATGTGCTATTACAATTAATGTACACTCAAACCTCCATTTAGGTAGGATCCATTTAGGTAAAATCTATTTAGGTCCCTCCATTTAGGTAACGTTACCTAAATAGAATTTGGTTGTGTTCAGAACAGTTGGAGTACTTATGATTGATGACGTCATACCCGACATTAACCTATCATTCACCTGTTTTTATTTTGGCCTCCAAACCCAACATAGACCCAACAGTTGTTCGATGTTGGTCCAACAGTGGCCCAACATACGATAAAAATTTACCCGACATTGACCCGACATTCAACAATTTTTCAGTCTGGCGGAATTTTTCAGGGTTTTTTGTGTTCCGCGCCCAGCTAGTCATTTGCATGACAATTCTCACCTGAGACCCTTCAAAACCCCCGAAAACGCCCCTGAAGCCCCTCCCCTACAGAAACTCCCTTGAAAGTTCTCTGAAACTCCGCATGACCATCTTTAAATCTCCTATTCGAGTTACTCTCCCTACCCGAGCAGAGGAGAATAGCAAATTAATAACTACGAAATAACATAGCCTTTTTTTATATCTCGTGTTGTTATTAATAAATTATCAATGCAAAACATTCCGATAACATATTTTGTTGGACAATCTCATTTTGTTATGATCAAGCAATTGGTGTACATCTATGGAATAACACTTCACTAATATGTTTTGTTTCAGTACAAGTTCTGCTATTATTGTGCTATTGAGACTGTACTGTACACATATACAATACATATGATCAACAATAACACAACAGTTTTGAAATCAATCCCAAATGGAACATTCCGTTTATGTATAGATACGAACAACTGCAACTTATTTCATTCTTTCTTGCGTTACTTCCCAACTGAGAGAGAACCTGCACATAAACTTTACTTTTCTATGAGCACTTCCAAATTGACTGAGAGCTTTATTTGGCAATAACCATGTTTACAATTGTGTATTGTGTGGCAAGCACGATGCTGCAATTTTAGGAACAATTTGTGGACTTTTTGGAATCGTGATAGGAATCTCTAAAAAGATGCATGGAGGATGTGGAGAAATTTCTGAAATAATAATCTTAGGGGCTGTTCATAAACCACGTAGACCAAAATTTGGCAATCTCAGACCCCCCTCCCCCCTCGTAGACTTTTGTCCATACAAAAATTTTGAAATTTGTATGGAGCGTAGACTTTGGCCAGACCCCTCCCTCCCCCCAAAAAGTCTACGTGGTTTATGAACGGCCCCTTAGGATTTTTGGATAAATCTTCAGATAAACTACCTTAGAAAACCTGGTAGAATTTTCAGAAGAAATTTCTAGGGGAATCCTAGACGAAGTTTTATATAAAAGTCTGGAGAAATCTAAAAGTTTGGACTAATCCTCGGAAAATTTTCAAGAAGAAGTTCATGGAAATTTCTAGGAACTTCCGAGGAATTTTTGGAGGAGCTTATATAGAATTATAACTCACTCTGTTATGAGTTTGATATCATAACAAATGTTGCTCTCGGATTATTATCAATAACATATAAATTTCAAAATATGTTATTGAAACATTTTTCAAATTCACTGTTATTAAGTTGTTATTGAATCTAACAAAACAAGTTATTGGAATAATCTTCCGGGAACATTTTTTTGTTATGATGTTTGTTATTTTGCCGCTTATGACAGGCAAGTTTATAACATAATATGTTATGCCAATAACACAAAAATAACTTATCATATTATACAGTTATTTTATCAAAATAACGCATTTTATTATGCTGTTGTTTTCCCCTTCCGCTCGGGTAGTTAAACTTCTTTGCAACCTTGTACTCCATTTAGGTAATGAACTGAATCCATTTAGGTAATGAATCCATTTAGGTAAAAATTCTATTTAGGCAGTCCCGACCCATTACCTAAATGGAGGTTTTGGTGTATCTGTTGGAAACCTCAACAGGAAATACGCACATTGTTCGGTTTATTTTCCGCATGATGAACCATCCCCTACGGATGCTTTCAAACAATTCATCGCATACTGTACTTCAAAAGGCCTTCCGCTAATTGTTGGCAGTGATGCTAATGATGACCATATCATCTGGGGCAGCTCAGGCATTAACTTGAGGGGCTCCAGTTTGATGGAGTACTTAAGTAGTACAGATCTTGGATTACTTAACATAGACAACCGCCCAACCTTCATGATATCTGCTAGAGAGGAAGTGTTAGACATAACGCTTTGCTCTAGTAGAATTAGTCACGAGCTGATCAATTGGCATGTGTCAGATGAAGAATCTTTATCTGACCAGCGCTACATCTTTTTTGAACATGTGAATGTTACTTCGCAAACTTTGCGTTTCAGGAACCCCCGGTCAACCAACTGGGATCTCTTTACCGATTTGGTTGCAGCAAAATTTCATGGATACTCACCATCCATTGACACTCCAAGTGATTTAGATGATGCCGTTGATACTACAACGTCCTTCATCACGGAAGCTTTTGAAGAAGCTTGCCCTATATCATCTCTTCCTAACCTTGGCTCCCCAGCCAACCACATATCGTAAATCATTGTGTGGAAAAAATCGTATATTTTCATATATTGAATCAGAATTGTATAATAATATGTATGTACATATATTTGTTGACCATGATTGCGTTAAATCGCATTTCATGCCAAATTATATTTCAATTGCGATTTTGTTTCATATAGTCGTCTCTGATCATAAAAGGTGCGAGATACTATCGGTAGGATCGCACAGAATCAGATAGAATCTTGAAAAAAAAAACATACATTCTTAGTGTCAAGCTGCAAGTTCAATAGCATCGTATATATGATTTCTTTGAATCGTGGAAATCGTCGCTTCACATCGTTTTTGAGTCTGCTAATTCGAGCTTGCTACCTAAAGGTATGATCAAAATCGGTGAAATCGTATACAACTATAACAATGTTGTATACTGATCGTTTGCGTCACACTAGCGTCGTATACGAAGTGAATGAAATCGTAGAAATCGTATATTCATTTTTACAGTCGCATATGATTGTTACTGCACTTTTAATAGTCGAATCTTAATCTCGGAAATCGTAAATGGTTTTATTTACATATTTGTATGATGAAGCAAAAGAAAAAAATGGTATTCATTACAAATTTTGTATTTTTGTTGTTGTTGACACATTCTAACCATGGTAGCTATTCACTTTGAACTCTCTATTTTCAAGTTGGCAATATAGCCAATAGAGATAACGCGCAGTTCTCAATCAAAGGACCTAAGTTCGATTCCCACTGAACACCAATTGTTTTTTTTTTATTTGAAAATCTTGAGTCGTATATTGATACTCTCAATCGTAATAAGATCATGCATTATCGTATATTTAGATGGATAAAATCGGCGAATTCGTAGAAATTTTTGGAGAAATCGTAAATTATGTTGGATGGACTCGCAGTAATCGTATATATGTTCCGATATGGACTCCACTTTAGTATGTATATGCTTGTTTCGTGCATTGAATACAATTTCTTTGGTGCTATATATGTGTGACTATGTTATTTTTTGAACTTATTGCGATGTATCTGATAAAATCATATAAGAGTGCAAATTAACTTTTATCATGTATGACTACATCGTAGTAGACGATATTCAGATGTATTATTGCGACGAACTTTGCTCATTCGCAAAAGCGTTCGAGCGAACTCGCAAAGTGTCAATTGAATTCGCATAATTGCGTACTGCGATGGTTATACGACTTCGCTTGGTACTTTTCTTATTATGTTAGTTTATCTCGCATTGGTGTATAAACTGAATCGCATAAAAGTAAATTCGACACGAATGCCACTCTAGTGGTAAAGTTTCTTTAATAAACTAACAATAATAATAATAATAAAATAAAAGTAAAAATAATTTCGTTAAAATGTGCATACAAACTTGCATAAGCTAGAATCGTTAACGTTGGCATATTGGGATGTTATACGTGATAACAGTGCTCTTGGAGTACCAAAACGCTACCAGAAAGTGAGCAGTCATCATTATGATGACAAAACAAGTTCAAAAGTCATCATTTTAGTTTCATTGAACTTATAATTAACAATGGGTTGTGCTAGCAAGAGAGGGTTAGTGATAACTGTGCAGAAAATCACGCTTCATCATTTTGAGCCCCAGATAGCCTGCCGAACCCGTACAATGCAGAGAAACCAGGTGCATTCCTACAAACACTGAGGTGAGTTAGAAGGTCATGACAATTAGCCAGTGTGTATCATAAGTAGTATTTAGTGTTAAGTGTGAAGTGTGGCTCGATAATCCAAAGGTTATTAGTTCGATACTGAGGTGACAAGATTTTTTTTTCGAATATTATGAAGTCGCATAAGATGCTATACTACGTCGCAATAGTGTACACCGTACATCGCATAAGATATCGCTTCAAGTCATATAGCGTTATTATTTATCCGTCAATGCACATATAGCGCCTCCACTTTTGTACCGTCAAATGGGGTAACTTGCAACACTTTTCGACTTTGAAGCAATATCATTGAAAATCTAAACATATGAAACATACTATAAAGCATCGTGTACACTAATTACCACGAGTAGAATACTATGCAGCAATTGATTTACCAAAATACGTAGCCACCTAATCAGGAGGTGCAAAATACATGCTTGTTGCAAGTAACCCCACAGATGGGGTACTGCATCTTATGCGATATAACTTTCCCACATAAAAGTACGTATAACATGATAATGATGATGATGATGATTGTGTACCCACCATCAGCGCAAGGATTACCTATGACTGCAGAGTCATACCGGAACGGAATGATCTACCTGATGGTTTGTTGTAGCAGGGTAAGCTAAATTCACTGGAGACCTTCGGAAAACAACATAATTGTTATCTCGTGACAAAGTCTGGCCACCCCACGAACATTTGCCCGGAAACCAGTTCATTTAACTTCCTTAGGCTACCCCTCCGAAATCCCCATATATGTCATGTTCAAAATAAAAAAGTAATAAGAAACGAACTCACCGGGTAATCCTGACCAGCTGGTTTTCTATGTTTGGCTTTGGTCTCAGCATGCAAACGGTCCAACCATATTAAATGTGCACTCGTTCACACCACTCACTGACGACCGACGACCGTTCACTCTTCCATCAGTGTTCCACTCAAGTACGAACGAAAACACAAAGAAAATTACGAAAACGCGGGAACGACGAAATGCGGCATGTTTCAGCCTCCGCGCCCTGATTCATAAAAGTACGTATAACATGAACATAAACTTCATTATACGTACAAATTGGTTGTCTGAGAGAGTGACTCATAATTGTACAATCACTGTACAAATGTTTCCAGTTTGAGTGAAGTCATTCGGTTAAACAAAACTCTTGCAAAATCTAAGGACTTCCGAGTGAACGAACTTAGTTTGCCAAATGGCGATTTCATTTCGTCTGATGAGGAAGTTTTGGAATGCTTATTTGGCACACACTCACCCGGATGTGTGGATATTACATCTTCGGATGGACCTGATGTCTTCCCTTGTAGTTATGATTCTCTACCTTCGGCGCGGAGTATTGTAACTATAGAATCGATTGAGTGGGCTTCTAATACCTTTGCTCCTTTCGAATCTCTTGGAGCAGATGGGATAGGGTCTTGTACCATTTGGGCAGGTGTATCTATTTTGGGCATTTATCGCTTCAACTAAGTCAATTTCAAACCAATTGATTTCAATTTATGTATAGGGTTGGATACTGTACGAATCTCACCGTGTTTCAAAAATTAAGTTGTTAGGTATTATGTATTAAATTGACTTAGTTATAGCGACAAGTGCCCAAAATAGGTGCACCTGCCCAAATGGTACAAGACCCTATCCTATTTTGCCTCAGAAGGGATTTGATTATTTCAAGCTTGAGAAAACTATTCGTTTACAGTTTTGCTACAGATCATATTCCCAAATTTCAGCGGGATATTACTATAAAGTTTATTCCAAAACTGGTTCGTGCGTCGTATGAAGAAGCCAAGAGTTTCAGACCTATCAGTTTGACCTCCGTGATGTTCATTTGGCCCACGTACCTCTTCATGTGAAGCAACAAGCCTACCAATCTGGTAAGTCCACTGTGAATCTTTTACCCAAGCTCATGGGGTCATGGTTTATCTCCAATGATTTCCAATTATGTTCACCAAATTCTCAAAAACCGACATATCTTCTTGATATTGCGTAAAGCAGTGATTTTGAAATTGAGTGTTTGTGGATGCCCCAAGGGGGACTCTTATAACCACTTGTTGGAATCTCGTGCCACATAAACCATTGAGGTAACTCAATAATAACGATTTTCTTACTTATGGTTTTGCTGGTGACTACATAACATTGTTAGTTGAAATGTGTATCAGCACCCTTTTCGACCTGATGCAAAGCGCTCTTCAGGTATGTATTTGAGGGTTTGTGTCGCCAATTGGGGGTCTCGGTATATTTGAGTAAAACATCTACTGTTGTTTTCACGGGAAGACGAAACCGTAATGGCGTTAGACCTTTGCGTCTTTTCGATTCTGAAATAAGTTTGACTGAACAGGTAAAGTATATATTCCTTGATTCCAGGCTTTCTTGGACACATCACATTGATTTCCAAAAATCAAGAAAGCTGCATTGCTTTTCGGTAAGTGTGGGATTTGCAAAGATATGTACTTTCGCTGACATCCAAGTAGTAGTTCAATCGCTCAATAATTACACTTATTTATGACTGCTCCAACTGCTAGTATGAGAAGGCATTCTGCTTTGAAAAACTTTTACATACGCAAACAAGTATACCTAGTTATATTGGATCCCAAACCATACGAGTCTATAAAGATACAAGAATTCTGATGAGCTAGCCAGCAATGGACCAAAAAAGGCCAATGAACCTGAGCCTTTCTGTGGGACCTCAGACTGCTATGCAAACATGTAAAAATGATGAAACAATCTTCGCACATGATTGACCATGCACTGACATAATTCCATCTGCTAAATACTTTATACTAATGGAAGCCTATCACTCACTTTCAACCAGCCACTAGGTAGCCCCGTTCACGTTCAGTGTGTTAAATTCCCTCATTTTCCAGCTGATTACACTGTGTATGCATGCTTGCAATAGCCATCCATAGCCGACTACTTGGTAGCGGAGAAAATCAGTCCCAGCCCCAGCCACCTGTTACCGCACAGCTTACAATATGTCCGCACGAGAGACAGGGCAGGAATATGATACGAGCACTTTGTGTAGGAACCTAAGGCAGGTATATCGCCATTTCACCACTCACTCGGATAGACATAATCGCACCAGGCCCAGCTTGAACCACAACTTCAAAGCTTTCCTGATGCTTCCCATACGTGGTGGGGGACGGAGGTCGAAATGGATGCGGTTGCAAGAGATGACATGGAGGTTTATGTGTCACATCGCATATCGATTACCGGCGTCACACCAGCCACTTACTCACAAGGCAGATTTGTTGTTTCAATGTAGGTTTAGACGTGAGCACGGTACGAAGACCAAGTTTTGCTAATATCATAATGTGGAATGATTTATATATATGGCGAGTAATTAAAACTTTTCTAATACTCATACGAGTCACAATAGGGGACAATAACTTTGCACTCATTCAGCAGCAGGGCAATTAAAATTATTCTCAAGTTTTAGGGGGCGTCCATAAATGACGTAGCTTTTTAGGGGGGAGGGGGGTGTTTGTGATTTTGTGACGAAGTGTGACGATAGGGGGGTAGGGGTTTATAATATGCTACGTAGCTTTCTACTAGGCCTATTGAAAAAAGTATTTCGTATTTAATAAAATTTTTACTTGCATTAAGTATCATTATCCAGTAAATCGAAAAGAAAATTATATTGCATATTTTTTTTTTCATTTACATCAATGTAAATAAGATTAAAGGCAGCCTCATTTCATAAGACATGCAGCTATCGGACGCAACAACTGTATCTGAGAAAATGGTTTTGAAATCCTGCGTAAAAATAATGTATTGTGTTTGCAGACAAAAATCAACTTCACTCAAATACTTCTCACGACCAATAGTTTGTTGCTTGCTATAGAGCATTACACGCCGCTAAGGTTGCAAAGGAATTTTTTTTAAGTTTCTGGCATTATGGCATTATTCCAGAGCTCTTTTCTACAGGACTTCCTCGAAGAATTCCTTCAACAATTTCTTAAGGAGCTCCAGTAGCAGCTTTGTAAGGAATTTCTCGTGGTGTTCTTTATATGTTTCTCCAACAGGAGGAGGATAACATTTCCACAGTAATTCCTACTATGAATCCCAGAAAAGAAAGACTTCTGCAAACATTCCAAAAGGATCTGGAGGAATATCAGAAGGAACTTCCAGAAGGATTTCAGAAGGAACTACTGGAGGAATTTGGAAAGGAAATTATAGAGCAATTTCAAAAGAAACTCCGTGAGAGGTTCCTTGAGCAGTTCTAGATGAAACATTCGGAGAAATCTTGAATAAACTCCTGAAAGAGTCTCAGAAGGAGATATTTGTAGATTCTCAGAAGGAACTCCTGGTTCAACTTCTGAAAAAAACAAGGAAGAAATTTTTGAAAGAATCCTGGAAGGAATCTCTGAAGGAATCCCGAATGTAACTTTTGGGGAATTCCGGAAGATTATCTGGACAAAACTCCTGGTGAAATCAAAGAAAGAAAATCCTGGAGGAATTCCGGAAGGAACAAGGGGAGGAATCCGTAAAGGGATTCCTCGCGGAATTCTGAGGGAATGGAGGCATGCCGGAAAAAGTTCCTGGAGGAGTCCCGGGGGAAAAAATCCTGGATAAATCCTAGAAGGAAGTCCTCGAGGAATTCTAGAAGAATCCATGACGAAATTCCTGAAGGAATCCGAAAAAGAACTCCTGGAGGAATCCCAGAAGCAATTCCTGGGAAGGCTTTTAAAGAATGCTGGTGGGGTTTCCTGCCGAGATCTCGGAATGAATATCTGAGTGAATTCCTGAAGAATATCAAGAAGGAACTCCTGAAGGAATCCCGAAAGGAACTTCTTTGGGAAACACAGAAAGAAGTCCTGATGGAATCTCAAAAAAAAAATCAGGTGAAATCTCTGAAGAGATGTCCGAAGAAACTTCTGGTGGAGGAGAGGAGAAGAAAACCTTGAAAGAACTCTTGAAGGAAACCATGGATAAACTTTTAGATAAACATTAGAAAACAAACTGCTATAGAAATTTCAGAAGGAACGTTTGAAGGAATCTAAGAAGGAACTCCGGAAGGAAATATTGGAGGGATCTCTGAAGAAACCCTGAAGGGATACAATAAGGAGGAATTTTCAAATATGGAATCTCAAAGGAAATTCTTGGAGAAATCGCAGAAGGAAGTCCTGGAGGAATTTAAAAGAAATAAATTCTCAAAACGGGAATCCCAAAAAAACTCCTTGAGGAATTCCAAAATGAACTGCTGTAAGAATTTTAGAAGAAACTCCTACAGGGTCCTTCAAATGTCGCGGTGAAATTTATTCAAATGAAACCAATTTGATATTTTGAAGAGATTTATTTGTGAGCAAACTAATATCTTCGGAAGAGCTCAGGCTAATATGGTATTTAACTATATTGGAAGCATCAATTTCCTGTTCTTCGGAATCAAGCAGAACGATGAGTGGTTTATTGAGACATTAGCTGTGGTGATAATCTCCACTGGTTGCACCTATGGTCTTGATATCGGCGATCTGATCCTGGCAGTCGGCAATGTTATTTTGCTATTGTTGTTTTTTCATAATATTCTATAAACATGAAATCAGAGCTGAATTTGAGTTCTTTTTTGTTTTTTGACATTAATTTTTTTTAGGGGGGGGGGGGGGTGTTTAAGAAGCTACGTCATTTTTAGAGGGGGGTATCTGAATATGTGACAAAATGCTACGAGGGGGGAGGGGGGTATCAAAAATCGCTTTAAAAAAGCTACGTCATTTATGGACGACCCCTTATGGGTTCAATTTCGGGACATATTTCGCCATTTCGACGCAACCTATTTCCTTACCCTGTGGCAATTCCCAACCCGACACAGAAATGTTGGCCTTAATTGCTGGCAACCAGCGCGCATCACCACAATCCCGACAGGCACGCAGAAAAATGACAAAACACCTCCTCCCTGACCGCAAAGGTGGGCGTCTGCGGGCGGCTACGGGCGGCATGCCAATCCGGGTCAACCACAGCCATCAGCCGCAGTCGCAGGACCACATCATCGCCTATTGCCTGACGAACGAAGATCCAGGGTGACCAGTTTTTCTGTTTGTTTGAATGTCTCAACTTTTGGAGACGAACTGTTCTGCAGCCGCGGCGTTATATACGATCCTACGAGCCCAAGGGGTTAACACAGCCGATACAGTATGCTAGAACTTTCACTTTCGAAACTTATACTTTCTTCTTTCTGTTAAATCGAAAATCCAAACATCCAAAAGTATCATTAATGAATGTAGAATTTATAGGCAATATTCACAGCCACACCGAGAAGTTAACAAGAGAACTGCGAGTATTCTGATTACACATACAACACTTTTAATAAGAACTGCGGTTTCTTGGAACACCGGATTACAGGAAGAAACTTATAATTTTCAACATGTGATAAGTATTTAAATCCTACAGAAATATTGTGAATCTAAAGAAAAAATACAAATATCAAAAGAAATAGAGTGATTCTTAAAATTAAAAAGGAATTATTGAAAACCTTGAGATTCGGGGAGCAAACTGGAGATGCTGAAAATATGCTAAAAGTTTATGGAAGAAGCTGGCGAATTGAGCCAATAGCGCATAGTTCAGGAGAAAGTTAGAACATTTGGGAAGAAGCTGATGAATTCTAGAGCTGAATTGAAAGATCTCCATCCTGGGCTATTGCCAGCCATCGCCTTGACCTGTAGCCAGGTCAAATTCTGTCGACTTGCATGATTTCGTTGTTGGGGCTGCTCCGCCATGAGCCTCTGGGTCTACCTCTGCTGCGATGTCCTGCTGGGTTCCAATCTAACCCTTGTTTGCAGATTTCGTTCCCGCCCCTGTGTGAAGTGTGGCCGACCCACCTCTACTTTCGCTCCCGAATTACTGTCGCTTTCGGCTCTTGATGACATCGACGATGGAACTCCACGTTGGAGATCCAATTGTGAGGCCACCATGCGCGAATGGCATCTATTGATGTAGACCTGCAGCCGTTGTGTGTTCTCCACTGATACACACCAAGTTTCACTGGCGTATAGCAGCACAGATTTCACGTTCGAGTTGAAAATTCGGATTTTGGTGCATCGACTAAGCTGGTTGTTTTTCCAAACATTTCTTAAACTCGCCCTCGCCTTCTAGATCCGTGCACCTATGTCGATCTTGGTGCCGCCATCGGCCGCCATTTGGCTACCAATATATTTGAAGCTTTCAACATTCTCCGCTGATTTCCCAGCTACCGTAACGCTGGAAGGGTTGGCCGTACGTAGCACCTTTTTCCAACACGCCTCCCTTATCGTTAAACCTGGAGATCACCACAGCAGACGGAATCTCAAATCGACCACGTTATTATTGACGGACGGCACTTCTCCGACATTATCGACGTCAGGACCTATCGTGGCGCCAACATCGACTCCGACCACTATCTGATGGTCAAAACGCGCCCAAAACTCTCTGTTATCAACAATGCATCTGGGCGCCACATCATGAAGTGCATATCATGCATATCGAAAGAGTGCAACGTAGCTTCGTCCGTTTCGCTTTGCGGCGATTACCTTGGAACGATCCGCTAAGGCTGCCCCCGTATGAGCAGCGGCGCCAACTGATCAAACTTGAATCCCTCAAAGATCGACGAGTATTCCTGCAAAGAATGTTTGCTTACGATATTGTTACAAATCGGATCGACTGCCCTTCGCTACTGGAACAAGCTAACTTCTTAGTACCTGTACGCCGTACTCGTCAAAGGTTGTCGTTTTGGATCCCTGGACATCGGACGCTCTTTGGTCAGAACCAGTGGTGCGAAGTGTCAGTATCAACCGACATTTAAAGCTGAAATTGAGAATGGTAACCACTCATTTTTCCATTTACTATCGGAATATCAATTGAATAGCCTCTGATCATTCAATTGACATCAGCTCCAGCCTCAGTCAAGGCACATATCATTCAATTGAGCCCCAGCTAGGAAGCATAAATGAGTGGTGTTGTAGGTTCAAAGCTTTTACCATCGTTGATGACGTCAAACCCGACATCAACCTATCATTCACCTATTTTTATTTTGGCCACCAAACCCAACTTAGACCCAATAGTTGATCAATGTTGGTCCAACAGTGGCCCAACATTCGATAAAAATTGACCCGACTTTGACCCGACATTCGACATTTTTTCAGTCTGGCGGAATTTTGCGGGGTTTTTCGTGTTTCGAGTTAAGCTACTCATTCGAGTGACAATTTATTCAATTGACAAGGATTCGCTTCTCATTTGATAGGTGCTCTGATTGAATGAAATTGTTTTGAACATAACTAGAAGGAAAGATAACTGAACAGATTGGTTGGTTAGTGTTCAAATGAATGAATTGAATTTTTGCAACACTGGTCAGAACAATCCTTTAGAGAAATGTTTTAAATTGTTGAACACTGTTGAATCGTTTGATTTTGTAATAAGTAGAAATAGATTTAAAGCTAGTATTAGGTAATAGGATAATTACTCAGTCTGTACAGCTACTGCTGAAGACATAGTCAAATAAATAAATGTACGGTACCGGCGACCGCGGTACACGGTACAGCCTAGAGCGACTGAAGCAACCGGATGTCGCCTCAGCATACGCGCAGAATCTCGAGACCGCGTTGCCAGACGAGGGTGTGCTCGATGAGGCCCCTCTAGAGGACTGCTGGAGTACAGTGAAAGCATCCATCAACGACGCAGCCGAGAGCACCATCGGGTACGTGGAACGGAATCGACGAAACGAATGGTTCGACGAAGAGTGCAGAACGGTTTTGGAGGAGAAGAACGCAGCGAGGGCGGTAATGCTGCAGCAAGGAACTCGACAGAACGTGGAACGTTATAAACAGAAGCGGAAACAGCAGACCCACCTCTTTCCGGAGAAAAAGCGCCGCCTGGAAGAAGCGAAGTGTGAAGAAATGGAACTACTGTGCCGTTCCCAAGAAACACGGAAGTTCTATCAGAAGCTCAACGCATCCCGCAACGGCTTCGTGCCGCGAGCCGAAATATGCAGAGATAAAGACGGAGGCCTCTTGACGAACGGACGTGAGGTGATCGAAAGATGGAAGCAGTACTATCAGCACCTGAACGGCGTCGAGAACGTAGGCACGGGAGTCCACGGCAACGGAGGAAACGACGACGCCAGTGCAGCGGAGGACGGAAATGAATCACCAGCTCAAAACCAACAAAGCAGCTGGTAAGGATGGTATCGCAGCAGAACTCATCAAGATGGGCCCAGAAAAGTTGGCCACCTGTCTGCATTGGCTGATAGTCAGGATCTGGGAAACCGAACAGCTACCGGAGGAGTGGAAGGAAGGTAATCTGCCCCATTCACAAGAAAGACGACCATTTGGAATGTGAGAACTTCAGGGCGATCACTATTTTGAATGTTGCCTACAAAGTGCTATCCCAGTTCATCTTCCGTCGTCTGTCACCTAAAACAAATGAATTCGTGGGAAGTTATCAAGCCGGCTTCATCGACGGCTGGTCGACAACGGACCAGATCTTTGCCGTACGGCAAATCCTCCAGAAATGCCGTGAATACCAGGTCCCAACGCATCACCTGTTCATCGACTTCTAAGCGGCATACGACAGTATCGACCGCGCAGAGCTATGGAGAATCATGGATGAAAACGGCTCAACTGGGAAGCTGACTAGACTGATTCAAGCAACGATGGACGGTGTGCAAAACTGCGTAAGGGTTTCGGGTGAACTATCCAGTTCATTCTAATCTTGCCGGGCCTGCGACAAGGTGATGAACTCTTCAACATCGTTCTGGAAGGTGTGATGCGACAAGCCGGGCTAAACAGCCGTGGAACGATTTTTACAAAATCCGGTCAATTTGTGTGCTTTGCGGACGACATGGACATTATCGCTAGAACATTTGGAACGGTGGCAGAGCTGTATACCCGCCTGAAACGCGAAGCAGCAAAGGTCGGACTGCTAATGAATGCCTCAAAAACAAAGTACATGCTGGTAGGCGAAACCGAACACGACCCGATCCGTCTGGGTAGTAGTAATGTTACGATAGACGGTGATACTTTCGAGATGGTGGAGGAATTCGTCTATCTCGGATCCTTACTGACGGCTGACAACAACGTGAGCCGTGAAATTCGAAGACGCATCATCAGCGGAAGTCGGGCCTACTACGGGCTTCAGAAGAAACTGCGGTCAAAAAAGATTCACCCCCGCACCAAATGTACCAAGTACAAAACGCCAATAAGACCGGTGATCCTCTACGGGCACGAGAAATGGACCATGCACGAGGAGGACCTGCAAGCACTCGGAGTTTTCGAGCGACGCGTGCTAAGAACGATTTTCGGCGGTGTGCAGGAGAACGGAGTATGGCGGAGAAGGATGAACCACGAGCTCGCAGCACTTTACGGTGAACCCAGCATCCAGAAGGTGGCCAAAGCCGGAAGGATACGGTGGGCAGGGCATGTTGCAAGAATGCCAGACAACAACCCTGCAAAGCTGGTGTTTGCAACTGATCCGGTTGTAACGTTTTGACGTTTTTTTATCTTTTTAAGTAAAATAAAGTTTGAATTCCTTCAGATTAAATAGTTATTTTTTTGAATATTTCGATTTTGATTTAAGAATATGTTTTTTTTTATATTTCATTATTAGTTTTCATGATTATTTTAGTTAATTTGTAGCTTTTGACGATTTTATCTTTTTTAAATAAAATCTAATTTAAATTGGATTCGTTGAAATTGTGTTTGAGTTTGATCCGTTTCATTTAGTAGAGATTATCCGTTTCATGTAAGGTTTGTGTCTAGGCTAAGTTAATAACGATTCATGTTGTGTATCTTATAGGACTTTTTCGATGGCGCAAAATAGTTTTTACGGCCATGTGCGATTGAAATTTGGCGCACTTGTTTATAATAGTTTTTAGATTGAATAGACGACTGCTTCAATAGCAGGAAATTTACTTGACTAGAGATTTCGACTGACTCCATGACTTCATAGTTGAGTCGGCTGGAGAGCAGAAGTGAGCTTCGGCGACCTTCTCCCAGTTTTTTCTGTTTAAAGTGTTTGAAAATTGGATTTTGTCGCCAGGGGCAGACACTCTGCTTCCTGAGCATTTGCTTAATTTGTACAATTTGTACAATTGAATCTGTTTTAGTGTATATCGTTTTAACTTGTGTTCGTCTTTGGACCTCAGCGTCAAAAAAGGCGCTTTTTATTTCGGCTTCAAGCCAGTTTCCGCTGCTCCTCGCCCGCCAAAACTGGCAGTCAAACGGAGAGTAGGGATGACATCCGGCCTACCCGCGTGCGGCTTAAGCACGATCGGGCAGAGTACCGGACCGCCGACACTCCCCCTCCGCACCTATAATCCGGCGAACATTAAGGAGAGCAACATCGACGATTGGCCACGAGGAAGCACCGACAACGGAAAAGCCTGCGCAGGTACGTCGTTTTGAGTTCATGGCCATGACTATACACACACACAACACACACACACACACTTGACGAGCATTGTGAAAAATAATATACTTTGGACGAATTCAGTTGTTAAGTTTTCTTCGTTTCTTTTGTTCCTTTTATTTAAATAAATTCATTTCAAACACCTTTAATTGTTCGATTACACTAGTTTACAGCATTTTTGAACTCGGTAAGCTGATGATCATTTTTGGTGTAGAATCATGCCCTGAATTCGAAAACGCGAAGGAAAAAAAATACAGTAGAGCGGAAAATTTTTCGACTTCCCATACAACGTTGATGATTTGAAATCGATTTTTGTTCTATTTTTAAGCAACGTCGCCTACTTCAAACATCTCATTCTTCGTAATCAATGCTCCGATTGAGCTGAAATTTTTACTGTAACTCGCCTACATATTATATGTCAAATAAACGTCGAGAAAGAATTTTTAAGTTGTTTTTTTCTTATTGAAAAAAATACATTTCTTCAAAAAATTTTGGGAATTTTGCTAAAATTTAAGAAGATCATCCCCAAAACTCGCTAATATCTTGAATTTCATCAATCTGACGCAAATCCTGTATTCAGATGATCGAATGGTATTGTATTCAGCTTTTAATTTATGGAAAAAGATTTAAAATTGATTGAACAAAACGCAATATATTTGAATTTTAGTAAATTACATATTTTGAAAAGTTACAAAACTCGATATTGAGGTAAAACTCAAAAACTGTTCTACTTTAATTTTTTTGTAGGTCGGTTTCGAAATCAGCACTAAATTGTGCCTCAAAAATTTTGGTCGTTGACAGAAGTTCAGGACTTTCGTTTTATTTTGTAAACTTGTGTTATTGTTGGTCATTCAGTTCTTTAGTCATTTTAAGTAAGTTTCCGTTATAGTTTCAGTTCGTCCGTTTTTGTGTGTATAAATTAGTGCGTTTTGGGTTTCAGTTCAAGATAGCGGCCGTTCGAAGAAGCCCTTGAGCAGGGATGGCAAAAATACTTTTTTCTCTTTTCCGTTCATCGATACCGCCAGTAAAATAAAAACAAAACAACGGCAGCACCAATACCATCAGACGCCGCGCCGACGGCAGTCAAGCAGACGCTTGATGGTTTTCGCTTCCCCACGAAAATATTTATGAGCAGTCATGCTGAGGCGGGTGATTGCGAAAAATGTCAAATATTTTCAACTGCTAATAACTCACTTGTTTTAATAAAAAATTTAAATCTATTTGCATAAATAGCTAGAGCACACTCCTAGCTTTGTGATGCATGTAAAGAAGTTTGTCTAGAAGCGGTTTGAAACGCAGAAAAATGCGAAAACGGGAGAGACAGAAATTTTTGTCGTCGTTGTGCTCGAGTACTGGCGCTCTCGCGCTTGGAAACCGTTTGGAGGTAGAAGGCTGCAGGAAAAAAATGTTATGACATTTATTTTTCGAGTTTGGCTGGGCCTATGATGTTCGTGTGGAAAAATGTCAAATGTACAGCCGGTAACCGTTTTTTCCAGTACATTTCTCATCCCTGCCCTTGAGATAGGAGTCGTTCAAGTCGGGCAAACTTTGATATGAACTGGTGGTCTCTCGTTCGCGAGAGTGGCGCAAAAGCCACCGCGCTTTGACAAACTCTTGAGCATACTCGACGAACGGTTACACGGTTTGCATAAGAAGGCGTGGAGCGCAGAGAGCACGATGGGCGGACTAGGTGGAGCGTGACTTGGCGAGCATTGGGCGCGACCGAGGATGGAGAGCGGTAGCCACAAACCGAGTACTTTGGCGTACTATTGTTGATTATGTCTTGTCTTAATGATGTTGAACAAATAAATGTATGTATGTAGATTGTTGGCCAACGGTCCCCCATCCACCGTGGTGGGGCTGCCACCTTAGGTATAGTTTCCGGTGGAGGAGCATTTCATAATCAGCCGCTGGATACCAGAACAGACGCTGTTTGAGCCGCACTGCCTTGGTGAACAGACGCTTGAGACGTACCTCCTCAATCTAGCTGAAGTCAGAAAGACAACAGTACGCAGGCTGCACTACCAGCTACGCACACAACTCTTAGCTGGTGGTCTTTGTCATCGCTTGACCCATGGAAGCATGCGGTAGGAACTTGCGAGGACCAGAGCTATGCTGGACCCTCTCCTTTTCGACTCACCGTCTTGCAGCCCGGAGAGATGGATGGATTAGGATAAATTAGTGAGCTCGTTTCATGCTATCAACATTTCAGGTAAGATTTAACAATTTTCACAATATTTTAAATAAGTATATCATAGTCGCATGTCTATTTATTGAAACTATATTTTTTACAGCTGGCATCCATGCACAGATCTCTGAGCCACCAGCTCGTAGCGGGTTCATGTTGGTTCATCCGATTTCCCTTGATCCTTCAGTTTCATCCCACGTCTTCGGCACCACCTGTGGGCACACTCCCCGTCCCCGAAAACACTTCCCCAGAGCCACCTCAAGCAACCGCTGCGGAACGTGCGCCGGCGACCGTTTCTGGATTATCGTCCATTAAAAACGCGGACGGACAATGACAAGAGAAACGCCACCACAACACAGCCCAAGCAGCTCGTCGTCTCATCTCAAGCCTGGGCTTTGTTTCAGATCCCGTAATTCCGGACACATTGTGTCCTTTGGCAGACGCCGGCCATTTAGCTCGGCCTCGCTTCGCGTGAAGATTGTTCCGTACTCACGGAGTAAATGGTTGCTCCTTTCTCGGTGCTATAAATAGTTTGGTGTCTGTCGGGTGCGGGTTTATTGTGGGAATATACGGCAGGTTGGACGACCGACGACGACGGCGCCATTAGGATATTGCTTTAACTGGTGATATTATTTTAGTGTGTTTATGTATGGCTGGTTGGGTACGCGTTCTCTTTCTGCTGCGAAGATAGGTATATCTCCGTAAAATATAAAGACAAAGTACTGTCTGACTAATGATGCTTCCGATATAAGATATAGTCATTGGACCACGTTATTTAGTTTTGATGATCAATATTGAAAAGTCTATGTCTGGGCCTACATTACCGATGCGGTGAATGCGCAAGCACAGACAAACAGACGTAACACTTGCCAAATTTCCATCGACCACGCTTTTAACGATCATTTTAGATTTTCATAGTTGTGGCTTTCACAACCAGAGGCGCGCGCATCGTTTTTCTATGCGTTTGACGTGTCACAGTAGCGCCTTCTGTTGACGATATTGCACAACACAGTGATTCGTGCAACTTTTCCACCAGATGATGGTAGTGTGAACTGGGCGATGGATTTCCATGAAAATCGTTCAAGGTGTTACGTCTGTTTGTCTGTGGCGCAGGTATCCAGCAAGACCATCCTGACGGTGTCTATGTTCGATTCTCGGTTGGCCCAGATTTTTTTCAATCTTCAAAATGATCATTGTCAAATGATGATCTTTTTTAAAAACTGTGGAAGTGTTTGTAGAATACTAGACTAAGGAGCAGACTTTTTCCAAAGTGGGGCATTATGCTAAGAAGAAGATATCTTTCCTCAAATTAAACGTTTTCTAAAAAAAACAACAATATGATCAACATCTACAAAATTGACCCCCTTGTCACCGAGTAAACATAAGCACTTTCCGTTGAACAAACTTCCTGCTACGAAATGCCTATACCTACCACATGCTCGAAATACAACTCATCCGCAAGTAATCCCATTCATCCATCGCATTGATTTCGACTACATATCCCTTTGGTCAGCGCACCGGCATCAATTTAATAAGCAAACATTTGGACATTTACTCGATTTCCTCGAGCTCATTCATCAATCCACTAACCCAGCAGCAAGGGGTAAACAAATTCGCCGTCGACGACGCGACGTGACGACCACTGGCTACCGCACTTCACCTGGGCGGACACTTCAGATTGAGTGTGTTTATTGATTTTATTTGAACAGGTAAGACTCCTGTTGGCTGGCTGGCGGCCCTTTACACCACCGTGAAGGATGATCTTAAATTACGGAAGGTGGAAATGCAAACACACTTGTCATACATATACAAAGTGGTGGTGAACATAGTTTTTGTTCAGTGGCATGATTTCTTAAAACTACCGAGTTATTCTTCATGAATAATATGTAGGTAGGTACACAACAATATTCTTAGGCAAATAATACAAGAAACCACATTACTGCAATACAACCTCTATAATGAGGTTGGGTGAATACACAATATTTAGAATTATCAAGAACACAAACCCGAAGGACGAAATGACGGTTTGAACTGAAAAGTAGACCAACTTTTGAAAATTCCAAGTATGGGTTCGTTATGCTACTCACCTTAAATTAGTCACAGTTATGTAGGTACGTGTAATGTTAATAATGATTCAAGTATAAGCGAGATGATACAAGTTGATTGACTGATGATTCAACTAGAAATGATGAGTTGGCGTACATTCAGAGATGCACAACCAAGTGAAGAATTTTAATTATGTAAGCAAGAAGATGATTCGTTCCCAGTTTAACCGGCAGGTGGGAAATTCTAGCGGAACTTTGATTTAGCACTGGAAAATAATGAAGCGCAACAAAAGGTGCTCGCTATGGGTAATCGGAATGTGCGCTATTCATGATCTGGGGAAAATTCCAATGCACAGACTGTGTGTGTGCATTTGGTATGCACTACGACGGTGATCTATTTTAAGGCACAAAAGTGTTAAACTGGTCGAGATTATGATACACAGACGTTAAAAATGGCAAAATTTTCGTCGGTCATATAGAGCATTTCCAGCTTAACGCATGAATTGCGTAGACACGGCCTTTTCGCTCATGTAAGAGCTACTGTCTGAAAATGTTCTTCATGTTATTTATTTTGCAATATTATGTCCCAACCTTTTGAAATGGGCGTATGAAAAAAAACCTAATTTTCTGCTTCAAATAATTATAATTTGAAAACGGTTGGTTGAATTGAAATGATGTCTTTGAAGATGTATGAGGATATTCGAAGAGCTTTTAGCAAAAAAAAAAAATGCACTGATAGTAATATTTATTGTGAATATATGTCATGTCATATAATTTCAATTTTTCAAGAAACTTACTCTTAGTTTCTTGTACCGTAATCCGGGGTCAAATTGATCACTTTAAAACAACTTTTGCGGATAACATCAGTGCCAATTCAAATATTACCAAAAGAATTTCTGTAAAACCAGTACCCTGTGGATCTCCATGGAACCATGTGACAGAGTTTTGTTCAACAAATTTAAACTTTAAGTTAAATAACTCCAAATATCAAAAAATTGGAAATGCCACTTTGGGGCGAAATTGATCGGTATACAATTAAGCATCGGTTGGGAAGGAAAATTTCCTTCTCCGCTTAATTTGCTCTTCTAAAACCGAATAACGCGTTTAAAATATTACAACTAGTGAATTTAATACTTTAAATGCAATATTAAATTTTGAAATTTCCCCTTATACGCCTAAAGGTAGGCAACTTAATTTGAAATAGCGATTTATATCACAATAAATTACTATTTCATCATAAAATGGACTTTTTTTATAACTATTTCCTGCTCTGATTAGCTACATAACTTCCTAACCAAGTTTCAACAAAAATGTTAAAACAGAGAATTTACGGGAAGTCTTATTAGCAATCAATTGTTTAGTAGCAATGATTTCAGCTAAATGAGAGATACATTGCAAATTCCTTAAAAAAATAAGGTAAAACTAACTTTTTTCCAAAAAATTAAAAGTCTCCACTCATCTCTAGACAGCTACGAACCAGATGACGTAAAAAGTTTAAGATCATAACAACGCTTAGGAGTTCCTAGTATGGAATTACAATGTAGTACCCGAATGATCAATTTCACCCCTGTTTACGGTACCGACTTTTCAAACACTCTAAGCAGAATTACCTCTTCGAATGAGTGTAATCAGTTTTGTACCTTTTAATTCCGCCCTATTTTGCTTATCCTTTGACGGATACGCGTATCCACTAGTGGATAACTGACACTGAGGAAGATTACAAGTGGTAGTCTAAATACGCGTATCTGTCAAAGGATCAGCAAAATAGGGCGGAATTAAAAGGTACAAAACTGATTATACTCATTCTTACTCTTAGATTATATTTATTATCTTTCTGTAGAAAGCTGACTTACAGCCTTGAAATTTTCCATGTAGCCCAGTGTGGTCAAATGCCTCTAATTATTTTTCCCCATTTTTTATTAATTTTCATCAACTATTAAAACAATCAAAAGGAAACAATTTTTGGTATAGGTTCTTCGTGAATAAACTATGCATTTATTTTTTGCTGCATCCAACCATACTTCAACTACAGCAAATCCACAAAAGTTAGAAAAAAATGGACTTTGTTAAATATTATTCGAGACGGCGTAAATTTCATCATAACTGAGGAAAAATTGATCCTTTTTGTTAAAAACTGTAAAACAGTAAACAATATCCGAATAACATTTCACAAGGTCCCATACATTTTTTTTAAATTTCTATATTCGCTGAAACTAAAATATAGTTGGATGGGAGAACTTACACACTAAGAAACAATCATCGACTCAATCGTTAAGCTTTCATTACCGGAAAAAATCGGTAAAGCTGGAAACGTTCACCGAACTTCGTTAGAGTTTGACAGGTAAACGATAACTTTCAACCGAAATTTTGTATTTTTTACAGATTTTCGGTAAATATTCACTACCGAACGTGATTAGCAGTGTATACGTAAAAACTGTTTTAGATATAAAAAATCTCAAAAATTGTTTCCTTCTACTTTTTTAAAAAATCGATGGAAAATAAAAAAATTGAGAAATAATATTTAAAATTATTTGATTGTCCTGGGCTACTTGGCAGATTTTGAGACCAGAAGTCAGCTTTCCACAGAAAAAATAATAAAATCCGTATTTCTCTCCATGTATTTCTCCAATATTTCCTCCAGGAACACCACCACAAATTTCTTCAGGGATTCTTTCGGGAGTTATCTAGATGTGTCTGGATTTTTATAGAAAGAATATTCTTGCAGGAGTTTCTAGGATGATTTTAACAAAAAATCCTCCAGTAATTTGTATTGGGATTTTTTCAAGAGTTTTTTTTACCTATTTTTTAAAAGATTAATCTAGGTCTAGTCCACGAGTTTCTTCCATTCCAACAAAGAGTGCTTCAGATTATTGTGCATGTCTTCTTTTAGACATTTCAGAAGGAATTCCTCAGATTTTCTCTCAGGTATTTCTCTTAGAATTGTTTCAGAAATTTTTAAAGGGATTCTTCTAGGAATTACTCCGGAAGGTTTGATCAGGTGTTTCTCCAGAAAATCCTCAAAAAAAGCAAATTCTGCCGGAATTTACTTAAAGATTCTTAAAGAAATTCATTCAGAGATTTCAAAGTTCCATCGGTGATTGATTCAGAGATTATTCAGGTATTCATACAGAGATTCCTGTTTTTTAGGAGTTCATCTAGGGGTTCCTTCACGTATTTCTCCAGAGATTCACTCAGGCATTGCTTCAGAAATTAATCCAAGAATTATTCGATATCATTCAGCAGTACATCTACAACATTTTAAAAAGATTGTTCTTACAGCTTCTCAAATAGATTCTCCAGTAATCCAATAGTTCAGGAATAAATCTAGGGATTGCTTCATAACATTAAAAAAAAAATACAATTTAACATTCAAAATATTTGTTTCAGGGTTTCTTTTAGAAAATTTTCCAAAGCTTGTCTCAGGAATTTCTGAGGACAAAAATAAAGACTTATTCCTTTGCACTTCCAGGAATTCCAGGAATTACTTCAGAGATTCCCTTAACCCTAAAAGGGATACATGGGGTCCATTGTACCCCAGGCGCCTTTCAGAGCTCGTCGTCGATGGAACACACTCAGTGAGGTGACGAAACTGAGGCCATGAAGGTATCCCTTTTAGGGTTAACACAGCTTTTCTGCGTTTTCATTTATAATTTCAAAAGGATAATTTTCCTAAATTTTCAGAATAATTTTCAGAATTTTTCGAAAATTCCTCTCGTCGTTATCTTTTTAATTGCTTTTGATATTTTGTCCATAGTTCCCTTCTAAAAATTGTACAAGAAGTTCTTTTAAGGATTTCTCCAGAGATGTCTAGAGGAGTTTCTCCGTGGCATCCTTCAGAAAATCCTACAATGATCACTTCAGAAATTTTTTAGTGGTTTCTCCGAAAATTCGTCCAAAATTTTTACTAGAAAAAGTTCCTTAGAATTACTTCCAGAAATTCTCAGAAATTTCTTATAAAATTTTAATAGGATTCCCTGCATACCAGCAAACATTGTTGCTGTACAACAGATGAACAAGCCGCTCTTAAGCTTAATTTTTAAAATTGTTGGCCGAATAAACTGTTATTCAGCTGTCATTACTTAAGAGGAAAGCCTTCGGTATACCAATTCGTGTGGCCAATTAATGATGTTTTAATGAACTCAACATAGCATAGCATAGCATAGCATAGCATAGCATAGCCGACCGTACACATCCTGGGGTGGCTGTCGATAGAGAAGTTTAATGCGCCAGAAAAGTTGCCTGGGACTTGACAAACCTTTCATTTAACGAACTCTCGACACCTGGCCAGGTCCTTACGATCAGCGGGGATGGGGAGGAAATGTTGATTAGATATCTACTCAGAATATGTCCAAGAACTTGGCCCACTTCATAGATATCTGGAGTTGGAAATTGGATAGGGTTTAATGGGGTGCTTTCCTTGGCGAAAAAGCGTAAGAGAAATTGTCATGGTTTAATCATTTACCTGGTTACCACTGAAAAAGTAAAAAATAAGCATTAATCAAGTCGCACAAATTTCATAGGTAGTACAGCCATAGACCACAGTTATGAGGATTGCCTCCTTCCCGTCGGATACCAAAACACAAAGATTGGAAACTTCTCTCTGACATCTCAACGAGACTGACGCAATCCTCGAACAGTCTAGAGTTGTCCTGGCCTCGTTCTTGCGACTGCTGAGGAATATGAGAGGATGGTAAGTTATACACCTAAAGAAAGATGTAGAAAGTTCTACGACCTCTCGGGCCTAGGTGTCATGTATCTAAAGGTTTCAAAATTCGTCATATCGCCAAATGAATAAATATAAAAGGAACATTCTCACCAATTTTGAAATGGTTTCATCATCTACGGTCGTCTTAATGAAGAAACGCCGCTTGCCCTTTCCGGTCGCCAGGCGTTGATTAGCGTCAAGATGAGCCGTCGGATGTTCGCCCGACGTTCAACTTGAGCTCTTGTTGCCTATCAGCTTTCGTCGCTTTTCCTCCTTGAGCCGCATCGCCTTCAGGACGTTGCCCCGCGGAACATGGATCTTCCTTCTTCTCTATCGGTCACCATTGGACACAAAAATAGTCTGGATTGACCTGAACACGCCAAAGTTCATAAGCACTTATTCGTTCAAAAATTCACTTCAATCAGTTATTAGGGATGGCACACGAGCAATACAACTTAGGTGTTCACAACTCTTCAATTAAGCGGTTCCTCCATAATATTTCGGCTGATATAAACACAAGAACCATTTCACTACATTTTCATTTTCTGGTTTTACACTTTCCTGATGTTTTAATGAACTCAACATATACATGAAAAAATAAATAAATTATTAGTGAAATTCCGAAAAAAAAATCCATAGCTCAGGTGAGATTTGAACTCACGGCCCTTATTCGCTAGACAATTGCTTCCCCAACTAAGCTACCGCGCCAATTAATGGCACGGCATTTAAGTTGTCATAAGGTAATTCAAATCTCATCGATCATGCTTCATCCTTCCCCTAATATGCACCGCAAATATATCCATCTCTTGTGACCTGTTGAGTTCCTTAATACACCATTAATTGACCACACGGATTGGTATACCGAAGACTTTTCCCATAAGCCATTTTCGAGCTTCTCCCGAGCAGAGGAGAATATCAAATTCATAACAACAGAATCACATAGCCTGTTTTTATATTATAACTAGCTGTACCCGGCAAACTTTGTCTTGCCTACTGCGTTTTTTGACGTTTCAAGTTTCTAGCCAAGACCAAGTCCCCGGCCAAAATGTATGGAAAATCGATTTACACAAACTCTCATTTTTTCCATGTTTTTTGTCTCATAAACCTTCCTTGGGTGAAAACTAACAGAACAAAACTAAGACGACCAAAATCGGGCCTTCCGTTCGCAAGTTATGCGCGGTCCCACGTATGCCACTACATTTTTATATATATAAGATTGGTTATTATTAACTTATCGAAGTATTACTTTTTTGTAACAGGTTTTGTTGGGTAATCCCATTTTGTTATGATCAAGTTATTGAGATTCATCCACTTAATAGCATTTCAATAATATACTTTGTTGAAGACCAAGTTTTGATATTTTCCTACTATTGAAAATGTACAAATATGTGACGAACTATTACACAACAATTATATGTTTTCAAATTCACTGATTTATTGTTATTGAATCCTGGTGTTAAATGGGTCTTCCAAGAACATTCTTTTGCTATGATTTTTGTTATTTTGCCGCTTATGACAGACAAGTTTATAACATAATAAGATACAGTCAAACCTCCATGAGTCGATGTTCCTTGACTCGATATCGACTCATGGAGGTAAATTTTTCCATACTGAAAAATAATTTCTGGGTTACTATGATGGTCCCCCTAGAAAGCTTTCCAAAGGATTTTCGTTCCACTACTCGATATTTCCTTGAGTCGATGGTCCCTTCAATATCGACTCATGGAGGTTTTACTGTATTTTTAAAATATAAAAATTACTGATTCCATTATACAGTTATTATGCCAAAATAACATATTCTTATGCTGTTGATATTTTCTTCTGCTCGGGCTACCTCTTCTGTAGTAATCTGACGTAAATGAAAGAGTGCAAACGACAAGTTTGATGGCCTTTCAGGTTTCAATTGTTCTTCCTCATCACAGTTGATGATGTACTCCAAATTTTATGAAAATGTTTGGGAACATTTCCAGGGTGGAATATTTTAAACCGAATATATTCTGAATGTAAAGTCTCAAACTAAAGAATTGATAACACATAGAGCTTGAACAATAGGTACGTTTCGTTCATTTGGCGTCTCGAGGAATAATACTTCGACATACATCGAATGACCCTATTCTGCAGATCATAGCCTACTAAAACTCCTACAAAACTACGGTTCTCGCGAGTAATAAGGCCGGAACAAATCTCATTTTCTTCTTTTGTCACTTTGCCCGTTGACTCGTCAAGGGGGGGGATGATAAATAATAAAGGTATTTGATGAAAAATTACCCAAACAATTAGGTAAAATCTTCAAACTCATCGGATATGATGATTTTTTCGACGACTCCAATTTCACTTTAAAATTTTTAAAATTCCTAAATAATTTATTTGTGTCCCCCCTCAAAATGTCGAATTCGGTCAAAAAATTCCCGAGGGGGGGGGGGTGACATTAGAGAAAATCGAAATTTGTGTCAGCCTAATTGAAATCAACTCATCTTTTATGACTCCCTTTGGACACAGCGTTTCCCTCCCGGAAATTTTCAAGAAAATGTTCTAAGAATCTCTAGAGGTATTTAAGGACACACTTGTTAGAATCCCAAAATGGCCGCCACAATGGCCGACTTTAGCACCTACTCACGATTTCGAGCGCACAAATCGCCTCGTAAACAAAACCAGCGCACCTGAGCTTCTCATTTGGTTTGGGTTTTGGCCTTTCTCAAGGGTCGCTAAAACATGTAATTAACTCTTTACATATAACATTTAACATAAAACATATAACTACTCACTAGTGTCTATCATCTCCCGTGTATATAGTTGCCTAACCATTTGTGTTTGGCCTGCCTTTTCATTACCTGTCTGTTATAATATGGTTATTATTTTCGATTTGATGCACAATTTTACCTAACTTACTGTTTTTAAAGGTTCTTACCCAAACAATAACTTTCATTGTGATTGGAAATTGAATATTTTATTTGTGCGTTTTTTTTCTCTGCTGTTACATCTTATGATCACTTTGTGCAACTTCAATTTTTCATCATGTTGTTTACAGACTCCTATTTTCAACTTTTACAAAATAAAAAATCAACAAACTTGTTATTATTTGCTTCGTAAAACTGTTTACTGTTAGAGCTAGAAGAAACTGTTTTGGATATTGTTCTCAAATTCAAATGGTAGTCAATCGCTAGTGTATTTATAATTTCTGAAACAGTCTATATTTCTAAATGAATCCCTGAAGAAACTGCAGCAGAATTTTTAGAAAAAAATAAAATCTAAAGGGAGCATCCATTAATGATGAAGCAATTTTTCCCCATTTTTGAAGTCCTTTCCCCCTTTCTCATACCTAATACATGGCTTGTCACACTTTCAGAGAACTCCCCTCCTTCCCCTTACATGCAAAGTTACTTATGGACAATCGCAAAAAACATTCTGTAAGAATCTTCAGTCGGGTTTTTATACAAAACCCTGTAGATATTTATGAAAGCGTCCCTGTAAAGATATCAGGAAAAAAAAATAAAATGAAGTTCCATAAAAAAATTCCTGACGAAATTTATGATTTTGAAATTTGGATTTACTAAAGGAATCCCTAGCAGATTTTTTTTTGAAGTAACCCCTGGCGGAGTTTCAGAGATAATCCACAGGAAACTTCCTAAAGGTAATCTTTTAGATATTTTTGAATGAATTGCTATGGAAATATCTGAAGAAAACCCTGGAGAATTCTTTTAAGAATACCAGGATGAGTTTCTAAGAAAATTTAAACACTGGAGAAAATTCTGAGAGGATTCTTGAAAAAATTATGACAGAATTTCTTGCGTAATATAGATTATTCGACAAAAAAAATCTCCGAAGAAAAATCTAAAAGAATCTTTGGAAGAATTTTTCAGTAAAGTTCTATAGACATTCTTGTAATAATTTCTGAAAGAATACTCAACTATTAATTTTAGAAAAAAAAAATAACCGGAGGAATTTCTGAAAGAATCCCCGGAGGGATTTTCAAAAGAATCCCCGGATAGATTACTGACATAATACATGAAGGATTTTTTAACAAACCAATAATGGAATATTGGTTTGGAGAAAATTCGGGAGAATCAATTTCATTTTGAAGGAAGCTCTGGGAGGAATTTCTGAAGAAATTCTTGGACGACTTCTCAACCCTAGAAGGATGTTTGGATCAATATGACTCAAACAGGCACGCTGAACGTGCACTACGCCATTGTGGTGCGTAAATCCTAATATCTTAGGAGGGTCAAGCAATCCACCAGTTAGAGGTACCTACACGGTTCCTATTATGGTGGTAAATTTAACATTGGATCCAAAACCACGCTCATTGTTCACAAAACTTGAGTTGTTGATGCAACACAAAACAAATCAAAATGTCACATGCTCACTAGCACCGCCTACTGGAGCAAAAATGTATGTACTATCGGAGACGCCTTGACCACTTCAACAACTTTGCCGAAGATACTACCCAAGTAACACACTTGTCACACATGGGTAACGGCAGCGCAAGTTTTTGTTGGGCAGAAGACACTGCGACTTACTTCTAACAAATAAATACTTACTTGCTAGAAGTAAGTCACAGTGACTTCTGCGCAACAAAAACCTGCGCCACCGTGACTCTTCTGTGACAAGCGTGTTACTTGGGTAGTTTTCTTTTTTTCACCCATTATGGTAGCTACGTTTCTCAGCTATTTCTGAGGCGCATTCTGAAGTTTCGGTATTTTTAAGGCAATAGTTAACTGTTGCTAATTGGTAGTGTGGTTGACACAATAATTGATATTTAGATAGAATTGAAACTGTTAATTACGATCTGTGGTTTTAATCTATGTACAATTCAGTTCAAAATAACTTTCAATAATACAAATACAAATAAACACACAAAATGTAGTTATTTAATTTTGATAACTACATGGCGACCGTGACATTATTAGTAGCTTCAAGGATGGCATAAACAACTATACCGATATTGGTTTGACAGGAATCAAACAACCTTCCAGGGATCTAACACACTTTGGGCATTGATAATTTATCAATGTCATCACCCTTGTCAGCACTTGTTCTGGCTATTGAATGATATCTAAATATCTCGAAAACGACTACAGCCTCAAGGGCTGCGTCGAGAACAGTAAGAAACCCGCCAGCAGTGCCGTCACGCCGGGGGTGAAGATTCAATCGTTTCGATGGCAGCAGTTAATGAGAAGTGGGATGGAAGCTCTTAAAAATTCCTAAAGATACTTATAATACTTCTGCTGGGGGGTGAAGCTTTTGGTAGTCATTTCCTCGCGGGTCCTGTACATAACTGCAGGGCATCCGGAAACATCAAGAAAACAATTTCACTCGCTAACGACGCGAAGCTTTGCATGCTGATTTCGGTTGGATGTGGTGGAGGAAGAACAACTTTTCTTGAATCCGTTGGATCTGTTAGAGCTCGGTGGGAAAATAGGAATGACGGAAACAATTTGCATAGCGCATCGCTAAAGTGGAGATAATTTGAACGAGATTCCTGCACAATTAGGCAAAGTAGGAACCAACAGGATTGGCAAGCTTTTAGTAAAGTTCACGTGGAATCATCGTTTCCCATAAAACGTACATAACTAACCAATAAAGTAGGATAGCTTCGGTTTGATAAGTTTGTTCAACGACTAAGACCATTCGAAGAAGTAATAATGTATGTTGTAAATTGCTGCCCCATCAGGGTGGTGCCCAATCGTGGTGATTTCAGATAACAACGTTCTCAACTTTAAAATAGCACAGTTAAGGACAAACGTCATGAAATCCCGCTTCAACATTGCATCAGAACTTCAGACGCACAAATCTCAAGAAGCAAACTTCAAACAACAGTGCATTTTATTATTCTGTTCTTGCTCACTCGTAATGAGCTTAAAATAAAAATCTCATGTGCGCTGGTTTTGTTTACGAAGAGATTTGTGCCCTCGAAATCGTGAGTAGGTGTCAAAGTCGGCCATTGTGGCGGCCATTTTGGGACTCTAACAAGTCTGTCCTGAATCAATTTCTTGAAAATGTATGTTTTTTTTAAGGAAACATGATAAATATTAGAGATATGTAATCCCCATGGCTGATTTTAAGATTGCTGATAGCGTTTGGTATATAGAGTACTGTACTCAAAAGAATTCCCGGATGACCTAGTATACCTGTCGAACTTAATCTTCTGTACTAGACCAACGTAAGACCAATAAATGTTGTGTATTGCAATATAGAAACGTTGGTTACAGTGTGGCTTTTAAATTGTATTTCTGTGTGCATATTTTGTCTCGTGTTTTTTGTTTCATTCCTAGCTTGAAGCTTGCATCAATAAGCAATTATTCTAAATGCAACAAATTTTATCTCCATCAACACAAAGTACAGCATACGAGAATGCCAAGTAATTTAAATTTTCAGTTAGTATTTTGCTTCACGCCAGACAACATTTTTTACATTTTTTATTGCTTGCACCCAGTAGATAACGACAAGCTATGCATCTGTATGTCATACACGTTAAACATCTTCAAAGCCATAAAAGCGGCTGCCTCATAAAAACAATATTGATTTCACACTCATTAGCGTTACTCCCCGAAGTCTACTGTACTTACTTGAGTTTGTTGAGCAACAACCACATTACACAGAATGTAGTTCTATTATTTGCCCTACTAATTTGCGACTCGTGCGTTCCCATGAACGAACACTCGTCGACATAAAGCTGACACATTGGCAAAACTGTTCATTGATTTTACAAATGCTATGGGTGAAGGTATGTCATCAGCAAAGTGCTCGTAATCGATCGATCCAAAGTGCCGATCGAAATCATCAATCATCGATATGCCGCCAAAGTCGTCGTTGCCGCCAGAGATTCTTAAAATTCTCAAGTCGCTTACAGCCAGCGACGACGACAGGCGGCAGACGAGGACGTTGCACAATATTTGCATAATGTTGCACCGGAGGATATTGCAGCAGCAGCAGCAGCAGCAGCAACAGCAGCACACAGCATTCGGTGTTTGTGAAATGTTTACCGAACTGAAATTGCTGTAATTGTTATCTGCTGCTGCTGATGCTCCATGTCATATATTTGGATGACGCTAGCTGGTTGGCTGGCGACGACGATGATGACTCCTGGGGCAATAAAAATTCTCGGTGGATATTTGCATTTCGATGCAGCGTGATCTCACCCAAAGTGTCGGTCGACCTGTGCCACCTACATTCTTGTTTTTCAATTTTTGTTGACAGGTATAGAGTTTCAGTGTATGACTAGGTGCATTAAACAGAGTTGTGAAGGGTAATAAACAAACAAATGGACACGTGGCTGAGTGTAAGCACAGATTCACGGAAAAAGTGTTCGTTAGTCTCTCTCTCTTCTTGGCGTTACGTCCTCACTGGGACAAAGCCTGCTTCTCAGCTTAGTGTTCTATGAGCACTTCCACAGTTATTAACTGAGAGCTCCCTCTGTCAATGACCATTTTGCATGTGTATATCGTGTGGCAGGCACGAAGATACTCTATGCCCAAGGAAGTCAAGGAAATTTCCTTTACGAAAAGATCCTGGACCGACCGGGAATCGAACCCGTCACCCTCAGCATGGTCATGCTGAATACCCGTGCGTTTACCGCCTCGGCTATATGGGGTGTTCATTAGTGAGAACAGCAAAATGAGAAAGATGACCATGGTGATGTAATAGCTTATAGAAACACTAATACAGTAATAGACATTCGTTTAGCCGAGGCCCACAAAATTTTCAAAAAAGTGCCAGGAAACACATAAAAAGATTTTATGATATTTTTTTTTATCGTAGTGATAGTATATCTAGTACTGTTTTATAAAAATGTGATGCATCGCACTTACATATACACTGAAACAAAAACGAGAGTAAAAACCCTTCAAATGTCATTTTTTGCTTAGACATACGTTTAGCCGAGGTAAATGAAAATTGGTTTTCAATAGATTTTCTGTAATTTCGTGAGTATATTTCGAGGATATACCCCAAGGCATTAAGCTTATGACGTGTTAGCAAGATAATTGGCCTTAAAAGTTTATTTATTTGTGAAATTTAGAGAAATATTATAAAAAATATGTCCCGATAAGGAGAAGCGATGATAAACAAATTTATTTAAGAAAAATGTATTCAGTAAACACTCACACGTAAACTAGATGAGCTGTTTTGAAAATATGGTTCAGAATTATTGTTGGAAATGTTCAAATTATTGCATAAAATGTCATGAAAAAAGTAAGTATAGAGTAAAGTGGGGCAAAAGTTCGAGTGGGGCAAGAGTTTCTTTTGAAATTTGTGAGCTCAATTCAAATTATTTCTTTCGGGTGTCAAGGTTGTTCGAACCCTTTTTGAAAAAGAGTCTTTCACTCCCAAAATTATGAAAATTTATCAATATTTCGAAAAGTTATGACAAAATGTTGGTTTTTGATCAAAAAATTGTAATATGCGATGGTGCTTCCAACGCATGGAATGGAATTGTAATGAAATCGAGTTCGATATATTATTTTGGGGCATAACTAGGTATGTTTCGAAGATGCTTTAGCATGTATAACTTTTTGCAAAAAATATTTGTAAATCATATTTTACATATAGTGGGGCAAAAGTTCGATTTGTGGGGCAAGAGTTCGAGTCATGTGGCAACTTTAGGTAAAAACCTAAAATTCTGCAGAATGTACACATTATCTCTAAAAACGATGGAATTAGTGAGAAAATTCAATCAAAGTTGAAAAAAAAACGTTATTTTATCTGAATTTGGCGGAAAACTACTAATTTTGGGTGAAGTAAATTTAACCCTGATTTGGGTAAAATCCAGACCGAACTTTGAAGTGTATTCCAGTTTTAACATCAAATATTAATTGGTTTTAGGTATTTCAATTACCAAAGTGTCGAAATAGTGTGCTACGGTTAGCGAAATACCACAAACACTAGATTCGAACTTTTGCCCCAGTGGTGAGGCAAGAGTTCGAATTAGACACACACATACAAAAAGTGTTGTAACCCAAAATTAAAAAGACATTTGGCGTAACTTTGTTCCGCAAAATTTCTGCTTCGATTTCTTGAAAAAAATTGAATTTTCAACTACGGTCGAACTTTTGCCCCACCTTAAACCATAAAATGGGATTGATAAAAGCTAAGGACTGTATCGGAAATTAACTATATATGTTCAAAATATCCTAAAAAATAATTTATTCAAGTTATAAATAATTTTATTTTTGGAGGTACTATATAAATCCTCAGAAAAAGGAATGGCACTTTTGCTTTTGTAAAAATAACTATTTTACATGGTCATCAATCTCAAAGTTTAAACGCATGATCTTGAAATTTTGGACACCTTTTAAAAATTTGAAATTGCGGAAAAAATGGAAATTTTTTTGATTTTTTAAAATATATTAGCGCAAATATATTCTTTCCCAGATTGCTCATAATATAGGTAAAAAAATTTTTTCAAGAAAAAAATTGATTCCATTTTAGCGCAATTGTTAAAAATGAAAAAAGGTCATTTTTCAGGGACCCTATTTTTTGATGCTCATTCAAAGCACGATTACGCAAATAAAAAATACATCAAATTGATGATTCAATTTTTTTTAATTGGAAATGTTTTTAAACTTCACGACGAGGTAGCTTTAGTAGAGAACGGAATTGTATAACCTTTGAAGATATTTAAAACAGACTGTCAAAGTTCGACAAAAAATTAGTGTTTTTTTTAGGATAGGTCATTTTTTAAATGTTGAGGGTTTTTCGATCATAAATATTTTTTTTTTAAGTTGGTGTTCGGTGATTTGTTATGTGTACATAACTGCTAACAATAATTAATATTTTTTGGATTTTTCGCCGTACAAGTTTTATTCGCTACAGGTTATTGAAACGCTGAAAAATCTTTAAAAAACAAAAATTTGTCCAAAACTTTAATTTGTGAGATGTATTCATTCTACAATATTTTCAATAATGCTAAACATTTTTCAATTTTTTTCAGGCTGTTCTAAACTTGACTGTATTGTGAAGATTTAATAGAAGAACCGAAATGATAAGACCAAACATGCTTCGAGATAGAGCATCCTGAATGTTTATAGTTAATTTCCGATACAGTCCTTATTAAAATGGGATTGATAAGCTAATAAATAGTTCTGTGTTGAAATAAAGACGTACCCTAATGCCTGTGAAGTATACCTGTTTGATACTAGCATTACTAAATGAGTTAGAAGACTGCTAAGTGAAAGAACTGCAAGAAGTGTCGGAATTTATGTACTCTGTTTATTTAAAAGCAGATGCTCATACAAAAATGCAAGATATGGTCAAACAATTGGCTTATTTCATTCAATATGAAGAAATATATAATAAATGAGTCTTAGTTTTGAACTACATTCATTTCTAACATGATGTATTTGAAAAGAACGTCTAAATTATGAAACAAGTAGTTCATGCTAGAAATTTGTATACTTTCGGTGCCATTTCTCGAAATGTAAGGCGTACAATGTATGTTATTTCAGCCAGAATACAGTCTAGAAGATATTGGGATCTATTAGAAGACGTAATAGTATTAAACGCTGTGATTTATGCAAGTAAAACCATCATATTTCTTCAAAACAATACTTAAATACGTGATTTTTTGATGGTTTGCGTTATTTTTTTTCTGTTAAAAACATTGTTTTTTCGTAAATTTTCAACCTGCACTCGTCATGAAACTTTCATTTGATTCTTTTGTAACACTTCCGACAAAAATAACTACATCAAATCTCAATTTGGAAACATTTACAATATTATGACATATTTATATGAGATGCATGTAAAATCAATATGGCAACACTTCCAAAAACGATCAAATTCATTATTTACAAGTCAATCTATAATGCAGGTCACCGTACAAAATGATTTTGTTGGATATTTTTCGAAATTTATTAGGTTTTTTTTATAATGGAATTCTAAAAATTTTACAATTCGGCTAAACGAATGACTAGGCAAATTTTCAATGTTTCGTGTGTTTTTCGACTAAAACATAAATAATATATTGTTTTATCCCATTCAGTAATGCACATTACCTAGAAGATCCTCCAAAAATTAAAAAAAGAACATAAAATTATTACAGTTGCGAAAAAAAATGGAAAAAATATGCCTCGGCTAATGTCTACCACTGTAGATACTGAAGGTAAGCTCAAATTTCCCGTATAACTGCCGGATTAGAATAGCACTATGGACCACCTATTCCGGGGGTAAAAGTTCACCAAACAAGTAATTCCAATCCAAGGTGTCAGGCGATCCGTCTGTGCTGAAGGATGAATGGTTGAGGGGTTTAAAAGATGCTCGATCCTTAACGGAACCCGTAGCGTGGGTTGATCACCTTTGTGGGTTGCGTTACGGTGAAAGATCTACCAAACCGAACCCTAGAAATACCCCCTGGAAGTAATCCTGCGATTTTTTCCAGGGACCCTTTAGAAATTCCTCTATTTTTCCCAATAACTTCATCTAGTTTTAAGTCCAAAAACTTACTGCATTTCTTTCAGTTCTTTCTGCTGAGATTAGATTGCTAATTCTACACTCATTTTCCAAGGACTTTTTAAATAATTCATTCATCGTTTTTTATCGTATTTTTTTATACGATATTTTCGGAATTCATCCTCAAATTCCTCCAGAAACTCCTGTGATTTCTCCACGCGTTTCTTCTAAAATTCCTGATAAAACTCATGCAGAGATTTGTTCTTCCAGAAATTATTTCGGTGATTCCTTCGTCAATATCTGTGAGAATTTCTCAAGAAACTCCTGATAGCACTGTTCCAAACATTCCTGCTGGGATTCGTTCAGAAGAGAGATTTTTTTCTGTGAATCGAACCAAAAACTTTTGCTAGGATTCTTCCTGAAACTCCAACAGAAATTCCACGTGTTTTTCTTTCTGGAATATCTCCGGATCAGCAATTCAATCAGGAGTTTTTACTTGAATTCCTAAGGGCACACTCCGGGAGTTTTCTGATGTTTTCTGCGAGAGTTTTCCAGGGGTTTCTAGTGAGATTCCTCTAAGTATTTCTGCAAGGCTTTCAGGAGTTCCTTTAGGATTTTTTTTTTCAAAAATCCTTTCAGGAATTAACCTAAGACTTTTTCCAGGTATTGTTTTTCGAGATTCCCTTACGATTTCCACTGGGGATTGCTTCCGAGGTTCCTCCTGGGATTTCTTCATGAACTCCTACTGGGATTCCGATCAGGAACTGCTAAAGGTATTCCTCCAAGAGTTGCTCTACGTACTCCTTGAAGAATTGTTTCATGATATCTTCAGGAATTTCAGCGATATCTCCAGTATTTCCTCCTGGGATTCCTTTTTTCAGAAACTTCTTCTGGAATTTCCTCGGGAATTGCTCCTTGAATTTCTTCAGGGATTCCTTCTGAAAGTGCTCCAGTGATTCTCCAAAGAAATCCTCCAGGAACTCCTCCAGGGATTTTCCTAGGGATTCCTCATGGAATTTATGCAGGGATTCCTCCAGGAATACCTCCAGTGATTTGTCAAGGAATTTCTTTAGAGATTCCTTCAGGAATTCCTACAGGCATGTCTCCAAGAATTTATCTAGAGATTCCTCCAAGCATTCCTCCAGGATTTCCTCCAGGGATATCTAATATCTATAGGGATTTATGTAGACACTCCTCCTGGAATACCTTCAAGAATTCCACCAGGATTTACCCCAGGAATCGCTCCAGGAATTCCTTCAGGAAATCCTCTATGAAATTATCCAGGGATTCCTTCATAAATGTCTCCAGGAATGTCTACCGGAGTTTATTCAAGAATTATTCCAAAAATTCCACCAGGGATTCCTACATGAATTCCTCCTGAACAAAGATGGGAACACTCACTTACTATTTTTTGTCTCAGCTCAGAAGCGTGCAATCAAGGAACGATGTACCATCGACTTTTGCCTTGTGGTTTTGTCTAAAAGTGAGCCGAATAGAGCACAGGCCGTACAGTGATACCAAAGTCGTGAGGGAGCTGTAGAAGCGACTCTCCACGAGGTGAGTGTAATTCACATTCATCTCGTGGAGAGTAGCGTTTGCAGCTCCCTCACGACTTTGGTATAAGTGTGAGATCCCCACTTAACTCGGCAAACTTTTTGAAAAACCACAACGCAAAAGTTGTCCATACATCGTTCCTAGATTGCATGCTTCTGAGCCGAGAAAACAGCAATTAAGTGTAGAGTAAGGTGGGACAAAAGTTCGACCTTAGTTGAAAATTCAATATTTTTCGAAAAACCAAAGCAGATAAAAATAAATGAATACCGTTTGGTGATTCTACCATCCATGCGCTAAAACTCTGCTGAACAAAGTAACATCAAATGTCTTTTCAATTTTAAGTTGCAACACGTTTTTTTAAGTGTGCGTCCAATTCGAACTCGTGTCCCACCGCTGGGGCAAAAGTTCGAATCTAGTGTTTGTCGAGTTTAGCTAATCGTAACACAATATTTTGACACTTTAGTAATAGGAATACCTGAAACCAATTAATATTTGATATTGGAACTGGAATACACTTCAAAGTTCGATCTGGATTTTACCCAAATCAGGGTAAAACTTACTACATCAAAGATTAGTAGTTTTCCGCCAAATTAAGATAAAACAACATTTTTTTCAACTTCGATCGAATTTTCCCACTAATTCCATCATTTTTAGAGATAATATGTACATTTTGCACAATTTTAGGTTTTTACTTAGACTTGCAACATGACTCGAACTCTTGCCACACAATTCGAACTTTTGCCCCACTATGTGTAAAATATGATTTCCAAATCTTTTTTGCAAAAAGTTATACATGCCAAAGCATCTTCAAAATATACCTAGTTACGCCCCAAAATAAAAGACCGAATTCGAATTCATTACAATTCCATTTCATGCGTTGAAAGTACCATCGCAAATTACAATTTTTCGATCAAAAACCAACATTTACTCATAACTTTTCGAAATATTAATCAATTTTTATAATTTTTGGAGTAAAAGACTTTTATTCTAATATGTTTCGAACAACCTTGACACCCGAAAGAAAAAGTTTGAATAGAGCTCAAAACCTTCAAAAGAAACTTTTACCCCACTCGAACTTTCGCCCCACTTTACTCTAACTTTTTGCAAGTGGGTGTTCCCATCCTTGCCTGATATTCTAAGAAATCCTCTGGGGATTCCTTCTGTAATTCTTTCAGGAATTTCTTCAGGAATTCCTCCAGGATTTTTTCTAGGGATTTCTCCACAAATTTAACCGGGAATTTCTTCTCCAGGGATTCCTCTAGGGATTTCTTCAGAAATTCTACCAGGAGTTTTCCCAGGAATTTATCAGGAATTCCTTCAAGGAATCCTCCCCATGTGAATTCCTCTGAAAATTTCTCTAGGAATTATTCAGAAATTTCTCCAATGATTCCTCCTAGAATTCTTCTAGAGATTGCTCCAAGAAATAATTCAGGAATTCCTCCAGCAATTCTTCCAGGAATAGTTCCATGGAATTCCCCCAAGAATTCTTCATGAGATACCGCCTGGAATTTGTCCTGAGGTACCTTGGAACCTTCTGAGGTTCCTCCAGTAATTGCTTCAGGGAGTCCTACACAAATCCCTTTAGGGATATTTTCAAGAATTTCTCCAGAAATTTCTCTAAGGATTCCTCCAGGAATTTTTCAAGAGGTTTATTCAGAAATTTCCACAGGGATTTCTCCCAGAATTCCTCTAGGATATCCTCCAAGAATAATTCCAGGAATTCCTTTACGATTTTTTCCAGGGTTTGCTCCAGGCATGCATCCAGAAATTTCTCCAGGGAGTCTTCCAGGTGTTTATTTTAGGATCCCTCCAGGGCTTCCTCTAGGTATTCCTCCAGAAACCTCTCCACGAATTCATCCAGTAATTCCTCCAGGGATTTCTCTAGGAATTCAGGGATTGCCTAGAGATTAAATTACAAAATTATTTGAAGAGCTTCATTGTGAAATACCTTGGTAGTCCATTACTGTACACTCAATTCCGAGAGCAACTGTATATAATTGTACTCATTCCACTGTCATCGGCTCTAAATACTATCACGTTAGCCATTATGCATGAAGTATTACATTCAGTCCGTTCTCGTAATTCAAATCCCCAAAGCAATAAATTCGGTACGTGCTACAGTCTTATCTAGTGCACAAAACCCAGAACGCTCTAATGAAACTCACCTTGCTCAATATCTTCCGCTCTGGTTATCACCTCACTTCGGTCTCCTTCTCTGTTCCCTCTGCTCAGCGCTAACTAAAGAATCCGTTGATTCACCGCTACCGAACTTTTCGGTTCCCCTCTGCTCTCTCTTTCCCAACAGCGGACTTTAAAGTTCTACAGATATAGTCGAATGAGATGCCAAAAAAAGCCCCTCGCGGACGCGAACTGTTCAAACAAAACTCCCGAATTGGGAAACAAAAGAGAAACACCAATTGCGGACCCGGTGCGGTGCGATGACGACGACGTCTGGCGCTACCTTTCGCTATATTCGGTCGCTATCTTAAAGGCAGATGTACATAGAGATACGGCTCCGGTCGTCGAAGTGCCGGTCCACAGATGAATTTGCACAGATAACAACACCAGCTGAGTAGTGGCTGGCGATGCTCTAGGTCTACACACTAATGCTGGGGGTGCGTTCGTGCGTGGCGAGCAATTGGATATTAGCGCGAAATTTGATGAAGAGAGTACGATTCGGCGGTTGTCGTAGTCGTCGTCGTCGTCGTCGTCGCCGGCTACAACTCCCCGCTGTACAAATTCCTGGTTTGTTGTGCTTTCTTCGAATCACTGTCTGCCAGCCGTTTCGCTGTTCTTCACCAGCCAGAGTAGTGCCTGGCCGGTGGTGGTGCTTCGAAAGGAATTGCACAATCAACCAATTTGGGTTTGAGAAATTTGCTGTCTGGGTCTGGGAATCTGCAAACCTAAAATATACGTGCAAAGAGAAAGGAAAGAAGGGAAAAACGTTAGGTGCGTTTAAATATAGACCGACGACGTAGTGTGGTGGACTACTAATTTTGGAGTATGCTTTGAATTTGAGGTAAATTAAATTAACTCTTCTTGTCGTGGTCGGATGGGCGTGCGAAATTTGAGAAGACATCAATGCTAATTTAGTGCTAGGTAGAAATTCTCTTTAATGATTCATTTATTTTTTTCAGGCAGTTTTGTAAATTATTCTACATGAACTTTCTCCAAATACTTTTTAATTAGAAAAATGTCAATACCATTCACACAAAAACAGCCGGACCGATTCCGGGACGAACCGGAAGAGAGCGTATGGGCGTAGCCAGAGAGGGGCAGGGGGGGGGGGGGGGGGAGGGGGGGGGGGGTGGCGTGCCCCCCCCTGGCCGACAGATTTTTTTTTCTAATTCGAGCCAATTAAAGATTATCAATAATTCAGAGTTCCAGAAAAAATAACTATTCTAAAAATTAAAGTTTTGATCCACAATAATCAAATCTTTTCACTCGAGAATCACGAGAAATTTCGCCAAGTATTTCTCTCAATCTTATCATTGAATTTTACCAAATAATTTTAATGTGCTGCTACATAGTGCAGTCAAGTGCTACTGCTACACTAGTTTTTACTAATATTCTATTCAAACAAACGTCATGCTAAGGGCGAAATATCTGGGACTTCTTTACGAATTCTTTCAAGGAAACCTTCAAAAATTCCTTTAGGCATTTATTCAGGAACTTCTTCAGGGATTCTTTCGGAAATTTCTCAAGGGACTTCTCCAGGAGTTTCTCCTTGGTGAATTGTTCTATGGGCATCTTGCTGGGTTCCGGCAGTGATTGTTTCAGGGCTTGTTCCAAGAAATGCTTTAAGAATACCTCCCACGATTCCTTCAGAAATTTTATCAGATACTTCTGCAAGGATGCATCGACGAATTCCTCCAGAATCCTTCCTTCACTGATTTCATCATGGATTGTTTCAGAGATTTTTTTCAAGAGTTTCTCTATAGGTTTCACCAGCCATTCCCCCAGGAATTACTCCTAGGAATTTCCAAAGGAATGTCAACAGAATTTCTTTGAGGTTTTCTGTTAATTCAGAGATTTTTTCAGGAATTTCTTCATATATTAATTCAAGAATTCCACTGGAGATTGCTCCAATTCAATCTGGAACGATTCGAAATATTTCAGCAAGAGTATCTTCCAGAAACCCTTATGCAGGAAATTTTACTAGAGATTAGCTAAAAATTAATCTAGGAGTTCATTAATAGACTGTACAAAACTTTATTTTGGGAGTCCATCAAAAGATTCCAACAATAATTCGTCCAAAATTTTTTGCAGACATGGATTACTCCATATTTTTTACAGATTTTTGTTCCAGAAATTTGTTGAGAAAGATTTCCTGGGTTTCCTAAGGAATTCCTCATGGGATTTCTTCAGGAATTTTTCCAGGTTTTCCTTCGAGAATTTATCCAGAGGGGAATTTCTTCTGTGTTTCTTTCATGAATAATTCCAGAGATTATTTTAAATTTTACAAGGATTCCCCCAGGAACACTTTTATCAATTCCTTCAGGATTTCCTTTTGGAATTCTTTCAGGAACTCCTCCAGTAATTATTCCAGTACTTCCTACAGGGGCTGTTTAGGGATTCCCTTAGGAATTCCACTTAAAATTGCTTCGGGGATTCCTCCTAAAGTTTCTTTAAGAACTCTTCTTAGGATTGCTTCAGAATTTCTCCGAGAATTCCATCTACGATTTCTTCAGGAATTATTCCTGGTATTCCTCTACGTATTCCTTAAGCAGGGGTTCTCAAACTTTTTCAGCTTGCGACCCACTTTTGATTTTTATAGAATTTGGCGACCCACCAGCAAGTATCACAGTCTTTTTAAATAAATACATTTTTTTCACTTTCATAAATTCTGATAAACCTACGTTCACGTGTATTGAATGCTAACATAAAAACATAGATTTTTTAAAATTTATAGTACCTTTTTTTTTTGTTTTTTTTTTTTTTGGAAAGTTTCTAAGGCGCCCGAGAGTGCAGCATCAGTAAACTCGTACTCTCAAAAATATTTGAGATAGGTTTCAAAGTTTCTAAAATATTAAACCAGTTAGCTCTATGCAACACTACATATCAGGTTTTTCCACATATCCTAGCATTAGCAAAAACATACAAGTTATACAAAGTCTTTGAAAATATGGTGGCAAATTTAAGCTTCTGCAGAACTTTAAAGTCTACTTTGAAATGTAAGATCGGATTGTAAATGCTATTCAATTTTAAAATGTTCTGATTTTCGTAAAATTTAAGATTATTGACATTCAGCAAAAGTTTATCGAAGTTTAGCTTTGCTGAAATTCGGCAAAGGTAAAGTTTCTTGTCGAAGTTTGATACATTTTTGCTGTTTTTCCGACTCTTCGAACCCGCTAAGCAGAATACCCTCTTCGAATGAGTGTAATCAGTTTTGTACCTTTTGGTTCCGCCCTCTTTTGTCTATTCTTTGACAGTAGATAACTGACACTTAGGAAGATTACAAAGGATAAGCAAAGGAGGACGGAGTTAAGGGGTACAAGGCTGATTACACTCATTCGAAATTTTTGCCCATTATTGAATTATTATTATTATTTCTTTATTATAGAGATTTTTAGCCCTAGGCTGGTTCATCTCTGTTCATTATTGAACTTTTTTTTTACAGAACACAAGAAAAATCTAAAATTTTACCCTAATCTTAACACTTTTGATTGAAAATTGACAGTTTCAGAATCTCAGTAGTATCAATATTAAATATACTCCTGACTTAAACTTATAATAACAAATTTTGAATAGAATTGACGAGAAACCGAATTTCTACAAATAACTGCTGATTCTCAAAGGGGGTATTTGTAAATTAAAAAATGGCTTACAATACAATTTGATATATGTTTATGAGGTGATTTATTACAATATCGTCCAAGCCTTCGCGACCCACTAAAAATCAGCCCGCGACCCACCAGTGGGTCGCGACCCATAGTTTGAGAAACGCTGCCTTAAGAGATTCATCCAAGAATTTCATTTGGATTTTTTTTTTCAGGGATTCCACAATGAACTCCTGCAGGAACTTCTCTAAAAATTTCTCCAAGAATTCATCTAGAGATTTCTTCAGAAATTCCACTAGAGATTTCTCCAGGAGTACCTACAGGCATTCCTCTAGGATATCCTGCAGAAATCCCTCCAAGAATTCATACAAGATTTTTTTTTTAGAGATTCCAAGAAATCCCCAAGGGTTTTCTCAATGCATTCATGACTTCAGGACTTCCTTCAGCCATTCCTCCAGAGATTCCTCCAGTAACTGCTTCCGGTATTCTTCCAAGAATTCCACCAGAAATTCCTACAGAAATTTATCCAGGAATTCTTCAAGGGATTCCTCGATCCAAGGATTTTTTTTTTCAGAGACTCTTACAGGAATTCCTCCAAATATTTCTCCAGTAATTACTTCAGGGAATCCTCCAAGAATTCCACCAGGAATTATCATAGGCATTCTCCCAAGGATACTTCCTTGGATTCTTGCAGAGATTTCTCCAGGAATTTTTTCAGCGATTCCTCCAGGAGTTCTACCAGATATTCCTCCAGAAATTGCTTTAGGGACTCCTTCACAAATTCCTTCAGGAATTTCCCAGGAGTTCTTCAAGGAGTTTCTCCTGGGATTGTTTCAGGAATTCTTCCTGGGGCTCCTCCAGAAATACATGCAGGCATTCATCCAGGATTTAATCCAGGGTCTTTTTTTAGAAACTCCTCCAAAAATTACTCCAGGAATTTCTTCAGAGACTACTCCAGGAATATATCAAGGAATTCCTTTATAAATTATGTCAGCAATTCATCCAGGAATTTCTCCAGGAAATCCTTCAAGGATTTCTTCAGAAATTCTATCAGGATTTTCTCTCTTTTGGATTTTTTCCAGGAATTCCTCTAAGAATTCTTTCAGATTTGCCTCCTGGAATTCCGCTAAAATTCATCCAAGAATTTCATCAGGGATTTTTCCACGGATTACTCCACAAATTTCTCCATGGATTCCCTCAGGGAAGTTCCTTCGTGGATTTCTCCAGAAATTACTCTAGAAACTCGTTCAGGAATTTCTGAGGGATTTTTTTCCAGAAACTCCTTCCATAGTTGCTCTAGAGATTCCCCCAGAAATTCATCCAGTATTTTTTACAGCAATTCCTCCAGAGATTCCTCCAGGAATTCCTTCAAGGATTGCCTCAGCAATTCCCAAAGGAAAATCTCAAGAAATTCCTCCAGGCATACCTCCAGAATTTTATCCAGGAAATTCTCTAGGAACTACCTCAAGAATTTCTTCAGTAATTCCTCCTGTAATTTCTCTAGGAATTGATCCAGGAATTGCTCCTGGACATCGTTCAGTTATCATATCAACATTTTTTCCAGAAAATCTTCCGGGGATTTTTTCAGAAATTATTCTAAGAATATCCTCAGGATTTTTTTCAGGAATTCCTCCAAGCATTTCTCCAGGAATTTCTCCAGAGAATTCTTCATGAATTGCTTCAGGGATTTCTCCACGAATTTCTCCAGGGATCACTTCAGAAAATCTTTCGAAGGTTTCTCCAGGAAATCCTCCAGAAGTTCCTCTAAGGATTCTTCCAGCAAATCCTCTAGTGTTTTTTTCAGGAATTCTTCCAGGAATTCCATCATGGATTACTCCAGCAATTCCCACAGGAATGCTTCTAGGAATTCCTCCAGGATTTTATCCAGGAATCTATTCAGGAACTCCGCCAGGAATTCCTTCAGGATTTACCCCAGAAATTTCTTCACGAATTTCTCCAGGAATTGGTCCTGGACATCCTTCAGAAAATATGTCAGCAATTTCTCTAGGGATTCCTATGGGCATTTCTCCAGAGATTTCATCAGGAATTGCGTCAGGGATTCCTCTATAAATTTCTACATGAAATTTTCAAGGATTTTCCCAGGGATTCCTCCAGGAAATCCTTCTAAAATTCCTTCAGGAAATCCTTCGGAAGTTTCTCCAAGGATTCCTGCAGAAAATCCTCTAGGGATTTCGTCAGAAATTCTTCCAGGAAATTCTCCAGGATTTTTTCAGGGAATCCTCGAGGTATTCCTCCAGGAGTTGCTACAGAGATTTTTTCAGGGATATCTCCACAAATTTCTTCAAGGATTCCCTCAGGGATTCTTTCAGAAATTCCTTCGTGGACTTATCCAGGAATTCCTCCAGAAATTCAGCTAGAAATTCCTCCAGGATTTTAGGAATTTTTCAAAAATGGCAAAAATAACAGAAATAGAAATCCCCAAGAATTCCTATGGAGATTCCTCTAGAAACTCATTTAGTAATTCTTTCAAGAATTCCTCTAGAGATTTCTGCTTCAATTTCCACAGGAAAACCTCTAGGAATTCGTCCAGGCATTCCTCCAGGAATTTCTTCAGGAATTCCTCCAGGAATTCCTCCAGGAATTGCTCCTGGACATCCTTCAGAAATTATGACAGCAATTCCTCCAAGTATTTCTCTAGAAAATCCTCTAGGGATTTTTTCAGAGATTCTTCCTGGAAATTCTCCAGGAGTACTTTCAGGAATTGTTTCAGGGGTTCCTCCATACATTCCTTCAGAAATTCCTGCAGAGATTTCAAGGGATTTCTCCACGTTTTCCCCGTGATATTCCCAGAAAATCCACCAGGAAATCCTCTAGTAATTCCTCAAAGGGTTCTTCCAGGAAATTCTTCTGGAATTTTTTTAAGGTTTTTTTTTCAGAAAATCCCCCAGCAATTCCTCCCAGAATTCCTTTGGAGATTTCACCAAGAATTCCTACAGAAGTTCTTCCAGGGATTGCTCCAAGGATTCATCTAAGAATTTCTTCAGGAATTACGCCAGGAATTTGTTCAGAAGTTTCTCCAAGCATTCCTCCAGGATTCTCTCCTGAGATATTCCCAGAAATTTATTCAGGGGTTTCTCCAAGAATTCCCTCAAAAATTCCTCCAGTAATTTCTCTATGATTTTCTCTGGGAATTCCTTTCTTCTGATTTTTTCTGGGGATTCCTTCCAGAATTCCTCTAGGAATTTCTCCGGAATTTTCTCCTAGCAATCCTCCAGAAATTTGATGATGATTTCCTCATGGAGTATCTTTTGAAATTTCTCTAGGTACATATTCCTCCCATAATTTATCCCAGGCATTCCTCCAGGTATACTTTCAGAAATTCTTCCAGGGACTCCTCCGGGAATTCCTCTAGGGATTCCACTGAGCTTTCTTCAGGCATTACTGTAGGAATTGCTCCAGGAATTGCTTCGGGGATTCTTCCAGGGATTGGTCCAGGAATTCTTAAAAAAATCCTCTCAGGCTCTCCAAGAATTTATTTTCAGGAGTTCCGTCGGATATTTCAGAAATCATTCAAACATCTTTTCAGGGATATATGTTCCCAAGAACTTCTCCAGGATTACCTGATGATATTTGTTTTGAAATACATCGAGAATTTCAGGAGGAATTCCTCCAGCGAACAGTATTGGCAGATGATTTAAAAAGGACGCATACAGGAATCAGGAAATTCTAGGTGAGTCCTCAAAACCACTCGTAATTTTCCAGATTTAAGCTATTTTTTTTTTCAACGTTTAACAAAAAAAAATCATTGCAAAATAATGAACGAGTAAATAAAAATTCATGATCTCCCAGAAATTGGTCTACAAATTACGCTACAAGCACCACGTTGATTTGTGTAGATCAGGTGAGCTTTTTCAACGTATTGTACAAAATACAACAGCATGGCTGATGAAGGGTTAAATCATGATTTTAGAATATAATGTTATTAAATTCAATTCAATCGTATTGCGTTTACCAATAAAAGATAGTAGGTACAAATTTGCTAAGGGATCTTGCCCCCCTCTGACCGAAAAGCTGGCTACGCCCTTGAGAGAGCGTATTCAGATTTTTACACCTAAATGTGGTATCAGCATTAAGCCATGAACCACTAGATAAATAGATCAATTATCAGGATGTCCCGGAACTGGTTCCGGTAGGGTGAGAAATGTTCACTACTAGAACACTTCGGAATTATATCGTACCACAACTGAAAATACGGGATTTTTATCAAACTTCGAATAACCACTGCGCTGTAGATCAAAATTGGGATCAACAGCTTTTAGATAAAGTGAGCAGATTTGATTTACCTAAAATTTCATTTTGACTATGAATATTAGAGTGGGTCATCGTTTATATGGAAAAATGAAAAATTTAATGTTATCCCATCAGATCAAAGCTTTTTTGATTCTTGTTGAGGCCCCAAAAAGTGTGCAAAATTTGAGCACGATCTGTTATGTCTACGTTTTGCGCATCGCGTTTAAAGTTTGTATGGGATTTTACATGGGAAAACACACTTTTTTGCATTTCTCTCATGACAAGCTCGAATTTTTCTAAAACCATGTAACCAATAAAGTGAAAACATAGCCTAGGGTGTCCTGAAAAACTTTGTCGAATAACGCGAAGTGATTTGATGCTTATGAAAAAAGTTATAGCGTTGGCATTGCTTGGCGAAACAGCATGATTTTGTTGCTATTGTTATTCCTTTACATGTTAAAGTATAAACACATGCATGCGGTTCGTTGATTATAACTATTTTCACAAGCATCGGATCGGTTTGCAGTCTTCGAAAAAGTTTTTCAGAACATCCTAGGCTATCATTTTACATTATCGGTTAAAAAGTTTCAGACAAACTTTTTCAACTCATAACAAAAATGCAAAAAAGTATGTTTTCCCATACAAAATCCCATACAAATTTCAATTGCAATGCGCAAAGTGTAGACGCAACCAATCGTGCTCAAATTTTGCACAGATACTCAGGACCCGAAACGGAGCCAAAAAAGCATTGATCTGAGAAAACGGTTCCGATGACCCACGCTAATGAATGTACTCCAACATACGGCCTATATCGATGCTTGAGAAATTTGGGCACAAGAAACTAAGAATCATAACTTTTCATAATTCTGATCGTGCAGATCAGGAAAAATAAATTGTAGAACATCCCCTTCTATCATGGAATGTCTTGAAGATACATTCTAAGAATCTAAGAATAAACCTTTTTTTGTATTGCTCCCAGTACATACTTACCGGGACTTCCCTAAAAACAGGAATATACTCATCTCAGAGCAGAATTTTATAAAAATGTCCTGGGTGTATTTCAAGACGATACATTTATTTGTATATTTGTGGAGGAATTCACATCTACAAACATAAAAAGATACTGTTTATCGTTGACAACTGGTTTACCAGTGCAATTCCTCGAGAAGTTTTGGGAGGAAAGAGCCTGAGTAATACATGGAAGATTCGCTGGAGAAATGTTCGAATGAATCCCTGGGGAAATAATTGTGAGAATTCCTGACGGAAACCCTGGGTAAACAGCTGAAAAAACTGCTGGAGGGATTCCCGAAGGAATATCTGGAAAATCTCTGGAGAAGTTCCATGGATAACTTTCCGAAGGATTTCTTGGGAAAAAAATAGAATCTCTGGATGTATTGCTGAAGGAATTGCATAACGCATTTCTGAAGGAATTCCTTGTGAGAACTGCTGGGGATATTCTTGAAGAAAATTCATGGATTGAGGATATTTCTGAACGAATCGGTGGATGAATTCGTGAAGGATTTCTTGGAGAAAGTTGTAAAAAGATTCCTAAATTCCTTGAAGAATTTTTCGGCTCCTGAATGCACTCCTTTAAAATCACCTAAAGAAATTCAAGACCAATCGCCGAAGGAAACCTCTAAGAACTCTTGAAGTAATCTATAGAAAATTTGCGGGTATTTCTTAAGGCATCGCTAGAGAAATTCTTGGGTGCATCCACGGAAAATGTGTGGGTGCAAAAGAGCTCTCAATACTAGTCTCAATGTTGAGTGTAGTTGGAGCTGAACTAAAGCTCGCAGCGACGCCGGCTCGGCCGTCGGTATGCTCGCACCAAGACGCGTCCCTCGTTTGGGCCAGCGTCGCACGTCGACATCTTTGGGTTAGCCTCTTCAGTATCTTCCTCTCATCGAAGTAAGACGTGTTTTGTCCCAGCTGCGGGTGATTCCTTCCCCATAACCCAACGCGGAACTGCACAATGGCGAACCTTCCAGGAGTTGCAGATATTTTTTTTTACTGCAACACAAGCTACGAGCCGTATACTGAAGACGGAAAGGAATCACCCGGGTTGAGACGAAAACAAGTGAGTAAAGTGAAGGTGAGAAAATTGTGTTTTTAACAATCTACAAGATTGCAACGAAGCGAGTCCCACGAGACCGTATTTGAGCGAGTTGAAAAGACTGCGCTGATAACGGCTGCGGAAAAACCGCACATCAAGTGGATTTCGCTAGACCGCAAATCAAAAAGCGAGTCAAAATAAAAAAAACTTCGCACGAAGCGGATTACGGAGAATCGCGCTAAAAGCGGGTTCCAGGGAACCGCGCATCAAGCGGGTTTCAGGAAACCGCGCATCAAGCGGGTTCCAAAAAACCGCACTCAAAGCGGATTCTGAAGAATCGCGCACAAAGTGGGTTCTAGAGAATCGCGCAAAATAAAGCGGGTTCCAGGGAACCGCGCATCAAGCTAATACATTTTATTGCACAATAAGCATTCTATCACAGAATTCTATATTATTTGCCAGCAAACAGAATTGCTCAATAGTTAAGTTTTCGGGACGTTCATTTCCACTCAAGAATCGCACACAAAGCGGGTTCCAGAGAATCGCGCAAAAAGCGGGTTCCAGGGAACCGCGCATCAAGCGGGTTCCGAAAAACCGCGCATCAAGCGGGTTCCGAAAAACCGCACTCAAAGCGGATTCTGAAGAGTCGCGCACAAAGTGGGTTCCAGAGAATCGCCGTCTCCATTCCACTCGGTCCGTGGCAGTTTGTCTCCAGTTCCGCACTCTGCGTAGGGTCCGCAGATCGTCCTCCACTTGGTCGACCCACCTAGCGCGCTGCGCTCCACTTCTTCTTGTACCAGTCGGATGACTCTCGAGAACCATTTTAGTCGGGTTGCTATTCGACATCCTGATGACGTGACCCGCCCACCGTAGCCTCCCGATTTTCGCGGTATGGACGATAGTTGGTTCTCTCAGCAGCTGATGCAGCTCGTGGTTCATTCGCCTTCTCCAAGTCCCGTCTTCCATCTGTACTCCGCCGTAGATGGTACGCAACACCTTCCGTTCGAAAACTCCAAGGGCGCGTTGGTCCTCTGCACGTAGGGTCCATGTTTCGTGCCCATAGAGTACGACCGGTCTAATCAGCGTTTTGTAGATGGTTAACTTCGTGTTACGGCGAACTTTATTCGATCGTAGAGTTCTGCGGAGTCCAAAGTAAGCACGATTTCGTGCCACAATGCGCCTTTGAATTTCTCTGCTGGTGCCGTTGTCGGCGGTCACCAGTGAGCCCAAGTACACGAATTCTTCAACCGCCTCGATTTCATCACCGTCGATAGAAATTCGGGGTGGCGGGCGCGGTGATTCCTCCCTGGAACCCTTTGCCATCATGCACTTTGCCTTCTACACAATAATGACTAATCCGATTCTCCTGGCTTCACTCTTTAGTCGGATGTACGTTTCCGCCATCGTCTCAAATTTACGAGCAATAATATCAATATCATCGGCGAAACCAAGCAGCTGAACGGACCTCGTGAAAATCGTCCCACTCGTGTTTATTTCCGCTCTCCTTATTACATCCTCTAAAGCAATATTGAACAGCAAGCACGAAAGACCATCACCTTGCCGTAACCCTCTGCGAGATTCGAAGGGACTCGAGAGTGCCCCTGATACTCGAACTACGCACATCACTCGATCCATCGTCGCCTTGATCAATCGTATCAGTTTGTCCGGGAATCCGTATTCGTGCATAATCTGCCATAGCTGTTCTCGATCGATTGTATCAAACGCCGATTTGAAATCGATGAACAAGTGATGTGTGGGCACGTTGTATTCGCGGAATTTCTGCAACACCTGGCGGATGGCGAACATCTGATCCGTTGTAGCGCGTTCACCCATGAATCCAGCCTGATATTGCTCCACGAACTCTCTTGCAATCGGTGATATTTGGGAGAGTACCTTGTAGGCAGCACTCAGTAGTGTGATCGCGCGATAGTTCCCGCAATCGAACTTGTCGCCCTTTTTGTAGATGGGGCACACGATACCTTCCATCCATTCCTTCAGTAATACTTCCTCCTCCCAAATCTTGGTAATGACCCAGTGTAGTGCTCTCACCAGTGCTTCTCCATCGTATTTTAGAAGCTCGCTTGGTAGTTGATCTGCCCCAGCGGCTTTTTTGTTTTTCAACCGGCCAACTTCCTTTTCAATCTCTTGAAGGTCAGGGGCCGGAAGTCTTTCGTCCTGTGCACATACCACCTGTCGCCACCTGTCGACCACCTCACGCTCGCTCGTGAGAATATTCCCGTAATTATCTCGGCACATGTCGGCTTGTGGCACGAAGCCTCTGCGCGAGCGGTTCAGCTTCTCGTAGAACTTTCATGTGTCCTTAGCGCGGTACAGCTCTTCCATCGCTTCGCGATCTCGTGCTTCCTGCTGGCGCTTCTTCATCCGGAAGACTGAGTTCTGCCTGTTCCGCGCCTGTTTGTAACGTGCCTCATTCGCTCTCGTACGGTGTTGCAGCATTCTCGCCCATGCTGCATTCTTCTCGTTTTTCAACTGTTCACATTCGCCGTCGTACCAGTCGTTTCTGTGATTCGGAGTCGCGAAGCCTAGTGCTGTAGCCGAGATACTACCTATGGCGGATCGGATGTCCCTCCAGCCATCTTCAAGTGTAGCATCGCCAAGCTGCTCTTCCGTTGGTAGGGCCACTGCTAACTGCTGCGCGTAGTCTTGAGCCACTTCTACGTTACGCAGCTGCTCGATGTTGAGTCACGGCGTTCGACTTCGACGCGTGGTGATAACTGTCGAAAGTTTTGAGCGTATGCATACAGCGACTAAGTAGTCATCCGAATCTATATTCGCACTGCGGTATGTGCGGACATTGGTTATATCCGAGAAGAATTTACCGTCGATTAGAACGTGGTCGATTTGGTTTTCTGTTTGATGGTCGGGTGATCTCTATGTGGCGTTGATGATATCTTTGCAGGGAAGAAGGTGCTTCGGACTGGTGACTCTTGAGGAATCCCTGCAGGAATTCCTGGAAGAATCCTTGGACAAATCCCTGGAGGAATTCATGGAGAAATCCCTGGAGTGATCCCTGGAGGAATTCCTGGAGAAATGCTTAGAGTAATCTCTGAAGGAATTATTGGTGAAATTCCTGGAGGAATCCCTGGAGCAATACCTGGAAGAATTCCTTAAGGTATTCCTGAAGGCATCCCAGGAGGAGCTCCTGAAGGAAACCCATGAAAAAATTATGTAGAAATTAATGAAGGAATTCTCGGTCCGGAGCTGTTTCTGAAAAAATCCCAGATAGAGGTCCTGATGGAATCGCTGGAGGAGTTTTTGGAGGAGTTCGTGGAGGAGTTTCTGGAGGAATTCCCGAAGGAATCGCTGAAGGAATTCCAGGAGAAATATCTTAAGAAATCCCTGGAGGAATCCTGAAAGAACCGCCGGAAGTATCCCTCGATTAATTCCAGGAAGAATCCCTGAAGGAATCCCTGGAAGAATTTCTGAAGGAATCTCTGGAGGAATTCGTGGAAGAATCTCTGGAGGAATTCCTGTAAAATCCCTGGAGAAATCCATGGAAGAATTCCTGAAGAAATTCCTGGGGGAATCTCTGTATGTTCCTAGAATCCTTGGAGAAATCTCTGGAGGAATTCCTGGAGCAATCCCTGGAGGAATTCATTTAGCAATCCTTGGAGGAATTCCTGTAGACATCCCAAGAACAATTTCTGAAGGAAGCTTATTGAAAAAAATTGTAGAGAAATTAATTGAGAAATTTTCGGAATACTCCGTGAAGCTGTTCCTGAAAGAATCCCAGAAAGCGAGGGAATCCCTGGAGGAGTTCCAGGGGGAATTCCTAGAGGAGATCCTGCAGGAATATCTGGATGAATCCCTGAAGGAATTCCAGGAGAAATTTTTGAAAGAATCCCTGGAGGAATCCAAGGAAGGATCCCTGGATTAATTCCTGGAAGAATCCTTTAAGGCAGGGGTTCTCAAACTTTTTCAGCTTGCGACCCACTTTTGATTTTTATAGAATTTGGCGACCCACCAGCAAGTATCACAGTCTTTTTAAATAAATACATTTTTTTCACTTTCATAAATTCTGATAAACCTACGTTCACGTGTATTGAATGCTAACATAAAAACATAGATTTTTTAAAATTTATAGTACCTTTTTTTTTTGTTTTTTTTTTTTTTTGGAAAGTTTCTAAGGCGCCCGAGAGTGCAGCATCAGTAAACTCGTACTCTCAAAAATATTTGAGATAGGTTTCAAAGTTTCTAAAATATTAAACCAGTTAGCTCTATGCAACACTACATATCAGGTTTTTCCACATATCCTAGCATTAGCAAAAACATACAAGTTATACAAAGTCTTTGAAAATATGGTGGCAAATTTAAGCTTCTGCAGAACTTTAAAGTCTACTTTGAAATGTAAGATCGGATTGTAAATGCTATTCAATTTTAAAATGTTCTGATTTTCGTAAAATTTAAGATTATTGACATTCAGCAAAAGTTTATCGAAGTTTAGCTTTGCTGAAATTCGGCAAAGGTAAAGTTTCTTGTCGAAGTTTGATACATTTTTGCTGTTTTTCCGACTCTTCGAACCCGCTAAGCAGAATACCCTCTTCGAATGAGTGTAATCAGTTTTGTACCTTTTGGTTCCGCCCTCTTTTGTCTATTCTTTGACAGTAGATAACTGACACTTAGGAAGATTACAAAGGATAAGCAAAGGAGGACGGAGTTAAGGGGTACAAGGCTGATTACACTCATTCGAAATTTTTGCCCATTATTGAATTATTATTATTATTTCTTTATTATAGAGATTTTTAGCCCTAGGCTGGTTCATCTCTGTTCATTATTGAACTTTTTTTTTACAGAACACAAGAAAAATCTAAAATTTTACCCTAATCTTAACACTTTTGATTGAAAATTGACAGTTTCAGAATCTCAGTAGTATCAATATTAAATATACTCCTGACTTAAACTTATAATAACAAATTTTGAATAGAATTGACGAGAAACCGAATTTCTACAAATAACTGCTGATTCTCAAAGGGGGTATTTGTAAATTAAAAAATGGCTTACAATACAATTTGATATATGTTTATGAGGTGATTTATTACAATATCGTCCAAGCCTTCGCGACCCACTAAAAATCAGCCCGCGACCCACCAGTGGGTCGCGACCCATAGTTTGAGAAACGCTGCTTTAAGGAATCTCTGGAGGAATTCCTGAAGCGATCCCTGGAGGAATTCCTGGAAGAATCCCAGGAGGAGTTCCTGAAGGAAACCCATGAAAAAATCGTAGAGAAATCATTGGAGGAATTCCTGGAATAATCCGTAGAGCTATTCCTGAGGAAATCCTGAAAGAATCCCTAGGGACATACGTGAAAGATTCATTAGAGGAGTTTCTGGAAAAAATCCGCTTGAAATCCCTGGAGGAATCACTGGAATTCTTGGAAATACCTTGATGAATTCCTGGAGGATTCTCTAGCGGAATTCCTGGAGAAATCCGCTTTACGAATCCCTGGAGGAATTCCTTAAAAAATCACTGAAGGAATTTCTGGAAAATTTCCTTGAAAAATCCCTGAAGAAATCACTTAAGGAATTCCTGGAGGAATTCCAGGAGAAAGTCCTGGAGGTAATCCCGGAGGAATTCACAGAGGAATCCCCGAAAGACTTCCTGAAGAATTTTTGGAAATGTCTCTGGAAAAATTCTTGGAGAAATACCTGGAGGAATTACTGAAAGGAATTCTGTGAGAAATCCTTGGATGAATTCCTGGAGGAATCTCTGGAGGAATTCCTGAAAAAAAAAAAACACTGGGGAATTTTCTGGAAAATTTCCTAGAAAAATCCCTGGAGAAATCACTGAAGGAATTCCTGGAGGAATTTCTTGAGGAATCCATGGAAAACATCCTTGGAAGTATCCCTGATGGAATCCTTGAAGGAATCTATGTAGGAATTTCTGGAGAAATCTCTGAAGGAATTCTTGGAGGAATCTCAGGAGGAGTTCTGAAAGTAAACCCACGAAAAAATTATAGAGCAATCATAGGAGGAGTTCTTGGAATAGTCTGTGGAGCTGTTCCTGAAAGAATACTGGAAAGAGGTCCTGAGTAAATTCCTGAGTGATTCCTTGGACTAATTTCTTGGGGAACCCCTGAACGAATTCATAGGGAAATTCGTGGAGAAATTCTTCGATGCATCCTTGGGGTCTCCAGTTAGCCTAGTGGTGAAGGCTATGAATCGCCAACCTGGAGAAGGCGGGTTCGATTCCCGTTCCAGTCGGGACCGGAACTCGACTCCCTGGGTATAGTGTATTCATGCAATGGCAGGCAAAGAAAGCCCTTCAATTAATAACTGTGGAAGTGCCCAAGGAACACTAAGTTGAAGCGAGGCAGGCCAAGTCCCTGTGGGGACGTAGAGCCATAAAGAAGAAGAAGAAAAAGAAGATCCTTGCAGAAGTCTGTGAAAGAATGGCTGAAGGAATTTCAGAAGTATTTCTCAGAACAAATCCTGAAACAATCACTCTCGGAGACCCGGAAGGCATTCATGGAGAAATTCATGTAAAAGAAATTCCTAGACAAATCCCTGGATTCTTAAGAACTACATAGCGGAAAATTTGAATGTGTTCCTGGAGGAAATCATAAAGATTTCCTAGCTTAGTTTCACTTAGCAGTATATATGGTGTTCTAGAAAGCCCCTCTCCTTTACTTACGGAACCGGTTCCGGTATACCCGAATAATTGTTCCATTGATTGTCCTACGCATACTTTTTTTTTTTACTTCATGAATAAAACTCACAAAGTTTAGCCATCTAGCCACGCTTATGCTTGAACGCTTCAATTTGGTCCTTTCGCCTTTGCCTTTGCCCTTGTGGCCGTAATGACCAAAGCACAAATATAATTCCATATTTGCATTCTAGAAAACAATTCTTTTTCATTTAATGCAAAAAGTACGAAAATCGAATAATTTTTGACCGGGAATCGGGTAATTTTTGACCCCTTATATAATGCAAAATGTGCAACTTTCTCTTGAAGCTTAACCCTTCAGGACGCGCGCCGTTGTAAAAAGTACTATACCACCAAAAAAAACTCGCTCGCCGTATACAGCGCAAGCGCGGTGCGGTTTTAGGGTGAAGAAGGTGCCCCAGAATGGCTAATCACATGTCATTGATATAAAACTTAGACAATTTTTGAGTTTTTAAAGCACAGCATTATTGTAGGGAAGCCCGGGTAGAGGTAAAGTACTGGCGATCAAAACGTGATATTGGTTTGGTTGGTGTAAGAGATAAAAGATCTGAAAATAATATCCGGAAAATGTACTTGGAACATCTGAACAATATTAAAATGTGATATTTCAAGATCAAACGAACAGCTTGTTGCTAATGGTTAGAACTTACAAGATCTAAATATGATTTGATGATTATGTTCCAGCAAAGCACTCATTAATTATTTCAATAATTACGGTGTGCTTAATATTCAGATTTTCATGTTTGCCTTTAGTGTAATTTCACCAACATATGTATGATTTATATAGAAACATTTTTTTTTCTGGACTCCTTCATAAAACACTCGCCGTGGTCCAACATTCAATCAAGTTTACGCTGTTTTTTTTTTTCTGAAAAATGGCTTTAAGTTAGTAGTAGGTAGAGATACCTGGTACGCTCCATAGAAACGCAAGCAATAATCACAGCTATCACATTGAGTGGCCTGCTCCATACGCTTCCGTTACTTGATTCCTTTCCCCACCCCAATCTCAGCTATAGCTATAGCTAATGATCCTGTTTGAGGACTCAGAGGGATCCAATGTCGCTTCTGCTGCTCTCTACCTATGTATATCATGGCTGTGTGGGTAGCGTATGTCAGCCTTGCCTGACTGAATTATTGTCTAGGGATTGGTTCGGGAGTGTAAAACGAAGACCGAAATTGAAAATGACGTAAAAGTCAAATGGCTGGATGTGCTGTAATGCTTTTTGTAAGACATAGATGTACCTACGTACGAAGGATTGACAGATGGGGCCACGGGTTTGGCTGCGAATCAAATGAATAATTAAAGATAGAGTTTAAGTACCGTAAGTTGATAGCTTTAAGATAGTTTTTTTTTTCGCACAAAAGCAGTATTATGATATGTGCAGTCTGAAATTATCAACCTTCTCACTCAAGAATAGTTGCTCTAGCTCAAGCATGGTTAATTAAAGAGAAATACGTGAGCCTTTTAAAACTAACATTAACCCTCAAGAGGATACCTTAAATGAAGGTGAGGAATTCCACGGAGTCATGTCAGTCGATCCTGAGCGACCATTTCAAAAATATCTGAAACTTTGCACAGTTTTTCAATTTCATATAAATCGCCATTTTTTGATATTAAACCTTCATATTCACTCACGACTAACTTTTCAAAAGGGTGTATGCGAAAATAGTTCTAAAATATTCTAAAAGCTGTACAGCAAAAACGGATTGTTCGATTGTTATAAATTTTTCAGCAAAGTTAGACAACTAAATGATGATTCCTTAGAAAATATACACTGTAAAAAATTTCTTTTTCTACTTTGAAAAAATATGATATTTGTCACAAAAACTCAAATGTCTCAAAACCCTATCTTTTTACCAACTTCAATTTTTTAGGGGAAATGGCCCATTATATCAGCTATCTACCATAAAATTTTGGTGATGGTAAACTGATAAACAAAAAAGTTATGACATTTCAAACATTTCACAATTTTTACATTTAGTAACAAAAAAAAATTTTTTCTGTGTAAATTATTTCGAGAATTATATTTTGATGCTGATTTTATTGTAAAGGCTACCGCCTGAATTAAACAAGTTGTTTTCATGATACTTTAGTTTGATTATTCGTAATTACTATAGTATCTATTTGAAACTTAGACGCGATCCAGTGTTGTGATCAAAAATATTGAGATTGTCATACTTTTTATTGTACGTGACTGGTGAAAAAATCCCTTGATAGTGTTGAAAAGCTGTTGATTATAAGAAAAATGGAATTGAATTTATTTTTAAGACAAAAGCTGTATAATAAAAGTTTTTTTTATACGCGTATACGTCTAGTTTATCCGCAAAAAAATCCCTCTTACACACTTATTTCTGAATTGCCTGTTCGGTACTTTTTTGACGAGATTATAACAGCAGTACGATCTCGGTAGTTTCGGTAATCGATTTTACTGAGGCTCAGTAAAACAACTGTCAAAATCGTATGGAAAAGGTAAACAATGCATTTTTGCTGAACGAGTTCGGTGCTCAGCAGTTTTAATCTCGTCAAAAAATTACCGAACTCGGTAATCAAAATTAAGTGTGTAGAGAACAGACTTTATGATCGGAAGAATGCGAGTAACTTCAACAACAACAAATGCATAAGAGGTACATACCACAGACAAACAGACGAAACGCCTAGAACAATTTTAGTGAAAATTCATCGCCCAGTTCACACTATCACCACCTGGTGGAAATGTTTCACGAAACACTGCGTTGTGCAATATCGTCATCAGAAGGCGCTAGTGTGAAACGTCAAACGCAAAGAAAAACGATGGGCGCTCTTCTTGTTATGAAAGCCACAACCAAGATTCAAAATGATCGTTGAAGGCGTGGTCAATGAAAATTTCGCCAGTGTTACGTTTGTTTGTCTGTATACATACCTGACAATGCTCACGAAAAAAACAAAAAAATACTACCGCTATGAATATTAAAAATTGTATAGTATTTTTTTTCTTCAGCCACCAACACCAAACAAGTAAGTTAAAATTAATAAGTGATTTTGTTTATTATAATCTAACGAACAAGATGAACAGTCGCTTTCTCAAAGGTCTTCAACTCAACGCTCTCTTGTAGACCGTTTGATGAAAAAAAATGTTCAAAAGAGTTACGAAATCTCACCGAAAGCACCATAGATAAACTGAAAGAGACTGGTTATGCCCAAATGTCCACATTGTGTACAAAATTACGCATTTGCACGTCCTGCCGTCTAGAATTTGACAAACGAGCCATCTGTATATCATCGGTAAAGCAGGGCGCAGGAAGTTCGAAAACGACAACAACTGAGAAATTGCCATCAGCGACATCTGTTTAAACAATTTAATTACGCCCCTTTTCAAAAATGCCCTGTAATATTCTTCAACATCTATACCCATTTCAATATTTTTAACGTTGCAAAACACGCTTTCAACATTCATCTTGAAGAAGAGGGAAAACACTTGTCCTCAAATGTAACAGCAAATTAATGAATAAACGACTAATGCGCGGAGGGCGTGATAAAATCGGAACATTACGGTACATAGTATATTATATTATATGTATATATAATATATAATAAAAACAACTTGTTTTACTCACGCAAGGCCATTAACAATAAAATCAGCATCAATCTTCAATTTCCGGCCGAAATAATTTACACTAAAAAAAAATATTACTATATGTGAAAATTGTGAAATGTTTGAATTGTCATAACTTTTTTGTTTATTTTCATGGTAGATTGCTAATACAATGGACCGTTTTCTCTAAAAAATTACGTTGGTAAAAAGATAGGGTTTTGAGATATTTGAGTTTTTGTGACAAAAATGATATTTTTTAATGTTAAAAAAGATTTTTTTCACAGTGTATATTTTCTTAGGAATCGCCATTTAGTTATCTAACTTTGCTGAACAAAAAAAATCAGCATCAAATCGCGATTCCCGGCCGAAATAATTTACACAGAAAAATTTTTTTTACTAAATGTAAAAATTGTGAAATTTTTGAAATGTTATAACTTTTTTGTTTATTAGTTTACCATCACCAAATTTTTATGGTAGATTGCTAATACAATGTACCGTTTTCCCTAAAAAATTCAAGTTGGTAAAAAGATAGGGTTTTGAGATATTTGAGTTTTTGTGACAAAAATGATGTTTTTCAATGATAAAATAGATTTTTTTTCACAGTGTATATTTTCTTAGAAATCACCATTTAGCTATCTAACTTTGCTGAAAAATTCATAACAATCGAACAATCCGTTTTTGCTGTGCATATTTTTGAATATTTTTGAACCATTTTCACATACACCCTTTTGAAAAGTTAGTCGTGGCTCTAAATAAAAATTTGATATCGAAAAATGGCGATTTAGATGGAACTGAAAAACTGTGCAAAGTTTCAGTTCAATAGAAAATCATGAATTAAAAATTTTCCTTAATTTTGATGCTGTTGCTTGGAATCGCTCAGGTCCGTTTTGGGACCCTGGGGTCCATTGGACCCCAACATATATTCTCGCGTATCTCGTGATCCTTACTTTTTGAAAGGGTGATGTTTTCAGCAAAGATGCTAGGAAAGTCAAGGCCTATCTAGTGGTGAACAATTGAGTTCGGGAAGTTTCCGCTAGGTGGTGCTAGTGAGCATTGAAAAATGCCCCCGATCTACAAGATATAACGTACCTAAACAAGCGGACAAGGACAAGACGTACCGAAACAATAGGGTAAATCGCACTGCTATAGACGAGTAGACATGTCCAGCGGGTCAAAAGGGGTCATTCAAATATTACGTAACGCAAAGGAGTGGGAGTTGGTCTAGCGCTGTGTTACGTTTCATTCAAAATTTTCCATACAAAAGTTGTTGCACGGAGAAGGGAAGAGCCCTTAAGTCAAATTTTGCGTTTCGTAATATTTGAATAAACCCAAGAGGAATCAGAGACAAACAGACGTAACACTATTAAAATTTTAATCTCATATATCTCAGGATCCTGATTACTTATATAGTTGATGTCTTCGGCAAAGTTGTTTGGTTGGTCAAGAACTTATAGATTATGGACCGTTTGATTCGATATTCCACCACTAGGCAGTGCTAGATAGCTTGCCAATGTTTTATCTCATAATATCTCAGGATCCTGATTTCTTAGAAAAATGGTGTTTTAGTTGTTGGGTAGGTCAAAAATGTTCAGTTGATGAGCAATACGAACTTTCCTATTGGGAGACGCTGGTGCGGGATGCTTATTATTTATAGAGATGGTGTCTACAGCTGTTATTTGGCAGGACATGGACCTACCGAATATAGACACTATAGAATCTACAGACTTGGGGAGAAATATTTGAATTACGCAATTTTAGAGTGTTTTATAGTGAATTTAGTGTGTACTAATAGAAAATGACGTCACACAATCCACAGTCGTTATCGTTCCGTAAATCTCGTTTGGCTAAACGAATTGACAGATCGCATGGTTAGGGGCCATCCATAAATGGCGTAGCATTTTTTTTGACGATTTTTGACACCCTTCTCCCCCTATTTTCTCATACCTAATACATGGCTCGTAGCATAATCAGAGACTCTCCCCACCACCTTAAAATGCCACTTCATCTATGGACGGACCCTTACAGTTGTCTGCACCTTGGAAAGCATATGGAATCTATAGTGTCTATATTACAGATTATGGGATATATACAATTATACTTTGATCATAATCTACACAATTTTCCACAGCACAGGGATCAGACATCCAAGCTCAGTTTCAAAACTGTGTAAGGAATTAAACGTTCATTTGAAATGGCAACACAAGTGGCAACATCGTGGTGGCGCTGCTATCCCAATGTTCCCACGCTGTTGACGGTGGTGAATATAAAACTTATGTAGATATGCGTACTCACCACTAATTGTAGCAACTTGCCGCATAGGTGACGCTAGTGTTGTCAACGCTAAAAAAATTGAATCCTTGCACAGCTTTCGAGACAATTTTCTAAAGGCTTGGATGTCTGTTCTCTGTGATACAAAATATATTTTCATGAAAAATCGAATAAAATGGAATGTAAATTTCAACGTTTCCTTCCCGTAGCCGGGAGGAACTCCTGGAGAGAAATTCCTAGGAGAATCTCGAGAGCAACTCCTAGAGGAATCCCGGGAGAAATTTCTGGAGAATCCCGGGAGAAATTCCTGAAAGAATCCCGAGAATTCCTGGAATTCCTGGAGGAATTCTTGGAGGAATCCCGGGAGAAATTCGTTGAGAAATACCGGTAAGAATTCCTGGAGAAATCCCAGGAGGAATTCCTTAAGCAACCCCCGGAGGAATTCCTGAAGAAATCCCAGGAGGAATTTCAAGTGGATTTCCTAGAAAAACTCATGCAGGAAACCCGGGAGGAAATTCTGGAGAAAACCCGGGAGCAATTCGGAGACAAATTCCTGAAGAAATTCTGGGAGGAATTCGTGGAGGAATCTCGGAAAGCATTTGTGGACGAATCCTTTTACGAATTTCTAGTTGAATCCCTGGTGGAATTCCTGATGTAGTTTTGGGAGTCATTTCCGGAGGGCTTTCAAGTGCATTTCCCAGATGAAATCGTAGAGGAACCTCGGGAGGAATTACTGAAAGAATCCCTGTATTAATTTCTGGAAGAATCCTGGCAGGAGTTCCTTCAGAAATTTTGGGAGGAATTCCTGGAGGTATCCGGGTAAGTCAATTCTGAAGTAAATTATCCACCAAATTGGAAGTATTGGTATTGTGAACAGAATGTAATTATATTGCAGTAAAACCTCCATGAGTCGATATTGAAGGGACCATCGACTCAAGGAAATATCGAGAAGTGGAACAGAAATTCTTTGAGAAGTTTTCTGGAGGGACCATCATAGTAACCCAGAAATTATTTTTCAGCATGCAAAAATTTACCTCCATGAGTCGATATCGAGTCAAAGAACATCGACTCATGGAAGTTCGACTGTGTGTTATTCTCAAGACATTCACTTCAAAAGAAGCGTACTTATTTGAGGACGCTTGCCACTCGGTAATCTAGGATGCTGGGCATATACGAACTAATTAGCGCCATTTTGCAGAAAAACTTTAAAATTATTTTCATTACCAAATAATCCTTGATGTATTGAACACTTTTGCCGAAGACACAAACTTTCTATACATTCCGAATCTCAAGATACATATTCAAGCTAAATTTAACTTTCAATCCATAATTTGAATAAACAATAGCGCCACCTACTGGGCTAATTCCAATTCAATTTGTTCGTCACAAGATTGCCCTTGGTCTATTGAACAATTTTGTCGAAGACAGCATTATTCTAGGAAGTGACGATCACAAGATATAACCATTCGTGTCGTGGGGTCCAATGGACCCCAGGGGACCAAAATCGCCCGGTTCAACTTTGACATAAAAAATAATCTATAGTACGCCATGAAATATTTGTTATTTTTGCACAAATAACTCACCGTGGTGTAGTTTGAAGGTACTGTGAAAACGGGACCGATGTGTCAATCCAAAGTGGCTCTGGGGTCCAATGGACCCCAGGTATCCATTAGAGGGTTAAGTTCAATAGTTCTTGTTGTGTTTACGGTTCTATGAACTGTGAAGAATTAGCCTAAGGGGCTGTCCATAAACCACGTGGTCATTTTTTTGGGACTTCTCAAACCATAGATAAGATAAGATATTACAAGATCAAAACATTAGCAGACAAGATTTGTCACTTTTTTCTAGAAAAAAAAAAAATTAAAAAAATGTCAGCATCCAGCATCGAACCTATGACCATAAGTTTCACAGGCGGCGATGCTTACCACTTAACTGTGGCTCGCTGTTGTAAATCACATGGGAATAAGAGCATGCGGTTCTTCGTTTCCACAGCTCCGAAAGGGGCACATGGCATTTCACTAACATTGAGCCATCTCTATGGGTGTATGTGTTCCATTTCGTGCAGAACAGCTCATCGAGTGTGCTATAGAATTTCGTCCGGGTGCCAGTTCGCGCTCGTTGCTTCGGTGGTTCGATTTTTCCATTTTGTATTCCGAAGTGAGCATTTCGACGGCGGTGAGTGTGCGGTGGACGCGCCGTGAATCGAGTCGGTTCCGAATTTTTCGCTTCCCGTCGCGCTAGTTCCCTTCCCAATACACTTTTAGTTGATGATAAATATTTTCTTTATTTTTTTTGCATTTACACAAAAGAGTGAAAAGTGTTAGTTCGGGCTCGCCGGTCGGAAAAAATCCGAGCACCGACAAGTGAGTCGCGTTCAGTGTATTTCTGTGTGGAATAGACTAAAGGTTTCTGCTTCCTAGTGGAGTGGAGACGCGCGATAGAATTTTCTCTTTGGCTAGTTTTTGCGTCGAAAAGTGGTCGGTTGTTAACGGCGGTTTGTGTATATTGATCCATTGTCAAATCATATCATCAACCATAGGTGACTCCCGGACTGACAATGTACCTTACCCTACTAACAAAAAAAATCCTTCCTGAGACAAACGTGGAGATGCAGCGATTCGCGGTCTTCATAACAACGTTTGTCTTACTAACATTCCCTCCCATCCTCGATGACCGTAAGGACGTGGCCGGCGCCGTTATTGACCCGTTTAAAGTTGAGAGCTCTCGACCTGTGTACATTGAGAATAGTAAGCTACTCCTAAGCCCTATTCATTGGTTCCTTGTGCAATTTCGATTGTTCTGGTCAATCACGGAGTAGCAACTACGAATTGTGCGGTCATCTATGCTCATTGCTCATGTACATGCTCATGCTCATGCTCATTTCGTGCAGAAGAGCTCATCTTGTTCTTATGTAGAAATTTTCAGCTATTTCGACAAGAACAATAACTTTAAGCTATTCGTGCGATTAGATTAGATTTTTGAATAACTCATCAAAATCACATCGAGCTATGACAGCAAAAAGTGTTCGATTTTAAATATGATTTAGATATTCTCGTCTACCCGGGAAGGCTAAGAATCTTGTTACAAATCGAATAAGTGGTGTGGAGCAAAACGATTTACCTTTACAGCAGTGGCTATAGGGTTTTGCTTTACGTATTTGCTCCCATTAATAGTTTCTTCTGAGATTTTTCGCTGTTATTCACGAATTCAGAGACTTGTTCCTGAGATTTCTGCTAGAGTTCCTCAATATTTCTTCCCGAGATTACTTCCAGAACATTTTTTTTTGCAAATGTCTAAGTTTTTCTAAGGATTTCTTCCAAAGCTCATCTCGATATGTCTTCATTAGGTCTTAGCGATATTTCTATCAAGAGTCCAACAGGATTCACTTTTGAAAACCACTGCAAGAACTCCGGGAGAAACTATTCAAGAAATGTCGAGTCGAGTACAAGACACTGAAGACGACCTTACAGTTGGGGTCGAAATACGTATCTGTCAAAGGATGCAAATTCTTAGTGGAATTCAAAGGAACCGTACTTAACCCGATTTTCTTTTATTTATTCAAGAAATGCCAAAAGTAACACTCAAAATCTTGGAACAATTTTCATGTAGGGATTACGGGAAGAGCTCTGGGAATAATGCCGAGAATGTCTGTAAAGAACAATTTTAGAAAGACCACTGCAATAAAGCCTGAAAGCAACTTCAAGGAAAAACCTGAAAAAGACGTGAGAAATATCAGCTCCTTCAGAAATCGCAAAAGTCACTCTAGAAAAAAAAATCTCAGGAGATTGTCCAGGATCGTTCAGAAAGGAATCTTCTAAGAGGGTCCTATGAGAAACTCCCAGATAAATGCTACTTAAAAAGAAAACTCGCATGAACCTTCAGGAGGGAATATCCCAACTGTAACTGCAGAAATCCATGGATAAACTCTTTTAGATAGTGCATGCCATTGTATTCTTTACATTTCGCCAGTACTCGTTCATGCCTATAACCTTCGATCTTTGAATTCATATTACTTTGAGTCGAAACACTATTGTTGCGGTAGTATTCCTAATGTTGCGGTATCCCATGTGATTTCAATGGGATACCGCAACAATAGGAACACAATGTTCTTTCAGATAAAAACGAATAAAATGCTCATAACAACCATAAAGTGGCAATATTTCGTTGTTTTCCCGTAGATAAAGGATAGATTTTACTATTTTCAATTCAATCCATGTACAAAGTTTGCTTGGGACGATACAATTGTTGTTTAAGCATGAACCCAGTGCTTAACTCCTCCATGATCGGATCAATTACCCTAGACAGAGGAATCCCTATCTTTCCGATAGTGATGATGAATGACGTGGGGGAGATATGATCAACACCTTTAGAATGAAGTGTTGTTTAAAAAAAAATAGTTATGCTCTTTTGAAATGATGATGCCAAATTTCCCAGTAAAGTTTGATGAGAACTATTGAAAAAAAAATGGACGGTTCCTAAAAAAACACATTCTTGGGAAATTCCAAAATAAACTTCTGTATGAAGTTTTCATGAACATTCTGAAGCAATTTTACGTGTGGTCTTCTTGTCTGGAGTGTCAGTGAATTTTGAAGTAAATTGTTTAACTAGTTTTATGGGCGCAATTAATGAAATTATCAATAAAAGACATTTTATTGAAATCTCTTTCTAAAGGTATTATAAAAAAGTTTTGTTTTATGCTATGTGAAACTGTTGAAATTCTTTAAGATAAGTTCTGGCAAACCATTAATTCAATGAGATGAGATCTTAGAGGAAGTTTGGAAAACTATCAGGAATTTCTTGGGAGATATTCATCAGGATCCAAATTTTTGATTGCTACAAAATTTCAAAAACATTGGTATTTCTTTATACAGTTGACGTGTCATCAGTGAAAACGATCCAACTGTAATGCTTTTGATTGAAACTCCAGTAAGTGTAACAATTTTGAAATTATTGGTCCACCATCCGTCAAAACAATGAGTCAAATGTATAAAAATGTCCAATCGTATTAACTGATAACGACTGAAAGCGACTGCCAGCATAATTGCCATCCGAAATCCATTTCAATTAGCGTCTGTCTAATGTGAAGAAAGGCAATAACTATTTTGAGAAAATTTTCCGCAATCACCGTTTAACAGCGGTATTTTTGAAAAAATGTATTACAGATTTTATTGCGCATTTCCCACCCCACTGGACCCCTTTCGCAGTTAGTATAGTTGCGGCATCGCGAATAAAACTGCGATTTTGCACCGAATCGTGTCGGTGTCTTCTGCGCCTACTTATGTATTGCAAGGTGCTGAATAAGTGCGCAGAAGACACCGAAACGATTCGATGCAATATCGCAGTTTTATTCTCGATCACGCACTTACACTAATTGCGAAAGGGGTCCAGTGGGGTGGGAAATGCGCAATATAAAGTATTTTCATAAAACTTTTGAAAATAAGTTTTTGACAAAAAAAAGTACTAAAAAATTTTGCAAATTCTTCGATAGTTTTGAAAAAAAAGACATAATTTTCAAAGAAACTCTGCTTGCATCCCACAGGATTTCTGAAAACATAAAAAAATGACAAGATGGTTAAAATTTGTTAAAATTTTGTCTGAAATTCATAAATCCCCGTATTTGTTATAACTGTTGAAAGAATACGAAGCGAGCTTATTTTTAAAATATTTTAAATGTATCGAGAATGGCGAAAAAGTACAAAAGTACATAAGAATGGCGAAAAAGTACATAAGAAAAGGCTTCGTGGCCGTGCGGTTAGCGGCGACAGTCGACTAGGCGTTACGTAAGCCTCGGAGTGCGGGTTCGATTCCCGCTCCAGTCGGGGAAAACTTTTCGTCGAACGGAAAATTCTCCATTGGGACCACTGGGTGTTATGTGTGTTGTCCTTTGTCTCGTGTTAGTAATGTTCAGTCTGTGCAGCCTCTGGTTGAAGACGGTGTAGTGTCTTTTTTAAAAGAAACACCCAGTTGAGTAAGTAACATACCCAAGTAGCAGAACTAACTGAAAAACAGTTTCCTAAGCTAAAATTTGTTGGGTAAGAATTATGGTGATTCTATTTAAAAAAATGCTTTTGATCAAAATATATTTTTGAATTCGAACGTAACTTCGATAAAACGTAAAATACAGTTATGTTACATCGAGGTATGATTGTAATATGATTTTATTTTGGCCTGATGGTATTTATCGCCTTCTTGATTCTTTCACGATTATTTTATGACGTAACTTAAAAGATTTAACAAATCTAGAAACACTCATTCGAAGAGAGTATTCTGCTTAGAGGTTTCGAAATCTATAAAATTTTGATAAAAGCTCCTCTTCGTGTTCACCTTGGAATGTCACCAAAAGTCTGTCGGAAATATCAACTGACTATAAGTTTTTAAATCGAGAGTGAGCAGAAGTTCGCTAGCTGTATCACAATATTTCAATACTCCAGTGACAAAAAACCTTGAAATTAGTTTAAGTTTTATCTACATTGTGGAAGATCTGTTCCTACGTAACCCAAAATAGGATTTAATTCAACATACCGTTTTTTATGCAAATATCAGTTGAAACGTGAGACTTTTAGGTGTTAAATAGTTTAAAATAACGTCGCAGACAAACAAACGCAAAAAGTTGACCAATTTTATTGTCAACAATCAACGATTCAACACAAAGCATCAACCATACATTTAATATAGTTCCTACTACCGTCTACCACCGACACCTTATACAAACCAAGTGCGTTCTTTTTTAATTTGAAGTTCTAGTAACCCTGTGGGCATAAAAAACATGACTGGTAACCTTATTTGCTGTTTTTCGTTGATTCTGCGTTCCGTTTTTTCTCGTTACATGGGTAGCAAGACGTTTGAGCCATTTTAGCTTAAACGATGTGCAGATTAGTGGGGGTAAAAAAAAATCAGATTAGATACGATCAAATTAACGAGGGTGTACGGTACACCCTAAGCATTTTTGGCAGATAACCAGCAATTTAGCTGTTTTTTTTCGGTTGAGCCTAAGGGGGCGCTCAAAATGCTTGAAGTTTGTATGGGAAACCTTGGGCCAAATGTATGCAGGAATATTAAGCGTTCTACACCGTGTCCAATAAGTTCTCATACAAAATCAAATTGAATTCATTTCACATGTGTAATAAGGATTATCAATGTAAATATATTTATTGAAAGGCAAACTAACACTGATCAAATGCAGCATATGTTTTGGAATTAACTGTCCTTTATCCTTCTCTGCTGATCGCTTATGTGTCGTAAGTCCATTTCAGCTGGCACGCACGCCATTTCTTTGGTACTTCGTCACATTTTAACGAGTAATTATTTAAAGTTGAAACAAATTAGGTTCCTGTCCTCACAATTGCTAATAGTAACTATGACCAAAAGAGAAAAAAATAAGAGACTCTGTATTGGCGGAGTACGAAGCCATTTTATTTTGTGTAAAATAATACGTGAACCAAACAAAATGTCCATTTACCTGTTTTAATGAGATTTGTTGTGTTAAAGAAGCATGGCTGTATCATATCTTGTTGATTCACAAAATTTTCACTTCTTATACGTACTTGTATCCCTATTGTGGTAAATTTTGTCCAAAATTTATGTTTTATGATGTTTATCTTTAATATGACGAACATTTTCAAGGAAATCAGCTCAAGTGAAGCTTACTAGCAAATTTCTTACCATATCATAACCAAAATTGTATTATTTCAGCTTTAGTATATCCATTTCGTACAATACTTGGGATTATAACTCAAAATTTAACCTCATGGACTCTATTTAGCTACCGTAGAATGAACAACTTTTCGGACATTTTTCTTGCGTGCCGGAGCAAACGGATTTCAGAAAACGAAAGTGTACTGTTAGGCTTATAAAAACAAATAGAAAATAATGCTATTCTAAACCGTATGCTTTATTTAATCAGTATTATGTGGCCCTTCAATACATGCATTCATTTTGAAAATATGAAACACAGATGAAAAATAAAATTATATTTTCTAAATTTGTATTTTGTATGAGAACTTATTGGACACGGTGTATATTCAAACCCTTTGGTATTATTGTAGGTGACTATATGCCAAAGAAATTTGTCGAAGACCGCGAAGTGATCCGATGGCTGTGAAAAACGTTATACCCTAGGCAAAGTGAGGCAAAGTATTGAGATTTCATTATTGATATTATTCCTTTGCATGTATTGGAAAAACAACAATAAAGTTTATCCTCACTTTACCTAGGGTATAACTTTTTTCACAGACGTTGGATCACTTTGCGGTCTTCGACAAAGTTGTTTGGCGTATAATCACCTACAATAAAAGAAAAGGGTTTAATTATTGAACGCTTACAGCGCCACCTTGCGGCAAAATTCGAAAACTTAAAATTTATGCATACATTTGGCCAAGTTTTCCCATACAAACTTCAAGCGTTTTGAGCGCCCCCTTAGGCTTAATTGATTTTATTCAAATTTTGATCGTAGCTTCTGGGAGTCCAAAACGACTGATTATGGAGGTAAGACTTGGCATTTTTCGAAATTTCTGTTGTTCATATAAGTGTGGGCCACCCTAGGGGCCACCTTACTGTACATTCAGTAATACAAACTGCTGAATTTCAGCACAATTTTCTGAAACATCCAGCAACTTATGCTGATAGGGCACAAGGTTGTGCTAGATTCCAAGAAAATTTTGCTAAATATTCAGTAAATCGTTTTGACTTTCTGCTTTGCTTTGCTGAACTGTCCCCATTTCATAACAGTCCCATGTTAATAGTAAACCTAACAAAGTTGGGACTGTTATGCGAATAGAGATAGTGTCAGTGTGCAGTGGCATTAAAAAAGAAGATAGTAGTAGTTTTTTTTTATCAAATATCAAGAAAACTAAGATTGGTGAATTTTTGGATTTGCAAAAACCATACTTCTTCTTCTTCTTCTTCTTCTTCTTCTTCTTGGCGTTACGTCCTCATTGGGACAAAGCCTGCTTCTCAGCTTAGTGTTCTATGAGCACTTCCACAGTTATTAACTGAGAGCTTCCTCTGCCAATGACCATTTTGCATGCGTATATCGTGTGGCAGGCACGAAGATACTCTATGCCCAAGGAAGTCAAGGAAATTTCCTTTACGAAAAGATCCTGGACCGACCGGGAATCGAACCCGTCACCCTCAGCATGGTCATGCTGAATACCCGTGCGTTTACCGCCTCGGCTATATGGGCAAAAACCATACATTAATCTCCAAACCTTTGTACATATACAGTTATGCATTCAATAACGCGAATGCTTATAATTGTTTAAATTAACATTTGCAGGGTTCTCTAGCTGATTTCATTGTTTTTGTATGGCTCTAAATCGTCTCCAAAATGCTTGATTTCTACAGTAGCGCGAATGAATATGTTTTCCATGCGAAATAGCAATCAAGATTACTTACTCTTCAAAAACTACTGCTCAGTTCAGTACTAGGGGCAGGATACTGTGCAAACGAGAGCAACTCTGAGAAATTCTGAGTTAGGGTAAAAGGGTATAATGCGCCCCACCGGGGCAAAACGCCCCTCTTCATTTTCTAGCGATTCAAGCGCTTTTCGCATGCGTGATCGATTAGAAATCTCAATTATTGAAGAATTATTGCCATCAAGCTGGTCTGTTAGTGGATTGATACAGAAAAGCAATAAAAATATCAAAAAGTCTGAAATCGAGGCTTTTGGCGTAATATTTTACCTCTTGTGAGCTGACTTCATTGTAAACGAAGCTAGTTCTGTTCGCTTGTGTTACTTTGCAACTTTTATGCAGTTAAACACTTGTTGAAAGACACTCCTAGGATAATCATGTGGTGAAATTATCCCCTGGGACAGTTTTATCACGAGGCTGGACGTTTTTCTTTTGATGGGGCGTATTGCCCCGTTTGTTTTGAAAAGGTAAATTTTGGAACGTTTTCGAAAAACGTTTCAAAGCTTCCATAGCCACCTCTCCAAAGGCAAAGTTCGCATGCAGCACTTCACTTACTTTAGTAACAACGATTTGCAGTGAACAATAAATGGAATAAGGCGCCAATTTCAGATATATTGACATTTCTGCTTAGGGGGGGCATGTTATACCTGTTTACCCTACTCTTTTTATCAATGATCGACGAAATTTGTTGAAAGACATCCCTAAACAGCAATTTTCATTCATTACACGCAACACTTTGCTGTTTGACATTGGCGCCAGATCACACTTTGGCATAAATGGGAGAAATTCTGAGGAACTGTGAGGAATTCTGAACAACACCTCGAACACAGATTTGCTCTCGTTAGATCTGTCTTGCCCCTAGGTTCAGTAGGTCTTTACAAGACATTTTATAACAACGATCTAACATGGTATTTCTAATAAAGAAATCAACCTGACTATTTCTAAAAGAAATAGTCAGGTTGATTGACAGCCTATGGTTAGCATAAGTTAGGTTCATCATATTTTAACAATCACTTAGGTTAATGTTAGCCTTCTCAGCTAAACATTTTTCTTGCTGGCCAAAATACAGACAGATGGTATTCTAGATTCCGGATGCAATAAATTCAATCGTTTTGTTTGTAAGGGTTACGCTACGAGATATGAATGTCCATAACTGAAAATTATTATATACATTGACAAGACATGCCAAGACAAATACTTAGGTCTCATATTGAAAAACTCAGGACTTGAATCAAAAACAGTCTACAAATTTCCATATAACACTTCATAGCATAGCTTTCCCACATATCTCGGAATATCGCTTGCGTAATATTTATTCAACACTGAATCATCACGAAACATTTTGTGGGATCTTTCAACACACTATGTATAATTCTCTAAATAAGTTTGTAAACATATCTCATTTTTCATACAAACCAAAATCCGCACTGATCCACGACTTCTTTCAATTATCACCAAAACGTGTGAACCAAAATTGTACCGCAGATCACGAATTTGCCTCAACGATTATCAACCTTGTGACACCCATCATGGCCTGAGATACACTTTAAAATGCCATCGGTTATATTCACCTTTTCGTATTTTTCTCCACTAAACAGGCTCCCAGCAGGAAATTCTGCGCTTTTCCTAGTTATCAACAACTTTTCTTCACCAGTACACTTTTATTTTCTTCACAATCACTTCAAATTCAAGAACCGCAATTTGCAGATTTCGTTTCTTGTATCACTGTGACTTCCTTGAACTTCACGATACAATAAATTCAACTTTTCCACAAACTCCCAAGGCGATCCACAGCCTTCCCCAGCACTCTTTTCTCACACAAATTCCACGACCCCACCAAGGAAGAATCCTTTGCAACAAAACGCGGAAATTGTAGCACTACGACCGCACTGGAGTCGCTTGGTGTTTTGTTGTTTCACCGAGATTCGAACTCACGAAACTAAGCGCGAAAAGAACGAAACCCCCCGCGCGAAAAGCTGCCGGCCTTCCAGGTCAAAATGCAATCACTTTCAAAAGTCCAACTCCCAAGTGCAATCCCTTTCTGGGTGAAGCCGGTGTAAAAGCCAAAGAGCTGTTCAAGTGCCGAACGCCGCAAAGCAACTGATTCTCGAGCACCGCACCGCGGTTTGGCAAAACCTTTTTTCAAAAGAGTTCGAACTAGAGCTGCTGCCAGTGGCTGATGGGAAACCAAGAAACGACGGGAATGAACTCGTCTCTCAGTAAAACTTCAGCCCAGTTCATTTTCAAGCGCACTCTGGCTATAAGGAAAAAAGCCGCAAAAGCCGGTGCTGATCAGTCGCAGTCCTAGGAAGCATACGCGCAAGAGATGCTGTAAATGCCGACGGGTTGTTGTGATACATGCTTCGGTGCAGCCGGTTTGGGGCGATGTCGCGTAACGGTGCGATGCGATTCGGCGTTCATGCGGGCGCGACCAGATGTAAGGGGAAATATGTTGCGGTAGTAGCTAACGGCCGGGAAGCGGTGCCAAATAAATTTGAATTCATAATGGTAATATACCGTTAAGGCGCCATTCACCGTGGGGGCTCCATTCACCGTGTGCCTTCGAATATTTTTTCATTATTTCCATATTATGATAGAATGATATGACAATTTCCATTCAATTTCACCAATACACCACTAATCTTTAGTTACCATGTCAAAACGCTCATTAGAAACATTTAAAAGTATCATTTTGACACTAAAGTGTGTTTACATGAAACGGGTTTCTGCTCGTTCACTGTTTTCATAGTGAAAAAACGAAAACTGCGCTATCACCTTAAGCGATAAACTAAATGTAGTAACGTTTTTATTCCACCAAGAAGCAATTTAATTCACATATCAGGTATGTATTTTGCATTACCGAAGTAAGTTTAACAAGAAAGTACGATCACTCGTACTTTTTAATTGAAACAAAAAGGCACGGTAAATGGGGACCCTAAAAATCAATGGCCTCCATTCACCGTACCCCATATTGTCCCATATATCTAGAAAAAATCGAAAATTTGAACATTCGTTTTTCTAATAAAATCTTGCAAGTTATTACTTGAAATGAATTTAAACGAAGAAAATTCCCTTGGCTGGGTTGTTTTGATCATTTTTAAACAAAGTAGAAAAAAATTTCTCATACACGGTGAATGGGTCCCTACTACCACGGTGAATGGTGACCTACCACGGAATTGGGCACAACTAAAGAGCAACAAGTTGGATTCGTAAAAAATGCTTCAAAACTCAAATCTTAATATTTTAACAGAAGTCTGATTCAAAAATTCAAGCAGAGGTATTTTGTCACTAAATACAAAATGTTCCCCCAAATGAATTACCTGGGCACACGCTAAATAAAAGTTTTAGTTTTCATACAGGCCATTTCAAAACGCCTAGTTCTTGCCATTCCACAAAGATCAATAGAAATACATTGAATTATCTTCATACTGAAATCTTTATCATGCTCCTCCTTATGTCTTCATTGAAGAAGTTCCAGATTTATGCCCGTGCCTCATCTCTTCGGAACTTGCTACGGAAGGTTCACTGTTTCGAATAATGGCCTCTGAAGTGTTCTGCTGTTTGTTGGCAATAGGTTTTTCTGGAATTATCTGGATGAAGCATATGTTAGCTGGAAAAGGAACGAATGAAAAATCCAGGTAATTCTTCCACCCGTTAAAGCTAATACGTACATCATTCCTGTTTTGAGGATTGAACGTGAATTTCAAACGTTGGAAACATTTTCGACGATGCATTGCCGATGCCGAAAGCCAGTTTATCCATCAAGTTCTGTTGCAGCTGATTGTCTTCTGCTCAAGACCACTAGAGTACGAGCAAATCGATTTAGAAACTGCGGTTCGTTAGTAAGGTAGTTTTTGGTGCTGGAAGGATGATGTATGGCATCGTTGGGGGTAGCTCGGTTTGTGGCCAAGTTATGAAATTGTCAATGAAGATTTCTAATAGAATATATTAGCTAGTTGACCAGAGAGCGATGAAAGATTTGATTACCGTGGACACCTTTCGCCAATTTCACCAGCAGCTGCTTAATTCCTCAGAGAAAATATGATTACAGAAATTGCGATTAACGCTTGGGCACATTTCTGAAAAGAGAAAAAGGCCAGTGGAGCATGAAAAACCATGGTGTATGTTCAAACTAACCATGAAAATAATAACAGATAAACACAAAAATGGTTCTACTTTTTTTTTGGATCATTACTATTACTGGATATAGTAAAATTGTCTGTTTTGCCAAATGGCTAAAAATGATTATTTCGTGTGATATTGTGTTTGAGAGGCCCGCGCAGAACCTATTCCAGGTGTTCCGGAGTGGCCATATTAGTTGACACATACTGCAGTCAACGTTTTTCTACATACAGGATATAATGAAAAAATAAACTATGCTTTTTTTTTATCTACATCAAACCATACTTAAGTTACAGCATATTTAAAATATAAAAAAAATGAGAAACACGTATGGGACTTCGTGAAATGATTTACGAGATTTTTTTTACTACTTACCGTTTTTATCAAAAAGGAATCAATCATTTCCCAGATTTGTAAATTATTATATCGTCTCGAATTTTCTTTTATTTTGATTTTTTTTAATTCGCTCCAACACAAGTATGGTAAATTGTAGGAAAATAACTATGCATAGATTTTTTTAATTAAACATTGTAGGAAGAATCTATAATAATAAGAATAATAAAAAATCACAAAAAATTGAAGTATGTTGAGCATATGCGCTCTATAGATTTCAATAAAATGGAAATCCCCAAAATTTTCCTAAATAGCAATTCTTGGCTGATAAAAGCACAGTGTAGCATCTAGTGAGGAGGTGACGGTTGGAAACCAAATGTTTCTACTATAGTTTTACCGAATTTGTAAGTTAATTATATATTTTTCAATAATTCGAACATGCCTAATAAAATCACACTTGAAGCTGTGTAGCAGTTTAAACAGCGACTAGTGGTTTATTTTAAATATATCCACTAAAAGAGTCAGTTCACCAATGCCTCTTCGCAACAAATCATTTAACGATCCTGAGCAACTTGGCAAATTTTGAGGCTTGAAGAAAGCTTTCTTCCCAAAAATAATTTAAAAAAAATTGAAGGGGTATTTTTTTATTTGTATTAACGAAATTTTTAGCCTTGGCTAGTTCATCTCGAGACGTACTCCTTCCGACGTACCTATCCTTACGTCCTCCCTTCCGACGAATTTTTTTTTTTCAAAATTGATATTGTATGACATCTAATATAGATCCGCAATGAATATTACTCTCAGAGTTTTTTCAAGTCCTTCAAATATCCTCAAATGTCTTCGAAGACATTTCAATCCAATAAACCGTTTTCAAGTTATATATTTAAATATTTATTTATGTAACCCCGAGTAGAGGAAAAGAGCTCAATAATAGCATATTTTGATATGGAGATCAAAAAGTGATATGGGTTTGATTGACATAAGAGATAAAAGATCAAAAAATAAATTCAAAGATTTACTCCTGGAGCATCATCATCAAATCATATTTAGATTTTGTAAGATCTAACCAATAGCAGCGAGCTATTCACATGATCTTGAAATATCAAATTTTGATATTGTGCAGATGTTCCAGGAACATTTTTCAGATATTATTTTCAGATCTTTTATCTCTTATATCAATCAAACCAATATCATGTTTTGATCGTCAGTATTTAACCTCTACCCGGGACGAGTTGCAAAAAGTTGATTTTTTCAGCACGAGTCGTACATTTGGATAAATACGAAGAGTGCTGAAAAATCGAGTTTTGAAACGAGTTCCATACAAAATTTTATGCAATGGTTTTTTTCATAATGCAACTCATTTGAGTTGCATAATATTCATAATGCAACTCAAATGAGTTGCATTATGAACATTATACAACTATTTTTCATTATACAACTCATTTCAGTTGCATAATGAACCAGTTCGGAAAAAATGGCCATTATGGTACTGATATGAGTTACATAAAATTGAAATTATGACACTGAATTGCATAAAGAAGATTTCAAGTTTTTTTCCCCACGCCCGTTTTTAAAGTTAGATGGAGAATATTACGAATCAAATAACGTGAAAACATTTTTAGGTAGAACCTCATACATGAGCGAAAATTTCATTTGAATTGAAGAAAGTCGCGTCTACGCGAATCGAGCGTTGAGCTGGATATGCTGTATAAGCAACTTTAACCAATAATGCATGGCTTCCAAAAAATTATTAAATATTTTCTTTGACTATTGGGTTGAAATTGTTAAAAAGTCATTACAACAATAGTTTGAACATTAAATACTTATTTACTTTACGTGATACGAGACGCCGTGTTATTTTTATTATCTTTCCTCTCTTTGTAGCAATTTGCCTCACGTTTTTAAAGATGGTTATCTCACTTTCTATCGCACAGAAGAGGCTGAAAATCAATCAGAATATGCACTGCAAGTGAGCATACAGAATGATAAGTTTTTGTTACATAATATGAAGTAGAATCTGAGATTACCATCTTAGGTAGCAACAGACCAATGGCGGATATTTCTTCGACCGTCCCGTTCGCCCTTAGCCTAATAATTGTAGGGGACATATTCATGTTTAAGGACAAATATGGCCGTCACAATGGCTGCCTTGCAAATATGTATCGAAAGCACGAATCTCGTCATCTAAACAACAAACACAGTTGAAAAGCAATAAGTAGCCTTGCTCACTCGTGGTAAACATTGAGTAGCATTTTCGATTTCGGGTATTTTAGAGATGACGAGAAAGGCGCTTCCGAAAATGCGAATCAAAAATGCATCTGGACGCGCTCCCATTTCACCTTAAACAAACACTTATACCAGGCCTGCCCAACCTTTCGCGGCCGCGGGCCATAGGTGACACGCCTTATCAGTCGACGGGCCAAAAATTAAAATTCGACGATAATACACTTTTTTAATTTTTCTGAACTTTGCTTGTCAAGATATTCGTAAAAAACTTCTAAAAATGAAAATGAAACTTTTGTTTCAACATTTTAAAGAATATTCATATATTCAATCAGCACTAATCAGTGCCTCTTGCATACATAAAAAATCCTGCAAAATATTGAATATTCGTGTCATTAAAGAATTAAGTACTAAGAAAGATGCAATTGCGTTCACTAAATCCTAAAAGTGTTTAAAATTTCTAAAATTTCTGAATGCTCGTAGAGTTATAATTGGTTTGTTAATTCAAAAGTTACTCGCATTTCATGTTGATTTTTTTTCACACAAACATTCACATGGAAGTATGTATCAGTAGGTCGGCTCTAGAGGCACGTTCTCCTCCATTCGGGAAATTTGTGCCATCGTGGAAGTATGTAATCTGATACTTCCTTAAAATTTGTAAACGAACAAAAGTGTTCAAATATTTCTATGAAATATAAACTCTCAAAATACACACTTATAATATCGAATTAGATTTTTTATTAAATTAAAATTTCACTTGAAAAAGGAAAAAAATCCTCGGACCAAATTAAGGTGACATTGGGTATTATCGGCAGGTTTGTTCTCTTCGTCATGGGGGGTTTTGTCAGCGAAATTGCCTGAAACTTGGATATATAATTCACATTGGTTGGGAAGGTTTTGAGGCCTACTCTGAGTTCAATAGGTTTTAAAACCCTCCCAAGACGAAGAGAACAAAACGGCCGAGAATAGGTAGTTCCCCCTATATTATTTTTCTTCATTCGTGTCGCGGGCCTCACAAAATGTCCTCGTGGGCCGTACGTTGGGCAGCCCTGACTTAAATGCTTTGTAGTTGACTGATTTCGGAAAAGCTTGTGGAATGGATTATTAATTTATGTTAGTATTCCCCAAACATCTCGCAGCACTGATTGCTCTGCGTTCATTCATGCAAATAACGGCGGAGAACGAAGAGAGCCTCTCTGGCACGTGGCCCCTTTACTGATAACGTCTCTTCTCTCTTCTCTCACTTGACATTGAAAAGCACAAGAGCGTTCTCTTTCCGAAGGTATCCCCAATCTGCCCACCCCACCACCCAGTCCTTGCCAACATCACGATAGGTAGGTATCGGTAGGCATTCGATTCTAATGAAGAAGAGAAAATAAAGTTGAACGGTACGAACTTTAGGACCTATAGGACATATATGCATGCGGCTAATGTTGCTGAAGCATCGCTTTTTCCATCGAATACTCCGCAGCAAGTACGATTGACGACTGATGGAGCACTCTCCTCAAAACGAGTGCACTCGAACTGTGTGCAGATATTTTTAGATTGGAGGTAGGACGAACGCATCCGTACACATCACCTATCGCACGCTGTGAGTCTCTATAGGTAGTGGGGTGCGTCTGCTTGCCTCGCATCCCGTCGTCGTCGTCGTCGTCGTCAGTGGACCGTGGGTGGGAGGGTTCGTGCGTCGTCGGGTGGTCCAGTCGTTATCGTCGTCGTCGTCGTTGTAGGTGGTGGGTGGATATGCGAACGTCCGCAGTTATTAGTTATTATTACGATTGGGATTCGGTTGGGCACCTCGCGTGGTTGACTTCAATTGAGCTAAGACAAGCTAAAGTTCTAGTTGGGACAGTGTTCGGGTACTGGACCCGAGGAGAAGAGAATTACAAATGCATAACAAACTTTACTATTTGAGAGCTGGAGCTTCGTAGGATGCTATATACTAGACGCGTGTGCCGAATATTTAGCGTGAAATCGACGTGCGTCGGAGTGTGGCTTCTCATTCAATTGAACCAAGAGTAACATGTTTGGATTACAGCTAGAGGAAACCAAGCTCACGCCACCACCGATTGCCACGCTGATGCTTCCTGGAACGGCTTCTGACATGATAACCATAAACTGACATACAAATCGGACGCAATTCAGTATTGACCATCGACCAAATGACAAGTACCTATTCTTAAGCAGAAAATTCCGGGAAATCGAATGGTGCCCACCCCTTCTTCCAAAATATTTGCAAGTACTTCATTTTGGCCTTTTTCATATGGATATGTGAAAAACAACTTAAATCAAACTTACTACATACTTACTTACTTACTTACTTACTTACTTTCAGTCCTGAGCAGGGATACCAGATGATTTTAAAAAAAAACTCTACCTACTACTTTTAGTCCTGAGCACCCATGGTGGTGCAGAGGGCCGAATAGAAAGATCTGCATCCTGGACGATTGCCCGCCATCGCCTTGACCTGTGGCCAGGTCAAATTTCTGTCGACTTCCTTTATTTCGTTGTTGAGGCTGCGCCGCCATAAACCTCTGGACCTGCCTCTGCTGCGATGTCCTGCTGGGTTCCAATCTAACGCTTGTTTGTAAATTTCGTTCCCGCCCCTGCGTAGAGTGTGGCCGACCCACCTCCAATTTCGCCCCGAATTCATGCTGCTATAGGCTTTTGATGACATCGACAGTAGAGTTCCACGTTGACACTAATCAGTAGATTCCGATCTTGCCAGAGACTGCGACAAGGCGGCGACTCCCATATCTAGTGTTCAACATTGCTCTTTCTCATTTTCTTCTTAACCATGGGGGGAAAATCTGCTCAAAAGCCACCCGAACAGGAAGGTCCGGGTAGTGTGGGGTTGAGACCATCTTCTACAACAAAAGTAAAAGCCAGGACCACTCTCTCCTCGATCCCCTAAACACATTCCCATGGTCGCCAAACCCTACGTCTCTTCGGAACAATCAAGAAGGCATTGCTACAGAGACGGGCTAGTGCACATCGCACCCTCAAGATTAGCTGCGTAGCCTGCAGAAACGAACATCGATGACTCGCTTTAGAGAGTGCACCAAGATAGCATGCTGGCGCTTAGCCAGTCTCCCGAGTGGTCCTCACCACTCCCTTTGTCCTCGGAAGGCAGGCAGGGTCGACACCACGCCTGTTTCCAACTGCATAGCACAGCGATTTGATCTTCCCGCAAGTAAGGCCCTATCAGCCAACACACAGAAAGACGTGCCGACATGGGGTCTCCATCTGCCGCGACCTTGCCGAGGGCCCCTTTCCAACCGCGGGCTCGGATCCAATCCTACGCTACGACAGCAGCGCTACCAGGATGTTCTCCCCGCGGCCACTTAATCGCTGTGGATTACAACGGCAGAGCACCGGTATGACCTACGTAGCCGACTCCGATCCTTTAGACTACCTCATGTATCGCGTATGCACTTGCCATTCTCCGAGTCCACGCGCCACCTTATCTGTAGTTCCAAGACGATGTGAGTGATAGCCATTGAAACGGCATTCCAGCCAAACTTATCCCTACACATCTTCCGGATAAAATTGTCCGGAGTTGTGTTCTCCCCGCTTGTGGCAGGTATGCGGTCACGCATTGTGCAAAAACGCGGGCACACGAACCGGACATTCGGCCCAAGTAACAATTTCTATGCCTTCTACTCTTAGACATGATTTATTGAGGTTATGTCATGGATTTGGTAAATCCTTTTAAGTTTAATGGAGCAGTTCATGTAGTAAACAGCTTTAACAACACTTGCAACTTTAAAACAGTTTGTAGATATCTAGAAGTCCTACGAATAAAACCTTTTTGCTTGCTTTTTTAACAAGCAATAATGTCATTGGAAACGAACTGTTTAGTACGTATTAAAACTTTATCTTAAAACTTCTTTCGAAGCCGCTTGCACGTCTCAAACTATCGGTCTTAAAACCTGATGAATTGCATAAAGTCACAATAAAACAATCTTAAACCCGTTCGGAATTACCAGTGGAAGCATTAAAACTAACTTAAGAAGAGTACTGCAATACGATGTTCTCTTGAACAATAAATTTGATAGGCTACACAAACAAAAAGATAATCAATTAAACACAATTTGGGGTCATTATGATTGAAACAAGCCTTATTAGAAAACCTCGGGTGGGCATAATTATCTTGGCTAGTTGATCAAACCGATTGCAATCGGGGTTTCCGAAGCAACAGATGGGTGGGTATTGCATAGTGTGTTCTGGGTTTGGCACCAAATTGCGCATAAATAATGACTATCGCGCCCAGCCGCAGTCGGCGGAAGATCAAATAATACAATACAGTATTGTTCCGATTTTATCACGGTCTCCGCGCGTCAGTCTTTCCTTTTTCAATCATTTTCTGTTACATTTGAGAGCAAGGGGTTCCCCTCTTCTTAAAAATGAATGTTAAAGGCGCGTTTTGCAACGATAAAAATATTGAAAATGCGTTTAGATTTTGTAAAATATTTAAAAACATTTTCGAAAAGGGGCGTGATAAAATCGGGACAATACTGTATACTCACTCACCAAGCACTCAAACAGTCTAAAAAACATGAAACACGACCAAAAAACTCACGAAAATACCAAAGTTTTCGGTTTGTTTACATTGTTGACGGCTGTCGTTCAAGCGAAGTGTTCTTAAGAGCATTCAGTCCGAATCCACACTTCCCTAAAACTTAACAGTGTTTGTGTAGCGCACATAATTATGCGTTAAGAATAAGTAGGTGTTTGCTAGTCATTGCATCGTATTCATAAAGAACAACAACACTTGAACATGTTCTCTTCATACTAACTGATCTTAAACCATCTTAAACAAAACCAGGAGGATTTAACTTGACGGCATCCATATTTTTCATCACGATGATCGATTCTGGCTTACCAAGAGTGTGCGCCATGTTGATGTTTGAGTTGCAAATTGAATTCATGGTTTTGCACGAGGAATTAAAATGGTAATTTTTTATATGCCAAAAACCCCAAAATGACGTGGCGCACCGCCTTTTTTAGAAACAGTTCATTGCATTACACGGTAAATTTTTTTTGGCATGGATTTTTTTGCCACAGCTACAGGGTTTCCCCGTGAAAATTTGCAAGTAAACATTATGGACATGGACGATAGACATAATTTTTGTTTTTGCATTATTAATAATTTGCAATTCACTGCCAATTTATGTAATGATTTAATTTTCAGATTCAGTTTAACTCATTGGCTTTAATCGTTCTTTTAGGATGTTGTACGATCTCCAAAACAGCATGTTATTCTTCTTGCGACCTATACAACAAATCTTATCGATGCTGTATAGTATACTACAAGAATATGTCACAAAACCAAGTAGCATATATATCGTTTTAAGGGTTGGTTTTAACAACCTCCTGTAGGGTGGGCCCTTTTGGGTTTTAAAGGGTTTTATTACGGGTTTATTAGAGCTGTTAAGATTTCTAAGCTTTAAAATTAATTTTAACTGTTTGATTGTAACAACAGCTTGTAAGCAATGAGAAAACTAAAAATGTTACTTGGGGGGAGAACCCGCATGACCGAAACGATGTAGATACTGTCGGAAGTAGCCATGGCCTGAAAGGACCTGAGTTAGGTGAAATGTTACTTCCCCATGGCGCCTGTAAGTTCAACTATCTACCCATCGGGATCAACCTGTGGGTCCACCTTCCTTTGGCGGAACTGTCTCACGCGCACTACTATTTGACCATGGAGACCGTCCTGGCAGTCCTGCGTATGCCTTTTGTGCCGCACATTTCGAAGCACTCCATGTCTCCCCTGATAAGGCTGCGATTGGCACCATACTAGTGATGACACAGAGCACATCATATGACACGGTACGGTACGCGCTCGCAACCTTCACATCACCCTATAAGTACTTTCCAGCTTACCACGGTAGCTTCCATTACCTAGCGCCGTGCCCCACGCCTGGCCGCCATACCTTAGAATGGACGTAGCGACACTAGCCAGATGCTTGCGCTTAACTGGCATACACCGCAGAGCAGGCCCGTGCACAGAACTGGCGCCAAGGAAGGGCTTTTTCCCAATTTCGGCAAAAGGCGGAGGGGCGCCTAGTGTATAAAGTGTAGGTTATAGGGGGGGGGGGGGGGGGGTCGTGTTAACGTTCGACATACCTTATTAACTGCGACTGGTTTCCGCCCGGAAGTCTCGACATCCAGATTGTTTCGGACACTGGCAATGGAATTCCTCCTGATTGCTTCGCTTGCGGCCCCGGGGGTTTTATGTGCCTCAAAGGGGTAGCCTCAGGCCCGAGGAAGTTGGTGGGTGGCAAGGGTGGTAGGAACCCAACCAATCCTTACGTGGTTGGCGAGCTTGGATCATGGGACACAGCCGCTGGTTCAACACGAAGATCTTCAAACGTCGGGTAGGCCGCCGAGCCAAGACGCAGCAGCAGGCTAAAGTACCGCCTCCACGTTTGTGGTAGCCGGAACACCTCTTAGGCTAGGGTTTTTGGGTTCCGTTCGACGAAAAATGTTTCTGCCACGAGGACGGGATCTAATGGTTTGGTGCGCCATGTGAGCATGAGATGTTCTGGTCCTACCGTGCATGGGAGGGGTCCAATATATGTCCCGGCCTCCTATGTCAGGTATTCTTGCCCACGCTCCGCCCGCCTTCTTATAGGAATGTAAGTGGAACATATTTAAGAGGGATACTGCGTGCGGAGTCTCACACTACTGGCATACGTTAGTAGGGGAGCGTGGGGCCAACAACGCAGGCATGCCCGTGGAATGCCTTATTGTTGTCACAAACGGTTTCACACTTCCCACCCCCCTCTGTGACGTAAACTAGAACTCGATTCTGGAATTAACTTCCGGGTATTTTCATACGCAGGAGTGCATCGGCAATATCCGGCCAACTGGCGCTATTGAACGCGTTCCTTACATCCTACGGTAGCGAATCCCCCTTTTCTTACGCTGGAGCACTATCTCGGCGGTTTCTGTTACCGACAGGATAGCATTTACGCAAAAAGCCTACGGTCGATCTCCCTTTCCGGGAGCCGAAATGGCTGATAAATAAACCATTTACACCCTCGGTGTGCCTAAACATTCTATTGAGGATGATCTTTTCGAGCACTTTCTCCACCGTGTCGATCAAGCAAATTAGTTCATATGCCGACGGGTCTACAGGTGGTTTCCCCGCCTTTGGAAATAGAACCAGGTTCAGCCTCTACCAATCTTCTGGGAAAACTCCCTAGTCCAGGTACATATTTCTGCATAGCAGACATCTCGGGAAGCCCTGCATTAGGTTCAGAACTACGTCCGGACCTGTGGCCTTACCTACGCTAAGGGACTTTGGTCATTGCCAGCCCCAGTCCCCAGCTGTCGGAGGCCGAGAATCATGATGTGGAAAAAGCCCCTCGATGATGCCCTTCAACATCACTGGCGATTGCTCTGTAGGAGCTATTACACCTTCCGTCTTGGCCATCACGATCCTGTAGGCATCACCCCACGGATTCGCATTAGCGCTCTGGCAGAGACCCACGAAGTAGATCCTTTTGCTTGCCCTTATCTCGGTCTTAAGCGCGGCTTATGTAGCGGCGAGCACCACTCGTCGTTCGTTTCGCGTTTCCTCGTATCGTGCTCGCTGAATCCGTCGCTTAGCCCGTAGGCAGGTGCGGCGCAGGTCCGCAATCGCTTGAAGCCGGTGCACCACAATGGTCTCCCATTTCTAGGGTGAACTTGTCTAGACATGGTCACATCGCACACACGCGAGAGCACCGCTACCAAATCGGCACCGCTTAAACCGAGTAGATTTTGCTCACGGCGGAGCGCCGCCCTAAATACCTTGTCGTTGAAGTATGATGTCTTTCACCTGCGAGGGCTTGGTCTTCCTCTACCCGCTGTCTGCTGTTGTTGTAGTCGATACTGTAGCGACCAGGTGATCGATGTGAGTGTAGCCAACGTCTACCCTCCAGTTCGAATTACTTGATAGGCCAGGACTACAAATAGTAACGTCGACAGTCGGCTCCACACCGTTCCGGCTAAAGATACTTTCGGTACCGACCCGCCTTTAGCCAGATCGACATCGAGTATAGCCTGGGCCTCCAGCAGGATCTGACCACGCTGGTTCATAAAACGGCTTCCCCATTCCACGGCCCAGGCATTGAAGTCATCTGCTAATACCACTGGCCTTTGCCCAGTCAACACGGTCGTCATACAGTACAGTATCTGCGTGAACTGTTCGATCGACCACCGCGGAGGCGCATAACAGCTACAGAAGAAGACCACGTTCACTTTGGCGACCATGAAGCCCTCATAGGTAGTAGACACCAACTCGTGGACGGGGTATTTACACGTCGTACATATCGCCGCCATTTTTCCAGACCCATCCGTGACCCAATTGCTGTTGGAGTTACCGGCTGGAATTCGGTATGGGTCCGCTATGATCCGCGATATCCGTCCCCCATTCAGAAACTGCCTGACAAAGCAGTTCGCTAAGCTGCGTCACAGTAGTGGTTCAGATGCATTACCTGCACTGTGATTTGTCAGCTACGGCTCTTCTGAAGGCTGGACAGTGGACACCTTGGACCTCCCGTAGAGTGTTTAATGTTCACGGATTTCTCGAAACACAGCTTGCTGCTGTCAGGGCATGGAAAGTGTATTGCGACGAAGACTTATCCCCCCGCTGAATGTACCATGTACAGGACGCTAATAAGATCGGTAGTCCACTATGGAGCGTTCGGAAAGCGACAGTCGCATACCTATTTGTTGATGATGTTATAATTTTTAAAGGAAAAAAGGACACGTTTAATTGCTAGACAACGGACTAGCATGCAACGCCCAGTGGCACAGCCGAAAACTTTTCTGACAGCTGCGGGGGGTTCGAACCCACGCTCCTCAGCACGATGCGACTAATTGCTATGTATTTGATGTTACATTAAATAAGTGATAGTGATTTAATGCACGAAATTCAAAATCACCTATGATAGCAAAACCTGATGTAGCTCTGTCTTCAGTTTGTCGTTCCCTTCTGCGCGGGGAACTCCGCGCTGCATGCCGTCATACGTTTAGAGCCCCGTTCTTCGTAGCTGAGCGGCCGGCATGTCGTCGGTGTGTGACGAGACGACGATGATGCCATTGGGAGCACGTGTTGCTTGTTTAGTCAGTGCGCGTTTACAACAGCTCAATGCGAACAACTACACAACTGCTAGTGTGGAGCGCACAGCTGGACCGATGATGATGCGTGGAGGAAAACGGCAACCGATGAGATCACTATATGATGTCGTCGGGTCGGGAAATTTATAGTCCTGGGGAGAGGGTGCCATCGCAACAACGCCGCCGCCGCCGCCAACTGGAACTGGAACTTGAACTTGTCAAACAGATAGTTGCGTCTGCTGCTGTGGCTGTGGGGAATCTTTTGGGTGATAGTGAGAACATGTGTCGTCTTTTGTTTATGTTTGCTACTTGTAGTGTTGTTGCTTGTTGGGTGGGTTTACTTTACTTCCAAGCTGTTTTGAGAGATCACACTTATATAATGGATAAGAGACATCATAAATCTCTTCATAAATTATTATAAATAAGGATACAGAAATTCTGAAATCAACAAGAAATATTTTGTGAACAACAGATCACGTTCACAAAAAATGGTTGCACTCATTTAAACTCCACATTTTGCACAAATTATGGTAGAAATAAATCATTTTCCTTAAAATTTCGGCTGCCTTGCACCCATTTTTGCCATAGTGTAGCAGTTATGGCTAATTCCATAAGCAAGGAATGCATGCAAATAGTGCGAAAAGGAACCGAAGTTAACAAATGTAACCATAACCATGGTACAAGGTTCCTTTTATTGGCACACGCTGTAATAAATACTAAAAGCAGTTTTGGCTCCGTTTCTATATTTTTCCTGTAAAGTGTGGAAACTAAGCTATATAAAAAAAAAATATGAAATTTGTTGGAGTTCTCGTTATTTATGTACAAATAGTTTTTCTTAGGTAGTGCCATAATTGGTACAGGCACCCTAGATGTTTTTTTATGAAACTAAACTATTTCATTATTAAGGTACAGAATAAAGAGGAAACTATCGTCACATAAAAAATAAAAGTCTTTATTTGCAGATCGATACTTTCTTCTAACTTTCAATTTTTTGAAACGAACATTCATGGGCGTGGTCAAAGGGATGCAGAGAGAGGCTTGCCAACATTGACAATTGCATCTGTTGTCACTTGGTTGTTAGTAATACCAACGATTTGGTGGCCAAAATTTTACATACAGCTTTTAAGCTTAACGACGTACGTAGCTTACCGGTCAGACTAAGGCCTGAGTGACCTCTGCTGTACATAAGAGTCGTCTCCATTTTACTCTGTCCATGGCTGTGTGTCTCCAGTTCCGCACTCTGCATAGGGTCCGTAAATCGTCCACCACTTGATCGACCCACCTACACAGCAAATAATAATGAAATTTACACGATATGTAAACCCAGAATATTGTGAATTTACAAGGATTGAAATGAAAAAATGATTTGAAATTCAATTTAATTCCATGCACATAGTTAGAGCATGGAAAAAAACGCAATATTGGAGTTATTTCTGTGTATTAATACAGAGCGTGTATTTTTCAGTACTCAATTCGAAAATGGATTGAATTGCATTTATTTATCTATCGTTAAAATTTTAAATTCCAATCAACGTGTAAAACTAAAGCGTCGTAATGCGTCGTAAAACAAAACAATTCCAGCGAGAGCCTCCCGTGGTTGGTTGTCAGATAATTTGCTAACATTGTGATGGAGGTGAAGTGTTTTTAAATATCAATAATTCAAGGAATACTTGTGCATATGCTCTATATGCAGACGTATTTAACTACTGGTAAGTTCAATGTGAATGATTGTGTATAAATAGAATAATGAAAAATCCAATCGATTTCAGAAAATTTGCTGCAACCAAGCAGCGCCGGCAGTACCGCCAGCAGCAGCTGATGATGATTTCGGGCGGTGGACGACCTCGGAATGGAGAGTTTAACTTGGTTTAATTCAGTATTTAAGTGAAAATGTGTAATATGGATCCACTTAGTATGCATTATTAACAGAGAAATAAAGCCCTAGAGATGAATCAGATATGTAGTGTGTTAGTTATTTATTTTCTGACATTGCATCTGCTGCAGGAAGATAAAAGAAACATCAATGGGAACAAACGGGAATGGAACAAAACAAACCGGGAGAAAGTTCATGTAAAACCAAACGACGTTTAAATTTACACGTTTCGTATCGCTTTTCAAGCCGTGTGAATCTAATATACAATTTAATTTTAAGTTTATTTTCATGCTCCAAATATGTGCATGAAAATCAACTTAAAATTACCTTTTTATTTAGCTATAGCTCGCTGCGCACCACGTCTTCTTGTACCGGTCGGATGACTCTCGAGAACCGTTTAGTCGGGTTGCTATCCGACATCCTGATGACGTGAACCGCCCACCGTAGCCGCCCGATTTTCGCGGTGTGGACGATGATTGGCTCTCTCAGCAGTTGATGCAGCTCGTGGTGAATTCGCTTTCTCCAAGTCCCGTCTTCCATCTGCACTCCGCCGTAGATAGTATGCAACACCTTCCGTTCGAAAAGTCCAAGGGCGCGTTGGTCTTTTTTTTTCCTTCTAAACCATAGGGGGATAATCTGCTCAACAGACACCCTAACAGAAGGTTAGGGTAGTGTAGGTCTGACAGGCCGTCTTCTAAAACAAAAGTAAAATCCAGGACTACTCTCTCCTCATACCCACTAAACCATTCCTATGGTCGCCAAATCCTACGTCTCTCCGGAACCACCAAGAAGGTATTGCTTCAGAGAGGGGCTAGTGCACATCGCACCCACAATGTTAGCTGCGTAGCCTGCAGCAACGAACATCGATGACTCGCTTTGGAGAGTCCATCACGGTAGCATACTGGCGCTTAGCCAGTTTCCCGAGTGGTCCTCGCCACTCCCTTTGTCCTCGGAAGGCGGGCAGGGTCAACCCCGCCCGCGCCCTACTGCTGAGCGGACATCAAGAACTGATGCCCACGTGCAACCCGATCTGACCTGCCCGCAAAGGAAGGGTATCACTACCCTTCAGGCCCTATCAGATGCACCCGTAGGTTGCAGACAGCAGGATCTCACCTACCCCGACCCTTGCCGGGGACCCCTTTCCAACCGCGGGCTCGGATCCAACCCAGTAGACCGACGCCACGACAGCACCACTACCGGGACTTCCTCTCCGCGGCCACTTAATCGTTGTAAGGGTCAATCTCGACCGCAGGGCACCGGTATGACCTACGAAGCCGACTCCGAACTCCTGGACCACCTCTTGTACTGCATCTGGACTAGCCATTCTCCGAGTCCACGCGCCACCTCCTCTGTAACTCCCAGACGATGTGGGTAATAGCCGTTGAAACGGCGTTCCAGCCAAACTCATCCCTACACATCCCCACGCCACCTTCGGTGCTTGCAACGTCACCATTGAAAGGATCATCGTAATGCTGCCGCCACCTCTCAAAAATACCACACGCTCAATCGTGAGAAGATTCCCGTGATTGTCTCGGCACATGCTGGCTTGTGGCTTAAAGCCTCTGCGCAAGCAGTTCAGCTTCTCGAAGATCTTCCGTGTGTCCTTAGCGCGGCACAGCTCTTCCATCGCTTCGCGGTCTCGTTCTTCCTGCTGGCGCTTCTTCATCCTGAAGACTGAGTACCGCCTGTTCCGTGCCTCATTCGCACGCATTTTCAACTATTCAGTGTTCACATTCGCCATCGTACAAGTCGTTTCTGTGATTCGGAAACACATATGGTACTACATATGGCGGATCGGATGTCCCTCCAGTCTTCAAGTGTAGCTGCGCCAAACTGCTCTTCCGTTGGTGGGGTCAATGCTAACTGATGCGCGTAGTCTTGAGACACTTTTACGTTATGTAGCTGCTCGATGTTGAGCCGCGGTGTTCGACTTTGACGCGTGATAATAACTGTCGAAGGTTTTTAACGCATGCATACTGCGACTAGATAGTGATCCGAATCTATATTCGTACTGTAGTGTGTGCGGACATTGATAATATCCGAGAAGAATTTAACGTCATCTCCAGGTGGCTTCATGGATATTTTTTCGGGGGAAGAAAGTGCTTTGGACTACCATACCACAGGACTACGTGAGGTTGCAAAGTTCACGCATCGCTGACCGTTATAATTCGTATGTTTGCTCTAATTGCACGTAGACGCTTCTTTCTCGTCAACAGGTCTCCCTCTGTGTAGGCAGTTCACGTTGATGATCATTGGCGTAGCTAGGGAGGGTTCCAGGGGTGCCTGGCACCCCCTAGAACAAATTTGTCACCCCCTATAATTTTTCCTTGACAGTCACCTAAAATTCAAAACATCACCTGATAATTCTAATATCTATTAATGGAGTATTTAAACAAAATTTAAACTACACCCGGGGTAACTCCATTACCAAATTTATGTTTTGGATACTTGAACTGTAAAAACTATCAACAGACTTATATTCTGTAAATTAAGCACCAAGTGACAGTTTATTCTTGCTGATTATGTATTTTGTTCAGAACAACGATAAGTGAAACAATATCTTTAGAAATAATGAAGTGTGCTGTATGATCAACAATAAAATTTTAAATTTTAAATGATCAGTCTGGAATAATGATTTCGATGTAATTCACAGTAATGTATAATGTATTTGTTATTTGCATAGATTTGAAATCCATACATTTTTTCAGCCTTCTAGGTGCATATGGAATGCTTTTCAATATAGATCGGACCAAAACTGTATTTTTAAACTAAAAAAACTCTTGGCAAGTACTTACAGTAGGGAGATTCACAAAGGCAGTTTTTGATTATTTTATGCGCAAATATTTCATTCTCAAATAGCAGAAAATCATATCATAGCTTACGCAGCAAATTAAGCTGTTTGGAAAATCCTCTAAATTGTTGTGAGAATTATTACCGAAGCTACAAATTTAGAATTTATAGAGCAAAAATTTTACACTGAAATATCTAGAGATTATTATTATTATTATTGGCTCTTTATTATGGGGATTTTCAGCCCGAGGCTGGTTCATCCCCGATATCTAGAGATGCTTTACTCAAAGATTATAAAATCCTAACAAAATCGCATATAATGCATGTGTGAATGTGTAGTTCAAGCTCGATGTTAACATTCATCGCGACCCCTAATTTGTTTCATAGCTTGAAAACAATTATGTGAACCTATATGTGAATAATTTTCCAGAATTATTGCTAGAAGTATGAACTCTGAAAACTGCAAGATATTCATAAAATTACACAAAATACAGCATATTCGTATTTCTGTTGAAACTCAATATTCATTGAAACATCACCGTTTTTTTGTAACCTACATCAAACAATTTTCTGTGTAACAAGTAAATTTATGAAGATTTTGTTGTTTTCATTTTTTTTTGTATTTTAGGTTCGAACTCAACATTCATTGCGAAAACCCCTTTGTTTTATTGCTTGAAAATATTCAACGGTCAATAAGAACACTTTTCCGTAACAGTTGTGAGAAGTATGCAATCTGAAATAACAAAATATTAATGAAACTTGATACTTACTGAAAGTAGGTTGGGAACCCCTGTCCCATATAAAATCAATGGAGCAGTGGTTGTCAACCTACTTTTCTCAGGGTCGTTTTGTGTGTTTCTCCCGGACAATCTTCCCGTGTATATTTGGTGACAAGGCGGACAAATACAATTCAAAATGGCGGAACAAGATTCTTAACAAAGAAAATAAATTAAAGCAATGGACAGTTGAGGTTGAGAAGGTCATACAACGATATTTATTAAAGAAAATAGAGGAAAAGCTGAATTGCAATTTTCTGGTTAAACTTTTTATTTTTGCAGAATTAGCGCTCACCGTTGCGGCCGATCGATGACTCCGTTGGCATGCATAGAACTCGACGACACAGGAAACTTCCGTTGGCTAGCATCACGTGGGATCTTCTTCTTTCTCCTTCTCACCTTCTTCACTTTGCTTCTTCTTCTTCTTCTTCTTGGGGTTTCAGGGGTTCACGGTTCTCATAAGCGGTACGAGAACTTGTACACGTGTCGGTAAGGCCGATTTTAACGTAGGGCCATGTTCCAGTTCCGGGGAGTGGTACCGTGCGCGCGCGTTTTCAAAGGTGGCCAATCAAGCGAGCCTGCACCAAAAAAGGGCCGGACAACCACAGATTCGTCGACATGCCATTGTTCATGTTAATTCACTATTTTGTCCGGCCGGCCACACTACAGTCGAGTCTCTTACTAAACGAATTCCTATTAAACGGACTCCTATTAAACGGACTCCTAATAAACGAACTCCTACTAGACAGGGGTGAGCGTTATAGGAGACTAAGAGCTTATGGGATTTCGGCATTTTGGGGGGTGTGACCTATTATCTCGGGTGTGTTAAGAGTTAACGCAATACTTTCTTCGGCAAAATTTTAGGGCTTGATAAGATCTATCATTTAGAACTTTGGTTCATATGATTAGTTGGCAATTTGGCCGCTAGAGGGACCATCAACAATTTGATGCTAAATTGCACTACAGGAACCACATCAGGTTGTCAAGCAAACGTTACGATATGCGACAGCTCAAGAACCTGATAATTTGGAAGGATGGTGTCTTCGTGAAAGTTGTTGGGTACGCCAATAACTTACTGACAATGAGTTGCGAAGTTCGAAATTCCTCCACTGGGCGGCGCTAGTGAGCAAGTGATATTTCAAAACCTCATATCTTAGAATCCCGATAACTTAGGAAGATGGTGTCTTCGGCAAAGTTGATCAGTATGACATGAACTTACATAAAAATAAACACTTGTTTCGCAAATCTGCCACTAGGCGGCGTTAGTGAACTTGCAAATTTTAGAAATCTCGTAGCTCAGAGTCCTGATAACTTAGAAAGTTGGTGTCTTCGGCAAAGTTGATCAGTATAACATATACTTACATAAAAATAAACACTTGTTTTGCAATTCTGCCACTAGGCGGCGTTTACCGGGTTTTTTCGTCTTTTTTCGATTTTTTTGGCGGTTTTTCGTCTTGGTAAAACTAGTGTCGCTCCCCCCGATAACTTAGGAAGATGGTGTCTTCGGCAAAGTTGATCAGAATGACATGAAATTACATAAAAATAAACACTTGTTTTGCAATTCTGCCACTAGGCGGCACTAATGAACATGCAAATTTTAGAAATCTCATAGCTCAGAATCCTGATAACTTAGAAAGTTGGTGTTTTCGGCAAAGTTGATCAGTATAACATATACTTACATAAAAATAAATACTTGTTTCGCAATTCTGCCACTAGGCGGCGTTTACCGGGTTTTTTCGTCTTTTTTCGATTTTTTGGCGGTTTTTCGGCTCAGCAAAACTAGTGTCGCTCCCCCCGATAACTTAGAAAGATGGTGTCTTTAGCAAAGTTGATCAGAATGACATAAACATACATAAAAATAAACAATTGTTTCGCATTTCTGCCACTAGGCGGCGCTAGTGAACATACAAATTTTAGAAATCTCATAGCTCAGAATCCTGATAACTTAGAAAGTTGGTTTCTTTGGAAAAGTTGATGAGAGTGACATAAACTTACATAAAAATAAACACTTGTTTCGCAATTCTGCCACTAGGCGGCGCTAGTGAACATGCAAAGCCGAAAAACCGCCAAAAAAGTCGAAAAAAGACGAAAAAAACCGGTAAACGCCGCCTAGTGGCAGAATTTTGAAACAAGTGTTTATTTTTATGTAAGTTTATGTTATACTGATCAACTTTGCCGAAGACACCAACTTTCTAAGTTATCAGGATTCTGAGCTATGAGATTTCTAAAATTTGCATGTTCATTAGCGCCGCCTAGTGGCAGAATTGCAAAACAAGTGTTTATTTTTATGTAATTTCATGTCATTCTGATCAACTTTGCCGAAGACACCATCTTCCTAAGTTATCGGGATTCTGAGATATGAGGTTTTGAAATTTCACTTGCTCACTAGCGCCGCCCAGTGGAGGAATTTCGAACTTCGCAACTCATCGTCAGTAATTTATTGGCGTACCCAACAACTTTCCCGAAGACACCATCCTTCCAAATTATCAGGTTCTTGAGCTGTCGCATATCGTAACGTTTGCTTGACAACCTGATGTGGTTCCTGTAGTGCAATTTAGCATCAAATTGTTGATGGTCCCTCTAGCGGCCAAATTGCCAACTAATCATATGAACCAAAGTTCTAAATGGTAGATCTTATCAAGCCCTAAAACTTTGCCGAAGAAAGTATTGCGTTAACTCTTAACACACCCGAGATAATAGGCCACACCCCCAAAATGCCGAAATCCCATAAGCTCTTAGTCTCCTATTAAGCGGATTCCTATTGCGCCCCCCGACCAGTGATCTTATAAGAGTCTCGACTGTATACACGCTAAGAAAATGTTACTCTAAAATGAGTAAGATTCACACAAAACTGAGCTAAACTGGGACAGCTCAAAAAATGAGTAAATTGCATTTCCAGCGATAGCGCTGGCCCAAGTGCAAAAATTCAAACAGTTTAAGCCGTATAATATTCTTCACATCAGCAAGAATATTATACAGCTTAAACTGATGAGATTTTCGCACTTGGGCCAGCGCTATCGCTGGAAAAAAAATTTACTCAATTTTGAGTTGTCCCACTTTAGCTCGAAAATGAGTGAATTTTCTGACCGTGTATTGTTCTCTACACAATTCACTGCAGTTAATTGTCCACCACTGGCTCGCTTGTCCACTTGGCGTACGTTGGAGATCACCGGAAAATTAACGCGGTTAGAGTTAACTGTATCGTCTATGGTGCACTTTCTAACCGTTAGTGGTGTATTTCCAATGATCCGTACTAGCTTTTAACTTTTTAGATGTTATATGGTTATGGCATTTAACTGTGGTTTTAAATTTTAACACCTTTTAATTTGTAGTTTTATTAGTATTTAGGTTTTAGTTTGGAACGTACATCAAACATGTACCGAATAACTACAAGGAACTACCGCGGTCAGTATGTTGACGGACTAACTCGCGGACCGACACTTTTTCGTCACTCCTCCGGAACGATAAAAAATACAAGAGGCCTGGCTCTATTCCGCGGCAACTATGTATAGCTCCCATGAGCCAGCACATAAACCCCGAACATACCCCATCATAACTCATAGCTGACGATCATACTTCCATGACGACGATGACGATGATAGCAGACACGATAATGGACGAAGTTTGACGGTTCGGGAACACAGGCAGAACAAAACTTACACACTAGAATGGTTGATGTCCCATACTACTTTAAAATTTACTCCGACAAATTGGCTGCATGCTTAGCCTTAACAAATGAAAAGTCCCTATGTACTTGTTCCGCATATATTATTAAATTTTGTAAATAAATATGAAAAAAAACTATGAAAAATAAAAAACTGAATAAATAAATAAATAAATAAATCAATAAATAAATAAATAAAAAAATAAATAAATAAACTAACTCAAAAATAAATAAATAAGAAAATAAATAAATATATGAATAAATAAATGAATAAGTAAATAAATAGAAAAATAAATTACTGTCGGAATAAACACAAAACAAAAAATATATTTCAGAAAGACATCAACCATGGGGCTACTAAATGACAAAATAGACGTCACTCAAACACTAATAAGAGTGGAGACAGACGAATATTTTGACATTTAGACATTTAGAGTTTGACAACACGAACATAAATAACAATATTTTTATTTCTTTTCTCAACCTTCAACTGGCCTTGCCACCAAATATTTCATTGTGACGATTGAACGGTCACAAACTACGCTCAATATAGAAGTAAGTATTTTCGGATCCAACACAGCGTTGACAGCGACAACCCATTTGTTTTATTCATTGCACACGTAGGCTAAAACACTTGACTTTGCCCCCCAAATTTGCTCAAATTATCGACACTTAGTGCATAAAAAATTGAATTTGTATGGAAGAGACAAAGATTGGAGCAGTGGCGAAGTCTAGTGCTTTTACCCTACATACCATACATTTGCCAGAACAATTGGGAGAAGTATAAATCGCAGAAACCTAAAGTCACACAATTACGTATAGTACTGAAATGTTGTATTTTCTTTTCGAACCAGGCATTATTCGGCTTTCGTATTTAATACAGAGAATATGGTATTACCGAAAACGAGACAAGATATATAATGGACCATTAATGATTGTGATGAACGTTCATATCAATATTCTGTTTTTCTAATCGAACTCAGTATTTATTTGGATATAGGGTGGGCAATTATTTCAACCATTGTGAACTTCTTCGAGAATTCACTCTGTATTTGTTACAATTACACATTTGAAAACTTTGTAGGCAATTTATTTGAGAGTTGGTTTAATGATTCCTGTTAACATTTCTTGAAAATTGCTATGTAATGTTTTTGATAATTTATCGTGAAATCGTTTGGGAAATTCTGCGAATATTTATTTAGAAATATTTTCGGGAATTCTAAAACTTCTTCGTCATTTTTTGGGAATTTTCGAGTTAATTTATCTGATTTTTGCTTGGCAAATTTTTAAAGGATTACTTTGGACTGCTTGATATTTGTTGTTTTTTTGCTAAGTTCCTTGGCAGTTTTATTTCGATTCCTTTCATCGTTTTTTTATGAATTATTTATACCTACTTTGCCGGCTTTCCCTTTTGAAATTTATTCGTCAATTTTTTTTGGAGGTTCTTTGGCTATATCATGGATAATTTCTTCAACCACTCTTTGTGAACTCTGCTCTTACTTTGGAAATTTCTTGATATTTTTTGGAAAACATCTTTTGAATCTTCTACGAGCATTTAATGGGAAGCTTTTTTGGCCATTTTTGAGTAAACTCCTCAGGTCATCAATTTGGAAATTCCTCAGATAGTAACTTAAGGGTTAGCTTGAATTTGGAGATTCCTTACAAAATTGTTTCAATATATTCTTCTGGAGCAAGTTCTGGAGTTCTTGCTGCACTGTGAATTTTGAATTTCTTCGGCCATTCCTTCCGAAATTTCTATGATAATTCTTTGAAAACTATAAAATTCTCAATTGAATCAAAAGAATATTTAATGAAATTTCAAAATGGAGTTTAACCATCGTTATTCTCGAAGAAATTCTCAAAGAAAAATTCTAAGAAATTCCCGAGAATATTTCTTGGAAAATTCTGAATCAATTGCCAGATTAATTTCTATATAAATTGCCTACTTAGTTCCCATTGAAATTCACTCAAAGGGGCCTTTACCTTTACAAAATTATTAGTATGAATTTATAGTATTAATAACACTAGTTTACAAAATAAAACGAAAGTCGAGAACTTCTGTCAACGACCAAAATTTTTGGACCACAATTTAGTGCTGATTTGAAACCGAACTTCAAAAAAATTAAAGTAGAACAGTCTTTGAGTTTTAGCTCAATATCGAGTGTTACAACATTTCAAAATATGTAATTTACTAAAATTCAAATATATTGCGTTTTGTTCAACCAATTTTATTTTTTTTTTCATAAATAAAAAGCTGTATACAATACCATTTAATCATCTGAATACAGGTTTTGCGTCAGATTGATGAAATTCAAGATATTGGCGAGTATAGTTACAGTATAAATTTCAGCTCAATCGGAGCATTGATTACGGAGAAGGAGATGTTTGAAGTTAGCGACTTTGCTTAAAAATAGAACACAAATCGATTTCAAATCATCAACCTTGTATGAAAAGTCGAAAAAAAATTCCGCTCTACTGTATTTTTTTTCTTCCGCGTTTTCGAACTCAGGGCATGATTCTACACCAAAAATGATCATCGGCTTACCGAGTTCAAGAATGCTGTAAACTAGTGTAATAGTTTCCAATGGAGTTTCAAAAAAAATCCTGTAATAATTGCCAAAACAATTCCTGAAAAAAATGGAAGAATTGCAAAGAAATTGGACAAATGCTATACTGAAAAAATGACAAAAAATATTCTACAGGATTTGCCATTAAAAGTGTTCACAAAGAAATTTACGAAAGAATTTTCAAAGCATATGCAGGAATAGTTTCGGCATTCCAGAAAATACGTGAGGAGTTTCCTAAGGAACTGTTTTTCAAAGATCATGCGAGAGAAGTTCTCAAATGAGTTGTTGGAAAAATCATCAAAGGAATTTCAGGAGTTTTTGTTTTTGAAATTCAAAAGAAAGTTCGAAAAAAATGCTAATTTTTTTTTTCAAATAAAATTCTAAGAAATTTATCGAGGGGCTTCCTACAGAAATTACAGAAAAACTTCTCAAAGTGATTATTAAAGAAGTCTCCTTAAATTTTGGCTAATGAAACTTTCAAAGCAATTCCCGAAGCAAGTTCCATCGGAATTGCCAAAAAGATTCCTAAAGAAATTGTTGCAGGAATTTGTTATTTTTACTGAAAAAATATCGAAGAATTTGTTTAATAAATTTCAAAGGAATTAAAAACCATAGGTAATTTAAATAGAATTACCGAAGGAGTTTTCAAGGAGATAGCCGAGAGATTTCTTAAAAAAGTCAATGTTGTATTGAATGACAAAGATAATCAAATTAAAAAAAAAAACAGTTCCAAAGAAAATCCTTTAAAAAATAGAAAGAATTGACAAAGATATTACCAAAGAAATTTTCGACGAAGTTCCCAGAGTCATTTCCGAATGAATAACAAAACACACTAAAGAATTCCCGAAGGAATTGCATAAGGAGTTGCTGGAGAAATTAAATAAAATTCCAATAGAATTGCTGATAGAACCAAGAAAAACGTTTGAGAAACTACTAATACGATTGGCGAAGGAAAAAAGATTCTAAAGATTTGCTAATGAAATTTAAAATTTAACCAGTTAAACTCCTAATGCATTTACTGAAGATGTTTTTATGTAATAACCAATGAAACTTTTAAAGGATGTGCCGAAAGGTTTTTATAAGAAGTTTCAAACGTTCAAAAAGGATCCAAAGAACTGTCGAAGAAATTACTGAGAGATTTCCAAAAGGAATCTTAATTATATAACAAATTGCAAAACAATTTTCAAATAAAAAAATGTTGGGCAAGTTTTCTGAGGAATTACATATTTCTTGTATTTTACATACTTTGTTAATATTTGGTAGTTTTCAAGAATCACACTCACAATTGTTCTGTAAAAATATTTTTATGTTCACGTAGTGTTCAACTAATAAAACAAAAAAATATGTGATTATCAATGTTACGTACCAACCGCAAATATAAATAAGTGTACTGATTTTTGCTTGTACTCAATAATTCTTAAAATTGTTCTGGAAAGTTATTTTTAAATACAAACGATTGTTTGCATGCAATAGAAGTAAGAGGTTTCCATGGTGAATGTAAAATTTGGAACGAATATACAAATCTCCTGTATTACCCTTAATTTTGTGATGATTTAGTAGTTTCCTAGACTTACTGTAAAAATTCAGATCTGAAACAATACAACATTAGCCCAATTGACATTTTAAATATTTTACATTTATCTAGAAGGCTGGGTTCCAGCGTTTTGCAAGTCGGGTGAATCGGCTTGAAAATCCAATAAAACTGGCACCCCCTAGGAAAAAATTCTAGATACGCCAATGTTGATGATACTGTAGTTCAAGAAACGGCCATTAAGGTCTCAACATACACATCCTTACGTTGATTGGCCCGATCCCACGTTGTTATATCTTGCCCAACACTATAAATCCTGTTCCAAATTCATCGGTGGTGCCACAGCTTTGGTAGAAGGTAGCCGCTCGATGACCGCTATTCCACACTTTCTGTCCAGTCCAACAAAGATCCTGCAACGCCACGATGTCGAAGTTGCGGGGATGTAATTCATCGTAGATTATCCTGTCACATCCTGCGAAACCAAGTGACTTGCAATTCCATATTCCAAGTTTCCATACGTAGTCCTTATTTCATCGCGTGGGTCTTTGCCGATTGTATCGAGTCGTATGACTGGTGGCTTATTGGGCCTACGCCAATACTCCTGTCTCGCTGGAGGGCCATCGTGCCAGTTCTGTTTAGCGTCCCAACCAACACTGGGACGACCACGCTGATGGGGCTACCACCTGGATCTAGCAGGGCGTGATGCAGCATTTCTTACATAGCAGCTGAATGCCAGAACAGACGCTGTTTGAGCCGCACCTCCTTGGTGAATAGAAGTCGAGTCGTACCTCCTCAATCTAGCTGATGTTGGAAGGACAACAGCTCCAAGGCTGCACTACCAGCAAAGCACACAACTCTTAGCTAGCGGTCTTTGTCATCGCTTGACGCTTGGAAGCATGAGGTAGGAACTTGTGAGGACCAGAGCTATGTTGGACGCTCTCCTTATCGACTCACCGTTTTGCAGTCCTCATACAAAACGCCATTTTTGCATTTTAATGCTTTCATACATAATACACTAGAAAATGCAAATCGGGATCGGGATTTCTCATTAACCCGGGAGCGGCGTCGTGAAGTGAGTACACGCACCATGAAAAATGCACGCATGTGGTACACAGCGAGAGCGCGGCGTCACTGCAGGTAGTCAAAGACGCAACTACTCGAGTGTTAAGGGTTTCGCCGTGAGCCCCACGAATTCTCAATCCAAACTGGGTGACCACCTCCACCCTTCCTCCTGATTGAAAAGCTGGCTACGCCATTGTACATATTCAACTGAATAATTCCAGCTTCGTAAAGTACATCTGATTCATCGTCTACCAAACTTGCAGCAACTTCCGATGAAATGTGGACTGGTACTCTGTTCAATCACAAGCTCATTTACATGATTCCCTGTAATCCATTATGATATTAGCACCTGCACTTTTGTTCCTGAAACCTGAAACAAATCCGTACAGTTCACCCGGTTCAATCTTTTTTAAGCACAGATCCTGAGTGGTGCTGTTGTAATCTTCTACGAATCTAGGATAAACTCTTCTGGAGCTGAGCTTCATCTCGTGATGATTTTGTAAATCCCGAAAACCACCGGTACGTATCGAAACGCCTTAGTTCAGCAGTAGTAGAGCTCTACAGTTTTCACATTAGACCACCCATGCATTAGGAAGACGACGACGACCAGTGCCAGAACGCACAAACCGCCTCACACGGAGCACATCGTTTCTGATACATCTTGGAGAAAACCGAAGAATGGATACACACATAGGGTAACGTTCGTTTTCATTCATTCATTTCACTTTGCACTCCTCTGGCGGGTCTGGCTGGATGCCGAAAGTGTATTGCTGCACATTCTGGGGGCTGCAATTTGCTGAATGAAATAATGTTCCTGAGTGCTGCCGTGAGGTGGGTGCGGTGCGGGTGGACCTCTGCTGGCTAGTGGACAGGAAGGACGACGGTTGCGGTTCGACCTGGAGGTTGCATATCACTCTCAAATGGATTGCTCGAAGGTGCAATTTGGAACATGTTCTTCGTTCCGCAATCATCGTTCAGATGGGAGGTTGGGTTTTGGCACACAGGCGAGAAGATTGGTGAGAGAATTAGTATGTTACGGAAATCACTTTGCATTCTTTTCATTTAGAAAGGTACATTTTTAGTGCTTCCTGCTTCACTACATGAAGGAGCATGTTTGATGAAATTGCTCTTTGGATGCTGTTGTTTAACTGATTGAATGAGTATGCTTGAAGTAGAATTTTGTTAGCTGAAGGGTATTTTAGCAATTTGAAAGAAAACTTATATCGCATCAAAATTTCGTACAGGCGAGAAATTCTCCAGACTCTTTCAGTGCATTTGTTAACGAATTCTTAAGACTGATGCTCTTGAAAACCTGAGTAGGGGTCCAAGTCTGTCATTGTAGCAGCCATATTTGTTTCCTCTGATGTTACTCCTTAAGAACAGTGCTCAATGCACCCTTCTACAATGTCTTTTTTACGCGGGGGATACGTACCGTGTTAAAACAAAACGTGTAAAAACCGTGTTAAATTGCGAAACCGTGTAAAAAAGTCGTGCTCATTTAAGAAACCCTGTAAAAAATACCGTGCTAATTCGGGAACCCGTGTAAAAAAAAACTGAGGGAAATCTGAATATATTTGAAATGTCCTCACCTTCAGATATCCGATGATTGTTTTAGAGAGTAATTAAGGAAACGGAGGGGGTAGTAGTAAGGGATGAATCTAGGGGTTAGCAAGGAAGGAGACAAGGGATAGCTTATGGGGGGCAGAGTACATACTGTTTTCAAGGAAGATCGCAGATGATATTTTGGGGTGTTAAGGACTGTTTAGACGGACGAAGCGAATGATCCCTCACAGGTCTATGGAGCAAGGTGGTGTACAGAAAGATGTTCCAGGACACCCACGAACTTTCGCGAGTAAAGGCTTCAATATCTACGAGCGTAATCGATTGATTGTTGTTACATTACTGATACGGTGCAACATCCTACAGGTCTATGGAGCATTGTTCTGTAACTAAATAATTTTCAAACATGACCTCCAATTTTGATCTCCAAGAACTTTCGCGAGTAAAGGCCAGAAGATCTACAAACATAGCCAATGGTATCTTGCTGCATTACCGATGCGTTGTAACATTGAGCATCCCAAGTAACAGAACTAGCTGAATAACAGTTTCTTAAGCTAAAGTTTGCTTAAGAGTGGTTTGTTCCACTCTTGTACAGCAAAAATGTTTGTTGGGATTGTACTGAAGAGAAATCATTTCCAAAGATATGCTAGGTCCGCGAGCTAAGGCCTTAAGATCTACAAGCGTACTCAATGGATTGTTCTTACATGAATAACACGATGCAACATTCTACAGATCCATGAAGCATGGTTCTGTAGAGAGCTTCTTTCCAAAGATGATCCAGGTCCTCAAAGAACTCCCACGAGTAAAGGCCTTAAGATCTACGAGCGTAATCAATGGTTTGTTGTTTCATTACTGCTACGTTGTAACATCCTACAGATCCATGAACCATTTTTCTGTAAGGAACTAATTGCCAAAGATGCTCTAGGTCCTCCAAGAACTTCCACGAGTAAAGACATGAAGATCTACAAGCGTTATCATTGGTTTGTTGCTACATTACTGATACAGTGCAGCGTCCTACAGATCCAGGGAGCACAGTTCTATGGAGAAATGTTTTCCAAAGATGATCTAGGACCTCCAAGAACTTCCGCGAGTAAAGGCCTTAAAATCTACAGCATAATCAATAGGTTGTTGTTACATTTCTAATACGGTGTAGAATTCAACAGGTCCATGAATCATTTTTCTGTTAGGAATTAATTCCCATAGATGGTCTAGGTCCTCCAAGAACTTCCACGATTAAATACCTGAAGATCTACAAGCGTTATCAATGGTTTGTTGCCACATTACTAATACAGCGTAGCGTCCTACAGGTCCAGGGAACACAGTTCAGTTCTGTGGAGAAATGTTTTCCAAAGATTTTGGAAAGACTGGGATTTTTGATAACTATGGGAGTTTTTCGGCTTTCAGTCACGGAAAAAGCGTTGATACTTCTATATCATTGCCAACGTTTCGATCCTTGGGTTGGGATCTTCCTCAGGGCTCGATCTTAATCAACTTGTGATAATCGTATTTTGCACACGATCGTTTGTCGGATTCTAAAAGGCACTGCACTTTTCTCGTTCATCACCAGCACCCTAGTGGGATGTTGGGTGGATGGTACGAAAGGGAGACCTCGAGACAAGAAATCAGCGGAACACTACTCTGCGGCTGTTATCAATCGCTGTTCGGGTTTTACTGTTACTGTTACTGTCTAATAAGTTGTAACATCCTATAGGTCCATTAACCATTTTTGTGTAAGGAATCAATTTCCATAGATGTTCTAGGTCCTCCAAGAACTTTCACGAGTAAGGACCTGAAGCTCTACAAGCGTTATCAATGCATTGTTGCCACATTACTGATACAGAATAGCGTCCTACAGGTACAGGGAGCATAGCTCTGAAGAGAAATAATTTCCAAAGATGATCTAGAACCTCCAAGAACTTCCACGAGTATAGACCTGAAGATCTACAAGCGTTATCAATGGTTTGTTGTCACATTACTGATATAGTGTAGCATCCTACAGGTCCAAAGAGCATAGTTCTGTTGAGAAATAATTGCTAAAGATCTTTTAGGTCCTCCAAGAACTTCCATGAGTAAAAGCCTTAAGATCTACAAGCGTAATCAATGGATTGTTCTTACATTACTTATGCGGTACAAGGTCCTGAATGATCTTGGAGCATTGAGCTGAAGAGAAAAAATCTCCAAAGATATTCAAGAGCTTGCACGAGTAGAGGCCTTAAGATCTACAAGGGCAATCTGTGCATTTTCATTAAGGACTGTTCATTAAAGAAAGTGGACATCTGTTTACCAATAGTTTAGAGTTAAAACTAAACAAAAAATATGTGAATATTTGCACAGTGTGTAAAAACATTGTTCACTTCGGCAATACACTCAAAGAAAACAGAAAAAGTAAGAAATTTCGAGCGATACGTCGTATTAGCTTTGCGATCAGCAGATTAATTCTGCACAAACGGTGTTCCAAAAAGTTGTCGTTTCGAGAATTTGCTTACTAATACACTTCCGGGACCGCAATTTTTTAACGCTAAGCAGGGGACAGATGTGCCGGATGATGTAGGGTACATCAGAACTGAAGAATTTGGGAAAAAGTTTTTGGTGTGGCAAGCCGATTGTTCATGTGGCATAAAGAGTTCTTCGTATTTCACAACGGGAACAATCAACGGTGAAAATAACAGAAAGGAATGCATAAAAAACGACTTCTACCCATCTACCGAAAACATACGGATCCTCTTTTGTTTTAGGCGGATCTGGCATCCGCTTATTACGCTTTTTCTACACTAGAGATACTCAAGACGGAAAAAGTCGATTATGTCGAAAAATGGCAAAATCCACAAAACTTGTCTGAACAGCGCCATGTGGAAAGATACCGGACAATAATTAAGCGGCATCTCAAGAAAGATGGAAGAGAAGCAAGCTCTGTTGATTGCTCAAAAAAAAAATGGTCTGCGGCACAACGAAAAGTTACGGAGAAAGTTGTGCAGAATCTTATGGAATTTGTTCGAAAATACATATTTTCTATTGAAAAACAGGTGTCCACTTTCTTTAATGAACAGTCCTTATACATATTACTGATGCTGTGCAACATCCTACAGGTCCATGCAGAATTGTTGTGTAATGATGTTCTAGGTTTCCCAAGAACTTCCGGGAATAAAGCCCGTAGGATCTATACAAGCGTAATGAATGAATTGTTGTTTCCTTACTGATGCGGTGCAGCATCCTTCAGATTTTCCGGTTGTCAACTGTGACTGCGATGAACTTTGGTCAACTTCGGACTCACTATTGAGTTCTCGCCTTGGTAAAGAATCCAAGAGAGAGATGATTGGGTAATTTCCTTCGAAGATTCCTCCAGGGGATTCATGCAGAGATTCCTCCAGGAAATTCTCCAGGGATTTCGCCAGGAAGCACCTCCAGAATTTTTTTCAAAAATTTCTTTAGGGATTCCCTTCATGAACTATTGTAGGAATATATTGAGGGTTTCTTCCAGTGATAGTTTCAAGGATTTTACTAGAATACCTTCAAGAATTATTCTACGAATCTTTCTGGGGATACGTCAATTGATAGGATTATTCTCTGAGATGAATATGTGCAGTATATGAGTAGAATTTTCTCATAGATAGTTCTAGGGAAATTCCGGCAAGGATGCACTCAGAACAATACCACTGAAGATATACTAAAAGAACTTTCTTTTTTTAGTTCTGGAAAACATTATGAAGACATTTTTAAAAATTTTCGAGCGGGTTTCCATTATATTAGAGAAAATGATGAAATTACAAAGAAAATCCTGGATTAGTCCAAAAAAGAGTTCGTAATTTCCAAAACTGTTCAGCTTTAATTTCATGTTGTAACCCACCATTTTAGGGTTACAAGCAAGCCCCTTGGTTCTTGGGCCAATTTAGTTCAGACCAACAAGAAAAATGTAAAAATATGTAAATAGTTGTATTCTAATACTAATATTTTTATAAATGTCTATACATAAATTGCCTTTTATCAATTATTTAGAATATTACTTTCCTTTTTCAATTAAATTCTTTATTAGCTTGTTTTCCTAAAATGATTTTGTATTATCAATAGCCCAAATAACCAAGAGGGAAGAAAGTCCACTGGAATTAACCAATCTCTTTCAGGAACCCGATTGCATTCAAACGACCCTAATATTGACTGTCGATAGAAGAGGCTCATGTCATGCCCACCCCAGACGGACACCGCGGCTGGACCAGTGGCCAGGGGCTTAGCGAGGGGTCCTTCTGACCCCGAGAGAATAAAGGATAGTCACAATTGAGGGGTTTTGGTTGGTGTTGATTTTATTTCAAATTCAAATTTGTATTTCTTTTATCATTCAATAATTTATCTAGATTGCATGCATAATCTGTACATGTATTAACCCTAAGTGCTTGTTTTCCAAATATATGTTTATTTTACATAGAAGTAGTTTAAGTATCAATAGCTTTAATGTAGTTTTTCTTAAGAATGAAAATATAGATAATCAATATAAATAATGTTGTAAATAAATAGTAACTTGTAAATAGATATTCTTGTAAATAAATAACTATGTAAACTTCAAACACCAACCAGGGAATAAACAAACAATTTATTTTAATAAATATACAAATATAAAAATTGGGACACATACTCCATCTTTTATTTAATTCAATTGTTTATTTACACCCTTAAGCTACCATACATGAAATAAATGTGCTTCAAACATATAAATACGGAACATAAACATTTACTTTATGTATAGACATTTATAAAAATATTAGTATTAGAATACAACTATTTACATATTTTTACATTTTTCTTGTTGGTCTGAACTAAATTGGCCCAAGAACCAAGGGGCTTGCTTGTAACCCTAAAATGGTGGGTTACAATCCTCCCTCAATCGGGGTAAAAAAAAACAGAATGTTTTTTTTATGTCAAAATCGGGAAGATTCGTTTCATAGGCGGGATTATTCTATTGATTCCCAAAGCTTCAATGATTAAACTTTTCTAAGTGCGTCAGAACAAATCGCTTTCAACTGTCGCTTTAATTTTGGACGATGATCAGAAACTAGAAAATGTCGTTTACTTTCACCTAACTTAATCGTATAGTTGCTATTATTTATTTAAGAGTTCAGATTATAGGTCAATAACTCCTTTTGTTTTTTTTTTTTTTTTTCATCACAAGCCGTTTTGCTTGGATCAGAATTAACGGCTCACTCATCTTCACTCAATTGTTCATCACATTCACTACACCCCCTCATTCACTCTCAGTTCACTCATACAACCATTCACTCTATTTCATTTTACCTACTAAAAGTTTATTTTTAATTCGGGTACCCTGGTTATGATTACTATTTTTCTACGTGTCTCATTTCGCTGAGAAACGTGAAACTAATCAATGGTGCATTAACGTTCCAATACAGCTTTTCTCCATTAAGTCTCTCTCGCTAACCGAGAGAATGAATTTGAGAACCACTGCTTGAAACCATTATGCAGTATTTCAAACTGGCTGCGTACCAACTAATATCGACCGCACAGCTCTAAAATCGACTGCTTTATGTTTCTGATCTGTCAGTTACTTCTCGCGACTGTTAAAAAAAAACGTCAAAGCGTTGTTTATGCTGCTCTTTGATGTTACTTTCATTGAATGCTGAGGTGTTTTCAGGTAAGTAGATGCTTCTTTTAACTAATCTAGTTATGTTTTTGTATCTTTTTAGGTTTACTATGTTTATGGGAGGTTGGTCATGACAAAGAGAAAGCTGGACTCGCGACACAGTGGTTTGATTACGATGAGAGGAATGAATAAAATGAACTTAACGGCGATCGTGTTTGTTTATCCTGGCTTCAAGTGAACCGCGGGCCATATTCCTAGATTTTTGCCAGTGAGATCTTCGAGTTCATAAGAAGACGTTCCGTGTTTGGATTTTATTCGGCAGGGAAGAAACTGACGCCCGTACTTGGCGTTGTAATATTCCGCGGCGCTTGAAACCTTCATATTCCGACGGTAAACCAGCTGCCCAGGCACGAAAGACTTGGCGAACTTTCGGTGGCGAAGATTGTATGCGGTGTTCGATGATTGGTGAGCCTTTGCGAGGTTTTGGCAGACGACGTCGTAGACCTTGGAGAGCATCTGTTTCTTCCTTTCATCCCGCTCTTCTTGGGAAAGTGCTTCTTCGTGTCTCGCTAAATGGTGATCTGTTCCCGTCTCCGACAGTTCGTGCCCGCGCGTGACGAAAAACGGCGTAAAACCAGTCGATGAGTGAACACTCGTATTGAGGACCATCTCAATTTCAGGAACTTTCGTGTCCCATTGTCTCTGATCCTCCTTTACGTATGTCCTTATTGCCGCGTTGATAGTTCGATTCACTCTTTCCACGGGATTAGCCTGTGAGTGGTATCGTGAGTTCAACCAGTGTACTATTTTGAATCTATCCAAAAGTTCCTTAAACTCCTTAGAAAGGAAACAGCTCGCATTATCTGTGATGATAATCTCTGGGGCAGAGTTTCGGAGAAACCACTGGTCTTTCAAAATAGAACACAGGCTTGAACTTCCGATACTTCTCACAGGCTGAATCATGACCCATTTAGAAAAATAGTCAGAAACCACCAGAAGATGCTGGTTTCCGCGTCGGCTGCGAGGCAGTGGACCGACGAAATCGACAGAGACAATTTGCCACGGGCGCGTGGCCATCCGCATTTTCCCCATCTCGGGAGCTACCGGAACGGATGCTGGTTTAACCCTTTATAAGGCAGTGGCAACTATATTGCCACCTACTGTTTGTATTTTTTTCTGTTTTATAACAATTTATTTCGAACTTTATTTTTGGTTTACGCAAAATTGGGACTACTAACAACGCCTGGTATTTTTTTGGTACTAAACAGAGCTTTAACAACAATTTAGGAGCAATTTGTAGTCTCAAAAATGGCTAATTTTGACCGCGTGAAGAAAATTAGCTCAAATTTATTGTAAAATTATAGATTTGGTAAATATTTTAAGATATAATCAAATTCTGGGTTGACATGAGCTGAACTACACAGTTTATATTATGGGTTAAGCCCCAATCCACTCTAAAATCTCTTTTCCGGCTTTTTGTCGAAGTCAAAAGAAGAAAAGTACCCTAAACGGGCAGTGGCAAGAATATTGCCACCAGCGCTGGTGGCCTAAACGGGCAGTGGCAACTATATTGCCACCTCAAAAGCTCGTTTTTGGGGTTAACGGGCAGTGGCAACTATATTGCCACCAGCGTTTTAGGCCTAAACGGGCAGTGGCAACTATATTGCCACCTAGATTTTTGAGAGTTTCTTTTAAACAAAAATTGATTTGTATATGTAATCATGTATATAATCATTTGCATAATAGTATGCGATGATAACTCTTCTAGTTTTCTCGGCCTTATAAAGGGTTAACTTCCTTGCATGTCACGCATTTTTGACAGTATCGGCGAATCTCGGTGGCCATACGAGGCCAGTAATACCTCTGACGGACGCGGGCGAGGGTTTTGTCGTATCCAGGGTGAAAAACCGAGTCGTGATTTTCCTCTAGTATGGTGGGAATTTGAAGAGGCAACGGAATAAGCTTCCATTCGAAGCGAGAATCACAGAGCTCATTCTGGGTAGCGACGAATTTCATCAAACGACCATCTTCTACCCTGAAATCAATGAAGTGATCTGGGTTTTCTGACACTTTCTTCAGCATGGAAGTGTACCAGGACGCAGTAGAAGAGTCCTGAACCATAGCGACACTCCGGGACAATGCATCGGGGACCACGTTCTCCTTTCCTTTTCGATGTATCACCGTCACGTCGTGCTGTTGAAAGTCAAGGGCCCATCTACTGCATCTTGATCCGACCTTCCATTTACTGCTGAGAATATGGGTGAGGGCCGACGAATCAGTAATAAGGGTAAAATGATATCCTTCAACATATCCTCGGAAGGCCTCAATTGCTAGAAGGGCCGCCAGGGTCTCCTTCTCTGCGGCGTGATAATTTTTCTGGGGCGTCGTTAACTTGTGAGAGAAGTAGGAGATCACACGTTCCCCGTCATCTTGATGTTGAGTTAGCACGCCGGCCACGGCAACATCACTCGCATCAGTCTGTATCACAAATTCACGGGTAAAATCTGGACTGCCGAGAATTGGTGAGGAGACGAGGCATTCCTTAAGGTCACAGAAGGCCTTTTCAGCTCCTTCATTCCAACGTAAAACCTTGGAGTTGGTTTTTAGGAGGTCAGTTAGAGCTGACGTTATACCACTGAAGTTCGAAATGAACCTGCGATAATAATTGGCCATTCCTAGGAATCTTCTGAGCTTGGTGACCGTGTTTGGCCTTTCGTATTCCGCAATTGGCCTGATTTTCTCCGGATTTGTACGGAGGCCGTTGGTGCTCAGAAGATATCCTAGGAAGGGGATTTCATTGACTCCAAACTTAGATTTCTCCAAGTTTATACTTAGGTTTGCCTCTTTTAGGCGGCGCGCAACTTCAACGAGAAGCTCTGCGTGATGCTCAAACGTTTCCGTGACGATGACGATATCGTCAAGGTACACGAAAACGTTTGGTTCCAGTACACCATGGCCTAACACGACATCCATTAATCTGGCCAAGGTTGCTGGACTATTGACCAACCCGAAAGGCATTCTGGTGTACTGGAACAACCCTTTGCCCTGCACACTGAATGCCGTATACTTTCGAGAGTTTGGTTCGAGGCCCACTTGTAAGAAGGCTTCGGACAAATCAATTGTTGTTAAATATTTAGCTCTCGGAAGCTGTCCCAAAATTCGGCCAGGATGGGGCAAAGGGTACGCATCACGCACAGTCCTCTCGTTGATTTTGCGCGCGTCTAAACAGAGTCTCACCTTTGTGGGCTTCACGTGGTAGCATTCAATGAAAGTAACATCAAAGAGCAGCATAAACAACGCTTTGACGTTTTTTTTTAACAGTCGCGAGAAGTAACTGACAGATCAGAAACATAAAGCAGTCGATTTTAGAGCTGTGCGGTCGATATTAGTTGGTACGCAGCCAGTTTGAAATACTGCATAATGGTTTCAAGCAGTGGTTCTCAAATTCATTCTCTCGGTTAGCGAGAGAGACTTAATGGAGAAAAGCTGTATTGGAACGTTAATGCACCATTGATTAGTTTCACGTTTCTCAGCGAAATGAGACACGTAGAAAAATAGTAATCATAACCAGGGTACCCGAATTAAAAATAAACTTTTAGTAGGTAAAATGAAATAGAGTGAATGGTTGTATGAGTGAACTGAGAGTGAATGAGGGGGTGTAGTGAATGTGATGAACAATTGAGTGAAGATGAGTGAGCCGTTAATTCTGATCCAAGCAAAACGGCTTGTGATGAAAAAAAAAAAAAACAAAAGGAGTTATTGACCTATAATCTGAACTCTTAAATAAATAATAGCAACTATACGATTAAGTTAGGTGAAAGTATTGCGCGCAAACCCCAAAATTTTATTCCCACCTTTGGGTTTCCGCGCCGAAGACCCAGCGCCAGATTCGGCGACAAAGAAAACTGACAGCAGTTGCCGGACAGTTGGCAATCCTGATATTTGACGGCGGCCGCCCGGTAGTCATGGGAGTGGATTGTTGTCACGCAAAAAGATCTTTTTGCTGAAAATGCATGTGTATTGAGTTATTGTTGACAGATTTTCTGCAGTGTTAGTGTGAAATTCAGCGGTTTTCTGTATCGCGTAAGCCTTCGCTGGAAGAAAACGTCATGTTGTTCAGCGAAGCAAGTAAAATTTTCAGTGAAAAAAGCAATAAACGACATTTTCTAGTTTCTGATCATCGTCCAAAATTAAAGCGACAGTTGAAAGCGATTTGTTCTGACGCACTTAGAAAAGTTTAATCATTGAAGCTTTGGGAATCAATAGAATAATCCCGCCTATGAAACGAATCTTCCCGATTTTGACATAAAAAAAAACATTCTGTTTTTTTTTACCCCGATTGAGGGAGGATTGTAACCCACCATTTTAGGGTTACAAGCAAGCCCCTTGGTTCTTGGGCCAATTTAGTTCAGACCAACAAGAAAAATGTAAAAATATGTAAATAGTTGTATTCTAATACTAATATTTTTATAAATGTCTATACATAAAGTAAATGTTTATGTTCCGTATTTATATGTTTGAAGCACATTTATTTCATGTATGGTAGCTTAAGGGTGTAAATAAACAATTGAATTAAATAAAAGATGGAGTATGTGTCCCAATTTTTATATTTGTATATTTATAAAAATAAATTGTTTGTTTATTCCCTGGTTGGTGTTTGAAGTTTACATAGTTATTTATTTACAAGAATATCTATTTACAAGTTACTATTTATTTACAACATTATTTATATTGATTATCTATATTTTCATTCTTAAGAAAAACTACATTAAAGCTATTGATACTTAAACTACTTCTATGTAAAATAAACATATATTTGGAAAACAAGCACTTAGGGTTAATACATGTACAGATTATGCATGCAATCTAGATAAATTATTGAATGATAAAAGAAATACAAATTTGAATTTGAAATAAAATCAACACCAACCAAAACCCCTCATTTGTACTAAAATCAAACGCAACAAGAAACGCAACGATTGTTCACCGGAATCCTGAAGTGGAAGGCGATGGGCTAAATTTTATTGGAAATCGGGATGGTATAAAAGGGGCACACGGAAATAGGGTCGCTCTCTTAGTTTTTGTACCGGTCCAGAGGAGTGAAGAAAGGTAGTGACACTCGCGAATTTGCACGTCCCCACGCGGTTCGCAGTTCCGTGAAGTTTGTGAAAAGCTAACGTTAAAAGCTATAAAAATTACAAACTACATTAAAAGTTAAATCAAAAGTGATTGACTACTTGCTCATACGACCAAGCTAGTTCTCTCCTCATTCAGTGGTATCATTGCATGAGAGTTGATTATTTGAATGAAGAAGAACTCCACGGAGAATTAACTGCACGGAATGTCATTATTACTCGCGACATGGATCTAGCTCGAAAACGAAAATTTCTGAGAGATCGTTTGAAAGCTGAGGGTGAGGGGAAAAACACAGAACCGTTGTATATTCCTAGTGACCCGAAGAAAGATTTCGAAATTTGTTCCAAACAATGTTCTGAGCTGAGAGGTCTTTTGGAAGTAGAGAAGGATGAGCAGCAAAAATCGGTTTTGCAACATCGTTTGATTCACTACGGTGCACAGATCGTACGACTGTTAACGGAATCGAGGGGTTCACCCAACCTGCACGGTTTCATGCAAAGCTTGGTAGTTGAAATTGTAGGAGATTTGGAACAGTTCTTGGCTCCCCCTTTACAGGAAATAATCACAGAATCGCAGAATGCAGGAGATATAATACCGATAGATAACAGGGTCCAGGTCGGAAACTATAGTATGCAACAAAATCAGGGAGATAATGTAGAAGCAGGTCAAACTGGCCCTGGAGCGTCAACCCGAATGTTAAATTTCAGCCAAAGTGAACTGGATTGGATTCATGCACTCGAAGCACGGCTAGTCGGCCTAGAGCAGGAGTTATTCGTGCGCAATGCTGGGGTCGATGCAGCTGTCCAAACGGATCCTTTAGATGTCCATCTACGTGATTCCCTCCCGAGTCGAAACTTAGAGTCTCAGCAAGAATACAATAGCTTTTCCCATCATTTTACCCACAATCCGTTTCACTCTGCAAGTAGTTACCGTAATTTTCCATACGTCAACCGGTTAGAACCAAATGCTTTATCAGATCCGCTCCCCACAGTGGCAGCCCCGAACCAACTTTCTCAACAAGCTTCACAAAATCAAACATACACAATACCCCCCATGCATTTAAACTCAAACCGACTCCCATTTCAAAACTCCATTCCCACTCATAATCCTCTTTCGACTAGAAACCCCCAGACGTTTCCAAACCAGTATTCTACTGCACAGTTACCGACTCCTTACCATCCTCGTCACACTCTACCGGTATCCAAATGGAATATCACCAAGTACAGTGGAGACGACCAGGGGTTGAGGCTGAACGAATTTCTTGAATTAGTTCAAGCTCTCTCACTGGCCGAGCATGTTTCTAGCCGTGAATTATTTGAGTCTGCAGTTCATCTTTTCACGGGATCCGCCCTGAAGTGGTATATGACCCAGCGTTCTACAGGACGGTTGATGAATTGGGAACATCTGGTGTTTGAGCTGCGCCGAACTTACATGCACCCGGATCTGGATGCTTTAATAAAGATGAAGATCTACCAAAGACGACAACAGAGGCAGGAATCTTTTCACGAATTTTACTTCGAAATGGAAAAGCTGTTCCGAAGCATGTGCGAGCAAATCCCAGACCAGGAAAAAGTACAGATTCTCCAACAGAACATGAGAGTAGACTACAGACGTCAAATGACCTTCATCCCGATACTTAATCTGGAGACACTCATAGCAGCAGGACAGAAGTTAGATGCGCTGAACTTCTCAGCCTATAACAAGGTGTTTGGGACGGAGAAATCCGTCCAAGCGGTCGGGCCTCAAGGTAACCACAATCGAAGTCAACCGAAACCAGCGCCTCTTCCTCCTCCGCAGCAGAAGCGTCCCCTAGGTTCGTACAATAATCGGACCGGCAGCCAGAACAGTAATACTCCTATTCGTACTGGCCAGCCTAGTAATTCCACCCCGAGTTCCACGTCTGGTAACCAAAATAACCAAAAACCCCAGTTGGCTCAAAATTCCCCAAGAAAGGCTGAGCCAAATGCCCCAGTTCCAGGCCCATCAGGAACTTCACCTCGTCCGCAGCTCACTTTAGAACAGGTTGTTAGCGGGCACAAGCCTCCGCATCCCAATTCGTGCTTCAATTGTGGGACCGCTGGACATCACTTCGCGATGTGTCGTCAACCCCGTCGTTTATTCTGTGACAAATGTGGACTTCATGGTTTTCCGTCGAATTTCTGCCCATATTGTCTAAAAAACGGCCCTCGGGTGGACGAAAATCGCCGTTCACAGAACCCGACAGCGTAACTAATTCCACAATACTTCAAACCCCTCCATCCTTCTGGGAGCCTACTTCTGTAGATGTCTATAAGCAATCCGATGAAATCTGCCTCATAAATTACCCCGTCCCGGATGACAACCGTCCATACGTTGCCATAAAAGTATATGGTTTGCCCATAAGAGCCCTTTTGGATAGTGGGAGTAACTACACTGTCATCAGCGAAAAAGTTTTTGCTCAATTAAAACCGAAGAAACTTCATCGTCCTCCCTCGAACATCTCTTTACAGTCGGCTAGTGGTGACCAGCTTACTATCCTAGGCCAGACTTACCTTCCGATTCGGTTCCACGATAAGATGAAAATTGTCCCGACCCTTGTTATCCAAAATCTAACACTCGACTGTATATGTGGTATGGATTTTTGGAATAAATTCCAAATCCAACCTACGGTCTTAGAGAGTGTGGTTAACACAGGGAATATGGCATGTATCGATCCATCGATGCCTGGAACGATTCTGTCGGTTGAGGAGCGCCGAAGAATTGAGGACATCAAGCAACTATTCCTTCCTGCAAAACCAGGAACGCTGACGATCACTCCTCTAATTCAACATCGAATAGTTGTAGGCGAGGAGTGGAAGGATAAACCCCCAGTAAGGCAATTTCCTTACGTTATGTCCCCGAAGACACAGGAATTGGTGGCGGGAGAGCTACAGAGATTACTCGATGTGGGAATCATAGAACGCAGCAGCTCAGACTGGTCCTTGAACTGCGTACCCGTCGTGAAGCCCACAAAGGTGAGACTCTGTTTAGACGCGCGCAAAATCAACGAGAGGACTGTGCGTGATGCGTACCCTTTGCCCCATCCTGGCCGAATTTTGGGACAGCTTCCGAGAGCTAAATATTTAACAACAATTGATTTGTCCGAAGCCTTCTTACAAGTGGGCCTCGAACCAAACTCTCGAAAGTATACGGCATTCAGTGTGCAGGGCAAAGGGTTGTTCCAGTACACCAGAATGCCTTTCGGGTTGGTCAATAGTCCAGCAACCTTGGCCAGATTAATGGATGTCGTGTTAGGCCATGGTGTACTGGAACCAAACGTTTTCGTGTACCTTGACGATATCGTCATCGTCACGGAAACGTTTGAGCATCACGCAGAGCTTCTCGTTGAAGTTGCGCGCCGCCTAAAAGAGGCAAACCTAAGTATAAACTTGGAGAAATCTAAGTTTGGAGTCAATGAAATCCCCTTCCTAGGATATCTTCTGAGCACCAACGGCCTCCGTGCAAATCCGGAGAAAATCAGGCCAATTGCGGAATACGAAAGGCCAAACACGGTCACCAAGCTCAGAAGATTCCTAGGAATGGCCAATTATTATCGCAGGTTCATTTCGAACTTCAGTGGTATAACGTCAGCTCTAACTGACCTCCTAAAAACCAACTCCAAGGTTTTACGTTGGAATGAAGGAGCTGAAAAGGCCTTCTGTGACCTTAAGGAATGCCTCGTCTCCTCACCAATTCTCGGCAGTCCAGATTTTACCCGTGAATTTGTGATACAGACTGATGCGAGTGATGTTGCCGTGGCCGGCGTGCTAACTCAACATCAAGATGACGGGGAACGTGTGATCTCCTACTTCTCTCAAAAGTTAACGACGCCCCAGAAAAATTATCACGCCGCAGAGAAGGAGACCCTGGTGGCCCTTCTAGCAATTGAGGCCTTCCGAGGATATGTTGAAGGATATCATTTTACCCTTATTACTGATTCGTCGGCCCTCACCCATATTCTCAGCAGTAAATGGAAGGTCGGATCAAGATGCAGTAGATGGGCCCTTGACTTTCAACAGCACGACGTGACGGTGATACATCGAAAAGGAAAGGAGAACGTGGTCCCCGATGCATTGTCCCGGAGTGTCGCTATGGTTCAGGACTCTTCTACTGCGTCCTGGTACACTTCCATGCTGAAGAAAGTGTCAGAAAACCCAGATCACTTCATTGATTTCAGGGTAGAAGATGGTCGTTTGATGAAATTCGTCGCTACCCAGAATGAGCTCTGTGATTCTCGCTTCGAATGGAAGCTTATTCCGTTGCCTCTTCAAATTCCCACCATACTAGAGGAAAATCACGACTCGGTTTTTCACCCTGGATACGACAAAACCCTCGCCCGCGTCCGTCAGAGGTATTACTGGCCTCGTATGGCCACCGAGATTCGCCGATACTGTCAAAAATGCGTGACATGCAAGGAAGTTAAACCAGCATCCGTTCCGGTAGCTCCCGAGATGGGGAAAATGCGGATGGCCACGCGCCCGTGGCAAATTGTCTCTGTCGATTTCGTCGGTCCACTGCCTCGCAGCCGACGCGGAAACCAGCATCTTCTGGTGGTTTCTGACTATTTTTCTAAATGGGTCATGATTCAGCCTGTGAGAAGTATCGGAAGTTCAAGCCTGTGTTCTATTTTGAAAGACCAGTGGTTTCTCCGAAACTCTGCCCCAGAGATTATCATCACAGATAATGCGAGCTGTTTCCTTTCTAAGGAGTTTAAGGAACTTTTGGATAGATTCAAAATAGTACACTGGTTGAACTCACGATACCACTCACAGGCTAATCCCGTGGAAAGAGTGAATCGAACTATCAACGCGGCAATAAGGACATACGTAAAGGAGGATCAGAGACAATGGGACACGAAAGTTCCTGAAATTGAGATGGTCCTCAATACGAGTGTTCACTCATCGACTGGTTTTACGCCGTTTTTCGTCACGCGCGGGCACGAACTGTCGGAGACGGGAACAGATCACCATTTAGCGAGACACGAAGAAGCACTTTCCCAAGAAGAGCGGGATGAAAGGAAGAAACAGATGCTCTCCAAGGTCTACGACGTCGTCTGCCAAAACCTCGCAAAGGCTCACCAATCATCGAACACCGCATACAATCTTCGCCACCGAAAGTTCGCCAAGTCTTTCGTGCCTGGGCAGCTGGTTTACCGTCGGAATATGAAGGTTTCAAGCGCCGCGGAACATTACAACGCCAAGTACGGGCGTCAGTTTCTTCCCTGCCGAATAAAATCCAAACACGGAACGTCTTCTTATGAACTCGAAGATCTCACTGGCAAAAATCTAGGAATATGGCCCGCGGTTCACTTGAAGCCAGGATAAACAAACACGATCGCCGTTAAGTTCATTTTATTCATTCCCCTCATCGTAATCAAACCACTGTGTCGCGAGTCCAGCTTTCTCTTTGTCATGACCAACCTCCCATAAACATAGTAAACCTAAAAAGATACAAAAACATAACTAGATTAGTTAAAAGAAGCATCTACTTACCTGAAAACACCTCAGCATTCAATGAAAGTAACATCAAAGAGCAGCATAAACAACGCTTTGACGTTTTTTTTTAACAGTCGCGAGAAGTAACTGACAGATCAGAAACATAAAGCAGTCGATTTTAGAGCTGTGCGGTCGATATTAGTTGGTACGCAGCCAGTTTGAAATACTGCATAATGGTTTCAAGCAGTGGTTCTCAAATTCATTCTCTCGGTTAGCGAGAGAGACTTAATGGAGAAAAGCTGTATTGGAACGTTAATGCACCATTGATTAGTTTCACGTTTCTCAGCGAAATGAGACACGTAGAAAAATAGTAATCATAACCAGGGTACCCGAATTAAAAATAAACTTTTAGTAGGTAAAATGAAATAGAGTGAATGGTTGTATGAGTGAACTGAGAGTGAATGAGGGGGTGTAGTGAATGTGATGAACAATTGAGTGAAGATGAGTGAGCCGTTAATTCTGATCCAAGCAAAACGGCTTGTGATGAAAAAAAAAAAAAACAAAAGGAGTTATTGACCTATAATCTGAACTCTTAAATAAATAATAGCAACTATACGATTAAGTTAGGTGAAAGTAAACGACATTTTCTAGTTTCTGATCATCGTCCAAAATTAAAGCGACAGTTGAAAGCGATTTGTTCTGACGCACTTAGAAAAGTTTAATCATTGAAGCTTTGGGAATCAATAGAATAATCCCGCCTATGAAACGAATCTTCCCGATTTTGACATAAAAAAAAAACATTCTGTTTTTTTTTACCCCGATTGAGGGAGGATTGTAACCCACCATTTTAGGGTTACAAGCAAGCCCCTTGGTTCTTGGGCCAATTTAGTTCAGACCAACAAGAAAAATGTAAAAATATGTAAATAGTTGTATTCTAATACTAATATTTTTATAAATGTCTATACATAAAGTAAATGTTTATGTTCCGTATTTATATGTTTGAAGCACATTTATTTCATGTATGGTAGCTTAAGGGTGTAAATAAACAATTGAATTAAATAAAAGATGGAGTATGTGTCCCAATTTTTATATTTGTATATTTATTAAAATAAATTGTTTGTTTATTCCCTGGTTGGTGTTTGAAGTTTACATAGTTATTTATTTACAAGAATATCTATTTACAAGTTACTATTTATTTACAACATTATTTATATTGATTATCTATATTTTCATTCTTAAGAAAAACTACATTAAAGCTATTGATACTTAAACTACTTCTATGTAAAATAAACATATATTTGGAAAACAAGCACTTAGGGTTAATACATGTACAGATTATGCATGCAATCTAGATAAATTATTGAATGATAAAAGAAATACAAATTTGAATTTGAAATAAAATCAACACCAACCAAAACCCCTCATTTGTACTAAAATCAAACGCAACAAGAAACGCAACGATTGTTCACCGGAATCCTGAAGTGGAAGGCGATGGGCTAAATTTTATTGGAAATCGGGATGGTATAAAAGGGGCACACGGAAATAGGGTCGCTCTCTTAGTTTTTGTACCGGTCCAGAGGAGTGAAGAAAGGTAGTGACACTCGCGAATTTGCACGTCCCCACGCGGTTCGCAGTTCCGTGAAGTTTGTGAAAAGCTAACGTTAAAAGCTATAAAAATTACAAACTACATTAAAAGTTAAATCAAAAGTGATTATAAAATTCTTAACAGCTATAACACCACAACAAATTAAAATCACTTAAAGCTACTGTAGTGTACGGGCCTATGCATGGCTGCACCATGAACGATCAGAAGAAGTGAAGACCCCGTAGTGAACAAAGCAATCCAAAAACGTTAATTTCTGATCGAGTTAAGCCAGCTAGGTCGTTAACGTACCAAAAAAAAGAATCCGAGCAAGAGTGGTGCGAACAATAGATAGATGCATGCAGTGAAAACGAATGATGGTCCGAGTTGGTGGTGTCAATAGTGCTAAGTGAACGGACTATGGAAAGCACATTGCCTGTGGTGTTACGTCAAGACTGTTACCACCAACTCAGGGGTTTCTTGCTCGGATTGGACCATAGAAAATAGTGCGCGCGCGAAAAGGTACCACTCCCTGGACAAACGGAACCCAGGCCAACCGTCAAATTTCGGCCTTAGTGTCACGTGTAAAATCGGAGTACCCCCTTCTGCGGCAGTGATAAGTGAAGACAAGCTCCCGTTGCCCGCCTGCCAGAAATCAAGCCCCTCGTAGCCGCCGTCGTCACCACCGCCGCCGCCGCCGTCGCCGCCGCTTCAAGACCGCCCCTGTAGCTGGAATCCTGTATGTCGACCAACATGTGATCATCGATCGGCCGCAACGATTGTGTGTGTTAGTTGTCAATGAACTACCACTGCAGGTATGAATTTATGTTTGAAATGCACACTAAATAAAATCCGGTAAAACGTGGTCTATAATAAACCCTGCGAAAGTTTAAAATTTAAATAAAATATTGTTTTGAGCTATTTTTCTGAACTAAATTGCCTTTTATCAATTATTTAGAATATTACTTTCCTTTTTCAATTAAATTCTTTATTAGCTTGTTTTCCTAAAATGATTTTGTATTATCAATAGCCCAAATAACCAAGAGGGAAGAAAGTCCACTGGAATTAACCAATCTCTTTCAGGAACCCGATTGCATTCAAACGACCCTAATATTGACTGTCGATAGAAGAGGCTCATGTCATGCCCACCCCAGACGGACACCGCGGCTGGACCAGTGGCCAGGGGCTTAGCGAGGGGTCCTTCTGACCCCGAGAGAATAAAGGATAGTCACAATGTTTTGTAGATCGATCAACGATCAAATCTGACTATACATATGTCAATGGTTGCTCCTCCGTGATTGATCTGAGCTGGTACCAATTGCACTGAGATCCAAATGAATAAGGGCTGGGACACTCCACTTTTTCTCAAAGTGCAATTTAAGCAGCTCATACATTTTTGATCAATAGTGCTTTTAGAAAATAATGTTACTATATTCATGAATCGTGTTGCGTTTAGAATAAATAGTAGGTATAAATTTGCCAAAGATGTTCGCCTGACCTGACCGAAAAGCTTGCTACGTCCTTGACCATCATTATTACCATTCAACAAATCTTCGAAATTCCTTCCACCAGGCTGCAATCATTGCATTGTTTTGTCTGTCGGCAAATTTCTTTCCTGGTCTTTGCATAATTGTACATGGCAAGCACAGGGCCCAGGCGTAGTCTTGTGCCAAATGTCATTGACAGTTGCACAAAACTTCCGCATATCGTTCTTGTCCATGCTTCTTGCAATTCAGCAGCCACGCCACACTCTCTTCGTGCTTCTTGCTACCGTGTACCGCTCCCTGTTTAGCTGAGCACTGGCCACTAGGATTCAGATTCTGGCGGTGTACTTCTCGTACGTCACTCATTGGCACTCTTCGTCGAACCAAACATAGCGTTGTCGTCACTGACCGATACCTTCCACGTCTTGTCTTGCGCTGTTGTTGCCACTATTTCATTGATAAACTCCCAGAAACTGTTGACAGTGCCACATCCGTTGGTATCTCCTATCATATCGTCTAGTAACCCTTTCAGCTGACAAAGCTTGTCCTGTTGTTTGTTGAACTCGTGACCCAGGATAATAGATATTGTCAAGCTAATAAAACTCGATATACTACGTGTAGAATCTCGAGCGCTTCTGTCTCCACCTTTCCTTCGCGTATTCCGCTGACCAACTTCTCAGCGCACAATCTGCGTGGCCACTAGCTTCCGCACTCGTCAAAGGTTCGAACTCCACTGCCTCCCTCAATGCCTGACCTTTCATGCCTCACACAAGTCCTCTACCTTTCTCCCTCTACGAAATCACAACCATTGTCCAGGGGAGAACTCTAGGGGAATCGAGTATCGCATTGTCATTGAAACACTGAAGCAAATATACATTTCAGTTTTATTTAACTTTTGATCTCTACATCCTTTTTGTGGTGTAAGAAAAAAAACAACAAAAAAAAATTCAATGTTCGCTTTTCACTGTTCATTCGAATTTTGGGTCATACCTTGTTGGCAACCTCTTTGTTCGTTTAGGCCGTACAATTGTAGATTTATCCGAAGCACCGGGGACCCTTTTATTTTGCTTAGAGCTGCATACTGGATTTGAAGACACTTCCGGTCCGGTCTGGTCTGGTTTCGATGTCTGCGGAGAACACTCTTCTGCTTCGTCCAAAACCACTGGTGAATCACGAATGGATGGCCACTTTTTCAAATGAGACACGGGGCGACGATATGTTAACCCTTCCTCATTCGTAACGATGACATCACTTCCCGTTTTTCGTACAACCTTAAACTTCTCGAGCTTGAAGTTTGCTTCCAGCTTTCCAGATTCATAGTTCTTCAACATAACCTCATCACCAACCGCGATTCTGGATTCCTTCGCGTCTCTCTGATTGTCAGAATAGATTTTTCCTTTCATCTTCTTGATGGCGTCGCTGTCCCGAGTTTCTTCGTCGCGTGTCCAGAATGGTTCTGTCCGCAATGATGGAAGCAAATCCTTGATCGGTCTTCCGGATAACAACTCCAAAGGTGCTTTCCCTGTCATAGAATGTGGCGTCGTGTTGTACATATACTCGTAGTCTCTGATCGCCTTTCGCCAGTCCTCTTTGGTAGCCTTGGCAATTCTGAGTGCACGCAAAATGCCTCGGTTGTGCCGTTCGACCAGGCCGTTCATTTGCGGCCAGTATGGAATCGTCCTGCTAAGTTTGATGTTTTTAGAGGTGCAATATTGCGAGAACTCTTCAGATGAAAACGGGGGTCCATTATCGCATCTAATCGTTTCAGGATATGTTTGCTCGATGAACACGTTTTCCAGGGCTTCGATAGTCTTCCTCGCCGTGGTGCCTTTCATTTCCATAACTTTCGTATACCGACTGTAGTAGTCGATAAGGACCAGAAACGTTGCGCATTCTTTGGCGGAGAAAAAATCTATTGCAATTTCCTGCCATGCTCTTTCCGGCATCAACTTTCGCTGCATTGGTTCCGGTGCCTCCAACCCACTCACAGCTGCACAACCTGCACATTGCTGTACGTATTCTTGTACGTCTCGATCCATGCAGGGCCACCATACCTTTTCACGGAGATTCCGGCGCATTGCCACAATGCCAGGGTGACCTCGATGAGCAATCTCTAATGCTCGGGAACGCAGTTTGTGTGGCAGAATTATTCTATCTTCCCTGACAACTATGTCCTTGATCACTCCCAATTCCTTTGCAAACGCCTGGTAACGGAACAAATCCTTTGGCCAATTTTGAGTCCGTATGGCTTCGATAACTGCTGACATAGTTTCATCCAGAGATGTTTCTGTTTGAATCTCATGAAGCGTGATGGCATTTGGAACTTCGCCGATGGAGCATACATAGTGTTCTGTAGTTTCATCAAAGGGTGTTTCTGAGGCTGGACACAAACGAGAACAAATGTCCGAGATGTTGGTATGGCCGGGGATATGCTGAACCGTGAAATCATAAGGCTGAAGCCGCAAGGCCCAACCTTCTGCCCTGGTACATGCTCGCTTCCCGAACTGGTGTTTTCCTTCATAGATATATTCCAGCGTCTTATGATCGGTGAACACGGTGAACTTCGTTCCAAATAAATATGGGTAGAACTTTTCAACCGCCCATACTACAGCTAGCGCTTCCCGTTGAGTTTGGGGATAAACTCTTTCAGCCTTGGTTAAACCTTTGGAAGCGAAGCTCACGATCCGTGCTGAATTAGCGCTATCCTTTTGAGTTAAAACTGCTCCGAGTCCGACCGGTGACGCATCGACAAATAGTTCGGTTGTGTCCGCTGGGTCAAAGAAACCTAGTCTCCGAACATTGCTCGATATCTCACAGCGCAAATCTTCAAATGCTTCTTGCTGAGCTTTGCCGAATTCAGAAACATCCCCCCTAATGAATCTGCGCAACGGCTCAGTTCTAGTCGAAAGATCTGGAATAAAGTGTCCAATGAAGTTTACAAGACCCAGAAAGCTTCGGACCTCCTCTTTAGTCTCTGGACATCTGAAGTTTCGGATCGCGACTACTTTTTCCTCTGACGGACTAATACCGGCCGCACTGACCTCGTACCCCAAAATCTCTAGCCTCTCCACGCCAAACACACATTTCTCCTTATTCAGCATTGCGTTGTTCTCTTCCAGTACGGCCAAAACTTCCCGCAATCGAGCGTCATGTTCCTTACGGTTTCTTCCCGAAACAACAACATCATCAATATAGACTATGACCCCTTCGATCCCCGCCAACATTTCTGTCATTATCCGCTGAAAGATCTCTGGGGCGCAGTTGATGCCGAACATGAGTCTTTTAAATCGCATGAGCCCTCTGCTGGTCATGAAAGTCGTGATTCCGCGAGATTCAGGGTGGAGCTCAACGTGATGAAAGGCGGACGTGATATCGATCTTCGAAAAGTACGTTGATCCACGAAGCTTGTTCAGCAGAGTATCTATCATGGGAAGCGGATAATGCTCACGTTGGATGGCCTGATTCGGGTATCTCATGTTAATACACAAGCGAATATCATTTTTTCCTTTCGGAACCACCACCATGGGTGAAATCCATTCTGGAGGACCAACGGCAGGTTCAATGACATCGCTCTGTAGCATTTGGAGAATTTTCTGGTCCACTTTTTCTTCCATCGCAACAGGGATACGCAAGTATGCGATTTTCCGGGGAGGAATGTTTGGATCAACCGATAATCTGACTCGCACATTCGGAAATTTCGGGAATGGGTCAACTTTAACTTCGACGTTCATGACATCAAGGCCAACTTTCAAGACTTTAAGTTCTTCTGCAGTTCTTTTGGATAATAATGACCTTTTTGCTCCCTGGATGACAAAAAACTCAGAGTAACTTTTGGGCTTGGTGTCGTTAATAGAAACCCAAGCTTCAAAGATTACGAGGACTTGCAATGGTTCTTGGGTTGCGTATGCTGTGAATTGTCGGCTGTAATCATATCGTTTTTTATGTATTCTCGCCCCACTGTTCAAGAGGTTCTTCCAATCCTGTTCAGTGACTGTGTTTATGGCCGCACCAGAGTCTATTAAGAACTTCACAGGAGATTCATCTATTTTGCAGGTTATCACTCCTTCATCTATCGTGTATACCTGAATTCAGTGGAAAAAAAAAAATCAAAACCCAACAACTGATTAATTTATATGTTCTCTTATACAGTTCATGTTTTTACGAGTACAAATTCATCGAGATTCTACGAGCCCTCAAGGTACCCGAGCATATAAAGCGCAAAGTAATAATTAATGGTAATTCAAGAAATAACAATACAAAGCCGTAATCATTCTACCTTCAGTGCTTCCGGTGATCTGCGTCGGGATGAAACCTCCTCGGATCGTTCACGATTGCAGTAGCGATCTTCCTCCCGCAATGAATTCGCTTCGCTGATCTTGCGCCTGCTGAATTGATTGTTGCTTGTACGAATGTTTCTTCCTGATCTGCACTTCCTTGCGTAATGACCCAGACGTCCGCAATTGTTGCACCGGGCTGCTCGGGCAGAACATTCGCGTGAATGCTTCTGGTGCTTCCATGAACCACAATTCTCGCATTCCACCTCACCGCGCTTGTCCTGGTTCCAACGTCTCTCACGGAATCCAACAGCTGATGGTCTTGGCTTCTTCCTCCAGTCCGGCTTAACGGTAGCCACTGTCAAGCGGCCAGCATCTTCGTCGTTCTTGAATTGCCGTACTTTCTCCTTTTGTTTCTGTAGCATTTCTCTGTTCATCGCGTAGTTAGTCAAGTCATCTAAAGACATAGAATCCTCCAGTCCCTTGTCTCTGACCCGTTCGTCGCGAGCACCCATTGCTACTTGATGCAAAATTTCAACTTCTTCGCGAGATCGAAAATCACACCGTGCTGCCTGCGTGCGCAGCTTCAGGATGAAATGACTGAATGACTCGTCGGATGATTGCTTCAATGAACGAAACACTTCTAACTCGACCCGCTCGTTCCGTTTTCCGATAAAGAAGTTGTTAAGACGTTTGACCGCGTTGTCATACTCGGGTGTCTCGGGTGGCATTAGCGGGACCTGTACCGGCTCCGGGTGCACTTCGTCAGCTACTGGTCGTAAATTGTAATAAATGCGCTGAAGACCTCGACCTCCCCGTGCCAAGAGGAGAATGAGTTTCTCATGTTGCGATGTAATTTTTCTGAGCTCCAAAACCAGTTCAAATGCTCTGAACCACTCCTCCCATTCTCTACGCAGGTCTGAAGGATCGACCGAACCGTTAAACGGGTCCAATGGCCAGTCCTTGTCCGATTCCATCTGTAATATGAAACATGACCTCAAATTAGTGAACATCCTTATGACGAAAAGCAGTGTATACAATGTTCGCTAGAGAGCGAAGCAATTTTCACCTACGTATGATTCCTCTCTCATACAAATAAAAAAAGTGTTATCATATGCCCCAAAATACTTTAATGGTTTGGCATCGATTCATTCGTTATAATCATTCATGATTATCTATTGTCACCTCTTCCAAGCAATCATTAGCAACTTGATCATTTTCTCTACCTCACCTCATCCTATCACAAACCCAAACTCGGGAAAAATCCGAATACGCAATCATTGCAGTGACATGCGCTACGGTCTTCGACCGGACTCGCTTGTGTTTGTGTTGGTGTGCGCTGCGGTGTTTCCACCGGTCTCGCATCCACAGTATGATGATCGTCAGCCACTAATATTTCTTCCGAGCCACCACTAGCAACGTTATCGTTTTCTCTACCTCGCTTCTTCCCTCTCACAAACTCAATGATGGAGAACATCCGAACATACAATCATTGCAGTGAGATGCGCTACGGTCTTCAACCGGACTCGCTTGTGTTTGTGGTGGTGTGCGCTGCGGTGTTTCAACCGGTCTCGCATCCACAGCATGGTGGTCGTCAGCCACAACTACCTATTCCAAGCAATCACTAGCAACGTGATCATTTTCTCTACCTCGCCTTTTCTCTCGTACAAACCCAATCACGGAAAAACATCCGAACACCCAATCATTGTAGTGAGATGCGCTGCGGTCTTCAGCCGGACTCGCTTGTGTTTGTGTTGGTGTGCGCTGCGGTGCTTCAACCGGTCTCGCTTCCACACACAATCATTGCAGTGAGATGCGCTACGGTCGTCAACCGGACTCGCTTGTGTTTGTGGTGGTGTGCGCTGCGGTGTTTCAACCGGTCTCGCTTCCACAGCATGGTGGTCGTCAGCCACAATTAATTCTTCCGAGCCATCACTAGCAACGTGATCGTTTTCTGTACCTCGCCTCTTCCCTCTCACAAACCCAACCATGGAAAAAAACATCCGAAACACAATAATTGCATTGAGGTGCGCTACGGTCTTCAGCCGGACTCGCTTGTATTTGTGTTGGTGTGCGCTGCGGTGATTCAACCGGTCTCGCATCCACAGCATGATGGTCGTCACAGCCACAACTTTTTCTTCCAGCCACTCACTAGGAAAGTAATCGCTTTTTGCACCTTTTTCCTCTGCACAAACCCTCAATAGAAAAAAATCGTTCACTTTTGCACAATGTGATAGTAGCTATGTTTTCCCCAGCGTTCCAAACATCTCAGTTTTCCCAACCTCTACCGCCGCCATTTTGTTCACAAGAAAAAAATATGCTCATCGTATAAAAATCACTTTTCAATCCCTTGAAGTCAAGAACACGTTTCGTACTTTCCTTTGTTGATATAAAGTGCCACAATAAACTTACCGTCAATTATTCTACCGGCTGTGCCAATTTGTAGAATCTCGAGCGCTTCTGTCTCCACCTTTCCTTCGCGTATTCCGCTGACCAACTTCTCAGCGCACAATCTGCGTGGCCACTAGCTTCCGCACTCGTCAAAGGTTCGAACTCCACTGCCTCCCTCAATGCCTGACCTTTCATGCCTCACACAAGTCCTCTACCTTTCTCCCTCTACGAAATCACAACCATTGTCCAGGGGAGAACTCTAGGGGAATCGAGTATCGCATTGTCATTGAAACACTGAAGCAAATATACATTTCAGTTTTATTTAACTTTTGATCTCTACACTACGTTGGGGGGGGGGCTGCAAAACGGTGAGTCGATAAGGAGAGCATCCAACATAGCTCTGGTCCTCACAAGTTCCTACCTCATGCTTCCACGGGTCAAACGATGACAAAGACCGCCAGCAAAGAGTTGTGTGCTTAGCTGGTAGTGCAGCCTGGGCACTGTTGTCCTTCTGACTTCAGCTAGATTGAGGAGGTACGATCCGAGCGTCTGTTCACCAAGGAGGTGCGGCTCAAACAGCGTCTGTTCTGGCATCCAGCGGCTGAGTATGAAATGCTGTATTGCGTCAGCTATACCTAAGAAGGCAGCCCCTTCAACGCAATGTAGGCAGCGCGGCCCCGGTAAGGTAGCCTGCTGAAAACCTTCAAACACCCAGAAAAGCAATAGTAGAGTAAACGGATTGATTCAACGGCAACAGACCCGGCAACGAATAAAGGACAACGATTGGAAAGTCGGATCTTGGAACGTGAGAACTTTGAATGAACCCGCACGTGTTGGGCTCCTGGCTCGTGAACTGCGTAATGTCGGCGTTAATGTGGCCGCTATCCAGGAGATACGCTGGCCCAAAACTGGAGAACGCGAATTCCGAGCGGTGGATCCCATCGCCAACACTTCATTCAAGTACCACATCTACTACAGCGGCGGCGATAAGGCAGAACGTGGAGTTGGCTTTATAGTGATCGGGAAGCAGATGAAGCGAGTTATTCGGTGGAAGCCGATAAGCGACCGAATCTGTGTGTTGAGGATGAAGGGCAAGTTCTTCAACTACAGCCTGATCAGCATCTATGCGCCAACGAACGACAAACCCGATGACATGAAGGATGAGTTCTATGAGAGCCTTGATAAGGCCTACGGAGAGTGCCCAAAACAAGATGTCAAAATAGTCATCGGAGATGCAAATGCGCAGATCGGCAGAGAAAGTTTCTTTCGGCCTGTCATTGGAACGGAAAGCCTTCATTCTGCTACCAATGATAACACTAGTTTACAGCATTTTTGAACTCGGTAAGCTGATGATCGTTTTTGGTATAGAATTATGCCCTGAGTTCGAAAACGCGAAGGAAAAAAATAACAGTAGAGCGGAAATTTTTTCGACTTTCCATACAAGGTTGATGATTTGAAATCGATTTTTGTTCTATTTTTAGGCAAAGTCGCTCACTTCACACATCTCATTCTCCGTAATCAATGCTCCGATTGAGCTGATTTTTTTACTGTAACTCGCCTACATATAATATGTCAAATAAACATTGAGAAAGAATTTTTAAATTGTTTATTTCTTATTGAAAAAAATACATTTCTCCATATATTTTTGGAAAATTTGCTAAAATTTAAGGAGATCGTCCCCAAAACTCGCCAATATCTTGTATTTCATCAATCTGACGCAAAACCTGCATTCAGATGATCGAATTCTATTATATTCAGCTTATAATTTATGGAAAAATAATTAAATTTGGTTGAACAATACGTAGGATTTTTGAATTTTATTAAATTCTATATTTTAAAAAGCTGCAAAACTCGATATTGAGCTAAAACTAAAAAACTGTTCTACTTAAAAATTTTCGAAGCACGGTTTCGAAATCAGCGCTGAATTATGCTTCAAAAATGTTGGGCGTTGACGGAAGTTCACGACTTTCGTTTTATTTTGTAAACTAGTGTAATGGTCTGCGCCTTGTGACATTCGCTGCTGCTAGAGGGATGGCAATCAGCAGTACCTACTTCGCACGTAAGAATATCCGAAAACACACCTGGCGACACCCGAGTGGTGACACTTGCTCCCAGATAGACCACGTGCTGGTCGACGGGCGACATTTCTCGGACGTCATAGATGTGAGGTCCTACAGAGGCCCGAACATCGACTCGGATCATTATCTTGTAGCCGCTAAAATTCGGGCGCGATTATCCAGCGTCACGAGTTCAAGAAACAACAGGACGATGCGTTTCAATATCCAGCGCTTGTCAGCCGAAGGGGTTGCTGCACAGTACCATCAGAAGCTAGACGAGAGGATAGGAGAGACCAACGGATCTGGAGATGTCAACAGCTTGTGGGGAAGTATCCACGAAGCAGTGACAACAACAGCGCAAGAGGTGATTGGTACCGCTCAGCGACGCCAACGTAATGGTTGGTTTGACGAGGACTGCCAACGAGCGACGAACGAAAAGAATGCCGCCAGAAGTCGAATGCTAGTGGCCGGTACCAGGCAGAACAGAGAGCGGTACAGGGTTGCAAGAGCAGAAGAGAAACGAATCCACCGCAGGAAAAAACGGCAACACGAAGAGAGTGTTATTGCTGAAGCGCAGGAAAGTATGGACAGGAACGATATGCGGAGATTTTATGCAACTGTCAATGGCGCGCGGCACAAGACTGCGCCAGTGCCCGCCATGTGCAATGACCGGGAAGGAAATTTGCTGACAGACAAAACAATGGTGGCAGCCAGGTGGAAGGAGCACTTCGAAGATTTGTTGAATGGTAGCAGCGAAGGAGCACCCAGGAACAGGATAAACATAATGGATGACAGTCAAGCAGTGGAACCACCAACACTGGATGAGGTTAAAAAGGCCCTTAAGGAGCTGAAAAACAGCAAGGCTGCTGGGAAGGACGAGATCCCGGTCGAACTTCTTAAGCACGGAAGCGAGCAGCTACATCAATCAATCCATCAGATTATTATAAAGATTTGGGAGGATGAAGAATTGCCCACTAGTTGGTTGGATGGCCTCATATGCCCAATCTACAAGAAAGGGCACAGACTGGAGTGTGCCAATTACAGAGGGATTAACCTTTTAAATTCGGCGTATAAGATACTGTCGCGTGTCCTGTTCAACAGACTGCGACCTCTTGAGGAGTCCTTCGTCGGCGAATACCAGGCTGGTTTTCGTGAGGGCCGATCAACGACGGATCAAATGTTTACCCTGCGGATGATCCTAGATAAATTTCGGGAATATAACTTGCAGACTCACCATCTGTTCATTGATTTTAAAGCAGCGTACGATTCAGTGAAAAGAAATGAGCTTTGGCAGATAATGTCAGAACATGGTTTTCCGGCGAAACTAATTAGGCTGATACGCGCAACGCTGGATGGATCAAAATCAAGTATTCGGATCGCGGACGAAGTGTCTACGTCGTTTGTGACCTTGGATGGATTGAAGCAGGGGGATGCTCTTTCAAATTTATTGTTCAACATTGCACTCGAAGGAGCGATTAGGAGGTCAGGCGTGCAGAGGAATGGCTCTATCATCACACGGTCGCACATGCTCCTCGGTTTTGCGGACGATATTGATCTCATCGGCATCGATCGTAGGGCAGTGGAGGAAGCTTATGCTCCTCTGAAGAGAGAGACAGCGAGGATAGGCTTGACGATTAACTCTACCAAGACGAAGTACATGATAGCGGGTACAGACAGAAGCAGGCCTAGTGGTGTTAGTGCTGAGGTAGTGATTGATGGGGAAGTGTTTGAAGTTGTTGAAGAATTTGTTTATCTTGGAACACTTGTGACATGTGACAATGACGTTTCCCGTGAAGTGAAAAGGCGTATTGCAGCTGCGAATAGGACCTTTTACGGATTGCGTAGCCAGCTTAGGTCCCGTAACTTGCAAACGCAAACAAAATTCGCTCTGTATAAGACGCTGATTCTTCCGGTTGCCCTCTACGGTCACGAAGCGTGGACGTTAAAGGAGGTAGACCGAAAAGCTTTTGGAGTTTTTGAGCGCAAAGTGCTGCGGACAATTCTCGGTGGGAAACAAGAAAATGGAGTGTGGCGCAGACGCATGAATCACGAGTTGTACCAAGTGTACGAAGATGCGAATATTGTGAAACGTATAAAATACGGCAGACTTCAGTGGGCTGGACACGTAGTGCGAATGTCGGAAGAAAGAATAGCGAAAACAATATTCAGCAGAGAACCCGGTAGAGGTAGGCGGCTTCGTGGGCGGCCGCGAACTCGCTGGCTGCACGCGGTTGAAGAAGATCTACGATCCCTACACGTTCGGGGAAACTGGAGGAACATCGCCCAAGACCGACGAAGATGGTGCTCTACTATACGCTCGGCATTGGAGTAAAGTTACTTTGTAGCCAACAAGGTATCAAGGTAGGTATACTACGTTGGGCTGATCACGTTGCATGTATGTCAGAAAAAAAAACGATAGGTATATATAATATTTAGTAGAGATCCTGAATGAGACCGGCGGCCATGCTACGCATAGATTACTGTAGATGACTAAATGTCCAGGAGGATTGGTAGCGATTGCCACAGAACACACATCCAATAGAGTTGGATTCTTCATTCGGCTGAGCGGATTGTAGCTCAAAAAGCAACCTTACCTCATGTAGAATAATCTTTTTTGCAGTATAACAGTCTTGCATAACCTGATCATTGAAAGCATATTATGAGATCATCTTCCACATTCCTCACTAAATTTGCGATAACACGTGGCTGCGTACCCCATTGTACGCCCTGAATGCATGCATCATTGCATCGATATGCTGATCTCATTGTGATCAATTGATTAATTAAAACAAGATACACATTTATTATTCATTCATAACAAAATCGCCACCAGTCAGCACTGGAACGCCATCATTCACCTAAATGGAACCATTGGCTAGCTGACTAACGTCGACACTTGAGGCAAATTCAAAAAACAGAGGCTTCTATCAACTCAAGCGAGTGAGCAGAGCAAGTACGCCGCACTTTATTCATTTCAACATTGTACACGCCCGCAACAAGCAACAACAAAAGTGAATGCATTTTCAGCATCCATTCACGAGCAGCAGCAGCAGCAGCTTCGGACCGGTCGTCGGAAAAGATGAAAAATGATGTATAAAAATACCCCATGTCATAAAATAGTGCATCATTTCACATTCATGACTTCGGACATGGACGTCTCCTGGTGACTGCTGAACGGGGGGAGGGAAGGGATCCAGGGTGCCGCCCATTCCCATCGGCCACTACGGTTACGGAACCTCATTTGATGCGGCCATAGAATACTACATATGGGTAATTCTCGCTGAGACCGGCCCACTATTTACACCTTGTCTTCAAAAATGTTTAAGGTGCCGATTTTCTGAACGTCCTCGCAAAATGCATTTGGTTACTCAAATTGATGGACCCCCGTTAGTTAGAGCCACAACAATTTTAGCAGACCCCTCGATTTTGGCCAAATGGTGACTTATTTGAACCGTTATAAGTCGAAAGTTTCTCCAAAAACCACCTCAAAACGAATTGTTGTTGAAAAGAGGAATGATAGAGCTACTATTTACAACAATAAAAAGTTGGGTCGGCCATATTGATTTTGGCCGCCATCTTGGATTTCTATACCAAAACATTTTTTTCACCATGAGGGCAACCACCGATTTTCAAAATTTTTGCATCAATTGAAAGCTGAGGCATTTACACATAACATATCAAAAAATTGGAGATGTCTTTTTTTCTATCAAAAGTTTTCTGCAGTTTTGTAAATTAAGTTACAATAATATAGAAATACGAGTTCCCTTTGACAACTAAGAAATTGCAATTGATGTAAAGTACGAGGATCAATGGTTCAGACCACGTTCAGACAAGGAGAAGAACTTCTTATTTTATTGTAGTTCACATGATTATTTCTCATCCTTCATAAACCATTTTCCTTACGTATACAACTGCTGCTGTAGTTTTTGCCGCCACCACGCCATTTGATAAGCGCCGTATACTTCGGTCAGGCGGCCAGCTAAGTTGCTTGATGAGTACAGCAGAAATTTGTTCAACTCTGTGTCGAGCATATCCGCTACGCCTTCTCCACGTGAATGGAACAGGAATCACGCTTTTGAACGATTGTCCCTACCAGGCGTATCACGGACGGACGGTGAGGCCACCAAAGCAAAGCGTGCAAGCAAAATGTCGTTCACTTGAAACCAGAAGCCCCCTGAGGTATAATTCACGGAAGGCGGTAATTTGATAGTGATCATTGTCAAAGTTCGCTCACAGTGATCCACATTTTGAAATAAGCCTGACGACGCCGCGGCTTTTGATGAAGAAACAGAGTTGTGTAAAGGTTGCATTTGGTGCCCACAGGGACTCACGGAGCAAACCGTGACTTCGGTGAGATGGTTTGGGATACATTGTTTGTCGGTCCGTTGATATAAGCTAGGGATTCCTTTTTTAATTTGAATAATTCACGAGAAGCGTTGTTTTATCCCTGAAATCCTAAACATAAAAGCGAAGGCTAATTGTAAGGGTCCAGCAATAGTCCTATTCAAAGCAAGGTTATTTACCCACGTAACGGACTGGACTATGACTTTATTTGGAGTCTCCAGTCCGTTACGTGGGTAAATAACCTTGAGATGAACCGTTATTATCATTTCTTAATAAGTTTTGATCCTGATGTTTTCCTATTTTCTAATGTTAGATTGAACATATTTTAAACGTGTTGGCTGGATGAACCATTTCGATAGGAGTGTATAGTAAAAATCGGTTCTCTTTGAGGACCCCGCTAGGAATTAGCACTGGGAATTTCTTCGAGAGGTCTTTCTGTGGATTCCCTTGGGAGATTCCGCCCAAAGTTTCTCCTGGGAACTTATTTAGGATTTTCCTCTTAGAATTCCATCAGAAATGCACTGAATAGACTTTGTTGACGCACATTCCAACGTATGTAGGGTCGATGCCGTGAATCTGGTGGTTCCTTGCTATGAATGCTGGACAGGTTGGTCAAAGTACACAGTCTTCGCGGATACGCGGACAGAAAACGAGGTCAGTTTAATACACGAAACACATATTTTATTGCCAAGCCGTATGTACCGAACACTTTATATTAACAAACAGTATATTTCGGTCAAGTTACTAGCTAATTTACGAACTAATTGTCATCTACTGGGGTACCTTGTAGGTTTTTATAGTCTGAAAGGCTTTATAATTTGGCGGGAAACCCGAAATATCCCGAAGTTCTATAGAAATGCCATTTTCTTAAAATGTTCTATATGGGTCATCCTATTAGAACCCATATTCTGTTGAAATCAGATAATATCTGCACGAATGGAACTGTGGGACCAAATCACATTGAGATTTGTTCAAAACTGGCATTTACAGACTTCAGGAGGAATCCCTTGAAAGAAATTCAGTAGTTTTGGAGGTTTTGGTTTTCTCGGTCTAAAAACGAAGACAACGTAGGTTCCCTTAATGTAAAAAATATCTTGTACTTGTCCCTAATTATAATACTGTTCTCTTTTAGTTTACCCTTAAAAGAGGCCAAATAAATTAGGCCGAAACGTCGGGCAATGTCAATTTAATCGTTTGGATTCCCAAGACTGAGAAAGCCAAAACCTCCTCCAAAACATAGAATTTCCAGTCGAAAATTTTCAGCAGAAATTCAGTAGAAATATCCAAAAGGAACTTTTGAAAGAATCACCAGAAGGAATTTCTGTATGAATCCACTGAACAAACTTCAGGAGTAATCCGCCAAAGGAACTCCCGCAGAAATCTCCAAGGAAAGTCTGAAATAAACTCCCGGAGCAGTGGCGAAGCCAGAAATTGTCTCTGGGAGGAGTTTTCATCGGTCAATGATACCTTTTTTGATTCGACACTAATTTTGGAAACAGTAATGAGCAATTGTATTCGTAGTTTGAAAATAGCGGCTCAGCCGGCAAAGTGCTTTATACTGAAAATTTGCTCCACAAATTTTGGTTCTGGTGGGGGGAGGGGGGGGCGGTTCAACCCTAAAACCCCTCCGTGGCTACGCCAGTGTCTCGGAGGATTCCTCGCATGGAACACCGCAAAACCTCCAGAAGGAACTCCTGGAAGAATCTCCCAGAAGGACCTCCTAGAGATGTCAGATGGAACTCTTTGAGGAACCCTGATCAGCAACTTTTGAAAGAACTCATAAAGGCATCTCCAGAGGGCACTCCTGGGACATTCCTAGAAGAAACTCGTGGTGAAACCCCCAGAAGGAGCTCCTGAAGAGATTCCCATAATAAGAATCCCTGGACGAAGCTCTTGAAGGAATTCCTTGAAGGAGCCTCTGAATGAGTTTCCAGAAAGACCTCCAGGATCTCTTGAAGGAGCTCCTGATGGAGTTCCTATGAGAAACTTCTGGATGAATTCCCTGAAATAAAAAAAACTGGCATTAAAATCACCAGGAGTACCGTCAAGGCGCCATTCACCGTGTGCCTTCGAATATGTTTTCATTATTTCCATATTATGATTGAATGATACGACAATTTCCCTTCAATTTCACCAATACAACACTAATGTATTGTTACCATGCCATAACGCTCATTAGAAACATTTAAAAGTATCATTTTGACACTAGAGTGTGTTAACATGAAGCGGGTTTCTGCTCGTTCACTGCATTCATAGTGAAAAAACGAAAACTGCGCTAAGGTGATTCAACCGATAAACTAAATGTAGTAACGTTTTTATTCCACCAAGAAGCAATTAAATTCACATATCAGGTATGTATTTTGCATTACCGAAGTAAGTTTAACAAGAAAGTACGATTACTCGTACTTTTTAATTGAAACAAAAAGGCACGGTAAATGGGTACCCTAAAAATCAATGGTCTCCATTCACCGTGACCCATATTGTCCCATATATCTAGAAAAAAAAAATCGAAAATTTGAACATTCGTTTTTCTAATAAAATCTTGCAAGTTATTACTTGAAATGAATTTAAACGAAGAAAATTCCCTTGGCTGGGTTTTTTTGATCATTTTTAAACAAAGTAGAATAAATTTTCTCATACACGGTGAATGGGTCCCTACTACCACAGTGAATGGTGATCTACCACGGAATTGGGCGACCCTACTACGCTTTTCTAATTGTACTATATCACCAAATTTTGTGAAAAATTTTCTACTTCTGTGGATATTGCTTTAATTTTAACCTTTAATGAAGGCAATTAAAAGCGACACCAATAATGTTTATAAGACTGGTGTCAAATGACAGCCCTTATTTGCCCCGAATCCTCTTAGATCCACGGTGAATGGTGCCTTGACGGTATCTCTTGGAGGAATCCCCAAAGGGAACTGTTGGAAAAAACCACAGAAGAAACTCCTAAACAAATCTTCAGAGGGATCTCCTGGGGAATCCGTAGAAGAAACTCACAGAGGATTCCCAAAAAGTAATTTCCAGAGTATCCCTTGATAGATGAAACTCACAGATGAAACTCACAGAACAATCCACAGAAGGAACTTCTGGAGAAATCACCAGCAGGAACTCCTGTAGGGTTCCCCAGAAAATCCTTAAAGAATTTCCCCAGGAGTTCATAATCTCTTTCCTAAAAATTCATTGCAGAGGAACTTTTGGTTACCGTCAAACGGGGTTACTTGCAACAGCGGTGTAACTTGCAACACGATGACATACACTAAATGTGAAGTATTTTCTAATAATAATGAAAACTAGTATGCCCTTCTATTTCGGTTATAGAGATTATTTATACCAAAGATCGATTTAGTGGAAAAATTAGTTTTGTTTCTTTGTTTATTGTTTTGCTACACTGTTAAAACGGTTTGCTAATTTTATGCCATAAAAACAAGTATGAAAATCGTGTTTCACCTCTCCCCTATAGTAAGTGTGATAAGTCTGATGACCTTGGTTGCAGTTAGGGTACCTAATAGTAAGCTTAACTAAACGATAAAAGTTTAATAAACTTATCGACTAAGTCATGTAAAAAATCATTATTATATTCGTCAACCACTATGGGGTAACTTGCAACAGTTAAATTTGACAAAACCTTCTATTGTTTATCTTCATTTCACGATATTTTTGACAGAAATAACCAAAACGGATCATTTCTTGATTACGTAACGAGTTCATTTTCAAATGACAACTCATTTTTTACATTTTTTTGAACGTGATTTTCAAACAATGTTAGGAAATATCATATTATGGAGTTTTATTCATGTTACATCTTAAAAGTTTAATTTAGATTATGGGCGCTTTAAAACAATCACCAACATCAATTCTGAACGTAGATGGACTAAATTATTTCTGCTGAGTACCCAAATTAACGACTTTGATATTTACAAAGTTCAATAGATGTGTTTCAATCATGTTATTTTAGCAGAAATGGTCAAACACCACTTCAACTGGAAACTACTTAAAGATGACTCACTATACCTTTTCAAGAAATGACAATTATCATTGTTGACATTTTGTTACGAGTACTATGTCATGAAATCCATATATATTTTATATTTGAGGGACGTGAGAGCTGCTGTTAAACGATATACTCTCACTTGCAATAACTATCAACCCGTTCATGAAAAAATATATGTCAATTGGTTAGTGTACATCTTTACCTTTTTTTGTTAACTTCGCTATCACGCACAGTACCGCACCGTACAACCTGGCTAATTTATTGCACTACCTATCGAGAGGAAAAATATAACAATTAACACACTGAACATTAGGACACTTCTCACGTTTATACTACCTCAAGAAACACACCGCGAAGCTACTTGAACAAATCGACACTGATTCTTCATTAGGGCCCAACTGACATTTTCGATTTCTCTTCATTGATCCTCTCTTTGTGTTATTACAGAATGTGTATTGAGTTTTCCCAAAAAAAATATGATTGAAATGCGAAGGAGATGACTTCATCTTGCTGTAGAAACAAAAAGAATAATGATTTTGTTCGCTTTAATCAAGTTATTAGCGAAAGAGAGTGTCGACGAAGAGAAATCGATCAAGTCAGTTAGGCCCTTATGAAAAATCATTGTCGAAATTCTTCACACTCCTGCCTCTTCCACGGGCCAGATCAAAGTGGACGAGACAGAACTTGAGGTGCCTCAGTAAGGTCGCCTTATGGGGTTTTGGCCTTCGTACCGGAAATCGAGAAACGATCTTATCAAAAGCTGGTTCCCGATTACCTTTTGAGCCGATCAGCGGTATTGTCCCTTTCCCTCTCAAGCATTTTGCATTTGGCTAGCTCGGTTCAATTCTTTTGCATTCGCGTCTTATTCTTTTAAATGTAACGACAAGTGGTCCCGACGGGAGATATTACTCAATCCCAACGGACCCTGGCGCATGTTTGGTGAGATGAGTTATGTGCGCTCCAAGTGAGTGAACGATAACTTCCGCGGAGCAAACTGGGTTTATTCGTGAGTGATCTGAATTCATTATTGCATGCAAGTAATGAAATATACTACTGTTCGTTCTAAATGATATTGACTCTATATTGCTATTCGTTTAGCTTAGTTTACTCATATGATAACATAATGTATTGGTTCTCGAATACCGAATACCGCTACACCATCCAAGATGGCGGCTAATTTAAGGTTCGAAAATCATGCAATTTAAGTATATTTGGAATGGGGAAGATGTACGGAGTTCTAAAATAACAGTATATCCAAGACGGCGTCCTGAAATCCAAAATGGCGGACCAGATGACGGATGTTTTATCAAGTTTTGACTCAGAAATCATGCAATATGGGTATGCAGTAATTTTCCGAACACTGCCATCGACGACAAACATTAATTTAAAAAAAAATTCTGTCACATTTGAGGATAAACCTCCCTCCTCTTCGTCAGGATCAATGTTTAAAATGCGTTATGCTGCGTTAAAATCATTGAAAACAAGTGAAATTTTTTAAAAATGCATAAAAACATTTTCGAAAAAGGGGATATTTAAATCGAACACTATTATATATATTTGGAATGACGAAGATGTCCAGAGTTCAAAAGCGATGACCAGAAAATCCAAGATGTTAGCCCAAAACTCCCCCCATTGTCACACTTTTTGTATGGGACCTCTGAAATGGAGCGGTTATTGTATTGGCTCGGCAGTCTTATTTGATCATTGAGGAGAAACATCAGAGGATACAAACATGGCTGTCACAATGGCTGACTTGGTAACCTACACACTTAAAACCATTTCTCGAGCTCGGCAATAAAAAATGCCGAGGAAGAACGGCAACTTAAAAAATTGCTGATTATTCAGCAAAATAAACTGCTATTGCTGAGATTCGGTTAAATTATTTACTGGGAATACGGAAAGACACCCTAATATACCGAGTTTCGGAAATGAAAATTGCTGATCTATTCGGCAATCATTGAATTTACCGAAATCAGCAAATGCGTTTGACGGAATTTCGGTAATTGTACAATGTTTTGCCGAATTACGGCAAAGCAACTGTCACTTTTCGTCGTGGTAGCACGCTCTGTCAACACCATTTTATTTTCAAGTGTTTTCAGAAAATGTCGAGTGTTGGAGATTTGAGTCGGCCTGAGCCTAGTTTCGATGCTGTAATTAGCCATACCGGGGGAGAGAAGAGGTAAATATCAAAGATCTGTTGCATAAGGAGACAAAAAAACACATTTTCTTTAATTTTCACTGCAGATTGCGGATGCCTTTCCGATACCGGATGATTTTTCGACAACATGCAGCAACAAAGTGCCGTATGCCTACAAGTGCTGGAACATCGGGTGGAACATTACTTTTAGAGCGTATCATGAATAAATCCTCTAAATTTTATACCTACATGAATTTCAAATAAAACAAACATACAAACTTAATAATAATTTATGATTGTTGACGAAATTGTTCACGCAAGCTAACAAAATTACTGACTGTACGGCAATTCATGAAATTTTTCAACTTGCTGATTAGTCGGCAATCCCTGATTTGTTTTGATTTTTTTGCCGAGCGAACAGCAAAATTTTTGACATTTCATCAAAATGCAGGATTGCCGAGCGCTCAGCTATTTAATCTTTTGCCGAGATGATTGCTGGGCACTCAGCTGTGCAAATCTCGGCAATTATTTTGCTGAGATTCGGCAAATAAAACTAAGTGTGTACTCACGTTTTCGAGAGCACCAATATTGAAAATTAGTAAATGAATGCGCTCGATTTAGAAAAGCTGCCTCTTTTTGGGTATGAGTAAAGCCAGGAAAAACAAGTGCGGCTTGGCTCGATGCTTTGTTCGTCAGATTTGTGCCTCTAAAGTTTGTATGAAAAATTGCAATAGGATTTCTTGATGTTTCAGTGATCCTCAAGCCCATTTTTTCAACTGCTCGCATTGCAACACCTGCATCATTTTGTGAATCATTCAACGCGTTATTCATGATTATTTCGGGAATAGAACAATTTCCATAAGAAACATTGCAAAGAATTCTACGGCAACATAGAGAACTAGACATCACGTGCGGCCCGCGGGCCACACTTTGGTGACCGCGGCACTTAAGCGAACTACAATTTCCTCGCTCAGACGTTTCGGTCCTGGTTTGGGACCTTCATCCGGGATCTATAGTTTTATTAATAATATGGACAATTAACAGTTTTACAATTGACAAATAACGTTTTACAAAACTATTTTACATAAAAATTGGTGGATAAAATTAACATTTACTTACAAAGAATTGTTTGCTCTAAGAACCATCTCAGAAATAGGAAAACATTAGACTCGCCTACACCCGACAGTGAAACAGTGCTGAGAAGAAAACCAAATACTCCCGCTACTTGAACAACACACGATACCGTTAATCGTTCAGTACCACCTACAACAGATTCCACAAATGTTCAAACAAAGAGGACAACACGACAGGCTAAAAGTTTTAGGGCAAGAGCCATTATGTACAGTGTACAATGCTTCGTTCAGCTTGTAACTCACTGATTAAGTAAAGAGCAGCTACATTAGTTTAATGCTTTACTGGAATAATCGATGAATCGAAAAAAAACTTATAATTTCGCTCATAGTTTCATACGGACAAAATGTAGGTGCATGAGATGATGTTATAAAATATTAATCAAAACATAAGTCAGTTAGATGATATTACTGTTTGTGCCGTGTGGAAAGTGTTAAACGGATATTAATTATTGAAACGGTTTATCAAGGCACGTGGAAGGCATTAGGTTTTTCTTAAAAGTTGAGTAAGTTCTATGAAAATTAATCGAAATTACTTATGATGTCCAGAGGGAATGTCTCATAGTTTTTTTTTATAATTTTTTTTTCACAAAATAAATCGGAAAAATACTTCACTATTAACTTGCTTGTATCTTCATCAGAATATTGCTTTAAATACTAACAGAAATCTGCTCACACTTTTATGCTTATCTTCATCCCGTTGATCAAAATCATCTTGCTATATGGAGCTCAGAATATCAGATAAAGATTCGGATTCAGATCAAGCTAAAGTGCATTTCGTAATTATTTTAGGTTTTTTTTCCTTAAGAACAAACGCATGTAAACCAAATACTTTGGTGAATAAGGCTGATACAATATTAATTTTGACTTTTTGTCTTCAAAAATTTTTGGCTGGATTTTGCATTTTGAGGGGGCAGATAAAAAAATATTTATCAAAGTATCGGGTCTTGCTAAAAATTTCTTAACAAATCCGATGAGTTTTTAATATTTTTCAGATTAAATGCTTTATTATTTTTATCCCCTCCCTCGACCAGCCAATAAGTGGTGGGAAAAAAAATGAAATAAATATTTGTAACGGCCTAACGTATTTTTTAAAATAGAAGGCATGTCCAATTCCATTTAGAATAAGAATAAGAAAATAAGAAAACTACAATGTCTTATCCATAAATAGCAAACATACTATGTGGCGTCCTAAAACGGAAATACGCACTCCAGTATCGCGGTCAACATTCTCCATTCTCGATCCATACTAAGCAATTTCGATTCAGCTCCAGTATAATACTTTTGATTGTTTCTTCGATTCGGTTTTCGCAACGATGTTGCTAGAGTAAACCATTGGCATTGGACCGATTTCTACTTTGTCGCTGAAATGAAACGCTACTTTCACAACCATCTCAACTAGCTAGCTCTCAGCAAACCGCCCAGCCTCCAAAGGCGAACAACCATGATTAGATGTCAGATCTGCCAGCTTGACATTAAACATTGACGCCAAAGTTCAGAGGCGGCAAGTGACCGGGCCAGTCGTGTGTATGCACATGGTGCTAACAACCATTTCCTTCCCAGCGTAGCCAGACACTAACCAACTTGGGCCTACCAACAACAACGACTTAGAATGAGATCACCTTCCCAGACCCTTCCATGAGCAAATCGGTTGGTCGCCGGGTCAGTTGGCCCATTGACAATTTTGGCCAATGCAGCAGACTGTGTACAGTTTTTGGGTTTATGACTTCCATCGTCGATGGAGGCGGCTGGCTGCCAATGAACACCAAAAACTAAACAAACTGTCAGATGATGGTGCAAATTAGATTGGCCAGTCAGAGAAATGTAGTGTTTAAGTAAACAAAATTTGAGACTGTTGATAGTGAAGCGCGTGACGCCGTCGTCGCGTCGGTTGGTTTTCGTGGATGCAACAATGAATCATTTATTTGTTGAACATTTTATAGATTCGGAAAATCGAATAGTTGAAAACAGCAAAGCACCGGTGAGCACAGCAAAAGTAACTTAGTTACAAACATTTTTTTTTGTAAAAAATAACTGTTACAAATAAGACATTACACAGAATAAACAACAGTTACTGATCGACCCGGCTGACCAGTTGAAACGCTGTTTCAATCACTTTGGAAATCTTTTTCAAGCGTCGGCCACGCCATCAACACCTCAGCATGATCAGCTAAGGGTTCGACGCATTACCCGTGTCAACACCGAAGCTCCATCAGTTCAGGAGATAGAAACAGCCATCCGTAGCATGAAATCGAACAGGGCCCCAGGGGTCGATCGCTGACCCCATAGTATCCACTCAAAAAGGTTGACCTGACTGTATACGATAATTGGCGGGGAATCATGTTACTGTGTATCGTTCTCAAAATCCTCTGCAAAGTGATTCTTAACCGGATACAGGAGAAGATTTACGCAACTCTTCGACGGCAGGATTCCGTGCCAGACGATCCTGTGTGGACCATATTGTCACGCTCCGTATTATCCTAGAGTAAATTAACTAATTCCAAGATTCTCTCTATCTGGTTTTCATTGATTACGACAAAACTTTCGACCGTCTCAATCACGGAAACATGTGGGAAGCCCTCAGGCGCAGGGGTCTCCCTGAGAAAATCATCAGCCTCATTGAAGCACAGTAATGGGCATTTTCGTGCAGAGTACTGCACAATGGTGTTTTGTCCGATCCCATCAGGGTCGTTGCTGGAGTGAGGCAAGGATGTACATATACTATCACCGCCACTGTTCCTCATCGTAATCGACGAGATCCTGGTAGGTACGATTGACCGTGGACCAAACCGTGGATTGCTGTGGCAGCCCATTACCATGGAGTACCTAAATGACTTCGAATTGGATGATGACGTTGCTCCCCTAGCTCAACGGCGCTCTGATATGCAGAGCAAGCTCAATGATCTTGCCGATCGCTCCTCAGCGGCAGATCTTACCATCAACGTCAACAAGACCAAATCTTTGGATGTAAACACGATCAACCCTTCCAGCATTTCGGTAGCTGGGCAATCAGTGGAGAATGTTGAAAGCTTCCAATATCTTGGTAGCCAAATGGCGACCGATGGCGGCACCAAGACCGACATAAGTGCACGGCACAAGAGGCAAATGGCCACCATGGTCGAATTGCAGCGCGCAGCAGCAGTTCTACCAAAGGAAGGTGGACCCATAGGTTGATCCCGAGGTTAGATAGTTTGGTTAACTGACGCCATGAGGGAACAACATTCCACCTGACTCAGGCTCTTTCGAGCCATGGTTGCTTCCGACAATATCTAGACCGTTTCGGTCATACGGATTCTCACGAATGTACAGTTTAGGCTGCCTTAAAGGAAACAGCGGAACACGTTTGGTTCTTGTACCCGCGTTTTCGCACAATGCGTGACCAAATGCTTGCTACATGCGGGGAGGACAAAACTCCGGATAATCTTGTCCAGTGGATGTGTAGAGATGTGTTTGGCTTGAATGCCGTTTCAGCGGATTGGAGCTACAGAGGATGTGGCACGTGGAATCGGAGAATGATTAGAGCATACGCGATACAAGAGGTGGTCCAAGGGTTCAGAGTTGGTTTCGTAGGTCATACTGGTGCCCTGCAGTCAAAATCGACTCTTACAGCGATATAGGAGCAGTCGTAAGGGTAACGTAAGGGTTTACGGTGGGAAGAGGGGTTTGAGAAATCTTACGTGCCATACAAAAAATTTGGGTTCTTATACAAAAAAACCTTACAAAGGGGGGAGGGGGTGTCGAAAAATCGTGAATATTCCCTTACGTAATAAATGGACAACCGTTAAGTGACCGCGGAGAGGAAGTCCTGGTAGAATTGCTGTCGTGGCGTCGGTCGGCTAGGTTGGATCCGAACCCGCGGATGGAAAGCGGTACCCAGTATAAGGGCCGGGGCAGGTGGAGACCCTACTGTCAGCAACCTTCTGGTGCAGCTGATAAGGCCTGAAGGGTAGTGATACCCTTGCCTTCAGCAGGTCAGATCTAATTTCACGTAGGCATCAGTTCTTGATGTCTGCAAAACAGTTGGGCGCGGGCGTGGTGTTGAACCTGCTCGCCTCCCGAGGACAAAGGGAGTGGCGAGGACCACTCGGGAAACTGGCTAAGCGCCAGCATGCTAACGTGATGGACTCTCCAAAGCGAGTCATCGATGTTCGTTGCTGCAGGTTTCAAAGCTAAACTTGAAGGTGCGATGTGCACAAGCCCTCTCTGAAGCAAAGCATTCTTTGTGGTTTCGGAGAGACGAAGGATTTGGCGACCACTGGGTCGAGGAGAGAGTAGTCCTTGCTTCTACTTTTGTTGTAGAAGACTGCCTTAAATCACACAACCCGGACCTTCCTGTTCGGGTGTCTGTTAGGCAGATTTTCTTCCTATGGTTTAGAAAAAAAAAAGACTTGGGAGGAAGAAGTATTACCGAAAGAATGGATGAAAAGAATCGTGTGTCCCATCTACAACTTGGATTGCTGGATTTACAGCCTAACACCGATTGCAAGAGAGTTCATAGGACAATATCAGGCAGGATCAAACATCGGACAAGACGTTCGTCATTTGCCAGGTCCAGCGTTGCAAAAATACCACGAATACAACGTGCCCACATATCACTTGTTGGGCTGCAGAACGGTGAGTCGATAAGGAGAGCGTCTAATATAGCTCTGGTCCTCACAAGTTCCTACCTCATGCTTCCACGGGTCAAGCGATGACAAAGATCGCCAGCTAAGAGTTGTGTCCTTAGCTGGCAGTGCAGCCTGGGTACTGTTGTCCTTCTGGCTTCAGCTAGATTGAGGTGGTACGATCCGAGCGTCTGTTCACCAACGAGGTGCGGCTCAAACAGCGTCTGTTCTGGCATCCAGCGGCTGAGCAAGAAACGCTGCACCACGCCCAGCTAGATCCAAGGTGGTAGCCCCATCAGCGTGGTCGTCCCAGTGTTGGTTGGGACGTTAAACAGAACTGGGCACGATGGCCCTCCAGCGAGACAGGAGTGTTGTTGTAGGCCCAATAAGCCACCCGTAAAAATCCCCATTGCGAATAACATAGGAGAAAATACGACTCGATACAATCGGCAAAGACCCACGCGACGAAATAAGGACTACGATTGGAAACTTGGAACATGGAATTGCAAGTCACTAGGTTTCGCAGGATGTGACAGGATAATCTACGACGAACTACATCCCCGCAATTTCGACATCGTGGCATTGCAGGAACTTTGTGGACTGGACAGAAAGTGTGGAAAAGCGGGCATCGAGCGGCTACTTTCTACCAAAGCAGTGGCACCACCAATGAACTGGGAACAGGATTTATAGTGCTGAGCAAGATGCGACAACGTGAGATCGGGTGGCAGCCGATCAACGCAAGGGTGTGCATGTTAAGAGTTAAGGGTCGTTTCTTCAACTACAGCATCATCAACGTCCGCTGCCTACACAAAGGGAGACCCGATGACGAGAAAGAAGCGTTCTACGCGCAGTTAGAGCAAACATACTATGGTTGCTCGCCGCGTGACGTGAAAATCGTTGTCGGCGACATGAACGCGCAGGTAGGAAGGGAGGAAATGTACAGACCGGTAATCGGGCGAAACAGCCTGCACGCCGTATCGAATGATAACGGCCAGCGATGCGTAAACTTTGCAGCCTCCCGTGGCATGGTAGTCCGAAGCACCTTCTTCCCCCGCAAGGATATCCACAAAGCCACCTGGAGATCACCCGACCATCAAACAGAAAACCAAATCGATCACGTTCTAATCGACGGTAAATTCTTCTCGGATATAACCAATGTCCGCACATACCGCAGTGCGAATATAGATTCGGATCACTACTTAGTAGCTGTATGCATGCGCTCAAAACTTTCGCCAGCTATCACCACGCGTCGAAGTCGAACGCCGCGGCTCAACATCGAGCAGCTGCGTAACGTAGAAGTGGCTCAAGACTACGCGCAGCAGTTAGCAGTGGCCCTACCAACGGAAGAGCAGCTTGGCGCAGCTACACTTGAAGATGGCTGGAGGGACATCCGATTCGCCATAGATAGTACCTCGGCTACAGCACTAGGCTTCGTGACTCCGAATCACAAAAACGACTGGTACGACGGCGAATGTGAACAGTTAAAAAACGAGAAGAATGCAGCATGGGCGAGAATGCCGTACGAGAGCGAATGAGGCACGTTACAGACAGGCGCGGAACAAGCTGTTACGTGCCAGCTCAGGGTTAATATGCTCAAGGTCGCTTATTGACTTGTTCCCTCAACACCCACACAGAGGAAGGGCACTCACGAAGAGCAAGCAACTGCTCGAATTACACTTCTACCCACTGGGCTTTACAAAAATCGGAATTAACGGCAATTAATGTTGTATACAAGGTTGTACACCGAGAAAAATCCAATTTGAAAACCGGAAATCCAAAAGCGGAAGCAAACTGGTTCTCTACTGAACCCGACGACGTGAAAATGCAAAAAGAAGTGGAACTATTAATGACCAGGGCTATGTTCCTTGAATGAATTAGCTACTGAGGCAAATTTGCATTACAATGATTAAAAAAAGACAATTTACACCGTCTTCAGCCGGAGGCTGCACAGACTGAATACATTACTTACACTAGACAACGGACAACACAGAACACCCAGTGGCCCAGTGATGAATTTTTCGTTTGACGAAAAGTTTCCACCGACTGGAGCGGAAATCGAACCCACACTCCGAGGCTTACGATACGCCCAGACGACGGCCGCCGCTAACCGCACGGCCACGAAGCCCACATGATTACAATTTATTGACGTCATGTCACAGGGGTACTTGCGTGTTTGGGCGGATCGCGATCCTGGCGGGCTTGGTGGTGGTTTCGGTGGCAGGCTGTTCTAGGTGTCGACGGCTTCTACCGTCGACCGGACCAGCTATCGGGATGGGGATACCGACGGCCGTAGTGATCAGCTGGGACTGATCGTTGACTGGTTGATTCGTTCCAGCGACTTGAATGGTTGGTTGGTGGCGGGTTTCCAAAATGGCGAATTACCACCCGTGTTGGAAGACGATGGAGTACCGTATCCTAGACACGGAAACGGAAGCTTGGTGTACTGGTGACGTAGCGAGGGCGAGGCGATTGACAACGGTGGCTAGTGGCTTGGGAGATGGCGGCGGTGGCTAACAAAACTCGGCCGGGTTTGGCGATGGCCGGACGGGTGTCTGGATTTTCTCCAGCAGCAATGGCGTCTTGGCTGTTTGGACCTGGATGCGTTTTCACACCTCTCCCTATCTCACCGTGTCCTGCTCGGTCTCCGGTACGGTGTCTGCCGAAAAAAGCAAAGAAACAGAAAAAGGCCCGCTTCGTGGACCTGCCCACCAAATTAGTACCCTGTGACGTCATAGATTTAGCCTCTTACAATTTTGACACATTTTCACTTAACAATCAACAATTACCTTTTTCTTCTGTATTTCCTAATATAAACGTTGTAGATTATCACTATCTCGGCTAACGTTTGGATGTACGCATTCTATAAACAGTTTTAATCACATTAACTCACAATTAACAATTAACAACTATTTCTCTTTACTAACCGTACTAATTTCTAACCAATGCACGCTTTTAACACAACTAACAAAATAACTATTGTTTTTTTTGTACAATTACCACCTAAACAAAAGAAACAAAACACTAATTATTAACACTTCCACTTCTTCTTAACTTTACTCTAACCTTTTCAAAAACGGTTCTAATAAACTTCGCGCACTTCTAATACTTTCAGGATTTCCAGGCAATAAGAGAGTTTCCTCTGCGATTTTATCCTTTTTATAAAAATTGCAAATCATGGATGGAGCCGAAGTTGTTCATCAATCGTTCCCGTCGTACATTCGGGAACGATTTTTGACAGTTATGCTCTAAACATAGCCATAATTAATTTTGGTTCCACCTATGGGACAGTAGTGCAAATCCGGGCGGGATTTTTATGTTATCCTGTCACGGAGAGTAGCTTACATTGCTCAAAAGCACCCACCCATACCGATAGAGTGTTGTGAGTGGAGCAGCGATCACTACACACATCAAGCCACTGTGTGCAGCCACTGACCCATTTAGTGTTAGTCGGATGTGTATTTATTTAAAGGGCGTATTATTCTATTGGGAAGAGGGAATATCAAATTGCGGTGGAGCCGACAAATAAAAATTGTAACCGCTGGTTACAAAGCAGAACTCAGTCTTCTGGATGAAGAAGCGCCAGCAGGAAGAAGGAGATCGCGAAGCGATGGAAGAGCTGTACCGCGCTAAGGACACACGAAAGTTCTACGAGAAGCTGAAGCGCTCGCGCAGAGGCTTTGTGACACAAGCCGACATGTGCCGAGATAATCACGGGAATATTCTCACGAACGAGCGTGAGGTGGTCGAGAGGTGGCGGCAGCATTACGATGAGCACCTAAATGGCGACGTTGCAAGTATTAAAGGTGGCGTGGTAACAGATCTTGGAGTATGTGCACAAGACGAAAGACTTCCGGCCCCTGACCTCCAAGAGATTGAAGAGGAGGTTGGCCGGTTGAAAAACAACAAAGCCGCTGGAGCAGATAACTACCAAGCGAGCTTCTAAAATACGGTGGAGAAGCACTGGTGAGAGCACTACACTGGGTCATTACCAAGATTTGGGAGGAGGAAGTATTACCGGTGGAATGGATTGAAGGTATCGTGTGTCCCATCTACAAAAAGGGCGACAAGTTGGATTGCGGGAACTACCGCGCGATCACACTACTGAGCGCTGCCTACAAGATACTCTCTCAAATTTTATGCCGCCGACTATCACCGATTGCAAGAGAGTTCGTGGGGCAATATCAGGCTGGATTCATGGGTGGATGCGCTACAACGGACCAGACGTTCGCCATCCGCCAGGTGTTGCGTACCATCTACGGCGGAGTGCAGATGGAAGACGGGATTTGGAGAAGACGAATGAACCACTAGCTGCATCAGCTGCTGAGAGAACCAACCATCGTCCATACCGCGAAAATCGGGAGACTACGGTGGGCGGGTCACGTCATCAGCATAGCATAGCACGGATAGCAACCCGACTAAAATGGTTCTCGAGAGTAAATTTAACGTAAATGGAGATCATAGGTGCCAACTTCGAGTAAAGAATGGTTTTGACCCCCCCCCCACCTCAATATTTTTGTGGTTTTTAAATTTCCCCATACAAACAATCAGAAAAAAAACCACTCCCCACCCAATAATTTTACCAACTTGGCGCCACTGATGAAGATAAATAACCATGAAACGTTATTGATACTCCCGAATACCTGGTCAAAAGTAAAGCAACATTTTCACTGCGCTAGCTGGTTCGAAACACATACAGATGGTTGTAAATTCTATTAGCGGTGTCAAAACAAGGTAACAACAAGTGTCTGCTAAAACTCAAAAATCGAAACACTTGTAATGGGAAACATCCGTGGGAAGATGCACGGCGGTGGTCGGTCGGTCACGTTGGATGCATGGCAAGTGTCAACAAAAGTGGAGCAATTCGGACTCGCCGTGAATTCGTGGAATTAGTGAAACAGAGGAAATAAATATTGTCACCATAAACAAAACCGCAGCCGTATTTTTTTTTTGTTCGGTGGTGGTGCTAATTTCACTGACGACGACGGAGTGTGATCGGGTGGGTGATTTAATTGCCCTTCCCCAATCCCCAGTTGCGGACAGGTTTACAGATTTGACGATTTGCAGATTTCCTCGCGTGATTCGGTTCGGCTGAAAGGGGAACAGCAAACATAACTCACAGCTTAATGGGGCCGTGATGAAATCGACTGTTATTCATTCCGGATCGAAACATTGGCAATTAAAATGATGATGAATGAATAAATACCTGGGGTTGCCTTGAGCAAGGACCGAACTGATTCCATCATCCAGCCAGACCTCCACTGAGTCAACATTCAGAATCGAAAACAGCAAACTTTGTTGCAGCGTTGGCGAGGTGGGGGTGTGGAGGATGTAACTGCGAGAGAATATCAGCTCAGCACACATAAAATGCGTCCGTTTCCAACTGGGAAGTAGCGTAAATAAACAGCGACACATGTCCCTGCTGCCTAAATTGTGCGCCGCGCCAGATTCGCTCTGCTGAACTAGCGGATCTCAGTTTTCCGAATTTTCCGTCTGCCGTGCGATGCGATGCGATGTGAGAAGAAGCATCGATGAGGTAATTCGATCGACTAGCTGCTGTTGGTGAGTCGCCCGCACGTTCCGCTATGGCTGATTTATTTAAGCACTGTTTGTTTTCCTGAACACGATTTTATTCCCCTTCGAATGTTGGCGTTCATGATGTGTGTAGTTGAAGCAAATTCAGGGTCTTTCGGGAAATGATATCCAACTGACAGTAATGACGTTTTTTGGGAAGTTGGCATGATTCACGTAAGACCTAAAACCAATCTCTGGTGTAATGTTGATCAAATTTGCGAAATACTGCAACTACAGAGGCTGCTTCACAGCCACAGTGGCTTCCAAATTAGTCCCAGACAAGCAGAATAGCATGAGACCCCTTGAGCTGAATCTCAGGTCCGGTATGCTAGTTGGTGATCGGAAGGACTTTATAGAAAAAGTATGAAAATTAAGAATATTTACTTTCTCAACAATTTATAGATTCCTAATTGGGTCGTGTGGGTGTTGTTCTGTGTTATGAAGTGTGGATTTGTTAAATGCGGTCTATGCTATTCGAGGATACACTGGAAGCTCTTTTTATGCACATGGTTGGGGGTGCTCAAATTAAAAAAAAAGGCGTAAAAAGAGGGAAATTTGTACATACATTAAGTTTGGGCTTTAATGAGGATATATAGCTCGCGAGAACAGGTCTCCCTTCTGGGTGGTCGAGGTGGGGTTGAGCGGGTTTCCAGAAAGTTCCCAGAGAACCCCAAAAAGGGGGATCCAAGGGCCTTCAGGGGCGTTTCAGGGGATTTGAGGAGCTTCTTAGGGGCGTTCTGTCGGGTTTTGTTGGTGTTTTAATAGGATTAGTATTAAAGGGATTTCAGGGTTGTTTCAATGGCGATTCAGAGGATCTCAGGAGCCAGGACGTTGCAAGGGGTTTAGGGGTGTATCAAGGAATTTCAGAATTATTTCAGGGAGTTTCAGGGTGTTTCAGGAACATTTTAATGGTTTTAGGTTTTAGGGGTGTTTGATAGCATTCCAAGGGCATTTCAAAGGATTTTCAAAGAAATTTCAAATTGATTTTGATGATTTCAAGGGCGTTACAATGAGATTACGAAGGTTTCAGGGGCGTTTCGAGGCATTACAGGTCAGGGTCGTATCAGAGGGATCCAAGCACACCTTTAAATCAAAGGGCAGATATTGTGATAAGGGTATCATAAAATTCTATGAAAATTTCTGAGATGCCACCAAGATCCCTGAAACTTTCTTGGACCCCATGTAACACACATGAGACGCTTCGAAACACCCGAAAACTCTTCCGTAACGCCTCTGAAACCCGCTAAAAATGCTCCGAAATTTCCTGAAATATCTTCAAAATCACCCCCTTAAGGCCCCTCGGACCCCATGTAACGCACCTGAGACCCTCCGAAATCCCCAAAAACGCCTCTGTACCCAGCCGAACATACTATGAGACTTCCTAGAATACCTCCTAAACTCCACTCGGACCCCATGTAATGCACGTGAAACCCTCTATGTTTTATAGAAAGAGGAAATCTGCTTTAACAGATACCCGTGAGGTGGTTCCTCGGGTTATGTGGGGTCGACACTAAAACCTCTTTCTCTCTCTCTCTTCCTTACCTTCGCGGTACGTTAGGGATGACTTCGTGAAGGGGGGGGGGGGGACCTGTAGACCTCAACTCTTTCCGTATCGCATCGGTACGAGCTTTTTGCATCCTTCTCCTAGCTCATATGCAGGATTTGCGATTTCTGGACACCACCAGTATACCGATTTTCGTCTATTTCTGCGTTGCGAGCGCCTAGGCAATGCGGCGTCGCACGCACGGCTTGCTTAGAGTTCCGAATAGATCTTTGCTAGAAAGATCGTCGGTATTACCCTCCATAGGCAGTCGTTCGACAAATGCCGCCCTATCGAAGCGCGAGGTAGGCCATCCTCGATGACTGTCGATCACCTTCGGCTGTGTCCTCCTTCCTCCATGTTCCACCTTATATCGTACCGCCAGATGGGCACTGTGCGTGTACCCATCGTCGATCCTCAAGTCTGAGCTAGGGTTTAGACCTGGACTCCAGAATGTCACATCAATGATGGACTCCGCGCCGTTCCTGATGTAGATATGTTTTTCACTTACGTTCGAGACCTCCACGTTCAGATCGGCTACCCCACTCGATCGCCCGGTGTTGAAGTCTCCGCCGATGTCCACATGACTCAGTCCTACTAGTACGCTTGTAAGCGCATCTAGCATTGCTGAGAACTGGTCTATCGACCACCTGAGTGGGGCATAACAGCTATAGTAGTATACCCTATTGATCTCCACTATTGCGAAGCCCTCGTGTGACGTGAAAACTATTTCCTTGATCGGGAAACGACCGGTTGTACAGATCGCCGCTAGCTTTGCCTTATCCGGTACTCAGTTCCCGTTACCGGAAGGGATGCGGTAGGGGTTCGATAGTAGGGCGATGTTTGTGACTCCAAGACTGACTGCTACAGCAACTGTTGTGCGGCTTCACAGTGGGTCAGGTTTAGTAGTGTAACCTGCAAAATCATTGCCAACTTTCGTCAAAAATCGTTGCAGTCTTCTATTGCTACGATTAGTTCTTTGTATAATTAGTTTAAGTTGGGTTAGGGTTAGGATAAGTTAAAAAAATGTATTTCTGACACGCAGGTGAAAAATAAAGCCTGCAAAAAATCTTAACTGCTACAGCAAATGAAATGTAATATGTTATTAATTGGTATTGATAATAGCTTAAATTTATTTCACCAAATTAGGATGATAGTGTGTTATAATACACAGAACACCTAGATTGAGTTAAAGAATGTAAAAATTTATTGAGATACTAATAAAGATTATATAAAAAAAAAAAGTGTAACCTGCAATATCGCTTGAAACTTCGACCTCCACGCGTGCCTGGACATTTAGGCCCGCCCGTCGTGTGACCCTTGTGTACCGTGAAAATCAGGCATTTTAGTGCCGAGTTGCACTCCCTGGCAATATGGCCTTCTGCTCCGCACTTTCTGCAGAGCTTGCTCTAGTCGGGGCTTTTGCACGCCCACGAATTATGCCCTTGCTCAAAGCACTTGAAGCACGCCATTGGCGGCTCGTTTTTGCTGCATCTATGTCGTACTGCTGTTTAAGTGCGGCTGCGAGCTGTTCTGCGTCGGCTTTTTCGTCCAGAGTTTTACACTGGAGAGTTGCCTCTTCTGTTTGGGCTCTTACATACACTTTTATTCCTAATTAGAAAATTGCCAATAAATAAATAGGGGTGGAAGCAATAATAAACTAATGGAAAAATCAGATTTATTTATGGAAAATTTAAAGTTTTTTGGTGAATAAAATGTAGTTATTTATTGCAATTTTTGAATTATTTGTGGAAATTCCGACATTTTTTATTGCTCGAAAATCAATTATTCATGGGATTTATGATTTATTTATGCACTTTTTGATTTTTTTTTTGAGTGACCCTCCGCTCAAATTGAGCCTCCTGGTAGTGGACACTCAATTCGCAGCCACTGGCAACATAACAAAATAAAAAATAAAAATAAATAGTTGTGGCTGTGAACAATTTATTAACAAAATTCTGGAAGAGAGTATATAATTCAAAATATTTTTTAAACAAAGTGCTTCTAGTGGATATTAAATCGTTTTAAAGAAGCACGATGAGGAAACTTAAAACCTAAATTAAATCTTAATGTGGGTGAATTTTAATAAATAGTTTAAATTAGGAAATGTGAAATATTTTGCCTTAGGAATGTTTTATCGTTAGGTTTGAAAGATTTTTTTTTAATTTAAATTGAGACTATAGTAAAACCGGCACCGGCAAAAGGAAATCGTTTTTGTCCGAAATTGGAGTATGCTCTAGACCTGGAGAGGAAATTCACTTGCCTGGTATTGTCAACCCCATGAAACGGCTGTCATCCACATACAACTGGATTGAAACCAAAAATATGGTGCTGGACGTGGTGTTGATTTGAATCGGTGGTTGCATAAGGCTGAAAACAACGACATTCAAATTTAATTGACTTTAGTGTTGTTTTAAGGTGATTATAGAACGAAGCCACACCTTGAATTTTCAAAAGCACAAATCTGAAGAACCAAGTGTCGTAAAGCGCTGAAAAGTTGATCGATTGGTCATCCGCTGGTGGTTACCAATCGATCAACTTTTCAGTGCAATCCGTCATTTGGTTCTTCAGATTTGTGCTCTTGAAAATTTGAGGTGTGGCTTCGTCATATCTTCACCTTAAATGGGTTAAATGTGTTTTCATACTTGTGCGTCTTGTAAATTTAACAAAGAACACTAAACCCATTGAACAACATGTGGAAATGATCGTTTTTCGATCTCGAGTTTATCTTCGCACGACAAAGTTCGCTTACGCACGTAGCAGATTGGCCAGCAGACTGAAATTTCGTAAACAAACCCGAGGCGCCCCACCAAAGGTGGCGGCTTCAAGAACTAACGCTTTCTTCAGGGGGTTGGGTATTGTGAGTACGAGGAGCCATATATAGCGATATGTTATGATGTGTAGTTGGATTGAAAAGGATATTGTGAACCATTAGCAAAGTTTGCTGATAACAGATTCCTAAATTTGGTAAAGCATTATGAGCAAGTGTACAAACGAATTGTCGGAAACAAGACTGGTAAGTTGAAAATAATTTTGAGACATCAGTTCTGTATTGTCTGCAGTTTTTTAAATTTAGACTTACAAGCTCTACCCCATGAAATAATCAAATAATTTAAGTGAGAATGAATATGAGTAAAATAGAACAAAAGTAAAACTCTGCGAGGCAAGAAACTACTGACTCGTTTTAGCACACCGCACATGACTGAAGTTTTATTAGCAACATTATTAATGTGATGATACCAAGATTATGTGCAATCACGATGGATACCTAAGTATTTGAATGAATCAACACTTTCTACAGTATCAGCACCAACTCTAAGAAGAGGAGTTCTAGGAGCAGATTTCCTTGGAGAACTGAAAATCATATAATTGGTAGTTTTTTTTTTTAATTTAAGGAAAGTAGGTTAGACGAAAAATAGTTTTGCAGCAATCGGAGATCCTCACTCATATTAGAAGTTATAATTTCAGGATTTGGGTTCGGGTAAAATATTGCTGTGTCATCAGCGAATTGTCTCGGAGTACCATTCAGATTGATTTTACAAATATCATTAATATAAATAAGAAAAAGCAGAGGCCCAATGTTGCTCCCTTGAGGAACTCCTGTACCAATTTCCTCCTATTTGTCAAATAGCTTCGAATAATGTTATTAGAGACTCCTCTTTCTCTATAAAACTCAAGTTTTTGTTCATGGAAATTTTATAGTTTATTATTGCTCCCACCCTTACTTCTTTATTGGAAATTTTTGATTTTGGTATGGAAAATGATCACTTTTCTATGAATCGTTAATATTTTAGCCTTCTCCCAATACTTCTTGTGCTATTGCTTTGTAGGAGGTGTCTTTCTTGGCCGCCCCCTTATTCAGCAATAGCATCATCTCTCCCGTTCTGGTTCACCGGATGCTTTTTACGTCTGCATAGTTACCGTCATTATTAAACTTTCTGGTGCACAATATTGATTCTGAGTAGCTTGCCCTCTTTTTATGCAGGACATAAAAACGGGGCATACATAAAAAAGTGCATAAAAAAGGTTTTCGTGTACCAGTACGTAACGAAACAAACCTAAATACATACTGAAAACACCTATATACAATGTGGGACAAACAGTGAAGAGAATTGTCAGACACAAGAGGCAAAAAACAAGCAACAAAGACGGTGCGACGATTAGTCTTTATCCCTACTGGTGACAGATAATGACATGATCTCGAAATTTTTCGTTGCAGACAAAACGGAAGCTGAATTTGTTGCGTACTTTTCAACTCGTGAATAATCAATTATTACTAACCCAAAGTCGAAACTGTTTGATGATAGAGCTTCACCAGAGATGCAGTGTTTACCGACTTGAAGTTACCGTTCGAAAATCGCAATGTAAGGCTTAAAAATCTCTAAACTCGTGGTGTGCGATGTTAATCCCATTATTTTCAAGTTGAGACAAACTTATGTCGCATGGGTTGTTTTGTCGCAACAAATACAGGTTGCGACATTGTCATTATTGTTGCGCGATGGTTGAATTTTGATTCACTGGGGACAAAACAATAAGACCAATTGCAAGTTGAATTTCACTAGATCGAAAAGGTATATCGATTGGCACTTCAAATCAAATGCATAAGTTTATCATTCAAATTCCATATAAGATACAAATGAGAATAGTGTGGATTGTTGGTAGTTCAGAGAAAAAAATGATGTTAGTGATTCTATATGTTTCACACGTGACATTCGTGGGTCTTTACAATTTGCGCAAATTTATATGTAAAACACATTACTCAGACGTGTATTTTTTTTTTTGAGTGTATGATGATACGAACTCCAACTTTAGAGTGGTTTTTCTTTTATTTTGCCACTAAAATTTTAAGAAATTGTTTTTATAAACTTTTTATTACTTCCTAAAATATTCTTCCCTACCGTCATGCGGGGTGTCATTGGGCCAAAGTGGGGTGACATTGGGTCACAATTCCGCACGTTTAGAATACGATGGGAATGCATATTGTGTGCTAGACTAGTAGAATATATAGTTCTAAGATACTTAGCATCTACGGTTGGACTCTCTGACTTATAGTGAATCCGTGGGATCGATGGACCATGTTACCCTCTAGGCCCAATGTCATCCCGAACGACGGCACCTTTTCATCTAAACTCCACCAGTTATTTCCTAATTTTTTTAAACTAAGGATACTGCATAATTACCCTAAACAATTTCTCCATGAGGCTCGTAGCTGTTTAAACTGTCTGTAGGTACACAACTCAATTTCTTTGAATAATGTTAAATTACCTTAAATTGAAAAGGTGGCTTCGTATCTGCCCTCGTAGACAGAATAAAACTAGAACAAAATATTTGCCAAAGGTTTGCAGTACATAGGGTGACGATGGGTATTTTTGGCAGGTTTGTTCTCTTCGCCATGGGAGGCTTTTGCCGGCCAAATTTCCTGAAACTTGGTCATATAATTCAGCTTGGTTGGGAAGGATTTGAGGACAACTTTGAGTTCAACGGCTTAAAAAAAACCCCGCATGACGAAGAGAATAAAACTGCCGAAAATACACAATTTTCCCTATATAGAAATGAATGCAAGCACAGCTTGATATTTATTTATTATACTTCTAACATATGCATCAATGTCAAGATCGTATTTGCGGATTCTAAATCGCCCAATTTCCCATTTCTAAACAATTGATCGTAAAAGAAAAATAGGTGGCCCTGACTTTATTGATCATAAATAGAAATCGATCGACACTAGGCGCCTGTGTCCCGAGTGAGTAATTTATCACTCGCAGTAGCACCACCATACGTGTTCGAATGGTCTCTGGAACGAAAATGGGGGGCCAATCTGAAGATCATCATCAGTAGGTTTGGAACCTAGGGGAGACTGGCAAAATTGATCAACGACTATATAACCGCTCTAACGATGATTGGCGGCGATTGGGGCGAAGCGACACTGACCGAATAGATTTAAATCTCCAGTGGCGCTGCTGCCCCTGGGGTGAACTGTTGCGAATTTGATCAAGGGTCCGTTAAGTAATTTGACTTGTTCAATTTGTTGGATTGATTGTCTTGTTTCATTCGGCATATTTTTATCTCAGCTACTACGCTGGTGGCCATAAATTTAAGTAGGTAGCAAATAGAGTGACTGGAAGGGAGAGTGGCGTCATGTTCCAATTTTGACAGATCTCCTGCTCGTTTGGAACGGGAATTTGTATGGATTTGACAGATGACCGCTGTTCCAATTTTGACATTGACGCCACTCTCCCTCCCAGTCACTCTAGTAGCAAAAAGAGTAGAAACGTCAACTCTTGTCAGTTTGTCGCCAGTATGATCTTCACTTTCCTATCCAATCTAGTCCATATATCTCCGACAGTGTTTTTTCCAATTGATTATATGTTTCTGTGAAGTACTACTAAGCACTTCATTTTCAAAAAAAAAAACATTCACAAAGTCGTGCGTTATCTATTGATTCAAAAGTTACAGACGCAGACGGAAAAGTTTTGGAAAATTAAAATACACTTGATACTAAGGAGATATCAAAATCAAAGTTATGGGTAGTGGAGAGTTAAACCATGTTTGTAACCATGTTTTTAAGTCATCCCTTCAACTCGATTAACGGTATCGCAATTCATGTTGCATTATCCACACCAAACATTACCGATCATAAATCAATTTTCGCCTCGATCAATTCGGCACAGGGCTCTCCGCATCCGATCGCTACGATCCAGATAACGACTGTTGACCTCGCGATCGCGAATCCAGATTTCGTTGATCGCAGGACCACAACCAGCAGCAGCTAGCCAGCCAGCGCACCAAACGATTCGGAACGAATCTACCCACTTCGAAACGGTGGCAATGCGGATCCCTCCGGGGTGGAAATGTCGGCTTTCCAAAAGGGTTGCCTCCGTTTTTATTGTGGGCTCATTTCACGGTCATCTTGGGCCCTTTTGAGGCATAAATCAGCAAAATCCGTCATCGTTGCACCACGACTGGCATTGGATTGGCTGTATTGGCTCACCTACTACTCTCCGGTTGATGATCGGCGTTGCACCCGAAGCGATTGGCCAGCTGTTCCCATTGTTTAGAACAATACCGTACTTAAGATCGGATCATGCTCGTCATATTTTTATCCGGTGCAGCAGCTGCAGTATGCGCCCATGTGATGTTTTGTTTTTGCGGTTTTATCTGTTCTTTTGCCCGTAACCAAGAAGCGATAAATAAAAATGATAATTGCTCTGAAATGCTTTATCTACGGTCGGTAATCGAGATTGAGGTGAATGCGGCAAATTTTACCGAGAATCATTAGTATACTTTACTTAGTATAAATGAACTTCTCGGAAAGTATAAGTCCTAAGAACTGTTCATTTTATAAAGAGGACAACTTTGCAAGGCTATAGAAAGAAAACGCGTAGTTCAAATTTGAGCAGCCTTGGTTAGTTGTTCAGTACATTATATTAGCAGATAATAACCATAAATAAATTGGGTTAAAATTATTGAACTTCATAGAAATGTGGCAAAGTGTTTCGAGAGATCAATTTTTCAATTCCCAAAAACTAAAGATAAACACAAAATCTCTGTAAAACATCGGTGTATCGTTTTTAATTGCATAAAAGTGTTTGCCATGCTGCAGCAGTTTGAGTGATACATATTCTGGCAAAATATAAACCTAATTGGAATAATGTTTGTTGAGATATTAAAGTTACAAGTTGGACTCGATTTTCAGAATAAAATTTATTTGTTAATTAAAAATGTATAAAAATATTGAATTTTGAATGTTTTCAATGGACCTAGTCGAAAGTATTAATAATGCAATTTCAAATGCAGAAAACCGCTTCTTGATAGCATTGTTGGCTTGGTTACTGTGCTTCATGGCAGTTACCGGAGATAAAACCGCTTCGTTCTTTGAAGGTTCTTCTAAATAACGATGTACTCTATTGCAAATACAACTTAACAATGATGTCGAAAATAAAAATTAACATGTAGTTATTTTCAAATAAGGTGTATAATCACATAGGGTCAGACCTTGCTGAAAATAAATAATAAAAAGCTTCTCTAGAATCAAAAACTTGCATTTATGGAGCAAAAAGTATGCAATTTTTCATTATGGCCATCATTAAGTATCAAATTTATGATGAAGAATGCACTTTAAAGCATATTTTTCTTCGGTATCATTTAGAATGCGATTCTCTTCTATACTGGACAAATTTTGAACTGATTCCGTAGTGTTATTGCATCACTGGACTTAAATAAGTATTTTTATCAATTTCATTGATAACAAGGCAACTCACTATATCAAGCTGTATAATGCTTGGTGCATTATTACTGACCAACTACTACACTCTACCTTTAGAAGAATAGTATTAGGTCCCAACACATTGAAAAGTTCATGAAAATTTTAAAGTTATGTATGTGGAAAGTTGTGTAGAATTTTGAGAAATGGGGTTTTATTGAGTTTTAACGAAAACCGCTTTAGTTCCATAACTAAGGACAATTTGCATAATGTTATATTTTTCCTACACTGTAGAATAGCTATGGAAATTTATGCAAAAAAACCGATAATAATTTTATTGAAAAATAAAAAAAATATTACACAAATAAGGTGTCCTCTTTATAAAATGAACAGTCCTTACATAGGGACACCGCCGTTCCTACAGCTCAGCTGTAAACAGAGGATTGAAGCGCTGTTTGTTGTTATTTATTTATTCTTATTTTTTGTTAAAATTGAGCACGATGATAACACTTAGCGAAGTAAACTAACGAAGTTCATTGCTTTACCTTGTGAATTTTAGCCATAACTGTAAGGTATGGATGTCATAAGAATACGTTATGATAATTGCCTGTCCATAAACTACGTAAACTATTAGGGGGGGGGAGGGGGACCGGGGGAATCTGGCCAAAGTCTACGCTCCATACAAATTTCGAAAAATATGTATGAACAAAAGTCTATGAGGGGGGACGGGGGTGTCTGAGATGGCCAAACATGAGTCTACGTAGTTTATGGACAGCGCCTAAGATGAACTTATGAAAATAACAAAACAAATCGTAAAATGATGCAGCCTTGAAAAATCCATAAACATCGGAATCACTGAGTTCATAAAGGGCGACAAGCCAACTTAGGACTGAAAACCCCAATAACTTGCACCAATGCATGATCCATGTGCCAAGAATAAACATTTCGCACCAACACACCAACCAACAGCCGCATGACCTTGTGCAGGCGCAGAGGATTCAACGGCCTGATATGGGCTAGCGATTGCAATCATCACTTTCTACTTGTTCAGAGATTCACCGATCGATAGAACTGAAAACACCGCCGACTAACATTTAACAGATCACAATCACGATCTGTCTTGCCTGTCTAGGGATAGTAGTATTCATCTAATACCCCGGACAGACATGTGATACGAGTGTGATTCCTGTACAACGGTACGCAGTGTCAAGAAATTTTTTACAAGACTGACTTGAACTGAGACAATTTTCAGAATGGCACTCATTTCAAGCGCAATTGTACAGTGATTCTTGTATCACATGTGTGTCATAAGTATAACTATTATTACCTAGCCGTTCAACTCGAGAACGCATGGCAAGAAGATCATCGTTGTGATTGTGTTGCTCAACAATGGCCCTCTGTTAATTTCAATTTCTGTTCAATTTCTCTTATCACTCGCTTGCGTATCTATCCACCGTGTTTTTTCATTACTTTTCTTACTCCCTCTAACTTCGAGTAGTATTAATATCACCGAAAAAAGCTAATTAAAATTAATTATGATAAACAGCTTTAAGTTTTAACTCAGCATTGGGTTGTTTTCTCCCTCGCCCCACACGAATGTTGTCAGAAATGAAGAGAGAAGCACCAACACATCCGTGCGGCTCCGTGGATGAAGCCAAATTTGAGTTATCTTGACTAAACCCAAATTTGCGTCAAATAAGGCCTCCGCTGGGTGAAAATAACTTACCATTGGGTGAAAATTTTTGCAGCGATCAAACGAGAACTACCTAGTGACCACTATCGCTGTTTGACGCAAATTTGAGTAATTCCACAAAAGTGCGGGATTGCGTCAAAAAAACTTAAATTTGGGTTGATTTGTAGTTCCGTGAGGTTTGAGTGCACAGATGTTTGTTGAACGAGGCTTAAAGCAAAACACTAGCATCTCTAAGTTGATTCCTTCATTCATGTTTGGTGGATTTACAAGCTATTCAATCATATGCTTTTGTTAACGGGAATATTGTTTTAATTTCAAACAATGTTGTTCTAATTGAAATGTCACGGTAATCATTTCTCATACTTTTGTGTGTCATTCAAAGGTTATCGACAGATAACCTTTTTGGCTTCCTACGTTGATTGCATATTGTTTTGCCTAGTGAACTGCACATATGTTCCGTTTGTCATCGGATTGTGCGTATTGGTTGCATAACTGATTACAACAACTATTTTTATAACTGCTCAGGAGCAACGATGATGCGTCAGTTGGTCGAACTTGGGTGACAGGTTGGAATCCGGCTATATTCTGCTATACTCTGAACTGCGAGACGTACTCGCTCCTTGTAACCGTGGAGTTGGTTTTCTGCTCAGCGCTCATGCCCTTGAAGAGGGAACCTATTAATGTGAAGATATGTGGTCAGATTCGGAACACTGGCTCGAAACCTTACTATGATCCAATGTTAGGCGCCAACTGATAGGGGCCATCCATAAACCACGTGGTCACTAAGGGGGGGGGAGGTGTGTCTGCTAAAAGACCACGAAAAGCCATGGAGGGGGGTGGGGGGGGGGGTGTCAACCAAACCACGTGGTTTTTTATTTGGTATTTCATTTTTTTTATCTGTTCCAAAAACATAAACCAATTTGGATTTAAATCGCTTAGTTTATTTTTTCTGTCTACAGCACGAAAAATTGTGTTGTCCATTTAGAATCTGTACAAACAAACCACCTGTAGAAAAGAAATCAGAAAAGGTCATTTAGCGCACTTTAAAATTCCGTTAATCGAGTGGCTGGTCACCACCACTCTAATGCTGTGTACAAAAAGCGAGGTTTTTTCAACGTGTTGTACAAAATACAGATTAATGAAAAACTTCAAAGAAACTTTTTCTTTCATTTTGGATACCTTTTCGCTTTTTTTCTCATGAATACTTGAAAGTTGCATAATCCTAGCTAATTTGAGTACATGTTAATTCTTCAATCTGATCATTTGTGCAGTGTTTTGAAAGGTCCAGTTTGCCTAAGATTCCGCGTCACATATTTCTCTTCTAGCAGAGTTAAAATAATGTACATACAGATATACTACACAACTATTACAAAAGCTAAATATTATCACGGAGTGTCTGGCGGACAACATTATTTAAAAAAAATCGGTATCGCTAAAATACCCACCAAATGAAAGCTAAGGGTCCCACCTTTCATTTGAGACTTAAATGAGAATGTTCTATCGGCGGGTCTAGAACATTTTTTTTTTTTTGAAATAGTGTGATATTTTTTGTATTTTCTCGAAGTACTGAGTAATAACGAAAAACAGTTTGTCCATTGCCAACATGGCTTTCCGAAGGAAGATTTTTTATATGATGTTAGTTACACTTCCCACAAAAGCATAATAGTCCCATGTAAATAAAAAAAACAGTAAACAATAGTCAGTTTCGTGGTTATGGACAGTAATGCTTTAAAAATTGTAATAGAATCAAGCAGGTGGACATGATGAGTTCAAATTTCAATTTACATGTGTACCGCATCATGCTCGTATATACTCGTAATTATTATTAAATCACCGTGTTCATCCTTGACAAAACTTTCAATTATTTAAAGAATTTTATTATTTTCTCTATTGAGCAATGCACGATATAATCACAGACAAACAGACGTAACACTCTTCAATAGGCCTTGGCACATGCATTTAACGGTGAATTCAAATTTCGTTTGATTTCCGCGGTTCTTTCATCAGAGGTGCTAATGTTCGATCTCTTTGATGTTTCCAAGTGTACACGTTGCTGAATGATACAAACGAAACTTACAGGAGACATGTATAAAAGTGTGCGTGTTAGGCAAACGTCAAATCGCATCCCATCTTGGTCGACAGTGTTTCGCGCGGTTCTACTAATAGGTGGATGCGTGTTCATGAAAAAGACTGCAAAAAAAATAATGAATTTTCTCTAAGAGTTATGTCTTCTTATCTGTGATATAAAGGAACGGCTGTGTGTTCCAAATACCATGAATTGGCTAAAACTGCAAACTGAACATGTTATTGATACTTTTACTTTATAAACAAGTTCTACAAATCTCTAGGCACAAAACATTGCCAATTTATTTGACTGAGCTGTTTTAAGTGAAAAACATCCTTAAGGCCACGATGTTAGATGCCAAGATACTACATTTTTTTTTATTATAGAGGTTTTAAACCATCTGGTTCATTCGCCTCTGAAAAAGATACTACAATTAATTAGAAGACGACATACACTTTCCAGAATCCTAAGATGACCGCAACTCGATATTTTCTGGAATCAAATCTTTAAAACGCGTGTATTTCTAATGGGGCAGATGGGTCACGACACATAATTTGAGAAAGTCGGTCCTACAATAATGGAGCAAAACTTAAATAAAAATTGCGTTGATTTATTTAGTTTTTGGTAAAATAGGTACTTTTTCATAATATCTAATTGTTATTCGAGATTTTTGGTTCTCAAGGCCGTCATTAACATAATCGTCATCATTGATAAATCAAAAGTCCAATACTGATATTTTCGTATCAAAAATGTATTTACTGTACTGCTGCAGGAGAATGGAGTTCAGTGATTAAATTTTCAATGCAAACATGAAATCTCCCTTTTGCATCTTTAGCAGAACTGCAACGAGCATTATCTTTTTGCATCATCGGTAGTAGTGTTAGGTCTGCCGCGTTTGCTCTTAAATTAAGAAGAAACTGTAGTTCTTTCAGCACTACATATTTCGTAATTACAGCAAATATCGATACTCTGCGTAGAAGACTAAAATTATATTTATACTCAAAGAGAGTAATTCTAAAAGGTATGATTTCATCATTGAACGAATAAACTTTAAATGAGTATTTGCGATATATTATCGTGGGATAATACCAACTTCTATATCTGGTATATTTCAGAAAAATTTGATCAATAATCTCAATAACCTGCATATACAAATAGAAACAAATTGGGACTTTTCTGTTTTATTCTGTCTTTTATTTGTATGCTCAGCCATATAAAACAAATATCTAAATCTGTGAATATCAACTACCTTCGATGATATGATGGTTGCAGAAAGAGCTTCTTCGAACACAGTACGCAAATCTGGGTACGGTTTTCATCGTGACTTTATGATTTCATGTCATAGTTGTTTCTCTAAAAGTTTGGAGCAAAGCCATGTTAAAATTGAATTTCTTTTATTTTTTATGATTCTATACCACACAGCAATCCTTCAAATTAGCGAAAAATGTTAATTGCTTCTACAAGTACCAGAAAGGGGCACAAAATGAACGTATACCGGCCTATAATGGAACGTGGTAATTTTATCCGAGCTACTTTGTTGATCGTTATATTTTTATTGACATCCAAGTCATGGCCTACTACGACTGTACTTTTCGAACATTTGGCACTGTCGATAAAAACGAGGAGAATGGCAGTCGAAATAACTTCTTCTACATGTCAATAAGGAGAAGATGGTTAACACATACACCTAAATATTGGTAAAATTCTATTACACCTCCTTAATTTTTTTTTTACACTTGTCTGGGCAACATTTTGTATGGAAAATTTTGAATATGTTTTTACCCGTTTACTCTATTAATATGATACGTTACTAATGAGCGACCTCATACGAGCCCATTAGGTTACACTCTAGGTTGAACGGAAGAAAATGCAAGTCTTAGACACATTCCACGCGTTACGTTTTATGCGAGAATCAAACTTTTGCTTCCGAAAATTGATATGTTGTCATATACATACCAACCAGCATATCAAACGATCAGATTTGAAAGGAAGATTCAGTTTATGCTTTCTAATTGGGAATTGGACTTTTACACTTCGAAAGAAAACAAGAAATACAGCGTAACGGGACACCATCGCAAAAAATGACGAATTTTTACCGAACGCCAAGAAATTTGCTACTTTCTAGAAGCAGTTTTCAAAGTTTCAGGTGCCATTAGAAGAATATAGGTAATTATCTTCATTTTGGTGCAAAAAGAATCAAAATCGACAGCAGGAGCCCGGAAATATCGTTCAATGAAGTTCAAAAACCGCGGTGTAGAAGTGCATGGAATGTGTCCTTATAATAATAAATTTTTGAAAAAAAAAATGTTCTAGGACCGCCGATAGAACTTTCTTGTTTTAGCCTCAAATGAAAGGGGGGACCTTCAGCTTTCGTTTGGTGGGTGTTTTAGCGATACCGATTTTTTTTTAATAATTTTGTTCTACCAGACACACCGTGTATACAATTATGTATTTTGATACTACTGAACATCTCCAGCTAACGTGGCTGATTCTTGAATCAGACTAAACCTTTATTTTTACATGTTCTGCTAACGAAAGAACGAAATGACATGCAATTGTGAATATCTTTCTCTTTACAGATCCCTCACTTACATTTTTGAAAAGTTGCCTCCTTCTTTGAGGCTGTCATCCTTGTAAAAATTCTAGATATTTTCTTGAAGTGAAATTTAGGATGTCTTTTCTTCTTCGGTCCGGTTCTATGTTCTCGCAGTAATTCGTTTTGCCTCTCTTAAAAATAGTGTTATTTGAACATTTTCACAGTTATTAATTGAAGTGCATTCTTTGCTTGCCCTGCATGAGTGCTTAATTTGTTTAGAAATCACAATGATACACTTTGTTTTCATTTTGTTGTTGTTATTTTTGGTGAGTTTGGCAAAAAAAAATCGCACATAAAAAACCACGTGGTCCTCCGGGGGGGAGGTGTGGGGCTTTGGGTGTAGCCTGAAACCACGCAAAACCACGGTGGGGGAGGGGAGGGGGGGCCTAAAATTCAGGAAAAAATGACCATGTGGTTTATGGACAGCCCCATACTGCCAAAATACGAGACAAAAAGCACTTTTACTGTCAACTGAATGGCGTCGTGGATATGATTCCAAAAGATGATATTAACTTCAAGATCCTCATGGTCGACTTCAACGCGAAGGTTGGTTCCGAAAACTCGGACATTGCTTACAACAGAGACGCATCTACACCTAATTCCATCAGAAGGAGGTTTGGATTGTGAAAGGGATCAAACCATGTGCGTGCATTAGTGGAATCTAGTTCAATTCTGTGCCTTCAGGGAACGGATATAGTCCAGTGACTCTGTAGCTTGGAGGAAAGATGCGCCCGTCTAGCGAATTGGGAGTTGTGGATTCGATTCCCACCGGAGTACGTAGATTTATTTTCATAATTCAAATCTCAATTTGTTAATCTAACACGTGTTTCTGTTATGTGCATGAATTTCAGAGCAATCAAACATTGAAGAATAATTTGGGGTGAGCTACGCACTCAAAAAAGCAGTGGATCACAAATGACACCTGGAAGAAGATAGAGGAGCGAAGGAACGCCATAGCCGCGATATTCTGTTCTCGAGAAGGTACCGAGCTGCTCAATCTGCTGTAACTTTGGCAATTATCAATATTTTTGGCTGAAATTTTTACCACTTTATATTGATAATGTATGGACATAATTTCAAATTGATAGAAATGATATATTTTGAGTAATTATAACTTATGTCAAAAAAGCCATTTTTGCAAATATCGTTTTTAAATACCGGTGCTTAAAAAAGCTGAAATCAATTCATTCCATTAATGTTTAGATCTAAGTTTAAATAAACAATCCATATTATATGATACTGGATGACGAAGGGTATTATCGGCAGGTTTGTTCTCTTCGTCATGAAAGGTTTTTGTTGGCCAAATTGACTGTTTTTTTTTTTTTCATATAACCCTGCTTGGTTGGGAAGTATTTCAGGCCAACTCTGAGCTCAACAGGTTTCAAAAAACTTTCCATGACGAAGAGAACAACACTACCGAAAATACGTGCGTATATTATTATTTTTTTTGGGTTCACCGCTACTGTTCCTCATCGCAGAGCATTCATGATTAACAAAAAAATAATCACGATTAATCATCGATGATTAAAATTCCAATTTCGATGATTGATTAAGATTAATGATTAATTTGATTTTTTGGATGATCAAAGATTATGATTTATGATTAAAAATTGGATTTATATGTGATTAGTGATTGTGATTAATGATTAAAATAGTTTATTGATTAAAAATAATGATTAATCATGATTAAATCAATCACAAAAAAATATGGAAATGATTAAAATATATTTGTAGCCGGGGCCCGTGGCTTAGTTGTTCACTCGTTCGCTTCATATGCGGAAGGTCATGGGTTTCATTCCCAGCCCCGGCTTTTGCAATTTTTCGTCAGTTGATTTTCCCCCAAGAGCAACTGACACTGACCCTCTTCTGAGCCCCATGGCTCAAACGGACCCGGATACCTGGACATCGGCGAACTGCTACTCATAATGGACCCCCAATCGGACTGGAAAGGAACAACGGCCATCCATCATCATCCTTGTGCTCATCATTCTACTAGATATAAAGTAGAAAAAGTGAAAGCAGCAGAAAGGCAACCAGTTCGATAAGGTAGAATAGAATCTAGGCGCTGTACAAAATATAAGTGCAGCTGTCAATTGAAATTGCTCACGTAGTGCCCCCGTGGACAATAGAGCTGTAAATTAGGTTAAGTGATTAAGAATAAAAAAAATAAAATCAATTTATGTTGTTATGTTGACACCTGGGAGGATTTTCGGCGTGGCAGTCGCAATTGCAATCAAACTGTTAGAAGTGCGAACCGAATTCGGCAAAAACATAACTAGTGTTCAAGAAGTCGATTCCAACGTTTTTTAAATAGTTTTTCGGACGGATTATGCTTCCACAAAGCCTTTCAAAACGAAAGCGATTAACACCCCTAATTCCCTGAAGAAGATGTAATACACATCGAAACGTCGGATGAAGGAGAATATCTGATCGTTTGATTGCAATTGCGACTGCCACGCCGAAAATCCTCCCAGGTGTCCAGATACCTCAGTCGAAAGCTGCCTCCAAAAAAGTTGTTATGTTGTTTGAAATATTTTTGAAGTTATTATTATTGAAAAAAATATTAAATTGAAGTTATGATTTTTGATTAAATTGCAAAATCAGAGTGATTAGGATTAATGATTAAACGAGAAACTTTTGTGATTATGATAAATGATTTTTGATAAATCTTAATCATTAATCATTAATCATTAATCATGATTAAATTTATGATTAATCATTAACGCTCTGCCTCATCGTAACCGACGAGATCCCGCTAAGTGCGATTGATCGTGTACCAAATCGTGGGTTTCTGTGGTAACCCTGGAACATCTAAAGGACTTCGACCTGGCTGATGACGTTGCACTCCTAGCCCAACGGGGCTCTGATATGCAGAGCAAGCTCGATAATCTTGCAGATCGCTCCTCGGCGGCAAGTCTTACCATCAACATTAACAAGACCAAATCGTTGGATGTGACGTTTGCAGAACCGGATCGCCACATTGCACAAGATTAGTCGATTAACGCAGTACAATCAGGGAAATCTATCAACGAGGATAGTTCGTTATGTTTGAATTTGTGAAGCACGGAGAACTCCGAATAATGCCACCCGATCGAGATCCCCATCGCAACTGCCCCAAACACGCGTCATTTTTCACTTTTTTCTTCGAACAATGCAATGCAATTGAGAAGAATTTGCAAAAGGTTTTAAAATATTCTATCGGTGACAAATTTTCCATACATTTTGGCTGAAATTGAGAATTTCATGTAAATTTGTATGAAAAACAGCTAAAAAGATGAAAAAATCAAAATTTCCCCGATGAAATATTTTAAAACCTTCTGCAAATGAAAATATAGCTTGAATACTGATGTTAGGTGGAAAGAAACGCGAGGTACATTCAATTTTTATAATCTGCTGGTTCAGACGTGGCGATGTGATGTGGTTAGCAGAAGAAGAGTGACAGTGTGATAGAGCTGGAGGAGACATGACCGCGATCGCATTAACCGTCTAGGTTGGATATACGTGAGGCTACCCGGTATACCAGAAATTGAGCCGCACCTGGACCCGATCTCGTGCACCTTTTTTTTTACATAAAAACACACAACGATCCACTGGTGGCTGGCAGAATGTTTCAACATGGTGTTACAAAACCCCTCACATCTACCAGGGTATCACTTATCTTCTACCGAAGGACCAAACACAGCTGATCCACCAGAGTACAGATCAATAACGTGCCTTTCATGTCTGTAGAAGGTATTATGCTTTTGGTCGAAATACGAAGTGACCGAACGTGCGAAAATTGATTTTTAACCTACTTAGAAATGTCGCAACTCAATTTGGATTAGTGCATATTGTTGCTCTTAATTAGCTTAATTAGCTAATTTTGATCTTGATATTTACCGTGTTTGTAAATATTCCAAGATCAAAGTTTGATGCTTTTTTTGTGTTTTGTAGTTAATTTTGTTTCAATGTACTGCTAATCAACATTTTATTTCAGCAGGTTTGAGGTAAATTTATCGTATGATATAAATAATATTGTAAAAATATGCAACTGTGGCGAGCGTATCACTAATATGTAGCTTATTTGACGTACGATGTTAATATTATTTTATATTTCAGATTATCAACCGAAGAATCTAGTAATTGAACCAAATGCCATCAAGACGACGAGGAAACAAGGATGAATCGGGCAGACAACTGATTCGAAGCAGTCTAACAATGGTGTGCTTGAACGTTAACCAAGCGTATCCTTTGGAGTTTACCCTTCCACTAACAACACCCAAATTCCCGTGACACCTAGGCCTGAGAGATCGTAGAGTTGTCTACATTTTTCATAGGTGTCCAAAACTAACCATCCTTTCCCATTCCTCAGCAGTCGCAAGGACGTGGCCAGGACAGTGCTCGACCATTGGAGGATTGGCTCAGTCTTGTCTAAGAGTCAGAGATTAGTCCCAAATCTTTGTGCTTTGGTTCGGACGGGAAGGAGGCAACCCTCATAACAGCGGTCTAGAACTGTACCACCTACGAATTTGTGCGACTCGCTTAATGCTAATGCTAATGCTAATGCTAATTGTTGCTCTTAATTAGCTTAATGATGCGCAACAGAAAAAACAGACTCAAATTTACTTCGCAGCTGCAACTTCGCATGTGCTTCTAGCGACGACTTCGATTTGGTGGTGCGACGATAATACTGTCATCGATAAAAGAGTTGCGATGGGAATCTCAATTGCATTGCATTTTTCGAAGAAAAAAGTGAAAAATGACGCGTGTTTGGGGCAGTTGCCATGGGGATCTCGATCGGGTGGCATTATTCAGCGGAAAAAACGACAAGTAACGCGTGTTGGCGGCAGGTGCACATTGTCCTTCCTCCTTAAGTGATAAAAATGGATGCACACTTGGTAGCCGACAGTATTGCAGAAAATTGAAGGAGTCACGGAGTGGTTGCGGTCATACGACGACATGGAACCAGAGCTGCCAAATATCAGTCATGTCAGTTGACTTCTGATTATGCACCATCGTCACTATCACTGTAGGCCGATCAATATCAAAACGATAGTTACCGGCAACGACTTGATACTGACCCACACTCCAGAGCACTATCATAGCAACTGAACTGATATTTTTGCGATTTTAGCCAAAAATCAAAATGTTTTGTGACCATCATACGAAACTTTTTATTCTCTACCACATATTTAAATTTCATCACTTTAAGTGTTTATTTTGATTTTTTAACGAATTTTAAAGATGGTCTATCAGTGATATCTACCCGCCATCGCAATCAGTCCAGTTGTGATGGGAAAAGAAAAGTGACGGTGACGCGGTGACTCAACAGAGCACACGCTGACTTGGATCGCAGTCAGCCTATCAAAATCGGCAGTTTGCCTACCATTGATAGTGACAGAGAGCAACTCTGCATGGAACTGGGTGAGATCATTCCATTTTTTTTCTTTATATCCTAGAAGGAGTTGAGGTTATTTCACCAATGCGTTTTCATGAGGACTTCTGGAGACTGGTAATATTTGCAAATTAATCTTGTAGCTCTGGTGCTGGCCTAATATTGAAGCAAAAAAATGTTAGAAGAAAATAATTGCAGTTCACTACAATCATTGAGCAAATTAAAAATAATTGGCATAATTACCTCATCGGCTGTCGATCACAGGTAAAACGTGTGACTACTCTTAGTAAAATACAAAATTCGAATAAAGCTATCTAAGCTTGAAAGTATATTCACCGTATACTCTAATTGCAATACTATGAAGTTATAAAGATTCTTGAAAAAGGCATATTTATCCGATGGCCAACTTTGAGCTGTTATATCTCCGGATTCAATGGATCGATTGCAATGAAATTTTTACCATTTATGACTTATATAAGGAGTGTATCGGAAAGTAGTTGAAAATGTTCAGAATGCTCTATCTCGAAGCTGGGTTGGTCTTTTCATTTCGGTTCTTCTACGAAATCTTCACAATATAGTTAAGTTTAGAATACCTTGGAAAAATTTGGAAAATGTTTAGTATTATTGAAAATATGGATAAATGAATACACCTCACAAAATAAAAATCTGCACAAAATGCAATTTTGTTAAGATTTTTCAACATTTCAAAAATCTGTAGCGAGTAAAATTTGTACGATAAAAAATCTGGAAAATATTGATGCTTGTTAACAGTTATGTACACATAACATATCATTCAACACCGACTTTCAAAATTCATATTTTCGAAAGAAAAATCTCCTATATCTACAAAATGGTCCACTCCAAAAAATGTATATTTTTTACTCAAACTTTGAAGTTCTGCTTTTAATATCTTAAAAGGTTATGAAATTATTTTTTTGCCCTAACTTACTCGTCCATAAATTAAAAAACATACCCTATTTAAAAAATGCGAATATTTCATTTTATGTATTTTTTATTTGCGTAAACATGATTTTGAGGAGCATTGAAAAATGGGGTTCCTCAAAAATGGCCTTTTTTCATTTTTAAGAATTGCGCTTAAATGCAGTGGAGATTTTTCTTGTAAAAAATAATTTGCCTATATCATGAGGATTCTTTAGCTTATTATATTTGCACAAAAAAGTTAACAATTTTCGAACATTATCGAACTTTTTTCGCAATTTCAATTTTTTAGAAGGTGTGCAAAAATTTAAAAACATGCGTTCAGTAATCTAGGTTAAAAACCCAGTTAAAAGAACATTTTTAGAAAATCATAAAAGTCATTTCTTTTTTCGAGGATTTATACAGTATCTCCAAAAATAAAATTACTTAAAAGTTGTATTAAACTATTTTTGAGGCTATTTTAAACATTTTCAACTACTTTACGATACACTCCTTAATGAGCTTTGAAAAACCTCCGACTTAATTTAAAATTCTCAACATGGAAGAAAATTATAAGGATTAGATTATTTTTCTAATAAAAACCCAAATTATCAAAAACTTCAATATCGCGTCAAAATTCAAGATGCAAATTATTGTTCATTTAATTTTCCTATAATTGATTTATGTATTAATGTGTTTTGAAGGTAAGTAACAACATAGCCGCCAATGAATTAAAAAAGTAATGGGATGCATATTAAAAATAGACCAATTTACTAAGAAATTGTGAAATAAATAAAACCGCTGTAAGTTTTTCTCAAATACATTCTCCTTACTTTTTGCGAGGACTTTCAGAAAATCGCCACCTTAAACATTTTTGAAGACAAGGTGCAAATAGTGGGCCGGTCTCAGCGAGAATTACCCCCTGGCCATAGGTGAAAGCAATGGAGGGCAATCGCCCAGGATGGAGATTTTTCAATTCGGCTCTCTGCACCACCGTGGGTGTTCAGGGCTGAAAGTAGTCTTAACTTTTATGCATCTGAGCATATCAATAAATTCTTCAGATTTCAAGCTCTTAGGAACTTTTTCAAGATTATTTTTATGATATGTAATACGAAAAATTAAAATAAATCGGAGAAAATTGGATCTATTTTGAATCTTCATACATTTTGTATGGGAGGAAAAATTGGTTAAAAACTTTAAACCATATTTATTCGAAAGCAGGGATTTTGTCAGTTACACCCCATTTGCTGCTTACCTCCTTAGTTATAAGTGCTGATAGTCTGTACACTAAATTCTGTTTTTACGCGATTGATGCGTTCGCGCAAAAAAAGATCATGTAAAAAAAGTTCGCGTAGCTTCGAGAAATCGCGCAAAAAAAAAATCCAAAGGAAATTTTTTTTTACGCGATTTGTTCTCCGCAAATGACCAAAATCGCGTAAAAAAAAAGTCGCGTAACTTCGAGAAAATCGCGTAAAAAAAGTCGTGTAAAAAAAGAATTCAGTGTATTGCCTTTTGATGAATAGTGTTCTCCACTTGCTAGCCAGACATCTGCTGCAGATCATCAAGATTTATTTTATCAGCCTGTTTAGTTTGCACTTGATGGTATAAATAAGTCGATGAAGGGTCACATTTCATGTAGGAGTAATTTTTATCTGATGACTTCACTGACCATGGTTACATGCTGAATTTCAACAACCAAGCAGCACAGACAGTCCCCAATAACGCCCCAGTGTCAGTGTCACGAAACGACACGGATGGTGGGAAGGATACGGCACACGCATTGCACACGATGTTGTTTTATTTGATGATGAATTCAGAACATGGATGGTGGTCCATTTTTGTGATGGCGCACAGCTACAACACAAATTCCACATAACACGTACTAGGTACTACCAACCATTCGCTGGATATCCCTGGCCGTAGTGTTACAGCGAACATGGGCTAGCGAGAAATAAACATCAACTATGCATGCATATACCGACCAACCGACTGTTGCTGGTTGCTGCTGACGTAATGAACTATGTCTACTTATCCACCAAACTGCTACTTTTCGGAACCTGAATCACTGCGCTCGCTCTGGCGTCACTGTTGTGCGATGGGGCAAGCCCGATATTTGTTTGATAGGTAAATATTTAAATTTTTCAGAATTATTCAGTGGAGAACGGGTGCTCAAATGTGAGTGCAATATCATAGAGTAAAGGGGAGCAAAAACTATTAGCATTGCTAGAAACGTCGATAGAATTTATTACATATTTTTGTGGAATAAATCATCGTACACCATAGCTGAAAGTATGGGTCCCAATGTTTGACATAGTTCTAAAAAGGGAAACATTTTTATATAATAATATAAACCGATTTAAAATTTGTATTCATGGATTCCAAAGCTACAACGAAAATATGATTGAACTAAAGCATGTCTGTGACCTAATATCAACATGTGGTCCTAATTTTTCCTTCATTCACATTTCAAACTACATATATTATAGTGAAACATTAGATTTTAGTGAAAATAATGTTCAAATTTAGATGTGCTTTTGCCCCACCTTCCTCTATCGGTAGGGCAGAGGGTCGCAACGCAGCGCAGCGTAGGCTTATGAATGCAAATTGTGCTCTGACTACCTCACCGATGCTGCTTTGGTTGGGAGGTGAATCAAGCCTTCGGGGATCAGTTACGTAGCAAAATGGGTGATTATTGCTGGTACTCACCGCTTGATTATTCATTGAGCATTTCAGGCTAAGTGATTTTAATAAAGTATCGACCATTATGATGCAGATGCTCGCGACGTGACTGTGGGCTTCGGTTTTATTGGATACAGTTGTATGACTCTGTTTGGGAGATGTCATGGATTTCACCGTTTGTAATATGATGCGTCAGTCAGGCAAATATTCTGCATACCTACCTTCAGTTCCATGCTCATATAACAGTGCAATAGGTCGCAGACAAGACCTTGATCCTGGGCGATTGTCCGCTATTTTTATTTATGCTTTTATTGAGGCTGTGTTTTCATACGCCGGTACTTTATTCCAGTCAAACTTTTAATTGCTGATTTCGTCAACGCCCCTGCGTAGAATGAGGCCAACCCATTTCCACTTTCAATCTCGCATGCCTGTAGCTTGCGGCTTTTGGTGATATCACATTGGCGATCCATTAACAAATTATTTGCTGTAGGCATTATCCGATAAAGACATGAAGCCGTTGAAAGTTCTACGCTCGTACACACTAGGTTTCACTAGCTTACTGCAGCATAGATTGCACATTTGTGATGAAAATTCAGAAGTTTTTATTAATTTATATAGTTCAACATCAAATTTATGGTAATACTGCAGCTCTCCAACGTCGGTCACGCCCAACGTTCGCCAGATCACGCTCCACCTGGTCCGACCTTCGTGCTCTCTGCGCTCCATGCCTTCTTGTATCAACCGGATTTTTAGCAAACACCAACTTTGCAGGGTTGTTGTCCGGCATTCTTGAAACATGCCCTGCCCACCGTATCCGTCCAGCTTTGGCCACTTTCAGGATGTTGGGTTCACCGTAGAGTGCAGCGAGCTCGTGCTCCATCCTTCTCCGCCACAAACCATTCTCCTGCACGCCGCCGTAGATCTTCCTTAGCACGCGTCGCTCGAAAACTCCGAGTGGTTGCAGGTCCTCCTCGAGCAGCGTCCATGTCTCGTGTCCGTAGAGAACCACCGGTCTTATTAGCGTCTTCTACATGGTACATTTGGTGCGGGTGAATCTTTTTTGACCGCAATTTCTTCTGGAGTCCGTAGTATGGACGACTGCCACTGATAATGCGCCTTCGTATTTCACGGCTCACGTTATTGTCTCGTTGGTGTGTTCGACTGTTTTACGAAACTGTTTCGTGGTGGCTTGTCAGTCTTGACAAAAATAAAACACTATTTATGTTATTTTGTCCGACGTTTCGGTCCGTTTGGGACCTTCTTCAGGGACTCAATAGTTACAGTGTTCTCATCCAGTGTGGTTCGGTAGAACCTGTAACTGTCGATTTGGTTCGAATCAGGGTTCCTGATTTCCACTTTTCATCTTCTTCCACACTCGAATACAGTCAGCAGCGAACGGTTGTCGCTTTAGTTTGTGTGTTTGCTTGTCAGCGACGACAACAACCACCGGCGAACGGTGGGAAGCCATACATGGAATTTAAACATTCGTCCACATTCGCATCGCAAGCGATGGAGGGGTGATGCGATTCGTGAGTGATATTGCGCGTTTATTTGAAGTTTTCAAAAAATGTTTATTATTTTCTTTGCTAATCTAGCATTTCAACAACAATACACTAAAAACGTATGCATTACATGCAGAAATTCTCTTCTAGTTATGATAATAGCTGCTTCGATCGCTCACCAGCATTCTTCACCATTCGCCATTCATTCATTCGCTTGCGATCCAAACTGCGACGATCGGCCACGAATATCCATGTCAACCAGCTTGCGCATCGCTTCCCACTGGTGATGGGGTTGCGTGTTTGATCCAACCCCATGAAACGGCTGTCATCCACATACAACTGGATTGAAGCCAAAAATATGGTGCTAGACGTGGTGCTGATTTGAATGGGCAGTTGCATAAGGCTGAAAACATAGTGATTTTTTCTGTTGGAGCAGGTGCGACATTTAAACTTAATTGACTTTAGTGTTGTTTTAAATGGGCTAGATGTATTTTCATACTTGTGCGTCTTGTAAATTTAACAAAGAACACTGAAAACCCATTGAACACCATGTAGAAATGATCGTTTTTCGATCACGAATTTATCTTCGCACGACAAAGTTCGCTTCCGCACGTAGCAGATTGGTCAGCAGACTGAAATTTCGTAAACAAACTCGTGGCGCCCCACCAAAGGCGGCGGCTTCAAGAACTAACGCTTTCTTCAGGGGGTTGGTTTGATCACGACTATCCGTTTGCTGCATCTTTCTCGATTCGATTCGAATGGAGTGAGGCGAATTTACCGATCCTTGGTTCGAATTGTCCCACACAATCGCAGCCAAATTGGATGCCCTATCGGGGGAATCCCGTTCCGAAAATTAGCACTCCGGAATTTAGAACCTGATCGGTTTCGAAGTAGGTTCTAAATTCCGGAGTGCTAATTTTCGGAACGGGTTTCCCCCGATAGGGCATCCAATTTGGCTGCGATTGTGCGGGAAAATTCGAACCAAATCGACAGTTACAGGTTCTACCGAACCACACTGGACGAGAACACTGTAACTATTGAGTCCCTGAAGAAGGTCCCAAATGAACCGAAACGTCGGACAAAATAACATAAATAGTGTTTTATTTTTGTCAAGACTGACAAGCCACCACGAAACACGTTATTGTCAGCCGTTAGCAAGGAACTGAGGTAGACGAATTCTTCTACCACCTCGAAAGTATCCCCGTCTATCGTAACATCGCTGCCAAGGCTTGTCCTGTCTCGCTCAGTCTCACCTACCAGCATGTACTTTGTCTTAGCCGCATTCACCACCAGTCCGGCGATTCAGGCGGGTGTACAGTTCTGCCAGTTGTGCTAGCAATGGATATATCCGCAAAACAGAAAAATTGGCCAGATTTCGTGAAGATCGTACCCCGGCTGTTGAGCCCGGCTCGACACATAACACCTTCCTGGACGATGTTGAATAGTAGGCAGGAAAGTTCATCACCTTGTCGTAGTCCCCGTCGAGATTCGAATGTACTGGATAGTTCACCCGAAATCCTTACGCTGTTCTGCACACCGTCCATCGTTGCTCTTATCATTCTGGTAAGCTTCCCGGGAAAGCTGTTCTGGTCCATGATTATCCATAGATCTATGCGGTCGATACTGTCGCATGCCGCCTTGAAGTCGATGAACTGGTGGTGCGTTGGGACCTGGTATTCACGGCATTTCTGGAGGATTTGCCGTACGGTGAAGATCTGGTCCGTTGTCGACCGGCCGTCGAAGCAACCGGCTTGGTAACTTCCCACGAACACATTTACTTTAGGTGAAAGACGACGGAAAATGATCTGGGATAGCACTTTGTAGGCGGCATTCAAAATGGTGATCGCTCGAAAGTTCTCACACATTAACTTGTCGCCTTTCTTGTGGATGGGACAGATTATCCCTTCCTTCCACTTCTCCGGTAGCTGTTCGGTTTCCCAGATCTTGACTATCAGTCGATGCAGACAGGTGGCCAACTTTTCCGGGCCCATCTTCATGAGTTCTGCTGCGATACCGTCCTTACCAGCCGCTTTGTTGTTTTTGAGCCCCCGGATAAACTGATACGATTGATCAAGGCGACGATGGATCGAGTGATGAGCGTAGTTCGAGTCCCTTCGAATCTCGCAGAGGGTTACGGCAAGGTGATGGTCTTTCGTGCTTGCAGTTCAACATTGCTTTAGAGGGTGTAATTAGGAGAGCGGGGATAAACACGAATGGAACGATTTTCACGAAGTCCGTTCAGCTGCTTAGTTTCTCTGATGATATTAATATTATTGTTCGTAAGTTTGAGACGATGGCGGAAACGTTCATCCGACTAAAGAGTGAAGCCAGGCGAGTCGAATTAGTCATTAATGTGTCGAAGACAAAGTACATGACGGCAAAGGGCTCCAGGGAGGAATCGCCGCGCCCGCCACCCTGAATTTATATCGACGGAAATGAAATCGAGGCGGTTGAAGAATTCGTGTACTTGGGCTCACTGGTGACCGCCGATAACGACACCAGAACAGAAATTCAGAGGCGCATTGTGGCAGGAAATCGTGCTTACTTTGGACTCCGCAGAACTCTACGATCGAATAAAGTTCGCCGTAACACGAAACGCTGATTAGACCGGTAGTCCTCTATGGGAACGAAACATGGACCCTACGAGCAGAGGAGCAACGTGCCCTTGGAGTTTTCGAACGGAAGGTGTTGCGTACCATCTACGGCGGAGTGCAGATGGAAGACGGGACTTGAAGAAGGCGAATGAACCACGAGCTGCATCAGCTGCTGAGAGAACCAACCATCGTCCATACCGCGAAAATCGGGAGGCTACGGTGGGCGGGTCACGTCATCAGCATGTCGGATAGTAACCCGACCAAAATGGTTCTCGAGAGTCATCCGACCGGTACAAGAAGACGTGAAGCGCAGCGAGCTAGCTGGGTCGACCAAGTGGAGTACGATCTGTGGACCCTACGCAGAGTGTGGAACTGGAGGCAAACAGCCATGGACCGACTGGAATGGAGACGGGTACTATGTACAGCAGAGGCCACCTCGGCCTTAGCCTGATCGGTAAGGTAAGTTGTTTTTTATGGTGGTGGATGGCATCCTCAGCTTCCCTCAGCGTGGGAGTTGGTTCGTTCCCGTTCTTTGCTGCACCAACATAGTCGTTTTCTCCGCTGCCTTGATCCCCCGTGCCTATATTCTCTTCGCCATTCAGGTGCTCGTCGAAGTGCTGCTTCCACCTTTCCGTTTGCAGATTCCGGCTTGCGGCACGTAGCCTTTGCGGGATGCGCAGTTTATCCATCACCACGTAGTGATCAGAGTCGATATTAGCGCCACGATAGGTCCTGACGTCGATAATGTCGGAGAAGTGCCGTCCATCAATCAGAACGTGGTCGGATTGCGATTCCGTTTGTTGTGGTGATCTTCAGGTGTAACTATACGAGAGGCTGTGCTGGAAGCAGATGCTACGAATCACCATGTTCTTAGAGGTGTCGAAATCGATGAGGCGTAGGCCATTTTCGTTCGTCAGCTGGTAGGCGCTGAACTTTATAATCATCGGTCTGAATTGCTCCTCCTGGCCTACCTGAGCACTTAGGTCTTCTATGGTGATCTTGGCGTCGTGGCTTGGGCAGCCATCGTACTCGCGTTCGAGCTGCGCGTAAAATGCGTCGTTGTCATCTTCAGTGCTTCCGGAGTGTGAGCTGTGCACGTTTATTATGCTGAAGTTCAAGAATCGGCCCTTGATCCTCAACCTGCACATTCTTGTATTTAATATTTAAAATGCAAAATTAAATTTCGAAATTTCCCCTTAAACGCCTAAAGGTAGGCAATTTCATTGGAAATAAGTGATTTGTATCACAATAAATGACTATTTCCTCATAAAATAAACTTTTTATAACTATTTCTTGTTCTGATTAACTGCATGACATCCCAACCAAGGCTCCACAAAAATGTTAAAACAGAGAATTTACGGAAAGCCATATTAGCAATTGATTGTTTAGTAGCAACGATTTCAGCTAAATGAGAAATACAAATTCCTTGAAAAAATAAGACAAAACTAACTTTTTTCTAAAAAATTAAAAATCTACACTCATTTCTAGACATCTACGAATCAGATGACGTAAAAAGTTTAAGGTCATTACGACGCTTAAGAGTTCCTAGTATGGAATTACAATGCAGTACCCGAGTGATCAATTTCACCCCGCTGATCAATTTGACCCCGGTTTACGGTACGACGAGGTGTAGAGGTTAGAGTTCCCGGAGGGAGTGGAGATTGTCGGCTTTTCAGACGACATTACGCTCGAAGTCTACGGTGAGTCGATCGAAGAAGTGGAGATGACTACTACCCACTCGATCAAAGTTGTGGAGGCGTGGATGAGGTCCAGGAAACTGGGGTTGGCTCACCATAAAACTGAGGTGATGATTGTGAACAATCGGAAGTCGGAGCCATAACCGGTGTAGGCGATTGTACTAATACTTTGAAGCGTTCCGATAAACACTTAGGGGTGATTATCGACAATAAGCTTACCCTTGATAGCACGCCTGTAAAAGAGCCTCTACAGCTATAGTGGTAATGTCCCGGATGATGTCCAATAGCTCTGAGGTAAACGCCAATAAGCGCAAGCTTCTGGCTAGTGTCGCTACGTCCATACTAAGGTATGGCGGCCCGGCGTGGGCACTGCGCTAAGCACTGAAAGCCACCGTGGTAAGCTGGATTGTACTTAGGGGCTGTTCATAAACCACGTAGACCAAAATTTGGTCTGGCGGCGTGCAGGAGAACGGCGTGTGGCGGCAAAGCATAAACCACGAGCTCGTTAACTTCCAGGTCTATCATCACTTATCCAACCCTTTCCAGATTACAACGTGAATAGGTACCGTTATCGAAGTTGTTAATACTATGAAATCCCAACTTATTCCCATGTAAAAAGATCAACTAAATCTTCATATAGAAAACTTCCGCTTTCAATTGAAGCTCATATAGTGAAAATCTGAATACTGTCTTTGCATACAGTATTGTTTCCTGATTAGTCCTAGAAAAAACTACAAATTAATTGGCAGATCACGTTTTCAAATTAATTGTACGCTAATAGTATCATTTAAAAAACATTAGTCCATAAAATTTATCTAATTGACATGTTTCATCTGAATCATTGTTGATTGCCATATGCTTGCATCAAAGCCTCATCTCATATTGACTGACAATGATCAGATACGTAACAGGTAACCTCGAATTTTTCTTTCCTTTGTCGTGTCGGATCGTGTGTTGTGACAGATAAGCCTGGAATCCGACACATGATCCGAGTAGGGTTCGAGTGCAGCCATCCTTAAAAGGAATAATAATTAAAATTTGCATAAATCACTGCGCAACTGTTGGCTGTACCTTATTTGAGGGGGGCCCGGTCGACCAAATGGGGCTGCGGCTGTGTGGGCGCTAAGCAGGCGCAATACAAAGCCCAATTAGTAAATTGAAATGGTCGGTGCCGTGTGGTCCTGGTCAGCTTACCTACAGCATAAGGTGCATTAATGCCGCAATTGAATTCAAATATGCCGGCCCTCGCCGGGTGCCATTCCGTTACAGACATTTTCAATTAAATAAATCGCAAACTGAGCCCCATTTGAATTAACTTCTTGAAACTAGAAGCAGTGGATATCGTTAGCTATGGTGGCCCATACTAAAAACTGTCTTAGAAATTATGAGCACACCTACGCATAGCGAGAAAATAATTATTTTCATATCAAACAACCATATAATACCCTTTAATATTTTTATTTTAAGTATTTTCGATCTGTAACGAGTGTATACATTAAAACGAGGTCCTATATAATGCTCATAACAAAAAAAAAATAAATTCTTGAGTCTTTGCCCAAACCAGTTATACATATATGTATCTATATACATATCTATATATATAAAAATGAATTTCCGTCTGTCTGTCTGTCTGAACGCTATGCATTCGGAAACTACTGAACCGATCGGTGTGAAATTTTGTATGTGGGTATGTTTGAGGCCTGAGAAGGTTCTAAGCTTGGTGTGAAACCTCTCCAGTCTCTAGAACGGGGGGCTCCCATACCTATGGCTTTGTGGAGGACGTCTCTACGGAGCTGCATGTCAAAAATCACAGTAGACAGGCAGTACGACGTTTGCCGGGACAGCATATATATTTATGCTGAATTCTTGTACTGGACCCTATTTATTCGATTTTTTTCACAGGAACACTAAAAACTTCAAAGACATTTGTTTCTTCAGATCCTAGATCGACGTTTGGAAACTGTAAATTCTGCTGTCCACAGACATTGGAATTTTCAAATACGTTCCTATGACAACAAAAACATAATGTAGCTGGGGCATTAGTTCTACTTATAGTTGTATTAACACTTAAACTACCGAGGGGGTAAAAACTCCCGCGAACTACCAAGGGTCCAAAAAAAGTCGGAAGTCCAACTTTGACAAGGCATTTCTCGGCCGTTTTTCAACCGATTTCAAAACTTTTTTTTGCGATGGAACCGGACAGGTTTCATGATCATCGTCCATTTAAAAAAATATAAAATAGATGCGTCTACCCAAAGTTATTAAGCAAAAGGCACTTCCTAGTTTTTTTGAGAGCGCATTTTTTGCGCACATTGATCAATAAAACAAAATTCAAAGCGATGACATATGGTTTTTTCGACTCCAAATCATGCGTACAGCTGGAGTGAACATGTTTATGCAAAATTAGTGATTTTTCAGTACACTGATAATTTACTTTACTTAAAAAACTGCTAAAATACCCTATTTTTCACATAAAATAAGCAATAAATCAAAATTCAAAGCGATGACATATAGTTTTTTTGGTCTTAAACTGTTCGTAGGATTGTACTCGACATTTTTGATGAACAATGAAAATGTTCTAATTACACTCTTATTTTGTTTTACCCGGAAAACTACGGAAATTCCATACTTTTCACACAAAGTAGTCAACAAAACTAAATTTTAAACGATAACATGTAGTTTTTTAGCCTTGAAATGTTCGGAGCAGTTTGGGGGACATACTTGAAGAATAATAGTGATGTTTTTATTACACTCAAATTTTGATTCACTCAAAAATCAACGAAAGTACCACATTTTTCACGCAAAGCGCTTAACAAAAATAATGACTTACAATGCAAAGTAGTTTTTCACCATTAAATTATTCGTGAAAGCGTACTGCACGTTCTTGATGAGTAATAGTGACGTTTCCATGACACACTTAATTTATTTTACTCAAAAAGCTACAAAAATATTATAATTTTTATACAAAACAGTCAATAAAACAAAATTTAAAGCCATAACATGTAGTTGTATGGCCTTAAATTTTCCGTTACAATTGACTGGACCTGTTTTTGATAAAATATTGATGTTTACAATACACTAATATTTTGTTTTATAAAAAAAAGTACGGAAATATCACAAAAAAAAGCGAATAAGCCAAAATTTAAAGCAATGATATGTAGTTTTTCAACTTTGAATGTATCGTAGTAGTTTAGTGGATTTATTTGAACAACCTTAGGGATGTTTTTATTACACTCATATTTTATATCACTCAAAATACTAGGAAAATACCACATTTTGCACACAAAGTAGTCATCAAATAAATATTGGAGTCAATGCATTATAGTTTTTTTGCCATGAAATTATTTGTAAAAAAGTACTAGACTTGTTTGATAAACAATAGTGATCTTTCAATTACACTCGTTGTTCTCTAAATTTGTTTATAAAAAATGCTGATACTCTTTGCGTTTCAATCTGTAATATTTTTTGGGATTGAATATGTTTGTCAGAGCACTATCAAAGTTTCCCCAAAATGAAAATATGATTCTCGCTCACATGAAAAAATAATATTTATCACCCAAGACAACTAAAACTGTCCAATTGCAATTATAACTGAGACACCAGTACTTGTTTTAAAATTATTAAATCAGGAAAAATACATGGAAAAATATATTAGGGAAATTTGCTGAAAAACTATCAAAGCTACCCCGTTTTACGGTATTGCTTCTGAAACTCTTCTATATACATTTGTTTTTCAGAAATTTCCCATTTATTCCCATTTATTTTGTCGTGGGTTCTTTTAGAAAATGTTTCAAAAATATTCCAGAGATTCCTTCAGGGATATTTTCAAAAACATCAAGGATTCATGCGGAATTTTTTTGGGGGTTCTATTTCTCGAGGAATTCTTTTAGAAAACTTTTGAAATGTTTCCGTGTATTATTCCTTTGGGTTTTCATCAGAAATTCCTCTAGCGATTGCTTGATAAATTTCTGCAAGGACTCATTTAGAATATTATCATATTTTTTCAGGTATCTGGAGCATTTTCGAAGTTTTTTTTTCTGGCTTTCTTCAGTTCCCTCAAGTTTCCATCCTAGTTTCCATGCAAAGTGTTTTTCTTTTATTTGCTCCCATTAATGGTTCCTTCCGTGTTTTTTTCGATATTTTTAGAGATTTCCGATAATTACTTCTGGAATTTCTGCCAAAGAGTTTTCCGATATTTCTCCTGAATTTCTTCGCTGGTTTTCATCCGGAGTTTCTCCCGGGATTTCTCTAGAGATTTTCAGAGTTCTTTCATGAAGTTTCTAAATATTTCCTACCAGAGCTTTTTCCGAGATTTCCAAGTTCTTCTCAGGATTTCTTCCGAAGTTTCTCTCGCGTTCCTCATTGCATAATTTCTCGCAAAAATCACGTGGATTCATTCCGACATGTCTCCGGTTTTTTCAATAATGAATTTTGTAGGTTATCTCAGGCAGGAGGTTTTCCGAAAAACACTTCTAGAAAAGTACAGTACTGACCGATTTTCATACAAAATGCTTAAGTTTGGAGCTCTGTACTTCAGCTTCTGGAGCACAAACTCCGAGAGTAATCTCAAGTGAAACTTAAAAAAAAAACTCTGGCAAGAACCTTTATAAAATATCCCGGATGTAACTTCTGTAGAAATCCGGGGAGAAACTCCAGAAAAAAATCATTGAAATTTCTTAAAACTTCGGGAGAAATCCCAGAAGCAATTCCTTCAGAAGACTCGTGAAAAACTCCTTTAAAATCCGAGAGGAGCCTCAGTTGAAACCCCAGCAATAGTTTCAGTAAAAACCTTATAAATCCCGGAAAAATCTTATGGAGAAGTACCAAGAGGAATACCGGAAGAAATCGCGGAAAACCTTCAAGAGAAATTCCGAGAGAAACTCTACGACAACATCTGATGTATATTCCCGGAGAAAAGAGAATGAATTCCACGAAAATTTGTTTGGGCAAAACGCAGGAGGAAAAATCCAACGAGAGACTCTGAGAGCAAATATGAAGGAATCCCAAGAAACAGGAATGAAAGAAGGCTGAAAATCGCTCTAATAAAGACACATAACCTAACCTTAACTTTGGAAACCAGTTAAGTTCGTAACTTTTTTTTCATTTTCACGGGATTTCCGTTTATTTTTTGGTGATTGCTACTGCATGTTCAGGAGACGCAAATGGACTCAAATAAAAACAAATAAAAAAAATCCCTGGTGAATTTTCGGTTTGCCTTGTATTTTTTTCAGGTAGTAGATAACCTGAAACTGGTACAAAAAAGTCAGTAATAGAAATCTGCATGTGTTTGTTTTGAATTTTGGCTATTCTGTGTGAAAAATATTACACATTCGTGATTTTTTTTAGTAAAACAAAACGTGGATGTGATGTGAGCATCAATGTCTAGTACATTCCAACAGAAAATTCAAAGACTAACAACTACATGTCATTGCTTTAAAATTTGTTTTACTGACTATTTTGTAAGAAAATTATGGTATTTTAAAAACTTGTTTGGTAAAATGAGGTAAGAGTGTCATGAAGGCGGTATTATTGTTCAACGTTCATCATTTCATGGAAAAATTCAAGCCAAAAAACCAGAATGCATTACCTTATACATATTTTTATTTGTTGACTAATTTGTGTGCAAAATGTGGTATTTTCCTAGTATTCCTTGTGAAATAAAATATGAGTAAAATAAAAAATTCACTAGGATTGTTCAAATAAATCCACTAAACTACTACGATAAATTCAAAGTTGAAAAACTACATATCATAACTTTAAATTTTGGCTTATTCGCTTCTTTTTGTGGTATTTTTGTACATTTTTTTATAAAACAAAATATTAGTGTATTGTAAACATCAACATTTTATCAAAAACAGGTCCAGTCTATTGTAACGGAAAATTTAAGGCCATACAACTACATGTTATTGCTTAAAATTTTGTTTTCTTGACTGTTTTGTATGAAAATTATGGTATTTTTGTAGCTTTTTGAGTAAAATAAATTAAGTGTGTCATGAAAACATCACTATTACTCATCAAGAACGTCCAGTACGCATTCACGAATAATTTAAAGGTAAAATACTACTTTGCATTGTAAGCCATTATTTTTGATAACCACTTTGCGTGAAAAATGTGGTACTTTCGTTGATTTTTGAGTGAATCAAAATTTGAGTGTAATAAAACATCACTATTATTCTTCAAGTATGTCCCCCAAACTGCTACGAACATTTCAAGGCTAAAAAACTACATGTTATCGTTTAAAATTTAGTTTTGTTGACTACTTTGTGTGAAAAGTATGGAATTTCCGTAGTTTTCCGGGTAAAACAAAATAAGAGTGTAATTAGAACATTTTCATTGTTCATCAAAAATGTCGAGTACAATCCTACGAACAGTTTAAGACCAAAAAAACTATATGTCATCGCTTTGAATTTTGATTTATTGCTTATTTTATGTGAAAAATAGGGTATTTTAGCAGTTTTTTAAGTAAAGTAAATTATCAGTGTACTGAAAAATCACTAATTTTGCATAAACATGTTCACTCCAGCTGTACGCATGATTTAGAGTCGAAAAAACCATATGTCATCGCTTTAAATTTTGTTTTATTGATCAATGTGCGCAAAAAATGCGCTCTCAAAAAAACTAGGAAGTGCCTTTTGCTTAATAACTTTGGGTAGACGCATCTATTTTATATTTTTTTTAATTGGACGATGATCTTGAAACCTGTCCGGTTCCATCGCAAAAAAAAGTTTTGAAATCGGTTGAAAAACGGCCGAGAAATGCCTTGTCAAAGTTGGACTTCCGACTTTTTTTGGACCCTTGGTAGTTTAGGAGTTAAATATAGTTTTACACATTCTCAAGTATAAGATTTGTGACTTGTTTCGGCAATTATAAAAATGGGGTCCCAGTTAGCCTAGTGGTTAAAGCTAAGGATCGCCAATCCGGAGACGGTGGGTTCGATTCCCGTTCCAGTCGGGAAAATTTTCTCGATTCCCTGGGCATAGTGTATCATTGTATGTACTTGCCTCACAATATACAAATTCATGCAATGGCCGGCAAAGAAAGCCCTTCAATTAATAACTGTGGAAGTGCTCAAAGAACACTAAGTTGAAGCGAGGCAGGCCAAGCCCCAGTAGGGACGTTGAGCCATAAAAGAAGAATGAAGAAGACCTTTCGCGAGATTATACGCATAAAACAAGCTCACCAATTTATTCGCCTCTATCTTTCCAGCAGTAATTTTACACAGCTTTTCACCGTGTGACACTATGACTTTTCATTCTGTTCGCGATATTCACATTCCCGGCACGCGAAACTTCTGCGACTGATGAACCTGAGCTATCAATTTTTACTAACAAAATCACATTATCGACAAGTCAAACAGATCAGCCAGCTTACCAATACTGGAGAGCTGCCACATCAGAAACACAACACACACAGTAAATAAACGAACAGACACAGACAATCTAAATGTAGCATACGCTGCTGTTCTACACACCATTAAAAACATACGAAAAACAGAACGAAGAGACCAAAACAGAACAAATGTAAACAGTACAACTTCCACTAACACAACCACACACCACACTAGTAGTAATAGAACAGATAGAACAGTTTAACCACCAACAGTCATTTTGAAAAATTGCGCCAGTGCAACACACAGTGGGACGGATTCTGATATTAGATATTTTAAACTAGTTTTCCTAAAGTTAAAACACTCCTAGAAAAGTAAGTAACTTTGAGAACCACAGTTTAAGGAGTCCTAACAAAATTTCTATTATAGCTAAACATAAATGACGGTTAACTGTTCAAACAAACATAACGAAAAAACAACTAGACTTTCGGTAACTATCCAATGTATTAAGAACCCTTCTACCATGTACTAGACTTAATAAATATTGCAGAATCCTTGAAAAAGGTCCAATAAGGACCGAAACGTCGGATCAAGAAAACATATAGTTGTTTTGATTCTCCCAGAAGACTGAAAAGCCAGCAACATAACTGAAGACATCCAACATACAGTCGATCACCTAAGAAACATTCAACATGGCGGGATTTTATTCTAGAATCAACGAAGAATTCGGACAAGAAATGAGAGCGCACTGCAAAGACTATGCCGACAATAACCGAAAGCTGTGTAACATGGTACACTGAAAGGAGCCTTGCAGTAATGACAAGCACAAAAATGTTTTTAAATTTACCATGGCAAAACATGATCATCGACCCACCAACGCTTCTTGTGTGCGTTTTGTTTCTTCTCACATCAACCGGTTCGATAGCTGAGTGGTAGCGTGCGAGCCTGGTGATGTCAAGATTCTTGGTTCGAATCCGGTTGCCAACAGAAACTTTTTTTAATTGAAAATCGAGTCCATGGTAAAATTGAAAACATAATTCTGTTGAATTAAAACGAAACTCAGTCTGCACAAATTTAGTGGCGTTGTGCATTTAAATTGACCCTCAGAATAGTAATTTTCACCGCAGGCCGCCGTTCAGTGTAGTCAGAAAGGAGTTTCTGATTCAATGCAGACGGAATGGAGTTTTCCCGTCGCACATTCAAAACTCTTTCAAATGCGTTTTCCAACTGCTGGAAGAACGTAGCCCATACCTTTGCAAGCTGGAAAATTGCATCAACGTTTTCAAGAAAAAGCTACTAAATCTTGAAATACAACACACATACTACCGCATCGATAGACTACGCATTCAGATGCGGCAATTGAGAGATTCGATTAGCCCCGGGGTTCCAACTGAAACCATCGATTCGTTCATCGCATCGCAGAACAACTACTACCAACGAGCCACAAACGAAAACAGAAGAAGAACCACCGAAAAGTTCCACCGTCTCATCCGGAAATCGGTTGAAAACTACTCGATCCAAGCACCGACCCTGAACACCAAAGCCCTCCACAACGCAACGCAGATCGAACTCCCCGAAAAAGTGGAACTACTGTTGAGTCTAGGACCCAAGTTTGCACTACCGTATAAAGACGTCGCTGACGTTCCTTTTTACCACCTATTAGCAGACGTTGAAGGAATCATCCAAACGAATAACAACTGCGAAATACAACAACGAACTCGGTGCGAAACAGCAAACATTATCCAGAATTTCATTCACCGACACCGCCACACAAACTCGATGTCCCCCAAGGATAAACTCCTACGCCAAGCAGAAACCGAAACACGAAATTTCTTGAAGGACCATCCAGAACTCTACGTGTTGAAAGCAGACAAGGGCAACAAAACGGTTGTGATGCTTAAACAAGACTATGTCACTCGAATGGAACAGATGCTGTCGGATACACACACATACGAACGAACGCAATACGATCCAACGTCGGGTCTGCAAATTAAAAACAACGATATCGTTCGCCGCCTAGAGAGATTAGGTCTGCTTGATCGTACGACGGCAATAAAATTGCGAACCTATAAAGCAATGTGTCCAAAAATATATGGTCAGCCAAAAACACACAAACCTGGCTTGCCTCTAAGGCCAGTCGTTCCTTGCATGACATCGCCATCATACGAGCTGTCAAAGTTCATTGCAACGATCCTCCAAAAATCGTTCCAAAGCAAATTCAACGTACGAGATTCCTTTGCTTTCTGCCAATATGCAAACACAACAATAATACCAGCAGACCACGTCATGGTATCGTTCGACGTAGTGTCGTTGTTTACATGTATCCCGATCGCACTGGTACGCAAAAGCATCATCAACCACTGGAATAAAATCGGCACACACACCAACATATGCCTTGATCTCTTCCTGGAGGTGACCGTGTTTTGCATAGAATGCAGCTACTTCTGCTTCAATGGGGTTTTCTATAAGCAGAAGTTTGGCACTGCTATGGGGAACCCACTTTCCCCAATCATCGCTGATTTGGTTATGGAGGACCTACTTGAACGGGCCGTCGCGGCAGTTCCATTCGAAATGCCATATCCTAAAAAGTATGTAGATGACCTGTTTCTAATACTTCCGAAAGATAAAATTGACGAAGTAAGAGAAATTTTCAACCAACAAGAGACGAGTCTGCAGTTCACGGTCGAGGAAGAACAAAACAATCGTCTACCGTTCCTTGATCTAGTCGTAATTAGGAACCTTGACCGAAGCATGTCTACTGAATGGTATATGAAACCGATTGCCTCCGGTAGGTTTCTCAACTATCATTCCCTACACCCACTCCATCAAAAAATGAACATCGCGCTAAATTTTGCAAAGCGAGTGTTTATGTTCTCCACAAACTGCACGGAAAATGCCATAAAAACGATTATAAGAAGGCAACTCCTGATCAATGATTACCCAAAGTCATTGATCAGTCGAGTAATAAACAGAGCAAAACAAAGACTAATATCGAGTACAGCTATGGAAGCGAGCGAAAACACACCAGAAGAGGATGAAAAACTGTTCCGCTCGCTCACCAACATCGACGGCCTCTCTAGTCGGATTTCCAAAACACTCAAGAAGGAATACGCAAACATCCAAGTTGCCACCAAAACAACAAAAACGGTTGGCACACTACTACCCTCGATAAAGGACAAGACGGCGAAGGAACAACAATCAAACGTAATCTACAAGATCCAATGCGGGGACTGTGAAGCCTGCTACATCGGCATGACGACCACAAAATTGAAACAGCGTATCTCGGGACACCGATCGAACGTAAGGCGTTTAGAAACACTACGAGCAGCAGGCTACACAAACGAGGATGCAGCGATCGTGGAAGTTCGTGAGAAAACGGCTTTTGTGGATCATGCAGCTGCTATGGATCACACATTTAGACTAGAAAATGTAAACATTATCGACAAGTCAAACAGATCAGCCAGCTTACCAATTGACCAATCCAAATTCCTGTGTGGTAGTGGTTTGTGTTCAGATTTCCCGTGTTAATCTATCTGTAAGAACTTTGTAAACATCTTTTGTTCTCACGTATATGGATAGGCTTGCATTAGGTTTCGTGAGACATTTTTTGGACAACTCAATACTGGAGAGCTGCCACATCAGAAACACAACACACACAGTAAATAAACGAACAGACACAGACAATCTAAATGTAGCATACGCTGCTGTTCTACACACCATTAAAAACATACGAAAAACAGAACGAAGAGACCAAAACAGAACAAATGTAAACAGTACAACTTCCACTAACACAACCACACACCACACTAGTAGTAATAGAACAGATAGAACAGTTTAACCACCAACAGTCATTTTGAAAAATTGCGCCAGTGCAACACACAGTGGGACGGATTCTGATATTAGATATTTTAAACTAGTTTTCCTAAAGTTAAAACACTCCTAGAAAAGTAAGTAACTTTGAGAACCACAGTTTAAGGAGTCCTAACAAAATTTCTATTATAGCTAAACATAAATGACGGTTAACTGTTCAAACAAACATAACGAAAAAACAACTAGACTTTCGGTAACTATCCAATGTATTAAGAACCCTTCTACCATGTACTAGACTTAATAAATATTGCAGAATCCTTGAAAAAGGTCCAATAAGGACCGAAACGTCGGATCAAGAAAACATATAGTTGTTTTGATTCTCCCAGAAGACTGAAAAGCCAGCAACATAACTGAAGACATCCAACATACAGTCGATCACCTAAGAAACGTATAAATATGTTAAATTTAGTAATACTTAACCTCCCCACATTTAAAATAAAAATCCAACCATTAAAGATTTCTGACGGCCTTGCCTTATTGCTATTTTTTCTGTACGATGCCTGTTACGGTCATTGGCGTATACATGAGGTGTTTATGTGGCATTTAGACCCACCTTAAAAAAATATATTTTCTCTCTCTCAGAAATTTGAATACATATTGTTTTGCGCAGATTTTTTTTTTTTTGGATTAAGGTTATTGTGAACCACCACCACCCCCTTTCCAAAGAATTTTGCCAAGCGATGCCACTAGCTGTCGCTGAGGAACACCTCTGATAGCTTCGAGCGCGGAAGTTGCACGGTGTGGAGCATGACCAATCCCATAATTGATAATGTCCATTACATCAGTATAAACATTTGCGAAAGTTGATGAATGCAAGATACAAACATCGCGTGGGTAGCAAAATTTTGAACTGTGCAAAACCACATGCCAAAGCAAATCCATCCAACCATTTCGTTCATTAATTTCGGGTTGAATCTGGGGTTGATAACCCAGTCGTTTTAAAATACAAATTCACTATCCCAGCTGTTCGGAATGATGTACGAAAGTATAGTGAGATTTCATGATTTTGATTAACGATCTTGAAGGAAAAGTTTTGGTTTTCTAGAAAGTGCTAACAAAATTTGCGGAGGACCCAGAGGACCTAACGGGCTTAAACGAGTCAATATTTGCATTACAGAAAAATGAGCGTTCTCTATTGAAATCAAAGATCCGTTCAGACTATTCACATATTATGAAGAATTCGTTCAATGAATCGTTAATTGGATCTCAAATCTTAATCGTTAATTGAGTGAAAAGCTTGGATTCGAATAGAAGATGGATCCGACTGTACGCATTGAACTTATTACTCCTACCCCAATTAATCAATTTATCAGCTCAATGCAATCTCTTCCGTCGTCTGAGGGAACATGAAACAATAATCATGTTTCATAATGACTTAATAACTATGGAGATAATAGGGCGAAAAAGAAAGCTTACTCAACCGTTCTGAACGTCCTCATCGTTGTCGTCGTCATAATCGTCGATTGATGATGCAGTGATAGAAAAATATATAGAGCAGTAGAATGCAGGAATGTGCTGGCAGAGCATCTGTTCAGAATTAATACCACGGCCGCAGCCGCAGCCAGCGGTTGCACCCGAACATTTGTCGTTCCTTCCTTATTCTGATTCAGCTGATGTGTTGTTGGTTAGCTGCTTGCTTGCAGTCTTCGCATTTCGCATACATTTCTCTAACTGCATCATCCGTTGTCAGACCCCGCATGCCAGTTAGCAGCGTCCCGATCAAGATCAAGATTTGCCATTCGCATATTTGTACTTGTCATCTGGGTTTTGTACTGCTTGGTTCGTCAACTGACGACGGACGACGACGGCTGCCGCAGACTGCTGGTTGCAAACTAAGAAGAGTTATGTAAGATGCTGTGCGTCACTTCCTCATCACTGTTCCTGCCGGGCACACACCGTCTGACGATGTCGTTGGCATGGCTAGCTCAGGGCAAACAGAAGCCCCTGTTCACAACATGGTTCCGTCATAGACTTTTTGTCTCGCTTCATTCATACGGTGTCATCACGCGTCATTTATGTGTCTGCCTTAGTTTGAGGTTGTGGCCCCATGGTGGCTGCGCTGGCCGATGTTCCCTAGATAGACCCCTTTGCTAGCAGCAATTATGATGATGTTTATGATTTGCGAACTAGTTGAAGCCAATTCATTAATGAATTTAGGAAATACGTCCATTAGTTAATGGAATTTATTATTTTTTTAAAGTTCTGTATGCAATTCAAAAAAAAAAAAGATTACTTTTAAACATAGTTTTGAGTCTGTGGTCTTTGTAACCGAAAAGATAATGTCTACGGTTGACCTCTCCTTCCGAAAGCCGAACTTGTTGCTCGGGAGACCATTTACCCCGCCGCGCCGATGAAGCATATTGATCTAGGGTCTTGTACCATTTGGGCAGGTGTACCTATTTTGGGCACTTTCCGCTATAACTAAGTCAATTCCAACCCGATTGATTTGGGTTTTTGTATAGAGATAGATATTGTACGTGCCTAACTCTATACAAAAATTCAAATCAATCCGTTTGAAATTGACATAGTTATAGCGGCTAGTGACCAAAATAGGTACATCTGCCCAAATGGTACAAGACCCTATATACCGACGGGTCTCCGGGTAGTTTCACCGCATTTGGGAAAGCATCAAGATCTACGACTTTCAAACCTCTAAGAAAACTCCCTCATCCAGGCATTTCTGTATAGCAGACCTGAACATTTCGGGAGCCTCTTCAATAGCTTGGCTTTTAAAGGCAAGTTAGGAACACCATCCGGATCTGGGGCCTTACCTGCGCTAAGAGACCTTTCTATCCCCGCAAGTTCCGCATCCAAGTCCATGTCCTACGAAATAAGGACAAAAACTAGTATGACGCAGAAAATGCCCCTCGATGATCCCCTCCAACATCTCTGGAGATTGCTTTATGGGAGCCATTACACCTCTCGTCTTGGCCATTACGATCTTGTAGGCATCAACCCACGGATTCGCATTGGCAGACCATCAAAGCAGACCTTTTTGCTTGCCCTTATCTCGGTCTTCAGCACGACTTTAGCAGCAGCGAACACCACCCGCCTTTCTTTTCACCCTTCCTCAGTTCGTGCTCGCTGCATCCACCGCTTAGCCCGTAGGCAGGTGCATACCGCATTTGCTTGAACCGTACCAGTATGTCCGCATTCGCTTGAACTCATCAGTAAGCCGGTGGTCTCCCATTGCTAGGGTGGACCCGCCTAGGCATGGTCGCATCGCACGCACGCGAGAGCACCCCCACCAGCTCGTCACCATCTAAACCGAATAAGCTTCGCTCATGGCGAAGCGCCTCCCTAAACACCCCTTCATCGAAGTATGATGTCTAACCCCTTCGAGGGCTTGACCTTGGCCTAGCCGCCACTTTCTCTATCCGCTGCCTGCTGTTGTTGTAGTCGATATTGTAGCGAACCACCTTGTGGTCGCTGTGAGAGTAGCTATCGTCTACTCTCCAATTCGATCTACTTGTTAGGCCAGGACTACAATAGGTCACGTCAATAATCGACTCCGCACCGTTTCGAGTAAAGGTACTCTTGGTACCGACATTAGCCAAGTCGGCATCTGATTTGGCCAGTGTCTCTAGCAGGATCTGACTCCGCTGGTTCGTGAAACGGCCTCCCCATTCCACGGCCCAGGCATTAGAGTCACACGCTATTACCACCGGCCTTCGCCCTGCTAGCACGGTCGTCATGTGGTCCAGTATCTGCGTAAATGCTCGATCGGCCAACGCGAAGGCGCATAACAGCTACAGAAGAAGACCCCGTTTACTTTGGCGACCACGAAGCCCTCACAGGTAGTAGACACCAACTTCTGGACGGCGTATTTACCCGTCATCCATGTTGCAGCCGCGACCCAATTGCCGTTGCCGGCGGGCACTCGAAATGGGTCCGCTAGGATGGCATCATCCGTCCCCCACTCAGAAACCGCCTGACAAAGCAGTTGCTGAGCTGCGTCTCAGTGGCTCAGGTTCAGCTGCGTTACATCTTCTTCTTCTTCTTCTTGGCGTAACGTCCTCACTGGGACAAAGCCTGCTTCTCAGCTTAGTGTTCTATGAGCACTTCCACAGTTATTAACTGAGAGCTTCCTCTGCCAATGACCATTTTGCATGTGTATATCGTATGGCAGGCACGAAGATACTCTATGCCCAAGGAAGCCAAGGAAATTTCCTTTACGAAAAGATCCTGGACCGACCGGGAATCGAACCCGTCACCCTCAGCATGGTCATGCTGAATACCCGTGCGTTTACCACCTCGGCTATATGGGCCCCGTTACATGCACTGTGATTTATTCACTGCGGTTTTCTTGAAGGCCGGGCACCGGCGCCGCCCATCCCCTACACAGTTTGCTCCTGTCAGGGCCTTTGCAGTCCCATGACTTGAGTCCTGGTTCCAGACACCTGAAACAAACATCCGGTGGCTCATGGAACGTGAGATGACATACACACCAGCCTACCTCAATCCTTCCTACTTTAACGGACTTTTTACGTCCGCCGCAGGTAGCTGAACCAAAGCTAGGTTACTTGTGTCCCTGCCGGCCCTTTCCGTAGCCTAACGGTTGCGGCGACCACCTGCACCTCGCGCTGTTCCCGCAGTGCCGTGACGAGTCACCTCTTGTGTGAGAGCCCTCACCTCGGCCCCTTCGCCAAGGATCTCTTACGCCAGACTGTTGCACGCGGCACCCTTGCGCTTCTTATCGCGCTTCAGCAGCAAGATCATCTCGCTCGTATGAGTACTTCTGATACTGCGTACGTCGGCTCCCAGATCCTCGAGCTTGTTGCCGCTTCGCATCGCATTCAAAGACGTCCGAGTACTTAGACTGTTCGGTCTTGATGACGAGCGCGTAGCCTTTTTTCGCACTTAGCACCACAACCTGCGGCTTTTCCTTCTTCCTTTTCCGCTCGACATATGTCCAAGGGGGGTCCCACCCTTCCCAGCCAACTCACGATCGCATATGATGTGGAATAGGATGCTAAAGTGGAAGCCACTTCGTGTTGGCTGGGTTGGTTCGCCCTATTCTGTGGCTGCTGAGAGCCTAACAACGGTCGCAACCCCCTGTACCCTTCGATCCGGGACGGGCCAGCTTTTTCAGGGCCACCCTTCTCAGCTTTCCGGAATTCCTGGCTGGGGTGCGACTTGCCGGCAATACTGCTGACCTTCGGGGTTAGTATTCTCCTATCATTGGGGGAACCGCCAGACATATACTCACCTGACGGCTACCTCACCCGCTTCTGCGAGTGCTTATCAGAAGCGGTCGCATCCGCCACGCCTTTTGGACTTCCTGCGAAAGCGTAGGTCTCCGTCTGGGTAGACTTCGTAATTTTTACTTTCACCTGTTCCGTCGCTTCTGCAGTTTTCAAGGGTCTCACGTGATCCTGCTTGGTATCGTCCATCGACTTACGGAGTCGCAACAGTCCCTTACTTATGTTGGACTTCGTGGACGTAAAGTCTATGATCTTGTCAAGCTGCTGCTCAGTTACCTTAATCGCGGACAGCCTATTTCGCTTTTGGTTGATGTGTTCTCATCAACCACGCTCCGTCCACTACATTTCACAGCAGGCTATAGCTGGGGAATTGATTGGAGCACCCACACTGGAGCTGCGTGCGCAGCTTCCCGCTCCTGACTCCTCACTTCTCCTTAACGGAGGCCTTGCCAACCTTGTTTAGATTTCATAGTTAATCCCAAAAGCTGCACGCGAAAGGAGATCCACCACGCCAGAGCTCTGCATTCACGCGGTAAGGGGCAAAATACTGTGAAGGGTGCCCAGGTATCACACACGCTAACGATCGAGCATCTTTTTTCACTTCCTCGATCACTCATTCCAATTCAACTTGTTTTTTTTTTATTAAAGACGCTTTAACCGCGCTGGTCATACCTTGAATTGGAATTGGAGTTAGTACTCCTATTCTTAGTTGGCGACTACGCGGCGGACTCGCAAGTGGGGCGTTCGTCAGGCCCCGGGACTACAATTTCTGCTGCCCCAATCAATGATAATGGTTTAGTGCGTCAGGAATGTAGTCATGTCTCCTTTCTTGGTTGTTAGAGGCGCTTCTCAACTCCACACTGAGCTCGGGTGTCTGTTGAGCAGATTAACCCTGCCTCTCCCCTTATTGAATACTTATACTTATGTTGGACGCCAAGTTATCGACTCAGTCTTTTTCCAGCATATATAAGCAGTCGTATTACTAAATACTCGGTAGATAAAAACGCATACAAGTAGTCTCCATCTATGTCTTATCTTTTTTTTTTCTTTTATCTAGTTCATTTATTTGGGGCTCAATTGCGTGTAACGCTTTGCGGAGCTGAAGATCTTTTTTTGTACTTAATACTATATATTATACAGAGTAATAACTTTTTGATGATATCTGTTAGTAATGGGTGGTAGCCAGGGTACTCGTGGCAGCTCGAGGTTAGAAGCTCACATTTTGAGGGATGGACAGGGTAAGGATTGAGCCAAAGGTTTCACTGCAGCTCATCCAGGGGTGAATCGTATCTTGCTAGCGTATTCGGTGCCTTGTGGTGTCGGTACTTTTATACCAACAGAGCGAAGAAAGTCGAAAATACATCCCATATATGTGACATCGCGGGTCCCCAACACATCTCCCACAAGAACAAAGGGTTGTCTACCTCGGGCCTCAAGGTTATCCAAAAGTAGTGCTCTGGAGGCGTCATTATCCGGGCATTACCATCTCGCCATTGGCATTGGCCATCTCGCCAATCATTTTGCCAACCTTGAAGAGAACTCTGGCGAACAAAATGGAAAAATTCACCATGTGAAGTTTTTCTATCATAGATCTCACCTTCCTGTGCGCCCACCTTTGCGAGAGAGTCCGCCTTCTCATTGCCATAAATTGAGCAATGTGAGGGGACCCATACAAAGGTAATCTTGTATGATCTTTCGACCAGTGCACCCATCTGCTCCCTTATTTTTGTAAGGAAGTAAGTTGGATGTTTTACAGGTTTAATCGAACTAAGGCTATCCGAGAAGATGAAGTAATGGTCTACGGGCATGTTGGAAATCATCCCCAAAGCGAAGTTGATTGCTGCTAGCTTAGCAACATAAACCGAACAAGGTTCCTGAAGTTTGCGGAAGGCGGTGAAATTTTCATTGAAGACACCGAAACCAGTGGATCAATTTATGCGAGACCCATCAGTGAAGAATCTCTTACAGGAATTGACATTTTGGCACTTTTCGTTAAAAATGCGAGGAATAGATATACACCGAAGTTGATCTGGTATTCCCTGAATAGCTTGTTTCATGGACAGATCGTATTTAACAGAGGAACTGTCATTAGTGAAGTGCACACGAGGAGGGTTATAACTTGGTAGGCTTATGTCAGATGACATGTAGAACAGATAAATTCTTATGAATTTTGACTGCGTGTACAGACTGAGCAGTTCTTCGAAGTTTTCAATAACAAGTGTGTCACACTTGATAAGTTACCTTAGCGAGAGCTCCCAGAAGCGGTTCTGGAGAGGTTTCACCCCTGCCAGGACCTCTAGGCTCGCATTATGCGTTGAGTGCATACAGCCGAGGGCAATACGCAAACAACGGTATTGAATTCGTTTCAACTTTATTAGGTGGCAGTTTGCTGTTGAGAAGAAACAGAAAGAGCCATACTCGAGAACAGAGAGAATAGTCGTTTTGTAAAGCTTTATGAGGTCTTCGGGGTGAGCACCCCACCATGTTCCGGTAGTTGTGCGTAGAAAATTGATCCTTTGTTGACATGTTTGCACCAAATACTTAGTTTGGGTACCCCAAGTGCCTTTTGCATCAAACCAGACCCCAAGGTATTTCGAAGTTAAAGACTGGTCGATTTCTGTTCCCAAAAGCTTAAGTTTCAACTGGGCTGGATTTCGCTTTCTAGAAAAAAAAACACCTAATTGAGTTTTTTGCGGAGCAAACTTTATCCCCAAATCTCTTGCCCAACCGAACAGATTATTTAGGGAATTTTGCAATGGTCTTTGCAACATTTCTGCATGTGGGCCTTTTAAAGAAACCACAGCATCATCTGCAATTTGTCTCTGCGTGCATTGGCCTTCCAAACAACTGTCAATGTCTTTCACATAGAAATTATAAAGCAAGTGACTTAAACATGAGCCTTGGGGTAGGCCCATGTAGCTAATTCTGGAAGTTGTCAGTTGTCCGAGAATGAAGCTCATATGTTTTTCTGACAACAAATTATACAAGAAATTATATAAAATTCCTGGAAGTCCACTATTGTGCAGTTTTTCTGACAATATGCCTATGGAAACTGAATCAAAGGCGCCCTTAATGTCCAAGAAAACTGAAGCCAGTTGCTCCTTTTCCGCAAAGGCCAGTTGAAAGCAACGCTGAACAATCGTTTGTTCCTTTGCCCTTGTGAAACCCGAACTGTGTATTTGAAAGCAAGTTATTCGATTCAACCAAATGGTCGAGTCGCGATAGGATCATTTTTTCTAACAATTTTCTTAAGCATGATAACATAGCAATTGGGCGGTATGAATTATGATCAGACGCTGGTTTACCAGGCTTTTGAATAGCTATTACTTTGACCTGTCTTCATTCATGCGGAACGATGTAGTTCTCCATTAATGAGTTGAACAGGTCCAGTAATCGTCTTTTTGCGATATCTGGGAGATTCTTCGGAAGATTGAACTTTATTATATCGCGTCCCGGAGCTGAATTATTTGATGAAAGAAGAGCAATAGAGAACTCCAGCATGGAGAATAGTCTGTCCAGAGAGCCGTCTCCTGAGGATGTTTCTCAAGAGAGCGGTTTAGCTGGGGCCGAGTCTTTTTTGCGAAGTTGAATATCCAGCGATTGGAGTTTTCGTCACTCTCATTAGAGGATGAGCGGTTTCGCCATTCTCCAAAGCGTTGTAATCGAAGTTTCTTTTGAGAGACCCTCAATGAAATGTCGCCAATAACTACACTTTTTTTGCTTTCAGCAGGTTTTTCAGCTGTCTTTCAAGCTTAGCGTACTCTTGATAAAGATCTGAAGTACCATGCCTACGAAAAATTTTGAAAGCAACAGATTTTTTAAGATACAACTGGGTGCAATCATCATCGCAGCCTAGTGTGGCTGGTCTTCTTTTGAAGGTTGCACTTGGAACACGTCGTTTTTGTGATTCTAATGCACTCTTGTATAACAGTTCAAACAGGAATCGATATTCATCCAAAGGTGGGAGGGGATTGAATGATTCGATGCCAAAAGATACCGCTTCTGCATATTTTTGCCAATCGATATTCCTAGTGAGGTCAAAAGGAACCTGAATTGGTTGGTCTGACCTTTCACAATTATGTTTGACGGTGGTTATAATGGGTAAGTGATCACTACCATGAGGATCTTCGATCACCTTCCACGAGCAATCGAATGATAGTGAACTTGATCCCAGTGATAGGTCAAGACGACTTTCTTTGCCGTCAGATGCAATACGTGTCACTTCACCTGTATTCAAAACGTTCAAGTTGAAATCGTCGCATAAATCATAGAAAATGGCCGCCCTGTGATCGTCATATGGTTCGCCTCACCTAGTGTGAGTTCATATCACCCAGAATTAAAACTGGATGTGATAGTGAAGAAACTGCATTCCAAAGATGTCGACGGTTAACTGAAATTCTTGGAGGTATGTAAACAGAAGCTACGCAAACTTCTTTACCCTTTACGTTTATTTGGCAAGCGATGATTTCTACGCCAGGATGAGTCGTGATTGAAATTCTATAAAATGAGTAAGTCTTTTTGATCCCCAAAAGAACATCCCCAGACGGGCTTGGTGGTCTAGTGGCTACCGCTTCTGATTCGTATGCAGAAGGTCATGGGTTCAATCCCTGGCTCGTCCTTTTCATCCTACTTTGTATCGTTCTATCCACTTTCTCTCGCTCTCTCTTCTCTACTTATACAACTCATAGCCATCGCTAGAGCCAGAAACGAATTGGAAAAAAGTCGTTTCCCTCCCTTGCAACTTCCACTCACAGCACAGTGTATATATAACGCCTATAAGTTATGCAACCAAAGCGTACTGTGCCGCTTGACCTTATCTCCTTATTCACCACACAATCTATCACGAACATTATAAATAACCCTATCCATGGATCGCATCACCGACCCAACGGTGACTCCCAGATCTCCCATCCTTTCCGTCTAACAAATACCTCAGTCCGTGCGGGTTGTGGGACGCAGAGTGCTCTCGGTCTCTAGTAGCAACAACCAGTACACTCTAACATTCCTTTCCCTTCCCAGCTGACTATAAGGACTTGGCCGGCGCCGTTATTGATCAAATATGCATGAGCTGCTAAAAATTGCACTTTGAGAATAAGTGGAATGTCCCAGCCCCTTATTCAGTTGGATCTCAGTGCAATTGGTACCAGTTCAGATCAATCACGGAGGAGCAACCATTGACATGTATAGTCAGAATTGATCGATCGTTTTTTTGATCCCCAAAAGAACATCCCCATAATGGTCATCTCGATCCAGGCGTATAAAGAAGAAAGCCATGTTTCACAAAGGGCAAATATATCACAGTCAGAGTTGTGAATCAAAAACTTAAACAGGTCTAATTTAGGTTTTAGACTATGACAGTTCCACTGTAGCACAGTGATCATATCTTGTACCTCACTTGATGAATTATCCATCGAAAGATATGATCGCAGCAAGGAGGGGCCATGATTGTGTCAGATTCCGAAGATATTCTTCTACTGTTGGTATAAACATACAGCCATTCCATAGAAAAACGATATAGTGCATCTCCGATTGTCGTGAAACTTGGTGGGCTTGTGGTTCTTCGGAAATAATTATCCCGTATTATTTTATTTCGCCATTAGAGTGACCAATTTTCATATAGGGTGGTCCAAAAATTCATGTTTTTTTTCAAAACTAAAAATTTTCAAAAAATCGTAACTTTTGAACCATTTGACAGATTTTAAACTTCTTTTTGTTTGAAAGCTATTGAATTGAAGTTTTCAGGTAAAATACGGTAAAGGGGCTAAAATGTAAAGAGTACTATAAAATATGCAAATATATTAGTTTTTTCACGTTTTCATGGTCTCGGGACCAAAGAGTTACCCTGGTTTTATATTTTTATCAGAAAATTCAGGAAATTTGGCGTAACATATCAAAAAATCAGAAATGTATGTTGTTTTGTTTTTGAGATATGATTTTTTTGAATATAGAGAGTCATATATTTGAGTACTAGCTACACTAAAATTGCTTGAAATTGCAAATTCTTATAAAACTATGCATAGTATTGCTTTTTAAAGTGATTCCTGGTGGTTTTGGTATCCATATTATTGTAAGGAATCAAAATATAATCAAATTTAAAAAAGTGTCTTGTATGGGAAAATTTGACCTTTTATTTTCAAAAAATTATATCTCAAAAACTAAAAAACATACATCTCTGATTTTTTGATATGCTACGCCAAATTTCCTGAATTTTCTGATAAAAATATAAAACCAGGATACCTCTTTGGTCTCGAGACCATGAAAACGTGAAAAAACTAATATATTTACATATTTTATAGTACTCTTTAAATTTTAGCCCCTTTAACGTATTTTTCCTGAAAACTACAATTCAATAGCTATCAAACAAAAAAAGAAGTTTAAAATCAGTCAAATGGTTCAAAAGTTACGATTTTTTGAAAAATTTTGGTTTTGAAAAACCTTGATTTTTTGGACCACCCTATATGAAAATTGGTCACCCTAATGACGAAATAAAAAAATACGGGTCTAATTATTTCCGAAGAACTACAAGCCCACCAAGTTTCACGACAATCGGAGATGCACTATATCGTTTTTCTATGGAATGGCTGCATATCAATAATGCCTCTAAATGTTTCTGGAAGGCTGAGGGCTTCATATAAGCGATCCACGAGAACCCTAAAAGTAAACAGTCCTCGCTTGGGTCTAGAAGACTTGCTTGAACTGCGAGGAACTTAAGTCGCTTTTTTCTTGCTACCTTGTCGAATATTTCTCTTTGAAGTTTATTTAACAAGCGGAGACGGAGGTAACAGATTCTTGCTACAACATGGATCTGAAGCTAAAGGAACCTGATTCTTCGGAGTTGTTTTAAGTTCAGCCCGCCTCATTTGACATTAGGCAAACTTTTGAGGGAAGACTTCAAAAAGACCTTTCGGCGCAATCCCGGGGAAGAAGACTTCCTTTTTCCAGGTGCGTGTACCTCCGAAAGAAATCCACCCTCATCAGTTTCGCCATCGTCCTGATCGTTTATCTAATCTTTTAACTGCATTTGTTTCCCTATTCTAGCTGGTTTTAAGTTATGTTATCATTCCACGTCCACTATGTATTGAAACTTTTGGATCCATAACGTCTCGGGCATCAGCGGCATCGTACATGTATTTGCATGTAATACAATTATTTCAAACATGCCATTGTCTTAGGATTGCATTGCACTTTTCTCCACATAAGGAGCACATGATAGGGGAGGCAAAGTCGTGCCATGCACTATGTCATGCGTCTACGAAGTGTGATGTCTATCTAAGGAATTCGATATTATACCATTGGAATAATACGACAGCGTAGTGGCTGTTTTACGCAAGACCCAGATCGTTTGTAAGCCTTGCATTGATTAGTGGGTTCGAACTAACGAAAAATGCAAATTCCTCACTCATGTGCATCATGCATCATCATCTTCTGCCTATGCCTCAGAACGAAAAGTGTGAGCTAAATTAGCGATGAGCGACACAATTGAACACATGTGCCGCGTTCATCGTGGGCAATCGCGCACTTTGTCAACACGAAAAAAAGCTAATTATCTACAAGGAGACAATTGAACAATCATCACCACCGTACGATGCGAGACCGAGACGGCTGATTTCGATCCAAAGGGAAGATTAAATTGAAGCACGTGTGTTGAAATCGGATTTAAGTGCAACCAACAACAGTTGCACCCCTATGCGCGCTGCGCTTTCCGTGACGTGACTTGGAACTTAACTGAGTTGGTTCGCTGTATGGCTGGTTGCGCTGTAAATTGGATCTCAGTTACCACCAGATAGATAGATGGTGGTCTGCCGCCTGAATGATCGAATAGAAAGACTCCGGCAGCGGCGGCGACGTTCATGATGGTGATGGTATGCAAAATGGTTCTGTTTTTTTCTGTCTAATAATGCAAAATAGTGCGTTTCTATGCATCGCCCGTTGTGATCAATTGTGTCAACATCGAGTTTATGGGATGGCAAGTCTGGGTGGCTAGTCTGATTCAGATGGAGAATGCAATTTGATTATACATTGTATCAAATTATTACCCCGTTGGTGGTATTGCTCTCACAAAAAGGTTCGTTGAAATTCTCAACCGATGAGAGTTTATCAAGTGAATAGTCGATACACAGATCTAAAAAAGAGTGTAAAATTCTGTGACATATGATGCACATAATTGGAGCGTGGGATATCACCCTAGTTGCGTGGAGTGATCGGCCGTGGATAAGCTTGGCCGACGCCTTGCTGCTTATTGGCTTGCGATGACACCCGTTTGCACCACGGAGAGAGCACTCAAATCGACGAGACGAGCAAGGCGATTCTTTGAGCCGCCGACAGCCAATGTTCGCACGGTGGATGTCCGCACTGCACGGGCTAGTAGTGGTTCGTCGAATCCACAACGGACTACTCGAGTTGGCTCCAGACTAACCGCCCACGTTGTTAGGGCACGCTAATACTGAATTCAATTGGCAGTTAATTCACGAATATTAATTTTCTTTCCAAACCGAATTTTACTCGAAAATATAGTTGTTCGAGTTTAGTATTAAACTATCACGAACCACAGAGAACAGACATCCAAGTCCAGTTCCGAAACTGTGTAAGGAATTTAACGGCCATTTGAAATCGGCAACACAAGTGGCAATAGCATGGCGCTGCAATCGGTTAATTTCCCATATTAATTTAATTCACCACTTGAAATGTTTCAATTCACCACTGACTGTGGCAATATGGTGTTTTTTTTTTTTTTTTTTGTGGTTTATTTCATGTTCATATAAAATCTATTACATATTGTACATTGCTGTTAGTAGTTCTTATTCTAACATACATTCAAAAGATTTCCAAAGTTTTTTTTTAAACATATGCCGGTTGTTCCACCGAATTTCTCGTATTGACTTTTTGAAACAAAACAAGCTTTTGGATGTCGTGTTACTCAAACACCATGCGATTGCATGGCATGCAAGCCATAAACCCGCACATTGCTGTTCGTCTGAAACATCTATATTACATTGGAGTAAATCGTCTAACTGGTCAAATACAATTTTCAATCGATCCCTCATGACTGTTTTGGTCCAATTAATTATGTCTGCCGTTTTGGAACAACTGCGTAATCTATGCTCGTTGTTATCCGTACAAGAACAGATTTCACAATGGTCATTGACAAGGTTACCAATTCGGTATGCTACTAGTTTTTCCTTGTTCGGAATTATGTCATTAACAAAACGATAGAGCAAGTCTTTGTCGAACGATGGCCGTGTTGTGTTTGGTCACCGACGAACCGACGAACCGCTAGAACAAATAAATTCAAATTTGTTGTGCCCGACGCCATGATGAAAAATAGCCGAACACTACCGCCTCCTCTATAACGGTTCGCGTTGTTTTGGTAGCATGATTCCAAACCCCCGTGTATTCATATAGGAAGAGGTTCGTGTCTGCGCTGATTTGACAGATGCGTTCGCTCGCTTCGCTGGTCGACCGTTAAATTTGGGGGGGACAGTTTTGAATCACTACTGTCACGTCGGTTCGTCGGTGGTTTGGTGGCGTTAGTGTTGTCATCATGCATTGGTTTGCAACCTTACTCAAGTAAAGATTCAAATCCTTACACAACTTTCCGAATGAAATTTGTTCTAGCCTTGATGTCTGTTCTCTGTGGTTACATTTCGCCCACGCTAAAAAATAAAAATTTTAAAATTCTAAAAAATTTCAAAATGTTTATGTTAGAAATTTATTTAGAAACTAGCTGTCCCGGCAAACTTTGTCTTGCCGTCTTGTGGTGGTAATAATTGAAATACCAGTTGTTCTAAAAGCTTATTTTGAATATGGGTTACGTTCATATATATAATCTTTTCACTTTCGTCAAGAATGACAAAAGGTGTTTTATATTCTGGGATATTCTAAAAGTTCCAAACTGTCTAATAGTTAAGTTCTTCAAATCCGCTGAATCCGAATCCGGGCTCAAATTTGCTCCAACACGTCTCAATTTTGAGCTATACCTCAATTCATAGGGCAAAATATGCGATTTTGGGCTTTTTTGACTGCAAGTCATTAAGCATGGAAATATTTTTTGAAGCAACTAAAAGGTTATTTGGTCAATTAACATTTTAATTAACGACTCATGCAAAGTATATCGTTTTACCTAATCAAATTTCATAGATTTAAGCATTTTATGTTAGTATGAAAACTTGCATGCAACTTTTGGAGGGTGACTTGTATAGGAAATATCGTACCTAACATAAATCGCTTAAAACTATCAAATTCGATGTGGTAAAAGGAAATATTTTGCATGAGTCGTTAATTTAGATGTTAATTGACCAATTAACCTTTTGATTGCTTAAAATAAATATTTCCATGCTTAACCCTTAAAGGATGTGGACAACTTTCTTGCATATTTTTACCTATAGCTTTTGACCCAGTGGGTGGATTTTCAAAACCAAAATGTTTTTATCAAAGGGATTAGTTGTGCTATCATATGCATGTATGGAGATTATGTTATGCTAGAACATTTTGGAGATATAGCTGGAAATGTAATGTACACCACTTGTTCTTTATTCGATTCCGCGTTTTATTTCTATGAACATGTGATATATTTCAATGGAAATTGCACAATATTGTTTGTTTTGGTTGGGGCTGTTAGATAAAAATGTCTTATGTCCTTTTATAGCTGTAACATAGATCTCCAGGTTATTCAAAACGTCCAGAAGTTTTGAACTTTGTCTACTGAATACAAATAGTTGTGTTTACTTTTTAAATCACTTGAACTTGCTGAATAACATTCAAATATACACTTTGAAACATTAAATGATGGTAGTCATGACCTGGCGATGTTCTAGGCAACTTAAAACAGCTCTGGAATTCTGATTGTAAGGCCTTTACCTGTAATACTATATCAAACTAATGTATTAATGTCAGAACTGATTTCATTAGATCTATACATGTAAATCAGAGTATGAAAGACTAACTGCACATCAATGGCGATACCTTAGGCACAGAGAACAGACATCCAGGCTAGAACAAATTTCATTCGGAAAGTTGTGTAAGGATTTGAATCTTTACTTGAGTAAGGGTGCAAACCAATACACGATGACAACACTAACGCCACCAAACACCATATTGCCACAGTCAGTGGTGAATTGAAACATTTCAAGTGGTGAATTAAATTAGTATTGGGAATTAACCGATTGCAGCGCCACGCAATTGCCACTTGTGTTGCTGATTTCAAATGGCCGTTAAATTCCTTACACAGTTTCGGAACTGGACTTGGATGTCTGTTCTCTGTGCCTTAGGCAATCCAAATCATTCTGGAGTTATGGCCTTTATATCTAAACCCGTAATAACGCATCGGGTGCATTTAAAACTTGGTATAGTGCGTTTTAGTAGTCATAGAAGATCAGTTGAATCATATGATACTTGTATACACTTCATAGAGGCATCCTGGTTCATCCGAACTATTCTGAAGTTAAGAAATATGATTTGAATTTGAAATGGTATATCAACAGAAATGCACAAACATCAGAGTTTGCCCATTTGATTCAGACACATAGTGCAAGCCGTGGTAGAGAAGTTTCCAGAGCATCAGAGATATCTGAGGTCACCTTTCAGTATTATGTGGTTAAGGCCTTCAGATCTACACTCGTAACAAAGCACCCTACACGTTCAAAATTTGGTGCAGTGTGTTTCAGTAGACATAGATGATAAGTTGACCATATATCATATGACTTAAAGCTTTTCTAGATCATCCAAACCATTCTGAAGCTAAAATATACGGTTTTCATTTGTAATGACCTATCAAGTGCACTAATATCAGCATTTATCTAATTTGATTCAAACATATGGTGACCATGGGTATTATCGGCAGGTTTGTTCTCTTCGTCATTGGGGGGTTTTGTCAGCTAAATTATCTGAAACTAGGCCATATAATTCAGCTTAGTTGGGAAGGATTTGAGACCAACTCTGAGTTCAATAGGTTTCAAAAAAACCCCAAAGACGAAGAGAACAAAACGGTGAGAATAGGTTATTTCCCCTATAATACAAGTCGTGGGAGACAAATTTCCAGTAAATCAGCGATATCTGCAGCACCTTTTTTTATATTATACAGTTAAGGTCTTTGAATCAACGCAGCATCAGCTACACGTTAAACTCACTTTAACGCGTTTTGGTAGTCATAGAAGATCAGTTGATTCACGTGATAATTGAATATACATCTTAGAAGCTTCCCGGATCATCCAAACTATTCCGCAAATTAGACATATAATTTGCATGTGTAATGGTCTGTCAAAAGAAGTGCACAAATATCAGAATTTGCTCATTTGATTTATACATGCAATGCTAATAATGGGAGACATATTTCTAGTGCGTCAGGGATATCTGAGGTCACTTGTAATAGCATATGGTTAAGGCCTTCATATATACAATCCGTAGCAAATCATCGGTTTAGGCTCGTGCACAAGAAAAGCAGGCGAGGGAAGGGTTTTTCGTAGTTTTCGTTAAGGCGGGGTGGCACCTAGTTCGTGGAATTTCGGAAATGTTAAGGGTTTAACCCCCTAAACTCTTCTCTTGGACACGAGCTTGCATCGGCTGCATTTCAAACTTAGTGTAGAGTATTGCAGTAGACATATTAGATCAATTCAATCACATTTCTTGTATGTTAGAGCTGTCCCAGATCATCCAAACCTTGCTGATGATGAGATCAGTTAAAATTGGAAATGACTTTTTAAAGTAGAGCTCACATATAAGATTTAATACTTATTTTCATATATGTACTGCAAGTAACAATATGCTTCGAATTTGTAGAGATTCTTTCAAATGAACTTCCGAACAAAACCCAAAATAAAAGTTGTTGCAACGCGCATAGAATAACATGAATAGCTGTTGTTCATTTTTTTTTTCTTTGTTCACGAGATCATTTACCCTAGGCTGGTTTATTTTGGGGCTCACAGCTTTACTCCCTTTCAAAAAAAAGAACTAGCATTTTTATGTTATTCGTCGTGTAGAAAAATGAACAATCTCAACTTGTTGCAGAAGTAAAACAATCAACGTATTTTTATGGTTAACCCGTAAGAACCAGGACGATCTTTTTTTGGTAAAATTGCAATACCTTCTTTGTTTTACCCTGGAGTCATTTTTATAGTCAAGGGGAATATTTGTGCTAATAAATGCATGGTACCTCCTCCCTTTTACTAGTGGCCGAAAAGCTTTTTTTTTGTAAATTGTACATGTTTTTGCTCAAATTTCATCGTTTTGCTAATCATCAATAGTTTTCACTGACCCTTGACATGCAGCGTATTTACCCATCATAGTCTATTGAAGTTAAAATCTCAGAGCTATTCTTCCCGAGCAGAGGAGAATATCAAGTTAATAACTACGAAATCACATATCCTGTTTTTATATCTTGTTTTGTTATTATTAAATTATCATGGTATAGCTTTTCCATAACAAATTTTGTTGGACAATCTCATTTTGTTATAATCAAGCTATTGATGTACATTAACTAAATTACATTTACATAATATGTTTTGTTGAAGTACAAGTTTAGTTATTATTGTAGTATTGATCGACTTATCAGCAATAGCACAACAGTAACAAGATTTGAAATCACAGCAACAATTCCACAATTATGACCTGTCCTTTTGTGTTGTTAAATTTTTGTATTCAGTTAAGAAGTAAATTTCTGAACGACCCCTTTTAAGAATTCCTTAAATAATTTTCGGATAAGCACTTGGAAGTTCTGGAGGAACTTTCGATGAATCCCTGGAGAAGTCTTCAAGAGAACTCCTCGCGTAATTTTCTTAGAAATTTCGAAGGTAATTCTTCTGAGCAATTATTAGAATTTTTGGCAGAATCTTTTGAAAAATTCCTGGTGAAATCCTCAAAGAAATTTTCAGAGAAATGTTAAGATGAACTTCAGGACTAATGATCACAAGGAATTCTGAAGAAATCCTTGAAGGGATTCTATGCAGTATTCTGGAAGAATGTCTAGAAGATTCTTTGAAAATCCATGAAAGATTCCGTAGAAGAACTCCCGGAGAAATTTCTGGAATATTTTTGGAGTCATTTATGGAAAAGTTTATGACCAAATCTGTTGACGAATTTCTAGAAGAATTTTATGACAAAGTTACATGATAAACATATAAGGAGTTTTGGACGGAAACCTTAGAGAAATAAATAGAGGAATTTTAGAAAAAAAATTGCAACAAATTCTGGTGAAAGTCCTGTAGGAATCATCCTTCCTCTGATTAGGAGAAATTATAGAAATTTTTTTAATGAAATCCTTGTAGAATCCAGGAGGAATATTCGACATAATTCTTGAATCCATTGAAAAATCGGAGTAATTAAAACAAAGTTGTCAGAAAAATTGTAATAATCTGTACAATATTTCCAATATCCCAAAAATTTTCTGCAAAACTGTTGTGTTGGAAATGGGCAAACGATTTCCTTCCGTGTTTAGTGAGTCCCGAGTTCTCCGTTGAATAGTATTTGGATTTCGTTATATTCTGTCACAGACAGAACAGATGTAGAATGTTATATGATGTCATATAGGAAAGTTACTTCGCTGAATATAGCTACGAGATAGTTACTAATGGTGCATAATTGAAGATGTTAGATGAATTGCGTTTTGGAAGACAGATAATGGAACTAAAATGTAAGTTGTAAAGCAAATACTTGTGTAATTCAAATTAATAAAATTGAACTATTTGCAGTCTTGAAGCTGCCAAAACAGTATGCTGCTTTCGAGAAGTTTCGCTCCTTCCAATAAATCGCGTTTCTAACACTGTTGAGCATTCTAAAAATTCTTCAGTTTCTATGCTGAAAAAAAACAAAACAAAAGTCACAAATTGCTATCGTCGATCAAACTTTTTCAAGTACACGTGTTGATTTCAAAACCGTGCTCCGAAACAATTAAAGTAAAACAGTTTATCAATTACAGGTGGAAATCGGAGCTCGTCGTATTTGATAATATAGTAATTACTAAAGTTCAATTATCTTGCGACTTCAAATCTCTTAGAATGAATTAAAAGCTGAATATAGTATTTTTCGATCATTTGAAAATATTTCTTACGTCAGAGTGATGAACCTCGTGTTATTGGCGGGCTTGTGAGACAAAGCGAACAATTTTATCTAATAAGTATTATAACTTATTTAGTAACGAGATTGATATCATATCAAATTTTGCTTTCCGATTATTATCAATAACATATTATTATCAAAATTTGTTATTGAAATATTTTCCGAATTCACTGTTATTAAGTTGTTATTGAAACAAACAAAACAAGTTATTGAAATGGTTTCCCAGGAACATTTTTTTGTTATGGAATTTGTTATTTTGCCGCTTATGACAGACAAGTTTATAACACAATATGTTGTGGTAATAACTTAGAAATAATCGTTTTTATTATTCAGTTATTTTGCCCAAATAACACAGCTCCTTATGCTGTTGTTATTCCCTTCTGCTCGGGTTAGGCCTCCGAAGGACTCCGAAATTTGTGTCATAAATCCAACATTCTAAACCAAATTTTATACACGATGAATGATCACAAAACATGGTCTACGGTACTAGCCTCAAAGCATCCCTCGAAAATTCATGGTACATGAATTGGGTGATCTAGGTCATCCAACTACTTTGGCATTCATTTCCTTAAGATCTACAACATCTACCTTCATTTGTGTTCACTCTGTTCAAGAAATATGGTCACGTTGATGTCCATTAGACCTTACAATGCTATGAGTAACTCGATATTGTGGAAAATGGCCTCCAATACACTTTGAAGTTTGGGTTACAATAACTACATACTGTATCATGCATTAAATGTGAAAAATATTCGTGGAATGTAGTATATACTGCTGATCGAGCCTCGTTGTATAATTATAATGCTTTTGGTACATTGATGAAATATTCCAGACATTCCAAACTATTCTCGAATTAGGACCTTCAAGGTCTACAGACTCTACTATTGTTTCACTTCACTCCATCGGCATAATTCTTTCACGATTGTGTCTGTTGCACTTCATAATATTACGAGTATTTCTATGTGTTGCTATTTGGGAGTCCACTGGCATACAAATGGACCCAATATATTTTTAGGCTTTAGGACATTTAGTCGAATGACATTTGGTCGAATGACATTTGGTCGAATGGACATTTGGTCGAAACCCATTTTGTGGAAGACGAAGCATATGACATTTAGTCGAATGGACATCTGGTCGAAAGGCACTAACCCATGAAAAGAGATTTAAGCGCAAAAAAATATTATAGATTTCGGTATCTGAACTCATTTGTTACTGAGCTTATTTGGTTGAAAGTGTGTTTGGTCGAATGAACGTTTAGTCGTATAGCAATATAATCGTGTTAAATAACATCAAACATGAAAAAGCAAATATTTCATTCATGGGTGTTTATTATTATGGTAACTTGTTTCGCAATGTAGTTGTCGTTGGCATTGGTGAAGTGTTGATTTTCCATCGAAGATTTCTCCTAATTTTTAATCTTGGCTATTCTTTCAAGTTTCATCAATTCATTGCGTTTTTGTGTAGCACATACTGGCTTTTCCATCAAAGGTTTCTCCTTCTTTTCAACATATGCTGTTCTTTCAACCTTGTTTTTTGTGCTGACAGTGGACATTATGGTTGTGATTTTTTTTATCGATGATTTTACCTTCTTTTGAACATAGGCTATTCTTTCAAGTTTCGTATTTGTATTATGTTTGAATGTTATAGCTGCTGCCTTTTTTCTCATGTATTTTTCCTTCTTTGAAATATAGGCTATTATTTCAAGTTTATCAACCCTCCTAGGATGTTAGGTTTTTCGCACCACGATGGCGTAATGCACGTTCAGCGTGCCTGTCATATTGACCCCAACATCGTTTTCCTTTACCAACTGCTGAATGTTTCAGAAGAAATTTTTCCTTAGCTTATGTAGCTGTTCTTCATTAGCTGATGCCTTTTTTTTAGATATTTTTCCTTCTTTCAAATGGGGCTCGTCTTTCAAGTTTACTAATTTCATTGTGTTTTCATGTACCACCTGCATTTTTATCAGTGGTTTTCCTTCTGGTTTTTTTCACGTTTCCTGTGTTTACCATGTTCACATGTTGAAGCTGCAGATTTTTCATCTGATATTTTTCCTTCTTTTAAACATAGGCTGTTCTTTCATTTAGTAATTCACTTGAATTGAACACGAGTCGAAAATAATATAAATGCTTTCAATGTTTTGATTGAAACGCAATAGTCATTTAACTTGCGCGTCAGAGCTTTTACTGCTCAAGAACGCCCGTTCAGATACCGATTCAGCTCCGAACTCATATGTGCTTACTCTATCGATATGTTATGCTAATAAACTGGTCCGGTCACCCGGAGTTTCAGAAAATCCGTAAATATAAATATGTGAGATTGAGGTGTAATAAAGTGTTATCGATTGCCATGACTGTTTGAGATTTTTTTTTCTGTAATAGCCAGCCAGTGTCTTAATTTGTCAAATTACAGTCATCCCAACCAACGCCCAGAGGCTCTTGCGTCGTAGATTTGTTTTTGTTTTGATTATCGCCTTGACAACCCCTGCGCCACTCTCTGAAGTTCAAGCGATGAAAAATTCATTACCTCGCTGTCTACTGAATTTTTACCACGGACTGATATTCAAAGTCAGCATATTCATCTTCAATTGATATTTTATGGTTTAAGCACGAATTAAAAGCAAAAAGTGGCGCTGGTGCATACCATTCACTTAAAGCAAGCATAATTACTAGAATTAGGGCAACATATCGACATTTGCGTGCCTTAAATAGCCTAAAATCACAAAAACTCATTTCCAAATTAAAAAATCAAATTCATATTCACCGAGCTCGGACTGAAGATCATAACAGAACTTCAGCTACAGTTGACTACGGCGTCACTCTCATTGTCTTGCTTTCTCTTTGTCATGTTCATTCTCTTTGTCATGTTGGTGGGAGACTGCATTCGTTTATTTGTGTGCGTTTTCGCACTGATTGAACATCATTGGGCTGATTTTTTAGGCACTGTAGCCAGTTCATGGATTGACAAGACTGATTGGACAAACTATTAGTTTATGATCTTTGATGGTTATTATAGCTGACATGCCGAAAATGTTCCAGAAAATCTGGATTTTCCGAAAACCACGGTAATCAATCCGGTTCACTCGGAAATGCTCCCAATAAAAGATAAGTTTCTGAATCGAATCCCAAAATTATTCAAATATTTGAAAAAATGACGGATATATAACTATTTTAGTTTTGAGGATACCAGGGTATCATGCAGGCATTTTGCGAATGTAGTTATGTAGAGCTCGCTCGCGTTCCAACTGAAGAATTTTCAAATATTTCTGATCGCAGCGTGCCGAGTTTAAACTTGAACGCGTTTAAATGCGTCACTATTTTCATGTTATCCTCTTACGGTAGTATCAATCTGCAAGCAAGTATCATCACTCGGGTATCGCTAGGTGTGTTTTTGAACATTCTCACCTACGAAGTAAATAGGTACTGCTGATTTGCATTGCTCTAGCAGCGGATGCTACAAGCCGCAGAGCAATATTGTTGGCAACGGAATGAAAGTTTTCGAATGACAGGTTCAACGAAAGTTTTTTGCGCTGATCTGCGAATAGTAGTCGGCATTCTGCAGTTCACGAGCCATGTGCGCAAGGCGTGTGGGTGGAATTAAAGTTCTCACGTTCCAAGATTTGATTTTCTAAACGTTATCCATAAATCGTTGCCTGGTCTGTTGCCGTTAAATCAATCTGTTTTCTCTTGTTTTGCTGGTAGTTGAAGGTTTTAAGTAGGCTTCCTTACCGGGGCTGCTCTACCTACATGGCGCTCAAGGGGCTACTACCTTGGGTATGCACCTCCCTATTGAGTATTCGGAACACACCTCCTCAAGCTGAAGGAAAGACAACAGTGCGCGGACTGCACTACCTGCTAAGTACGTAACTCTTATCTAGCGGTTTTAGTCATCGACTGATTTAGTGTCTTTTCATCAGTTCGACCAGATGTCCATTCGACGAATTGTCGGTTCGACTTGATGTCATATGTTTCCTACTCCCTAATATGGGTTTCGACCAAATGTCCATTCGACCAAACGTCCGTTCGACCAAATGTACTTTCGACCAAGTGTCATTCGACCAAACGTCATTCGACCAAATGTCTTTCGACGAAATGTCACAGATTCATATTTTTAAGTATGGGTGTCAATATCTGTAAATCTTTTGATATTTTTATTGTAGCGAATGCTCGCGGAATATAACGGTACTCTTACCTAGAGCCTCAAAGTACAATTCTAACTTAGCCACATTGACTTGGTGATCTAGGTCATCCAAACTATTCTGGAATTAAGACCTTCAAGCTCTACAAGCTCTACTCTTGTACCGTAAACTGGGGTGTAGTTCATCAGTGGGGTGAACCTGATCACTCAATTACCCGCGGATATCGACTTTCAAGGAAGCAACAATTATTTTTAACCATTCGCAATACAATGGAACATTAAAATGGAATGGTAACTTCCTTGAAAGTCAATATTCGTGGGTAATTGAGTGATCAGGTTTACCCCACTGATCAACTACAACTACACCCCAGTTTATGGTATCTATTTATTTTATCGATGTAATTCTTTCACGATTATTTCTGTTGTATCTCATAATATTTTGAGTATCTCGTTGTGTTATTTGTGCATCCACTGACATAAAAATGTGTGAAGAATTAGCAATAAGTTAAAATTCACAAATACAAAGAAATTAAAAAAAAAAAAAAAAAAAAAAAACTGACATAAAAATGATTTTAATAATATTTTGAATTGGACGAATTTACCCAAAAATTCCTCAGAAATTCATCGTGATTTTCTCCGAATATACCTCTACGAGTTCCTAAGAAATGCCTTTAGGAGTTCTCGTGAAATCCTTCACAAGTTTCCGGCAGTTTCCTAGAAATTTCTTCACGAACTGTTCTGGAATTCCTCAAGAAGTTCCTCGGGAATAACTTCAAGAACCTTTTGAAAAATCCTGCAGGAGTTCCTCGACTATTCCTCCAGGAATTCGACGGAAATTTCTCCGTGAGTTCCCGAGTATTGCTCGGGAATCCTCCAAAGATTTCGCCAGGAGTTCATGCAAACCATATGTCAGATTTTCGGAATAGTTTGGATGAACCGGGAAGCTTCTAAGATGTATATTTAAGTATCACGTGAATCAACTGATATTCTATGACTACCAAAACGCATTATAGTGAGTTTAACGTGTAGCCGATGCTTTGTGACGAGTGTAGATTTAGAGGCCTTAACCATGTAATATAAAAAATTATGCTGCAGATATCGCTGATGTACTGGAAATTTGTCTCCCACGACTTGTATTATATGTTTGAATCAAATTAGATAAATGCTGATATTAGTGCACTTGATAGGTCATTACAAATGAAAACCGTATATTTTAGCTTCAGAATGGTTTGGATGATCTAGAAAAGCTTTAAGTCATATGATATATGGTCAACTTATCATCTATGTCTACTGAAACACACTGCACCAAATTTTGAACGTGTAGGGTGCTTTGTTACGAGTGTAGATCTGAAGGCCTTAACCACATAATACTGAAAGGTGACCTCAGATATCTCTGATGCTCTGGAAACTTCTCTTCCATGGCTTGCACTATGTGTATGAATCAAATGGGCAAACTCTGATGTTTGTGCATTTCTGTTGATATACCATTTCAAATTCAAATCATATTTCTTAACTTCAGAATAGTTCGAATGATCCAGGATGCCTCTATGAAGTGTATACAAGTATCATATGATTCAACTGATCTTCTATGACTACCAAAACGCACTACACCAAGTTTTAAATGCACCCGATGCGTTATTACGGGTGTAGATATAAAGGCCTTAACTCCAAAATGATTTGGATTGCCTAAGGTATCGCCATTGATGTGCAGTTAGTCTTTCATACTCTGATTTACATGTATAGATCTAATGAAATCAGTTCTGACATTCATACATTAGTTTGATATAGTATTACAGGTGAAGGCCTTACAATCAGAACTCCAGAGCTATTTTAAGTTGCCTATAACATCGCCAGGTCATGACTACCATCATTTAATGTTTCAAAATGTATATTTGAATGTTATTCAGCAAGTTCAAGTGATTTAAAATGTAAACACAACTATTTGTATTCAGTAGACAAAGTTCAAAACTTCTGGACGTTTTGGATAACCTGAAGATCTATGTTGCAGCTGTAAAAGCACATAAGACATTTTTATCTAACAGCCCCAACCAAAACAAAGAATATTGTGCAATTTCCATTGAAATATCTCACATGTACATAGAAATAAAACGCGGAATCGAATAAAGAACAAGTGGTGTACACTACATTTCCAGCTATATCTCCAAAATGTTCTAGCATAACATAATCTCCATACATGCATATGATAGCACAACTAATCCCCTTGATAAAAAACATTTTGGTTTTGAAAATCCACCCACTGGGTCAAAAGCTATAAGTAAAACTATTCAAAAAAGTTGTCCACATCTTTTAAGGGTTAATAACTTGCAGTCAAAAAAGCCCAAAATCGCATATTTTGCCATATAAATTGAGGTTTAGCTCAAAATTGTGACGTGTTGGAGCAAATCTAAGCCCAGATTCGGATTCAGCGGCCCAAAATCTGTCAGAGACACATAAGTTTGCTCTTGAGACAAACCAAAAGCTATTTTTTGTTACGCTGTGTAATTGTATGTGTTATCGCCATAAATAAAAGCATTGCATAATCTACTGGTTTCCGTGGAGCTCTTTAAATCTTTGATTTCTTTTTATAGACACAATAGGGATATTCCAGGTCAGCCAAATTACCTTGGAATTCAGAACTACAGATCTACACTCGTAATAGTTTCCATATTTGTTATTTTGAGTAACGTTGCATAATCAACCACGGTTACTGGATCAATCTGAAGTCTACTAGATATTATAATAAGCCTTTGAGACATTCAGGGTCGTCCAAACTGTCCTATAATGAAGTCCTTCAAATTTAATTTAATTTAAATCTTGATGTGTTTGCTGGGGGTCTCCAGTTAGTGGTTAAGGCTTGGGATCGCCAATCCGGAGACGGCGGGTTCGATTCCCGGTCCGGTCGGGAAAATTTTCTCGACTCCCTGGGCATAGAGTATCATTGTACTTGCCTCACAATGTACAAATTCATGCAATGGCAGGCAAAAAAAGCCCTTCAATTAATAACTGTGGAAGTGCTCAAAGAACACTAAGTTGAAGCGAGGCAGGCCAAGTCACAGAGCCATAAAAAGAAGAAGAAGAAGAACTTTATGTGTTTTCGCCATGAATAATAGCATTGCATAATCTGCTGCGGTCCGTGAATATCTTAAAATCTCAAATGCAGTTTAGGGATAATATAGGGATATTCCAGATTAGCAAAACTACCTTAGAGTTCGGAACTTCAGGTCTACACTCGTAAAAGCATAATATCTGCTATATTGAGTAACGTTGTATAATCAGTCGTGGTTACTGGACCAACTTGTAGATCACAAGATATTATTATAAAACTTTGGGACATTTAGGGTTGTCTAAATAGTCATGTTATTTCATGAGTCATTCCAAGGTTCTTATGAGATATTCCAGATCAGCCAAACTACTCCGGAGACCACAGCTTCAGGTTTACACTTGTGATAAACGCTTTTGCCTCTTCGTTAAGCAGTGTTACATAACAATCAACTGTTTTTACCAAAGAAGATCGAGAAACAATGAGCGTTTATAAATATGTTTAATATATTTTGGATTATCCTAACTGTTATGGAGCTTAGTTGGTAAAAACAATGACGAGATTTTGTTTTATATAGATAGTAACGTTAAACAACCAAATAGCATCCATGAACCTCCTCATGAATCCTTGACCCCCTAATTGTAGAGGCGCTTGGTGAGATAAGGAGAAAATCGTTTGTTTACATAAAAAAGTCAATTTTTTGTCATCAAATTTTACTCATTTTTTGCTCTAGAAGTTGCTATTTTCCATTTGCAATGGCTTCCATTATCATCATTCTTGATGCCCACGCCGACAGACATCGGATTGGCCAGCTAACAAAAAATCCGGAAGATCGCCCGCCGGAGGCATAGCAAGAGCTCCTCAAATTAATCACATAAATTGTTCGTAAGTACCTACCGAATCTTAGCGCACCTGAAAGAGAATTAAATTTTTCTTTCCAAAAAGTGCTCGTTTGTTTCTCTACGATGCGGAATTCGATACGAAAAAGTGAAAAAAGTGCACTTTGCCTATGCTGCGCCATGTGAAATTTTGGCGGAGCCACGATTTTCATAGGGTTCTCATTCCTGCCACCAGATACCTATAGGCAACTCCAACGGAAGCTAACGATCCCTCCGCATCTGGTGGCAGGAATGAGAAACCTATGAAAAGAGGGGCTCCGCCAAAATTTGCCATTGCGCAGCATAGGCAAACTGCACTTTTTTCACTTTTTCATATCGAATTCCGCATCGTAGAGAAACAAACGAGCACTTTTTGAAAAGAAAATCTTATTCTCTTTCAGATGCGCTTAGATCCGGTAGGTACTTACGAACAACTTATGTGATTAATTTGAGGAGCTCTTGCTATGCCTCCGGCGGGCAATCTTCCGGATTTTTTGTTAGCTGGTCAATCCGGTATCTGTCGCCGTGGGCATCGAGATTGATGATAATAGAAGCCATTACCAATAGGTAAATCCAACGGAAGCTAACGATCCTTCCGCATCTGGTGGCAGGAATGAGAACCCTATGAAAAAAGGGGCTCCGCTAAAATTTTCCATGGCGCAGCATAGGAAAAGTGCACTTTTTTCACTTTTTCGTATCGAATTCCGCATCGTGGAGAAACAAACGAGCACTTTTCGGAAAGAAAATTTGATTCTCTTTCAGATGCGCTTAGATCCGGTAGGTACTTACGAACAATTTCTGTGATTAATTTGAGGAGCTCTTGCTATGCCTCCGGCGGGCGATCTCCCGGATTTTTTGTTAGCTGACCAATCCGATGTCTGTCGGCGTGGGCACCGAGAATGATGATATTAGAAGCCATTGCCAATGGAAAATAGCAACTATCGGTGCAAAATATGAGTAAATTTTGAAGACAAAAAGGTTGATTTTTTATGTAAACAAACGATTTTCTCCCTATCTCACTCAGCGCCTCTACAATGGGGGACCATTCGGATTCACCTATAGAAAATGCCAGTATTGGTATTTTTGCTGCGCCACCAGATGCGGAGGGATCGTTAGCTTCCGTTGGATTTACCTATAGGCAGGAATGTGAACCCAGTGTTGCCACATTTTTTTCGGTTTTCATCTGTGATTTTGGTCAAAAAAATCTTTTTCATCTGTAGGAAATTTCAGAAAATCTTAGTAAAAATCTGTGATAGGTTAATGTCTCCAAAATCGAATATTTTTGAACAATTTGTTTAAAAAAATGTGGAAAAAAAAATGTTCTTAGAATAACGTTGACCAAAACACTCCCAGGTTGCATCTGAAGATCATCAGAAACCACAAGAACGTCGAAAACAATGCGCCTGAGGCTTGGCCTAGGCCATCCAACTAGAAGATTCAATTCCTATTATTTAAATTTGAGTACCTAAAAATTATAATAAAGCTTTTTTCACAAAAGTCATTATCATTATTTTGAAAATCTTAAAAATCTTTTTTATTGTAAAAATCTTTGATCTGTGATCACAGATATCTGTAGGCGAAAATGGGAAAAAATCTGTGTAATTCTAGGTAAATCTGTGTATGTGGCATCACTGTGTGAACCCTATGAAAAACATGGCTCCGCCAAAATTTGCCATGGCGCAGCATAGGCAAAGTACACTTTTTCCACTTTTCGTATCGAATTTCGCATCGTAGAGAAACAAACGAGCACTTTTTGGAAAGAAAATTTACTCCTTTTTCAGATGCGCTTAGATCCGGTAGGTACTTACGAACAATTTATGTGATTAATTTGAGGAGCTCTTGCTATGCCTCCGGAGGGCGATCTTCCGGATTTTTTGTTAGTTGGCCAATCCGGTGTCTGTCGCCGTGGGCATCGAGATTGATGATACTAGAAGCCATTGCAAATGGAAAATAGCAACTTCTAGAGCAAAAAATGAGTAAAATTTGACGACAAAAAATTGACTTTTTTATGTAAACAAACGATTTTCTCCTTATCTCACAAAGCGCCTCTACAATCTAATCTGGGGTAATCTGGATTCACCTATAGTTATAATACCATAAACCCCTTCATGGGCTGCACCATGAAGCGGGCCAAGAATTCTCCGAAAAATGTTTCTGGAGATTCGAAGCAAAATCCTCATGAACTCTAATCTATCATTATTGGTCGATGGATTACCTAAAACAGAATAACATGAAAACTAATTTACATTTACAACTTTTAGATCATGTGATATGCTATTAATTAACATTTGGGTAAAATATATTTGCAGTGTAATCCAATCGAAGCCACCTATCGATAGGAATTAAGAATCAGCAATGAGAAGTGGAACGCTACCTGGTGGCGAAGACGGTAAATTATGGTCAGCTTCGAGCTTACCATCGAGAGGAACGTATCACAACAAACAGGAAAACGTGGGGCTTTTTTAGCCGGTGCGAAAGCCGGTGTTTGTCGGCTCTCACGTTTTCTTATGCAGAGAGTTTACACTCACAGAATCGTTCATCTTTAAATAATAAAAAAAATAAAAAAAAAACATATTTTTCGTGAGATTAAATTACAAGGTTACAGTTCACCGATTACACAAAAAATTGCATGTTTTTTTTTTCAAGTAATCATATTTTTTGCAAACAAAAAAGTCAAAAATACAAATAGGCAGGTTGCACTGAGAAGATTTTGAATTTGATCTTCGTGGTCAGGCTTTTGTGACAATTGGTGATTTGTTGTTGCATGAAGAAGAAGAAGAAGAATGATGGTGATTTGAAAAAATCCTATCCCTACAACACAGGGGAAGTTTTTAAAATGCCTCTATAAAATTTAAAACAAAATCTAATTAAAAACGATTTGATGTACGGTGTTAGACTTTGGAGGGACTTCATATTGAACGTATAAATTTGAATTTAACATTTTTTTCTTGATAAGGTACTTAATTTGTAGTCCGTTCAAAGTCTAACACCGTACATCAAACCGTTTTTAATTAGATTTTGTTTTAGATTTTATAGAGGCATTTAAAAATTTCCCCTGTGTTGTAGGGATAGGGATTTTTCAAAACACCATCGTTCTTCTTCTTCATGCAACAACAAATCACCAATCATGTATTTAAATTGTACTGGTTCATATTTCTTAGCGTGCGCTTTGAAGTACTCTCTGCTGGTAGTGGGCGGCATAGCTCGCACTCTGCATTGTAGAGTGTAAAACGGTTTTACACATGATTTGCCTGGCGGTAAGATTTTCTGCAATACATAAATATATAAATAGTAAAAAAAAAACCGACAGGATTTTTAGAAAAAAAACCCAAATTAATCCACCTAGAGGTGATAGTGCCATTCTCGTCGTATATGTTCTCACGATCTTTCCGTCGACGTAAGTCAAAGTGTTCCTGAATCCTGATATTTTTTTTAAGAAAAGCAAGCATTTTATCAAAGCCATCATTGAATTGACTTAAAACTTATTGATGGCACATACTCCGACGTTGTGTTCAGCGTAAAAGCAGAGCTGAATAATATCAGATTTCTCAGTTGACTGCTTGAGTACCTTCACTAACATTGGGAGCTGATCAATATCAAGACGATACTAACAAGCTAAGATATAACTTTTTACACATTCACAGATCACTTTGCGGTCTTCGATAAAGTTTTTTTTTTGCACATTCTAGGTTATATTTTATTGACCGTTAAAAACAAGAACGTAGTGAGTATAGTGAGACGTCTGTTTGTATGTGGGTTTAATATGTCAAGATTTTGTTCTCTTACACATATTTATCGCTTGAATTGATTTTATTTACTTTCGTAGTTCCGGCGAAGCATCAAACGCTGGCTGTGCAACCCTACCAGTAGTCTCTAATGTGGTATGAGCCTATTTTCTAGTTAACCGTTCCTCGGGTTATTAAAAAGCCGTGATGTGATGTGTCGCATGGTACATTTGGTTACTTTCCGGAACAGGTTCCGAAGCACCACCGGGTCTCCCAAATATAGTCTGAGGCAATATCATTGCTAACGTACATCAGGTTACCTAAAAAAAACACGACTTGATTTATCTTATGCATTTGACCACATCCAGTGGGACACCCAGAACTAGTTTCGGGACACTACCGGTTGTCTAAAATATGATCTGAGGCTATGTTCTTACGAATCGATCATCGTGTTATCAAAAAAGGGTCTCCAGTTGGCCTAGTGGTTAAAGCTATGAATCGCCAATCCGAAAACGGCGGGTTTGATTCCCGTTCCGGTCGGGAACATTTTCTCGACTTCCTGAGCATAGTGTATCATTGAACTTGCCTCACAATATACTAATTCATGCAATGGCGGGCAAAGCAAACCCTTCAATTATTAACTGTGGAAGTTAATGCGAACATCGAGCTATAAAGAAGAAGAAGAAGTTATCAAAAAAGCTGCTATTTGATGTACTGTCAAACCCCGCGTATTCATTACTTTTTAATAAGACACTTTTTAACTTGTGCTCATTCGAAATTTGTTGAATTATTGCGAATCTTTTCTGAAATCCGCATACCGGCCAACAACTGGTGCGCCGACAGCCCATGCGCCGGGCTGTGCGCCATACAAAATGTAAATAAACAAGTGTCAAAATGGTTCGCGCCAAGAGCTCTATCTCTCTTAGGGTTCGGTTCCATTTTTTGTCTAAAACATTGAACGTCTTTATGTCTGGAAATAATGTACAACAAAGATATTATTGACGGTAACAACGCTTTTACTTCATTAAACCACTGATTAATAGTGATTTGGCTAGTGAAAAACTTGGCGCATAGGCAATCGGCGCGCAAATTGTGCGCTGGTGTGCGGATTTGAGTTAATCGTCGCAAAGTGCCCAACACACATTATACCCTGGCGCGCAACCTAGAGGTCGAAGAGAAACTTGTCGAAATGCTAAAAATTCTCGAGAAGCTCAATAAAAACAATGATCAAATGTCTCAGTGTAATACACTGTAAATACGAATAATACGATATTGCGATTTTTTATTTTTTTTTTCTTTATTAACGTGGCTTTTCGCCCTAGGCGAGTTCGCCACGGTAGGATATTGTGATGTTACTTACACCCGCAGCGGCTCCTCGTGCAGGTGCTACTTCCGAAAGTTCTAATTTGGTACATTCCGACAACTGATCCGTTTGGTGATCAACCGCAGTGAACCTCGGAAGCCAACAATCGTAAAATGTACAAGCTATCAATTCGTACCACCACAATATCTGTAAGATTTGTGTTAAAAAACAAATCATACAATGTAAACAAAACAAAAAAAGAGTTAGTTTATCGAATTGAAAGTTTACACAGGTAATTTGACAGCAATCATTGCCGAATCAGCGTGGTTTTATGGTACGACACGCATGGATTTGATTCAATTTCACATTAACAACTTTCGGTTCACATTTTACCACTTACCGATTGTCCCTGATGTGGTCTTAGACTAGTTTCATGCAAATTATTAATCAGTTCTCCTAAAAAGTCGCAAATTGATGTAATGCATGTATGGGTTTGGTTCATTCGTGCATTTCGCCAGTTCCGGCGAGGCACTCGAATCTGGTTCCGGAACACGACTGGCCTGAGACTGTTTTCTTGCTGACCGTTCTTCGCGTTATCGAAGAAGCCGTTATTTAGTGTGCTGCGTGTATGCGTTTGGTTTTTTTTTTACATTTGACCACTTCTGTCGGGGCACCTGGAACCAGTTTCGGTACACTATTGGTTTTCCAAAGTATGGTCTATGAATTTTTTTTGTTAACCATTCATCAGCTTACCTAAAAAGTCATTAAATGTTTCGAATTTATGGGTTTGGTTCTCCTTTACATTTGACCACTTCCGATGGGGCAACCTTAATCGGTTACGGAACACTACCGGTTGTCCCCAATATGGCCGGAAACTTTTTTTTTTGTTGTTTTTGTTACCAACCGTTTGGGTAACAATATCTTGTGTGGTGCAAAGGCTAGCTGTTGGTTCAGAGCATGTTATTGTTATTGTTTTCTTACGGAATATTGTATCTTTGTATTATTTATTTAAATGTCCAAGTGTATAATAAATGTTGGTCTCCACAGTTTTGTGTTTGAGTTATGTTTATATTACACTTAGTAGTTTAAGGTGTCTCTTTATTTATTTATTTGTTCATTCATTTATTTATTTAATTATTTTGTTCTGTTCATATATTCCGATTGTAGATTTGTTTATTATTCAGATGCTTTATTTATCTATTTATTTATTTATATTTATTTATATTTATTTATTATTCCTTTTTATTTATTTATTTATTTGTTTATTTATTTATTTATTTACTATTCAATATTAGATGCTTTATTTACATATTTATTCAGATTACTAGATTATTTATTTACAAAAAAAATGGAAAACAAGTGTCCGTCAGGTTTTGTTGAGGCATTGCATGTGGCCACAATCGGAATTTTAACTTAAATTCACAAGACACCTTGATTAATATAATTTGTTTAGAGTGTAAGTGGCTGTCATCATCATCATCTTCAGATCTGTCACCAAGATGAAGAATATCTGGATGGAATAAGGAGTGGGTCCAAGGGTGGTGGAAGACGCCCCCCCCCCTCCTCTACACTCTCTCCACACCTCCGCCCCCTTATTGGGGACTATAAATGACATGGCGGAATTTGGAGAAGCTCTCTTATAATTTTGGTCCGGAGAAGTGATGGAAGTGACGGTACGGTTTTGTCCGATCCTTTACAAACCGGTTTAGTTCCGCGAGTGATAAGTTCGTTATACTAAAAATTAAAACTTATCCCAACGCCTATAACAAACTTAAACCCGACAGCTTAAATACCCCACTATTTCTAAAGCAGTTTGTTTGTACGGGTCAGTATTTTGCCGCACCACGGACGATCAGTGAAGTGCACCGTGAAGATGCTGAGTCATCGAAAAGTCAGTGCTGATCGAGTTAGGCATGGCTGACCTTAACGTACATTTAGTTCCGAGCGAGTGCGTGGTGCATAATGGATGAAGTGTGATGTCAGGAAGAATTGTGTGGTGACCGACGAACTTTTGTGTGGTATTTCGTCAAGACTGTTGGTGTCGGTCGAACAATGGTGCACACTCGCTCGAAGACCACCAGCAATAAGCGCGCAGTGTACCACTTCCCGGACCCCGGAACTATGGCCGTACGCTTTTAAGGCCTTACCGTTAAACCCCCAGACCCCCCTCCCCCATGGTGAAATGTGATTGAAAAGCTGAACTGTTCAGAAGACTCAACAAGCTGAAAAGAAGAAACCTAAGTAGTAGAAGAAGAGAAGCATGAAGAAGAAGCATGAAGAAGAATCCGGAAGCACCCAGCATCAACAGCAGCAGTTCATCGTAGCAGCAACGGCCGCAACGTACCGGTGAGCTCATTCCATTTTTGTAAAACAATTACTCCCCCCCCCCTTTTCTACATCATTCAATAAACACTCAAATCAGTAAAATTTAGTATTAATAAAATGTGTATGGCCCTCTGAACCACAGCTTATTTGTTTAATTTTTGTAATGTTAAAAATCTTGTTTTCCATTGTCCGTTCCACTTTGTATTGTCCGCCTTTTCACCACACCTACCCCTAGGAATTCTCCAAGACCACCTCAACGACCCTGAGATCCAGGTTACCAAAAAGAGGCCTTGAGTGCCCACCCCGGAAGCAGCCGTCGGCTCAAGAACAGCAGCTTGGGGCTTTGGCCGATTCCCGTCTGGAATTAGCGAGCAGAAAAACCTGGCTCGAAGAGACTCGTTTCATTTTTGTTTTTTTTTGTGTCGCTTGCATGGGTTTGGTACCCTTTTATATTTGGCCATTTCCGGCGGGACACCCGGAACCGGTTCTGGATCACAACCGATTCAGATATGTTCTGAAAATATTTTCCTGCTTACTGTTCATCAGGATATCAAAAAAGCCACGATTTTATATGTCCCTTGCATGGGTTTAATTAACTTTTATACTATGCCACCTCCGGCGGAACATCTGGAACCGGTTCCGATATGGTCTGAGAATGCTTTCCTGCTAACTGTTCATCAGGTTATCGAAAAAGCTGTGGTTTGATATGTCACATGCATGGTTTTATTACAATTTTATGTTTGGCCACTTCCGACGGGACACCCGGAACCGGTTCCGGGACACAACCGGTTCAGATATGGTCTGAGAATATTATCCTGCTTACTGTTCATCAGGATATCAAAAAAGACACTATTTGATATGTCGCATGCATGGGTCTGGTTAACTTTAATACTTGGCCACTTCCGGCAGGACATTTGCAACTGGTTCCGGAACACTACCGGTTCCGATATAGTCTGAGAATGTTTTTCTGCTTACTGTTCACCACGTTATCGAAAAAGCCGCGGTTTGATATGTCGCATGCATGGGTTTAGTTCACTTTTATATTTGGCCACTTCCGGCGGGGCACCTGGAACCGGTTCCGGGACACTACCGGTTCAGATATGGTCTGAGACTATTTTTCTGCTTACCATTCATCAAGTTATCGAAAATGGCGTAGTTTGATGTGCTGCATGGATGGGTTTGTAGCGTTTTCATATTTGGCCCCTTCCTGGGGTACCGGTCCGGAACACCTAAACGGCCATAACTCCGGAACGGCTGGACCGATCTGAACCATTTTCAATAGGAAACAATGGGACCAGATTCCGCGTCGAATGAACCGTCGGTCAATAAAATCGGTTGAGGTTTACTGCCAAAAAGTGATGTGAGTTTTTTTTGTACACACACATACACACACACACATACACACACACACACACATACACACACACAGACATCACCTCAATTCGTCGAGCTGAGTCGATTGGTATATAAGACTTGACCCCTCCGGAGGCTCTATCAAATTTTCGTTTTTGGAGTGAACATATAGCCTTTCGGTACACCTTAGTGTACGAGAAAGGCAAAAATGAATAAAAAAAATGCTATACACTATGTCAACAGACTAGATACATGCCACATGATCACCTTGATATACCTTGTAATATAAGATATTATTGAGATATTATCTCAATCCAACCTGCTAACGTAGTGCTGACTACCTATATCTTTTTTTAACCGCCCATAACCATTGAATGCACGCCGAAAGAACTCTAACATTCTTCCGACATCCGACAAGTAGCTCTGTCTTCAGCTGACTTAACCATTGAGAGCATCAGCCGGCTGCCGGCTTATTCATCTCTCTTTTCCAGCGAAAACAGGTTGAATCGTCCGTCCGTCATCGCGCGGCGCACACAAGAGAAACCCCTACAAAATCGTCTCCGTATTTAAAACTGGAGCCACTCAATAACAGCAGTAAGATAGGTAATTCCTCGCATAAAATACCCCACAATCAAATCGCGGTCCGTGCATACTTGCGTCAGACAGTCAAACAGTGGTTTCGGTCAATTTCCGACACCATACATTGGACACTTAGGTGGAACCGTGCACTGAGGTGACTCTTCTTTGGGCTTCTATTTTCTTTACTTTATCTTTCATGGTCTTCTGTCCTGTTCCTAAATATGATAAACTCCTTCTTCCTTTCATGTGATGTTAATTTTCTTTTGTTTCTCAATTTAGCTTTCTATCTGCTATTTTTGTTTATTATCTTAATCTTTCTATCATAATTGTGAGCACTTTAAATAAATATGTTTGTCTCAATGTGAATGAGAAAATCTAGGAGTCAGCCATTCACGCCGGAAGTCGCCTCGACATGCATGTGGACATGATATGTAGTTCTCAATGTACAAGGAAAAGTTGCGACAGTTGTTGGGGAGGGTGATGGTTTCCGGAGCAGTGATGATCAGGACGAATTAACTCGGACAAAAATCCACGCTCGTTTTTTAAGAGTGATGACGCAATGTTTCCTTGAATTCGTGCCTCCCTCACCATAGTATGGGCCGTACACACTGTTACCACAGACAAACAGACGTAACACCTTGAATGATTTTCATGGAAATCCATCGCCCAGTTCACACTACCATCACCTGGTGGAAAAGTTGCACGAATCACTGTGTTGTGCAATATCGTCAACAGAAGGCGCTAGTGTGAAACGTCAAATGCATAGAAAAACGATGCGCGCGCCTCTGGTTGTGAAAGCCACAACTATGAAAATTAAAAATGATTGTTAAAAGCGTGATCGATGGAAATTTTGCAAGTGTTACGTATGTTTGTCTGTGCTGTTACTATACTCATATGTATGTAAAACATAATAACTAGTGCAAATCTCAAATAAAAAAAAAACACCCGAAACTAAACGTTCCTGGAAGTGACCTCTTTCTCTGCGTATCAAAAATTGAAGCAAATGGAGATCATCTTGATCCACTATTGCCTCCACTACGAACAGCAGCAGCCTGACAAGCAAATATGTCTTACAACTCAGTTGTTATTGTTGTTGCTGTTGGTATTGTCGAATAACAACAACCGAACGCGTTCGGGACGAATGATCTGGCAACCAGCCGGCCGGCCGGCCAGTCAGATTGCGCGTTGCCCAACGCGCGAAGGTGGAGAGGCAATAATGTGAAAACCTTTCGCGTGTTTTCTTCTTTGGGCTGCCCAGCGCGGGGTAGGTATACTCTCGCGGAGGCTCAGCTCTGGATGCAGTGGTTCACAAGTGCGCAGGGGAAATCCGTGTTCCATTTCGTTCGTCAAAGTTTTCGAGGATATTCGTTTCTTTTTAATTTACTTAGTTGAACATTGTTACAAAGATACGACTGAATCCACAATTCTACGCCGAACATTTCGGCTCGCTGCGGCTTCTATCCAATTCCTCCAACATCCTACAATACAACCGCCGAATCACTTGGTCGACTTGGTTAGCCCACCTTGTCCACTTTTCTCCACATGGTCACTTCGCATATATACAAACGCAATTTTTGCAGGGTTGCTATCGAGCATGAATGCAATATGTCGTATTCAGTGCATCACATTCCTCTGGCTTCACCGTAGATTGTACGAGTAGAGTAACCGGACGAATGACCAGAACACACACACACGACGAAAATAAAAAAAACACGCACTCTCCGTAGAGTGTAAAATTACACCGTAACACACCGTTCTCCTGCACGCCATCGAAGATCGTACTTTTCAGGGTATCCCAGAAAGTATAGACACCGGGCAACAGGGACAGTAATCCAGGGGTTTGACGAACCCTCTTTCTGCGAGTCAGGTGGAAGCCAAGGATTCCTTTCTAAGCGAACCATATCCAAACACCAGTGTGGACTTAACACCTTTGGCACGCGACATGACACTGCTTCCAAAGAGTCACAGTCCAGCTAGGAGTTCCTTGAGCACATCGGGAACGACGCCAGTAGGTTCCTGATTATAATATGCCTACTAGTGACTAGTCATTAGACCTGTTCACTTTTTTTTACCTACCCGTGTCACATCAAATTATCAATTCACATGCAAAAACAAGGCTTCAGTCCAAAAATGAGCCAAATTGATAAAGGTTTAGAGGTGTATCAAATCGATTTTGTGTTTGTTCGGGCATTTTCACGAAAATGTACTTCAATATCCTGAAAATTGCACCGAAAAGGTACCAAAAATACCGTTAAAATATAGTTGGAACAATACTCTACAACTTTGCCGAAGACACTATGGTGTTTAAATTGCGTATTTTAAAATTATTCAACAATTTTCGTTAAAAAATCACGGAAAAATACAATATTTGTACGGCTTTTCATGTAAAGGTCATGTAATTTTACATTAGGGGGATTCACTTAACAGCTTAAACTGATTAAACTGATTAAACGTCGCGATCACCAAGGCAATCTTTGATTATTTCATTCGCAAAATCATGAAACATTTCAAATAAGCAGAAAATCATGGCTTACGCAGCAATTTAATCTGTTTAGTGAGTACCCCTATTGTTTTACGTGACTAATTCAATGAGCTATTGCTCCTATGTGTTACGAACATTTCGTCCATACATCATTTTAGTGTAGAAATTCGTTTTCATTGACTAATTATCAAAAGTTTGTCACGCTGAAACTAAAAATTGTACAGAGTTGCCAGCATAAAATAAAACAAAGTTACCCATGCACTATGGGCCAGAAATCGAAATTTCGCGACAAAATTAAAAAAAGTTGTTTTTTTTTTAAGATCAATCAATTTTCATATATGTATGATTGTTTGGGCTATGTTTGATTGTATACCGACTGATTTTTTTTGATTTGTAACGAAATTGTATCGTTTTTTGTATGGAGAAACCTCTTATAAGCGAAAATTTTCTTTAAGTTTAAATTACAATTTTACAATGTTTACTCAAATTGTACAGTTTATTTGCCAATTTGTTCAAAAAGTAGAAGTATTCGACATGCAACCGATCTAGGAAGCTAGTTGAGATTCTTCTTTTTCGAATGCTACCGGACTTTTTTGCGGGAATTTGCGGGAAACCAAGATAGGGAATCGCGCTACTTGGGCGGTGGCTTCTATATTCGTCTGTTTTCCACTATAACTCAGTCAATCTTGAACCAATTGACACAATTCTTGGAATGCGGTGAGATAGGTATAGTATCTACCCGTGTACAAAATTTCAAGTCAATCGGTTCAAAATTGACCGAGTTACAGTGGAAAACAGACGAAAATAACAGACGAAGAAAACCACCGCCCAAGTAGCGCGATACCCTAGAATGATTTAAGCGCATGCGTTAATTTTACAATGTTTTACGCTGTGCTTTAATAACCATCCACTCTTAGACAGACTTTTGCCATTGCGACGCAATCTCTTTATAGCTTGCGAAACAATACACATAGCAACATACTACCTAGGATAGGATACGACAACTAGTCAGCCCAAAAGAGACCAATTTGGGGACCAATAATCTTAGCAACGCGGAAAAACAAGACAGCAAGCTGTGAAATTAGACAGAGAAGTTGCAGGTGTCACATCCTATCCTAGCATACTACTATTATTCTGGAAGGTTTCGTTTCAGGTAAGACTCAATGAGAGTATATTACATGTGGGGAAGAAGAAGAGATGGCTATGTATTAGTAAGCAAAGAAAAATGTAAACACAAATAGTGACATCACTATTTGACACGCGTTCTTATGGGAGCTCGCTTTGCTTGTAGTAGTGACATTATTTGCACCAGACATGGATCTCACGCACACGAAGTATCTTCTTCCCCACCTCTATCTGACTCTCATTGGGTAAGACTGTGGTTGTAGACGTTTAAATCAATATCACACACTTATTCAAAGTGCAAAGTTTCGGTACATAAATTCGTGTGGTCAATTATGATTTTTAATAATCTCAATTTATGTATATATGTCATGTATGTATAGTTTTTGGTGAAAAAAAAAATCGCTGCTCAGGTGTTTCAGATGTCCGGAATTTGGCAGAATGCCACTTGGCCGAATAATGTTCAAAATAATTCAGAGATCTCTTTTCACATTCTAGCTGCCAATTTGATCATCATTAATTTTTCCTTCTTCCTTCCTTCAATCATTGACTAATCTTTCTTATTTTACAATTCAGGGATTTGTTGGCGTTAAAACTGTCAATATTTTATCAGAGATTTTTCCTCCTTTTAATCAAAGGGGATTATTTTGAGTTATACTGACGTGGTGAACAGTGGCACGATCGTTTCTTCTTCAGCCAAACGGCATTTAGCCAAATGACGTTCGGCCAAATGGCGTTCGGCCAAGCGGCAATCAACCAAATGACACTCGGCCAAATGACTTGGAGTCGGTATTTGAACAATAAATTGTGTTCGCTCTTCGATCATATGTATAAGTGGGATGGATATATTTGCGATTAGGGAAAAGATTTGATTTTCCTTAATATATCTAAAATGCCGTGTCATTGATAGGCTCGGTAGCTAAGTCGGTAAAGCACTTGTGTAGCATATAAGGGTCTTGAGTTTAAATCTCACTTGAGCTGTGGATTTGTTCCTAAATTCACTAATAATGTATCCATCTGTACATATGTATGTACGTTGAGATTATTTAAAATTCTAATTTTGATTGATATACCGAAACTTTGCACATTGAGTAAGTCTGTGGTCTTGATTTAAAAGCTTATAATCACATTTATATTTGAAACAAAACCTTCCTGAATGAAAGTTGTTTGTTGCTTTTTATATTGTTTCGCAAGCCATAAAGTCATAGCGTCGTAATGGCAAGAGTGGATGATTATTGAAGCACAGCGTGAAATATTGTAAAATTTAAGCAAGTATTAAAATCACTCTAACTTGGCTTCCCGCAAATTCCCGCAAAAAAGTCCGGTTGCATTCGAAAAAGAAGAGTCTAAACTAGCATCCTAAACCGGTTGCATGTCGAATACGGTCGAATACTCCTACTTTTTGAACACATTGGCAAATAAACCACAAAATTTGAGTAAATATTGTAAAATTTATTTTTAAACTTAAAAACATCGCAATTTGTGCATCAAACATGCAAAATATACTAAATTTACTCTTAGGAAATGTATGCGTTATATTTTTTAATCACATTTTTCACCACAAATCACATTTTTCTTAATATTGGTTAAATTCGAGAATTTTCGCTCATAAGAAGTTTCTCCATACAAAAAACGATACAATTTTGTTACAAATCGAAAAAATCAGTCGGTATATAATCAAACATAGCCCAAACAATCATACAAATATGAAAATTGATTGATCTTAGAAAAACAACTTTTTTGACTTTTGTCGCGAAATTTTGATTTCTGGCCCATAGTGCCATGATTTGAACGTCATTGCACTTCTTTGTCTCATCTGCATCAGTTTAACTTTGGTGCAGATGGTTGAGCATGAGATTGTCGATTCAAAGATTCAAGGCTCGAGTCCTGGAATAGGATTTTTTTGCGTCTCGATCCAGCTATAAGTTGATGAAACTACGCACAGCATCTCATTGCAATTTGGCATCATAGCATTGTTTCGAATTCGAACCCGTAGAGTGCATAGTAAGAATGAAGTTTCCCTTCATCGTGTAGTTGTTCTGATTTTTGGGTAGATAGATAACAAGTAAGCTCCACCCACAGTTGTCTGTAAAATGTTGCATCCAGAAGCAGTTCCATCATCGTATCGAATTGTTTTAGCTAATTTGATCATTATCAAACAGATGCTCAATATTTCGCCCAGCTGATCTCGTCGACACTATTTATTGTCAACAAGTATAAACTAAATATCTAGCTAGTCCTGGAATGGGCTTAATTGGCAGGTCCCGATCATTATTATTTGGGAGATTGAGTGTAAGTCATGGCAGATTCATCATCCTAACTGCTACAAAAAAAAAGAAAAAAAAAAGTTTATCATGTTTTTGAGCTTGAACCTGGGACCTTCTGATCCGCAGGCTGGAGCCTTACCATCTGCATTATTTCTGATACTGAAATCAAAAGACATTAGAATACGATGGCATGACGTCTTAATCATGGGTAACTTTGTTTTATTTCGTGCTGGTCTAGGTGCTGGTAACTCAGTGCGATTTTTAGTATTAACGTGACATACTTTCGATAATTAGTTAATGAAAACGAATTCCTACACAAAAACGATGTATGGACGAAAGGTTCGTAACACAAAGGAGTAATCGCTAATTAATTAAGTCACATAAAATAATGTAAAAATACATGACTTTTATAACTAAAATCGTAAAAATATCGTTATTTTTCGTGATTTTTTACCGAAAATTGTTGAATAACTTCGTAATACGCAATTTAGTGTCTTCGGCAAAGTTGTAGAGTATTGTTCTAACTATATCCTAACGGTATCTCCGGCATCTTTTTGGAGCAATTTTGTGAATTTCTAAGTAAATTTCTGTGAAAATGGCTAAAAAAACACAAAATCGATTTGATACACCTTTAAATCTTCATCAATTTGGCTCAATTTTGGACTGAAGACTTGGTTTTGCATGTGGATTGATAACTTGATGTGTCACGGAGAATCGGAGAAAAAAAGTTTCAAAGTGAACAGGTCTACTAGTCATACTTTGTAACTGGTGACTAAGATGGTGCGCGCTTGGGTAACTATGCATAAGTAAGCTGGTAGCGACGGCATTCTATCCTCTTAGTAACGTCGAGTGACACTGACTTGACATAGCGGATGAGCTAATGTCGGCACTCTCTTCCGTCCCATAAAACCGTGGTGTGGCCCTTAAGCACGTTCCTGACCTGTGTCCAGCTTAGGCAACTAACTGGGTGGAAGTAGATGCGGATGGATACTCCGAATTAACGCTGATCCGGCTCTGAGGCCAGTCCCCATAAGGGCCTGGGCCAACCCACCCTATGCCTCCCTGATTGCATAGATAACCACCAGGACAGGATCATAGGCGACTTCTTCATTTGCAGTGAGGAATAGCGGCTCTAAAGGGGACCCAACAAAAATGACTATCAAATCCATGAACAACAATGTGATCGAGAGTGGAGAGGCAGGGGGACGGCGATGAACCCATTTGCGCGAGAAGGGCTGGCGAGATCACCACTACCAGCGAGCAAATGGCAGGTGGTTCAACAGGAGGAGCACGAGGTGGCGCAGCACCGGCCGAGGAAGCGTAGATGACCGGTATAGATGACTCACGCGGGCGCTGAACTGCAACAAGAGCGGACTGCCAAAGATGTTGATCAGCAAGGACTTGTAACAGGGACTGCTGAAGCTCCGCAAATTGCTGGCTCTGGCCAAAAAGTAGTATGATCTCCTGGTCGGAGAGCAGAGTGCGGCTGATTCGAGCAAGGAGAGGCGGTCCACCAAAACGGACAGCTCGAGCTGCATGGTCGAAAGCTGACGAGGAAACGTGGTTCAAGAAGCGTCCGGCAGAGGCGGGCGGAAAGCCGAAGAGGAAGAAAGGGACGATCAGCGTGAGCAACCAGGTTCCCAAGTTGGTTGCGAAATGCGCAAGGATCAGAGAAACCAAGCTCTAGGAGGCCAACTCCAAGAGAAGCGAGAGCCAACCGGGCCCAGGGAAGGAGAACCCTTGGACTACGGTTGGAAAGAAGAAGTTTTGAAAAGTAAAACCAGCCCGGGGGCGTGAGCGGAGCGATGCGCTGTTCTTCTAAACTGAGGCAGGCAGCCAACACGACCCCTTGGGCCCTTGGGGTGATGCCTGCGGTGAAGTTATGGCCAAAGCGTAAGGCGCATCAGCACCCCCAGAACGCTCCCCCGAGATGCTGCAGAAGATCGTGGAAACGCTGTTCCTTCGTCACGATACAAGACCACCCAACTAACAATCGCAAGCCACAAACGAGCATGGATGCTGGATTGTTGCTTTATAATGGAAATTATAGCTGAACTAAAATTATGCTGTACACATTACTGCACAGCTAGTCGCGTTCGGTATTTTTTACGGAAATCTCAGCAGCTGAGCGTTCGGTAATGGTTTTTTACCGAAATCCTGTAAAAATTACAAAATTTCGGTAAAATGTTATCGTTTATCCGTCAAATTTAAACGAAGTTCGGTAAACATCACCGAACTTTTCCGGTAAAAAACTTAACGGTTGAGATTTCGGTAAAATATTACCGAAGTCGGTGATTTTTTCTAAGTGTGTGTACAAATGCTTTTTCAATTCAAAAAGTAGCCAATGTTCAACCTTTCGAATCGGTATAAACAATGGTATTTTTAAGCACTTTTCAAGCGTATGATAACATTTCTATTCAACTTGCAGTAATTCCCTTACAAATTAGTTAAACAATACTTTTTTTGTGCATCTTGTTAAGCTTATGTACAAATTAGCACATGAATGAGTATGATGTGTTTTTCACACGTCGAATAAGCGCTTTCGTTTCATCATTCTTCGACTAAGAGTGCAGAACGAAAAACACGTGCTTTTTTTCTGACCAGCAGCTGAACTATTGTGTTGTTCAGTTGTTAATCATATTGTTCTGTGTTAATTCACCACTGCTGAATAATAGTCGAAGTATGGTCATTCCCAAGCAGCACACAAGTCACTAAGAAGTATCGACAGCGCAGGTTTTTGGTTGTCCGTATTATAGACGATAGTACACAAAAGGCCGTCCCTTATTTTGCAAAAAATAAAAATGTTATAAGTTCGTTAGTGGAAAATGATCGTTTTAGCTAAGAAATGATCGTGTCAAAATTTGAAGTCCATATCTCAAGGCTAAGTGGTCCATCATGGGGCCTAAAGTTGTCAAAAATGGTATGGGACCAAAAAATACATGAAATTTTTTTCGACGAAAAAATACGCTATTCTACTAAAACCGGTGATTTTAGAACCCTAAAGGACCGAAAATGTGCTTAGATTTCCGATATCGCTACTCGTTTCTGAGTTATTGAAAAAAAAAACAACCGAAAAATCAGCATTTTTGATCATTTTTTTAGATCCAGAAGGAAACCTACCCAATTTTGTTCAGTAACTCAAAAACTAGTAGAGATATCGCAAATCTAAGCACATTTTCGGCCCTTTAGGGTCACCGGTTTTAGTAGGATAGCGTATTTTTTCGTCGAAAAAAATTAATGTTTTTTTGGTCCCATACCATTTTTGAAAACTTTAGGCCCCATGAGGGATTACTTAGCCTTGAGATATGAACTTCAAATTTTGTGGAGCGGACCTGGTGTGATGGTTAGAACACTTGACTATCACGCCGAGGACCTGGGATCGAATCCCACTCCCGACATACTCGCAAATTGTGAGTTCTTCCTTCGGAAGGGAAGCAAAGCGTGGGTCCCGAGATGAACTAGCCTAGGGCTAAAAATCTCGTTAATACAGATAAAAAAAAAAAAAGAACTTCAAATTTTGACACGATCATTTCTTAGCTAAAACGATCATTTTCCACTAACGAACTTAAAACATTTCCAATTTTTGCAAAATAAGGGACGGCCTAGTACACAATTGCTTCTTCTTTGAAACCCAAAAAGCACAGATTCTAAGTTGTTATGCAACTTGAATGAGAGGGAATGATAAAAACGGAAAAAATAGTTTGTCCAGACTCGAACCATGGACACCAGGAGTAATAACTACTCACCTTACATACTATACCAAACGCTCTGTGAGAGAATTGCTGCTCAACACACCATAAAATTTACTGAAGTTACTTGTTACTTCATTGCACCTTCTTTGTCACAAGTTAGAGAACTATTTTTCGCAACACATTTGGAACATAATCTGAACAAACAAACCAGAGTTGGATGTTGCATGACTGTAACATAGCACATTTAATGCAAGCTGACTGTTTTATCACTTGTTAGGAATATGTAAGCTCCGCCTCCACGAATCGATGTCAAATACGAAGTATTTGGTGATTTCTCTGGAACAAAGCCGAAACTTCACGAAATTCGGAGTTTAAATGCAACCTAATTGAGAAGATAGAAGTTGCGTGTACTTTCAGTGCAACTCATTTAGACCAAAGCATAGAAAGCCACATTTAGGATGATGTTGCAGGTGTTGCTTGGGTGCTCCTTCTCCAGGTTGCATGAGTCCAAAAAACAGTTCAGGGGAGACCCGACAGTCCAAACAAGCAAGGACAGCTCAAGGTGGTAGCTGGTGGAACGCTTACTAATTGGGAGTTAGCATGATTAAGGTTTTACTGGGTCGACCCCCAAATAATAGACTCAAACTTGAAAATGTTTTGAAGGCCTTGAAACAGTTGTACACCACTTAACCCCCTGGCCTGACGTAATATACAATAATACCTAGAATTAACCACCTTTCAGATGAAGTCATTTGAATTTCAACTACACACTAAGATTCAGATGTTCCAGCTCAGTAATTTTTTCACCGAATTCAGTATTTTTTCCATCTTTTTACTGAGTTTTCAACAGCAGATTTATCTCGGTACACTCGGTAATCGTATTTACCGTTCACCAGTAACGATATTTACCGTGCATCAGTAGCTTTTGACAGTTTATTAGCTGAGCTCAGTATCTCATTTACAGAATATCCGTAAAAGAAACAACCGAGCGTACCGAGTTAGATCTGCTGTTGAGAACTCAGTAAAAAGATGGGAAAAATACCGAGCTGATCTTAGTGTGTAATAGAGCCTTGCTAAAAGGAAGGTTATGTAATTTGTACCCCTCTTGAGCCAGACGTCCACCGGAATAAAACTGTCCTCGTAGCTCCAATTTTTGAGGCTCCCTGCATAATTGAAACTACAACTAATAATGAAGTGAACCTCAAAATTTAGCATGAGCATGAGCATAGATGACCGTACTATTCGTAGTTGCTACTCCGTGATTGACCAGAACAATCGAAGTTGCACAAGGAACCAACAGACGGAGCTTGGGAGTAGCTTACCGTCCTCAATGTGCATCTTCGAGAATTCCAAACTTTATTAGGTCAATAACGGCGCCGGCCACGTCCTTACGGTCATCGAGGAAGGAAAGGAATGTTATTATGACGTGCGTTGCTTACTAAAGACCGAGATCACCTCTGCGTCTCCACGTCTGTCATGGGAAGGACTTTTTGTTAGTGAGGAGGGGAAATGGCGCATGATATGAGTTCACTTTGGTAAGTGGAGTGATTCATGCAACCCTATTAATATCAAACCACTTATTTTCATTTGGACTAAAACAAAACACATGCCGACATCGAAGATGACGAACCATTCAGATAGTTTTCGAAGTGCGAAAATTAACGAAAGAGAAAATAAAGTGATTTGAACCAACGTGGCTTTGGAACTTGGGCCGACACTTGACGTGACGAACATTTCAATGTCTGTTGACTAAAATCGCAAAAATGTTGTTTGTTGCATTTATCGTATCATAAATCGCCCCGTACGAAGATGAGCAGTCAAATAGACGACGACGACGACCGAATGAAAACGCGGCCTGTACACTTTGCCTCCAAAAACTCACTCTCGCAAAAATCTAGCAAAGCGAGCGCGCGAAACTTTGCTGCTGCCGAACTACCGCACACTACTGACTGCTTGGCGTCCCGTCGTCGGAGCCCCGCAGAGAGAAGGGGAAAGAAAATCGCAAAAATCTCGCATAGCGAGCGCGCGAAACTTTGCTGCTGCCGAACTACCGCACACTACTGACTGCTTGGCGTCCCGTCGTCGGAGCCCCGCAGAGAGAAGGGGAAGAATGAAGTGAACCTCAAAATTTAATTGAAAAATATTGATGTTTGCGTCTTTGGCAGCGGATTGAAATTTGGTTGTAAGCTTCGTAGCCTACGGGTTAATATTGAACGTTCGTTGACATATACGTGTATTACCCTTACTATTGTGTGGGGTGGTCATCGCGAACAAATTAATCATAATCGTGATGAAGACCATGACGTGTATTTTTTATAAAAACTAGTGAATTATATCACCAACCAAAGGTGATTCCAAGATCCACACCTTACCCTGCCTTACTAACAAATACTCCTTCCCGAGAAAAACTGTGGGGATGCTGTGGATTCCACGGTTTCTAGTAACAACGGTTGTTGAACTAACATTCCTTGCCTTTCCCGATGACCGTAAGGACGTTCTCTGTGCAACTTCGACTGTTCTGGTCAATCACGGAGTAGCAACTGTGCGATGTGTACGGTTATCTTTGCTTTGCTTTGCTTTAGATCGTTCTTACCCTTCTCCACAACATTTCTGAAAACACCATTGCTGCAAATAACCTAGATCTTGAGCTATCGTTTGTGGTAGCTTATGAGTACTTTTAATGACGAGTGTATACATAGCAATTACTTTCTGTATAGCTCTTCTATCGACCAAATCTCCAGCTAACTGATCATTTGTTGATATTGTATAGTAGAATTAGTTCTAGAACTACAACTTTTCCAAAGTAAGTATGACGTTATCTTAGAATACGTCTGAGATATTCGCCCTCACCCCAATGAGGCGAACTCCATAAGCTCTGGGATTCCCAAAAAACTGATTTCTTCCCTTAGCACCTCCCAAACCAACCATGTAGAGTAGAAAGATCTTCGATGTAAAGCACTTACCGGCTTTTTACAGTTATCTAAACTCTTATGCTCAATTATATTTTATTACTGTTTTAAACGGATATGTTCTTGAGCACACAAGATTTGGCAACCACTGCTGCGCAGGCTATGCAACACCATCGCAGCAGTGCAGAGCCCTCGAACTAGAAGAGCCTACAGCCAGCGCAGCACAGCGGAGGAGTGGGTTGTTCTTGTCGTAGGCATCGTAAGATGGGGCGCAGCCAACAGCCAGCGTAGTCATACCTACAAGAAGCAACGTGGTACACACGGACAGGGAGAAGAGAGGTTTATCAACAAAACAAAACCAGAATAAGAAGATCAACTTGTTATTGCGGCTGTGGCTGCTGGTGGCTGATCTTCTTGGGCTTGCGCCGGGCTTCGGGATTGGGCGGCTTTGGGCTGTCGAGTCAGTCTAGGTTGAATTCTGATCCGGTCAGGTAGTTGCTGGGGTTTTGTGGCTTCATCGCTCGTCGTCGTTATCGTCGTCATATTACGCGTATATAGTTGTTTCGTATCGCGCATATAAGTTTGCGATTTGCGTGTTGTTATGCGATAGTAATTCGGGGGCATATATCGGTCGTCTGGAGTGCATTTGGTGTTCTGCTGTGCTACACGCGTCAAACTGCATTCCCGGTGCTTAAACGCGAGGACGATAACATTACGCTCTGGGTCGCGGTCGCGGTTGCCGGCAGGCGATATCTATTATTCAAACTGAGAGCGCTTCGCTGCTACTGCCACATGGCACACATGTTTGCCTCCTACTACTGTCTCAGTGCGACTCCGGCGTGGTAGAGTCGTCGATTTGAAAGAGTGTATTTGAGTATAGTAGGTAAAGCATTCGTTCGCGTCCGTCCGAGTGCGGTATTCAAGGCGCGTATCCAATCCACAATTGGTCTCCATCCCATACGCTTGTGGACCGGCTTTTCCGCGCAAGTGTTCGTGTACCTTTCTGGTTGCCCGGAGAGCACCCCGCCGCAAGTTTTGGTTTTGACATTTCTCCGAATGGTGGTACAGATGTTTTTATTTGAATTTCGGTTGCGATCCAGTGCGGCTCGCGCAGTTTGCTGAATTTCGGAAGTGGTTGGCGCGGTTGTGAAAATCCTGTTTCTTCGGTGGCAAAAAGTGCAACTGCAATCGGTGTGGTAGAGTGCAACGTCCAAAGAAAAGAGAGCAGGCTTATTTGTGAAGTGTTATCATTTCAAGCAAAAGCAGAAAAGAGAGTGAATCGTTCAACCACACGTCGTCGTTGGTGGTTTACCTGAGTTCAAAAGCGTGTCGTTTGCTCCCCCACAATCAAAGTGTAAACAAAAGTGCCTTCATCTCGTGTATCTGTAGAGAGTGCTTGTCTAGCTTCGGTTTATCAAAATACGTTACGAAAATTGAGGAATTACGCAGAGCCATGCTGACGTTATCCCACAGCGGCGATGACCTGGCCAAATCGCTGGCCGGCGCGCTGACCATCACCCGAACTCCCAAGGAGCAATTCACCGATAAGGTACGTGTCATTGTTGATAGAGATAGGATTGGACGGCAGCTGTTGTCTGCGTTATCAATTTTTATCTTTCAGTAACAGTCTGCGAATAACAACAAGCCGATTGAGTAAAAGTCAATTAGAACGGCCGTAGCATATATGCTCGCATCGGGGACCACGTTATTATTTTGGGTGCGCGCGCTTACAATCAACGTCGATGTTTGACTCAGTTCGGAACGAGAACACTGTTCGATAATTAGGTTCCTTGATTGATTGGCAGCGAATTGACGGGGGCACGATGGGTTGTTCTTGTTCGCGTTTTTGTTTTTACATGGCGGAAACGGTAGTGATAATGTTCCATCGTTGATTGCGGCTGACTAAATATGGCATCAGAAATGTGTGCTTCCGAGTTCTGTCTCTAGGAGCTCATAGATTACGTTTGTGCTCATTTGGTAATGTTCTTTTTTGGTGATATAAAAGTAACAAAAAGTAATCATACATTATGTTTTATGAAAAACAATTGAAAGATAAAAAAAAATCAAGTGATTTAAGTTTTCTGTGTAGCTGACGGCTTGGAAATACGGATCACCTGTTCCGGTAGTAAGAGTTCACCAAGCAGGGTAACTTCCATTCATTTATGCAAAAGCACAAATAATCCAAATGAAGGATATCGTACCTCTGAAGCCTGCCTTCTGATAACTCCTCCTCTTCTCCTCTTCTTGGCGTAACGTCCTCAATGGGACAAAGCCTGCTTCTCAGCTTAGTGTTCTATGAGCACTTCCACAGTTATTAACTGAGAGCTTCCTCTGCCAATGACCATTTTTGCATGTGTATATCGTGTGGCAGGCACGAAGATACTCTATGCCCAAGGAAGTCAAGGAAATTTCCTTTACGAAAAGATCCTGGACCGACCGGGAATCGAACCCGTCACCCTCAGCATGGTCATGCTGAATACCCGTGCGTTTACCGCCTCGGCTATATGGGCCCTGATAACCCCTATTCAAAGTATTGAGTGACCGTGTCCGAGAATGTCACACCAACATCGAGGGGGTGCTCGATCGTTAACGGAGCCTATGGAGCACCTGGGTAACCCTCACAGTAGTTTATTTTTTATTTATTTATGGCGTGGTGAAGCTTTTTTTTAGTGCTACTCGTGGGATTCCAAAATAAGCATGAAAAACAACAAATCAAATATAGTTAGTATTGATAATGGTGAGGTTAAGTCCTTTGCAAGAAGCGGGTTATCTAGGTCTCCTCTAAAGATATCGGAGACAGGAGAAGCCAGATGTGCGCGAAGTTCCAGCATAGGGAACCCTATTTTTTCTAGGCAAATATGTCGGGAGTGGTCATAGATGGAGCGTGGTTGATGAGAGTTATAAACAAGAACAGAGAGGGGTTTAATTTCATAGAGGTGGCTGCGCAGCAGCTTGACTCCATAATTTACTTTGCGTCCTCGAAGTCGAACATCAGCAAGGATATCAAGGAGGCTTTGTAGACACTTCGTACATAAGTAAACTATAGTGGTCAAACAGCACATAGCATAGCATAGCCGACCTTACACATCCTGGGGTGGCTGTCGATAGGGACGTTTAAGGACAGACTTGTTAGAATCCCAAAATGGCCGTCACAATGGCCGACTTTGTCACCTACTCACGATTTCGAGCGCACAAATCTCTTCGTAAACAAAACCAGCGCACCTGATCATTTTATTTTGAGCTTATTACAGGTGAGCAAGAAGAGAATAATCTAATGCACTGTTGTTTGAAGCTTGCTTCTTGAGATTTGTGCGTTTGAAGTTCTGATGCACTGTTGAAGCGGGATTTCAAGACGTTTGTCCTTAATGCGCCAGAAAAGTTGCATGGGACTTGGCAAACCTTTCATTTAACGAACTCTCGACACCTGGCCAGGTCCTTACGATCAGCGGGGATGGGGAGGAAACGTTGATTAGATATTTACTCAGAATATGTCCAAGAACTTGGCCCACTTAATAGACATCTGGAGTTGGAAATTGGATAGGGCTGAATGGGGTGCTTTCCTTGGCGAAAAAGCGTATGAGAAATTGTCATGATTTAATCATTTACCTGGTTAATACTGGAAAAGTAAACATAAGCATTAAGCAAGTTGCACAAATGTCGTAGGTAGTACAGCCCTAGACCACAGTTACGAGGATTGCCTTCTTCCCGTCGGATACAATAACACAAAGAATCGAGACTTATCTCTGACATCTCGACAAGACTGACACAATCCTCCAACAGTCGAGAGTTGTCCTGGCCTCGTCCTTGCGACTGCTGAGGAATATGAAAGGATGGTTATGGTTAGGGGCCGTCCATATACCACGTGGACAAAAAAAATCATGTTTTTTTCCCCTCCCCCCTTCCCATGGACAAGCGTGGATTTTTCATTGACCCCTACCCCCCTCCCCGATTGTCCACGTGGACATCAGAAAAAAAGTTTTTTTTTCACATTTCTAAAAAAATAGAAAAAGTGATTTTGAAAAGTTTTTTTTACATTTTTTTTTCGTAAATCATTTCTTAAATATAATTGAAAACTTTATTAAATACAAACATTCTATAGCTTTACATAGAATACAAAAAAGTAGCACAAAGTAGGTACCTACAAGTTTTCAACATTGTTTTTAATTCAGCTTAATGTTTGTGAGAGTGTGGGTTCGGTTCTTACTCCAGTTGGTGAAAAATGTTCGTCAAACGGAAATTCTTCATTGGGTATTTTTCGTGTAATGTCTATCGCCTAATGTTAGTGATTGATCAATGTTTAGTCTATACAGCCTCTGGTTGAAGACGGTGTTTTTTTAGAATATTTATTCAATCTATGATTGTCTGATTGTTTCGTTGAGATAAGGTAATTTTAAATCTTAGATTTTTGTTGAGATAAGATTATATTTCTTAGATTCTTACAAAAAAAACAAAATTTACAGCAACTAAATTGTATTGGTGAGGCTTAGACTTCAATATCCATTAAAAACATCTTAAATTTTAAAGGAACCTACAAAAAAAAGTTTTTGAGATAACCCTGCAAATCCCTACATGTATTTTAAAACTTTGAAGTAGCTTAAAAAATTGATATGAAACTTAGAAAAATTCATACAGAATTTCAAAGATAATTTTCTGACTGAAACACCAACGTTTGCACGGTCTTACACTCCATTTTAAATCTCTAGTATATTCCTCGATGAAGAAAACTAAGTAATTAGAAATTCTGATAATTTAAAACAAATTAGTCTGCGAATTAGTACCATAATTTTTTGGTATAATAAAATAAAATGTATAAAAGAACTGTTGAAGAGAATCTCATCAATAATGCGACATAATTTGTTTCGTTTGTTGATTCTTGTTTCCTAATTTATATGTTAATGTTGTCCACGTGGACATTTGACGAACCCCCACCCCCCTCTCCGTGAACAAGCGTGGACTTTTCGCTAACCCCCTCCCCCCTCCAAGCTGTCCACGTGGTATATGGACGGCCCCTTAGTTAGACACCTAAGAAAGATGTAGAAACAGTTTCGCTTCTGCTTTCGTCGCATTCAGACGGTGGCAAATGTGCTCTTGACTAGTTTGATACCATCAGCGTGTGCTGTTTAGGTAACGGTATACCGACATCAGTTGCATTGTTCTTCGTTCGCTTACACATTTGTCGTACGCCGGCGGCGGAGATAATTGTGATATTCGCAATGCAATCCAACTGCGGAATGGATGAAATTATCGAGAACACAGTTCAGTTGCGATTCCCATTGGGCAGTCCACGTCCCACATGGTCGGAGATCGCGGATTTTCTTAAGACATTGGACACAGATCTTCTGTCAATGGAAACGGCATATCGAACATCACGTGATCGTTCTATTAGCGTAAAATTCATCTCACTGGAGGCTATGACGGAGGCGCTGAAGAAAAACACGGAGGCAAAGAAGTTTCACTACACTAGCGGAAGAACTGTGGAGGTGCGGATGACAGTGGCGGGCAGCAATATACGATACATTCGTTTGTTTGATCTGCCACCGGAGCTGAAAGATGAAACTATATCGCTAGCGCTCGGAGAATATGGACGGGTGGAACAAATTATACGTGAAAAATTTCCTGCGGAGCTTGGCCTGCCCCATTTGTGTACTGGGGTGCGGGGTATTTATATGACCGTCGAGAAGGACATCCCTCCGATGATCAATTTCGGTGGTCGTGAAGGACGGCTTTATTACGACGGATTACAGGACACGTGTTTTTCGTGCAGAGAGGTTGGACATCGAAGGGACTCCTGTCCCCACCGTCAAACCAATCCCTACGCGGAAAAGAAAAAAAGGAGAAGAAGAAGCAACGGATCTCACAACCCACTACATACGCTGCGGTGGTCTCTGGACAAGAGCTTTTGCCGACGGAACAAGAGGAGGAATTGCCGGTGGAAATTATCGAAGTGCTGGAGGATGACATCATCGAGCAAACAACGGAAATGTGTGATGCGGAAGAGTCGAGCGAAGACAGAAATGAGATGAATCGGAAAGGAGACGAAAACACATCGAAAGACGAGGTCAACGAAAGTCAGGAAACATCGGCAAACGCTAGGGTGGCACAGCGACGGGCACAATTCGCAGCTTCTGGTGGTGGTTCAAGCTCCGGTTCCGTTCCGCGACCAAGGAAGAAGTGTGCCCGAATGCAATTTTATTGATATGCACTCTTTTGAATATTTTTTGTAATTATTCGACAAGATGTCGGCTCTGTAAAGTTTTTAGTTAAACGATCGAGCCAATAAATAAACTATTTGGTTTAAAAAAAAAAAAAAAGATGTAGAAAGTTCTACGACCTCTCAGGCCTAGGTGTCAAGGAAATATGGGTGTTGTTTTAGGTGGTCAAACAGCACCATGATAAATTCATGGCAACTACGGCAGCAGCAGAGCCCGTGAAGCTGGATGTGCCGCATGTTTGCTTCAGGTGTCTGAAACCGGGACACAAGTCATGGAACTGCAAATGCTGTGACAGGAGCAAGCTGTGTAGGCGATGCGAATAACTGGCAGTTTATGAGTGGGGGACGATATCGCCACCATAGCGGACCTATACCGAGTACCCGCCGGACCTATACCGAGTACCCGCCGCTAACGGTAATAATGGACTATAGATGGGAAAATGACAGCGATGTGGTCGTCCACAAATTACGTAACGCTCTAGGGGGAGGGGGGAAGTATAGCCGAGCGTTCCATACAAAAAAATTTCGGGTTTCCATGCAAAAAAAGCGTTACGGAGGGGTGAGGGGGTCGAAAAATGTCGATTTTTGCGTTACGGATGCTGCTTATTTATCTTACCAATCAGACTAAGGCTAGGGTGGCCTCTGTTGTACATAGTAGCCGTCTCCATTTCTCTCGGTGCATGGCTGTGTGTCTCCAGTTCCGCACTCTGCGTAATGTCCGCAGATCGTCCTCCAATGCGATGTGGTATCTACCTACCTTGATACCTTGTTGGTTACAAAGTAGTTTTACTCCAACGCCGAGCGTATACTAGAGCACCATCTTCGTCGGTCTTGGGCAATGTTCCACCAGTTGCTCCGAATGTTTAGGGATTGCAAATCTTCTTCAACCGCGGGCAGCCAGCGCGTTCACAGCCGCCCTCGAAGTAGCCGACCTCTACCTGGTTCCTTGCTGAATATTGTTTTCGCTATTCTTTCTTCCGACATTTGCTTTCAGCCTAGGTGCGATACGCCTCTTCACTTCACGGGAAACGTCATTGTCATAAGTGTTCCGAGGTAAACAAATTCTCCAACAACTTCGTCGTTACCAGTGATTTATGACTTGGTTTGTTTGATATTCTATCCATTGTGAATGTCCTGATTTCTTTGATCCACAATATTTCAAATACATCCCATGTTCTAGATTGCTGGATAGTATGGATGATTCTGAATATCTCGGAAGCACTTCATTGTCTCTGTAAATATTCTATGATCTCCAATAAACCTGTCAAACTTCTACCTCGGTCATGCCTGACGCTCGCCAGATCTTTTTGCACGCTGCCCACCAGGTCTTTGTGCGGTATCGAATGCTCCCTCAGTAGTGTGGCTTTAGCGTGTGCGTAGTCTTGCCCCTCAGTATGCTAACGGGTAGTTCACAACACACCCCTAGTAACGCCTAACTGTCAGCTCGGTGCCGACTAGATCAAGGTTGGCCATGATTCTGCCTCTTTCTTCGGTAGACTGTCGGACGCGGTAGACGTCTTTGGTGCGCTCCGCAATGCACCCAGCACGTGGAGATTGAACCTGCACAGTCTTCTTGTACCGTTCGGATCTCTTGCGAACATTAGTTCTGTAAGGTGGTTGTCCGTTATTCTCACAACATGTCCTGTCCATCGTATCCTTCCAGCTTTTTCCAGCTCATCCATCGTCGAAACAAAACCTCAAAAATCAACTTCAATATTGTATTTTTCTAATGTTTTTCTAGCATTCAAAAAAACCCCACATTTTCAAGTAATTTGATCAAACATTGAGTCTTGTATTTTTTTTAATTTGAGGTTTTGTGTGATATTTTACTAGTGTTTATTGTTTTTTTTAATGAGTTTTCCTCATGAGCTCGTTGTATAACTTAGGAAGATTTGCATAATGTGACAATATTATTGGTGTTTTTGGGTATGAACAACCATAAGGAGGAATTTCTGAAGGAATCACTTGCTGAATTCCAAGATAAATTAGCAGCAATTTCTGGGAAAAGTCCAGGAGGTATTCCTGGAGGAATTTCTGCAGAAATTACCCGGTGAAATTTCCTGGGGGAATTCCTGGAGTAATCCCTGGAACTGCGGAGTGCTGTACCATTACAGATTGGCGGTATTTGGTAAAGGGTTTGGAAATTTGGACAAGTAATCCCAGCAGGGTAATACACTTTATAAAACGAGTTGTGCTTAGTGCTGCGTAGATCAGGTGTCACATCAACCATTGTCCATCAAAGCTCAATTGTGACAGGGTATTTGACTAGCATTGTCGTATTTGAAGCGGACCTGGTGTGGTGGTTAGAACACAAGACTACCATGCCTTGGACCTGGGATCGAATCCCATTCCCGACATACTCACAAAAATGTGGGTTCTTCCTTCGGAAGGGAAGTAAAGCGTGGGTCCCGAGATGAACTAGCCTAGGGTTAAAAATCTCGTTAATACAGTCAACTCGACTCGACTAGCACCAAATTAAATATGGGTCATACCACAATATTCCTCAATAATGGACGCAGTGGCAAAAAAGGCTCTAGAGATGAGGAAAACAAAACCCTGGAAAAATTCCTGCAGGAAACTCTGGAGGAAACCTTGGAGAAATTTGTGAAACAATCCCTAGAGGATTTCCTGAAGAAATTACTGGATTAGTTGTGGGGGGAAATCCTGATTGAATACCTGAAGGAGCTCTGGAGGAATTCCTGGATGAATTTCAGGAGGAACCCATGAAGGAATCCATGGAAGAATTTCTAGAGAAATCGCCGGAAGAATTCCTGGGAAAATTCCTAGAGGAATCACTGGAAAACTTCCTGGAGGAATCCCAGGAGAAATTTCTAGAAGAACGCTTGGGAAAATTACCTGGAGGAGTTTTCAGAGAACTTCTGGAGAAATCCTTACGTAGCTCCCTAGGAATCCTCGGGAAACTCCCGTGGAATCATGGAATTACTAAGGGACTCCTAAAGGAATTTAACAGGAACGCCTGGAGGAACTCATGTGTTATTTCCAACACTTCAAAAGTCAAAATCAATAGCCTATTCTAAACCTCAGAAAAAGGATTAATAAGGACCCGAATCGTCGGATCAGAGTGAAAAATAACGTTTCAGCTGGTCTTCTGATTGCAAAGGCCGAAAACCATACCATATACGTTTTCACAGCCAATAGCCCCTCAACTAGATCAACAACCCCTCAACTACTTCAATTTTAAAATACCATAAAGATCTTTGGAATGCCAATGGTTACACAAATAACACAAAGAGATACTCAAAATATTATGAGATACAACATAAATAATCGTGGAACAATTACATCGATAATGTAAAGAGATACAAGAGTAGAGCTTGTAGGGCTCGAAGGAATTAATTCCAGAATAGTTTTTTTTTTACCTAGATGACCTAGATCACCAAGTGAAAGTTGCTAAATTCAGAATACTTTGGGACCATTTGTATGCCAGTGGGCACTCAAATAGCAAAACAAAGAGATACTCGTAATATAATGAGATGCAACAGACACAATCTTGAAAGAATTATGCCGATAAAGTGAAGAGAAACAAGAGTAGAGCCTGTAGACCTTGAAGGTCTTATTTCCAGAATAGTTTGGAAAGCCTGGAATATCCCATGAATGTACTAAAAGCATTATAGTTGTGTACTGAGGCTTCACTGGCAGCATAAACTACATTCCACGAATATATTTTTTTTTCAATTAAAGCATAATGCAGTATGTAGATATCGTTACCCAAACTTCAAAGTGTATTGGAGGCCATTCGTATTTCACGGAATGTCCAACTACCACAATATTGAGTTGCTCGTAGCATTGTGAGGTCTAATGGGCGTCAATGTGAATAAATTTCTTCTAAATAGTGAACACAAACGATGGTAGATGTTGCAGATCTTAAGAAAATGAATTCCAGAGTAGTTTGGATAAAATTGGTTTAGAATGCTAGATTTGTGACACAAACTTTGAAGTACTTTGGAGGCCTTAGAATAGCTCTGAGCATGAGCATGCGCATGAGCATAGATGACCGCACACGGCACAATTCGTAGTTGCTACTCCGTGATTGACCAGAGCAATCGAAATTGCACAAGAAACCAATGAATAGGGCTTGGGACTAGCTTACTATTCTCAATGTGCACAGTTCTAGAACTCACAAGTAATGTCAATAACGGCGCTGGCCACGTCCTTACGGTCATCGAGGAGGGAAGGGGATGTTAGTAAGACAACCGTTGTTATAGAGACCGGAAATCCCAGTGTCTCCACGATTGTCTTGGGAAGGAATTTTTGTTAGTAGGGTAGGGAACATTGTCAGGTCTAGGAGTCACCTGTATTTGGTGATGTGATCTGAGAATGGATCAATAAACACTAACTTTCGCGCACAACTGACCATTTTTCTATACGAAAATATGTCTAATAAAAGGAACCCTGTCGCGCGTCTCCACCCCATTAGGGAGCAGAAGCTTTTCAAAGGACAAAGGACAATTCAATGATCCAAACCATATGCATTCACAACAAGAAACAACAAAAAACTAAACACCGCGCATCTAAATATTGATTTCTTTTCCGCGCAAGACAATGGCGAACGCGATCGATTATGCTGCTATATTTACTCAACCCATCAGGAGTGATGTATGCACAGCAAGGAACAACACGATACTCTTTGGAGGCCTAAGAATAGCTCTGGGATCAGAACTTAGACAAACTATGATTGGAAGTAATAGATTGCATGTCAAGGATCAGTGAAAACTATTGATGATTAGCAAAACGTTGAAATTTGAGCAAAAACATATAGGATTTATAAAAATTAAAAAAAGCCACGTATTTTCGGCTACCAGCAAAAGAAGCAAAACGGGGAGGTACCATGCATTTCTTAGCAAAACTACTCTCCTTTAATATAAAAAAACTCAGTAAAATATTTTAAAACAAAGAAGATATTACATTTCTGCCAAAAGAAGATCATACCGGGTGTTTACGGGTTAATAAAAATCTACGTACAAAAACACATCGTGATAGCTTATGGCAAAAAGTTATTGCAACCATAAAAAATTGCAAATGCTCCATACAAAATCGAAAAGCGCTCCATAAAGAATGAACATATGCTCCATGAAAATGTGCAATGTTACCCATAAACAATTGAAAACGTTCCATACTTTATAAAAAATGTACCGGTAAAACATAAAATTTTCTCATTACAAATGAAATTTTGCACCAATTAATATTACTGAAATGCTCCATGATAAAATACAAATGCTCCATAGAAAAATGCAAATGCTCAATAAAAAAATAAAATTGTACCCATAGAAAATTGAATACTGCTCCATAGAAAATAGACAAATGTTTCATAAGTATTATCAAACTGCACCACATAAAATACAATTTGTTAAAAAAAATGAAAATTCTCCATAACTTTAAGGACAGACTTGTTAGAATCCCAATATGGCCGCCACAATGGCCGACTTTGGGACCTACTCACGATTTTGAGGCCACAAATCTCTTTGTAAACAAAACCAGCGCACCTGAACTTCTTATTTTAAGCTTATTACAAGTGAGCAAGAACAGAATAATAAAATGCACTGTTGTTTGAAGCTTGCTTCTTGAGATTTGTGCGTTTGAAGTTTTGATGCACTGTTGAACCGGGATTTCAAGACGTTTGTCCTTAAACATTTGCACCACTAAAGCAGTGCAATGTAAAGCAATTCAGCCCTGTCGAATTAAATTATGAGAATATGCTATCTATGGAGGATTTTCAATTTTTCATGGAGCGATTTAATTTATGGAGCATTTCAGTATTATTTATTAGTGCAAAATTCACTTTCATTGAGAAAATTTTATGTTTCACCGATACATTTTTTATAAAGTATGGAAGATTTTCAATTATTTATGGGTAATATTGCACATTTTCATGGAACATTTGTTCTTTCTTTATGGTGCGCTTTTTGATTTTCTATGGAGCGTTTCTATTTGTTTATGGGTGCAATAAATAGACTGTCATTGCTTATTATTGATTAGCTTTTACATGCTTCCCATAATCAAAAGATTTCAAAATTTTGAACCACCCAAATATACTAAAATCCATATATATGAAAAGTCCCATATCAGAAATAGATTTAGGGCACTAAAACCATTATAAAATGTGATTTTTAGCCTTTTCGGTTTACATTTGAGATTTTGTCCGACCTGTGTATGGCGTGGCGGCCCGCCACTTTGCATCGTCCTGGACCGGTTCGAAATATGGTACTTAGCAACCGACGTTCGAACACTTCGAGAATTTACATGTCCAGCTCAAGCATAATCCAGGTCTCATGCCCGTAAAGAACCATCGGTCTTATCAGCGTCTTGATGCATTTCGTGCGGGGTAAATCTGTTGCGACCGCGCAGGTTCTTGTAGAGCCCATAGTAGGCCCGACTTCCACTGATTATGTGCTTCGTATTTCACTGCTAACGTTCATGTCTGCCGTTAATGAGGATCCAAAGTATACAAAGTCCACCATCACCTCGAAAGTGTCCCGGTCTATCGTAACAACACTGGCTGGCTAAGTTTACCTTGTAGTTTTTGGTTCCTCCAACCTTTTTTTTTAACCCGTTCACTATCAGCCCGAACTTTGCTGTTTCACGTTATAGTTCTGCCACCGTTCCAAATATTCAAGCAATAATATCCTTGCTATACGCAAAACAGACAAATTGGCTGGATTTCGTGAAAATCGTGTTGAGCCTGGCTCGTCGCATAACACCTCCCAGGGCAATGTTGACCAGCAGGTATGAGGTTCCATCACCTACTATTACACCCGTAGAAATTCATTACATGACAGTTTGGATGACCTAGCACATCCGGAAAAATGATCTTTCACCATCTTTTGCCATTTTCATGTATGAACATTTATGTAAATGTATAAATTCGTTAACAAAACTGTCTTTTGCCATTTGGGCAGATGTAACTATTTTGGGCACATGCCTCAATTACAAGTCAATGTTATACCTAATAAGTTAGTTTTTGACACACGGTGAGATATGCAGAGTACATACATACATACATACGGTGAGATATGCAGAGTATCTAACCCTATACAAAAACTCAAATCAATTGGTATGAAGTTGGCTTAGTTATAACGGCAAGTGCCAAAAATAGGTACACCTGCCCAAATTGCACAAGACCCTATGTGCTTGAAAAAATTTGACGCCTAAAAGGGTTAAATAGCTTATTTTCAGATTAAACAATTCTCCTGTGAACCTCCTTCAATTTCCTGTATCAAATTTAAGTATCAAATGATGTTTCCCAATGATTTATATGTTATTTATCACTTGTATGACTCTCGTCAACGAATACTGAGTCACGTCAGAACCCTGCAAAAAGTTCATACACGACCTTCAAATCACACTCCCCAGTGCACACATAACGAAAACAAAATTCCAGCCCGATGCTCATCGTCAGTGAAATTTAATCGCCACTCATCGCATTACTAATCTTAACCACAATCGGATGAGGCAGCTTCTACGACGGCCGACACGACGGTGGATGACAGCATCGCCTCCGACCGTGAACAATTAAACGCGTTGATTCCGATCTGTTACCATCAGTTTGTTGTGTGTGCGGTAGCCGACCTTCCCGTCCCTTGCCCCGCATTCCACCTAGAGGGGTTTTCCTAAAGTGTCACGCTGCTGCATTCAAACGCCCCAAGTGGTAAAGGGTGTGGACCGGCGACTATGATCCATTGCACCAAGTCAACAATACCTACCTAACGTACTTATGGTCCGGCATGCCGTCGTCATCGTCGTCATAGACCTGGACTGACCGTATGTGTCATCATCGTAAGTGAGAGGTGGCTTCAGAATCGAGACACGAGTGTAAATATAAGCACGTAGCTCTAAGTAAGTGGCCATGGCTATTGCGGATGGGTTGCACTTAAAGGGGGAAGTGCAACTCAAATTGACTCCGGCTGCAGCACGGCGGTGCACCTCTTGCATACCTATCTCTATCTACATAATTTGTATCGGTTTATACTACTCTCTTCATTTCCATGTGCAGAGGTGTTGTTCTAGATATGGTGTGCAATCCATTTCGCTGTTGACATTAGCGGTATGTTTAAGCAATCACATATCGTGGAGGCAACAAACATTTTTGCTTTTTCTCTTGATTCATGAAAATTCTTGTCTAACCGTCGTAGTTCAAAAGCTTCAAGTGCTTGCAAATTCTTCTCGAGCATGGTCCAAGTCACATGTCAAAAGAGGACCACCGATATTATTAGCATTTCGTACGTGTCACATTTGATGCGGGATGAATCTTTCTTGGCCGCGGTTTTTGCTGGAGCCCATAGTCAGCAAGAAATCGAGGAAGACGAATTCCTTCGCCTCCGGCTGAGTGCAAAATACTGTATTGCGTCAGGTAATACCTAAGGGGGCAGCCCATTCAGCGCGATGCAGGCAGCGCAAGGTAGCCTGTCGAAGCCACGAAAAATTAAGTAAGAAAAAGAATATGCGAACGATACTCTCAGAAACCGACCCAACAATGAAATAAGGATGCCGGAGCCCGTGGCGCAATTGGTCACACGTTTGCTTCATAAGCAGATGACCATGGGTTCGATCTCAGCCCCGGCACTTTCGTCAGTTGCTCTTTCCCCCTGAGAGCAGCTGACACGACACTGACCCTTTTCTGAGCCCATGGCTCAAACGGACCCGGATACATGGACATCGCCGAACGGCAACTCATAATGGACCCCCAATCGGACTGGAAAAAAGAACAACCAACAGCCACACATCAACATCCTCGTGCTCATCATTCTGCCATGATAGGGTAGAGAGTGAAAGCAGTGCAACAACAACCACACAGTTAAAATAAAAATGTAATTTTAAGTTTATTTTCATGCACATATTTGGAGCATGAAAATGAACACAAAAATAAATCACATTTGAAATTTACATTTATTGAAAACATGAACCGACGTGTAATTTTAAACGTCGTTGAAATTTAAGTGAGCATTACATGGCGCGGTTCTCCGTTGGTGTGCTTTGTTTCATTTGATTTGTTTTCATGATTTACATATCCCGCCGAGTAGTCGGAAGCAGCAATTAAAACTAATTAAAGGTTGTCACGTTTTATTTCATTATAATAATTGTACTTTTCGGTATCAAACTATCAGGTACACATTTGTTTTCTATGATGTAGCACTTCCCGCATCCAGCAACAAAATTTCGGTTCTCGTTGCAGGGTGTCTTGGTGCTGCTGATGGTGTTTCAGCTGGTGATTACCGAAAGTGAGCGCGCGTCTGAAAAGTATCAACTTTGCGAATTATATTTCATTTGTTACATTGCCGAATGGATGGAATATGAATTTCTTACCTGTTAAAGACCTTGATAATTCTTGTTCCGCCATTCGCAACGCTCCACACGACTGAAAAATTAGGGAAAAAAAACTTTCGGAGCAGCTCTTCAGAAGCACCCAGATTCAACGCGACGGCCATACTCTTTCCAACATCAGAGCGCTGGTAGTTCGCAAATAATATTGAAATTTACAGTTATTTTAATTGAAAATTCAATGTATATCGATGCTCTTATTATGTGCATGGATTTATGTTTAAATTTAAATGACCTTTTCGATTCAAGTGATGTACTTTTAAATGCGTGATGTTTTACATACCATTGAAATTTCATTACTTTTTGCTGTGCAGTTCGATATAGTAAAATCAGAATAGAATACATTAAGGCGGTGTACGAAGTGTATTTAAGTACAGCTTCCAATTGGAATCGCTCACGCAGTGCCCTAGTGGACAAAAGAGACAGCTCTTAAGTTAATTGAAGGATAAACAAAATGAAATATGGACTATGATTGGAAACTTGGTTACCTGTAACGTCTGCTTTCACTCTCTCGGAGGCCTGTTGATGGACGGACGTGAGGTGATCGAAAGGTGGAAGCAGTCCTTCGATCAGCACCTGAATTGCGTGGAGAACGTAGGCACGGGAGACCACGGCAACGGAGGAAACGACGACGCCAGTGCAGCGGAGGACAGAAATGAACCTACTCCCACGCTGAGGGAAGTTAAGGATGCCATTCACCAGCCTAAAACCAACATAGCAGCTGGTAAGGATGGTATCGCAGCTGAATTCATCAGAAAAGATGGCCACCTGTCTGCATCGGCTGATAGCCAGGATCTGGGAAACCGAAGAGCTACCGGAGGAGTGGAAGGATTACCCCTTCCTTCCACTCCTCCGCCCCATTCACTCCTGTGCCTCATTCACAAAAAAAAGGCGACCATTTGGAATGTGAGAACTTCAGGGCGATCATTATTTTGAATGCTACCTACAAAGTGCTATTCCAGATCATATTCCGTCGTCTGTCACTTAAAACGAATGAGTTCGTGGGAAGTTATCAAGCTGACTTCATCGACGGCCGGTCGACAACGGACCAGATATTCACCGTAAGGCACACCCTCCAGAAATGCCGTGAATACCAGGTCCCAACGCATCACCTTTTCATCGACTTCAATGCGGGGCATATGACAGTATCGACCGCGCAGAGCTATGGAGAATCATGGATGAAAACGGCTTTCCTGGGAAGCTGACTAGACTGGGTAAAGCAACGATGGACGGTGTGCAAAGCTGCGTAAGGGTTTCGGGTGAACTATCCAGTTCATTCGAATCTCGCTGAGGACCGTGACAAGGTGATGGACTCTCATGCCTTCTCTTCAACATCGCTCTGGAAGGTGTGATGCGACGAGCCGGGCTTAACAGCCGGGGAACGATTTTCACAAAATCTAGTCAATTTGTGTGCTTTGTGAGCGACATGGACATTATTGCCAGAACATTTGGAACGGTGGCAGAGCTGTACACGCGTCCGAGACGCGAAGCAGTAAAATTCAGACTGGTGGTGAATGCCTTAAAAACAAAGTAGTGTTACGATAGACGGGGATACTTTCGAGGCGGTGGAGGAATTCGTCTACCTCGGATCCTTACTGTCGGGTGACAACAACGTGAGCCGTGAAATTCGGAGGCGCATCATCGGCGGCAGTCGGGCCTACTATGGGCTCCAGAAGAATCTGCGGTCAAAAAAGATTCACCCACGCACCAAATGCACCATGTACAAAACGCTAATAAGACCGGTGGTCCTCTACGGGCACGAGACAAGGACCATGCTTGAGGAGGACCTGCAAGCACTCGGAGTTTTCAAGCGACGCGTGCTAAGGATGATCTTCGGCGGTGTGCAGGAGAACGGTGTGTGGCGGAGAAGGATGAACCACGAGCTCGCTGCACTTTACGGCGAACTCAGCATCCCGAAGGTGGCCAAAGCCGGAAGGATACGGTGGACAGGGCATGTTGCAAGAATGCCGGACAACAACCCTGCAAAGCTGGTGTTTGCAACTGATCCGATTGGCACAAGAAGGCGTGGAGCGCAGAGAGCACGATGGGCGGACCAGGTGAAGCGTGACCTGGCGAGCGACCGAGGATGGAGAGCGGCAGCCACACCACAACCAACCGAGTATTATTGCGTACTATTGTTGATTATGTCTTGTCTTAAATGTGATGTCGAACAAATAAATGTATGTATGTAGATATAAGAATTTTAAATTTGGAATGCCTGAATCTATTTCCAACGCATTTTTTAAAGAAATTGCCGAAGAAATGTTTAAAAAGCAGCCAGGGAAATTCACAACGCCAAATGAGTTTCCATAAAATTGCCAAAGTAGTTTCCAAACAAATTTCTGAATGAGTTACCGAAGAAATACTTCAAAAAAAAGCCGAATTCCTATGAAAATTATCAAAGGGAATCATGAAGGAATTGTCAAATTATTTCCATAGGAATTGTTCGAACAAATTCCTAAAAATACCAATTTAGCTTCCAAATGAGTTACCGCAGAAATTTCTGCAGATATTTCCGCAAGATTTCACACAAAAATCTCCGAAAGAATTCTTAAAGAACACTCAAAAGAATTGCTTGAGAATCGGCCTTTAAAAAGTTTGCAAAAGAATTGCAGAACAAATTTAACAAAAACTGTAGAAGACATTCCATTAGCAATCTGCAAAGCAAATGTAAAGGAATTTCGATGTCATTGCCATAGAAACTGCCATAGGAATACCACAAATCATAACTAAAATGCGCCACAGTAACTTACGACACACTTTTATTTAGCTGTAAGTAGGGGAGACTGGGGAGACTTGATCCCTTTTTCTTAATTTACCTGAAACTTTAAGAAAAAACACAAAACTAGATCCGATTTCCGTTCAAAATGGAAGGTAAACATCTATTGCAAGTTAATACACAACAGAAGGTCTTTAAATTATTGTTAAAGTTTTCAAAACTGTGTTTTTATGGAGGCATGTATTATGATGTATTTTTCAAAAATGGGTGACACTTGATCCCCCTTTGAGCACATTGTTTATTGAAAGGGAAAATAATTCCAGAGTCTTCCTATTCATTTTCTTTTCGAGTTTTCTTGTATTTTCGATGAATATGGAGTGTTTGAAATTGTAAGATTTCTTTAAATTTTTAAGGATATGCCGTATTTTCAAAATGGGGAGACTTGATCCCCCTTTTCTTGGTTTGTACTAAAGTTATAATTATCTGACACATTTTATCGTTGAATAGATATTTTATCGTTGAATTCCAAGTAAATAGAAGCTTCCGAATAGAATTTTATTTTTCACATGTATAATGTGTGTGTAATCCTCGAGGGATCAAGTCTCCCATGTCTCTGTTGTGTATACTAATCTAAATTAATTAAAATATGTAAACAACAGCCTTATTTGGATAAATAAGTTTGAAAGTATTTCATTTAAACTATGTGCTGTGAAATTTTTACACGATTTGGTTCAATTTTCACAAAGTTATTGAGATTTTTCGGAATCGCCTAAAAGATTTCTGAAGAACTGAAAACAAACCATTAGCCGTTAAAAAATAATGCAATATACAATCGAAATCACTTGTAGCCAAAACATAGTCATTTGTCCAGGAGTAGTTTTGAAAAAATTGTGCTGGAAGAAAAATGTTTTTGATTCCGAGCAAATATGGGGGGAACAAGTCTCCCCAGGGATCAAGTCTCCTCAGTCTCCCCTAAATATATGGTGCGTGATTAAACATTCTCTCACGCATAATTTCCATATCTTATGAAACAATATCTTATTTATTGTTCAAGTGTGAAACAAGTAGCTAACAATAATATTTCAATGATTGGTGGAATATGTCAGACTCGATAATCACCCCGAATAAACGAGCCATTTTTCATATCATTAGCTTATTTTGTTAGGATACCTTCATCCAAATGCGTATTCCTGGATTTTTTTAAATTTCTAGTATTCCTAGAATAAACTATTTGAGAATTCCCAAAAAAAAAAACTCTTTAAAGAAACGCAGTAAGAAATTCTGGAGGAATTCCCAAGACAAATAAAGATAAAATCTAGCAAAATCGCTTGAAAGTATTTAAAATTAAAGTTCCAGAAGCAGTTCCTGCTGCAAAAATATTAGAAGTAACTCTTTGATGAATCCCAGAAAGAGTTTTTTTTTTTTTATTTCATCAATATAGTTTAACAATGACAAAAATCCTACTAGCTACCTTATGAACCGTAGTTCTTTGAAGGGCTGGCTATTGGTTCTATATACTATTAGGCATCATTACTAATCTATTCATGGCATATTATTTCATCTTCAGCGCAAAAAAAAAACTATTAATTAGGTTTAATACAAACATTTCAGTTCATTAAAAATATCGCAGTAAACTACCATTAAAATGATTTTTGAGCTTGTTTGTAAACATGATTAAAGTTGTTGAATTCCGTATTTCTGTTGGTAAATTATTGTACGTGATAATTCCATCATGTGTCAACCGCTTCCTTCCATATTCAGTTCTGATTCTGTACAACTGAAAGTTATTTGATCCTCTCGTGTTATGAGCATGACTTTGTCTTAGAATTTGGTGATTAGAATGTGTTTTCTCTAGTGTTGTATTTTTGAAGATGTAGATCATTCTTTTATACTCATGTAAAGCTTGGATGGGTAGAATGTTTTTGGCTACTTCTTTAAAAAGTTGCAGTTTTGGGAAGGTATAGGGTAATTTAAAGGCGGCTCTTAGTGATTTGTTTTGCACAAATTTAAGTTTTTGAAGGGCAGTTTTTGGTGCAGCACCCCAAATGCTTATTAAATATTGCAGCTTAGAATGTACGTGGGAGAAGTAAATGTTGAGTAAAATTTTTGGAGGAATAAAGTACGATAACTTGCGAATCAAACCGCATATTGGGGATAATTTTTTGACTAGATCGTTAATATGCGGGCGCCAAGATAGTGTTTCATCTAAAATCAAACCTTAATACTTGTACTCACTAACTTGTTCTACAGGAACTTCACATAGAGTTACGTTTGAATTAGTGCTTACACGGTTTCTCAGGAATCTGAAAACGATTGTTTTGGTTTAAGCTGCATTCAGCGATAACATGTTTTGAGTAAAGTAATCATTAAGTATCGATAAATCCGTTTGCAACTTGAATATTAGAAATATGTTCTCCGATATTAAAACTAGCCGCATCATCAGCAAATAATCTCAATTTTCCTTTCAAAGGAAGCTTACCCATATCATTTAAATAAAGTAAAAACAATAAAGGACCTAAGCTACTACCCTGTGGCACTCCTATTGAAAAAGGCTTGAGCGAACTACGGTTTCCAAATATTTCAACAAATTGTGACCTACCATTCAAATAGCTACTGATCAGATGACCTGCAACGCCTCTAATACCTAATGAATTCAGCTTTAATTTTAAGATTTCGTGATCTATCGTATCAAAAGCTTTGCGTAAATCGATAAACAGCCCACCAACTATCTTCTTCGAATCAAAAGCACTAAGAATATCATCAACTGACTCTATGCAAGCAGTTTCTGTACTCGAACCTTCCCTAAATCCAAATTGATTGTTGTATAGAATGCTGTTTCGTTTCACAAAAGACATCATTCGTTTAGCAGGTACCTTTTTAAAAATTTTGCTGAAAATAGAAATCGTAGAAATTGGTCCATTATTTCCTTTAAAAATTGGAATGATTCTAGTTGTTTTTAAACAATTTTGGAATTCTCCATCTGATATGCATTTATTGAAAATTCTGGTTAGAATATTGGAAAATAAATCTCTATTTTTTTGCACGTCTTGAGCAGATATTTTATCGGGACCTGGACTTTTGTTGGGTGATAATTCTTTTATGATATTATTCACACTCTTTTTTAAAAAAAATATGTGCATCCAGAGTGACGGAAGTTTACATGATTTTTTCTAAGTGTGTTGATTTTTGCCTCTGACACCGGTTCAAGGAACAAGGATTGTTCGACTGGGTGTATAGTTCTATATTTATTGAAATTTCTGCTACTGTTCAAACTACTTGCTGAAGTAGTTATTGAACTGCGACGCTATACTCAAAGGATCAGATAGGATTTGACCACCTATTTTAATAGGAAAGTTTTGAGAACGGTTAACTTGTTTCCCAAGTAGAATATTGATATTTTTCCACATTTTTTTAGTGTTCCCATCACTGAAGACAGATTTGTAAAAATTTGTTTTGGCTAACTGTTTTGCAGCATGCAATTTTTTATTGATATGCTTTATTAGCTCTAATGTTTGATTATCGTTGGGCCTTTGTTTATGTTTTCTTAGTAGTTTGTTTTTTATCTGCATAAGTTTCCAAACATCGAAACTGATCCATGGACATGCTTTATCTTTAACTTTCACTCCGATTTCTAATGATCTAGTATGCTTGGTTCGTAGCTCGTTATAATTATCGATAATTGCCAGAAGAGTACTGTTCGGGTTTAAATCATCTGGAATGCTGCTCAAAAACTGCGAAAAGTTAGAGTGAAAGGAATGCTTATTCAGAATGTTTTTCATTAATTTAATACGCTTTACCTTGGTATTTAATTCAAGTCTAGTTAAAATTGGTATATGATCACTTATATCGTTAAAAATTGTGCTATTTGTGACGGTTACAAACTTATCCACATTGCATATCACGTGATCGAGGATATTCTCACTTGCAGGTCTAGTAGAAAATGTGTTAGTGACCTCAAAAAAACTTGAAGAAAGAAGATTTGTGTACTCTGAAACAATCGAGTTAGATTTATTAACTGCAATATTTATGTCACCAAGTATAACAGCAGGAGATTGCATATAACTTTCCATCACAGACTCAATAAATTGTTTGAATTCAGTCATTTCCGAAGATGGAGGGCGGTAAACAGCACAAATATATAAACTATCAGATTTTGGTAGCTTAATGCGGATTTTAATAAACTGAAAGCTTAATTCTCCGTTATCCGTTTTAACGGTTTCAAACTCATACGCATCACTTATAAAAACCATTAACCCACCACCTCTCCTATTAACCCTACTGGAATTTACCCTTCTAAAATCGGGAATATTATAATACAATTCATTTTCTTTAAATCCTCGTTTCAGACACAACAATTATAACGATCTTTGCTTTCAATTCATTAATAAATAAAAGAAATTCATCAAACCTAGAGAAATCATTCAATCCACGTACATTTTGTTGTATGATATTCATATAGGTTTTATGCTAAAAAAAATCAGAATTAATATTTATGTTGAACTCATTTACATCAGCAAAATTAAAATTATTTATTTTTGAATTCATCGTTTTCCCTTTTTTTACTTTTTACTTTTTGAACCTTTTCTCACCGAAGGTTCTTTCTTGTGTTTGGATAAATACCCCAAGAACAATATCGTTTGGAAGTTTGATCTTGTTGAGGGCTTATCTCTGATGCTGTACAGTTTTTTTTTGTCGGTCGTATTTGTTGGAAAAAAAATCCTCTTCTTGCTAAAGATGTTTATCAGTTAACAGTGATGCCAGACTTTGAGTTTCTGATGAAGTCCTAGAAAACAAACTGAAGGAATCTCAGAAAGAAATACTGAGTGAACCTCAGAAGATATTCCTGGAGAAATATCAGAAAGACTTTCTGAAGGAATTCAGAAAATAATCTTGAATGAATTCCCGTAGGAGTTTGTTAAGAATGAGAGGAACTGCTGTAGGAATATCGGAAGGAAAATCTCGGTGAATCTCAAAAGCAGCTCTTAGGTGAATTTTAAGAGGATGTCTTGATTAAAACGCAGAATGATTTTCCTAACGAATTTCGATTTCTGATAGATTCCATGAAAGATCCTCCGTAGAAACTCCAGAAGGAATTTGAAAAGTGACGTGTGGTAGGGTATGTGTGCCATCATTCAGTAATCTCACGCTCCCATATCCATTCTATTCGAAAACAAGCGATTACGGCACCGATTGAAATGTAATGTATTATTAATCAAAACTGATTATAGCCCTTTTTTACAAAATGAAGATGATAGTGTGTAACACAGAATATTTAGTTTAACCCTTCCGTTACCAACCCCTAACGAGTGTGCGAAAAAATACTCTTTTCGTTATAACTTTTTTGTTTTTCAATATTTTTCGACCAAATTTTGACACAATGAGCGGATATCCTTCTATTTTAAGGATTTGCTAGGGATTGTTGGAATGGCCACCTGGTTCCGGAGTTATTCCGGAATCAAACTGGGTCATTCGATTTGGCCATTTTGGAAAAAGTTAATTTTCGATATGAGAGCCGTTCAGTTTTCAGACCTAAGTGCACTAGAATGATAGAAAAAAATGTCTAGAAGTTCATCCCGGTCACTACGTGCCTTGGAACCCGTTTTACGGATGTTCCGGGGAACCGGTTCCGGGGTCAATTTTTGAATATGAGGTTTTTTGATAGTGTTGTACTTTTTACAACAGCGCGTGCGCTGAAGGGTTAATAGCAAACAGTAATCAAAAGTGGTACCCGAGGATGACGTCATTATCTAGCGACAAGGCATACCCTATGAATTAGTTATGATGTTTGTCAATTGTATAGGAGACTTTGATAATTGTTTAGTACGTGCATAATCTGGATCCTGGCACATTTGCATCTCAATGCCTTCAAAGCCGAAAAATCCCAGATTGCTCATCACCTTATTGTAAGTCAATTCTCTTTTGAAGAGCACGAGTATCACACACAAAGTATCTTCATTTGAAGAGTTGTCTTGTTCCCATCGTGTTTTAGTTCCTCGGTCCGTATGATCCCAGAAAAAAAGAACTGTGTAGAAGAGAAGCAATTAATTCCACATTAACCGAGCAGGAAAGAAAAAAAAACGAACCACACAAACCATTCCATGCAACCGGTCGCCGCCACCGCCGCCGCCACTACCAGATCAGACACAAAGCGTCCCGTACGAGGCAAATGTAGGTATTCACCTCTCTCATTGAAGTCGTAAAACCTGCGTGTCTTCGACATAGTTTGGCTTTTTATAGTGCTTAGGTCTTCAGGTTCTTTTTTTTGTAGGAGAAGTAACCACATCCAATGGAGATCCGTTTTACGAGCGTGATCTCAATTTCTGGTCTGGAGGTAAAGCTGAACAGGGCTTCGTGTTTATTTATCAGCTAATGTTCTTTTTGTATTCATCACTACAGAGTTCTTATTATTGGTGGGTCAGTTTCAAGTACTTCTAAGGTGTCCTATAGTTCTAATCGGCAATAATTGTTTTCTAAGAAGGCCCTTATCTTTTTGTTTATTTGAAACTTAAATACGGAACGAATAAACGTTTTGGTTAAAGAAATTGTATGACATTTTTCTACGATATAATCGAAATGTTAGCTACACCTCTAGTCAGTATAATTGCCAATGCCTCCAGCGTGCGCAACTTTTTCTTTTTTCTCACTCACTCTCATAAACAAACACGAGAATAAAACAGATGAAAGAGGGGACCCTTTGCCTCCTCTTTTATCAAGCTCCTTCTTGCGTGTAACAAAGAGGACGTGTCCCATATTCATATTCAGCCTTGCCATTATACCTGAGGGTGTCTCTGGGTTCGACATCCGGTCGGTCAAGGATCTTTTAATGAACTTCTTTAGGCAATAGGCACAGAAAATCATTGTAATTGCCACACGATAAACTAATACAAATGTAATCATTGACGGAGAAAGTTGTCAGTTAGTAACTGTCGAATGCTCATAGAACATCAAGCCGAAAAGTAGCTAAGGGAACTTTACGTCGAGGATGGAAAAGGAAGAAAAAGGAGAATTACTGGTAAATTTAAAATGAGAAACATTCTCAGGTGAGTGTAAGCTTGGAAGCGAAAGAAACTAATTACTACAATCCCTTTAAAACAAAAAAATAACAAATTAAGGTTGCATCCATAATCAAAGTTCAATTCCAAACGAAAACTTCAAAAACAAACCCGCATTGTGTGTTCAATGAAATGGAAAGCAGTTGAAATCTTTTTTCATCCACCGTGTAGGATTCATCCGGTGATCGATGAATCGACAGGTGATTGCTCATTGAAAACTCATATAGCTCCTTGTAATTACCCACAAATGGAAGCCAAATCATAGGGCAGAATTGGTACTTCACTAAATTGAGAAAATTACTATCAAAGATGATGCGGTGTTCACCCACGCAGAGAGTTGCAACCTCATGGACATGATGATGGTGAAAAAATAAAATTAGCTCCTAAGATCTTCTGGAAGTTATACTCAATCCTACATGTGTGTGATGCAAGGTAGTATGGAGGAAATATTAGCATGTGTTTTTTTTTCTCCTCGAAGCAATAATAAGGGGAAAATTGACACCTGTGCGGAAGGCTTAGGTAGTGTACGGGTAGGGACACCACCTCCAACAGCCATAGTAGGAGGCAGAACTACATCCCCGACCCACTAATACTTTCCAAATACCGCCAAGCCGTACGTCTTTCCAGGAAGTTATTGCTTAAAAGTGAGGTTTTAAAAAGATAGCCTTTAAGCAACGAGCATCATAACACTCTTTTTTAGATGGATTCCAAGGTCAGGTGCTGGCGTATCGATAGTTTGCTGAGTGGCCTTAGCACTCCTTTTCTTTCGGAAGGTAAGCCAGGGTCGACACCATGACTGCTTTCCACTGCACAGCATGTATCAGAACTGATACCACGTGCATAGCTGAAGACCTATCAGCTGGTACACGGAGGGACTTGCCGACATGGAGCCTCTACCTGCACAGGACTTTACTTCGAGTCCTAGCCATCCACGGGTACCGATCCAACCCAGCAGATCGATGTTTTGGGGCAACAGGGATTATAGTCCCGGGGCCTGATGAACCCCCCGTTTGCGAGTCAGCCGCGTTGTCGTCGGCTAAGAATAGGACTACTAACCCCAATTCAAGGGTCAAGCGACCCGTGCCGAGTAATGAGTGATCGAGGGGGCGAAAAAGATGCTCGATCATTAACGGATCCTGTGGGGTACCTGGACACCCCTCACAGTATTTCGTCCCTTACCGCGTTAATGCAGGGCTCTGGCGTGGTGGACCTTTTTCCTCGTGCTACTCGTGGGATTAATCATGAAAAATCCAAATAACAAAAATCAAAAGGTAGGAGGAAGTGGTGGTGGCGATGCTAACCCCTTCGCAAGGAGTGGGTTAGCGAGGGAAAAGCAAGGAGGTAGGTGCGAGAAGCTGCGCGCGCACGCAGCTCTAGAGTGCGAGCTCCGATCCATGCCCCGACAAGCCAGCCGGTGGAGATACTGGACGGAGCGTAGTTATTGAGGGCCATCAACCAGAAAAGAGAATACCTGCTTTCAATTGAGGTGGCTGAGCAGCAGCTTGACAAGATCATCGAATTTGCGTCCACGAAGCCCAACATAAGTGAGGACCTGAAAACAGCCCTGTTGCGACTTCGTAAGACGATGCCATGCGGGATCACGTGAGACTCGTGAAAACTGCAGCAGCGGCGGAACCAGTGAAAGTAAAGGTTACTAAGTGTACCCAGGCAGAGGCCTTCGCTTTCGCAGGAAGTCCAACAGGCGTGGCGGATGCGACTGCTTGGGAATAAGCACTCGCAGAAGCGGATGAGCAGCCGTCAGGAAGAGGCGGCTAGGCCAAGACATCATACTTCGATGAAGGGGTATTTAGGCGCCGTCCATAAATTACGTAACGTTCCAGGGGGAAAGGGGGGGAGTATGGCCATGCGTTACGTTTCATACTAAAAAGGATTTTCATACAAAAAAGCGTTACGGAGGGTGGGAGCTGGTCCAAAAATGTCGTATTTAGCGTTACGTAATAAATGGATGCTGCCTTAGGGAGGCGCTCCGCCGTGAGCGAAACCTATTGGTTTAGACGGCGATGAGCTGGTAGCGGTGCTCTCACGTGCGCGCGATGCGACCATGTCTAGGCGAGTCCACCCTAGAAATGGGAAAGCACAGGCTTACTGGTGGACTCAAGCGATTGCGGACCTGCGCTGCGCCTGCCTACTGCGGCGGATGCAGCGAGTACGTTCTGAGGAAGTGCAAAACGAACGACGACGGGTGGTGTTCGCCACTGCAAAAACCGCCCTGAAGACCAAGATAAGGGCGAGCAAAAAGACCTGCTACAAGGGTCTCTGTCAGAGTGCTAATGTGAATCCGTGGGGTGATGCCTACAGGATCGTGATGGCCAAGACGAGAGGTGTAATGGCTCCTACAGGGCAACCTCCAAAGATGTTGGAGGGGATTATCGAGAGGCTTTTTCCGCATCATGATCCTAGTACTTGGCCTCCCCTCGTAGGACAGCCGTGGATTGGGGCTGACGATGAGGAGAGGGTCACCGATGTGGAACTTGCGGGGATAGCAAAGTAGCGTAGGTAAGGCCCCAGGTCCGGACGGAGTTCCGAACCTGGCCTTAAAAGTAGCTATTGCAGATGCTCCCGAGATGTTCAGGTCTGCCTGAAATGCAGAAATACCTGGACGAGGGAGTTTCCTCTGAAGTATGGAAGAGGCAGAGCTTGGTTATATTGTCAAAGGTGGAGAAACCACCCGGAGACACGTCGGCATATAGACCAATGAGCTTGACCGACATGACCGGAAGGGGAGTTCGACCATAGACGCTATCCTGCGGTTACAAAAATCGCCGGGAGAGCACTCGAGCGTAAGAGAAGGGTGTTTCGCTACTGTGCAGTAGTGACTCGGAATGTAAGGAACGCGTTTAATAGCGCCAGTTGGCCGGTTATTGCCGATGCGCTCATGCGTCTGGGGATACCCGGGTACCCGTACAAGATTCTCGGAAGTAACTTCCAGATTCGAGTACTAATTTACGACACAGAGGTGGGTCGGAAGTGCTTTCACATAATCTCAGGAATCCCGCAAGGTTACATCCTGGGTCCGGTGTTATGGAATGTTATGTACGACGAGGTGTTGAGGTTAGAGTTCCCGGTGGGAGTGGAGATTGTCGGCATTACTGACGACATTACGCTCGAAGTCTATGGTAAGTCGATCGAAGAAGTTGAGTTGACAACTACTCACTTGATCAAGGTTGTGGAGGTGTGGATAAGGTCCAGGAACTGGAGTTGGCGCACCACAAAACTGAGGTGATGATTGTGAACAACCGGAAGTCGAAACAGAAAGCGGTGATCAGTGTAGGAGGCGATCGCACTGTCACATCGAAGCACTCCGTCAAACACTTGGGCGTGATGATCGACGATAAGCTTACCTTCGGTAGCCTCGTTGATTACGCCCGCAAAAGTGCCTCCATAGATATAGTGGCACTGTCCCGGATGATGTCCAATAGCTCTGCGGTGTACACCAGTAAGCGCAAGCTTCAGGCAAGTATCGCTACGACCATACTAAGGTATGGCGGCCCGGCGTGGAGCACTGCACTAAGTACCGAAAGCTACCGTGGTAAGCTGGAAAGTACTTACAGGCTGATGTGCCTGAGGGTTGCGAGCGCGTACCGTACCGTGTCACATGCCGCGCCCTGCGTCATCACTGGTATGGTGTCTATCAAGGATGACATGGAGCACGGCGTGTGTATGGGAAAAGTTTATAACAAAAAAATAGGCATCGTCAAATTTTTCGCTATTCAAAAATAGAGGCTTTCAGCTTTCATTTGCAGGGTCCCTCAAAAAAAATCCACTGAGGGATCCCGAACAACTTTTTCAGAATACTGTTTTTCCCCATACAAAATGCACGGTTCCAAATTAATCCCTATTTCTACTTAACAAACATACCCAATTTTTGTATGAAAAAGTTCCCCCGATGGAATATTTCGATGTTGGGCTTGAATGAAAGCTGGTAGCGTCAACTTTCACGTAGCGTAAAAATTAGCGATGCCCATTTTTTTTGTAATAAATTTGTTCTACCAGACACACCGTGGGAGTGCTTCGAAATGCGCGGCACAAGAGGCATACGCAGGACTGCCAGGATGGCCTCTATGGTCAAATGGCAATGCGCGTGGGACAGTTCCACCAAAGGAAGGTGGACCCATAGGTTGATACCGATGGTAGATAATTGGATTAATAGGCGCCAGGACCTGGCACAGGTCCTTTTAGGCCATGGTTGTTTCCGACAGTATCTACACCGTTTCGTGCATGCGGGTTCTACCGAATGCCCCTCTTTGTGCTGGTTTAGAGGAAACGGTGGAACACGTTTTGTTCGTGTGACCGCGTTTTCGCACAATGCGTGACCGCATGCTTGCCACATGCGGAGAGGAATCAACACCGGACAATTTGGTCCAGAGGATGTGTAGGGATGAGTTTGGCTGGAATACCGTTTCAACGGCTATTACCCACATCGTCTTGGAGCTACTGAGGAGGTGACGCGTAGACTCAGAGAATGGCTAGAAGGGGTGCTCAGTAAGTTCGGGGCAGGTGGAGGCCCCATGTAGGCCTTCTGTGTACTGGATGATAGACCTTACTTGCGGGAAGGTCAAATCGCTGTGCACGCGGTATTAGTCCTTGATAGTTGCTGTAAAGTTCTTGCTTCTAACTTGGTGCCAACCCTGCCTGCCTTCCGTGGACACAGGGAGTGGTGAGGACCACTCGGTAAACTGGCGAAGTGCCAGCATGCTATCTTGGTGGATTCCCCAAAGCGAGTCATCGATGTTCGTAGCTGTAGGCTACGCAGCTAACCTTGAGGGTGCGATTGTAACTAGCCCTTCTCTGAAGCAATGCCTTCTTGGTGGTTCCGGAGAAATGAAGGGTTTGGCGATCATAGGAATGTTGTTTAGTGGGTCGAGGAGAGAGTTGTCCTGATTTTTGCTTTTATTGTAGAAGAATGCCTTAATCCTACATTACCTGGACCTTCCTGTTCAGGAGCCTGTTGAGCAGATCACCCCCCCCCCTTTCATGATTAAGAAGGAATAAAAATAGAGCTATTTTAAGCTGACAGCTTCACGGCAGATGATCCTTCAGTAAAACGCGCACTGTAGTTTGTGTCTTTATTTACATGTAGATTTAGCATTTCAGGCCTTCCAACCAGCTCTAAAAAATTGGCCGGGATTTCGTTCTTCACATCAACTTTGTTGTTTTTCAATTTCAGCAGGCACTTCCAGTGTTGATGGTTCCACTTGACCGTCATCAACTAAGCTTATCCAGTTTCTGGGTTCCCCTTCATTGATATCATTCAACAAATCTTTGAAGTGCTTCTTCCACCTGGCTGGTACCATTGTTTTGTCTGACAGCCAATTTTATACTCAATCACTATGTGGATTGGCGGGAAGCAGCGCAGTCTAGTGCTGCGTGCCATTGCATTGACACTAACATAAAAGCTCCGCATATTATTCCGATCCATGCATTTCCGCGCTTCAGCAATCACACTCTCTTCATGCCACCGTTTAATGCTGCGGTAGATTCGTTTCTCTTCTACTCTTGCTACCCTGTACCACCCTTTTAAGGTCCGGATACCGGACACTAAATAGCAGTCAACTCCTCGGCATTGTTATCGCACGTCACTCATTGGCACTTCTCGTTCAATCAACCATCCACGTTGACTTTGCTAAGCAGTTCATACGAAATTTTGCGCTTTCGTTTTAAAAGGCCTGTTTTCAAATATCTGGTTCCTTCATGGCTTTGATGTTATCTCAATCCAGGCACCCTTTAGACCCCTCTAGAATAATGTTCAAGTTTTGCTAATACAGGTGATTACGTTTAAAAGCCCTCAGCTAGGCCTCAGTGAAGTTTCCTATTGGAACACACAGCTTTCTGTTTTCCCATCTGAATAGTAGCAGTAAACTACGGTCTCGATGATCAACAACTGACCATCGCCAGCATGACGCATGATTATTGGCAACCTATAATTCTCGAATGACAACATGTACGCCATATGGCAAATATGATGTGCGATAACGTTTTTAAAAATATCTTCTCCGGGACAGGCCGCATGTCATCATCGAGACCACGCCTGACGGCACGATTGATGGCACGTCGCGTCGCGTCGTACGTAGAAGTGACTGGTCATCATCGTAAAAAACCCCTGAACCGGTTCTGCGTGAGAAAATTCCCTCTGCCTCAACATCTTCGGCGGTGGCCGGCGGGAGCCAGAATTCAGAAAACCGTCCTGCCCGGCGGCAAGGATGCAACCACACCTCACACCGACCGACGACCGGTCAGAATCGACACACGCGTCGCCGTCGTATTATTTTACAAAGTTCAAGGCAATCGGCTTCATTCATTGACGGACCGCATATCTATGGGTTCTACACCATGTAGTGAGGTACAAGCAAGCGGTACACTCTTCTCCGCCTTTTCGTCCGTTTCTGGAGCTAAATCACGGTTCATTATGTTTGCTTTAGCATTCGGTTCGGATGAGGCGAAAATGGATTGAACAAACTCTTGTTGGCTTGGCACGCTGCACTGCGCTGCCCTGGCTGGGGCATCCACTACACACCACAACAAGGAAGCGTTTTTGACACGAACTCGAGAAGAACCCCAAGCGAGAGGCAGCAGCGGTGCGGCGAGCGGATGTGAAAGAATGAATTGATTCGAAAATTATCTTCAATTAGCTCTCCTCGTGTGATCGATAATGGAGTGATGAGCAAGCATTAAGCGGAGCGGTGCATTGTTGTATGGTGCTCGTTGTACTGTTCTCGATGGATGCAAGAATAATGGGAGAAGGTTCCACTTACCATTCTAAAGCATTGACGGTTTTAGTTGTATACAAAACCAATTCTATAGAAATCATTAGGTCAAAATTGTAGTAAAAATACACTCGAACATTCATTTAGATAGTTTCTGATTATGTTTAGCTCCTGCATTAACCTGTTGAGGCCGGAGGGGTCATAGATGATCAAAACCATAGCTGGATAACATCACATTCAACTTACTACTTACTTTCAGTGCTGAGTACCCATAGTGGTACAGAGGGCCGCATTGAAAGATCTCCATCCTTGGCGATTGCTCGCCATGCCTTGACCAGGTCAAACTTCTGTCGACTTCCATTATTTCATTGTTTAGACTGCGTCGCCATAAACCTCTGGACCTGCCTCTGCTGCGATGTTTGCAGATTTCGTTCCAGCCCCTGCGTGTGGCCTAACAAACCCTTCCCCATGGATGGAGCTCCACGTTGAAGATCCAATTCTGAGACCACCATGCACGAATTATATACTGCAGGCATCTATTGATGGAGACCTGCTGTCGTTTAGTGATCTCCACTGATACACACTAGGTTTCACTGGTGTACAGTAGCACAGATTCACGTTCGAGTTGAAAATTCAGATTTATCCAAACATTTCCTAAATTCGCAAAGGTAGCCCTTTCCTTCTTGATCCGTGCACCTATGTCAATCTTGTTGCCACAATCGGCCCCCATATGACTACCAAGAAAATGGAAGCTATCAACATTCTGCTCAGATACCATAAAACAGAAAGGGTTGACAGTGATGGTAAGATCTGCCACCGAGGAGCGATCGGTGAGATCATCGAGCTTACTCTGCATATCAGAGCCCCGTTGAGCTAAGAAAGCAACATCATCAGCCGTGATTTACGTGATTTAGGTACTTCATGGTAATGGGCTGCCACAGCAACCCACGATTTGATTCAAGATTAAACGTACCGATGCTGAACAGTAGCAGTTCTAGTACACATCCTTGCCTCTCTCCGGCAACGACCCGGATGGGATCGGACAAAACACCATTGTGCAGTATGCCCTGTACTGTGCCTCAATGAGGTCGATGATTTTCTCAGGGAGACTTGCGCCTGAGGGCTTCCAACATGTTTCTATGGTCCACACAGGATCGTCCAGCAATGAATTCTGCTTGCTGTCGTCGGAGAGTTGTGTCAATCTTCTCTTGTATCCGGTTAAGGATCACTTTACAGAGGACTGTGAGAACGATACACAGTAACATGATGCCCCGCCAATTATCGCATACAGTCAGGTAACCCTTTTTGGGTACCTTTACTGAGCGCCCTACATTCAGTCGGCTGAAAATGTCGCGGTTGCCCATATGTTGCAGAATAATTGATGCAGCAGTTGCAGATACTACGAAGTCAGCTTTGAGCATCTCACTCAGCTGATATGTGATCGATCCCCGGGGATCTGTTCAATTTCATGCTACGGATGGCTGGTTCTATCTCCTGCACTGATGGAACTTCGGTGGTGACACGGATAATGTGTCAAACCCTTGGCGGATCATACTGAGGTGTTGAGGGCGTGTCCGATACATTGCAAAGGTTTCCAAAGCGCTCGAACCAGCTTTTCAATTGGTCAGCCGGGTCGGTCAGTAGCTGTCCGGATGTGTCTTTTACGGGTATCGTTGTATTCATCTGTGTCCCAGTGACAGTGACGTGAACCATCGTAGAGGAGACGGATGTCGCCGGTGTTTGCGGCTTTCTCGCCTACGTCGGCTAGGGAGTCCACCCACGCCCGTCCTGTCTACATGAGCGTTTCAGTTCCTTCTCGAGATCCGAATAGCGCTGCCGGGCTACGTCTTTGGCTCCTCGCGTTTTCGCTCGCTCTATCGTGGCTTTGGCGTTCCTTATCTCTTCTATCTTCCTCCAGGTATCATCTGTCATCCACTGCTTTTCCGAATGCGTAGCTCACCCAAATTATTCTAGCCAGTGACGATGAAGGCGTTCTTGATTGTGCTCCATTGATCTTCTACGATTTCACTTTCCAGAATATCCGCAGCACGGTTCTCTAGCTCCTCAACGAAGAACCTTTCCACTGCAGCGTCTTCCGATTTTCTTCTCGTGTTGGTGGATGGTCGGCCGCAATGACGGCGCTACGTTTGTTCCGCACATCAAGAAGGCTCCGTCTCCATTTTCGGCTGATACAGATGTGGTTGATTGATTTTCTGTGACGCCATCACGGGAAATCAATGTCACTTTGTGCACTGGTCGATGAGGTAACAGCGGTCCCCCAACCACCATGTCATTGTTGCCGCAAAACTCCACAAACAGATCTCCGTTCTCGCTCGTTTCTCTGAGACCATGGCGTTGGCGTTCCATGACGTGCTCATAGTCCGAGTTGTCGGATCCAACCTCTTGATACCATTTGGAATGTTGTCTACCAACGACAGCATTCAGTTGGCTGTGAAAGTTTTCTTTGTCTTGCAATTCGGCAGCACCGGATGGCGTGTAACATTGTGTCATGGTAAGCTTCATCCGTGTTCTAAATCGGGCTACAATTATTCTTACGCGTGAGCGCAACGTGGGAGTGAGCGTTGAGCAGGATACCAACTCCACTGTGACGAGGAGCTGGTTCACCTCGTAGGCCAGCTTAGAGCAGAATTTGGTCCGACGCCAATTTGTGTTTTCCAAAGCTCAGCCAACGGACTTCACCCAGTCCAAGGATCTCAAGGTTCATACGGCATGCCTTATTGGCTAGTAGTGCCAGTTTACCCTGCTGGGCACATAACCTCAGGAGTCCCGCAAGGTTCCATCCTGGGTCCGGTGTTATGGAATGTCATGTACGACGAGGTGTTGAGATTTGAGTACCCAGTGAGAGTGGTGATAGTCGGGTTTGCCGACGACATTACGCTCGAAGTCTACGGTGAAACGGTCGAGGTTGACTACCAACCACTCGATCAAGGTTGTGGAGGCATGGATGCGGTCCAGGAAACTGGAGCTGGCTCACCACAAGACAGAGGTGACGGTTGTTAACAACCTGAAGTCGGAGCAGTAGACGGAGATCAGTGTAGGAGAGTGCACATTCCTGTCAAAGCGCTCCGTCAAACACTAGGGCGTGATGATCGACGATAAGCTTACCTTCGGTAGCCACGTCGCTTATGCCTGTAAAAGAGCCTCCACAGCTATTGCGGCACTGTCCCGGATGATGTCCAATAGCTCTGCGGTGTACGCCAGTAAGCGCAAGCTTCTGGCTAGTGTTGCTACGTCCATACTTAGGTATGGCGGCCCGGCGTGGGGCACTGCTCTAAGTACTAAATGCTACCAACGGAAGCTGGAAAGTACGTACAGGCTTATGTGCCTGAGGGTTGCGAGCGCATACCGTGATTTCGGGTGAAATTGATCAGTGGGGTGAAATTGATCGACGAGGGGGCCATTTTTATTTATTAAAAATAACGCTTTAAACTTGAAACAATTTGTAAAAAATGTTCATCATCTGGCTCAAGAGTTATTGAATGATGAGTTTACATGTTTTACAGCCAATTAGTCACATATTTCTGTATAAAATTCAATATTTTCTAAAACTACCAGGCAGCGAACTTCAAAGACACTTTCGAACTCTTGTTACCGTAGCTGTATCGCAAATGTAATGAATATTCGAATAAATGTTTCTAGCTGAAAAGTATTCGCTAAACCCGATTTCGTCATCAAAAGTTTTATAAATATTGAAATTTATGCAAAAAATTGTAATTTTCCGGAAGTTATAGCTTATTAAGTATGGAAATTGCATACTTTTAGGCGTTTTCTTAAGATTTATTAAACTTTAAAATTTAAATAATTAAAAATTTAGCAAACTTGTAAAAATTTTGCATAGATTTTCGCATTCCGAGATGGTTAATTTAGGAGGAAAAAATATTTTCAGCACTTACAAAAACATTTCACTGACTGATCAATTTCACCCCGAAATTAAATTTTTAGATTTTTTATTTCAAATGATGTTTTTTGTAATACAATTATTTGCAGTAGAATTTTCAACGTCTTTGACTGATGAAAACCATGGTCGTACTTGTTTTAAAGCATTAAGTTTAACCATATCGATAAGTATTCAAAAATTATTCGCCAAAAACTACGAAAAGTGATCAATTTCACCCGAAATCACGGTACCGTACCGTGTCACACGACGCTCTCTGCGTCATTACTGGTATGGTGCCTATCAGCATTCTTATCAGTGAGGACATGGAGTGCTTCGAAATGCGCGGCACAAGAGGCATACGCAGGACTGCCAGGATGGCCTCTATGGTCAAATGGCAGCGCGCGTGGGACAGTCCCACCAAAGGAAGGTGGACCCATAAGTTGATACCGAGGGTAGATAGTTGGATTAATAGGCGCCATGGGCAAGTTACATTTCACCTGACACAGGTCCTTACAGGTCATGGTTGCTTCCGACAGTATCTACACCGTTTCGGGCATGCGGATTCTCCCGAATGCCCAGTGTGCAATGGTTTAGAGGAAACGGCGGAACACGTTTTGTTCGTGTGCCCGCGTTTTCGCGGGCCGCATGTTTGTCACATGCGCGTGACCGCATGCTTGTCACATGCGGGGATGACACAAACCCGGACAACTTGGTCCAGAGGATGTGTAGAGATGAGGTTAGCTGGAACGCCGTTTCAACGGCTATCACCCATATCGTCTGGGAGCTACAGAGGAGGTGGCGCGTGGACTCGGAGAATGGGTAGTCCAGATGCAGTACAAGAGGTGGTCCAGGGGTTCGAAGTCGGCTTCGTAGGTCATACCGGTGCCCTGCAGCGATTAAGTGGCCGCGGAGAGGAAGTCCAGGTAGCGGTGCTGTCGTGGCGTCGGTCTACTGGGTTGGATTCGAGCCCGCGGTTGGAAAGGGGTCCCCGACAAGGGTCGGGGAAGGTGGATACCCTGCTGTCAGCAACCTTCTGGTGCATCTGATAGGGCCTAAAGGGTAGTGATACCCTTGCCTTCAGCAGGTCAGATCGGGTTGCACGTGGGCATCAGTTCTTGATGTCTGCAAAGCAGTTAGGCGCATGCGGGGTTGACCCTGCCCGTTTTCCGAGGACAAAGGGAGTGGCGAGGACCACTCGGGAAACTGGCTAAGCGCCAGCATGCTACCGTGATGAATTCTCCAAAGCGAGTCATCGATGTTCGTTGCTGCAGGCTACGCAGCTAACCTTGAGGGTGCGATGTGCACTACCCAAGTAACCACAAGCATTAGGGAATCGCGCCACTTGGGCGCTGGCTTCTATATTCGTCTGTTTTCCACTATAACTCAGTCAAATTTGAACCAATTGACACAACTTTTGGAATGTGGTGAGATAGGTATAGTATCTACCCGTGTATAACATTTCAAGTCAATTGGTTCAAAATTGACTGAGTTATAGTGGAAAACAGACGAATATAGAAGCCACCGCCCAAGTGGCGCGATACCCTATATCATTACATTAATTCAACCGTATTATAGTTTAGCTAATGCGAGATAACTTTTATTCCACACCTGTCAAGTAATAAAGCGTTTACTCTGCATTATGAAAGCATTGAGGCATTATAGGACTTTGACAGTTCGGTATAGTTCTATAGCGACGTTGTTTAATGCTTCATTGCATTACCATGTTAAAAGCTTTATGGCAATCAATAATGCAAGGATTTATTACTTTATATATGCCTTTACTAATGCTTTCATCGTTGTAAACAGAAAAAAAACCTCAGTTCAAAAAAAATCTGTAAAACATTTATTTTTAGAAACACAACCATTCAAAAGAAAAGAAAAACAAACCCAGCTTTTCATGGATTGCTGCGTAGAACTTGGATTATTATGCTCAGATGTTGCTGTTTGAAAATTTATATTGCGTGTATTTTTTTTTGGTTTCTGCTTGGGACTTGAAGACAACCAGATGCTGAGGGAACAAAAAATATGTGGGGTAGAGATATTGGTTTCCTTATTTAACATAGTGCATCATAGAAATGATAGAAGTGAGCACGTATGAATACAATAAGAACAGAATCAACACAGACTATAATTTATATCTTTATCGTTTGTGGAATCAATCGGTTCTGTAGTCGCTTGTTTTCGAATGGATTTGTTAGAGTAAGATAACTGATGGCATTCAGATTGTAGCACAACTTTTTAAAGCTGCTGAAAACACAGCTCAATAAAGCACGAGCAGAGTATACGTTACTTTATGTTGCACATTTTTCCAGGTGCAAAATACATGGTAGTCGTAGCACAGCGTTAGCGCGTTCGAGTTCCATCACGGTCCAGTTTCAGCAGTCTAGGTTAAATTCCCCAAATAGAATAAAAAACATCAGTGTGGGAGTATCGGAGCAGGTATGAGAAGATAAAAATAGACAGAAAAATGAAAAAAAAAACTTTTTTTCTTTTGTTGACATGATGCCTTAAGTATGCATTCCATACTATTTCATTGCATTAGCTATATGGTACAAGCATTTTATATGCTTTAGCAATCGCCATAGTAAAGCTTGCTTTAAATCAACAATAGTAGCGCCACTTTCGACTTTAAACCTACTTTAATGTTACCTATATGACAAAACAACTTTATATCGCATGTCATATAATATACTATAAAGCGAAATTAATGCTCTAAATCTAGCGTCATGGTTACTTGGGTAGCCTCTCTCTGAAGCAATGCCTTCTTGGTGGTTCCGGAGAGACGAAGGGTTTGCCGACCATAGGAATGTATTTTAGTGGGTCGAGGATAAAGTAGTCCTGACTTTTACTTTTGTTGTAGAAGACGGCCTAAACCCCACACTACCCTAACCTTCCTGTTAGGGTGTTTGTTGAGCAGATTTTCCCCCTATGGTTTAGAAGAAAAAAAAAGACCAGCTGACGCTATTAAACGTATTCCATACATCCAGAGTCAATACCGCACAGAAACGAATTCCCCTTCTTTTAGGCTCGAGTGCTTTCTCGGCGATTTTTGTAACCGACAAGATAGTGTCTACTATGGACCTCCCTTTCCGGAAGCCGTACTGGTTACATGAAAGAACATTTTCGTCCTCGGTGAACCTCAACATTCTATCTAGGATGATCTTTTTGAGATATTGGTCTATATGCCGACGGGTCTCCGGGTCGTTTCCCCGCCTTTGGCAGTAGTACCAGGCTCTGCCTCTTCCAAGCTTCTGGGAAAACTCCCTCGTCCAGGCATTTCTGCATAGCAGACCTGAACATCTCGGGAGCCTCTGCAATAGCTACTTTTAAGGCCAGGTTCGGAACTCCGTCCGGATCTGGGGTCTTACCTACCTTTGCTATCCCCGCAAGTTCCATATCGGTGACCCTCTCCTCATCACCAGCCTCAGTCTCCGGCTGTCCTACGAAAGGAGGCCAAGGACTAGGACCATGACGCGGAAAAAGCCCCTCGATGATCCCCTCCAACTTCTCTGGAGATTGCTCTGTAGGAGCCATTACACCTCTCGTCTTGGTCATAACGATCCTGTAGGCGTCACCCCACGGGTTCGCATGACACACTGACAGAGACCCTCAAAGCACGCCTTTTTACTTGCTCTTATCTCGGTCTTCAGCGCGGCTTTTGCAGCGGCGAACACCACCCGCCGTTCGTTTCGCTCTTCCTCAAAAGACACCTGTGGTATATAATTCGTACATGGAGGAGGTCTCACAACTGGATCTTCAACGATGAATTTCATCGTCCATGTCACTTGAAACCGATTGCGAGTAAATACGTTCAAAAAAGTGGTACTGATTCTCAGTCACTTCCTACGGCTTACACAGCCAGTATTAAAAAGCATCCTGAAATTACCATACATTTTTGTGGTATGCTGATAAGAAGCATTAACATTTGCAGCATACCCTAGATGATCCAAATATTAAAATGGTCAGGCCCACAGCGCGAGCAAATGGATTTGAAGATACTTTCTGTATTGTATAAATACTTAAAGCTCTTTTTCTAACATGACCTGAAACAAATCACCGTTATATTATTGGGCTTCCTTATGCCCGACATGTTCATAATAACAACCCCAGAATTCCGAACAAAATTTGAACTATGCCCGACGGCCCGTGCCAGCCGGTGCCAGCTAGGTCCATCATCACCGTTACCACCACCGCACCGCGTCATGTCCGTCCACAGTATTCGGTCAGTCAAACGATCAGCGGTAATTTTGCGCATTTGCAGCGATTCACGATCGGCGGGCGTGCCTCATCTCTACGTCGTCGTCGTCGTCCTCCCATGCCGCCAACCACCCTCAACGGTGCTGCTGGATTCAAAGCATCAAAACAGTAATTTAGGGTACGATGACCTCCGGTGGTGGTGCCTCGTCTATTTCTTTAAGATGCGGTGGACGCGATGAACAAACTACTAGAGGCGAGGGGAACTTCCCGGTCGGTTAAATTGCGGCGGTGGATGCTGCGATGGCTCTACTTTTGGGCTTTTTTATTTATAGTTAAAAACACGGCACACTATTTATTACGAAATCCCGATGGTAAATGCTGGTTGGGCTGTGCAAAAACAAAAACCTGTTGCGTTGAGCTAGAAGAAATGGCAGGCTGGAAGAAGTGATTCAATCGGTGTGCTGCTAGCATGAGTCACGCTCTCGATTAAACGTGTTTCTTCTGTTCGTCGGATATATTTGCGTGCTCTAGCAGAATCCTGTTTTCGGCCCATTGGTCATGGGTTCTCAATTTATTTTATGGATGTTATCTAAAATCAACCGTATCGTTTGAAATTGTTTAATAATAGTTTTTTATTTGGGGGGAAGTCGATCATTAGATATGGGATCCATGTCTTGAGATACTCTTATTCATTTAAATCATCCTGGAGATTAAAATACAGAGATCTATTTTTAAAGTATCATAGGAGATTTTCAAGGAGGGTAATTTTCAGTGCATTTAGCAGCGTTGAGAGCAAATTCAATATTTTTTACTGGGTTTCACGGAGATATCAGGGGAATTTCAGGATATTTTCTTTGGAGTTGTACAGATTTCCAAAGGAGATGTAGCTGAGTTTCAGGGAGCTTTGGGGTAGTTTTAATAGGGTTTTGGAGCAGTTTCAGAAAGGTTTCAGATGGTATCGTAAAAGTTTGATATGGGGTTCAGAAGAGTCTCAGGATATTGAGAGGTTTCAGGGAGCCGCAGAGTTTTTATGGGGGCATCAGGAGTATTACAGTGAAGTTTCAAGAGGTGGTTTATGTAGTTTCAGATTTGTTTCAGGGGATTTGAAAAGTATTAGGAGTATGGCTTTCACTTATTACGCTTTATAGAATTGAGGATGACGGGTTCGATTCCCGGTTGGTCCAGGAACTTTTCGTAGTGGCAATTTCCTTGACTTCCTTGAGAATAGAGTATATTCGTGCCTGCCATACGATATGCACATGCAAAATGGGCATTAGCAAAAGAAACTCTTAGTTAATAACTGTAAAAGTACTCATAGAATATAATGCTGAGAACCAGGCTTTGTTTTGGTGTGGACGTTACGTCAATCTAGCATGTCGGGAGGATCATGGACGGAGCGTGATTGGTAAGAGGCCTAACTAAGAAAAGAGATGAACCATGGAAGCGGTGCAGCAGCTCGAATATCAGGAATGACCTCAGACCCTGCTCAGACTTCGTGAATCAACAGAGGCGGCCTACTATAGCCATGCTAAACTCGCGGGTAGCCTAATGGCCCGTTTACATATTTGCTAATTCTACGCGACAGTTCATTTTCGAGCAGTATTGGCGTCAATTTAGCACAATGTAAACACTTTTTAGCGGACAATAAATTTAGCATGATATAGCATAATTTAGCATGATATAGCATTTTCATCCTACTTTGTATCTTTCTATCCACTTTCTCTCACTCTCTCTTCTCTACATATACAACTCATGTATATTCATATGTTCATAGCCATCGCTAGAACCAGAAACGAATTGAAAAAAGTCGTTTCCCTCCCTTCCAACTTCGACTCACAGCACAGTGTATATATAACGCCTATAAGTTATGCAGCCAAAGCGTGCTGTGCCGCTTGACCTTATTCACCTTATTCACCACACAATCTATCACGAACACTATAAATAACCCTATCCATGGATCGCATCACCGACCCAACGGTGACTCCCAGATCTCCCATCCTTTCCGTCTAACAAATACCCCAGTCCGTGCGGGTTGTGGGACGCAGAGTGCTCTCGGTCTCTAGTAGCAACAACCAGTACACTCTAACATTCCTTTCCCTTCCTAGTTGACTATAAGGACTAGGCCGGCGCCGTTATTGATCAAATATGCATGAGCTGCTAATATTGCACTTTGAGAATAAGTGGAATGTCCCAGCCCCTTATTCAGTTGGATCACAGTGCAACTGGTACCAGTTCAGATCAATCACGGAGGAGCAACCATTGACATGTATAGTCAGAATTGATCGTGATCGATCGATCGTGATCGACAATAAATTCAGCATGACAAAATCAGAAGCTTCTGAATTCGGTGCTGAAACTAGTGGACAATAATGGGGATATTAGATTGTCCGACACAATTAGCATCATGTAAACGGTCTGCTAGACGAATTGTCAGATAGTTATGCCATCACGCCAATTTTATTGGCAGATAGGGAAATGTTTACATTACGATAGTTTGATACCAACACAGTCGGACAATTTATTGTCCCAGACAGGGATGGCATGTCACGCAGAAACTGTGCCCATTTACGCTCATTTTTCACAGTACTTCTCAGTTTCATTTTCCTTACAAAATAGAAAGAGAAAAAACGCACAATAAATTGTACATAATTTCTCTCACGCAGAGTTTTTGTGCGGGTGATTAGAGTGCTGCGTGAGAGCCCGCAAGTCATAATCTCACCCGGGTAGAGCTTAATTGCAAAAGAATGGCAAATTTTATCATTAAAACAGAATGTTTGAATGGCAAAATGTGTTATTTATTTGTTTGAAATAAGAGTTAAAATAACAAAAATAATAACACAATTTTGGTAGCAGAAAAACATAAAAATATCTTATTTTGCCATTGTAATAACAAAGTCATGGTAAAGCATGCGGATCAAATTGAAGAACAAAATAAGTTATTATTGAGATATTGATAACAAAATAAGACCCAAATTAACTGTTATCGGCGAATAACAAAATATGACATTCTTGAGTTATTGATAACATAATAAGAACAAATTTAGCTGTTTATGTGGCGATCAAAATAATGGTAGGTTTAGTTGTTCAAATTCAATTTTAAAATAATGGTAGATTCAGTTATTATTTCAAAGTAGCAGAAGAAAGGTAAAATGAGCCATTTCTTTTTTTTTCTTCAATAAAATTCAATCAATGTAAAAACAGTTTTATTTTGTGGAAATTAAAAACTCAAAACGAAACGAACTTAAAAATCAAATTCAATCTGATGAACGTAGCCACCGTTATGCTTGAAATATACAATATAATAGTTAATGGTATATTAAGAGTAAAATATGTTATGCTGCCTAATGTTTATAAATAATTTCTCACAATATCAAAATAATGGTAAATTTAGCTATGAATTTATGTTATTGTTTTGATATTTTATACAATTCATTATAAAAGGTGCTAAATTGCAAGTTTTACCATGATAGTAATTTTTGTTATTGATGTGTTATTTAGCATTATTCATGAATAACATATCAATGACAAGATTTGCTATGATTGTATATTTTGCTATTGATTAGCTATTTTAAGTTTTTCATAATAACAGAAGAATGGCAAAAGGAGATATGATGGCAAAACCAGTTATTATTTTGTCCTTTGTTTGCCATTAGCCTCTACCCGGGCAGTGCGCAATTTCTGCGCGCACGCAGAAAAAAACAGAACTTAGTGCACACGCAGTGTGTTCAAAGGGGTCAAAGTTGCTTGAGCATTTGGTGAACCGAAAGCATGCCAGTGAGTCCAAAACCCGCTAAGGGGTATCAAATCCTGTGATATTAGAGACAAGCAGACGTCTTAAGCTGGTCAAGGACTTACAGATGATGGATATTTTGGTTCCGAATTCCACCAACAGGCGGTGCTAGTGAGCTAACAAATTTTGTTTTTCATATATATCAGGAAAATTTGCAAAAAATTGCAACTAGCGCCGCCTAGCTGCAGAAACTCGAACCAAACGATAATAATTCTGAAAGCCCTTGATCTACCAAACAATTTTGCCGAAGATACCATCTTTCTGAAGAATCAGAATGCTGAGATATGTAAAATGTAAAATTTGTACGCTATCTAGCGCCGCCTAGCGGTGAAATCACGAATCATGCGGCCTATATTCTAAAAGCCCTTGACCAACTTTGCCGAAGAAACCAACTCTCTAAGTAATCAGGATCCTGAGATATATGGGATGGAAATTTTGTCAGTGTTGCATCTGCTTGTCTAAGATATCACATAAATCACAGACAAGTAGATGTGACACTAACGAAATTTCAATCTCATATATCTCATGATCCTGATTACTAGGCGGCGCTCTAGAGCAAACCAATTTTAAATTTTACATATCTCAGCATTCTCATTTTGTAGAAAGATGGTGTCTTCGGCAATATTGTTTGGTAGATCAAGGGCTTTCAGAATTATTATCGTTTGGTTCGAGTTTCTGCAGCTAGGCGGCACTAGTTGCATTGATTTTGCAAATTTTCCTGATATATATGAAAAACAAAAGTTTTTAGCTCACTAGCACCGCCTAGCGGTGGAATTTTGAATCTTAAGTCTTATTATCGGTTAGTCCTTGACCAGCCAAACAACTTTGCCGAAGACACCAACTCTCTAAGTAATCAGGATTATGAGATATATGAGATTGCAATTTCGTTAGTGTCACATTTATTTGTCTGTGATTCATGTGATATCTTCGACAAGCAAGTACTTTGCACTGGAAGCACGACTGAGTGCGCTCTCAACACGAATTTTTGTGTGCACATTTTTTGCGCGCACAAAATGTGCACGCAGAAACTGAAAAAAACATGTTTGTTCTAACATTTGTTTGAGCACTCATTTTGAGTGTGCCGCGATAGATGCCAGAGAGTGAGCGGCTGGTTTGTGTGTGAAAAAAGTTACGTAGTTCACCCTCGCTCTCGTTGAAAGTCGTGTGTAGAGTGTACACACTAAACGCTTTCAGCAATATTTTGCTGAATTTTGCCGAGCTGAAGGGTCCAGCAAATTTTTTTGCTGAACTTTCGGCAAAATTTGCTGAATTTCAGCAAAACGTTACTGGTGATCAGCAGAGTTTACTGAACAAATCAGCAAAATTTTGCTGAATTTCAGCAAAATTTTTGCTGAAGCCTTCAGCTCGGCAAAATTCAGCAAAATTTTGCTGAAACCCTCAATCGATTTTTGGTGTGTATGTTTTCTCTTCTCACGTTTCGCACTGAGGAGCATGCCATCTCTGGTCCCAGATTTAGCAGCTAAACTTTTAGTGGCAGTGTAAACGATACTAGCGTGGAATAAATTGTCCGACAGAATATTGTCACGTATTATTATCACATATGTAAACGGGCCATAAAGGGTACGCTGGCAGCGATTGCTAATGATAAGCAATCGCAGAAGCGTGCGAAGCAGTTATCAAGTGATTTTTATTTGGCGCCGCTCGGAAGCCAAGAGGTTGTTAACCCAGAGAGTAAAGGGCAGCAATGCCGGTAAGTTGGACCCAAATCAGGCGTTCCGGAAATCTAGTAAAATGCCGGCCTTTCCCGGATCAAAGGGAAATAGGGGTTGTGGTCTTGTGTAGGTCCTCAGCCACCACAAGTTAGGCAGATCATGGAGAAGACGCCACCTGGGCCCTAGTGGATAGGAAGAAGAAAAAGAAGAAGAATACATAGGATCACGAGCGCAATAACAGCAGGCCAAGGAAAGGTAGAAGGGCAGGTGCCAAGCACGAAAAGGGCAACGCGCTGATCGTCAAATTGAAGGTGCCTCTTGGAGCAAACGTAAACAGTATTCGGCGTTATCATGCGGGCAAAAGGATCCTCATGATCAAGCGTGACAAAAAGTGCAAGGGCGCCACCTACAAATTTCTGACAGAAGAGGTCCTAGACGAAGGTGTCGAGGTGAGAGCTCTTATGACTGAAGCAACTCTAAAAGGCAAAACCTAAGGGATTTGACTGACACGAAAGATGCTTGTCACGGCACTGCGGCACTAGTGGGAAGTTAAGGTAGACACCGCAGCCGTTCAAAGGCGGCCTATTGTGGGAGCTTTTATATTTATTAAGTAGGCAAGTTCAAGGTGAGCTGGTCGGAATGTCCACTGAACCACCGAACCACTGAAGCCACCGGAACCAAGACGCAAATCGTGGGAATTCAAAGAGGCTGGCAGGAGCAAGCTGTGTAGACGAAGGGGAGGTGAAGGCCATAAGGCTCAATGCTGCATGAATCTATCTACGAACAGTAAGCATCCAAAGGGAGGTCCAAGGTGCCTGGCCTACAGAAAAGCCACAGGTGCACGGGTAAAAATCTGCTCCTCAAATCATAAAAACGACTCATGATTTCATGAGCCTAGTACATTTTCGTTTATAAAAATACACCATGATTTATGATCATGATAGTATGATCCATTGTCTCGTAATGCTATCAATGCGTTACTTTTTTCCTGAAATCATAAAGCTAGATCATATTTTTGAGATTTCGGATCATGGTTTCGGGTGCGCATCGCTTATGAATCTGATAGATTTTCTAGGACCATGAAGCTAAATCATGTTATTGACATTTAGAATCATGGTTCCGGGTGCGCATCGCTTATGAATCTGACAGATTTTCTAGGACCATGAAGCTAAATCATGTTTTGGAGATTTCGGATCATGGTTTCGGGTGCGTATCGCTTATAAATCTGATAGATTTTCTAGTTGATGTATCATTTATTTTAAACAATTTTTGGAATTTTCGGAGATAGAACAGGGTTGGTGCTATTCTGTTGTTTGACCGAGCTGGAACGGAATCCAATAGATACGGGGCGAATAATGAATAGGCCCGGCTGTATGCAGTTGGAGCAAAGTCGGTGTCGTAGAACGGAGCCGGCACAGGAATCGGACACTGTCGGAACGGTGCCTGCGTCGTTTGATGCTGCCGAAACGAGAACAGATGGATGCGGTCGGGACGGTGGTGCGGGATTGGATGGATTCAGGCGAGCATTAAAAGCCGCAGCCGATTGAGCTAAAATGAGAACGATGACGTGCAATTGAATGTTACTTAGAAATCATTTTTTCACTCTCATTTAGAAGAGATTTTCAAGAGTTTTTTTTACTCACGTGTCGTTAAACGGAGCCGGAACAATAATTGAACCGGACGCTGTCGGGAGGGTGCCTGCACCGTTTTATGCAGCCGAAAAGAACGGAAAGATGTAGTCGGGATGGGGCTGGTGTCGTTTCACGCCGGAACTCGACCAAAGGAAGCCGGAACGGAATTGGACGGAGCAATAGACTTAAAAAATGAAAAAAAAAAACGTAAGAAAACATTTTCTGCACTTTTTTTTACTTACAGTTTCTTTGGGAGAATGTTTTCGATTCCACGCTAGACCACTAAGAACACAAAAAAAGGAACAATATAATAATTATTCAAATCTATATTCCCATTTAAATAATGGCTTTTTACATTTTTGTCACCATTCGCCAGCTATACCACACACTGAATGACCACGTTTTGACAGGTGTGCGGAGTGCGCGTAACGCTTGAAAATTTTCATGAGTTCGAGCTCATAAAAATGGTTGCAACGAATCATGATATTAGTTGCTCGGATAATGGTCATGAGTTCGAGCTCAGAAAAATGGTTGCAACGAATCATGATAGTAGTTGCTCAGTTTATGAAATTATGATTCGTGATCATGCTTTCATAAAATGATAAACCTTTATGTTTTATGATCTGTGAATCATAAAAATAGGATCAGATTTGTTTCCGTGTGACGAGTCACAGTGGAGGTAACGCAGCTGAACCAGAATCACTGTGCAGCAACCCAAGCACTGCTGTGTAACGCAGTCGCTGATTGGAGGACGGATATCACCATCACCAGCGGAGTCAGATCCTGCTAGAGGCCCTAGCCGTGCTCGATGTTGAAGTGGCAGTTGTCAGTACTAAATAGCTATTGAGTTTTTCGGCTTTCAGTCACGGGGAAAAAGCGTTGATAATTTTATATCATTGCCAACGTTTCCTCCATATTTCCAAAGTCGGTACTAAAGATAGTTATAGCCGAAACGGAGCGGCGTTGATTATCGACGTTGCATTTTGTAGTCCTGGCTTATCAAGTACATCGATCTGGAGGGTAGATGATGTCTACGCTCATAGCGACTGCAGTATCGACAACACTAACAGCAGGCAACGGGCGAAATAGGGGCGATAACTCCGTTTGTCCAAAAATCTGTATTTCATTCAAAACCCAAAACGTAATAACTACGAATCCTCGAAAATCTACGTATTACAGATAAATCGGAATAAATGGCATCGCTGGTGGTGAGGCCGCTTAGGAAGCTGGCAATATACCTGTACCACAAACGAACAGACATCTTACTTTACTAATTATCCATCGTTTCACTTTTGAACTAACCAAATACTCGGCAGTTCGCATTATACAAAACAGGAGGAATGACAGCATAAAAGCAACTCAATATATGGGTGAGACCTTTCCAATATGTATTTTATGATATACTATGTCACACTTTATTCATTCACATATATTTCAATAGTTTTAACTTTATTTGGAGCGTTTGGTATCGTAAAACTAATTTATACGTTATAAATGGGCTATCATTCAGGGGTCGTGGAACTTTAACGTTTTGGTTTATTTTCAGAGAGCGAATAAAGGCGCTTAAGCCTATGCAATAGGGCCAGGACACGGAGTGAATACCTGTGTTCCATCCCTGGAAGGACCAAGGACCAAGGGGTGGCATTAACCTTCTTAGCATCGTTGCCCCCACCGATTTTCACCGTATTTTGATTTTGCATTTTCATAAACTGAGCGGTTGGTACTAGATGTCCCCACTCATTGTATTTATTGTTGAATTACACCGTGTCCAATAAGTTCTCATACAAAATCAAATTGAATTCATTTTACATCTGTAATAAGGATTTGAAAAGTAAATCTACTTATTGAAAGGCCAACTAACACTGACCAAATACAGCATATGTTTTGGAATTAACTGTCCTTTATCCTTCTCTGCTGATCGCGTATGTGTCGTAAGTACACTTCAGCTGGCACGCACGTCATATCATGGGCATTTCGTATTATTATAACGAGTAATGGTTTTAAGTTGAAACAAATTATATCTTGGCTTTGCTAACTTGCAAAATAAGGCAGCTTTTCCAAATCGGGCGCATTTTTTTGCAAATTTTCAAGATTGGTACTCTTGAAAACGTGAGTAGAGGTCCAAGTCGGCCACTGTGGCAGCCATATTTGTATCCTCTGATATTTCTCCTTAAACGCAATTTGTTCAAAGTGTAACTTCAGTGCCTGTACCATACCTTGGCATCTTCTATAAAGAGCCAGTCCAGTGCTGAAAATTTCATTTCGTCATATCTAAATTCAACCACCTACAACTCGTTTTAGAAACTGAATCTGAGATTATGATATATGAAAAACTTGTGCGGCTTGACCAGTTCTGCAAGAAAGTCACGAAAAACTCGCTATTTTTCAAATATGTATGGTAAATGTCACGGACTACCTTTGAAAAATGCCAATTGATATTCACCGTGAATATCATTGGCACTTTTTCGAAGGTATCCCGTGACATTTACCTTAACTATTCGAAAAATAGCGGTTTTCCCGTGACTTAATATTACTATGGTTAATGAAAAAATACTAAGGAGACATTAAAAAAAACCTTAAATTATTTTTAGGATGATTTTTTTTCTTGATTGTTTTGTTACTAGAGTAGAAGTAAGGTTGAAAATGCAATGCATCCTTTCAACAATTTAATTTGATTGAGAAACACTGTTTTCAGTGAACGACACTTGCTTTTCGAACGCATTCTCATGCAGCAACTAGTTGGTATCTGGATTCTCGCTTCTTATACATTCGTATATTGCTTTCTACATTAGCCTATACCACAACTCCAGCATGTTCAACGACCTCGAAGACTGACACCAGCCAGTTCGACGGAAAAATGCAGACTGATTCACATGCAAACTTACCTGTCGCCTTCGTCACTCATCACAATCCCTAGGGAGAAAGCACCAATTCCATGTAAATCGTGTCTCATATCTGTTGTCGCCTGCCATAATTACCCCCTTCATAATCTTCGCTGTACATTCAATTGAAGGTCGTCCCACATCTCTATGGGGCTCTGCGGCTTTTGATTAAATCGAGTAGGTACATGCTCCCACACTAGTTCCCATGCATTGCTGCCATTACCATGGGTGGCGGTGGCCGGGCGTTGTTGTGGAGGAGAAAATAGACTAGACATGACAGAATTATTCCGAGAAGGTGAACCGGTTCTTCTCAGGCAGTATACGCGATGAGATGCCGCCGCCGGCCGCGAATACAGAAGCAGCTCAGCAGCTGTTGGCAACCTATTCAGCAAGACCGAACACTTTCCATGGTCAACTGATCGACAGTTTTGTTTATTGATCAATTCACTTGTCTTTCAGAGTTGGTACCTACGTGAACGTGCCGAGTCGGGCAGGGATCCGTGGAGTTGTTTGGAGCTGTAAATCGTGCGGAGAATGACATCATTTTGCAATAATTCAAGGTGTTTGCCTACTGCTTTGGGTAGATGGAAAGCCGCCGGTCGGCACTTTCGTGGAGACTGACCAAACCGATGGGGCAGTGCGCTTTACGATGAGGATCAGTTTTGATTGACACTTGACATCATTGAGCACTAATGGTGCCGAAATTTGTTCTACGGTTGAAAATTAGATGTCAAGATTTTGTACGTTATGTGGGATTGACTTACGTTTACCATGAAACTAGGTAAGACCTTATAGATGGATGTCAATGCGATTATGTCCCATTAGTCATAAATGGGCACGGTCATTGGTATTGATTTTCCTACTAAGGATTTATCTACACACAGTTCATTTATTTGGTTTAACGTCTTTGCAAAATGGGCGTAACAACTGTATTTCACGTTCTTTCAGCCTCGGGAACGTACTGCTTTTGCTAGATCAGTAGTACATAATCTTTGCAGCGCAGCGTTTCGGCTACATTCGGGATGCTGTGGTAGTCGAAGAGTGCTGTGGGTTCCAGTTAATTTTGCTGAACGCCGTTCAATCGAACACCACTTGGCCGAAAGGGTCATTTTGTCGAATGTCGTATGGCCGATCATGCAACTGTTCTCCACATCAGAATCGTTACCTGTTCTGTGGTGAAGTTGATTAACATGTCCTGTCTAGTGATTTGGGGAGTCGCTGCCAGAACTAAGTGGATCTTTTTTTGTTATTTTTTCAATCCCATTTGTCTATTTTTGAACACATTAGTGCCTATGATCTTTATTACGTGTATAACTAACTTCTCTGCCGTTTCTTTTTTATTTGCAGGTTGGTTATACATAAATGAAATGAATATCGATAGCGATGAAAGTCTTGCAGCGTAAGTATCTTTTATTGTGGTAAACTGCAAAAATGATATAGTGCGGAAATAAGACCTGAAGTACGCATGGTCAAATATTTTGGCAAGGAAAGAACTCAAGAAACAACATTTGTTTGACACTAATAAAAATTCGTTCGAATCAAACAAGATGTTTGAGCATTGGTTACTTTTTGGACATATATTTGACCCTGTGTACTAACAGCTTAACTCAGGCCAGTGGAGCTAAAAGAAATTTATACCGGTTTAAATCGATCACGTAGTACCTTACATGTACTGTATAGCCAGTCTAAGCTATGACATTACTGTGTCAATCATCCTTGGCAATTCATTAGTCAGCTCAAAAGAGACCACCGATCGTGTTGGATCGGTCCAACTTGTCAGAAACTTTTTTCTCTGGAAAAGCCAGAAGGGATATCAAATTCCATAAAAACCTGAAATAAAACTATTTTTCTCTGGAAAAGTCAGAAGGGATATCAAACTCCATAAAATCCTGAAATAAAACTGGAATGAAAAAAAAAATCGGTTTAGATAGTTTAAACACTTTTAAAACAGCATGGAAGGAAAAGTATTCATGGCCATAAGCTGTAGAACTGATGTACCTGCGCAGGTTTTCTCGTTGAGCTTCGACACTTCGTAAGGACCTCAGCGACCTTAAACTGTCCCTACCACCCCCTACTCTCATCATATCTTTTAAGCCCTGAACACGCCGTAAACACACCATAATTCCACTCGCTGCTTTAAGTTCCCTTAACCCAACCTAACCAATCCTCATCTGAAGTATGTACTCCAACTGCTCTGACCCAAATCAGTTTTAGGTAACGGTAAATTGTTTTCACCTAAATGGGTTTTACATAAATGGGGGTTTGGAATTAATTGCTTATTTCAGAAATTTCAAAGAAAAAAACGAAAACGGTCACTGGCTACGATGTTGCCACTTGTGTTGCCGATGAAATATTCCTAACACAAAATTCAGATTGAACTTGGATGTCTGTTCTCTGTGCTTTTAGGGTGTTATAACGATTCATGCTTGATGTGGATGCTCAGATAGTTGCTTATTAGAAATAAAATAATTAATTAACTCATTATTCAAATCGAAATGTGTAAATAGTCAATATGATATGCACGTTAAACAACTAATAAAAACTAAATCTTATTGTCACACCTACCGCCCCGAATGGCGAGTCAGTCGGTGACAACTCCCACGCGTTGTTGGAATGAAAAGATTTCTGAAAGTGCGAAAAACGAACCACAATCCACGATGACGACAGCTCACGTCCTATTGCTGGTTCCATTCAAAAAAAAATGCATCAAACCAACTCCATACTTGTTAAAAGCTCTAATTAAAATAAATTAAAAGCCATATCCTCCTTGTTCCGCGCGATAATCGCTCAGTCTATATGGGCCCTCAGTTTTCGAATCATCATTATTGCTTTATAGCACTCTCCCTAGAGACCTGCGAAGGTGTTTACACAAAGTCACGATATTGATTAAACAAGAACAACACTGACTCCGAGATTTCAAGTTCAATTTGATTCACGTTGGGCCTCCTCCTCCTTCGCATCACTTCTTTCTAGCGATTTGCCGGTTTATTTGCCCCGGCGTGCGAACGAGACCACACTATTTGCTTTATTTACATATCCTGTTACTTATACCTGATTCGAACGATAACTTCCAAATCGGTAAGTTGTGTGTCGTTCATACATCTTCCGGCTCGCTATGGTACAAAAAATAAAACGTGACAATAAAAAAAGATTTTTTATGAAGTATCAGAACAAGATCTTCTTCTTCTTCTTTATGGCACGATGTCCTCACTGGGACTTGGCCTGCCTCGCTTCAACTTAGTGTTCTTTGAGCACTCCCACAGTTATTAATTGAAGGGCTTTCTTTGCCTGCCATTGCATGAATTTGTATATTGTGAGGCAAGTAACAATGATACACTATGCCCAGGGAGTCGAGAAAATTTCCCTGACCGGAACGGGAATCGAACCCGCCGTCTCCGGATTGGCGATCCATAGCCTTAACCACTAGGCTAACTGGAGACCCCATCAGAACTAGATGGATGTGGCGAATAAGGTCTTGAAAGAAACCATGAAGGTATTAGCGTTAATAAGTTAACGTCCAACTAATTTACTCAATATTCCTCGTCCCGTGGATTTTTCCAGCTGTCACGATATTGCTCATATTTTTTCAGTTTCACTATTTTGGCCAATTTTCGGCGAGTGATTTTGATTTTCGATTTTTTAAGTGGTATTGTAAATATGTGATTGATTCTAAACTGCCGTTCTACACGTAGTTGTTCCTTGTTATATGGGATTCCCATATAACATGAAGGTCCCATTAGACATGGCAAATATTTGGCCAAACAAGCTCAACAAATGACCAACACAACGTGAGTCATAGCAACCTTGGACGAATGTCGGGCTTCAATGGCAAATATTTGTCATAATGACAAACAGTCTAATGGCACCTTGAGACAATTAAGCGTAAAGCGGCAGTAAACCGATATGTGAAAACTACGTTAAACCACAGAGAACAGACATCCAAGTCCAGTTCCGAATCTGTGTAAGGAATTTAACGGCCATTTGAAATCGGCAACTCAAGTGTAAATAGCGTGGCGCTGCAATCGGTTAATTTCCCATACTAATTTAATTCACCACTTGAAATGTTTCAACTCACCACTGACTGTGGCAATATGGTGTTTGGTGGCGTTAGTGTTGTCATCGTGTATTGGTTTGCATCCTTACTCAAGTAAAGATTCAAATCCTCACACAACTTTCCGAATGAAATTTGTTCTAGCCTGGATGTCTGTTCTCTGTGGTTAAACAGCGATGGGGATGGATGCAAAACTTTTCCTTGTTTCAGAGAATTAGCAATGGCGCTTTAGCCTAGGCTTTCGACCCATAATATTAGGCAGAAGTTCCTATGTCCCATCCCAGAAAAAAAAGCTTCAATGGAGAGAGTGATATTATTTTTCTTAGCAACGTCACTCCCTATGTTTTGCTCCACATCTGTATCATATATTACATGAAGTGGTTGACGAGATTTGTCGTTCAGTGTTATTTAGTGGCGCTACATAGTTGGCCTGGCCGCTTCAATACTTGTAATGCATCTCTGATACCTTTCATTCATTTATTTAGTTCAACATCAAATTCATGATAACACTGAATCAACAATTAGCCGTCATTATACTCGATTTGCAGCTGCAGCTCTCCAACGTGATAACCCAACGCTAACCAGATCACACTCTACATGGTCCGATCATCGTAGTCTCTGCGCTTCATGCCTTCTTGTACCAACCGGATGGTTAGCAGCTTTGCAGGGTTGTTGTCCGGCATTCTTGCAACATGCCCTGCCCACCGTATCCTTCCAGGCGAGCTCGTGGCCGCCATACACCTTTCTCTTGCACGCCGCCGAAGATCATCCTTAGCACGTGTCGCTCGAAAACTCCGAGTGCTTGCAGGTCCTCCTCGAGCATCGCCCATGTCTCGTATCCGTAGTGGACCACCGATCTTATTAGCGTCTTGTACATGGTGCATTTGGTGCGGGAGAGAATATTTTTTGACCGCAGTTTCTTCTGGAGCCCGTTAGTAGGCACGACTTCCACTGATGATGCGATGAGCCTTCGTATTTTACGGCTCACGTTACTGAACCGAGGTAGACGAAATCTTCTACCGCCTCGAAAGTATCCCCATCTATCGTAACATTGCTGCCAAGGCTTGTCCTGTCTCGCTCAGTCCCACCTTTTAGCATGTACTTTGTTTTAGCCGCATTCACCACCAGTCCGACCTTTGCTGCTTCACGTTTCAGGCGAGTGTACACTGTACAGTTCTGCCACCGTTCCAAATGTTCTAGCTATAATATCCTTATCCGCAAAACAGAAAAATTTGCCAGATTTCATGAAGATTTTATACCGGTTTTTGAGCCCGGCCGTCGGATCACACCTTCCAGGGCGATGTTGAATAGTAGGCAGGAAAGTCCATCACCTTCTCGTAGTCCCCGTCGAGATTCGAATGAACTGGATAGTTCACCCGAAATCCTTACGAATTTCTGCACACCGTCCATCGTTGCTCTTATCAATCTAGTAAGCTTCCCAGGAAAGCTGTTCTCGTCCATGATTTTCCGTAGCTCTGTGCGGTCGATACTGTCGTATTCCGCCTTGAAGTAGATGAACAGGTGCTGCGTTGGGACCTGGTATTCACGGTATTTCTGGAGGATTTGCCGTACGCTGAAGATCTGGTCTGTTGTCGGACGGCCGTCGATGAAACCGGCTTGGTAACTTCCCATGAACTTATTTACTTTGTGAAAGACGACGGAAGATGATCTGGAATATCACTTTGTAGGCGGCATCCAAAATGGTGATCGCTCGAAAGTTCTCACACATGAACTTGTCGTCTTTCTTGTGGATGGGCCAGATTATCCCTTCCTTCCACTCCTCCGTTAGCTGTTCGGTTTCCGAGATTTTGACTACTAATCGGTGCAGACAGGTGACCATCAAGGCTCATCTTGATGAGTTCTGCTGCGATACTGTCCTTACCAGCCGCTTTGTTGTTTTTGACCTTTTTTTTTTTAGCTGGCTCCAGAGGCACGTTATCCTCTATTTGGGACATTTGTGCCATCACCAAAATAACAGCCTATTTCATCATTTACCTGAGAAAAAAAAGGAAAAAGGATTTGGATGGGGATAGGGACAGGTAGGGAAATAGGAAAAATACCCTGGAAGAGGGTACTAACGCACAAGCGTACCACAATGGATTCAAACAGCGCCCTGAAAAGGGCACTGTATTAACGCATAAAGCGAAAGAGAGCCTATAGCTCTTTACCACAGCGGGTTAAGAACTACAGAATATCCTGAAGATTCAGGTTTCTGAAGTCAGTTTCACTTAATAAGTGTTTACCGAATACTCGGAAACGCAGTTGCGCGAAAACTGGACAGTTACATATCAAATGATATGAAGTTCCATAATCGGATTCACAGCTATCACAGGCGAATGAATCAGCTTGCTGAATATTCGTCATGTGATAGCTGAGTCGGCAGTGGCCAGTCAATGCTTTGACCAGCATGCTGCAATTCTGCTTAGACAGATTAGTTAGATACTTCGCCACCCGTAGAGATGGCTCAGCACTATACAATTTGGTTTGACGACATGACTCCAAACTATTCCAATATTGTCTGTGTTGAGTGACAGCCCAGGTGTGAATCTGAAGCTTAATCCAACACTTCGATATCGGAATAGCTGCCTCAGGGCCAATGAAGTCATGTGATGCTCCAGAGCGAGCTAACTCATCAGCCAATTCATTTCCAGCGATGGAAGAATGACCAGGTACCCATAGAAGGTGAACAGCGTTTGCTGAATTCAGCTCCTCGATTTGAGTTCGACAAGCGATAACTATCTTCGACCTGGAGTTGGCCGAAGCAAGTGCTTTAATAGCAGCCTGGCTATCTGAACAGAAGTATATTACTTTGCCCATTACGTGCTGCTGAAGTGCTGATTGCACTCCGCACATAAGTGCAAAGATTTCGGCCTGAAAAACGGTACAGTGTCTACCAAGTGAATAAGACTGATACAGCCTTAGCTCACGAGAATAAACACCAGCACCTGCTCGACCTTCGAGAAGGGAGCCATCAGTGTAACATACGATGCCGTCTGAAATACTTCTTTCCAGATAACCAGATGTCCACTCTTCCCGGGAAGGGAATTTCGTGGAAAATGTCCTATATGTAAAATAACAAGCAATTGTAAGATCACTTGGAGCAAGGACAATTTTGTCCCAATTCACTAAAAGTGGAAACAGCGAGGTGTGTGTTGATGTGCGGTTCACAGGAGTTTCCTCTAGTAGATCGAGTACCCGTAACCGGTAAGTGCAAGAAAGGGCTTCTTGTTTGAGATGAATGTGTAGTGGGGCAACGTCAAAGAGAACTTCTAGCGCTGCCGTGGGAGTTGAAGAGAACGCTCCAGACATCGCCATTAAGCACATTCTTTGGAGATGGCCTAATTTTGATTGGACCGTTCTCACTTCACCATTTTGCCACCACACAAGACATCCATAAGCCAATATTGGCCGAACCACAGTTGTGTAAATCCATTTGATATACTTGGGTTTTAGACCCCAAGTTGTACCAAAAGTACGCCGGCATTGCCCGAAGGCCATACAAGCTTTCTTGATTCTGAAATCAATGTGAGGTGTCCAGGAAAGCTTGGAATCAAGAATGAGACCAACGTACTTTACCTGTTCAGTCACATCGATTTCAGAATCAAAGAGACGAAAAGGTCGAACGCCATTACGGTTTCGCCTTTCCGTGAAAAGAACAATAGATGTTTTACTCGGATTAACCGAAAGGCCATATTGGCGACACCAACCCTCAACTACCTGAAGAGCGTTTTGCATCAGGTCGAAAAGGGTGCTGATGCACATACCAACTAATAATGTTGGGTAGTCGTCGGCAAAACCATAAGTAGGAAAACCGCTATTATTGAGTTGCCTCAATAACGTATCAGCTACGAGATTCCACAAAAGCGGTGATAAGACTCCCCCTTGGGGACATCCACAAACACTCAATTTCCTAATCCCTGCTAAACGCAATGTCGAGAAGAGATATCGGTTTTTGAGCATTTGGTGAATCCAATTGGAAATCATTGGAGATATACCATGACTCCGTGCGGATTCCAATATGGCATCGAAAGGCACGTTGTCAAAGGCACCCTCGATATCTAAGAAAACACCCAAACAAGATTGCTTTTGAGCGAATGCTTTCTTGATATCGTAAACAACCTTGTGTAAAAGAATCACAGTGGACTTACCAGATTGGTAGGCATGTTGGTTCACATGAAGAGGCACGTTGGCCAGATGAACATCACGGATGTGATGATCCACAATGCGTTCTAAGCATTTCAGAAGAAAAGAGGTCAAACTGATAGGTCTGAAACTCTTTGCTTCTTCATACGACGCACGACCCACTTTCGGAATAAACTTTACAGTAATATCCCTCCAGGATTTGGGAATATACCCTGTAGCAAAACTGCAAACAAGTAGTTTTTTTTTTCAAAACATGTTTGAAATAATCAAATCCCTTCTGAAGCAAAATAGAATAAATCCCATCTGCCCCAGGAGATTTGCGAAGTAACATTTACATGTTCAAAAAAGATGTAGCGATGGTCAGATAAAGATTCTTCATCTGACACATGCCAATTGGTCAGCTCGTGACTAATTCTGCTAGAGCAAAGCGTTATATCTAACACTTCCTCTCTAGCAGATACCATGAAGGTTGGGCGGTTGCCTATGTTAAGTAATGCAAGATCTTTACTACTTAAGTACTCCATCAAACTGGAGCCTCTCAAGTTAATGTCTGAGCTGCCCCAGATGATATGGTGAGCATTAGCATCACTGCCAACAATTAGCGGAAGGCCTTTTGAAGTGCAGTATGCGATGACTTGTTTGAAAGCATCCGTAGGGGATGGTTCATCATGCGGTAAATACACAGAACAATAGACGTATTTCCTGTTGAGGTTTCCAACAGATACATCAATTGTGATAGCACATACATCTCTGGTGGTTAGTTCAGAGATGAGTGTAGCAACTATTGCGTTGTTGACAAGCACACAGGCTCGAGGCATGACACATAAGTTTGCCATTTCATGTTTACTGAAAGTGGCAAACACCGGGTTCACAAGGTTTCCTAGATAGAAATTTCCCTTACAAAAGTAAGGTTCTTGTACCAAGGCCACTTGGGCTGTACCATTTTGCATAAGTCTGCAAAGATTGATCGTTGCTGTTCTTTTATGCTGAAGATTGATCTGAGCTATCTTAACCGTAGCCACTACCCAAACTAGGTAAGATTAAACTCTTCGCAACAACAGCTATAATAAAACCAAATCGGTATCGTTTGGAAAACGCCAAAGGCGAGGATACACAGAATATACTGTGTAAAACGCATAATGCGAAACCATATAGGTGAAAATTTAAACTAATTAACAACATCTTCATAATCCCGCCCTTATTTAGCCGAAAAGGCTGTTCAAAGCCCATCTTGATGAGTTCTGCTGCGATACCATCCTTACCAGCCGCTTTGTTGTTTTTGACCTAGTGGATGGCATCCTTAACTTCCCTCAGCGTGGGAGTTCGTTCGTTCCCGTCCTCTGCTGCACCAACATATCATGATCTCTGATACCTTACAAGTATTGATAATGACAAAAAAATACAAAAAAGTAGTCGATTTTATCATTTTCCAGGGTTCATCCATAAGACGGCTCTGTATGTGTAAACTAGACTAGAATAGACTAATCAGTTTAACCTATATTCTCCCCCCCCCCCCCCCTGGTCAACGTAGTTTATGCACGGCTTATTAGTGCACGAGGTTTATTAGTTACCACAGAGTGCAAAAAAGTCGTTCACATCTTTGAAAGATGAACATGTAAAGATTTTTGCAAAGTTAATTTGAATTCTGAACCATTGCACGTATGTAATGCATACTGATGGATAAGGGATGAGTCAACTTTTTTTTCAGATCCTTAAAACGATAGAATAAAAAGTTTTAAATTTTGCGCACGAAACAATGTTTTATAGCTTGGAGTAAAATATAATCTTATGGCCAACATGCTCCTACAGTAATCGTCTCACCCCTCGTTGTTCAGTCAAAAGCTTTAGGCGCCATAAGCGGAAGAGCGCGAGAAGAAAAAATAAAGGAAAACAACTCCTCCGCTAATCTGTCCACCACCGAGTGCTCGCGAGACAGCTAGCCATCCAGTCAGCGGCGGCGGCGTCACGCAGCAGCTTTCGATCACGCCTCGCTAGTAAGTGTTGTGTGCTTCGAACGATCTGAGGTGTTTCGGTTTTACCATCGCAACGACGCAACGCCCAATAATAATTAGCTGGTGGCACCCCTACTCGTTCCAAGCCCAGGCAAAAGGTCATTCAACGACATCTGCTGCAGCTGCTGTGACCTTCACTGTGACAAGAATAGAAGTTCTTCTCCCGGTGGCGGTGTCAACTATTCGGTCCGAGGAAGTGTAGAATCGCGCCACATCGCACCATATGGTCAAGCCGGAGCCAGAGCGCCCCTAGTGCCGCTGCGCTGTCAAGGTCAACGTGGCTAATGGACTCAAGATGCTGCGTGAACTCTTCTTCCGTTGTTGATGCGGTGTATACCTTAGTCCCTGTAGTTATCTTCGGTTTGACTGGGAGGAAGTGAGTTTATGCGGCGAGTAGTGCGCAGTGTGCATCGATCGCCGTTGGATTGCGGAAGACTTGGACGACAAAAAAGTGAGGTGCGTTTGCGTGTTGGTTGGTATAAGTGTCGCGCGTAGTCAAACACATGGAATGCATTTACAAATATATCGGAAGTCGTTTGGAATTAAACAGAGAGAGATTTGTTTGCAAATCTGGAGGCGGTTAGAAGCCATCTCAGTGCTCTGCTGGTTAGTGCGTTGCATCACAGTTAGTTTAAGATTTTCGCACTATAAAGTTTATTTGTGGACGAGACTGTCGAAGGCAATCTGTGATGTGTGACTGAATGTAAATGGGTTAAGTGTTGAAACGATCCAGACTTTGTAATCGAATGTAAATATGTATCGGCAAACAAATCGTTGTATATTTTTGCATTGCTGTTGCCTTGATGGTGCTTCATTAGTGCTGTAAAATGAGTGCGATAAATATAATTCGTGATGGATATCATATCTACAGAGTGGTACATTGATATCTTTAAATTCCTATGAAGCAGTGCATGCGTATTGACAAGCTCCAGGCTGATACTTACTATTTAACTTTCAGTCCTATACACCCGCGGTGGTGCAGAGGACCGAATTGAAAGATCTCCATCCAGAGCGATTACCCGCCATATCACCTCGAACTGTGTCCAGGTCACATTTTTGTCGACTTGCTTGATTTCGTTGTTGAGGCTGCGCCGCTATGAGCGTCTGCAACGATGTCCTGCTGGGTTCCAATCTAACGCTTGCTTGCAGATTTCGTTTCCGCCCCTGCGTAGAGTGTGGCCGACCCACCTACACTTTCGCTCCCAAATTTCTGCTGCTATCGGCTTTTGGTGACATCGACGATGGAGCTTCACGTTGGAGATCCAATTGTGAGGTCACCATGTACGAATTATATACCGCAGGCAGCTATTGATGAAGACCTGCAGCCGTTTCATTGAGTGTTCTTCACTGATACACACCAGGTTTCACTGGCATATAGCAGCACATATTTCACGTTCGAGTTGAAAACTCAAATTCTGTGCCTCGACTAATCTGAGTGTTTTTCCTTCTTAATCTGTGCACCTTTGTCGATCTTGTTGCTGCCATAAGCCGCCATTTGGCTACCAAGATATTGGAACCTTTCAACATTCTCCACTGTTTGCCCAGCTACCGTGAAGCTGGAACCGTGTTTACATCTAACGATTTGGTCTTGTTGACGTTGATGGTAAGACCTGCGGCTGAGGAGCGATCGGCAAGATCATCGAGCTTGTTCTGCATATCAGAGCGCCGCTAAACTGGAAGAGCAACGTCATCAGCCAATTCGAAGTCATTTAGGTGTTCCATGGTAATGGGCTGCCACAGCAATCCTCGATTTGGTTCACGATCAATCGCACCTACCAGGATATCGTCGATTACGATGAGGAACAGTAGCGGTGATAGTACACATCCGTTGCATCACTCCAGCAACGACCTGGATGGGATCGGACAAGACACCGGTGTACAGTAGTCTGCTCGAAAATGCTCTGTACTGTGCTTCAATGAGGCCGATGATTTTCTCAGGGACACCCTTGCGCCTGAGGTCTTCCTACATGTTTTCGTGATTGAGACGGTCGAAAGCTTTTTCGTAATCAATGAACACCAGGTAGAGATATTCTTGGAATACATTGATTGCTTCAAGATGATACGGAGCGTGACAATATGCCGTCGGAGAATTGCGTCAATCTTCTCCTGTATCCGGTTAAGGAACACTTTGCAGAGGACTTTGAGGACGATATGCGATTTCGATTTCATGCTACGGATAGCTGTTTCTATCTCCTGTACTGATGGAGCTTCAGTGTTGACGCGGGTAATGCGTCGAACCCTTGGCGAATCATGCTAAGGTGTAGATGGCGTGGCCTATACTTGAAAAGCTTTACAAAGTGCTCGAACCAGCGTTTTAACTGGTAAGCAGGGTCAGTCAATAACTATCCAGACGTGTCTTTCACGGGCATCGTGGCATTCATCTTAGTCCCACTAAGGCGACGTAAGACATCGAAGAGAAAACGAATGTCGTCGGTGTTTGCGGCTTTCTCGCCTTCATCGGCTGGAATCCGCTCACGCTCGTTTGTCCCAACTAATCTACATGAGCGTTTTGCTTCCTTCGTGAGAGCCGAGTAACGCTGACGGGCTACGGCTTTGGCTTCTCGTGTTTTCGCTCGCTCTGTCCCGACTTATGCGTTCCTTCGCTCCTTATTCTCCTTCAGGTATCATCTGTGATCCACTGCTTTCTCCGGGTGCGTACCTCACTAAAATTATTGTTGCCGGTGGCGACGAAGGCTTCTTGATGGCGCTCTAGTGATCTTATCTACGCTTCCACCTTACAGAATGTCCACAGCACGGTTCTCTATCTCCTCGACGAAGGACCTTTTTATCATAGCGTCTTCCAGTCAACGTGTGTTGAACCGGCGCCCGATTTTCTCCTCCTGTCGAGGGGTCCTTGCAATGCGCAGCCGGAACTCGCGCGTTTAGGAGATAATGGTCAGACGCAATGTCGATGCTACGTTGGTTCCGCACATCAAGAAGGCTCCGTCTCCATTTTCGGCTGATGCCGATGTGGTCGATTGATTTTCCGTGACGCTATCACGGAAAACCTATGTCACTTAGTGCACTGGTCGATGGGGAGGTAACGATCACCATATCATTGTTGCCACGAAACTCTGCAAACAGTTCTCTGTTTTCGCTCATTTCTCCAAGAACATGACGTCCCATGGCGTGCTCATATTCCGAGTTCTTGGAACCTTCCCAGAGACATCTTGATGTGATTTTTTCTGCGGTTTATTTGGAATTCATTCAGAAGTTCCCTCTTCCCTTTTTCCAGGAGTTAATTCTGAGATTCCTAAAAAGGTCCCGTCTAGGATTCCCGCAAAAGCTCTTACCAGGATTCTTCCAGGAAGTAGGGTATGTGTGCCATCATTAATCTCACGCTCCCATATTCATCCTATTCGAAAACAAGCGATTACGGCACCGATTGATTCCGTTCTTTTTGTTTTCATGGGTGCTCACTTCTAACAAAAAATACAAAAATAAGAAACAAAACAAACAGCGCTTCAATCCTTTGTTTTTCGTAGGATGAAAATAGGAGCCACATGCTTAAGAAGGGAACCAATACCCTACTAACGGGATTCTTCCAGAGATTTTTTCCTGGATTGCTTGAGGAATACTGAGGATACTGAAGAGTCAGAGATTATTTTAGGAGTTTGTGGATTTTTTGAAAAATCCTTCCAAATTTCCCTAGAAATTAGTTCCGAGATCCTTTTGGATTACTTTTTCCAAGATTACCCCAACCAATTCTGAGATTCTTCCTATTTTCTATTATCCCTCTTGGATCTCCTTCTGTAAATTCCTCAGGAGGCTATATCTAAGACTCTATTTGCGGTTTCTTCTAAGTTTTCTCTGAGGTCCTTCCAGTATTCCTTCCTGAGACTTCAAGGGATTTCTTTCGGAATTTCTCATAGAGTTCCGGGAATCCTCCAATAATTCCATCCGATGTTCTCCTAAAAGCTTCTGAAGAAATCCAGAAGGAATTTGCTAGAGCAGTTTCTCAGGCAATTTTCCTCTAGGACTTCTGCATACAAAAACTGCAGGAGGAATTTCTCAAAATACTGCCTCATAAACTCCTGAAGGATTTCCCTTAGAAACATCTAAAAGAATTCCAGAATGAACTTCTAGAGAAATTTCACAAGGATCTGCAGGAATTCTAAATAGAACTATTGGAGGAAACCATAAAAGAATTCCTAAATGAATCCTGGAAAGAGTTCCTGAATATATCCTGGAAGTAAAATTTGGAAGAATAATTACTGAATGTCTTATTTTGCTATCATAAATAATTTTGCAACTCATAGGATATTGTTGTCCTAAGAGGAATCCCAGAAAAAGTTCTAAAAGGAATGTCGGAAAAAGTTTCGGAACAAATTCACGAAGGAGTATTTGAAGAAATTCCAGAAGGATTTCCTGACAGAAGCCCAGAAAAAAAAATCCCGTAACAACAAGGCTGCGTAACGTCAAAGTCTTATAAAAATTTATCTTAGCAACCGTGGCTTTCAGTGCCTTAAAAAAAATTTGACCCGACGACAATCTGTGTTCTCCAAAGTTCGGCCAGTCCTAGGATCTCAAACTTCATACGGCATGTCTCATTGGCTAGTTTTGCCAGTTCACTCTGCTTTGCTATCCGAGCTTAGCTTAGAGCTTAGACTGATTGCACATATCTATGGTTGCTACTCCGTGATTGACCCGAACCAATGACAGTTGCACAATGAATCAACTGAATAATTGACTGGGAGTGGTCAACATTCTCACTGTGCACGCTTCAGAGGCTATCTTTAACGGTACAATAACGGCGCCGGTCACGTCCTTGCAGTCAGGTTGGAAGAGGGAAGGAATGTTAATAGCAACCTTTGTTATGTGAAAGTTGGCGTTTACCGCACGTCTCCACCAAAGGCTGCAGAAAGGAGTGATTGTTAGTAGGGAAGGTATCGTTGGGTCAGGATTCACTTTGATAAGTAACATGACCTTAACTCTGCTTTGCTATAGAACTTATACATTCCAAGTTCCAATTCTTTCATGTTAAAAGTCGTTGCCGTTGAATCAGTTCGTAATCATTAATTTTCGGTTTTTGTAAGGTTTTTTGGGTTTCGGAAACAGTAGGATGTTGGCCTAAGGTCCTCTATCCACGTGCTGGGGCTTCCATGTTAGGTATACCTTCCGGTGGAGGAGCATTACGTATTCAGCCGCTGAAAAGACGCTGTGTGAGCCGTACCTCCTTGGTGAATAGACCTCGGGACGTACCTCCTCAATCTAGCTGAAGTCAGAAGGAGAACAGTGTCCTGCCCTGGCTGCACTACCAGCTAAGCACACAACTTTTAGCTGGCGAACGATCTATTCACAATAAATTGTTGGGAGGTTTCCACTGAGAGGCTTGAATAATCCTTCGATGAGGTTGTTGTTGACACAACACAGCTCATTACTTCGATAAACAAAAGTGGATAAGCAATCTTCAAGACTACAACGTCTAAAGACACGCTCACGGTGTGCCAAAAACCGTTATTAACAAATAAAAATGTCCACCAATTTGGCACCCGTCATTCGAAAGATACACTATCCTAGTATCTACTCTGAAAATTTGAAAATCTTTCATCGAGGGAAATTGAAGTTTTTGTCATTTGAGCATATTGCGTTATTTCTATAGAATTTTCATATATGAGTTAATATGCACATATCGTGGTTCTACGGCCATTCATAATTTCCACCCAAATAAACATTAGTTTTTCAAATACTTACCAACATGTATGATGTTTAGGCAAAGTTTCGGCAAATTTGAAAACATTTTGTTGAATTCCTTCCTTTGAGATTCCTCTCAAGTTACAGTTATTTGAATTATTTACTCTATTTCCCTAAATTTTACTTTAATCGCTATAATTCAATTATTTCCATGCGACCCCAAACCCGTATATGTCATCAGAACAAAAATGTTAACCTTTTCAGAAATTAGTATTTAATATTTGTGATTTTTTATCCAATTTGCGATAAATTGGAACCATTCTATTGATGGATTTGATAATCATAATGGTATGGGAGCTTAAGACGTTTGTTAAATGAATTTGAAAAGTGTATCTTTCGAGTATCTTCTTATGAGCTAAATCTGAGCTATTTAACGACTGAAATTTCATCAATGATAAGAAATCCTTGAGTACGTTTATATACGTACGATTTTATGTATAAATAAGTGATTTTTTATATAGTCTCATAGATTTATTATGTGTTATTATTGTGATTTATTATGTGTTATTAAATTGTACTTGAAATGCTATGTAAATGCACGGTTTCTTATGATCGGCAGTTTAAAAGAAGTATTATATTCCGTTTTCTAAACAAAAAGATAACTTTTAATTAGATACGATAAGAAGCATAATAGTTAATCATTTTGAAGTATAGGAAAACTACTCTAAATTGTTTATGTAATTTTCAACCTTAATGTCAAACACAGGATTATATATATGTATTAGTCTGGGACACGGTTATATGGGAAAAATGGGAAAACTCTCGTTCCTGTATACTTTTTGAGTGCCATTTTGCCCTCATATCAACTGTGCAAAATTTCAGCTCAATCAAAGAAACTATATTTTAGCTCCCGCTTTTTTTAAATTTTCATACTATTTAGTATGAGGAAAATTTACTTCTTCAAAGAAAAACCGCTAGGGGTCTCCTTTTGATCACTAAAAATGAATTATGTGATCTCTGAAGAAAACTTCACGAGAATTCAGGCCTCCGAAGACCGCAAAGCGATGTAATGTTCGTTAAAAAAATATAAAGCCTTACCCGATCAATGACGATATATTATTATGTATTGTTAATCCTTACATGTTAAACGGCGTTACCATGCTATTCGGTTTTCTTTCGGTTATCTTTTTCCACATGCCTTAGATCGTTTTGCGGTGTTCGAAGGATTGATTCCTCGTAAAATTTCCTACAGAAATCCATCATCAATCTAATTTTTAGGGATTAAGGGGCCACCTGTTGCTATTTTTCTTTGAAAAGGTGATTTTTCCCATAGTAAATTGTATGAAAACTTAAAACGGCTGGCGCTAAAGTATAGTTTCTCCGATCGTGCTGAAATTTTGCACAGTTGATATGGGGCCAAAATGGAACTCAATAAGTGCAGTAGTGAAATGTCTATTTCTACCCATGCTAATATATATATATATTGTTGTTGTTACAATTTCAAACATCTAATACTTTTTCAAATTATTTTATAAATGTCTTAAACTCTTAAGCCAGCGTGACTATCAAACCCATCACTATAATGGTTTCAAATTTATCGCAAATATGCCCAACAATCACGAATATTCAATACAAATTGCTAAAAAAATGTTTTGATGACGTATACGGGTTTGAAACTTGTATGTACCGTCAAATGGGGTAACTTGCAACACTTTTCGACTTTGAAGCAACATCATTGAAAATCTAAACATTTCAAACATACGGTAAAGCATCGTGTACACTAATTACCACGAGTAGAATGCTATGCAGAACTTCATTTATTAAAATACGTTGCCACCTAAACAGGAGGTGTGAAATACATGCTTGTTGCAAGTTACCCCATCTGTGGGGTAACTTGCAACATATGACATGAAGCTAAGTTAGCTACCATTAAACTGCACTAATATTTTAGTTCTTGATCATACTATAAGTTTTTGAAGTAATGCATGAAAATGCTTTGAAAAGATGTAAACTAACCAATTAAATTATTTTTTTCCCTTAAGGGTTGGTAGTTATTATAAGCGAGAGTATATCGTTTCATAGCAGGTCTTAGTCCCTCAAATATAAAATATTTATGAATCTCATGACTCAGTACTAGTTACAAAAAGTCAACAATGCTCAATGTAATTTGTTGGAAAGGTAAAGTGAGTCATCATTTTCAGTATGAAGTGTTGTTTGGCTACTTCAGCTCAAGTTACATGTTTTAAACACCCATTCAACTATTTACAAACTATAAAAACCGTCAATTTGGGCATTCTATTGAAATAGTTTTGTCAATCTAGGTTCAGATTAGATTTTGGGGATTGTTTTAGAAGGTTCATAAACTGAATTGAACTTTCATTAAGGTGAAACATGAATGAAGTTTCAAAATATGGAAGTCTTTAACAATGTTTGAAAGACACGTGTAAAAAAATGGTAAAATTGAGTGGATATTTGAAGATGAACACGTTATGTAATCAATAAATGATTCATTTCGATTATTTTTATCCAAAATATCCTAAAAAGCAAACAAATTATAGAAAGTTTTATTGATTTCAACTGTTGCAAGTTACCCCATAGTGGTTGTCGAATATGATTATGATTTTTTACACTACTTAGTCGATAAGTTTATCAAACTTTAATCGTTCAGCTAAGCTTACTATTAGGTACACTAACTGCAAGCAAGGTCATCATACTTATCGCACTTACCATAGGAGAGAGGTAAAGCACGATTCTCATACTTGTTTTTATGGCATAAAATGGGCAAACCGTTTTAACAGTGTAGCTGAACAATAAACAAAGAAACCAAACTGATTTTTTCACTAAAATGATCTTTGGTACACATAATTTTGATAACCGAAACGGTGAAGCATACTAGCTTTCAATATTATGAAAAAATAGTTCACATTTAATGTATGTCATAGTGTTGCAAGTTACACCGCTGTTGCAAGTAACCCCGTTTGACGGTAAGTAACTGGATTATAGGTAACATGTTAGGGAAATATGTTGGGATATCAGAGTAAACTATTCAAATAACTGTAACTTGTGATTCCTCTGACAATATATTGTCAAATTTGCTGAAACTATGCTTGGATATCATACATGTTGATAAATATTTGAAAAAATAATGTACATATATTTGTAGAAATCTAAAAGGCCATAGAACCACGATATGTGCATATTTACTCATATATTAAAACTCTAAAGAAATAACGCATTATCTTCAAATAACAAAAACTTCAATTTCCGCCGATAAAAGATTTTCAAATTTTCAGAGTAGATACTAGGATAGTATATCTTTCGAATGACGGGTGCCAAATTGGTGGACATTTTTATTTGATAATAACGGTTTTTGGCACACCGTGACGCTCATAGCAGACTTGTGCACATAGTCCATGTTGTGTAGTCAATCTACGCGTTGAAGTCACCTATGCAGATCCTTATATCGTCCTTTGGAACTTCATCCACGATGGCTTCAAGTCACTGTAGAAATTGTCTTGCAGCTTGGCAGCATCAGTCGGTGAGATTGCGAACCCGTGTTTTGAATCTGTCAGTAATGCCAGAATACCTGAATATAACAATACCTGTCCCGACGGTAGCTTGATTTCTTCAAAGTTAGGCCAACGGACTTCACTTAGTCCCAGGATTTCGAGAATTTTGAGCTATACCTCAATTTATAGGGCAAAATATGCGATTTTGGGCATTTTTGACTGCAAACCATTAAGCAAGGAAATATTTTTTTTAAGCAATCAAAAGGTTAATTGGTCAATTAACATCTAAATCAACGACTCATGCAAAATATTTCATTTTACCAAATCGAATTTGATAGTTTCAAGCGATTTATGTTAGGTACGATATTTCCCATACAAGTCACCCTCCAAAAGTTGCATGCAAGTTTTCATACTAACATAAAATGCTTAAATCTATCAAATTTGATTAGGTAAAACGAAATATTTTGCATGAGTCGTTAATTTAGATGTGAATTGACCAATTAACCTTTTGATTGCTTAAAAAATACATTCCCAAGTTTAATGGCTTGCAGTCAAAAAAGCCTAAAATCGCATATTTTGCCCTATAAATTGAGGTATAGCTCAAAATTGTGACGTGTTAGAGTAAATCTGAGCCCGGATTCGGATTCAGCGGTCCAAAATCCTTCGGAGACACATAAGTTTGCTCTTGAGACAAAAAAATGTTGCGCTGTGTTTTAGATTTACCGTGATAGTTGCTTGTTAATAATACTTTCAAAGCGGCTTTTTCTCAATTCCAAACGACTTTCGAATCCTTATGTTTGTTAGAATTTGCACCACAATAATTAATTACATCAACTCCCAGCTTCGAAAATGTCCTTCCTACGCAACATTCGCAACAATTTGACCAACAGTGGTTACACCGGCAGTAACCGAACAGCCAAACCAACCAAACCGGCCCGAAGTATCATCAGCGAGCGGAACACGACCGGACGCAATGGAAACGACTCCGAACGGGAACGATACGACAGCGAAACCTACGGTACAGCTCGAAGAGATGGCGCTGGCGGTCCTGGCCGACGGGGTAGCAATTCGGCTACTCTGAAGCGGGAGTCCAAATATGGGAAGGAATCCCCAGCGCCAATAATCGTCTACGTGGATAAGTACGAAACGGCCCCCAGTAAACCGACGACGGGGATATTGCGCAAGAATACGTTTACCAAGGGTGATCATGAGGATAGTCGACGATCTGCAAAGGCGATCAGTCGGAGCGATACGTTTACTGTCAACGAGTCGGACGATGAAAAGACCAGAACGAGTACTTATACGAAGAAAAAGAACAAAGGTGAGTCTTTGGGGTAGTTTCTCTGTGGTGATGTGATTTGTTTAATTATATTTTGGTTTCCAGATAAATCTCAGGAAAACGTTTCTGATCCACGTAACACCAAGAGCACTCCAGAAGACAACGTTCCAGTTGTGGTCAATACCCGAACTTTTCGTAAGAAATCTTTGAAATCATCGAAACCAGTGCAAAAAGTCGAAAGCTTCATCAAGAGATTTGAAAAGACTCTGTTTAAACATGACTCCAAGAAGAACGCCCGAAATGATTCGAATTCCTCGGATGGAACTTATGTTCCCCAATTCCGAGATATTGGCATCAACTGCAAGTTAGATGATGAAGATAAACTTAAGACTTCTAGGAAGAAAAGAACTGAATCGAGAAACTCGCTAATGGAAACAACGAATCCAGAACACAGTTCATCCTCCCATAGAAGTTACAGGGAACGGAGCTCAACTCCTCAAAGTATAAATCGGGCAAGAAGTGTGTCTCCTACGAAAAGATATTCTACTTATGACCGCAAGCAATCGCGGCCGAGTCGGGACGAACAAGAGAAAACCCACAAAACTCATGATCGTAGTTCTTCCCCATTTGAAACGTTGGAACTCAAGTCAAAGTCTGCGGGTAGCAGCCATCTAAAAGCTCGACAGAAAGAGATCGAAATGGGCTACAGTACAATCAACAAGAAAGTTCAAAGCCGAAGTCCAGATCGGAACAAATCCATTCTTGTAAATACCAACCGTACCGAGCGGTATGACCCGGATCGTGGTCGCAGCTACACGGTTACCACAAGCACCCATCGGGTAGAATTCGATCGTCCTTCTCAGTTCCGCTCCGACACCTATAACACTCTCAAAGAGGAGTACGAACAAGCGAACCGCAAACCCGTCGGCATAGCTAGCCCACGTCTAAGCTCAGACCGTCCAGCTCGGCTGGAACCACCCCAGTCTCCGTCCAAGCCAGCCCGCAGGGATTCCGCTGAACTTCCGAAGTACACCTTCGGGACCAATCTGCAAGAGCGGCGTAGTCGCTTCCAACAGTTTCAAAAGTCTTTCAAAAAGATGGACGACAACAGCAGCGAGGTGACTGTCCAGCAGAGTTTCTTCGTTCCAATTTGAAGGGTTTATTCGGACTGCTACCTAATCCCAGTGCAAAAGACTACAACTACCAAGACTTTAAACTAATTCAAACGCTTTCTTTCTGAAGAATCCGACTCCTTACTAATTAGGACTATACCGCCTATTCAAAAAGGAATAAAGTTCCATCAGACATTCGGGAGAGAGTTCTCACTCATTACGATCCGAACACCCCGAATCAGGTGATGTCATCCCGCACACAGTTTTATTGGACGGACCGTCGCCAATGATCCAGATTCCCTATATGGGAGAATCCAGCACAGCAGTGCTGATTCAAAATCGATTTCACCCGGTGACGGCATCGAAAAAACGATGACGAAGAACGTGCTGCGAACGAACCACTAATGAATGCGTAGTCGTGAAGTTTTACTCTCCCTATTTGGGATCACTGTGCGTGGGAGATTGCTGTCCGTGGAATTGAACTGGAATTAGTGTGTCTCGAGATGACGCGCTTCAAGTGCTCTGCTATGAACGGTGCAGGTTCCGTTTACTGAAGTTTTCTCAGCACAGTATACATTATTGCTAGGGTTAGCTAAACCGAGGAGTGATCTGATGAACTATGTAGACAAATTATTTCATTTTTTCATTTTCATTTTCATTTTGCAGCATTTGGTGGGGCAATGAGAGCGCAAGTCAGTCCAAAGCCGATGATAAGGAGGGGTAATGGCTGAATAGTCTTTGCTGACCACATAAACGCCATGGGATAGGAAAAGGGTATTTTGGTGTGGGATTAGGGTGTTGGTGCAGACTTGACGATATCAATGCTATTCAGATGCAAAATAATTTTAAGGCTCAATAGTGAATCGCATACCTTCCAAAACCAAAAAACAATAATCCACAAAATACCAAGCAAGTCATAGAAAGAAAAAGCGCCCGATTGTTTATTTTGTCAATTATAACAAACGGAAACTTCTACCCTCTCCGACTCGCCAGTCACCCCGGACAAAAATGTCCCTTCAGTTCTGGAAAATATATTATCCCCAATTAAGCCATTAATCGAATTGTCCGCGTGGTCTTGTAGTACCCCTGCTAGGTAAGAATCAGTCATTGCCATACATATGAAATGCTAGACATGACCCCATGGATAGCATTTGCATATGTAAAAGCTTTGCTGATGTGACTTTCCTATTAGGCAATTCTCTCATCTCATGTTTGTCTTCAAAACCTTATCAAGCTTATAAAATTGAAGTTGATAAACAATACATTACAAGGTTCGAATTCCCATAGAATGAGATCATTCAATCGCACTACAACACCATAGGAGATGATACCACATTGGCTGATTACAGTACAAATGTGAAAAATCTCCCTTTTCCCCCTATCCGCAACCCGGGGACGCGCCCTGTTGGATTTCGAAAGCCTCGGAGAATATTACAAACCTTCAATGGCATTCCCATAAACTAACCCACATTGCACATTCAGGGGTCTGACTGGGCCAATTACCCTCCCTCAGTTTGTAATATTCTCTCCAACTTGGAATTATATTTTCCCGGCACATAAATTACTTCGACAAATGTTCGATATACTATGCAGCGTCATGATCAGTATAACTATATCAGATGACTTGGAGATCTGATTCTTACAGAATTGTTTGCCATTGATTATACATTCAGCTATTCTAATCATTACTGCAAAGGCCATCGACCACATGCCTGAAATCAAAGCTTCCTGGAAGATATAATCCAAGCCCAGGGATGAACTGTGTAGACAAATTATGGATATTTACTAATATGTATGAGCAAGGTTTGATCTGCTTGATGCAGGACAATTCGGGCAGGGGGTCATATTTTGGGCGCTTTTTCTTGGTCATTTTTATACCAATTCATTTGTTTTTTTTATATACTGCGAGATACTGTACATACTGAACGCTGTTGTTATTTTTTTCAAGTATTTGAAGGCTTCTTCTGATTTAGGACATCTATATGCACTCTGTGGAAATCATTTTTCAAAAAAAAAAATGTTTCTCCAAGAGTCTTCACATGTATCATCAATGAAGCAGATCACGAGTTTGTTTCCTACAGGCAGGGATGCCATATATACGGATTTATCTGTATTATACAGATTTTTGAGCATCCGTACAGATTTCGTTTTATATAAAATACAAATTTTTGAGCTAGAGGAGCTATTTTATTTTTGTATGGAATACAGATTTTTCACCCAAATTTTGTATGGGATTCATATTTTTGGAAATAGCGATACAGATTTTTCAAAAAATCATCTGGCATCCCTGCCTACAGGTGTCATTTTCGAGTCACGAATTATTTTCGTTTTTGATTCAGTTCCAACCTGGGTTGGTTTAGAAGATTCACATCACTTTCTGGTTACCATGAGAGTATAAATCACCTTGGGAACATTAGCACACCAAGACCCGCAGCATCTCGTAAGAGACCCATTAAAATTTTTAGCTGTATAAGAGTTGAATAAACAAATCTTAAGCAAACTCCAGCTCAAGAAACTGTTATTCAGCAATTTCTTTTTCTTGGGAAAAGCACCGTGTCAATTGGAATAGGCTTCACACTACCTTAGTCTTTCAAGTTGATCTAGATAAAAAAAACCCTAATTAATCCACCTAGCGGTGATGGTGCCTTTCTCGTGCTCTAAAATATCCTTTCAACAAAACTCGAGCGACATGTTGATGACATTGACATAAATACAAAATGAAAACTTCTTGCTAAATCTACTCAATATGGATACATTTTATATTAGCATAACATCCAATATTCAGAAAATATAAGACAACGATCTAAAACTCAAACCAAACAAGTGTCATGAAGCCGCAAAATTTTGAAACGTCATTTTAGATTTTCGGTCATCATTTTATGACTCCGGATATCTACCCCAACCAAACTAACCGCCATCTTGAACATTGAGACACCATCTTAGATGTTCTGGTATTCATTTTTGGACTCTGCACCTAAAATTACATAAAATAGTCGCCGTATTGAATTTTGGCATGTCGTTTATGATTTTCTGGTTACCAGTTTTGGACGAAGACCGGCATTCTTCCCCATTCAAACTATAGTCATATTGCAGACCTTGTGAAACAGCGCACAGCTTGGGTTTTCTGATTACAAATTTTGAATTCTGGACATATTTTCATACAAAATATGCCCATAATGCAAGAATTAAAAATCCTATAAAATAGGACACTACCGGGAATCTAATGTGGTCTGACCCTATTTTTCCATCAGGTTGTCGATGAGTCGTGATCAGTCTTGTTAGAGATCACAGTCATTTGAACCTTTTCGTCGATGTTCGGCCTCCTTTGTTTCCGACATTCGCAACACAAGCAATCAAACTACTGTTCGAAACAAAAATGTCAAACGAATGCACTTCACCACGATAGCGGCTTCGGGAGACGATTCGGCTTTTGTTATTCCTGTCTTCTTCCATAATAAGAGCTATGTTGCCCATCTGTGTGTCGTATTCAATGCAACATGCAATAATAAACTAATATTAACATTCATAATCGGAATTGGCTGAAAATCTATGCGTAAAGCTAGAATTAGACACATGTCATCGTGTCAGATGACATTGATTTGACCCTTTCTTATGTTTATTGATCTTCGTTCTACTGCTCGTGTTGTGTGTAGGTAAGAGGTAACGATAGCGCACGAATGTAACAAAGCCGACTGACACCCGACTGCGGCAACGAAATGAAGGTAGTAAAAAGTGTCGAATGTTTACAAGACTGGTCGTGATTTAATGTACCGCATCCATGGGTTTGGTTAAATTTAACATTTTACTACCCGGATCTGATTCCGGGTAACTACCGGCTGAACTAAATATGGTCTAACATTATTGTCTTGTTAACTGTTCATCGGTTAACCAAAAACGCTGCAAATTGAAGGTGTCACATGCAGGGTTTGACAATTTCGACGGGACTCTCGGAACCAATTTCGGAGCACTACCAGTTGTCTTTAGTAAGAGGTAAGGCTATTTTCTAGCTAACTGTTCATCAGGTTATCGCAAAAGCCCCGATTTGATGTGTCACATGCCTGGATTCGGTTTACTTTTACATTTGGCCTCTTCCGGCCACTCAAAACCGATTCCGAAACACTTGCTGGCCGTTCATTAGGTAATCTAAAAAGCCGCTATTTTATGTGACGCATGTACGGGTTTGTTTCTCTTTCAGATTTAACCACTTCGGCGGGAGCCCCGGAACGGGTTCCGGTACACTACTGGTTCAGATATGGTCTGAGATGATTTTCCTGCTCATTATCCATCAGGTCATCTAAAATGCCGTGGTTTGATGTGCCGCATGCATGGGTTTGGTTCAATTGTATATTTGGCCACTTCCAGCGGGACGCCTAGAACCGGTTTCGGAACACTACCGGTTCAGATATTATCTGAGACTATTTTCCTGCTTACCGCTCATCAGGTTATCGAAAATGCCGTGGTTTGATGTGTCGCATGCATGGGTTTGGTTCACTTGTATATTTGGCCACTTCCAGCGGGACGACTAGAACCGGTTCCGGAACACTACCGGTTCAGATATGGTCTGAAATGATTTTTCTGCTCATTGTCCATCAGGCCATCGAAAATGCCGTGGTTTGATGTGCCGCATGCATGGGTTTGGTTCAATTGTATATTTGGCCACTTCCAGCGGGATGACTAGAACCGGTTCCGGAACACTACCGGTTCAGATATGGTCTGAGATGTTTTTCCTGCTCATTGTCCATCAGGTCATCGAAAATGCCGTGTTTTGATGTGTCGCATGTATGGGTTTGGTTCAATTGTATATTTTTTAGCCACTTCCAGCGGGACGCCTAGAACCGGTTCCGGAACACTACCGGTTTATATATGGTCTGAGATGATTTTCCTGCTCATTGTCCATCAGGTCATCTAAAATGCCGTGGTTTGATGTGTCGCTTGTATGGGTTTGGTACAATTGTATATTTGGCCACTTCCAGCGGGACGCCCAGAACCGGTTCGGGAACACTACCGGTTCAGATATGGTCTGAGACTATTTTCCTGCTTACCGCTCATCAGGTTATCGAAAATGCCGTGGTTTGATGTATTGCATGCATAGGTTTGATGCATTTTCATATCTGGTCCCTTCCTGGGGTACCGTTCCGGAACACCTAAATGGCCATATCTCCGGAACGGCTGAACCGATCCGAACCATTTTCAATAGGAAACAATGGGACCAGATTCCGCGTCGAATGAACCGTCGGTCATTGAAATTGGATGAGGTTTACTGCCAAAAAGTGATGTGAGTTTTTTTGTACACACACATACAGACACACACACACACGCACACACATACACACACAGACATCACCTCAATTCGTCGAGCTGAGTCGATTGGTATATGTGTTTTGACCCTCCGGGCCTTCTATCAAAAAGTCATTTTTGGAGTGAACATATAGCCTTTCCAGTACACTTAGTGTACGAGAAAGGCAAAAATGATGCAAGAGTCAATGTCTGGCTATGGTTCTTCTCTGCTCGGAAGAGTTAGATAACTTAACCAATAATCTAGGTACGGAAAAGCAATGCATTACCTAAGGCAATTTCACTGAACTAGTAACAGAATAATGAAAGCTCTAGTGAATCGATTTACGAAGGTTAGCATAAATACTAGGTAACCCTCTACAGTAAACCTTAAATGATGGTCCATTTCGGAAACCTGGGGTTCATTTGGACCCCAAATTTGTTCTTCTGTATCTCATGATGCAGACTTATTAGAAGATCGGTGTCTTCAGCAAAGTTTTTGGGATGGTTAAAGAATTATTTTTTTTTATCTGTATTAACGAGATTTTTAGCCTTAGGCTAGTTCATCTCGGGACCCACGCTTTACTTCCCTTCCGAAGGAAGAACTCACATTTTGTGAGTTTGTCGGGAGTGGGATTCGATCCCAGGTCCTCGGCGTGATAGTCAAGTGTTCTAACCATCACACCAGGTCCGCTCCTCTACGTTAAAGAATTACATATGCTGGTCCGTTTGATTCGGAATTTCATATATAGGTGGCGCTAGTGAGCATGTAAGTGTTAACTATTTGAGCACATATATATTAAGATCCTGACCACATAGAAATTTGGTGTCTTCAGCAAAGTTGTTTGTTAGGTAAAATGTTTACTAATGATGGACTGTTTGTTTGAAAATTTCACACATAGATGGCGCTACTGAGCGTGCAAATTTTATATTAATATATCTCGGGATCCTGATCACCTTGAATGATGGTATCTTCGACAAAGCTGTTGAGTTGGTCAAGGACTGACAGATGCTGATCCGTTTGATTCGGAACTTCACACATAGGTGGTGCTAGTGAGCATGTAAATATTAAGTATATGACCCCATATATCTCAAGATCCTGATCACATAGAAATTTGATGTCTTAGCAAAGTTGTTTATGTATTGGGTCAAGTGTTTTCTAATGATGGATCGTTTGTTTGAAATAAAGCGAATTGAATTGAATCGTTTGTTTGAAAATTCCACACATAGATGGCGCAACTAATCGTACAAATTTTATATTTCATGTATCTCAGGATCCTGAGCACCTAGAAAGATGATATTTCCGGCAAAGTTTTTCGGTAGGTCAATGACTTGCAGATGATGTGCCGATTGATTTGGAACTCCACGTATAGGTGGCGTTACTGAGCACGCATATTTCATATATCTCATGTCGTTGGTTCTAGCCCATGTGTTGATGGGTTTGAAATGTGGGTGGCATGTGAGTGTGTGTGAATGTCTTCATGACCATTCGTGTTTGGGCTTAGTTCCATAAATATGCGGAAGTACTATAACTAATGTAGAACGGTGCACTAACATATTTCAGCTGAAGCAAGTGTTTTTCAAAGATCAATATTTTAGTCATTTATGTACAAAATTTCTTTTCATTTGGTTTCCATAATCCTGAGATGTAGCAGTTTTATAAACTGTGATAAAATTATAATTATTATACTAGGACCACTTCAACTTTGAATTGAGTCGACCTCTCATACCAATGTACCAATTATAGCTAACTGGTTGGGAAAAGCAACAGGCAAAATTTGAGAGTATTTGGTGCATTCAATAAAAAGTTACAGCTCGTTGAAAATTTTCCATCACATAATTAAAACTTAATTGCTCATGCAAATTAGCAACTACCGCTGCCTTGTGGCAGAAACTCGAATCAAATAATAATTTAAATAAAAGCCCTTGATCTGCCACACAACTTTGCCTAAGACACTACATTTCCAAATAATCAGGATCCTGAGATATGCACAACTTGATATTTGTTAGCACTCTAGCGCCGCCTAGCGGTGGAATTTCGAATCAAACGTACCATCATCTGTAAGTTCTTTACCAACCAAACAACTTTGCCGAAGACACCAAAGCTCCATGTAATCAGGGTCCTGAGATATATGGGATTGAAATTTCGTTATTGTTGCATCTGTTCGTTTGTGATTTATGTGATTGTGGTAACCGAAATCTGAATTCTAAATTCAAAACACGAACATCGAAATTCAGGCATCCTTATGCCGCAAAAGTAGAAACTAGACTGAAGCTCTTTCTTTCCAAAACGTTTCTTTCCCGTTCACGTTTTCTCTCTTCTCACACGCATACATACACAAACTCAGTCACGCATCTGTCTGTTCATCCTCATTCATTTTGTTTTCTTCGTTCGTTCATCGAAGTGCGCGTTCCGTTGAAGCGCGCTTTCATTATCGCCTTTACCAATACAAACGCCACTGAACGGCGTCGGAGGTAAGAAAGCACAAACGTCAAGTTTAAAGCTCGCCGCCCTCACCGCATAGGGTTGAGCGATCTCGTTTGTGTCAATATCATACACGGAGAGAAGTAATGACACATTTCTTATAATAATTCTTATTGTGCATGTCTTATCCACCACATTCGCCCCCTTCTCTACTCTTCGAATAAAAGTCCATCAAAAGTCAAATCCAAATCCAATCCAAAACCAAAACAAAATCCAATCCAAATCAAATCCGAATCCAATCCAAATCCAATCCAAATCCAATCCAAATCCAATCCAAATCCAATCCAAATCCAATCCAAATCCAATCCAAATCCAATCCAAATCCAATCCAAATCCAATCCAAATCCAATCCAAATCCAATCCAAATCCAATCCAAATCCAATCCAAATTCAATCCAAATCCAATCCAAATCCAATCCAAATCCAATCCAAATCCAATCCAAATCCAATCCAAATCCAATCCAAATCCAATCCAAATCCAAATCCAATCCAATCCAAATCCAATCAAAATCCAATCCAAATCCAAACCTAATCCAATCCAAATCCAATCCAAATCCAATCCAAATCCAATCCAAATCCAATCCAAATCCAATCCAAATCCAATCCAAATCCAATCCAAATCCAATCCAAATCCAATCCAAATCCAATCCAAATCCAATCCAAATCCAATCCAAATCCAATCCAAATCCAATCCAAATCCAATCCAAATCCAATCCAAATCCAATCCAAATCCAATCCAAATCCAATCCAAATCCAATCCAAATCCAATCCAAATCCAATCCAATCCAAATCCAATCCAAATCCAAATCCAATCCAAATCCAATCCAAACTCAATCCAAATCCAATCTAAATCAAATCCATGTCCAATCCAAATCAAATCCGAATCTAATCGAAATCCAATCCAAATCCAATCCAAATCCAATCCAAATCCAATCCAAATCCAATCCAAATCCAATCCAAATCCAATCCAAATCCAATCCAAATCCAATCCAAATCCAATCCAAATCCAATCCAAATCCAATCCAAATCCAATCCAAATCCAATCCAAATCCAATCCAAATCCAATCCAAATCCAATCCAAATCCAATCCAAATCCAATCCAAATCCAATCCAAATCCAATCCAAATCCAATCCAAATCCAATCCAAATCCAATCCAAATCCAATCCAAATCCAATCCAAATCCAATCCAAATCCAATCCAAATCCAATCCAAATCCAATCCAAATCCAATCCAAATCCAATCCAAATCCAATCCAAATCCAATCCAAATCCAATCCAAATCCAATCCAAATCCAAATCCAATCCAAATCCAATCCAAATCCAATCCAAACTCAATCCAAATCCAATCTAAATCAAATCCATGTCCAATCCAAATCAAATCCGAATCTAATCGAAATCCAATCCAAATCCAATCTGAATCCAAGCCCAATACAATGCAAATCCCGAGGCAAATCCAATCCGAATCAAATTCGAATTCCTTCCTAATCTAATTCAAATCCAGATCCAATCCGAATCTAAGCCAAATTCAATCCAAATCTAATGCATATCTAATCCAAATGCAAATCATATTCCAATTACAAATCCAAATTCAATCAAAATTCAATCCAAATGCAATCACAATCCAGTTCAAACCCAATCCATATCAAATCCGAATCAAATCCGCATCCAATTGAAATCCAAATCCATCCTAATTTAAGCCCAATATAATCCAATCCAAATCCAATCCAAATCCAATCCAATCCAAATCCAATCCAAATCCAAATCCAATCCAAATCCAATCCAAACTCAATCCAAATCCAATCTAAATCAAATCCATGTCCAATCCAAATCAAATCCGAATCTAATCGAAATCCAATCCAAATCCAATCCAAATCCAATCCAAATCCAATCCAAATCCAATCCAAATCCAATCCAAATCCAATCCAAATCCAATCCAAATCCAATCCAAATCCAATCCAAATCCAATCCAAATCCAATCCAAATCCAATCCAAATCCAATCCAAATCCAATCCAAATCCAATCCAAATCCAATCCAAATCCAATCCAAATCCAATCCAAATCCAATCCAAATCCAATCCAAATCCAATCCAAATCCAATCCAAATCCAATCCAAATCCAATCCAAATCCAATCCAAATCCAATCCAAATCCAATCCAAATCCAATCCAAATCCAATCCAAATCCAATCCAAATCCAATCCAAATCCAATCCAAATCCAATCCAAATCCAATCCAAATCCAATCCAAATCCAATCCAAATCCAATCCAAATCCAATCCAAATCTAATCCAAATCCAATCCAAATCCAATCCAAATCCAATCCAAATCCAATCCAAATCCAATCCAAATCCAATCCAAATCCAATCCAAATCCAATCCAAATCCAATCCAAATCCAATCCAAATCCAATCCAAATCCAATCCAAATCCAATCCAAATCCAATCCAATCCAAATCCAATCCAAATCCAAATCCAATCCAAATCCAATCCAAATCCAATCCAAATCCAAATCCAATCCAATCCAAATCCAATCAAAATCCAATCCAAATCCAAACCTAATCCAATCCAAATCCAATCCAAATCCAATCCAAATCCAATCCAAATCCAATCCAAATCCAATCCAAATCCAATCCAAATCCAATCCAAATCCAATCCAAATCCAATCCAAATCCAATCCAAATCCAATCCAAATCCAATCCAAATCCAATCCAAATCCAATCCAAATCCAAATCCAATCCAATCCAAATCCAATCAAAATCCAATCCAAATCCAAACCTAATCCAATCCAAATCCAATCCAAATCCAATCCAAATCCAATCCAAATCCAATCCAAATCCAATCCAAATCCAATCCAAATCCAATCCAAATCCAATCCAAATCCAATCCAAATCCAATCCAAATCCAATCCAAATCCAATCCAAATCCAATCCAAATCCAATCCAAATCCAATCCAAATCCATTGTGGTAACCGAAATCTGAATTCTAAATTCAAAACACGAACATCGAAATTCAGGCATCCTTATGCCGCAAAAGTAGAAACTAGACTGAAGCTCTTTCTTTCCAAAACGTTTCTTTCCCGTTCACGTTTTCTCTCTTCTCACACGCATACATACACAAACTCAGTCACGCATCTGTCTGTTCATCCTCATTCATTTTGTTTTCTTCGTTCGTTCATCGAAGTGCGCGTTCCGTTGAAGCGCGCTTTCATTATCGCCTTTACCAATACAAACGCCACTGAACGGCGTCGGAGGTAAGAAAGCACAAACGTCAAGTTTAAAGCTCGCCGCCCTCACCGCATAGGGTTGAGCGATCTCGTTTGTGTCAATATCATACACGGAGAGAAGTAATGACACATTTCTTATAATAATTCTTATTGTGCATGTCTTATCCACCACATTCGCCCCCTTCTCTACTCTTCGAATAAAAGTCCATCAAAAGTCAAATCCAAATCCAATCCAAAACCAAAACAAAATCCAATCCAAATCCAATCCAAATCCAATCCAAATCCAATCCAAATCCAATCCAAATCCAATCCAAATCCAATCCAAATCCAATCCAAATCCAATCCAAATCCAATCCAAATCCAATCCAAATCCAATCCAAATCCAATCCAAATCCAATCCAAATCCAATCCAAATCCAATCCAAATCCAATCCAAATCCAATCCAAATCCAATCCAAATCCAATCCAAATCCAATCCAAATCCAATCCAAATCCAATCCAAATCCAATCCAAATCCAATCCAAATCCAATCCAAATCCAATCCAAATCCAATCCAAATCCAAATCCAATCCAATCCAAATCCAATCAAAATCCAATCCAAATCCAAACCTAATCCAATCCAAATCCAATCCAAATCCAATCCAAATCCAATCCAAATCCAATCCAAATCCAATCCAAATCCAATCCAAATCCAATCCAAATCCAATCCAAATCCAATCCAAATCCAATCCAAATCCAATCCAAATCTAATCCAAATCCAATCCAAATCCAATCCAAATCCAATCCAAATCCAATCCAAATCCAATCCAAATCCAATCCAAATCCAATCCAAATCCAATCCAAATCCAATCCAAATCCAATCCAAATCCAATCCAAATCCAATCCAAATCCAATCCAAATCCAATCCAATCCAAATCCAATCCAAATCCAAATCCAATCCAAATCCAATCCAAACTCAATCCAAATCCAATCTAAATCAAATCCATGTCCAATCCAAATCAAATCCGAATCTAATCGAAATCCAATCCAAATCCAATCCAAATCCAATCCAAATCCAATCCAAATCCAATCCAAATCCAATCCAAATCCAATCCAAATCCAATCCAAATCCAATCCAAATCCAATCCAAATCCAATCCAAATCCAATCCAAATCCAATCCAAATCCAAATCCAATCCAAATCCAATCCAAATCCAATCCAAATCCAATCCAAATCCAATCCAAATCCAATCCAAATCCAATCCAAATCCAATCCAAATCCAATCCAAATCCAATCCAAATCCAATCCAAATCCAATCCAAATCCAATCCAAATCCAATCCAAATCCAATCCAAATCCAATCCAAATCCAATCCAAATCCAATCCAAATCCAATCCAAATCCAATCCAAATCCAATCCAAATCCAATCCAAATCCAAATCCAATCCAATCCAAATCCAATCAAAATCCAATCCAAATCCAAACCTAATCCAATCCAAATCCAATCCAAATCCAATCCAAATCCAATCCAAATCCAATCCAAATCCAATCCAAATCCAATCCAAATCCAATCCAAATCCAATCCAAATCCAATCCAAATCCAATCCAAATCCAATCCAAATCCAATCCAAATCCAATCCAAATCCAATCCAAATCCAATCCAAATCCAATCCAAATCCAATCCAAATCCAATCCAAATCCAATCCAAATCCAATCCAAATCCAATCCAAATCCAATCCAAATCCAATCCAAATCCAATCCAAATCCAATCCAAATCCAATCCAAATCCAATCCAAATCCAATCCAAATCCAATCCAAATCCAATCCAAATCCAATCCAAATCCAATCCAATCCAAATCCAATCCAAATCCAAATCCAATCCAAATCCAATCCAAACTCAATCCAAATCCAATCTAAATCAAATCCATGTCCAATCCAAATCAAATCCGAATCTAATCGAAATCCAATCCAAATCCAATCCAAATCCAATCCAAATCCAATCCAAATCCAATCCAAATCCAATCCAAATCCAATCCAAATCCAATCCAAATCCAATCCAAATCCAATCCAAATCCAATCCAAATCCAATCCAAATCCAATCCAAATCCAATCCAAATCCAATCCAAATCCAATCCAAATCCAATCCAAATCCAATCCAAATCCAATCCAAATCCAATCCAAATCCAATCCAAATCCAATCCAAATCCAATCCAAATCCAATCCAAATCCAATCCAAATCCAATCCAAATCCAATCCAAATCCAATCCAAATCCAATCCAAATCCAATCCAAATCCAATCCAAATCCAATCCAAATCCAATCCAAATCCAAATCCAATCCAAATCCAATCCAAATCCAATCCAAACTCAATCCAAATCCAATCTAAATCAAATCCATGTCCAATCCAAATCAAATCCGAATCTAATCGAAATCCAATCCAAATCCAATCTGAATCCAAGCCCAATACAATGCAAATCCCGAGGCAAATCCAATCCGAATCAAATTCGAATTCCTTCCTAATCTAATTCAAATCCAGATCCAATCCGAATCTAAGCCAAATTCAATCCAAATCTAATGCATATCTAATCCAAATGCAAATCATATTCCAATTACAAATCCAAATTCAATCCAAATGCAATCACAATCCAGTTCAAACCCAATCCATATCAAATCCGAATCAAATCCGCATCCAATTGAAATCCAAATCCATCCTAATTTAAGCCCAGTATAATCCAATCTAATCTCATTCAAATTCAATCCAAGTCCAATCCAATTCATATCCCGTTCATATTCTACTCAGTTTATAAACTTCATCTGTTTGTCTGTGACTCAGCTTGACCAAACAAGTTTTTTTTTTTGCTCTGCTTGATCTTCCGCAAGCATTTCTTACAAGCTTGGTCTTTCGCGGGCATATTTCCACTCTCTTTGGCCTTTCGCACGAATGACTTTTTTCCCCGCTTGAGCTTCCGCAAGCCTTTTTTTCTGATTTGCTTGAACTTTCGCAAGCACTAATTGCTAAATCCGACCCAAATCAATCTAAATCCAATCCAAATATAATCGAAATCCAATCCAATTCAAGCTTAATAGCCGTTCAAATTCTACTCAGATTAAAAACTTGATCTGTTTGTCTGTGAGTCAGCTTGAACTTTCACAAGCTTGTTTTTTTTTCGCTTGATCTTTCGCAAGCATTTCTTACAAGCTTGATCTTTTGCAAGCATTTTTACTCAGCTTGTACTTTCGCAAGCTTTTCTTCCGATTTAGCTTGAACTTTCGCAAGCTCTTTTTACTGCTTGATCTTCCGCAAGCATTTCTTGCAAGCTTGATCTTTCGCAAGCCTAGTTCCAGTTTGGCCTTTCGCAAACATATTTTTTTCCCCGCTTGAACTTTCGCAAGCATTATTTTTCTTTTCTGCTTGAACTTTCGCAAGCATTTTTTTTCCAGCCGAAACCCTCTCTTTTCCTCATAACAATTGCTATTTGTAAACATACTTACTATACAGGAGCATTTGCTGCGCCATTGTGGTAACCGAAATCTGAATTCTAAATTCAAAACACGAACATCGAAATTCTGGCATCCTTATGCCGCAAAAGTAGAAACTAGACTGAAGCTCTTTCTTTCCAAAACGTTTCTTTCCCGTTCACGTTTTCTCTCTTCTCACACGCATACATACACAAACTCAGTCACGCATCTGTCTGTTCATCCTCATTCATTTTGTTTTCTTCGTTCGTTCATCGAAGTGCGCGTTCCGTTGAAGCGCGCTTTCATTCTCGCCTTTACCAATACAAACGCCACTGAACGGCGTCGGAGGTAAGAAAGCACAAACGTCAAGTTTAAAGCTCGCCGCCCTCACCGCATAGGGTTGAGCGATCTCGTTTGTGTCAATATCATACACGGAGAGAAGTAATGACACATTTCTTATAATAATTCTTATTGTGCATGTCTTATCCACCACAGTGATGTCAAAGACAAGTAGACGTTACACTGACAAAATTTCTATCCCATATATTTAGAGAGTTGGTGTCCTCGGTAAAGTTATTTAGCTGCTGAAGAACTTTTCTATGATGAGTCGTATGATTTGAAATTCTACCGCTAGGCGGCGCTAGAGTGGAAACAAATTTTAAAATTTACATATCTCATGATCCTTATTAATTAGAAATATGGTGTCTTCGGCAAAGTTGTGAAAAAGATTAAGGACTTTCAGTTGAATTATTAGTCGGTTAGAGTTTCTGTCTTTAGGTGGCGCTAGTAGCAAATTTGCAAAAACATAGACATTTTAATGATTAGCTAGCCAATTTTAAACAAGCTGTACCTTCTTATTAAGTGTACCAAAATTCTCATATTTTGACTGCAAGTTCCCCAATTAGTTGGCTAAAATTGGTACATGTTTGGGCTTGATTGATTAACTCTACGTAAAATTAAAGTGTTTTTAGTAAAATACACCAAATATCACCGCAGTTCTTTTAACTTCTATATCTTAGGGCAGTGCTTCCCAAACTTGTCCGAAGTATCGCCCCTTGAAGCTGATGAAACATTTTTTCGCCCTCATAGGCAAGATTTTTTTTAAGTAGACTGAAATTGCAAAATTTTACATGTAACAAATTTCTTTTGTTGTTTGATTTTACATACACACCCAATTACAACCGATTATTTTTCATGCACGGGTCGTTTTTTAGCTATTACCCAGTCAATTTTAAACCGATTCTCACTAAATTTTGTCCATATATAGGCACGAATCGTATTATCCGCGTACAAAAAACCGCCAATTGATTCAACATTGACTGAGTTATAGCAAAAAAAAAGCTGATGATTTTGAACTACTAATATAGGGATGGAACTATTTGAACATGGGGTCGTATTTTGGGTACTTGCCCGTTATAACTCAGATAACGACCGCGGAAAAGTGACTAAAATGTGACTCCCTTCCCAAATGGTTCCGGATCTTCTGTTTTCGTTTAGGTAAGAACGAAATTTAGGAATGGTAAATTTCAATATTATTATGCAAAGATTGACCTTATTACAAGAATAAAAACGCTACTTGATGGTGGTACTGAAAAAATGAAGATTCTTGTGGCAAACTTGAAATATTTTAGGCTATTTCTCATCAAATTTCTGGGAATAAATAATCAAAATTTACGAGTGTCCTGAAAAGTTAGATACTGTGTGACGAGTTGCATTAGAAAAGTCTTCATAATTTTCTTTAGGAAACATCTTCTTCTTCTTTGTGGCTCTACGTCCCCACTGGGACTTGGCCTGCCTCGCTTCAACTTAGTGTTCCTTGAGCACTTCCACAGTAATTAATTGAAGGGCTTTCTTTGCCTGCCATTGCATGAATTTGTATATTGTGAGGCAAGTACAATGATACTCTATGACCAGGGAGTCGAGAAAATTTTCCCGACCGAAACGGGAATCGAACCCGCCATCTCCGGATTGGCGAATTATAGCTTTAACCAATAGGCTAACTGGAGACCTTAACTGGAGAGGAAACATGAATCGCATCATAAATCCTATCAGAAGCTTCCTCATCAATATCACCAGGAATATGTTTATAAAAATTGTCTGATTACTTCGCCATATTCTTGACTGTATGCCTCTACGGAAATCCGTCTATGAACTCAAAACATATTTTTTACGGGACAACACTATCTTCTTTACATGAGTTTGGTAAACCTTTTCTCGAATGTTTGCCAAAAAGTGTGTTAGAGATTTTCTCATTGGTTAGAAGCTTCTGAAATTCCCAAGGAATGCTTCGTAAATTCTTGTAGCAGTCGAGAAAAAAAATGTAGGAATCCTTTAGACTCTCGCCTAAAAAAACATCAAAAACTACTACACTTATTTTATGATTCTGTATAACTTAGGCCATTAGCATGTTTTTTCAAAGATTTTAACTCATTTGCTCATATTATATATGGATTTCTATTATTGAAAAAGGGGGGCGATTTCCTTTTCACTATTTTCGCCCTCCATTTTGCATTGAAATAATTTTCGCCCCCTTGGACCTGATTTTCGCCCACTTTGGGTATTACAGTCTTAGAGTTAAGTTTACCAAATTTAATGAAATTTTGAAAATTAATGATTAATACATTGGTCTTTGATTACCCCTGGCCAAGTTCGCAGGGGTTGACGGTATTAAAGTGAAGTAGTTTCATTTTTATTATTATAATGTAGTGTTCTTTAGTGAAACATATCACCTTTTTACACTTTAATGCGCCTCCAACGGTTCATCACGAACCGGCTGCTGCAGATGGAGTATGGCTGATCATATGCATCAGACATGCTCGATAAATAGGATGATCCGCTGGGGCTCATTAGAGTCTATTCCCAAGCAATAGTTCCAAGTCGGTTGGATTTGAGAAGGTTTTGATGATCGTTACAAATCCTAATAAAAGTATAATAGGATTTGTGACAGATTTTGGAACCTTTTACAGCCAGCTGACTTCAAAATGTTGTTTGGGCTTTCTTTCCCACGTTTGTCGGTTAATTTTGATTGGTAATTTATTAATGTCATAGTCGCTTTTTCGAATTTTTACAATGTTGGTCATATTCTGTTTAAATAAAGCAATGAAAATAAACCGACGAATTAATAGTGGGAAGGATATTTGCAGCACTTAATTGTGCTGATAGATTCGAAGCTAACGTGCGAACACTTAAACGCATTGTTGACGTCAATGCGTTCGACGTGACATTTTGGACAAAAACTGACTGCTTTTTATGAACTGAACGACGTCACTTGTGTATGACTAGGTTGACATTTCTAGGCTACGCTTGAGAAAATGACATGACTTATCTAGGTAGGACCGATAGGACAATTGAACGAATTTGGAATATTTTTCATATTTTTTGTAGGGAGAATAAAACAAAATAGTTGACAAGCCTTAATTATTGTTGAATTTTTTTGAAATCAACTGACCAGTTTGATGTATTTTTGTTTATCTCTTAGATGGTATTATGACACCAACAGAAACATATCAGGAGTTCAGTTACATATTTCTGTGGGTCTTGGACCGATGACAATTTAAGAACACAAGAGATGAACACAGAGAAGTAGAAAACGATTAGCGAATCCAAGAAAACAATTTGACACAGGAGCGACTATATTTTAACATACGAGGTTCGACTGATTCGATAAAAAAATAAACATTCTACAACTGACTTAACGAGGAGGAACATAAAAAGCAGAAAAACGTATTGAACCATACCACAAAACCAAACAAGAAGACAAATACAAACCGTGTGACCGTAACACTACATAGGCAAATCCTGACTGACTGACCAATTGAAAACTTTCCAATCTTCTACCGTAACTTTCTGAGTCAGTTTGCAACAGTGTCGTAATGGATACCATTTTCCGCGTACGGCTGTTAAACTGCTTCTGAAAGATTACGTACTCTTTTCTATCTTCGGGTCTAGTGTAGAGGTTTCAAATCTATTCAGAGTGCAGCTCTCCAGCTAAATACATTGATCTTTGATTACCATTTAACTTGACTCAAATATGTCTGAAGGGAAAAATACAAGTTGTTGAATATTCTTTTAGAAATTCTAATCATTTGCAACCTATTGTCAATTCGTAACTAGCGCCGCCTAGAGATGAAATTTTCCATCAAATGGTACAAAAACTGTAAGCCCTTAACTTATCAAACAGTTTTGCCGAAGAAACCATTTTCTAAGTAACCAGTGTCCTGAGATATTTAAAAACTGAAATTTTTAGGCTCGCTAACGCCATCTATTAGTGGAATATCGAAACAAACGGCCCATTAACTGTTAGTTCTTGTCCAGCGTAACAGTATTGCCGAACACACCAACACTCTACACGCAGGAGTCTAGTCACCCGCACATAAACTCTGCATGAGAGAAATATTATATTTTTAATTGTGCGTTTTCCTCTTTTTCTCAGAACCTTGTGCTATATGAGATGTACAAACTGCATGCTCTGCTCACTGAAATCACCTATGAGCAAAATGCAGAGTAAAACGACTCATCATTTATAAGTTCTTGCAACTTATTTGCAGAATCTTATTTTTTTTCTAAATAACCTGGATCCTGACTTGGATCCTGATATAAAAATGGATTGAAATGGGTATGCTCATCAGCGTCATCTAGTGACAGAGGTTCGAATCAAACGGTCCATTATCTGTAAATTTTTGACAGAACATCTTTGCTAAAGATAGTAGAGACGGTAAGAGAGTTATTAGGATTCTAGGATATTTGAAATATGAAATCTGCATACTTATTAGCGCCACCTATGTGTAGTTTTCCGAATCAAATTTTTCGTCATCTTTAAGTTCTTGACTTATTAAACTTCTATGTCGAACACACCATCTTTTTATGTATCAGGATCCTGAGATATATGTGATGCAAAATTAGCATGCTCACTAGCTCCACCTATGTGTAGAGTTTCAAATCAAACGGCCCATAATCTGGAAATACTTGACCAACACAACAACTTTCTCGAAGACGTCATCTTTCTAAGTGGTAAAGATTCAATGATATATGAGATACAACATTTACATGCACACTAGCACCCAACTAGTGGTGAAATTACAAATTAATCGGTTCATTATCTGTAAGCGCTCGACTTCCAAAGACGTGACCCTTCTTCAAGCTCTAGATCGTCCGATAACTTTTTGTTTTGTCCGTATTAACGAGATTTTTAACCCTAGGCTAGTTCATCTCGGGACCCACGTTTTCCTTCCCTTCCGAAGGAAGAACTCACATTTTGTGAGTATGTCGGGATTGGGATTCGATCCCAGGTCCTCGGCGTGATAGTCAAGTGTTCTAACCACCACATCAGGTCCGCTCCACGATATTCTCATGATTGGTTCACAAACAAGGAGTTCTTCTTAAGTGTAGAATTAGCGGGATGTTAAAATACACATGCATAAAAACAAAAAAAAGGAGTTCTTCTCAGTTTATTGTGTATCTTCTTACTTGCAACGTTGTTATTCTATCATTGTTCAAATGCTTTGAAATTAATATACCCAAGCAACACACATGGTTACAGAACTGTGACGACAGCGTATGCAAGGGTCCGATAACTTTGTTTTAAGATATTATATTACTTAATTGTTAATGCCAAAATAGCGGCATCTGGTGGGAAAATTTTGAATTAACCAATTCACCACCAGGTGGCGCTTGACCTACCGAACAACTTTGACGAAGACATAAATATTCTAAAACAACAGAATAAAAAGATATAGAGAAGTCAATTTGGGGTCCAAATGGTATTCGATTCCCTTAAACTATAAAACTAGGATAGATTTTGATTTTCCACGAAACAAAAATTACAAAAATGCTCAAACTATACCCCGTCTAAAGGCGGGGTTGGGTATTGAGAGTTAACACAAAAAAAAAAATCTGACAAAAAATAACCAGCCCTAATAATAAGTAAATTGCCAAAACCACAGACTGTTCCTCATTTACACCAGTAACACCAGTTGAAAAATATAAAAAAAAATGCAATTGCCAAAAACATTGTAAAATCACATGAAATGGGACTTTCAATGACCATTTCAATGGAAACCACAGTAAAACAACCAATATAAACTTCAAACAACACCAAAAGCTGTTGGAGGCTAGTCCACCATGGCCACGCAGGCCATAGCGAGGCTAGCTCCGTCGATGCCTGTTTCTAAATTACAATGAAAATAAAACGCTAGACATCTTCCATCAAACTAGACGGCTGCCGACTGATACCTCAATCTGCAACCGCCACACTCTTTATTCCATTCAGGTATATACAATTCAACAAACTTCTTCCAAACTTCATACCTCTGCCATCTCTCCAACAATTGTACCTACCAACAAAACTGCCGCCGTTCACGTACCTGAAGGTTCGACGCTACCCGAGCGTTCTACGCTACCTAACTTCCAACACTCCTCCTTAGCGTCGCAACCTTCGAAACACGATCACCTCCTCCTGGCTCGAAGCTCCTCCTCACTCCAACGCTTGGCAAGTGGCCCTACTCCGACGCTTGCACCAGCTCTACACCAGTTTCGAACTCCGACCAGGTCCATCTCCGAGCTCCACCTTCATGTTGTCCTCCGGATCACTCCTCCTGTCGCCAACCTCTTCGTCCAGATGCGACCACCGAGCTGCATCCGATCCAACAATCCTCGAGCTCCGTCCGGTGACCAGCCAGCAGTCATCCAGTTGACCCGTATCGCCAACATTCCCATGGATCCTGTCCTCCGTTGCAGCCAATCCATCCGCCCAAGGATCCCGTGCTGCGACTCCGCGGCTTATGCGGCCGATCCTTCTCCCGGTCGATACGTGCTGTGGAACACGTTCCTGGGCCCATAACCTGTTGGAGGCTAGTCCACCATGGCCACGCAGGCCATAGCGAGGCTAGCTCCGTCGATGCCTGTTTCTAAATTACAATGAAAATAAAACGCTAGACATCTTCCATCAAACTAGACGGCTGCCGACTGATACCTCAATCTGCAACCGCCACACTCTTTATTCCATTCAGGTATATACAATTCAACAAACTTCTTCCAAACTTCATACCTCTGCCATCTCTCCAACAATTGTACCTACCAACAAAACTGCCGCCGTTCACGTACCTGAAGGTTCGACGCTACCCGAGCGTTCTACGCTACCTAACTTCCAACAAAAGCTACTTTCCCGAAGAACCCAAAGTCAGTACTGAAGGAATCATTCGTTTGATCAACACATTTTGGGGCCATTATAACAAAAGAGATTTGTCACTGGGCTGATTCTATCCAATTCACGACTACGAAGGTTGATGAGCCGGGAAACACTCTTTCTGCCTACGGGGTTTTTAATGGGCGAATGAGTGAAAAAAAAAAACAAAAAAAATCTTCATTCATTGACATTTTTGCAGAAAATCGCAATCAAAAGCATCACCTTCGTAGTCCCCAATGCCTATTTACTTTTGTTGAATGCTGTTCGTCGCTTATCTGTATCAGTATGGGAAATTTAAATTAATCATCAAGTAAATCTGCTATTCGATACCAGATGGCGCTAAGCCCTTTGAGAATGTTTACGAAGCGTATATGCTTCAAACTCCGAGGCTTTGGCGCAATTTCCTTTTACACAATATCGAGCTGAATGTGTTTACAGTCATCCCATGCTGTAAAAATGCAACCGGATTTTTTTATGAAATGGGAAAGTTTCACAACAGATTTGAAAGAAAAAAAAGCATGTATCTCACAAAGTCTTTTGTTTTCATTTATTCCAGGTGATCATCAACGAAATCTTCGATGGCACAGAGTGCGACGAGTGCCCGGATCAGTGTCCGGGATTTTCCCCACACGCATGGAGGTAGGTTAAAAACAGTGACAAACACCACCAAACATGAACAGATAAACAAAACTCAACTTAAACGATCTTAACATCGATCGTTCTCTGGATGTTGGCATATTGCTGACAATGCAATAAATACATTTACTCGTATGGTTAGCTTAAACTAGACTAAACATGGTTGAAACGGAGATCTTTTTCTACTCCTTTGGAAACAGTGTTTATGGAAATGGCACTTTAGAAGCGTAGAGCCGCCTGTCTACGCTGTCTTCGCTGCACGGGTCTACGTTGCTCTCGTCTCTGTCGCTGGCGCCTTCTGGCCGGACAAACTGCAATGATGTGGCCCTCCTCGCGACAATAGAAACAAAGTCTCTCCCGGTAGCGACATGTCTCCCTGGTATGACCGTCTTGACCACATGCTATACATTGCTGCATTTCGAGGATCACCAGCAGCTGCTCTCTGGGCCTGGGAGCAACCCTCACGGCAACCCTCGGTTCGATCAACAGGTTGTGGCCGTTGGCCATTTGCTGTTGTCGTTGTTGTGGCCTTGGCTGCTGAACATGTACAAATGGAGGGGGTGATTCCCCTCCTCGGCTAGGCCGCGTATTATCTTCCAGGCATGAACAGCAGAGTCCCATGGTTGGTCGTTATTTGCACTGTTCAGAACGCACGAAACTAAACAATCAGTAGGTAGATATCACTTGGCACAGTAGTCACAAAAAATACGAACACTTACTGCAAAATACATGTTGAATCAACTGCACTCGATGGACGGTTGTGTTTATCTGTCTATCAACAATCCAGCATAACACACTGTTGCGTTGGAAAAGCCGCAAGCCGGTGGCGTTGGATCAAACAAACCGATACATATACATATTTATTATTTACGTTTGTAGTGGGAGAAGAAGTGCGAAAACAGAGATTAAATTATCTTGGTGCTTGGCTGTATGTATTTTGTACCTTGATCGCCGCTTCTGCTGAAGTAGTTCCTGAAATAAAGAACCTGCATAACAAAAAGTAGTCTATGTAGGTAGGGTATCGCGCCACTTGGGCGGTGGCTTCTATATTCGTCTGTTTTCCACTATAACTCAGGCCAAACATTTCAATAGGTCCTATCTGCATTTGAGAGGCTCTCTTTGTTCACATTCTCTTTCAATTATTGCAATGTAATGGTACACTTTTCATCTATTTTTGCAGTACAAATCAAAAGACGATTGTTTAGACCATCGTTCAATGCAAGGAGACAATCATAATACAAATAAACAGCTGAGATATTAACGAAAGAGAGGGAAATCAAAGAGAGCCTCTCTTCTGCAGATTGGACCTTTAGACATGTTCGGCCTGAACTCAGTCAATTTTTAACCAATACGACAATACCCTATACGAAAAAATATTATTATCCACTTCGTTCGCATCGTACTCTTGTGCTGTGCGGACGTAAGCTCTCTCTGCTGTGCACCTTGACAGTTTATCGATATCGGCGATAAAAAATTCCTTCCATATCGGTATCGGCGATATATCGGATTCAAAATTATCGATATCGTATCGATAATCGATAACTTTTTTTTAAGGAAAAACAAAAAAACAACTTTATGTGCCCGTTGTATAAGGAATAAAATCAATAATTCTAATGAAATCAAATCATCGATAATATCGATAATTGCACAGCCCTAGTTTGTAGTGGGAGAAGAAGAGCGAAAACAGAGATTAAATTATAGCTTGGTGCTTGGCTGTATTTTGTAGGGTATTGGTTCCCTTTTTTAGCATGTGGCTCCCATTTTCATCCTACGAAAAACAAAGGATTGAAGCGCTGTTTGTTTTGTTTCTTATTTTTGTATTTTTTGTTAGAAGTGAGCACCCTTGAAAACAAAAAGAACGGAATCAATCGGTGCCGTAATCGCTTGTTTTCGAATAGGATGAATATGGGAGCGTGAGATTAATGATGGAACACATACCCTACTTTGATCACCGCTTCTGCTGAAGTAGTTCATGAAATAAAGAATTTGCGTAGCAAAAAGTAGTCTATGCATACGAAAAAAATATTATTACCCACTTGAACAAATGTTTAAACGATTTTTAACAGCCTATCAAAATACAAAAATACAACATATTAACACATCTATTGTTATTTGTATCTATATACGCCAGACATGTTCACATTTTAGAAAATGTCTCCAATTCCACCGGTCAAGCGAGTTCTAAAATGATCATGCTAAAATGAACTTCTGGTCAAATTTTCAGCTTGATTGACAAAGATTTCGAAGTGCTTAAAGTCAAATTGGTAATTTCGGGCTTTTCTACGCTTTAAAAAATCATAACTGCTGAACGGAAAAACATACAATAATGATTATAACTCGAAATCAAAGCTTATCAAATTCCACAAAAGGATCATCGTTCATATATACTTGTACAATTCTCGCAATTTTTATCAGTAATAAATTAAGTTTTGTTCTAAATGATACCAAAAAATCTGTATCTTGAAATCAAAATTAGACGTGTGCGCCGAAGCAGTTTTCACCGGCGGCAGCGTGTATAGTAATTTGAGGCAGCGGCGGCGGCGGCGTAATCGGCGTGACCTTATTTTTTTTTTGTTAAGTGCTAGAAAATTTTAATACAGAATTATTTGTTTCGTGTACTTGAGTACAATTTTCATCTATTTTATGTGAAAGGTGTAAACGTATGTAAATCAGAGATTTCAATAAAAACTGTCCTTGGAAGAATTATGCTATAAATTTAAGAGAGAATTATTGAGGACGTTTACCAGGAAATTTATAAAGGATTCCTCTCGAGTGAAATTCACAACGTCGCACGACTCTTCTTAGGATATTCTTTTCTAAAACTCATTTTAGACCAGTGCTGTCATGGTAAAATCTGATTTTCTTTGAAGTTCTGTTAGGGTTCTTTTCAGGAATGCCTAGAAGGATTCTAAGAACTCTTTCATGCGTTTCTTCAGGAATTCCTCCAGAAAATTCTCAACAGATTCTTCTGGAAGTTCCTCCAGGGGGGCTTCCTGGAAGATCCTCAGATATTCCTGAACGGGTGGGATCGCAAACTTCTCCAGAGATTTATAAATACCTTCCTTCATGGATTTTTTTCAGATTATTTTTTCCGGCAACCCTTGAAGAATCCCTTCAAAGATTCTTCCAGGAGTTCCTTTAGAAATCACTTCAGGATTTATTTCTTTGCGTTTCTCCAGATATATCTCAAGAATATCTCTTCTTGAAATTACTGCACAGCTATCTCCAGTTTTCCAGGTTATTTCTTTTTGCGATTTCATTATGAATATTTCACAAGCTCTTCTAGGGAAATTGTATCAGGAAGTTTTACCCACTAATACTGTGCAGACATTGTGCAATAATAATAATTGTGCAAGAAATTATTTCAAGAATCCAGAAGAATATTCAGGAGTTTTACCAGGGTTTGTTCCAAATCATCCTTCAACATTTGATTAGGGGATTTGTTCATAAATTCTTTTAGTACCTTTGCCTGCAATTTCTGCACGAATTCCCGATGAATTGTTTTCAAGGATTCCTTTAGAAACTTCTTCATGATTTAATTCAGAAATTCCTCAAGGATGTTCTTTAAAAATTCCTTCAGCGATTTTATCATCGATTTTCCAAAAAATACTCATAAATTTCTACCAGAAATTCCTCCAAGCCTGCGATGGCGTTTTTTTTTACTCTGTTGGGGAAATTAAACCAATTCGTCCAATTAACTGAACTTTTGTGGTGAATCTCAGGAGCTCCCCCAAGGACTTTCCCAAAAGCTCCTCCAACGATTATTTCTGAAATTGTTTCAAAGAAATTAAATCTTATCAGGAATTTTTCAAACATTTCTATAGAAATTCTTTCACATAACCCTCCAAGAATAACTCCTACATGTTTTATGTAACTTCATAAAATACTTCTGCCACAGACAAACAGACGTAACACTTTGAACGTTTTTCATGGAAATCCATCGCCCAGTTCACACTACCATCACCTGGTGGAAAAGTTGCACGAATCACTGTGTTGTGCAATATCGTCAACAGAAGGCGCTAGTGTGAAACGTCAAACGCATAGAAAAACGATGCGCATCTGGTTGTGAAAGCCACAACTATGAAAATTTAAAATGATCGTTAAAAGCGAGGTCGATGGAAATTTCGCAAGTGTTACGTCTGTTTGTCTGTGCCGCTACTAAAGAGGTGAATGACGTTTATCAGAAATTGGTCGACGAACTGAAGTCTGAGATCAAAGAACGTCTGATCACTGAGCTGAGGCAGGAGATTCAGGGAGGCTTCGACAAACTCTCCCCCGCGTTTCTTTCTGCAATACCCAGTCGATTCCAGTTCAACCGCCGACCGACTCCGAAGAGGACACGTGAACAAGACGAGAACTCCTTACCGGGTCCTGAGCAGCCATCAAAAATACTCCGTGGTACATACTGGACCCTCCTCAAGAACATGCACTGAAAGATCTGAGAGCAAATTCTGGTTATACCTGACGAAGATCTCGCCCGAAACCACTGAGGACGACATTTTTAGCCTTGCCAAGAGCTGTTTGAAAGTGGATGATGTTGTTACCAAATCACTTGTGCCTAAAGGACGGCCTCTATCTACGTTGTCTTTTATATCATTCAAAGTTGGTATTTGCGGAGATCTAAAGACTAAGGCCATGGACCCTGGCACCTGGACTCCAGAAATACAATTTCGGGAGTTCATTGATACCACGCCGAGTGCTCAACATTTTTGGATGCCACGCCAGAACACGGACAGAGGCACACCGAGCACCCAAGAACTGAATCCAGCTCCCTCAACGTCGATGAATCTCATGCACCATTAACTGACTTAGTTACTTTATCCAACGAACAACCACAGACAAACAGACGTAACAGCTTGAACGATTTTTATGGAAATCCATCGCCCAGTTCACATTACCATCACCTGGTGGAAAAGTTGCACGAATCACTGTGTTGTGCCATATCGTCAACAGAAGGCGCTAGCGTGAAACGTCAAACGCATAAAAAAACGATGCGCGCGCCTCTGGTCGTGAAATCCACAACTATAAAAATTTAAAATGATCGTTAAAAGCGTGGTCGATGGAAATTTTGCAAGTGTTACGTCTGTTTGTCTGTGGAACAACTTTTACGATTCGTCCCTCTGTAGCCCGCTCGTCGTTGCACCCTCTTTCTTCTTTCCAGAATGTGCGTGGGTTGAGGACAAATACAAATAGTCTATTCCTAGAACTGAGCAGCTGTGATTATGACGTCGTTGCCTTCACCGAGACTTGGCTGCATAGCGCTATCCATGAAGCAGAGTTGTCAACTGAATACAACGTTTATCGTTGCGACCGCAGCCCTTCTACGAGCCATCTCAGCCGGGAAGGAAGTGTATTGATGGCAGTGCGGAAGCAAGTCCGTAGCGAAGTACACAGTTACGATTACGCGCAGGACTGGCCTGGAGCAAACAGCGGTACGTATTTAACTTCCAAGGAAAACAGTGTTCGTCTGTTGTATCTACGTTAGACCCGGTTCCGAGCCAGCAGTCTATGAGCACTATTCCTTGTGTGTGAATGACTTGTGTGAAGCGGCGAACAGCAAGGATTTAATTATTCTTCTCGGTCAGAAATTCGCCTGACAGAATCAGTTCTGGCTTCAGGCCTGTTCTAAATACTTCATTTTCTCAACCGAAATTTGCGATTGCTTGATCTGGCATTCATTAACGAACCAGATATAGTGGAAGTTTCTAAAATTCTAAAAGTTGATGCACACCACAAGCCTTTCCTGTTGAACCTTTATCTTCCCTCGATGGATGATGGAGACGATGACGAGTATGGCTCTTTTGATTTCCGGAATTACAACCTCAACGCAGTCTGCACAAGAATAGTCAGCTTCGATTGGAATGCAGTTCTTGATGAGTGCCCGATAGATGACGCTGTTTCAAAGTTCTACGATATCATCTACAATATTCTCCAACAACACGTGCCTCGAAAGAAACCTACTGTAGCTCGTTGTACTCAGCCGTGGTGGAGCAGTAATCTCCTCGCTCTTCGAAACAGGTTACGTAAGGCACGGAAGCGGTATTTGAAGCATCGATCGGAAGATAATCTTCTAGCATTTCAGGAACTTGAAAGACTTTCCTCTACATCAAAACGGTACGCGTTTCGTGAGTATATCTCTGACCTGGAGCTAACCCAGCAGCCTTTTGGTCCTACGTAAAAAAGCGTCGGCAATCAAATAGTGTGCCGCGTGACGTTCATTTTCAAAACATTGTTGCAAGTTCTGTCGAAGAATCCGCTAATGTATTGGCAGAATTCTTCAAAACGGTGTACAGCAATGATTCACCTATGTTAACAGATGAGGTGACGAACCGAATTGTGGAATATGATCTGAACATGGCCCTCATCAATGTTTCTGTTGACGAGGTCTACAGGCGTCTATCGGATCTGGACTCTTCTAAAGGTCCTGGACCCGATGGTCTTTCACCGATGTTTATTAAACAATGTGCCGAAGTATTGGCTTTGCCCGCATCGATTATCTTTAACCGATCTTTTTCATCTGGGCAATTTCTTGAACAATGGAAGGTAGCATCGATTACTCCAATCCATAATTCTGAAAACCTACACAACGCAGAAAACTATCGCGGTATTTCAATACTGAACTGTTTGTCTAAGCCTAAGGTTTTGGAACGCTTTGTTTATGATTCCGATTATTTCCGAGGATCTGCACGGTTTTGTAAGAGATAAATCAACAACGACCAAAGGCAAAACATTGAGAAAAACCGACAGGTGGACGCAATTTACATTGATTTCGCCAAAGCATTCGATAAAGTACCGCATAATGTGTTAATGGCAAAGCTACAAAAAATGGGCCTTCCTAGATGGATGATTGTCTGGCTGCGTTCGTATTTAACTGATCGTTGTGCTTCACACAGAGAAAAATATAAAGTTACATCAATCATATTTCGGTCGCGAACAAGCATATTTGTGCACTGACTTTTATATAAGCCCTTTTTGAGATTGTATTACGCATAATACCATTGGACAAAGCATAACAGAAGCTTGCAATGCATTGCAATGATCAAAATTGGTGAACTGATTAGAGCATAACATATGGTTGACTCCATCATATTATGCATACATCAACAATATTTATTGTTGATGGTTTGACAGCTCTTTTACATATTCTCATGGTGGATGCAAGCATGTTTATGCTTAATTTGATCCCTAAACTTGAGACTTAAACTAACTGTATCGGATGATTGTTTTGGGCACACACAAAAATTCCTTCAAATGAGGTTATGTTGCTTTTATATAATCGAAAGCTTTAAATTTGGGATGAACATTTCTATAATGGTCGTATTTTAGTACACTATGTTCAAATCGTAACATATTGCACTAAAACCACCATTACAGGAACGTTCAATTAGCAAAACTATTTCCTTGCATATGCTTTATTTATAAGATTGCTATAATGGTGCAGATAATATCAATGTTATCGAATATTAGCGACGCACTTTTGGCGGAATTGACCCGGAAGTGCAATCCGCGCAGGGCTAAGTTGTCGGCCAAGGGTTTGGTCTGCTTGTGTCAGACTTCCAGACGTTTCATTGGGACCTTCGGTGGGGCCAACACTTCGTGATATGACCGGTTGGCCTGTTGGATCAAACGACCGGTGGTACGTTGCGCCAGTAGACTCTTGTCGAATCCGAACTCCACCACAGTATTCAGTCCGGTATTGCGCTTCTCCAGTAGTTGTCTTGTTTCTCGGCTTGTACAACCGCCCGGTGAAAATCCATCCATGAGAAATCCTTTTTTGCACTCTGGTTTGTCAGGGATCACGGTGTGTTGAAACAGGATTATTATCGCACTTTCATGAACCTAAAATATTTTTTCGTTATAAGTTAGCCTTAGCAATATATATTAAGATTCTGGAGGTTAAAAAATCTTCCATCGGGGAAAATTAAAATAAATTCGATTTTAGTAGTTTACCACTTTTCTCATATGATATGGTATTACGCAAATCTGATGAACCTAAACTCCGCTAGAAAAAGTCCCCTTTCTAATAATAAATTTGAATCCATTTAGATAGAAACGAATGCAAAAGCCTTTACAACGAGTTGAAATTTGTTTGGCGTTCGTTTCATGTGTCCAGCCCACTACAGTCTGCCGAAAATCATAAATCATTAAAGTCTACATTCCTTCCATTTGTCTGGCACATAGATATTTATAATGGAGGTAAACATATATTTTCCATTAGTGCGACTCATACATTTGAGGAAGCACCATACACCTGTGACTCATACAATTTGCAGCACAAACCCTTCATGCGCTAATTTGCCTGAAATGGCGGGTATTAATTGCAGATACTTTGCATCTCAAACCACATCCACATGGATATTTGCCAAAAAGTGTGAGTCGACTATACTGAGTGTGTGTGACTTATTTGCAAAAGTTCTGCCTCTGATCTGTTGAGGACTTTCGTCCATACAAAATATTATAATTTTCAAAGACTTATCTCCTTGTTACTTATAAATTGATACCTTTAGGGTTAAGTGGGCTGTTGAGTCTCAAATAACAAAAAGTTGACACAAAAAACATTAGAATTAGATTGACGTTGTCATATTATGTTAATGCATTTAAAAATGATAATTCAACACTCGGTTTAAAATAAGGTACACAGGGTCAAGTTGAAACGGGTGGAATAAGATGAAACAGCGGGTTTACGTGATATTATCTAGTCATGATAAGCAATTTCAATTTCATTACATTTTTTTAATCAAACAATCATTTGGTTAAGGATAATTATACAACTGGTATTGAAATCTTTTTCAAAACATCACAAGGTTTTATTAAGAATTTACCTCACCGAATGAAACGCAATGTGAATGACATCTTATAGTACAAGCCTAAACTATATTGGAAACATATCGATTTGCAAGCAATACGATGAATTTCAATAATAGTAGTCTCGTGTAGTGTTGTTTTTTTTTTCTAAGTTCGTAGTTTTACTTTATAAGACACTTTGGTCTTGATAAAAACTTCATGCATTATAATGGTTTCAATGTTGTGACAGCATAAAATAAAGTTTCTTTTCCTCAAGTAAAATTCCTTCTTTTTTGCAAAGTGAGTTTGACAACAGATTTAGTATGGTGAGAAATGCCACTTGTCCTTGCAGAGCGTGACAAAAACGAAATAAAAAGGAATAGTAATTAAAACGACTAGTCATAAAACTGAAAAACCACTACACTGTACTTAAAAAGTGGAAACTATCCATTAGAATTGAATTGAAAAGTCACCCGTACACTCGATACTTTCATATCATCTTCTATGTGTTATAACTATTTAGCAATCAAAATCTGTTCAATGATTCCGAAATGAAGCATAAAATAACTTATAAAAGTTCCTACAAAGTTGTATTGAAACCTCAAATTGCGTCAATCTTGCCTCACTTTGCATATCACTGTTTGTTGTTTTTTATATTTTATGACATTTGCAGAACATTGATGTCTTCTTAATCTTGTTCTACATTTTCAATTTTTATTTTATCTGTAAACTTAGTTAAATTTGTTCTCAGCATAAACAACAATGAACATTTCAACATGAACATATATAAAGCTAAATAAAAAGAAGATAGAGTTAAGGACTGTTCCTTTTAATTCCACTACGATTTTGCATTCTTTGACAGATACGTATTTCGACCTCAACTGTTAGGTCATCTTCAGTGTCTCGTACCTAATCCGATATTCTTTTTACGTACATGTATTCCGCTAGCATGCCCAGGTTCATCATCATCATATCTAAAACTGTTTCAATCAAACATTGATTGATTTCACAATAAAAAAATGATTACAAATGCTTACCTCAAAGTACGTGTATCAAGGGCGTGTGCCGAAAGAATAATTAAAAGCTATTCTCTAAGGGCTGATGTCTTAACCTCGGATTGACCGGTCAACCAGGTTTACCCATATAGTTAAACCTGGTTTAACGCTTTAGTCAGGGTGAAGAAATCGCCCCTATGTGTCCAACATGCGAACAAAAGTATTCATAGGATAAATTTTCACTTTTTAGTAAAACATCGAGCCCTGCAAAATCAGAGCACAATATACATAAAAGTTCTTATTATATTCGAAAAGCTGCTAAACTAGCTCAAAACAACTAAATTTTCAGTTAACAAGAATGTTAAAAAATACGCGTGATTAAGTCACCATATTTGTTTAATGATTTCGCAATCGATTTATCTTTCGTGGCCGTCTGATCGTCGTTTAGGTGTATCGTTACATGGTTTGGCATGCAAAGTATGTGCAACTAATACCCGCCATTTCAGGCAAATTAGCATATAAAGAGTATGTGCTGCAAATGGCACGATTTACAGGTATATGGTGTTTCCTCAAATGTATGAGTCGCACTAATGAGAAGTATTTCTGGAGCAACATTAAAAAAAGGGCTCAAGAGGTCTTGTATCTTTTCTTCGGAAACGCTCCGTAGGGCCTAACAGTAGCCCGCCGACGCAAATATACACCGTTATCCGAAAGATCGATGTTTGCTCTCTCTCTGATAACGGTCTTAGTTCTTGTGAATAAGCTAATGGGGGCTCAGGAATGACGTGTGAAGTCATTGTTTACCAATGCTTGTATGCCATTTTCAAATGTTGCTCCAGATTTGTTTTCCTCCATTACATATATCTATGTACCAGACATATGAAAGGAATGTAGACTTTTATGATTTATGACTTTCGGCAGACTGCAGTAGGTTGGACACATGAAACGAACGCTAAACAAATTTAAACTCGTTGTAAAGACTTTTGCATTCGTTTCTCTCTAAATGGTTTAAATTTATTATTAGAAAGGGGACTTTTTCTAGCGGAGTTTAGGTTCATCAGGTTTGCGTAATACCATATCATATGAGAAAAGTGGTAAACTACTAAAATCGAATTTATTTTAATTTTCCCCGATGAAAGATTTTTTAACCTCCAGAATCTTAATATATACTGCTAAGGCTAACTTATAACGAAAAAATATTTTAGGTTCATGAAAGTGCGATAATAATCCTGTTTCAACACACCGTGGGGATTGCATTGATTGCGGTGGCTCTTGCTTCGGGTTCGGTGATACGGTTGCTGCATTTCGGGCCATCTTCGATCGGTGGTGTAGTTGCAATCCCGGAAAACACTAAAACAACATGTACATCATGAGTTTGCGAATGCATGCAATTCATTACCGGCGACGCACTTACCTAAATATCGTCCCCTTAATGCTAGAACTAGGTAACTCGAAATTTGACGTTTTTGAGTTGAATATACCATTATATCGAGCTTTTTGAGTTCTATAATATATCCAAATACCGATGAAAGACGATTATAAACGACGGAAATATTCACCATTTTCAAAACTAGGTATCTCAGTGTAGAGTACAAGAACTGAGTGCTATAACTAGGTAACTAAGAAAATCATATCTATTTCCAACCGCACAGGTTAAAAGCTATCGGACGCTTGGACGTGGAAATCTTTCTAGTCATTCTTATGTTGATAGATTGAAAATCTACTGCTGTTTTTCATTTTTGGCCTAAAAACTAAAAATATTTTACTTGTATTGATTTAGCTAAAAACTGTGATTGTTCGTAGACGATTATTTATGAACATTTTGAGGTGTCATGTGGTGATACAGCAGGCATCCTAGCAAATTCAGTAATTACACGTTAATTTCAATATGTGAACCCTTTTAAATTTGCATACTACAACAAGAAAACTGAAAAGAATGATATCAATAGTGGTAAAAACTAGGTATCTCAGAACATCTCCTTCATTATTTATGTTGCATTTTGAGTGCTATAACTAGGTAACTCGACAATTTTTCAACCATTTATTGTTTTTATCAATGGTTTAAACCAAAATAGTTCAAAACTTTTTCTTGTAACAGAAAGAGTAGAAGCTGAATAAGCAATTAATGCTAAAAATATTTATTTTAAAGGCTCCATACCTTTGGAACAACTGCATGAAAAATTGTAAAATTTTCAAAGTCGTTTTTCTCGAAACTATGATTTTTGAGTTACCTAGTTCTAGCATTAAGGGGACGATATGAAGTTATGAATTCCGTAAAGATTAATGACTTAAAGCACACTATTTATTCCCCCTAGAAGAAACTGTTTAAGCAAAAGCAGGCAGTAAACGGTTTATTATATAAAATCAAGACAAGACGACGTTATCTTCGTCGTTACTTTGAAACACCTCCTGCCGCTGCCATGATGAACAATGAATGAGTACTGAGTAGGCAGCAGTCAGGAGGCTCGGCCAATACGGGTTCAAGTAATGACATATATGCATGGTTTAAGCTAAAGTGACCAGACGTCCCGCGTTTCGCGGGACAGTCCCGCATTTTGACCAAATGTCCCGCGACAAATTATGTCCCGCGAAATGTCCCGCGTTCGTCTCAAATCGTAAAAATGTCCCGCGTTTGAGAAAAAATCAACAAGCATTCAAAATATTGTACTAATTTCAAAGCCAAAATAGTCAAACCGGTTTTGTACTAAGCACAGTGTAGGAGATGAAATTTTAAGTGTCTACCCTTTTGGCTTACAACGAGCTGTCAGACCTATCTCCCGAGTTAGCTTCAGAGTGTTTGGAGAGTTATGTAGAGTACACGTTCCCGCCAGCACACTTCCTGTACAGCTAGCGTAGGTGAAAAATCGAAAATAAAAAAAAACGCTACAACAGATCACATCAAACATATTAACGATCTCTCAAAAGTTCAAAAAACTGAAAGATTTTTGCGAGAAAGTACATGAAGATTCTGGGTTACAGTAAAGTTTTATCTGTTGAAAGCTTTTTTTTATCGAGCGATAGCAGTCCCAGCAGTGATTGATTTTTATGCAGTCAGGCAGCATCATTTTACAGTTCGGTGAAGAAAATAGAGAGTGACAAGAGTACAATTCAATTACAAAAGTAGTAGACAAAACTGTCTCAAGTTCAAACTTCAGGGCAGAAAACTACTTTTATTATTATGTAAGTGCGCACTGCACACAGTCAGTTGAAGGAAATCGTTGCCCGAAGTTAACATCTTTCCAAGCCCAGTATAGTAAACTTTTATCGGAAATTTATTTTGACTGTTATTCTTTTTTTCAAATGGGTGAATATCAAAACCTTCATTGACTGTCAGGCGATTCAAACGAGTACGCTCGTAAAGCAGAAGCTAGATTGGTTAACATATCCAGGCAATTTGAGGGTAATAATAAATAACCTCAAAAATTGTAGACTTCACGTCATGCTTGTCAGCCAAAAATGCTGTAATAAACGTTTCAGTTGTGTACGAAGTTTGAACCACCTTAATTTGAATTTTGAAAGCAATTGAGAGTTGAAATATTAAAACCATTTTTGACAGCTAGATTTAAAGTTTCTTTTGAAGACTGTAGGAAAAATGTTTGAGTTTGTCCCACTTCTGCGAAGCTCACAACGCAGAAAGATATGCTTAGTAGAAGAAACGAGTGCTTCGTATTCTACGAACAAAAAAAAATCGTTACGTATTCGTTAACAAAAAAAAAAGATCATGATTTCACCTTTCTATGCATCTTTCCAAATTATTGTCCCGCGTTGGAGCTCTGATCATCTGGTCACTTTAGTTTAAGCGTTTGATGGTTGGTGTTCAATGCTGTTGATTCAAATGTAACGTATGCTTAGTGTAGGCATCAAATCATTGTGATTTAACCATTTAAAGCAATTATGCCAAGCATATCTTCGAAGCTTGAGAGAACTATAGAAAAGGTTATATCAATCAGAAAAGATTTCTGTCCGTGCAGTTAGAATCCATGGCTGTGCATCAGATCGCTTTAATATTCCGTCCGGAGTGCCTCAAGGAAGCCATTTGGGGCCACTACTTTTTCTGATTGATTGAATCCGATAAATTGTTATTCGCCGATGATGTGAAAATCTTCAGACATATCGCATTGCTGTGCATATGGACATATGGATTGCTGTGCACTTCAGTGTGATCTTGATCAGTTGCTGCAGTGGTGCCGCCTTAACGGAATGGAAGTTAACGCAAAGAAGTGCAAAATCATATCGCCCAACTAACAATCACTCATTTTACAAGCACCTTTACGACGAATTGATTCAGCATGATGCTGAATAACATTTGGATAATTTTCAGGTTCAACCTTTGTTCGGGTTTTGTTCACACAAATTTGGAGAAACTGTAAAGCATAGTGTTGTGTACCAACTGAAATGTTTGTTGTTTAATCGTTTTACAAATATATAGTAAAACTGTTATTCAGCTTTGGCAAAAATGATTAAAAATAAAAAAAATGCAAAATTTTCCAATTTCCACGAGAGTTTATGATTGGAACTTAATGCTGTGAACAAATATTGTGAAATAATAACTACACATAAATAAACCTAAATCCAGATTCGAACTCGAGACCCGTCGATTGCCAGCCGCATGCCTTCCTATCTGCGCCATCCTAGAGATGATGAATTGCAGCTCTTAAATCAAAACATAAACTTCCCGTGGTTTAATAATGATCAGACTCTGACTCCTATACAGCAGTGGTGAGTTAGCACAACATTATGGTTAACGACTGAACAACAGATTAATTCAGCTGTTGTTCGGTAAAAAACACGTGTTTTTCATCATGTACTCTGAGTCGAAGTATGATGAAACGAAAGCGCTTATTTGACTTGTGAAAAACACATTATTCAGATACATGTCCTAATTTTTACATGACCTTAACAAGAAGCAGTAAAAAGTCTTGTTAAACTATGTTGTAAAGGAATTACTGCGAGTCGAATAAAAATCTTATTAAACGCTTGAAAAGTGTTTTAAATTATCATTATTGATACCAATACGAAAAGTTGAACATTGGCTACTTTTTCAATTGAAAAAGCATTTGTACAGTAACATGTACAGCATAATTTTAGTTCAGCTATAATTACCATTATAAAGCAACAATTCAGCATGCATGCTTGTTTGCGGCTGGCGATTGTTACTTGGGCGTTCTCCAGATCGAATTCACCCAGCAATTTTGATTATTCTATGGCAGCACAGGCTTTAGAGCGAGTGACTATCATCAAGGATTTGGGTATTATGATCAACAGTAAAGTACACTTCAACGAGCACATCAGTACTACCACATCGAAAGCCTTCGCATTACTAGGATATCTACGTAGGATCACTGCATCATTCAATGATATTTATGCCCTCAAATCACTATACTGTGCCATTGTTCGTAGTGTGTTGGAGTATGCAGTGCAAGTCTGGGCACCATATCATCGGGTTCACGTTGATCGAATCAGGGAGGGTGTAGGCACGTCAAACTCGAACAAACTACGCCTACCTAACATGCATCGAGCGGGCGTTCCCAAACAACACAATGTGACTTCGCGGGCCATCCCCATCGGCAACACAAACCGGTTTCCAAGCAGGATTCGACTAGGCCCCAAGTTGCGTGCCAGTCGACACTAACACACTTGCAATAGATGAGCAGTAGGCCTACCTTGCCGCTTGCGGATCCACTGGATCGAATCGAGCGAGTACAACGATCTTTCATTCGCTACGCTTTGAGAAGGCTACCCTGGAACGACCGAGTTAGGCTTCCTCCATAAGAAAACCGCTGCAAGCTCATAGGGTTCAGTACTCTGAGCTTCAGGAGGAATTTTTTGCAAACTCTATTCTGTTTCGACCTAATCACGAATCGGATCAACTGCAACAACCTACTGCGGCAAGTGAACTTCTATGTTCCCAGTAGAACTCTACGTCACCGTGCTTTGCTTCACATTCCTTTCCATCGTACAGCGTATGGTAGCAATAGCCCTCTGATCTCGTGCTGCCGACATTTCAACAACGCGACCACTTCTTTTGATTTTAATGTTTCCAAGACAACCTTTAAACATAAGGATAAGAACATTAGAATAAGATACAGTCTGTGCAACTCATTAAATGTTGAAGGCGGTGAATAATAAATAATAAAAAAAAAACGTCACAGTTTTCCAAGCCCTTTTTGCAGAGACCGTCAATCAAACAATTGCATTATGGTTCATAATGCAACCCAAATGAGTTGCGTCATGAATTATAATGCAATTCTGTTTGTTTGTTGTTTGTTTATTATCGACACTTTACACAATTGTGCATTCGTGTCGCAATAATGCAATTCTGGAGCTCGATTTGAATAGGTCGTATGTGCTTTTATCGATATAAAATTCGATCAGTTTATTTTGGTCATTATAGCAATATGGCAGATATTTTGCAAACTTTTAATGATGGAACAGAAAGCCTGTTTTGTGAGGATTCTGCTGTATGTATCAACTTTGCTCAATTTCAACGGTTTTCGCTATAATAAGCGAATCCAACTGATCGAATTTTTAATCGACAAAACCACATACGACCTATTCAAATCGAGCTCCAGAATTGTTTGATTCAGTAACAAAAAGTGGGACGCACTCTTGAAAACTCGTGCGATAGTCCAGTGGTGTACTAAATGCGATATATATGCCGAATTTAGGATGGTAGCTCCATTGTAATTAGCACGCTCTAGAGTGTGCCCTTTGTCGTCGTTCAAATATGAGGTCCATCGTTTAGGGGGGAAGAGTGGTCTGAGAAAGTGTGACACCCCATGTAATAGGTATACGAAAAAGCGATACACAGGGGGGAGAGGGGTCTAAAAATCCTGAAAAATGATGGACGTCATATTATTTGAATCGGCCCTTTCTTGTATATTGGCCATCCAACCAGCTGTTTTACTCGGTCTTGTTCATATAATCTAATGACTGTACTCACAGAATTTAATTAAAATTCTTATAAGTATAGTAATCGTTCAACTAGACTGTTAGAAATTCGAAAACCCATTACAATTAAGCAGATTTGCGCTTGCCTCTTCCATGAATGATTTCATTCACCTCCAGCTGATACACAGTAATCTCTCTCGCGCTCCTCTCCGCTCAATTTGTAATAGAAGAAACTGCGAGGAGGCCAACTAGGTACACGGGCGCTAGTAGTGTGCAGTGCATGTGCAACGCACTTATGGTACACATCGTCGTTCACCATCACCGCCACAGTCAGTGTGTTAAGTGTTGTTTACATCGTTTAGATATTCCTTCAGCTCATCGTCGTGTCCGTCATCAGTTCCAGCTCTGCGCTAGTTAAACGTTCAACACTTACAGGATCAACGAATCAGTTCCAAAGTCAGTCATTTAATGCAAAACAAAGCACCGGTATTGTGTGGTGTCGAATGGGCAAAACTGTCAACAGTCGATTGCATTTCGTTGTCTCTTCCGTTACGATGTCGTGCTAGGAGCTCTATCATCGCTGGAAAAAGTGCATGTGGTGTCGATAAAGAAATATGAAGTAGAAGGGTAAGTATTGGGATAGGCGAGATGCACAGTGAGCGGTCTTGGTCGTCCAAAGAGGCAACGCAAAGATAAAAAAAAGGATAGGGCAACTGACTGGCAGGTCATAACACAGACAAACAGACGTAACACTCTGATTATTCCCATCGTACACCGATTTAACGGTATACATGTTTGAAATGTTTTTATTTGGCCAACTGCCCACCCGTGGCATTTGCATCATTTTTTGTTCGAGTATGACGTTTGCCCACCTTATCAATGGTTGGCTCAGCCTTGGGCGAACATGTTCCCGTGACTCTGATTTTATTCGGAAAATGTTCGATGTGTTACGTCTGTTTGTCTGTGGTCATAAGTACAGAAAGCATAAGTGGTGTCAGCAATTCTAAGAAAATAAGTCAAGGATCAAGGCCAAGCTTTCAAATGCTCAAAATTCAGGGGTACCGTAAACCGTGGTAACATTGATCTGTTTATTTACTTTTCTCTAGCATTTCTTGCGGGTTGTTACCAGAAGGCTGAACATGAAAGAACTACGGAATCATTACATAATATTGAAATCACAAAAGGCTGAATACTAAAATGGACGGAAATTTAAGAATGCATCAATATAATTTGGACCCCCATACAGGGGATGACCAAAATGTTTGGGATAGGCAACTTTTTTTCTCTCATAAAAAAAGTTTAGCAAGCTTTAACTTTTCATACAGTGCATAAAAAATTCTCAAATTTTTACTATTTGGAAACCTATTATTTACACATCGTCGGTATAAAGTTGCGCTCGATTGGTTAATCTTTCGCGAAGCTAGAACCATTCTCTCGAAACGCGATTTTTTCGACATCCAATTTTTGAACTGTCATATCTCCGAAACACGTACATTGAATTTAATAAAATTGAGCATTTATTAACAATATATTGATATTTGATATGACGCAATATAGATTGTACGACATTTCCCCGAAAACCAGTTCCCCGAATGAAGTTTTCCCGAAAGTTTTTTCCCCGGAAAACGATTCCCCGAACGGACCGTTTCCCCGAATGGAGCGTTTCTCCAAAATATTTATTATACTAGTTTTAGTACTAGGTTCTGATGATTTTTTGATAGATTCCACTTTCCGAATCGAAGTAGCGGAAAGTTAGCTTGAGTACAAGGAGTGCTAATGTGCATGCTTTTAGAAAGACTGTTCAATAATTTTTACCTTCTATGATTTGGAAAAAAAAATATGTAGGATGGATGATGACATCAAGATAATGGAAACATTTACACCTCATTGATATTGTGCAGTCCCTCTTATCATGAAATTTTTGAGATAACATATTACTCAAGATGCTTCAATGAGGTTTGCACTTGCTTCAAATATGGGTCGATCTTTTCTGTTGTACTGATTGGAAAAAAAATTGGCACTAAATTCTGAACACGCCCATCATAGTTTTCCCTTTTTTATTCATAGGTTGTTCGTTCGTGTTGTTTCAGAATATTCAATCGATGAAAACGCCCTTTAAAACGCATAATACATTTAAAACGAGTCATTGTGATTGTGCTAATCTGTTTAAGTTCATTATCGGCACAAAACACATCGCGATCCCGATAAGGTAAAGTATGCTTGCTTACGAAGAAACTCTTTGAGCTCAATTTTAATGTTGTTAATGCACTTTGGAACGAAAAGTTAGTAAAATTTGTTTGATAAATAGGTTTTAAGCACTCTTAAGATTTTTTTTGCAAATCAATGGATTCAAGCTAATCATGACCGAAGTAACATTTGGAATTGAAGTTTTTGCAGAAAGTATTAGTAGTTCGACTGCCGACAATAGTTTAACAATATATTTTGAAATAATAGTATATAAAAATAGAAGAGAGAATTTCTGATGAAGATTTCTATTACATACAACGCTTATAAATACTAGAACAGTTGGACACAAAAACAAAATAACAATAATAACTATACCAGCAGTCAAATTACTGATGATTATTTGATCAGTTTGTCTTGAATGAACAGTCTATGTTTGAAAGAAGGGAAATTTTATTATAAGAAAGGCCAAAAAGACGGCCACTAAGCAGAAGCATGTCAGGCCGAAGTACGTTGGGCCGAAGTTCATTAGGCCGAAAGTGTCGTTAGCCTGGATAGGTCATCAGTCCGATTGTGTTTAAAGCCATGAACGGGCAACCTTGTTGAATGATTTGAATGTATTATATACATAAACGTCGTAAGAACTACCTATTTTTAAAAGAAGGAAACATCCGTGATGAAATAGCTGTTAAGAACAGAAGATTAAGTTTATCCCAGTATCGGTGTCCGGCTATTTGACCGAATGCCGTTTGGCCGAATTAAAATCAAAGGAATTCAGAAGAACATGTTTGACATGCTGGCTACCAATATGATCATGAGAAATATATACTTCTTTTATTCGTGGGTTATTCTTTCTAGTTGTCCATTCAGAGAATAGTTGACACTGAAACTGCCATTACTTTATCAGAGATTTATCCTTCTTCGAAACATAGGCTGTTCTTTCGAGTTGGAGACAAGTGGGAAACAGTGCATTGCAGTGGCATTTTCACTTCAGTTCATAATTCATTTTCGGCCAATCGGTATTCGGCCAAATAACATTCGGCCAAATGATTCTTAACCCCCAGTATCCATAGAATACACTAGACCTGAAGAATGTTAAAAAAAACTCATGGGACTCAAAACATCTGCTAGGACTTCGAAAACAAATTTGGACATCTTTTATAAAGAAAATTAGGAAGACAACTAAACAACCCATTCGGCTTAATGTACCTCGGCCTGACGTACATACTTTGGTTAAGCGTGCTTCGGCCTAGTGACCGAATCACCCAAGTTGTGTATTGAAGTCATTACGGCCCACGTGTGCTACATGTCAGCGTGGTGAGCATCAACTGAGGCACGAAGAATGTTGAATGGCAGATGCAATACTCTTTTCGGGGAAACGGTACATTCGGGGAAACATTTTTCGGGGGAATGGTACATTCGGAGAAATAACTTTCGGGAAAATTGCCATCAGGCAACAGGTTTTCGGGGATTGTCGTACAATCGCAATACAATATATTTTTTTCACAATGTATCACGCAACCTGAGATTGGCAGATTCTAATACATTTGGGTATGAAACATATACAAATATTGTATTAGGGCCTTGCAAATACAAAAATTGGTAGGTTGGCAGTATACCAAAAATTGTATTGGCTTCCTAGAACCTGGAAAAGGAAAATTTCGCATGAGTGCGTGTGCTCTGTCGCACTGGTTTCTCATTATTTGTTCTATTTTTAGACTGATCATGGCAGCAGCGGCGGCATCAAATACCAATACATGTTTAAAAAGAAATACGGGCGGCGGCGGGAATTGAACCAAGACACTATCATGGTGATACACGGTATCCTGCGCTCTAACCAGCACGGCTATAACTGCACATGAATACACGGAGCCGCCAAACTACCCAAAATTGAGTTCTTTTGACGCAATCCCATAGTTCGGCCCAATAAGCCAAATTTAAGTAAATCGATTAAACTCACACTAGGTAAATTGCCTTCAACTCCAGCAAGAACATTTACTTAAGAGTAGGTAAATTCAACCCAAGACCCCCCCTCATTCAACCCAAATTTGAGTAAACCTGCATTTACCCAAAATTGGCTTATTGGGCTCAAGGACCCCCGTTGGGTAGATGCATCTCTGTTTGTTTTTGACAACATCGGTGAGGGAAAGAGGGAAAACAACCTAATTTTGGGTAACTAGTTTATTCGATATACTCAGCTTTGAGTAAAATCGACCCAAAAATTAGGTAGTTTGATTTCTCCGTGTAGACAATAGGCTGAAAGCCATCATGATCAACACAAACGTGGCTTGGTGATGGAAGTGATACAGCCGCCACACTGCACAATGGGTCCAGAGGTTAGAATAACTAGCCACAGAAGTCCAATGTCGCGACTGTTCGTGTGACTAACATCTAGTTTGCCACGCCCTTACAGCGTCAGTAGCGGTACTAGAAGTGTCAAATAAATTTTGTTTACCAAAACAAAAGGTCCTCTACAAGATGGACACATAAAAAAAAAAAATTATTGCAATTAAAGTTATTAACATCATTGAATGGGAAAAGTGACTACAGCGCCATTGGAGTTCTAGTGTATTTCTATTGTCCAGAGCCGTATTTGCGAAGACAAAACTGTTTAAGCTTCAGCTTTAAGTTTTTAGACACATATTGTGTTTTAGAAAGTTTATTTTCAATTGTTGACCCTATTCCCTATTATTGTTATGTTAGGGTGGTTCGTCTGGTTAAACTGATTCAAAAATCTGCTTTCTAATAATTTTATTTGCGATGCCATGATGGATGAAGATGGATCGTTTTATTAGAAATTCCACCAATAAACGGCAAATTTTAAATTTCTTATAGGGTGACAATGGGTATTATCGGCAGGTTTGTTCTCTTCGTCATGGGGGGTTTTTGTCAGCCAAATTTCCTGAAACTTGGCCATATAATTCAGCTTAGCTGGGAAGGATTTGAGACCAACTCTGAGTTCAATAGGTTTCAAGAAAACCCCAAAGACGAAGAGAACAAAACGGCCGAGAATAGGCAATTTCCCCTATCTCAGGACTCTCACCACTTAGAAAGTTGGTGTCTTCGACAACGTTATTAAGTGAGTCAAGGGCTTACAGTTAATGGTCCACTAGGCGGCACTAGTTACACATTTTCAAAATCATTCAAATGATTGATATTTTTTCGTGAAGTAATCAACAAGCTGTAAGTTTGTTTTCTTTGAGCGTGTCTAAGTCAAGTCAAAGGTTTTTCAAAGAGCTATGTATTAGTCATAATTGTGCAATGTCGCATTTCATTCGGTCCCCTTGATCCAGAGATATAGCAATTAAACGAAGAACACTCAAATATGAACTACTTTATTAGAGTTGCACCAATTTTATGTAAAGTTATCCAATCGAGCCCAAATGTGTACCGTTTATAGCTTACTAGTTGTGCAACTGGCAGGAAAAAATTGAGAATATTTGGTGCATTATTGAAAAAGTTACAGCTTGCTGAATATATTTGAAATAATAAATTAAAGTTGCATGCTTCAATTAATTCGTAACTAGCGCCGCCTACTGACAGAACCTTGAACCAATCAGCTAATCAACTGAGCGGCCGTAACCAACCTAACAACATCGCCGAAGACATCAACTTTCTAAGTGATCTGAGTCCTGAGATGTATGGAATATAATATTTGTTTGCTCACTAGCGCTGCCTTGTGGTGGAATTTTGAATCAAACGGCTCATCATTTGTTAGTTCTTGACCAGCCAAATAATATTGCCGAAGACACCAATTCTCTAAGTAATCAGAATGATGAGATATTTGGTATAAACATTTCATCAGTGTTACGTCTGTTTGTCTTTGGTATGACAGATATCACAGACAGCAAGATGTAGCACTGGCGAAATTTCCATACCGTACATCTTAGCACCATGATTACTTAAATATTCGGTATACTTGCACGGAAACAAATCTGATCCCGCTTTCATGATTCACAAATCATGAAACATGAAAGTCGGTCATTTTATGAAAACATGATCACGAATCTTAATTGTAGGATCCGAGCAACTATTATTATGATTCGGTGAAACCATTTTCATGAGCTCGAAATCATGAAAATTATCAAGCGTTACGCGTACCTGTCAAAACGTGGTCATTCAGTGTGCGGCATCGTTTGTGAATGGTGGAAAAAATGTAAGAAGCCATTAATTTAATGGAAATATTGGTTTTAATTCAATAATTATGTATTTTTTGTGCTCTCTAGTGTATTGTTAGCAGAAGCCTTCTCCTAAAGAAACCGGTGAGTATAAAAAAAGTGCCAAAAATGTTCTTATTTCTAAATAACATCCGATTGCACGCCATCGTTCTCGTTCTAGTTAAAACGACTGCGGCTGTCATCCCTCGCGCCGGATCCTTCTAATCCCGTTCCGGCTTCGTCCGTTTCTGTCGACGCAGATGCATCCTATTGCACGCCATCATTCCCGTTCTACCGCAAACGACTGCGGCTGTCATCCCTCGCCCCGGATCCGTCCAATTCCGGCTTCGTTCGTTTCTGTCCCGGTGGCGTCAAACGACACCAGTCCCGTCCCGAGTTATCGTTTCTGCAGCACCAAACGACGCAGGCACCGTCCGTTTCCATTTCCGTGCCGGCCTGACTGCATCAATCCGTGCCGTGCCTCTTCATTGCTCGCCTCGTACCTGTTCGATCCCGTTCCGGCTCGGTCAAACGACGGAATATCACCGACCCTGTTCTGACTCCGCCGTCTCCGTCGAAAGTCTTTGTTTCGTGGTAAGTGAATTTTATTTATAATCTTTCTTTTTGCGAAATTGAAACTAAGGGATGTAGCTGATGTAGCTGAATGGCCATATAAAACCCTCTAGAAACATAAGCGCTGCGCATCCGAAACCATGAGTCCAAGTCCCGCTACCATGATTTAGCTTCATGGTCCTTGAAATTTCACCAGAGTAATAAGCGCTGCGCACCCGAAACCATGAGTCCAAATCCCGCTACCATGAGTCCAAATCCCGCTACCATGATTCAGCTTCATGATCCTAGAAAAACAACCAGAATCATAAGCGATGCGCACCCGAAACCATGAGTCCAACTCTCAACATCATGATTTAGCTTCATGGTCCTAGAAATTCCACCAGAATCATAAGCGCTGCGCATCCGAAACCATGAGTCCAAATCCCGCTACCATGATTCAGCTTCATGTTCCTAGGAAAACAACCAGAATCATAAGCGATGCGCATCCGAAACCATGAGTCCAAATCCCGCTACCATGATTAATCTTCATAATTTTAACAAAAAAGTAACGCATTGGTAGCGTTACGAGAGAATGGATCATACTATCATGATCATAAATCATGGTGTATTTTTATAAAACGAAAATGCACTAGGCTCATGAAATCATGAGTCGTTCTTATGATTTTTGGGAGCAGAATTTTACCCGTGTGGCAAAGTTGTTAGGCCAGCCAAGGTTTTACTGGTGATGGGCCGTTTGATTTAAAATTCCACCACTAGGTAGCGCTGACGATAAATTAATTATTATATTCCATATATCTCAGAACTTAGAAAGTTGGTTTCTTCGGCAATGTTATTTGGTTTATTAAGGCGTTTCAGTTGATTAGCTGATTGGTTCAGGATTCTGCCAGTAGACGGCGCTAGTTGCAAATTAGTAGAAGCATGTATCTTTTACTTATTATGTCGAATATATTCAGCAACCTGTAAATTTCTATAATGTGTAGGGAATATTCTCAAATTTTATCTGCTAGTTGCACAACTAATTAGCTATAAATGGTACAAATTTGAACTCGATTGGATAATTTTACATGAAGTTGGAGCGACTCTAGTAAAATGTTTCATATTTGAGTGTTCTTCGTTAAACTGCTATATCTCTGGATTAAGTGAACCAAATGAAATGAAATTTTGCACATTTATGACTAACATATAGCTCTTTGAAAAACCTTTGACTTGACTTAAATATGTTCAAAGAAAACTAAATTACAGCTTTTTGATTGCTTTACGAAAAAAAAACATTCATTTCCATAATTTTGCAAATGTATAACTTGCGCTTCCTTGTGGCAAAATTTCGAAACAAGTGGACCATTAACTGTAAGCCCTTGACCTACCAAACAACATTGTCAAAGACACCAACTTTGTAAGTGACCAGAATTCTGAGATATATTAAATTTAAAATTTGCTTGACCTCTAGCACCACCTAGTGGTATATACAAAAGCATGCTAAGTTTTAAAAATTGCCTAAAACATTTTTAGCAAGTTGTATCCTTTTATAAAGTCCACCAAAACTATTCAAATTTTGATTACTTGTTCCTCAACGAGTTTAATTTACTTGGTGCAAATTTGGGCTTGATTGATTATTCAACTTTACACGAAATTAGAGCCCTTCTATCTATATCTAGTTTTTGATTTCCGTTTATCAAAGTACTGTACCTTAGGACTAAGCGAACCGAATTAAATTAAATTTTGAAAGTTTGTGACTAATCTTCATGTATCGTTGGACTCGACTAAAATATGACCAAATGCAAAAAAGTTGCAATTTATTGAAAACTTTTCGAAAAGTTCTAATGATTCGAATGTTTTATCCAAGGGATGAAAGTCTCTTTAATAAAGACAAATCAATCAAATCAATCAAATGTTTTTTTTGTAAATTTGCTATGACTTTGTAAAACATTCTAATATTGCATAGAGAATAATTAATCAGCAGATTTTTGGATAAGCCACACTTGATTGACCGTGATCATTTCACAATAATGAAAAAAAAAGAAATTACATAACTTGGCAGAAACATTTTTGTCTTCGTAAATACGACTCTAGACCCATTGTGCACTGAAAAGCCCGCATCCAGCAGGTTGCTGTTTGCAAGTGGAAAATTCCATGTAGACAATAGGACGCGAAGCTCAGCAGCGAAGCGAAAGTTATTTTTAGACGCAACCCGGTTCAACTTCTCGGGTTTGAATGGAGGTGTTTGTGTGTAGTGGTATGGAAGCTATGGAACCGTGTAGCGCATCTTAATACAACGAATGGATTATGATTTATCACATTTTCTGTACGTTTTTAATACATAAATTGGTAGAAAAGGCATATCGCAATTTTTGGTAGCTTTTCTTGTTTTGCGTGTATATAGTTTTACCGGTTTGACATTTTCGCTCTACCGTCTTACCCGCTGGTTTGACACGTTTTAATACGAAACTTTTTAATTCGTACCCCGCTTATTCGACATATGTCGATTTGAAAAGTGTTCAAATGACGACAAACATATCTAAAGATCTAATCGGCAAAAAAGAGGCTCTCTTTCTTCCCATTCTCTTTAAAATATTACGATGTTACAGGAGACATTTTGACAACTTGTGATGTGTAGATTGGAAAAGGGTTGTATAATTTACCTTCCGATGCAAGAAGTAATTCAAAATTTATAAATACAAGCACATTATAATCGAAAGAGCGGAGACTTCAAGAGAGCCTCTCATCTGCACTTAGGACCTCTAGAAATGTTCGGCCTGAAATGTTATACTCGCACCCGCAGCAGCTCCTCTCGCAACCGCTAATTCCAGAAGTTCTGAGTTGATGCTATTCGACACCCAAACCGCCTGGAGACCAACCGGAATGAGCTGAGGAAGAGAAATATGACCGATTATTATTTAGGTATTGCAATACCTGATACCATTATTCACGTGGTATACATAGAATACACTTCAGTTATTTTATTAGGTATTTTACCTCTTGTGCAAGGCTTCTTAATACCTCATTCAGGTTGTAGGTGTTCGGTTTTCCATACTTGAGTTGAGTTAGGTATCCTTTAGCTATTTTCTCCTGCTCGGGAAATCAAAACAAGAGCAAAAATAGAGTTACCAAATTTCAATGAGCAAGGTGGTGTAGGGTGGCCAGTTTGTCGAATTAAAAGTTTACTCCGGTTATTCGACAACAGCCGGTTTCGTATTAGTGGGGTAATACGGTATAAAGAAAAATGAGTTAAATTTACAAGAACACACAAAAAATATTATTTATCAAAATACTCATTCGATTTAGTTTACTGGTTTCGGAGATATGACGGTTTAAAAATACATTGTCGGTTCTAGCTTTGCGGAAGATTAACCAATCGAGCTCATATTTGTACCAATGATGCACAAATCAAAGGTTGACAGAGAATTTTTGATGCACTCTATGAAAAGTTACAGCTTGTTGAACTGCCTCCTCCTCTTCTTGGCGTAACGTCCTCACTGGGACAAAGCCTGCTTCTCAGCTAAGTGTTCTATGAGCACTTCCACAGTTATTAACTGAGAGCTTCCTCTGCCAATGACCATTTTGCATGTGTATATCGTGTGGCAGGCACGAAGATACTCTATGCCCAAGGAAGTCAAGGAAATTTCCTTTACGAAAAGATCCTGGACCGACCGGGAATCGAACCCGTCACCCTCAGCATGGTCATGCTGAATACCCGTGCGTTTACCGCCTCGGCTATATGGGCCCTTGAACTGCCTATCTCAAACATTTTGGCCAAGATGTTTACTGATTTAATGACGAAATTCCAGAAATTGCATGAGATCTTCTTCTAAGATTTTCGCCACAGGTATCTCCTGGATTTCTTCCAAGCATTTCTTCAGAAAATTTCTTCAAGATTACCACAAGTTGTTTTACCTACAACTGCTGCAGACATTTTATAAGATATTCATCAAAAAGATCCTCTACGTATTTCTCCAATAATCCTTTCAGAAACTTCTCAAACGATTTTTCCCAGAAGCTACTTCCAGAGTTTCTACAGATTTTTTTTATCTACGAATTGGAGAAGTGCTTGAAAAGTTGCTTTCTTTAGATCCTCCAGCCATTGATCCAGGAATTTCTCAAACGATAACTCAGAAATTGCTACGGGAATTTCCGTCCATGAATCCCCTCAGAAAATGTTCGAAAACTTCTTCTAGAAACCTTCTCTAAAGGTATCATCGGGAGTTTTTCAAGAGGTTACTTTAGACAATCCACAGGAATTTCTTTTACAAGCTCTTCGGAAATTTTTCTTTCAACATTGTTTGAGCAGTTTCTGGAAGAGCTTCCAAAAAAATTTGCGGTAGGAAATATTTAACAATTCCTACTGCAGGAATCTTTACAGGAATTCAAGAAGAAATTGCTGACTGAACTGCAGCAGGAGCAATTTCTAAAACGAATCCTTGTAGGAATTTCTGCGAGCATCTCTAATGGAATCCCTCAAGAAAGCCTTGAAGGAATCCTTGGAATTTCCGAAGGATTCTTAAAGATATTTCTAAAGAAACTTCTTAAAAACTCCAAGGAAAATCTTTTGAAGAAATCCCAAGCAGACATATCTGAGGAACTCTGAAACTCTGATGTAGTCTCTGGGGATAATATCAAAGAAAAAACATTATTTTTGAAGAAATTTCTGAAGCCATTTCTGAACCTATTGAAAAATATCTTAAGAAATCCTATGAAAATTCTTAAAGCAATCCCAGGAGAAATTTCTGAAGAACTACATGGATAAATACTTGGAGAAACTCTTCGGGTAACCTTAAGTGGAATTATTAGAAAAGTATATTTAGGAGTTTTTGAAAAAAAAATCCTAGAAACATCCTGTAATAACATCATGGAGGATTTTCTGGTAGTACTTCTAGAGCAATCTGTTGACGTATTTCTGGGGGAATTCCTGAGGGAATAACTTAAGAAGCGCTTGGCGAAGCATTTGTAAAGATTCCTAGAAAACACTCTTGAGATATGTTTAAAAAAAATAGCAGTATAAATTCCTAGTTGATGTTAATGAATATCTTAAAGAATTCGTGGAGAAATGTATCCTTAGAGGAAATGTCGTAATAATTTCTGAAGAAACCTCGATATGATCTCCTTCAGGAATCCATAAATGAATTCCTGCCTGAATAATGCAAGTAATTCCTGCCTGAATAATGCAAGCAATTATGCTCGCATGTCTAGAGAAATTCCTAAATGAATATCTGAAGAAATCCCTCTATGCATTCTTGCCGGAATTTCCAATGAAAGCTCTGTATGGCTTCTTGAACAAATCTCTGGTGGATTTCTTAAAGAAATACATGTACTAATTTCTGAAGGAATCTTTGCAAAATTTGGAATAAACTCCGTGGAATAAACTACTTGAAAGAATTTCTGAAGGAATCCCTGTAGAATATTCTGGAAGAGTCCCTGGTGAAATTTCCTAAGGACTTTTCCAAACAGATATTTCGCCTAAGAATTATTTATAAAGAATCCATGGTGGAGTTTCAGAAGGAACACATGGAAATCTACCCAGAAGAATTTTGGGAGGAATCACTGCAGAACTTTTTTAAGGAATATTTGAAGCCCTAAAATATTTCCAAATGAATCCCTGGAAAAGTTTTTGATAGATTTGATAGATTGTAAAACTGAATTCCTGGAGTAATTTTTGGTGTAAACCATAGAGCAACTTTGAAAGAAATCAAAATAAGCATCACAAAGGAATCCTTGGACAAATTCCTGTAGGAATGTCATCAAGAATTTCTGTAGGAATCTCCAAAGAAATTCCCAAAGGTATCTCTAGAAGAATTTCTGAAGAAAACTTTGCAAAAAAAAAATCTTAATGAGTTTGTCAAAAAATTTCTAAAGAAATCCTTGAGGAAGTTCTAAAATTTTGATTTCTGAAGAAACTCCTCGATCTCCTTAAAGAAGTCTCGTATGAATATCTGAAAGAACCATAGAGTAGTTGCTTAGAAAACCCATGGAAGCTTTTCTTGAAGAATTCTTGGAGAAATTACGGGTGGATGCTGTTGAGGAATTTCAGAAGGAAATTTTAAAGAGATTTCTGATGCATTAAGTACATGGAAGATGTTCTAAAAAAAATCCAAGGAGCCATTTTGGAAGGAATCCAAGGAAAGTTTTGTAAAGCAGTACTTACATTTATTTCTAGTGTAATATCTAGTAAACTTTGGAGGACATTCTGGAAGAAACTATAAATTTTCTGAAGGAATTCCTGGTAAATTTTCAGGGTTTTCAATGATATCTGCGAATGCATTCCCGGCAGATTTTTTTTTCATATTCCCTGGAAGATTTTCTTGAGAAATCGTTAGAACTCAGGAATTTCTCACAGCTGAAAATGTGATTCATTTCATTTGTTTTTTTTCCTTCACCAAGTTTTTAATTAGGGCATATGAAAATCTTAATTTTCTTCTTCAAGAAAATTATTACTCGGAAATGCTTGAGGATATTTCAAGGAAAAAAATACTGATGGTAATATGTATCGTGGATCTATGGTAGATGCCAAAAGATTTTCCAAAAACCTTACCCTTCGATATTTTTTTATTATTTTTCTGTAGAAAGCTGACTTTCAGCCTTTATCTATTTTTTCCACTTTTTACATAGATTTTTAAAACAATCAAAAGGAAATGCTTTTTTGTTTAGATTTTTTATATATCAAATAGACTTCGTACTCCTGATCTTTGATATGAGCCAAAAAGAATAAAAATGGAACTATAGATGACGAAGATGTCATCAAATCACTTTTCCATGTTTTACGAAAGTAACCCCAAACTTTTGGCTGATACATCATATTGAGGGGTGGCCCCAAACTTTTGGTCGATGACATGAAGAGTTAATTTACTTAATATCTTTTTTTCTAGATTTTTAAGCTAAGTTCTGTAAAAAGCAGTTAAAAGCCAATAGAAAATGGGTTATATTACCACTCTTATCTTAAAATTTGGTCGACCCAATTTTCAGCGACACTGCCTTAAGTTTATATTCATTTTTTAGAAAATTTGGCAACTTTGGGTTAAGTTTACATACATTTTTTTTAAGTTTCTTTTAAAACATGTTCAAAGTTTGTTTGACTTATTATTTTTTGAATGGGATCTAGGGTTTTGAAATCGGACGCAAATTTTAGAAGATATGGGCCTAAAAAAATGACATGTTTTTGAGGGGGTGACCACAACCTTTTGATCGGGAGTGTACGTACAAGTTCCAGTAAGAAAACTATACATTTTTTCCTACATCCAACCATGCTTTTGTAGCGAATTCATAAAATCAAAGAAAAAATATTATTAAAATTTGGACTTTGTTAAATATTATTCCAGACGTTCTAAACATCCACATTTCTGAGAAATAATTGATCATTTTTTATAAAAAAAAACTTCAAAAATGTAATAAAAAATCTCGAATAAAATTAGGTCCCATATTTTTTTTCTATCTATCTTGAATAGCAACTGATTTAATAAAATTGTTTTGATTAAATATTTCAAGAGAAGTACCAGCCGATCAATGTTAGCCTCCTGATCAATGATACCCCGTTTTACGGTACCTACTAGAATGTTCCTAGATTGTCCCATTCTTTTCACTTTCTCTACCTCTACTGTTCTTCTAGGTATCATCGCGTGTTTCAAAAAATAGTTATTATTCCACTTAAATCACTTGAAGGGAAAAGTAGTCAGGATTGAAGTATTCGAGTGATATGGGTAGCGGATCATCTAAGTCAGTTAAAAAGAGCCCCACTAAGCGCGGAGCATCCCATCATCATGGCCACAGCCAGCAGAAATCTAGCTGGTCACAGGCTCATATGGTTAGCTCCAAACCAGCTGCACCAACCAATTTGAACGTTAATCACGCCCTGGGAACGGCACTATCTTCCAGCAACGGACAACACCACCATAATTCGCCAAGTGCATCGAGTTCATCTACTCACCGAAGTCATAAGCCGGCGGCACTTCCACGAACGACCGGACACGTAAAGGCCGCACAGATCAACCGGAACCAGAACGCTCGGAAGAACCAACCAAAATCGACGAATGGCAGTGCCATGAATTCCACGAAGGCTTCTTATGATCGCAACAAAGAGTGTGGCGTGTGTGGTCACACCGGACATCGTACGGACCGGTGCAACCATCGAGGCAAGACTTGCAACATTTGCCATACGTCGGGTCACTTGGCATCGGTGTGCAAGCAAAAAAATCACCACCCGGATAGTCGTTTTCGGCCTCGTATTGCGATTAAGTGAGAGAAGAGCGACGAGGCCGAGCTGCTCTCGACAATGGATCGATGCACACCTCCACTGACTGGGTCAGTATTGGCGTGTCAGCGAAAATAATAAACATTGCCTTATCAGATCGAATGCTTGGACCTGCCTGCGTTTTAGTTTTAATAGTGTAGTATTAGCCGGCGAGAGTGATACACAGCTCTTACCAAACGTAAGTATACAGTACTGGTTTTTAATAAAATAATAGAATTTCAGTATCTTTTCCGCTGCATTTCGAACTTATGCCCTATTTGTTAAAGATCTCAGCTTGCTTTAGACAAATCGAACTGGAGTTTCTCCTGCGTTTGAGCCACAGACACACCGTGATTTCGATGTTCCTCAGCCAGTCTTATTCGTTACGTTCGGTTTTGCTATTTACTAGACTACTGTCTAGTGTCTACTGTCGTTAAACTTGGTATTTCACAATCGATCACGGACATACGCGCCAACTTGTGACGTAGTTGGGGGGGGGGGGGGCAAAGCACTTCAAAATTGAACAAAATGCATCTTTCTTCGACTAAATGCGCTAGTTTCCACGTGAATATGCCTAATTTGGATAAACTGCATCGATTTTGATAGTATTTCATTGTTTTTGAGCCGGCTGTTCGGGCTCTAAAGAAGTTGATCATCAATATTAATTTCTATTCCCGATCAGCCTAGATAGCCGTGTAGCGGCGGTAGCAGTTCCCTCAACTGGCTAAGAATATCACTACGGATTGCCTAATCCGGTGGTAAAAGTCCACCAAACAAGCGACCCCTAATTCATGGTGTCAAGCGTACCGTGCCTAGGAATGAATGGTTAGGGGGGTCTTATAAAAACTTAACCGTGAACGGAGCCTGTGGAGTACCAGGGCACCCTCCACAGTATGTTGCCCTTACTGTGTTAAACGGAGCAATGACGCAGTGGACCTTATTTGTCTCCGGGATAATCGGCCACTTTTCTTACGTCTCAATTCCGAGGCATAATAACAGTGGGTAAATGAATTATTTATTTATGACAGGAATTAAGTTCGTACAGGTAAACCTTTATCAAGCAAAAGGTGCTTCTGCTGTGTTGAGTCGAAGGTTTAGAAAAGAAGGACTGGAAGTGGCGCTTATTCAAGAGCCATGGTCCATTAAACGAAAGATTCTTGGAGTTCTGACACAAAATAGAAAACTATTTTATGATGAGCAACAAGATTCACCCAGAACCGCTGTCTTAGTACGCAAAACGTTAAAATGCTATCCTATGACAGAGTTTATCAGAAAGGACATTGTTGCGATCATGGTAGAGGTACCAACCACTAGGGGTAAAACTGAGATCGCTGTGGCTTCAGCTTACTTTCCTGGTGATGTTCCTGAGGCACCTCCTTCTGAGATCGCACCATTTGTCCAATTCTGTAAAGAAAACAACAAATCGTTTATCATTGGCTGTGACGCCAATGCACATCACACGATTTGGGGTAGTACGGATATTAACAGTCGAGGTGAGTCACTATTAGAGTATCTGTCTTCGAATAATATAGACATTTGCAACAATGGTGATAAACCTACTTTCTCAAATGTAATCAGACAAGAGGTCTTGGATCTAACACTGTGCAATGCTGCAATCTTTGAAAAGATCACAAACTGGCACGTGTCAGATGAGATTTCTCTATCTGATCATAAACACATAATCTTCAATCGGAGTGATGGAGATTATTCTAGAACCGCATTTAGAAATCCCAGGAGGACAAACTGGGATCAATATTTAGAATTGTTGAATACGCATTCATTTACAATGGGAGAAACTATTGATTCTAACCCAACAGTTAGAATCATTTTCTCAAAGGGTAAATGAAAGTATCATCAATTCCTTTAATAGAAGTTGTCCCACCATTCAATCATCTTCTACTAGAGACGTGCCATGGTGGAACTTTAAACTGGATCGCCTTAGAAAATTTTCTCGTGAAATGTTCAATAGAGCGAAATAAACCGGAGATTGGACTCAGTACAGGAAAGCCCTGACTGATTATAACAACGAAATACGAAAATCGAAAAGAAAATCTTGGATGCTGACATGTGAAAACATAAACAGCACTCCTGTAGTTGCAAGACTACAGAAAACGCTTGCAAAAGATCATTCAAATGAATTGGGAAACCTGAAGCGCGACGATGGAGCTTTTACCAAAACTCCTCGTGAAACTTTGGATTTAATGATGGAAACCCATTTTCCAGGTTCGGTTCTAAGTGTGGATTCCAATGATACTATATCTCTGGAAGGTGAAGGATGTCCTAGTATAAACTCATCGGAGTCAACTAGTACAATAAACACCGCCTCAGATTTTGCTGATGAAATCTTCACGAAGGCCAGAGTGGAAAATGCAATTAGATCATTTCAGCCTTTTAAATCTGCAGGAGTTGATGAAATATTTCCAGCACTGATTCATAATGGAGAAGCGGTGTTGGTTCCACCACTAATTGAGATGTTCAAGGCTAGTTTAAGATTGAATTACGTCCCATCAAAATGGAGACTTGTAAAAGTTATCTTTATACCAAAAAAGGGGAAGCGAGACAAGACGCATCCCAAAGCATACAGGCCAATTAGTCTTTCTTCAGTTTTGTTGAAGACTATGGAAAAGGTTTTGAAGGATTTTATCAATTCTTCTTACATAAAAGACCATCCCCTATCTGACTTCCAGTTTGCTTATCAATCTGGTAAGTCAACGGTTACGGCACTTCATTCGCTAGTAACAAAGGTGGAAAAAACGTTTTCAGCAAAAGAAATAGCTCTATGCGCCTTTTTAGACATAGAGGGAGCATTTGATAATGCCTCCTATTCATCTATGAAGCGTGCCATGGAGAACAAAAACTTCGACCAACGTATCATACATTGGATTGATACTGTGCTTGCAAAAAGAGAAATCACCTCTGAGCTGGGAAGTTCTTCTATAACAGTAAGGGCAACGAAAGGTAGCCCTCAAGGAGGAGTCCTCTCACCACTAATGTGGTCCTTGGTTGTAGACGATCTTCTAAGAAGCTTGAAGGAAAAAGGTTTCGAAGTTGTGGGCTATGCAGACGATATAGTCATAATAGTGAAAGGAAAGTATGACGAAACTGTTTCGGAAAGAATGCAAAGGGCTCTAAACTATACACATTCATGGTGTATTAAGGAGGGCCTTAGCATCAACTCGTCAAAAGTCGTAATTGTCCCTTTCACTAGGAGAAAGAAGATCAACCTAAAAGCTTTTCGGCTTGGAGGGATACAAATTCATCCTAGTGATCGAGTCAAATACTTAGGTTTGATACTGGATGCTAAACTGAACTGGAATGCTCAAATTGAGTCCGTGATCGGTAAGGCAACAAGTGCGTTCTGGTTATGCTCCAAAACTATTGGCAGGAAGTGGAGCTTGAAACCAAAAATGATAATGTGGATTTATACTGCCATAATCCGCCCAAAAGTGACGTATGCTTCGCTTGTCTGGTGGCCAAAAACAAAAGAGGCTACCACACAATCAAAGTTTGCGAAAATTCAACGTCTTGCGTCCATTGCTGTTACAGGAGCGATGCGAAGCACTCCATCAAAAGCTTTAGATGCGATTCTCAATCTGCTACCTTTGCACGAGTACGTGCAATTAGAAGCAGAAAAGGAAAAGCTGAGACTTGAACGAGTTAAAAAGTTTATGCCAGGTGATCTTGATTGAGGTGAGGTGATTTCACAGTACTTTCAAAATAGGCCAGTAATGAAAATGATTAAAGACTGGATGAAACCTGTGGAGAACCATGATGTTCCTTACAAGTTGCACGAAACAACTCGTACAGATTGGGAAGTCGGAGGTCCCACTGTTCGTCAAGGAGCAATCAAATTCTATACAGATGGCTCAACAGTTGGAATTAAAATGGGAGCAGGAATCTATGGCCCTGGAATACAAATTTCAGTGGCGATGGGACACTATCCTACGGTGTTTCAAGCAGAGATTCTTGCTATTTTCAAATGCGCAAATATCTGCCTTGAGAGAAAATACAGAGAGAAAATACAGAAATACAAATACAGAAATATTTGTACTTTCTCAGATACACAGTTCGAAAAAAACCTGTAAAATTATGACGGATAGAATGTAACAAAAGGACCCCGTCATATATGATGGAAATTTTTGTGCGATCTTAAAATTACATTGCAGATATCTGTTAGAAAATATAAAGAGAAATTAAACTCCGAGCGAGAATCGAACTCAGATCCGTGGGGTGTGAGTAGCACGCCCGAGCTCTCTCGGCTATCTCAGCTGGTTGATGAGCAGTCAGTCAAAGTTGAACTGCTCCTACCATAATGCACGCTCCGTCTGCTGCAGAGAGTGCTGAGAGAGACAACGGGAAAACCGCCACAGCTGCGAGCAGTCGTTCGTTTAGCTGGTGACGGAGGGTGGCTGGCATGATTTATAGCAGATGCATGTAAATTTAAAGCGAATATGCTTTAAAATCTGTAAACAAACCGTCTGACCAGCAGCGGGCTGCTCGGCTGACGTTCAATGTTGGTGATTTACATTTTTCTGCCGCAAATTTCAGTTAATCTTCAATTTACGTGATGCTTAACTTTCATATTTTTTTTGCTGTGTACATACACTGGCCTAGTAACTGGACACTGCCCGAGTAGACGTGTGCGCCGCCGCGCCGCGCCGCCGTCGCCGACGATTTTTCCACGCCGCCGCCGCCAGTTAAATTGACCCGGCGCGCCGCTGTTTATATTTTTCCACGCCGCCGAACAAAATTTCCCACGCCGATGAGAAAACAACAAAGATTTTTTTTCTTGCCAACACTCTACGAACCACCTATTAAATAGGTCCTATTTAAACCTAATAGCAGTTTTCAAACAGTTTCTATTGTTTTTTTCTTCTGCATATGTATTTTTCACAGGGGATTTTTTTCGGCTTTCAGTCTATCAAGCGATTAAAACGAAAGTATCTTTCTTACGCCCGACGTTTCGTTTTAATCGCTTGATAGACTGAATGCTGAAAAAATCCCCTGTGAATTCGAAACAGTCGATAGCATCCACGTATGTATTTTTCTTGTATATCTTTTGTAACATTTTAATGTGATTTACTTTAGTGATTTCTTACAGTAATACTCTGAAGATACTCACTTATTCTATTCTAAGTACTAAGCGAGTCTCTTTTGTAAACCATAACGAATTATCAACAAAATTCTTGGCGGTGATCTAATAAGGTTCAGAAACACATGCCTCTACATATTCTTTGCTTATCTCTTGAAAGATTTTCATGGCAATTTACGAATGACTTTCTTGAAGGCATATATTTCATGCAATCTTTAGAAGGTCCTATAGAGGACCCTCCAGAAATTTCATCATCATCAATTCTTCTAAAAAAAACTCCATGCTCAAGAAACTCCTCCATGGATTATATCAGAAATTTCTCCAGCGTTTTATTTTTAGAAAATAAAAAATCTAGAATTATTTCAGAAATTTCTTTTAGGATTCTTAAAAAAAATCCATAAATAAGCTATTGGAGGCTCGACTGTTCGGTTTCAACTTTCTCTTAGAAACGGCTACGCAGTCTTTTTACAGTGAATAAAAAACGTTTCACTGTTGAAAAAGTGCGTAGCCGTTTCTAAGAGAAAGTCCATAAATAAACCCCTCACTCTTCAAAGCGTGGCGTAGCTTATGGACTTTCGTCCTTCAGAAATAACTTCAGGAATTATATTTACACAGTTATCCCAGGATTCTTTCAGGAATTCCTCTATCGGATACTCCAAAAAATTCTTTTCCAAAATTTCTTCATAGAGTGTCTCCAGGATATTCTTCAAAAGTTCGTCCATTATTTTGTTTAGTAATTCCAGTAGATATTCTTTCAGTGATTTCTGAAAAATCATATAGTTCATGAGTTCCTCCGGGTATTTCTTTCCGTATTTCTTCAGTCATTCCTCCTGAATTTTTTGCAAGATACCATTAGGAATATTTCTTCGGATTCTTTAAGAAATTTAGAAATATCTTCAGTTAAAATTCCAAGAAAGTTTAACATATTTATATTCCTTTGGAATTTCTAGGAACCTTTACAGAAGTTGAAGTTTTTCTCCAGACATTCTTTCAGGGATTCTTTTAAAACTATGTACATGAATTCCTTCGGGAATTCTTTCCAAACATCCTTTTCTTGAACGATTTGTCTTGGAATGTTTCTAAATATTTATTAATAAATCCATGTAGGAATTCCACCAAGGTTTTCTAAGTGAGAGTTTCCAGAAATTTTTGTAGCAACTCTTTCTAGAATTATTTTAGAAAATTCCTTGGGATTCCTTCACATAATCTCCAGGAATTAGATAAACAATTTATTCAAAAATTCCTCCAAGGATTCCATCTAAACCTTGATCTTAAAGAGATAATGCCACTGCAATGCACAATTTCCCACATTACTATAACTCGAAAGTATAGTCTATGTTTATAAGAAGGATTATTCTTTGATAAAATAATGGTAGTTCCAGCGTCAACTAATTTTTGAATGTAAAACTAGTAAGAATAATTCACGAATGAAAAAAAGGAAATATGTATAAGCGTTATATGTAGTGTAGAAATCATCATGAAAAATTCTCCCTTCTTTTATCATATACTGTTCTTTTTTATATATGTTGTTAAAATGTTGTCGACAGTATAATTACTAAGGTTTTCTGCTAAAATTTCAATTCTAAATTGGGGGTCCAGATGCAAGTCAAAAAAAAAAAATCATCCAATTTCAGGCTTTCTGGAACTTTTTTAAGATTATTTTTACGATGATTAGGAAAAATACAATTATTCGGAGAAAATTGGGTCAATTATCAAACTCCATACGATTTGTATGAGATGAAAAATTGGTGAAAAACTTAAAACAAATTTTATTTCTCTTCCGTTAAAATTGAGCCTTCGTAAGCTAGTATACTTTACATTATCGGAATCGCGTGTGTTACACCTAGTATACAAATTTTGTGCTGATGATGAGCTTTAGCAGATTACCACAATCACGATGACGTGTTTTATAGATATTATGCGTTTTAAAGAGCGTTTTAATCGATTGAATATTCTAAAATAACACGAAAGAACAGCCTATGAATAAAAGAAGGGAAAATTATGATGAGCGTGATCGTAGTTAAGTGTCAAATAATTTTCAATCGGTACAACAGAAAAGAACGGCCCATATTAAAAAAAAAAGAGCAAACCTCATCGAATCATCACGAATAATATGTTATCTCGAAAATTCCATGATAAGAAGGAATGCACTAAATTAATGAGGTGTTAAAGTTTCCATGATCTTGGTGTCTTCCAGTGTCGCGAAGCATCAGCGTACAAGTCACAAAAAAGCTGATAAGCACCAAGCTTGTGTCACCCTGTCTCTGCGGTTTCTGATTCGCTCTCTCTACAGTCGCTAACACCAGAAAAGACAGAATCCCATCATACACGGAAAAATATTAAAACCCAAAGAATAAGTTTTAAAAACTCAAATTTGGCTAAACTGCTTTTAGTTTTAACTCAAAGTTGGGTTGTTTTCTCCCTCGCCCCACTGCAATGTTGTCGAAAACAAAGAGAGAAGCACCGCCGCATCCGCTGCTCTTCCGTGGAAGAAGCCAAATTTGGGTTTTCTTCAGTTAACCCAAATTTGCGTCATTTGAGGCCTCCGTTGGGTGAAAATAACTTACCAGTGGGTTAATTTTTTTTGCCACTCTCAAACGAGAACTACTCACTCACCACTTTCGCTGTTTGACGCAAATTTGAGTTATTCCACGGAAGACCGGGATTGCGTCAAAACAACATAAATTTGGGTTGATTTGTAGTTCCGTGTAGTCACCCGGTCACCCTTGTTTTGCTACAATCATCCTGACTTGGATACACGGAAAGATCGATGTACACAGAGCAAGAAGTAACTTTCACGCAACGATCGAAAAGACAAAAGATTTCATGCAAACTTGTGTGAAATTTTACGCAAATTTGTGTAACACCGGATCAGCACATTTTTTGTGCTGATCCAGTTTTTCGCAAATATGAGTGAAAAATCCTTTGTCTTTTCGCAAGTTACTCATTCGCTGTGTACTTTCGTTTAAGGGTGTACGGCTCATGTGAGTGTCATGACTCTCTCCGTCGCCTCAAGCAGATGCACGCGCAACAGCATGTAAAACTTTGCTTGTGTATTATCACAAGCACGGTACTACGTCATAAATCCTATTCGTTTTGCATAGCTCAGTTTAAACGCACACATTGAGCGCACCACGCAGTTCGCCCTGGCTACGGCAAACGCTCTCACTTCGCCCGTTATGCATCGTTGCTCAGAGAGATTGATTTTCTCGCAACCCGCCTGAAGCATACTCAGCAACTGCTATCGCTGCAAAGCTGCGAAGGGTGGAACCCACAACATGTTTGTCATTCCAGGCGTGACACGCTAGCTGGTTCGTATCACCTTGGGAACGGTGACTCCAGAAAGCGGTTCAAGTGATTGTCTCGTGATGGTCGCGATTATTCGCAAGACTGGTGTCTTCATCCAATCCCAAATTGTCTTAAATCATAGGAGGTAAATTGACATGAAAATTATTGAACAGTCTTTCGAAGCCTGCACATTAGCACTCCTTGTAATTAGGCTAACTTTCCGCTACTTCATCCTTGGACCAGTTCAAACAATGAAATCAATCAAAAAATCATCAAAAACTAGTACTAAAAGTAGTATAATAAATATTTCGGGTAAACGGTCCATGCGGGGAATCGTTTTTCGGGGAAAAAGCTTTCGGGGAAACTTCATTCGGGGAACTGGTTTTCATGGAAATGTCGTACAATCCTAAATCCTACTAAAGAATTCCATCTGAAATATCACTTAAGACTCCTTCAGTAGTTAAAGGATTTTTCATAAATGTCAGTAAGAGATTATCTCAAACATTTTCCATGATTTTCTTCCAAGGAATCCCTTGGAAAATATCGACAGGGGTTACCGAAGAAATGTCTAGAAGGTTTCTCTTTGGAATGCCTCATGCGGTTCCTGGGATTCCTTTGAGGATTTTCCGGGAATTCTTTGAGATACTTATTACTCCACAGATATTTTCAGAAGTATTTTATGAAATTACATAAAACATGTTGAAGTTATTTTCGGAGGGTTATCTGAAAAGAATTTCTATAGAAATGTTTAAAAATTTCCTGATAAGATTTAAGATCATTGAAACGATTTAAGAAACAATCATTGGAAGAGCTCCTAGAAAAGTCCTTGGTGGAGCTACTGAGATTTACCACAAAAGTTCAGTTAATTGGACGTAGTGGTTTAATTTCCCCAACAGGGTAAGAATAAAAAACTCCTGAGATGGCTTGGGAGGAATTTCTAAAAGAATTTTATGAGAAATTTTTAGAAAAATTTAAGGAAAAAACACTTGGATTAGTTTCTGAAGGCATTTTTAAGGAACATCCTTAAGGAATTTCTGAATTGAATCATGAAGAAGTTGCTGAAGGAATCCTTATGAAGGTTCATCGGGAATTCGGGCAGAAAATGCAGCAAAGCTACTAAAAAAAATCTTGGATAAATCCTCTAATATTCAAGGATGATTTGAAACAAACCCTGGACGAACTTCTGGACTTACTTCTGAAATCTTGAAAGAATTTCTTGCACAATGTCTGCATGGTTTTAGTGGATAAAACTCCCTGATAGAATTTGTGAAGTATTCATAAAGGAATCACAAAAAAATATCCTGGAAAACTTGAGAATGCTGTGTAGGTAATTCTAAGAAGAGATATTCCTGGAGAAACGTCAAGAAATATATCCTAAAGTCATTTCTAAAGGAACTCCTGAAAAAATCTTTGTAGGGATATTTTAAGGGTCGCCGGAAAAAAAATCTGAAATAATCCGTGAAGGAAGGTTTCTATAAATCTCTAGAGAAGTTTGCGATCCCACCCGTGGAGGAATATCTAAGGATCTTCCAGGAAGCCCCCTGGAGGAACTTCCAGAAGAAACGCATGAAAGAATTCCTCGAGTAATTTCTTGAAAGAACCCTAACAGAACTCCAAAAAATAAGAAGAGACGTGCGACGTTGTGAATTTCTATCGAGAGTAATCCTTTATAAATTTCCTGGAAAACGTAATTAAGGATTCTCTCTAAAATTACAAGGATATTTTTTTATTGAAATCTCTGATTTACATACGTTTACACCTTTTACACAAAATAGTTAAAAATTGTACTAAGTACAGGAAACAAAATATTCTAAATAAACGTTTTTTAGTATTTCACTGAAAAAAATAAGGCCACGCCGATTACGCCGCCGCCGCCGCCGCCGAATAGGACAAACGGCGTGACGCCGGCGTCGCCGCCGCCGCTGCTTCAAATTACTTTAAACGCCGCCGCCGGTGAAAACTGCTTCGGCGCACACAGCCCGAGCAGGTATCACTTGAAAAATATTGGCCATATTCAGAGTGATATCTGTCGTTTCTGTAATACGGAACGTGAAACCTCGGAACATCTGCTTTGCAGTTGTGGTGCTTTATACACGCGCAGGCAAAGATTTCCAAATAGTGGTTGCTTGCAACCCAGTGAGATCTGGTCTGCAAAACCTGGGAATGTCTTGGAGTCAGAGATGTCCATATCCTCAGTGTAGGAAAGAGAAAAAGAAAATACACCACTCACGCTGTGTATCTCAACAGGAGCCCGTCTCTTATATGTGGATCCACCACTGCGATTCGGATGCGCGCAAGCTTGGTGGGTAGAAATAAATCTCTTAGCTCCCTGAGCACTACACTCAGCGAAAAAAACTAGCAAAATTCATCGAAATACATTATGAAAATTTGCTATAACTAATTCTTATGGATGACATAAGAATACCTTATGAAAATTGATCGTGCTTGCTATGACAAATTTCATAAGATAGGCTTATGAAAAGAACAAAAAAACCTTAAAATGATGCAGACTGGATTCGATCCATGAACGTCGGGATCACCGAGCCCGTGTTTTATCCACACGGCTACCGACGCTTGAGAATACCGAGTTGCTAAACATCAATAAAAGCCAAGCTGGGAGACGATTTTACGCCATAGAGTGACCTTATGAAATTCATCCGAATCATTATGAATTATTTAAAGGCCGTTTCATAAGTTGGGCCTTATGGAAATCTTAAGGTTATTTGGCTGAGTGTAGGCCACACAACAGTGCGGCGAGAGCGATTAAAAATTCTCCCCGGTGAAAGTGTAAAAAATCACCCGGGCGCGCGCTCCAGTGAGGTTTTTGCGCCAGAGTGCGCGCTGCGGTGAAACACCGGAGAGTTCTCGCCCACACCCTTAAACGAAAGTACACAGCGAATGAGTAACTTGCGAAAAGACAAAGGATTTTTCACTCATATTTGCGAAAAACTGGATCAGCACAAAAAATGTGCTGATCCGGTGTTACACAAATTTGCGTAAAATTTCACACAAGTTTGCATGAAATCTTTTGTCTTTTCGATCGTTGCGTGAAAGTTACTTCTTGCTCTGTGTACATCGATCTTTCCGTGCAGGCGACACCATGGTGATGATTCGGTGACTGCACCCTTAAATGAAACAACACAGCGCACGAGTAACTTTTACGCAGCGAGCAAAAAGACAAAAGAATTTTCACGCAGATTTGTGTAACACCGGATCAGCACATTTTTTGTGTTGATCCGGTGTTACACAAATCTGCGTGAAAATTCTTTTGTCTTTTCGGTCGCTGCGTGAAAGTTACTCGTTGCGCTGTGTACATCGAGTTCTGCGTGTGCTGGGCGAAAACACGGGAGAGCGCCGGAGAGCGATGCGCGCGAAACAGTGAGTCACACTCGATCCAAGGCGAACGAGCAAGAGCACGCACTAGCGCTTGGTCTACCCACCACCCAAAACAAGAGAAACTGGCTTCTTGGTGTGGTGAAAAATGTTCCTATCCCCAGTGTGGTCGATAAACTGACGCCGCAGTGAATCGCTACACGCAGAACTCGATGTACACAGCGCAACGAGTAACTTTCACGCAGCGACCGAAAAGACAAAAGAATTTACACGCAGATTTGTGTAACACCGGATCAACACAAAAAATGTGCTGATCCGGTGTTACACAAATCTGCGTGAAAATTCTTTTGTCTTTTTGCTCGCTGCGTGAAAGTTACTCGTGCGCTGTGTTGTTTCATTTAAGGGTGTACGGTGAAATGCCATCTCTGCTTGGAGTTTATCAATTCCATTGCACCTGACTGGGAGACGACGCGTCGTGGCAGTAGCTGATTACTTGACACATGGTAATTAGCTGGCTAGATACTTACCTTACCGGTCAGGCTAAGGCCGGGGTGGCCTCTGCTGTACATAGTAGCCGCCTCCATTCCACTCGGTCCACACCCTTAAATGAAACAACACAGCGCACGAGTAACTTTCACGCAGCGAGCAAAAAGACAAAAGAATTTTCACGCAGATTTGTGTAACACCGGATCAGCACATTTTTTGTGTTGATCCGGTGTTACACAAATCTGCGTGAAAATTCTTTTGTCTTTTCGGTCGCTGCGTGAAAGTTACTCGTTGCGCTGTGTACATCGAGTTCTGCGTGCATGGCTGTTTGTCTCCAGTTCCGCACTCTGCGTGAGGTCCGCAGATCGTCCTCCACTTGGTCGACCCACCTAGCTCGCTGCGCTCCACGTCTTCTTGTACCGGTCGGATGACTCTCGAGAACCATTTTAGTCGGGTTGCTATCCGACATTCTGATGACGTGACCCTCCCGACGTAGCCTCCCGATTTTCGCGGTGTGGACGATGGTTGGTTCTCTCAGCAGCTGATGCAGCTCGTGGTTCATTCTCCTTCTCCAAGTCCCGTCTTCCATCTGCACTCCGCCGTAGATGGTACGCAACACCTTCCGTTCGAAAACTCTAGCTGGCTAGATGCGAATATCAAAACGGGACATGCCACAAAAGTTCAGCCTATTGGACGCAGTGGCTTAATTTCCCCAACAGGGGAGGAAAAAAAATGTTTTTGAGAGCCCTTGCCTCCCCAACTACGTCACAAGTCGCGTATGAACACGGATAAAATTTAATTGAAACTTATTGGCCTAATTACGGCTTGTTGCACGTGTTGAGTATTACATAAACACGGTATATACGTTGAATACGTTTTCTGAATGATGGTTTACTGTAACTTGTTCTAAGTGCTACGTCTGTTTCTCCGTGGCGCAAATTGCGCAGCACAATGCTATTGATTTAAGATTGACTGTTAAGTAGTAAAATAACAGGTGGTAGAAAGCATTTCACTTCGATTCGTAGTGTTCTATCAGAAGTGAAGTGTTGTATTGATAATACTGCACTGATAATATACTATTGTAAAAGCTCAACGAATATGTTTCGCAAAACCTGTTTCCGCAAATTTAAACCCATTTGCGTATAGTGTACGTAACATTACAAATGGAGTTATTTACTATACCGATCAGGCTAAGGCCTGGGTGGTCCTGCTGTACATACAGTGTATCAAACAATTGTCCGTACAGCATTTTTTTTTATCAAAATAATTTTTCATCCAAATGTTTATCACTTTTTTATGCGTCAATCAAAAACGCTGAAATGTTTACCAATCATGAATCATATAAAGCTCCATTGGTGAAATTTTGAGCGAGATCGATTATGTTTTCTGAAAATTATAGACCTTTAAGTAAAGCTTATAAGAACACATTTTTAAAACATTATATCTCAAGATGCACTTGAAGATTTTTTTCTATTTTTTTCGTGTTAAGGCTTTCATATGCAGCTATGTTTGAGGTTTTATATTCACTACAAAAAAATTGAAAAATGTGCTTATGTAGTTGACGATGTTTGAAAATTTACCATATTTTGCACATACAATCTGCCAAACATTTTTCACCAATAAAAGTGCATTAACTGAACGAAAAATACATAGGTCCTACTCTTCATATGTAGTTTAGTAGGTCCTGTATATAAATATTAAATTACGAGAGTTTAAAAAAGCTGAAAACATTTGACACCTTTTATTGATCAAAATATGATAAATTTCCAAATGACACTCTGAACATATACAGATTTTTCATATTTTTTGTATTGAATATAAAACCTCAAACGGAGCTGCATTTGAAAGCCTTAGGTATAATCTTTTAAGTTTTACTAAAAGTTCTATAACTGGTACGGTAAAGGCTGGGTATGCTGCGCAATTCAGATCCCATTGTTCTCCTGCACACCACCGCAGATCGTCCTTAGCACGCGGCGCTCGAAAACTCCGAGTGCTTGCAGATCCTCCTCGAGCATGGTCCATGTCACCGGTCTTATTAGCGTTTTGTACATGGTGCATTTGGTGCGTGGGTGAATCATTTTCGACCGCAGTTTCTTCTACAGCCCGCAGTAGGCCCGACTTCCGCTGATGATGCGCCTCCGAATTTCACGGCTCACATTGTTGTCAGCCGTCAGTAAGGATCCGAGGTAGACGAATTCCTCCACCACCTCGAAAGTATCCCCGTTTATCGTAACATTACTGCCCAGACGGATCCGGTCGTGTTCGGTACCGCCTACCAGCATGTAGGCGTATTATTCGTATTAGGTAGGTAGGGCGTTGGTTCGTATTATTCTGTTGCTGATTTTCCGTTACAATGGTTTTTACGGCTGGCTCGTAGGGCCTGACACCAACCCCCTACTTTCCGGAGGACCACAGTGCACAGTTGAGCTTAGAGTCCTTCCCTGACACTCGGTCGTAGATCAGCCGCCCCTAACATGGGGATCAGACGCTGTTGTGAGCCGCTCCTCCTGGAGAACAGACGCTCAGGTTTGCCGAAGCAAACCCCCCTTCCCTGTCAGCCTATGACCAAAGTTCCCACCGGGGTTGGTTACTCGATCTTCCCTAAGGCTGCTCGTAGTTTCCGGTCGGTACCACGAGGAGGTAGAGATAGGAGTTGCTGGGCAGAGGCTAGTGGATCACTATGGGATCTGAATTGCGCAGCATACCCAGCCTTTACCGTGCCGACAGTTGACAGTTACAAAAGTCAAAATATCATTCAATAATAATGATCGGAGCGGACCTCGTGTGATGGTTAAATCACGTGACTATCACGCCGAGGACCTTGGATCGAATCTCACTCCCGACAAACTCACAAAATGTGAGGGCTAAAACTCTCATTAATACAGAAAAATAATATGATGTTTCCGGGCAATTCGATTAGCAGCGTTTTCGAAAAAAAAGTAATTAAAGATCAATCTTCTATTTCAGCTTACTATACAAGTACTAACTTGAGTTCTATATTTCAGATAATCGAGGAAATGATTGTGGAGATATTAATTTGGATCAAGGCGATATTATTATGGATCAAGGCGGGCAACACTCTTGGTAGGGGCGAATGTTCAGTGTGCGGACATCGTGGACACAAACCGTCCGTTTGTAAACACCGTCACCGGACCTGCGACGTGTGTGGTCAGGTCGGGCACATCGCCTCCGTCTGCTCTACGATTTTTGTTGGAGAAGACTCCAGAATCAGTTCCTCTTATGTGTTGTACTTCGTCGTCACGTGGATTTCATATATTTTTCAAGATAATGAACGACGGGAATACCGATGCCGAGCTTGCGGGCAGCCGGCTCACACTTCACGATCGTGCCGTTACTCAAACCGTAGGTGTAATCGATGCCGGGTGAAGGGACATATTTCCGCTGCTTGTCCAGGCTACTTATGGGTTAGAAGGAATCGTTAATACGTCTACTACTGCGTGTTCTTCTTTTTCATATGTTGGTGCTTGTCGTTTAACTCTAAAAATTCTATACAAAGTCAATAAGATCAATAACTTCATGTTGTACAAATGAAAAAATGCGCAGTGCAGTGTTGAACATCAATGATCAATTTGAATAAAAATTCCAATAATGATATCGCTGTGATGTGTTATATTGTTTGCTGTAGCCTTACCCTGCTAAAAAAATTCAACTATTAGAAGGGTTCGTTCAAATATTACGTAACGCTAAATTTGACAAATTCTCCCTCCCCCACGTAATAACCTTTGGATGGGAAATATTGAGATTTTGTATGTAGCGTAACACAGCGCTAGACGACCTCCCTCCCACTTAGCGTTACGTAATATTTTAACGAACCCGAATACGTCTCCACGAAGGTTTAAATCAAATCCATGAATTTTATCGAAGACGGCTAATAACAAGACAGACATCTACCCTGTTGCTCCATATATTCTGGGAACTTCAAGCACACTAGCGCCACGAACGGCACCAGGGAACAATATTATGAATAATTGAGCGTGAGATGCTATGTCTTCCGTGTACGTATTTGCATGTGCACGCACACAAGCATGTTCCTGCGATTCGTTAAGGGCGTTTCAACCTTGTCGCCTGCGACAGGGTGAGAGCTGTCTGTTTTGTTATTAGCCGTCTTCGGTTTTATTCAATCAAAAAGTGTGGATTTTTGCAGTTCAAAAAAGTATGCCCTGTGGTCCATAGACCACCGCACAGTGATCTAAAATGTCTAATACTTGTATTCAATTATACCAAACATATGATTGTACTAAATTTAAAAAAATCACTAATTGCTCTGAAAACCTAATTTTTCGAAAGGATTTGCTGGCAACCTTGAGGATGCCTCCATAAAATTTTTGATTCGATATTCGTAATATTTGATGAGATATTCAAGAGAATGTTCTTACTTAATCTCGCCCCTTTGACCCACTGTTACGACGATAAATTTCAGATTTCTATATGTTACGCCAAATTTTCTGCATAAGGAGGATGGAAGGTATCGTGTGTTCCATCTACAAAAAGGGCGACAAGTTGGATTGCGGGAAGTATCGTGCGATCATATTGAGCTTCTCGAGAATTTTTAGCATTTCGACAAGTTTCTCTTCGACCTCTAGGTTGCGCGCCAGGGTATAATGTGTGTTGGGCACTTTGCGACGATTAACTCAAATCCGCACACCAGCGCACAATTTGCGCGCCGATTGCCTATGCGCCAAGTTTTTCACTAGCCAAATCACTACTAATCAGTGGTTTAATGAAGTAAAAGCGTTGTTACCGTCAATAATATCTTTGTTGTACATTATTTCGAGACATAAAGACGTTCAATGTTTTAGAAAAAAATGGAACCGAACCCTAAGAGAGATAGAGCTCTTGGCGCGAACCATTTTGACACTTGTTTATTTACATTTTGTATGGCGCACAGCCCGGCGCATGGGCTGTCGGCGCACCAGTTGTTGGCCGGTATGCGGATTTCAGAAAAGATTCGCAATACTACTGATCGTTGCCTACAAGATACTCTCTCCGCCGTCTATCACCAATTGCAAGAGAGTTCGTGGGGTAATATCTGGCTGGATTTATGGGTGAACGCGCTACAACGGACCAGATGTTCGCCATCCGCCAGGTGTTGCAGAAATGCCGCGAATACAACGTGCCCACACATCGCTTGTTCATCGATTTCAAATCGACGTATGATACAATCGATTGAGACCAGTTATGGCAGATTATGCACGAATACGAATTCCCGGATAATCTGATACGATTGATCAAGACGGCGATGGATCGAGTGATGTGCGTAGTTCGAGTATCAGCTGATGGTCTTTCGTGCTTGCTCTTCAACATTGCGTTAGAAGGTGTAATTAGGAGAGCGGGGATAAACACAAGTGGGACGATTTTCACGAAGTCCGTTCAGCTGCTTGGTTTCGCTGATGATATTGATATTATTGCTCGTAAATTTGAGACGATGGCGGAAACGTACATCCGACTTAAGAGTGAAGCCAGACGAATCGGATTAGTCATTAATGTGTCGAAGACAAAGTACATGATGGCAAACGGCTCCAGGGAAGAATCACCGCGCCCGCCTGTCCGAATTTATATCGGTGGCGATGAAATCGAGGCGGTTGAAGAATTCGTGTAAAAAAAAAAACTCCGCAGAACTCTACGATCGAACAAAGTTCGCCGTAACACGAAGTTTACTATCTAAAAATCGCTGATTAGACCGGTCGTCCTCTATGGGCACGAAACATGGACCCTACGTGCAGAGGACCAACGCGCCCTTGGAGTTTCCGAACTGAAGGTGCTGCGTACCATCTACGGCGGAGTGCAGATGGAAGACGGGACTTGGAGAAAACGAATGAACCGCGTACTGCATCGGCTGGTGAGAGAACCAACCATCGTCCACACCGTGAAAATCGGGAGGCTACAGTGGGCTGACGTGACCCTCATCAGGATGTCGGATAGCAACCCGACTAAAATGGTTCTCGAGAGTCATCCGACCGGTACAAGAAGACGTGGTGCGCAGCGAGTTAGGTGGGTCGACTAAGTGGAGGACGATCTGCGGACCCTACGCAGAGTGCGAAACTGTAGACAAACAACCATGGACCGAGTGGAATGGGGGCGGCTACTATGTACAGCAGAGGCTACTCCGGCCTTAGCCTGATCGGTAAGTAAGTAGTTCAGGGAGTAGTCTGTTATGTAGGGTAGGTAATCAAAATTTGAACCAAATTGCGGCTTTCTGAAGCAGTGCAAATTTTAAGTGATTTTTTCTCCCACATGGAAATAATTTACTACGGCAAAATCGTATGTACATGAAAGCCACGGGTATAAGCTTTCTGTTAAATGGTAAAAAGTTTGTATTTGCACCGAATTTCATTGAAATATTCGATTTTTCATCAACAATGATTTTAATCTTAATTTGAACCATCGTAATCATAATTTGAACCAATTTTAATCTTAATTTGAACTACTGGCGGCAGCAGCTCGAGCAACTCACAAAACAGCCAATTCCATGCTAAACAATGAAAAATTACTCGAATCTGCTAATTCTCATACCTATTTTTCATTAGGCAGTGGAATCTCAACTCAGAATGTTCGAAATTCTTTAGGAATTTGGAAACTAAATTTGGATTTTTCCATCCCCCAAGAGTAAACAAAGCAACCACTAGCGCAATCTACAGGCCAACACTAGAAGCTCACCCACGTTTACTAGTTCAAATTTAGATTACAAATGGTTCAACTTAAGATAACATTCTCCAAGTAAGAATCACTTAAATTTGATAATTTTATGAGAAAAAATGCGGAATTTTATTCGGTTGGTCGATTCTACGATAAATAAGCTTTCATTTGATGTGTTTACATATTTCGTGTGATACAATGCATGAGCTGTACGAGTGCACCGAAAATGTGCTTTCTCTTGGGGAAAATGGGTGAAATCACAGTGATTTTTCAATTGCCTGTTTTCCATGACAAAAACGCTTTTTTTATTGCTTTTAAAGTCCATGTTATCAGGTTATATTAGGGAAAGCTGTTTAACATCTTTTTCGGGACAATATTTGCCTGAAAAGTACGTCGTTTTAATGAATTTTGAAATGGTTCAAATTAAGATTACAATTTGACTAGTTCAAAGCTTGATTTCTTACCCTATTATTCTAAAATACAGCTAGCAGAAGACGGTGACTACCGACACCAATTTACAATACTGCTGCATTGAGTCAGGAGTATCAGTTGTGGTGAACTAACTCCGTACGCGATAGAAAAGATCACACCTGATGTATACTCCAATACCGTGTCTGTTACAGTTGATTCTGACTAGTCTGAGCCCATTTATAGATATCATTTGATCGCTAACATAGTTGTCCAACCATGTTTCGGTCATGCAGATTACATCGCCGCTACTGCCTTCAAAAGTCTTTCGTAACTCTTCAAATTTGCTGAATTTTCGAGCACACAAACTCGCTGCACGTTGATATGACAGATACCGTGATTTCGGGTGAAATTGATCGACGTGAGGGCAATTTTTATTTGTCAAAAATAATGTTTTGAACTTAAAACAATTTGTAAAAAATGACCATCATCTGGCTCAAGGGTTATTGAATGATGAGTTTACATGTTTTACAGATAATTAGTCACATATTTCTGTATTAAATTTGAAATTTTCCGAAACTGTGTGTTTGGCGATTTTTAAAGACACTTTCAAACTTTTGTAACCGTAGCTGTATCGCACATGGAATTAATATTCGAATGAATGTTTATAGCTGCCAAGTGTTCGCCAATCCCGATTTCGTCATCAAAAGTTCGCCGAGATGAACTAGCCTAGAGTTAAAAATCTCGTTAATACAGACAAAAAAAAAAAAAATCAAAAGTTCTATAAATATTGATATTTATGTATAAAATTGTACTTTTTCTAATGTAATGACTTGTTAGTAGGGAAATTGCATACTTTGAGGCGTTTTAGTTAGATTTATTAAACTTTAAATTTAAATAATTAAGAATTTATTAACCTTGTAAAAGTTTTACAAAGCTTTTTGCATTCTGGGGTGGATAATTCAGATGGAAAATTTATTTCCAGCACTTACAAAGACATTTCACTGACTGATCAATTTCACCCCGAAACTAAAATTTCTGATTTTTAATTTCAAATGATATTTATTGCAATAAAATGATTTGCAGTAAAAGTTTCAACCTCGTTAACTGATGAAACCCGTGGTCGTACTTGTTTTAAAGCAATGAGTTTGACCATATCGATAACTATTCAAAAATTAGAAGCCAGAAACTGTGAAAAGTGATCAATTTCACCCGAAATCACGGTACTCAATTTCCTGCTAATCAAAGCAGAGTTTAAAACGGCGCGAGGTATAAGAAGATCGTTGGAGGAGTTGTGAGCATCATTAGGTATATATGTACAGTCAGGTCTTTTTTTACGCGGTTTTGATTTACGCGGCCGCATAAATGAAAACTCCATACAAAAAAAAATTTCATCGTCTTATTTTTGCATGATTCGTCGAGAAATGGTGAGACTTTTTTTTACGCGGTTTTTTGAATTTTGAACTGAGTTTTATTTTTACGCGGTACGTATCCCCCGCGTAAAAAAAACCTGACTGTAATCCATTTTCAACGTTTTCGACCACCACTTTAGATAAAGAGATACTATATTGTTGATGACTAAGACAAAAAAGAGAACATACATATAACCATTGCACATTGGTCGGGCTCCATACAAAGGGGCGGCCAAAACTCCCAAAAAACGAAATTGATCATTTTAAACTTTATTTCACCTTATAACAAAGTTAATGTACTGTACTTTTATGATTATTAATTAAAAGAATACTAGCTTTTGTATTTCAATGACATTTTTACTGCCAAAGTGGCCTAACTCATAAAATTGAAAAATGAATTATTCGAAAAAAGTAAAATAATAATATTTTGAGAATGGAATATATGTTTTAAGTTATCCAGCATATGAAAGCTTGTTATTGGACTGTTTGAATGCACGTATGATGCAAAATTAATATGTCACAAAACTTTTCAAATTTTCATATATTGTACCTTAGAAATTTTGGGAATTTTTAAGTTAAAAAACGGTTCGTGTCGTCACGTGTCGCCGCAATTTCGAATAGTACATCTGTAACATCATGCTTAGAGCTGCCTAAAAACGTTTGAATATTTTGCAGAAATTTGCAGTTTTTCAAATTAGAGCTTTTTAAAAAAGTCATGTTTTTTCATATATTTTACGTTATTTTTCCATTTTTTACTGAAATAAAATTTATCTTTCCACATTTTTCACACGTTTTGAACAAACTTGATTGGATTTGATCGAAAGATGATCATTTATTTAAATCCGAATTGATTTTCTAACAAAAAACGCAAAAAATATGGAGTTTACTGATTTTCACTGTTTTTGAAATTATTGAAATTACGTAATTTTTGAATACACCTTTTTAAACACTAAAAACACTATATACCATATCTGGGCAACCTATAACTTCGATTAAACACATAAAAAGAGTTTTGGCCGAACTTTATCTTTTTCCGACCATTATAACCTAAACTAATCATAATAACTATTACCTGAAATGCTTCCTGCCAAATCTACATAAAAGAACCAGTATATAAAAAAAGAAAATCTTATACCGTTCAAACAATTTTAAGAAGTAGACAATGTAAAAAATTTAGGAGTAAAATTTCATATAACTTGGAATCTTTCAGTTGTATCAAATTATGATTCTATGGTAACGCATATCAAAGCAACATTGCAGAAGCATAAGATCAGAAATGCCAACCTCTACGAAAGATATATAATTACTAATACTGTTTGTTTCGGCCAGGATGTCTTGCCCCACGTTGTGTCTAACTATATACGGGACACCGGGCGGCGTAGAAGAAGTACACGCAATAAACGTTTTACTATTTATTCGCATCACCGTGTGGCAGTGCTCCACACGGCGGTGATATGATGAAAACACACTATACATATGGGTTGTGCTCAGTCGCCTTTTATAGGCGACTGATAGTACGGATGATGACACAAAACAGATACAAAATAATAGAATGAATGTAGCCTCGCGCTGCGCTGCATGCTGCAGGGAGCCCAACGTGCGATTAGGCTGACGACGCTATCATACAATAGACAGCGTGGCTGACTGGATGAATGGGCTGTTCCTCACACGCTTCGCAGCTTGGGTCGGTTCGAAGCTGCCTGTGATGACGCCGGTCGACGACGTTGGAGCGAGATCCAACACTGTTATATAATCAAAGATTTGGTATGTCGCCCAAATTTTCCCACCGCTTAATCGACACATCGCAGAAATTAAAAACAATTAGGAATTCCGAAATGTCAACTGCTGAAGACTGATAATAGCTATTAGATCCCTAGAGTCGTCAAATCTTACAAAAACGACTACATTACGCGTGGTAACACTCTGCGTGATAAAACTAGCTTTTACTGGATAAGTTCAGCTTGAACAATTGTTTTTTTTATTTTCTAAAATGTATTGAATTATGGATTTTATATGAAAGAGCAATTACATAGGGAAGTGAAGCAAAATTATGCATACGACACAAAAAATCGCGGCTTTTTTTATATCTTATGGAAGGGTTAACAAGAAAATAGTCTCAGATCACATTAGAAAACCACCGGTAGTGATCCAAAACGGGTTCCGAGTGACCCGCCGGAATTGGTCAAATGTCAACCCATGCATTCAACACATCAATTTGCGGCTTTTCGGTAACCTGATGAACTGACAAGAAAATAGTCTGAAACCATATTTGGGACAATCGGTAATGTCTTGGGATGAGTTCCAGGGCTCCCGCCGGAAGTGGCCAAACGTAAAATTGAACCAAACCCATGCATGCGGCACATCAAATAGCTGAATCATGAAAGTTAACATAATCAATGTTAGCGATAAATCAAATCGTGTTTTTTATAGCCTGGGTAAGATTGAAAGTTAAGAAATTGTCGAAGTCTTCATATATGCAAGAGACCAAAATCGTGACCAAAGCGTTCTCATCAAATCACACCATTTTAGATTCCTGTGGTGTAAATATATAGTAGGATTAATCAACCATTTATGGGAAAATTATAATTTGATCGCATCAACACTAAATAAAGTTTTTCCAATCCCTTTGCGTCTAAAATTACTGCTCACAATTTGGGAGCGACTGGTTGAGCCCTCGCACTTCTCATTGCGATTGAAATTTGAATGGAAAATTTCAAGTCAACTTTTGAATCAACATGAACCGTGTATTTAACCAAGAATTATAAAATATAGCCTAAAGTTTGCTGAAGAAAACTTTGTCGAAGATCGTAAATGTTCTGTGATTTTGAATAAAGTTAAGGTAGTGAAGAGTGAGTGGTCTGATATTTGTCAGCTCTGTTTTACCGTTGAACATAACATCGGAATGTGTGCCATCAATAAATTTCTCAAATCTATGATGGCTTTGTTAAAATAATTGCATTTCAATATAAAGTGTTCTCAGGATTCAGGAACATTTCAGCTAACGTCGACGGAAAGATCATGAGTACATATTCGACAAGAAAGGCACTATCACCACTAAGTGGATAAATTTGGGTTATTTGAGATTTCGATTCGGTGTTGAAAATTAATAGCATAATAAACACATAAGTACACTGAAGTTTTTTTACGTGGTTTTTTTACGACGTTTTTTTAAATAACGCGTTTTTTTACGCGGCCGTAAAAAAATCGCGTTATTTCAAAACCCGTCGTAAAAAAACGAGTTATTTCAAAAACACGCGCAAAATAGTCAGGATGACATCCAACGTAACTTGATTTTTTTTTACTTTTTTTACGACGGTTTTAGAAAAAAACGCGGTTTTTTACGACGTTTTTTGCAATAACGCGGTTTTTTACGCGGGTTTTTTTACGCGGTACCATTTCCGTCGTAAAAAAAAACTTCAGTGTAATGCGCTCGAAAACGGCTCGAAACGCCCCACCCAATATTTTTTATAAAGAACGGCTGTGTGAAGTAAAATAAACAATTCAACTCAAATGTATGTTTTATTTTATTTAAATTTTCATTGACCCTGATTACCAGTAAATACTACTAATTCACCTTAAATTCTACATACATTCGCATACAAATAGATGTGACACTTAGTAGAAGTAAATAAAAATAATATATTTCCAGTTTATCAAAACTTACATTCAGTGTAGTGTCATGTACTACACGAACTAGTAAATGCCAAAGTACAAAGTTCAAATGAAGACTTGAGAATTTGCTTTTGAATGTTCGTTGCGAGTGAGCAAGCGTCAAATTACATTTTCAGTCAATATATTATACATCACAAAGTGCAAAGTACTAAGTGATCATCGGAACCACTATTTTTATTTTCTGAAAACCTTGTACCTTAGTATAAACTACAAATTTTTACGAGACTGTTAGTGTTAAAACTAGAAAATTATTTTGCAATGTTTTGTAACGTATGTTTATCTGTGACACTCCAAAGCGATCTACACCTTAATTTTTCACCCCGGTATTTTGTTGAACATGCACATGAACCTGCACCGGTTGTTGTTGTTGCTGCTGGGCCTTGTTGGCCTTCTCCTTGCACACCGACGCAATGTGGCCCTTCTTGCGACACATAAAGCAGGATGCATCCTTGTGGGGACATTCGGCTTCCTTGTGTTCATGTCCACAAATTTTACACTTGTGCTGCTTCTGCTGACCTGCCGGACCTTTCTGCGGTTTGGGTCCTTTCGGTTGCTTTTGCTGCTGCTCTCCCGGACTGACGACGACAGAGCTCGATTCAACGGCAACGGTCTTCTTGGCTTTTGTTTTCTTCTCCGCCACCTCTTGAACCACTTGGGGAACACTCGACTTCGGCTGGGTCTGGCCTTTGGACGTGCTTGGAGCAGCGGCGGGAGTCGCCGAGGTCTTATCATCTGGAAGCTTTCCACACGCGATTCTATCGCGCAAAGCGTCATGTACGAAAGCGCCAAAGTTGCACTTGAGCGACAGCCGCTTCAGCTCGTTCACGTAGGCTCCGGTGTACTCGCCAGGTCGTTGATTGCGTCGGTAGAACTCTCGCCGGGCAAAGTACTCCAGCAGTAGGCGTTTCAACTCTTCAAATGATTTCTCCTTGGGGTCCGCGGGAGCGCATGTCTCCTTCAGAATTTTGTAGGCATCCTGGCCGATGCTGCTGATGAACAAGGGCACTTTTTTGCCCTCATCCTCGACCGAGTTCAAATCCAGATAATGGTCAAACTGCTCCAAGTAGTAATCGAAATCACCCTTCTGGCAGTCGAACGGGTCCAGACGGGAGAACAAATTTGCTGACATGATGGTTTGATTGCGTCTTACTTTGGGGCTATAATGTGATTAACTGAAATGATCGACCGCGGCCGTAGAATGCACTCCCGTCACTGGTTGGTTCGAGCGTGAAGCCATGGGTAAACCCCCGCATGAAGCGCGATTGTTTAAGTGTGCATTCAACAGGCTACACGCTACAGCGCGCGTATGAGGCAATATAGGGATAATAGTCTGTATTTTATCGATATATCATATGTTTGTGAAGCTTACATACAACAATAACTGAACAGTATCAGTCTTGAAAAAAAAAGTTATCAGTTGTTTGAACTTTTAAACTGGTCAAGCCTTTAAAAATATTTTCCAAAACACAGGTAAAATTACACTTGACATTGCACAAATATGAAACAACATTCGAACAGAATAGACTTTTTGCTGTTCCAAATGCTGTACCATTAAAATATCATTTTAAAACAATGGCGGTTAGATTAGGTAGGTACACCATGTGGCATGTGGAAACGGGGTAAGATGAAACAGAAGTGGGTTAACATGATGATATCTAATAATGATATACAATTTCATTATCAAACGGCATGGTTTTTTCAATAAAAAAAAATCAGTTCGTAAGTAAAGGATTAATTTCCAAATTGTGATGACAACTTTTTCAGAACTTGGCGTTTCAACTCCCCCCTGTGTACGCTTATATCTTCTAGCCTACATGTCCATTGGATGTATGCAATTCACGCTGTTCTTATTATTGCAATATTTTTATTATTTCTGCGGCATATATGCCTACTAACAAACAAACAAAAATACATAGGAACGAATTGTTAGTCTGACATCCATGCACACACGATATGACATTGCACAGGCCAATACACAGGCGAAGCTATCAATTTGCCACTCAAATCAAAAGTTATCTCTGGTAATGATAAGAAAGCAATAAAAACTGAAACGGAACTGATAAGTTCACACATGCACTTTATCGATTGTTTCTGTAGACACTCAACTGGCTCTCCTTCAATGTTGAAAATTTGCAAAAAAAAGATAATCATTTATTAAGCATTGCTCACAGTGTGAGTGCGGTTTTAACCCGTCTACACCCAAGGAATTCTCGAAGTCAACCCTAACGGGCGTACCGCGAAGGTAAGGAAGAGAGAGAATGAGTTTTTAGTGGGTCGATCCCCACATAACCCGAGGAACCACCTTTTGGGTATCTGCTGCAGATTTTCTTATTCTATAAAAAAAAAACACCCAAGGAATCATCTTAGAAATTTGTAATCGAAAGTCAAGAGTTCCAATGAAATTAACATTATCTCACGATGGAAGTCACAAAGTGGAAGTCTATGGTGTAGTTACAAAAAAAAATCTCCAGTAGGGTGCGGGCACCGATTTTAGCCAGTCTAAGGGAAATAATTTTTATAAAAATAATTAATAATCCAATGAAAACTACCAATGTGTCAAATGAAAGGTTTCGATCTATACTTTATTAGAAAATTGCAAAAATCAAGCTAATACTTGATTTTTGTATTAAAAGTGGCACTGGTCAAAATAGAAGCATTGCCGCAGTTTTGGCTATATTCTCAGCTTTGGTTTCTATTTTGGCCAATCACGTGTATTTCTTATGGGAGTGGTCAAATTAGAAGCACCCTGGCCAAAATAGATATATGGAAGCTGAATTTTTAAGGAAAATTATTTTTTTCTTCCAGTTTTCAATCAAAATGTATGGTTTTCACAGCTGTAATCATCATATTATATTAGAATCTACTACTAGTAAAAAATAAATGTATGCCGATTAAGATCGTAACAGGCTGAATACCGCACTATGGCCAACACTCTGGGCTGGCCAAAACTGAAACTTCTACCCTATAGGTCCTCAACATCTGAAAATTTTCTCTAGCTCTATTTCAGTACAACTTTCATATACTATGTCATTACATTCTGATGTGCACAGATACAAGACAACTCTAAACAAGTGGAAGAGATGATAGACATGTCTCCAAAATTGTTCTAAGACTCTCACACTTATTTGAACAAATTAAAACTTTTTGCGTTTCTCGTACACTAAGTGTACTGGAAAGGCTATATGTTCACTCCAAAAATGACATTTTGATAGAAGGCCCGGAGGGTCAAGTCACATATACCAATCAACTCAGCTCGACGAATTGAGGTGGTGTCTGTGTGTGTGCATGTGTGTGTGTATGTGTGTATGTGTGTATGTGTAAAAAAAACTCACATCACTTTTTGGCAGTAAACCTCAACCGATTTTAATGACCGACGGTTCATTCGACGCGGAATCTGGTCCCATTGTTTCCCATTGAAAATGGTTCGGATCGGTCCAGTCGTTCCGGAGTTATGACCATTTACGTGTTCCGGACCAGTACCCTTGGAAGGGGCCATACATAAAAATGTAACAAACATATACATGCGACACATCAAACTGCGGCATTTTCGATAACCTGATTAACAGTATGTAAGAAAACAGTCTCAGACCATATCTGAACCGGTAGTGTTTCGGAACCGGTTGCGGGTATCCCGTCGGAAGTGGACAAATATAAAAGTGAATCAAATCCATGCATGCGACACATCAAATTGCGGCAATTTCGATAACCTGATGGACAGTTAGCAAGAAAACAGTCTCAGACCATATTTGAACCGGTAGTTTTTCGGAACCGGTTCCGGATGTCCCACACAAAATGGCCTTATATAAAAGTTGACAAAACTTTTGCATACGGCACATCAAATCGCGGCTTTTTTGACAACTTGATGACCGGTTATTGAAGAAGAAGGCTTAGACCACATTATGGGCTGTCAGTAGTGCCGAAATTAGTTCCGAGTATGCCTCCGAAAGCGGCTAAATATAAAATTGAACCAAACCCATGACTTTTTTGATAACCTGATAAACTTTAGCAAGCAAATAGGCTCAGACTATTTAAGAGACTATCGATAGTGTTCCGCAACCGGTTCCGGGTCGGAAGTGACACCAAACCCATGCATGCGATAGCTCAAATCACGGCTTTTTATGTGAACTTATGGTGAACAGTTGCAAGAAAATAGACGCAAGCCATATCAGTCTGTTACGGAACCGATTACGGGTGTCCCACTAGAAATGGTTAAATGTAAAAGAGAACCAATACATGCGACATATCAATGACTTATTCAGTAATAAGATAAACGGTTAATTAACAAATAATCTCAGACCATATTTGGGAGAACCAGTAGTGTTACAGAACTGGTAACAAGACGAGTAATGCGTTGGAAGTGGTAAAATATAGAAGGGAACTAAACCATAGCGGCGTTTTTGATAATATGATGAACGGACAAGAAAATAGTCTCAGGCCACATCTAGAACTTGTAATAATGTTTCGGAATCGGTTGCGGGTGTTCCATCGAAAGTGATTTAATAGAAGTGAATCAAAATCACGCATGCAAAACATAAAATCGCGGCTTTTTTCAAAAATTTGCCGAACGGTTAGTAAGAAAATAGCCTTAGATCACATCAAATTTCGGCTTTTCAGGTAACCCGTTGAACAGTTGACAAAAATATAGTCTCAGACCATATTTGAGATAACCGGAATCGGTTGCAGGTGTCCCGCCGGAAGTGATCAAACGCAAAATTTAACAAAACCCATGCCAGCTGCACATCAAATAGCGGAATTATAAAGGTGAACAAAATAAATGTCAACGCGATAAATCAAACTGTGGCTTTTTTGATAGCATGTAAACGTAAACGTTGGGTAAGATTATGAGATTATATATGCAAGAGAACAAAATCGTGACCAAAACGATCTTTTCAAATCACACCATTTCAGATTCCTGCGGTGTAAACGTATAGCAGGATGGATCAACGTTTTATGGAAAAAATATAATTTAATCGCATCAACACCTTATACAGATTTTCAATCTTCAATCTCCTTATGCTTCTAAAATTACTGCTCACAATTTGGGGGCGGCTGGTTGAGCCCTCACTTTTCTTATTGCGATTGAAATTTGAATGGAAATGAAATTCAAGAATTTGAATGCATTTTTCTCGCAAGAAGGTGAAATTTAACATGAATCATGTTACCAATGATAATAAAATATAGCCTAAAGTGTGCTGAAATAAACATTGGCGAAGATCACAAAGTGATCTGTGATTGTGAATAAAGTTAACCTTATGCATTAGCTGGCGCTCACCCCGCTGCCGTAGTGGATGGGATGGGGTCATAATGACCCCAATACACGGCTAGGTTTAAGGTGGTCAAACAGTCAACTGAGAGGTCTGATGTTTTTCATCTCTGTTTTGCTGTTGAACCTGTATCATCAATAAGCTTCGAAAATCGATGATGGCTTTGTTAAAATTGTTGCTTTTCTATATGAAGTGTTTTCAGGATTCAGGAAAATTTTGGCTAACGTCGACGAAAAGTTCATGAGTACATATTCGACGAGAAAGGCACTATCACAGGTGGATTAATCTGGGTTTTTATTCAGTAAGACCATTCCTGGTTGGCCCAGTAGATATTCGTGAGGTGGAGTCTATAATTGACGATGCATTTTTTTTTCTATTTTCGACATTATTCTGACTCGTACATATACAGGGGATAGACAAAATGATCGAGACAGGTAAAATCTACAGTTTTCAAAAAAATGTCGAATTGTTGTAACTTTTTGAAAAGTGCATTAAAAAATCTATTTTTTTTACTGTAAGCTGATCAACTAGTTGTTAATCAACTGTCCAATTTTGGGAAAGATCGGCCTATTCTACATGAAGTTAGAAAACATCTAGAAAAAGTCGTAACTATCCGATAACCAACTTTAAACTGCTATATCTTCAGATTCAATTAACCAAATGCAATGCAATTTTGAGTGTTCATGTTTTTTTTTTGACATAACCTAAAATTGATCACACGGAAGAAAATTATAGCGATAAGATTATAGATAATAAAACGCCAAATTATCCAAAACTTCAACATCGTTTCAAAATTCAAGATGATAATTATAGTTCAGTTATATTCCCCTAAATTGACTTGAATATAGATATGTTTTGAAAGGAAGTAGCAAAATAACCAGCAAAAAAAATGAAAAAATAATGGGAAGCATATTAGAATTAGACCAATTTACTTAAAAATCATATAAAATAAATAAAACCGCTGTAACTTGATTTCTTATTTATAATTTCAAGTTTAGTCAAACTTTTTTCAAAGTTTATTATATGAGTCATGAACGGTTCATTGCATTCGGTTCAATGAATCCGGAGATACAACAGTTCAAAGTTGGCTATCGGATAATTATGACTTTTTCTAGAATCTTTCTAACTTCATGTAGAATAACCCGATCTTTCTCAAAATTGGACCATTGATTTACAACTAATTGATCAACTTACAGTGTAAATATTATATAGAGACGAACCAGCCAAGGGCTGAAAGTCTCTTTAATAAAGACAAATCAATCAATCAATGTAAATATTAGATTTTTTGATGCACTTTTCAAAAAGTTACAGCAATTCAACCATTTTTTGAAAACTGAAAATTTTGCCTGTCCCGATCATTTTGTCTATCCCCTGTTAAAATCACGAACTTCCATTTCCTTGATCCTTAGTTACATTTCGCAAAATATGAATATCCTCTGTAGTGACAGGGTGACCCTCCTCAAAGACATGTTCCGCAACTTTGGACCTGAAATCGTATTGCAAACCTCTACTCACTGTCTTCGGCGCCTTTCCTACCTTCGGCATATGTTCCCTGAATCTAGCCTCCAGAAAGCGTTTTGTTTGACCAACGTAGACCTTGTCGCAATGGGAGCAACTAATTTTGTAAACGCCAGCCTTGTTAAGGGTGTTAACCGGATCCTTTGTAGAGCCTGATGAAGCTCGTTGTTCAAGCCTTCGAAGTTCACGACTCACATTGTTGTCACCCGTCAGTAAGGATCCGAGGTAGACGAATTCCTCCACCACCTCGAAGATATCCCCATCTATCACAACATTACTACCCAGACGGATTCGATCGTGTTCGGTTCCGCCTACCAGCATATACTTTATTGTTGAGGCATTCATCACCAGGCCGACCTTTGCTGCTTCGCGTTTTAGGCGGGTTGTACAGCTCTGCCACCGTTCCAAATGTTCTGGCAACAATGTCCATACCCGAGTAGAAGTAAAATCTAAACAATATCATCATTTGATATTCCTCAGTGAAGAACTCAAGATCATAATTAGGTATTGGTTTGTTTGACATAAGAGATAAAAGATCAAAAATAAGATCAAAAATTAGTATGGGGAAGAACATAATAATATCTCATTTTGATATTATAATATCAGACCAATATCTGAGGAGATTTGGGCTGTAGCACATCAAACCAATATCATAAAATGATCTGACAGATGGAGTACAGTAAAAAAAAAGAAAAATGGCCACGACCAGAATCGAACTTATGACCTTGTGATTTATGAGCAGTGGCATTACCACTGTACTACGACTCATATCTGAAAATAGGAGGTAACAAGAGCATCAACTTCTACGTTTTCCAAGGAGTTTGCGAGTCATGGTAGTTGTGTTGGTTTGGTCCCGCCATGTTGTACATGAATGTGTGAAAGAACTAATTATGATCTTGAATAGTAGTTTTCAGATCTCACAATTTTCGGATGTTATAGATGAATGTGGGAAAGAACTGATTTTGATCTTGAGCAGTAATTTTCAGATCTTTCAATTTCTGGATGTTGCAGATGGAAATAAGAAGAGCTAATTTTGATCTAAGGCAGTATTTTTCAGATTTCCCAATGATAAATGTTTTATTGCAGAATATTAAAACAATTTCCACCCAAAATTTGCGAACTTAAGCGATAGTATGGAAAATAAAAATAAATTAAGGCTCAATTAAAATTTGCATATTTTCCTAAACTAAGAGAGCACTTTTCTCTAGATGATTTCCCATTTTATGCCTATTCTCTGAATTGTTAACAAAGCTAGTGATCCAAACTTTAAAAACGACATTGCGCTTAAAACAGGACGAATTTCCACCAATAGAACGCAATCAGTGAAGTACTAGATTGTAGTAATGAGCTGAATTTGTATATGGTGAGAAGGTAAATTCTCAAATTCTGCAATGAAATGACGCAAAAAGCTTGGCTATTATGATTCCTTGCCTAATTTAATGGTGTTTGAGCAAAACTTTGGGTAACTGTGTTATTGTTACAAAGTTTTCGAAAGTTTTGTTATAACAGCATTAAATAAGGCAAGGAATCATAATACCCATGCTTTTTTCCAAATTGTCCGGTTATTCATTTATTGGATTCGTACCACAAATACAAGCTCGTCATCGAGGTCCAGCTCATGTTGTCATCGGACTCAATTAGAAAGCCTCTGCTTGTTTACTCACAGTGAAATCAAATAATTATAAACTGAGATTAATAAATCTATTCAGCATATATTTTTGTGCCTTTTTTCAAAGAAAAGCAAATATCGATTATAGGCATTTTTGTGCCGATTACTCTGTTTTTTTTTGGTTCAATTGCCGCATCCATAAACCCGCTTATTGAAAATGAAGGCCACTTCTACTTCCTTTTTGTCCCAGTGCTCGTTTGTTAAATTTGTGGTGGAATAAGAGAACATTTATTTATTGTTATGTAACGCTAAATTCGACATTTTTGAACTCGGTGGTTGGTTCATTAGGATCTGGCGGCCTCCATAATGTGTTTTTGTATGATAACTCCAACTTTTTTGTATAGATCGTAACGCTAGGGGGCTGTCCATAAACCACGTGGAATCTATGACATTTGGTCGAAAGTCATTTAGTCGAATGACGTTTGGTCGAATGACATTTGGTCGAAAGTACATTTGGTCGAACGGACATTTGGTCGAATGGACATTTGGTCGAAAGCCATGTTTTTGGGAAAAGAAGCATGTGACATTTAGTCGAATGGACGATTCGTCGAATGGACATTTGGTCGAAAGGCACTAACTGATGAAAAGAGATGTGAGTGGAAAATAATATTATGGATTTCGGTATCATAATTATTTATATGTTATTGACCAAGCAAGCCTCGTTGAATAAATGTACGACTAGTGCTGAAAAAAAATCATCATTTTGAAACTTGTTGTTTGGCTCGCGTTCAGTTCATATGCAACACTGTGCCAAGGAATAGCCTATGTTTAAGGACAAACGTCTTGAAATCCCACTTCAACAGTGCATCAGAACTTCAGACGCACAATTCTCAAGAAGCAAACTGTAGTTTGACAGTGCATTTTATAATGCTGTTTTCGCTCACTTATAATAAGCTTGAAACAAGAAGATCAGGTGCACTGGTTTTGTTTACGAAGAGATGTGCGAGTTTTGGATCCTAACCAATCTGTCCTTAAAAGAAGGAAAAATATCCGATGAAAAAGTCTGCAGCTATAACATCCAAATATCAAACGGAAGAACAGCTTGTATTCAAAAGGAGAAATTGCTTCTGAAACATTCAGTAGTTGGTACAGGAAAACGCAATGAAATAAATAAACGTGAAAGAATAGCCTATGTTTCAAAGAAGGAAAAATTCATGATAAAATGACAGCAGCCATAACATTCAAACATAGCACAAATACGAATTTTGAAAGAATAGTCTATGTTCAAAAGAAGGAAAAATCATAGATGAAAAAATCACAACCATAATGTCCACTCTCAGCACAAATAATACACTTGAAAGAACAGCGTATGTTGAAAAGAAGGGAAAATATTTGATGGAAAAGCCAGTATGTTATACACAAAAACGCAATGAAATGGTGAAACTGGAACGAAGAGCCGAAACCTACACTGCACTACAATGTTTGCTTTTTTATGTTTGATATAATTAAACACGATCAAATTGCTATACGGCTTAGCGTCCATTCGACCAAACGTACTTTCAACCGAATAAGTTCAGTAACATATAAATTATTATACCGAAATCTATAAAATTATTTTCCATTTAAAACTCTTCATCAGTTAGTGCCTTTCGACCAAATGTCCATTCGACTAAATGTCATATGATTCTTCTTCCAAAAAATGGGTTTCGACCAAATGTCCATTCGACCAAATGTCCGTTCGACCAAATGTACTTTCGACCAAATGTCATTCGACCAAACGTCATTCGACCAAATGTCATTCGACCAAATGTCCTAAAGCCGGGTTGAGAAGTCACAAAAAAATGACCACGTGGTTTATGGACAGCCCCTAGGCTGTATTTCCTATTCCCCTGGAGCATTACATAACTTATAAAACCCCTATCTCCTGAAGCGTTACGTTATTTGAGGACGGCGCATAATTAAAGTTGAAAACTTAAAATAGTTTTTATGCGCAATGTTGGGAAATTTCGACATTCTCACAGCGGGTTGCACTAGGCTTTCCAAAGATCAAATTAAGTACTAATTTTGAAATCATATCACGATTAGATATTGAGCAGATATTTGGCAACTTTTTGAATATCTCATCAATATCATATTAAGATATGATATCAAAATTTGATCGTTTTAAGATATGATTATGATATTCACGTCTACCCGGGTATTGTCCACAAAGCACATAAATGTGAAAATCGTTCCCGGCTGTTGAGCTCGGCTCGTCGCATCACACCTTCCAGAGCGATGTTGTAGAGTAGGCATGAGAGTCCGTCACCTTGTCGCAGTCCCCGGCGAGATTCGAATGAACTAGATAGTTCACCCGAAACCCTTATGCAGTTTTGCACACCGTCCATCGTTGCGTTTATCATTCAAGTCAGCTTCCCCTGAAAGCCGTTTTCGTCCATGTTCTCCATAGCTCTGTGCGGACGATATTGTCGTATGCCGCTTTGAAATCGATGTACAGGTGATGCGTTGGGACCTGGTATTCGCAACATGTCGACCAGCCGTCGATGAAGCCGGGTTGATAACTTCCCGCGAACTCATTCGTTTTAGGTGACAGACGACGAAAGATAATTTGGGATAGCACTTTGTGCAGCATTCAAAATAGTGATCGCTCTGAAGTTCTCACATTCCAAATGGTCGCCTTTCTTGTGAATGGGGCAGATTGCCCCTTCCTTCCACTCCTCCGGTAGCTGTTCGGTTTCCCAGATCCTGACTATCAGCTGATGCAGACAGGTGGCCAACTTTTCTGGGCCCATCTTGATGAGTTCTGCTGCGATACCATCCTTACCAGCTGCTTTGTTGGTTTTGAGCTGATGAATGGCATCCTTAACTATCCTCAGCGTGGGAGTTGGGTCATTTCCGCCCTCCGCTGCAATGGCGTCGTCGTTTCCTCCGTTGCCGTGGTCTCCCGTGCCTATGTTCTCCACGCCATTCAGGTGCTGATCGAAGTGCTGCTTCCACCTTTCGATCACCTCACGTCTGTCCGTCAAGAGGCTTCTGTCTTTATTATTGCATATTTCGGCTCGCGGCACGAAACCATTGCGGGATGCGTTGAGCTTCTGGTAGTACTTCCGTGTTTTTGGGAACGGCACAGCAGTTCCATTTCTTCGCACTCCAATTCGTCCAGGCGGCCATTTTTTTCTTCGGAAAGAGGCGGGTCTGCTGTTTCTGCTTCTGTTTGTAACGTTCCACAACAATGTACAGTACTGGCGGCCGCCCCGGTACGATCTATAGTGACTGAAGCAACCGGATGTCGCCACCGCATACGCGCAGAATCTCGAGGTAGCGTTGCCGGACGATGGTGTGCTCGATGTGGCCCCTCTAGAAGACTGCTGGAGTACAGTCAAAGCAGCCATCAACAACGCAGCCGAGAGCACTATCGGGTGCGTAGAACGGAGTCGACGAAACGATTGGGTCGACGAGGAGTGCAGAGCGGTTCTGGAGGAGAAGGACGCAGCGCGGGAGAAAAAGCGCCGCCTGGAAGAAGCGGAGTGTGAGGAAATGGCACAGCAGTTCACAAGAAACACGTAAGTTCTACCAGAAGCTCAACTCATCCCGCAAAGGTTACGTGTCGCAAGCCAAAATCTGCAGGGATAAGAACGGGAGCCTCCTAACGAACAAACGTGAGGTGATCGAAAGGTGGAAGTAGCACTTCAACGAGCACCTGAATGACGAAGAGATTGTAGGCACGGAGAATCAAGGCAGCGGAGAATATGACTATGTTGGCGCAGCAGAGGACGAGAACGAATCAACTCCCACGCTGAAGGAAGTTAAGGATGCCATCCACCAGCTCAAAAACAACAAAGCGGCTGGTAAGGACGGTATCGCAGCAGAACTCTTCAAGATGGGCCCGGAAAAAATGGCCACCTGTCTGCATCAGTAAGATCTGGGTTACCGAACAGGAAGGAAGGGATAATCTGTCCCATCCAAAAGAAAGGCGACAAGTTAATGTGTGAGAACTTTCGAGCGATCACCATTTTGAATGCCGCCTACAAAGTGCTATCCCAGATCATCTTCCGTCGTCCTTCACCTAAAGTGAATGAGTTCATTGGAAGTTACCAAGCCTGCTTCATCGACGGCCGGTCGACAACGGACCAGATCTTTACCGCAAATCCTCTAGAAATGCCGTGAATACCAGGACCCAACGCACCACCAGTTCATCGACTTCAATGTGACATACATACGAATGTATCGACCGCACAGAGCTATGGAAAATCCAGTTCATTCGAATCTCGACGGGGACTACGACAAGGTGATGGACTTCCCGCTTACTATTCAACATCGCCCTGGAAGTTGTTATGCTACGAGCCGGGCTCAACAGCCGGGGTACGATCTTCACAAAATCCGGTCAATTTGTCTGTTTTGCGGATATATCCATTGCTAGCACAACTGGCAGAACTATACACCCACCTGAAACGCAGGACTGGTGGTGAATGCGACTAAGACAAAGTATATGCTGGTAGGTGGGACTGAGCGAGACAGGACAAGCCTTGGCAGCGATGTTACTATAGACGGGGATATTTTCGAGGTGGTAGAAGAATTTGTCTACCTCGGTTCCTTGCTAACGGCCGACAATATCGTGAGCCGTGAAATACGAAGGCGCATCATCTGTGGAAATCACCCCGCACCAAATGTACCATGTATGGTACATGTACAAGACGCTAATAAGACCGGTGGTCCTCTTCGGACACAAGACATGGACGATGCTCGAGGAGGACCTGCAAGCACTCGGAGTTATTATGAATTTGATGTTGAAATAAAATAAATGAATTAAATGAATAGCTAATTAATAACAGATGTCGAAATAACGTTCGTTAGTAGGAATTGGTTCAATGAAAAATATTTGTTTGAATATTCCATGAGGTGGGTCATGCCGATCAATGTTACCCCGCTGAACAATGATAACCCATTTTACGGTAGCTATGTTGTACAAACTAACCCAACGGTCTATCAGCATCAGTTTTCGCTAGCATCCACCAGATGCTACTTTCCGCGATTGAGAGTAACTGACATACGGTCCTTAAGTACGCATGCGTGTGGGTTGGAGAAAGTCTGAAATGTACTCGAGTCTCAACTGAAAGCAACGAGCATTGCAAAGAATACATTCAGTTATAAAACATGTGCAACATATGACATACAGACTATTTTGATGAGCATGCTTGCGAGATGATATTCCTAGTTCAGTAATTGTAATATTATTAGTATCTGTAATTGCCCTGGAAACAGAAGTAGGTTGAATAAGAAATAATCAAATCAAACAGATTAATACCTACACGATTTCACATTATCTTTTTCGGGTTAACGTATGAAAACAGTGATGCATTAATGATGCTTCAACTTGCATTTCTTTGATTTGCGTTAACCGTAACAAGATCATCGCCATAAAGATCTTGAATAATATTGCTGACTGCACCCCAAATTGGACTGACACAATAGTGTGCACATACCTTCAAAGTGTGATTGCAGCGTAGGACCACGTCGGATCGAGTTGAGGTCTTCGGTGCACTTATTCCTTGTAAATAGAGGAATAAGTGCACCGAAAACGTCGAGACGATCCGAGGCAAATGTGCACTTTTATCACACTTTTTAGGCGTATCAAAAAAAGTGTGATAGTCCAATTTGGGATGTAGTCAGCAATACTTAATCTATCAACAACTTCAACATCGAGACTGCACACACATAAACTTCGTTGACAAACACTTCAAAATTGTATTGCCACAGCAATCGCTAATCCACGACTTGTTTGTAAATGTTACATTTCACGGTCTTATCGCTTGTTTTGTTTTTGAATGCTCCGTTCCACACTGTATTCTTCACCGGTCCTACTACGTGATCAGCAACCGGTTAGATCACTCAAACTCTGCCGTAATCCGTCGGAGCATGGCCAACAAGCTCGTGTTGGTATTTGTACCATCCAGCAGGCATCGATCCATCCATGTGGTGGCATTGCATTTTGTTTTGTTTTCTGTTTTGATTCACCCCGTCGTCGTCGCGTCGTCGTACACGTAGTCATGACTAAGAAGTGGTGACGAGGTTAGCGCGGGGATGGCTATGAGCGGATACGACGATGGACTTGGATCGCGCAGTTAAGCCAACACAGTGCGATCCCCGTGCGGAATTGAAGCAGGAATTACGACGACGCGTTCGACTTATCGGGCCGGTTTGAACGAATCTCCTTAACCAACAACTAATCATTCGCATTGTGGGGTGATCGTGATAGACGAACTGAAGTGTAGACCTGAAATTGAATAATGTGTTCAGAAGAGAGTAATTGACGGGGTAGTGGTAGCAGTCGCGATCGTTTACCTTGTGAAACCTTGTCTGCGAATCTACGCTCGTGGTCTATTCGTTGGGTAGCGCTCGTTGAAGTCTATCGGGACGTGATTTGCGTTCATATTTGTGGGGGATGTGCCAAATGATAATCGGTAGGTCTGATAAGCACCAAGATCAAGATCAACAAATCAATCAGCAAGTTTTGGGGTTCTGTGAAAGTGCTGTGTGTGGATAACAAATGTTGAATGATAAACCGGTTTCTTGTGAAGTGCTAGGGGAAGTGCAAATGCCAGTGCGAAAGTATACGAAGTTATGCGAATCGGAGTCGGTCGATGTAGTGAGTGACATAATCGTGAACTGGAATCGTTTGCCGTAGACCGATTGAGACGTTCCAATGTGCAAGAGTCCACCGGAGCCGTGATTGTAGTTGTGTGCTCGCATGTCACGTTTGATCGTATGGAATTGATAGGTTGTTTTTTTTTCTCTATGCGGTGTTGTGATTCATAAGAAGATGTGTTGTGGACATTTGAATTTATGATAATAATGACAATAATAATACCTATCATGTGTTAATTTGTCTTTGGAGTACCTACTTTATTGGATTTTGAACTGTGCGTCTCCAGTTCCAGTCCGCAAATCGTCTTCCACTCGATCGACCCATCTATCTCGCTGCGCACCACGTCTTCTTGTACCGGTCAGATGACTCTCGAGAACTATTTTACTCGGGTTGCTATCCGACATCCTGATGACGTGACCCGCCCACCGTAGCCTCCCGATTTTCGTGGTGTGGACGATGGTTAGTTCTCTCAGCAGCTCATGCAGCTCGTGGTTCATTCGCCTTCTCCAAGTCCCGTCTTCCATCTGGACTCCGTCTTAGATGGTACGCAACACCTACCGTTCTAAGGGCGCGTTGGTTTTCTGCATAGAGGACTACCGGTACAATCACCGTTCTGTAGATAATTAACTTAGAATGACGGAGAACTTTGCTCGATCGTAGAGTTCTGCGGAGTCCAAAAAAAGCTCGATTTCCTTCCACAATGTGTCTGAATTTTTCTGCTGGTGTCGTTGTTGGCGGTCACCAGTGAGTCCAAGTACGCGAATTCGTCTACCGCCTTGATTTGATTACCGTCGATGGAATTTCGGGGTGGCGTGATTCCGCCTGGAGCCCTTTGCCATCATGTACTTTGTCTTCGGCATATTAATGACTAATCCGATTTGCCTGGCTTCTGAATCAGTCTTTAGTCGGATGAACGTTTCCGCCATCGTCCTAAACTTGCGAGCTATAATATCAATATCATCGGCGAAACCAAGTAGATGAACTGACTTCGTACAAATCGTTCTTCTCGTGTTTATCCCCGCTCTCCTTAATACACCCTCTAAGCAATATTAAACAGCAAGCGCGAGAGACCATCACCTTGCCGTAACCCTCTGCAAGATTCGAAGGGACTCCAGAGTGTCCCTGATACTCGAGCTACGCACATCACTAGATCCATCGCCGCCTTGATCAATCGTATCAGTTTATCCGGGAATCCGTGTCCTAGATGATCTCGATCGATTGTATCATACGTCGATTTGAAATCGATGAACAGGCGATGTGTGGGCACGTTGCATTCGCGGTATTTCTGCTACATCTGGTGGATGGCAAACATCTGGTCCGTTGTAGCGCGTTCACCCATGACCAGCCTGATATTGCCTCCGTATTCTCTTGCAATCGGTGATAGACGACGGTATGAAATTCGGATGAGTATATTGCAGCCAGCGCTCAGTAGTGTGATCACGCGATTGTTCTCCCGATCCAACTTGTCGCCTATTTTTTTGTAGATGGACACACGATGCTTTTCATACATTCGTCCGGTAATACTTCCTCCTCCCAAATCTTGGCAATGATGCAGTGCAGTGCTCTCACCAGTGCTTCTTTACCGTATTTTAAAAGCTCGCTTGGTAGTTGATCTGCTCCAGCGGTTTTGTTGTTTTCAACTAACTTCCTCCTCAATCTCTTGGAGGTTAGGGGCCGCAAATCTTTCATCCTGCGCACGTTCTCTTGGATCTGTTACCACGCCACCTTAGTTCGTGAGAAGATTCCCGTGATAGTCTCGGCCCATGTCGGCTTGTGGTACAAAGCCTCTGCGCAAGCGGATCAGCTTCTTGTATAACTACCGTGTGTCCTTTGCGCGGTACAGCTCTTTCATCGCCATGCAATCTCGTTCTTCCTGCTCCTCCGGAAGACAGAGTTCAGCCTGTACCGCACCTGTCTATAAGGAGCCTATTTTGCCCTCGTACGGTGTTGCAACATTCTCGCCCAAGTTGCAATCTTCTCATTTTTTTAAAATTTAACATTCGCCGTCGTACCAGTTGTTTCTGTGATTCGGGGTCGCGAAGCCTACTGTTGCAGCCGAGGTACTACCTATGGTGGATCGAAAGTCCCTCCAGCCATCTTCAAGTGTAGCTGCGCCAAGCTGCTCTTCCGTTGGTCGGGCCACGGCTAACTGCTGGCCAAAGTCTTGAGCCACTTCTACGTTACGCAGTCGCAATCCGAGTCAGGAACATATATTTGCTCCAGCACGTCACATTTTTGAGATATTGTTCAAATTGTATATGGTAAAAAATGTGATTAATTTTTGAAATACCATCATTCTCGCGCGTAGCTCTCTGACATTTAGTGATACAAATAACACATTATAGATGAAAAAGCTGGAACTTGTACATACACAGTCTACAGTGTTTTATTCTAACTCAACCCAACGTGATTTGAGTAGACTCTCAAAGTGAAATCTCCATCAAAATTTGTATTTTATTCGAAAAACCAAAACGGAATGGATCAAATGTTTATGGTACGACCAACTGTGAAACCATTGCCTATGTTACACCAACTTGACGACGATTCCCCTCCACACGAGCTGGAACGAATGTCGTCCAACGAATCCACCGGTAGTGCGCCTTCGTCCCCAACGTCTTCGGTGGCCACACCGGTGGTGGCATCAACAGTCGAAGTACATCCAGTAGTGATACGAAAGACACCCAAATTTCCATCCCGTGCGAGACATCTGGCGATACGACGGAAGAAGGTATGCCATCACCAGAATGGGGACAATAATGGGGAGCTGCAGGGTAATGACTTCGAAGATGCTGACGGATCTGGTGGACCAGGTGATATCTGTTACTGCGATAAAACCGGCGACGTCGATGACGGGTAAGAGTTCGACTTATTGTTTCTTAACCATAGTTATTTAACCATGAAAATCTACAACAAATGCTTATATTTCCCAACAAAACAATTATTGTTTTTCCTCTTTTTGAAGAACTACTCTTCAACTTTTGATTTCTGGCTTTGACTACCTTGATAAATCGGAAATAAAAAATATGCGACAGATAAAACTTTTTCATGTTTCACGGATTTTGTCCACTTTTTGTTTAACTCGTTGTGGTAAATCTCAACGTAAACATAAGTTTGTTTGCACACATGCAAGCATACACTCCCGTTCAAAAGTTTGGGGTCACCCCTTCAAAAACATGTCATTTTTTTAGGCCCATATCTCCGCCAATTTGCGTCCGATTTCAAAACCCTAGGATTCATTCAAAAGATAATAAGTTAAAGAAACTTTGAACATGATTTAAAAGAAAATTTTTCAAAAAATTTTGTATGTAAACTTAACCCAAAGTTGCCAAATTTTCTAAAAAATGAATATAAACTTACGGCAGTGTCGCTGGAAGTTGGGTCGACCAAATTTTAAGATGAGAGCGGTAACATGACCCATTTTCTATTAGCTTTCAGCTGCTTTTTACAGAACTTAGCTAAAAAATCTAGAAAAAAAGTTATTAAGTAAATTAATCCTTGATGTCATCGACCAAAAGTTTGGGGTCACCCCTTAATATGATGTATCGGCCAAAAGTTTGGGGTCACTTTCGTAAAACATGGAAAAGTGATTTGGTGATATCTTCGTCATCTATAGCTCAATTTTAATTATTTTTGGCTCATTTCAAAGATAATTAACTAAATTTACGTTTGATGTCTTCAACTTAACGTATTTAACGATTTTTGTATATAAAAATGTTATGTAAAGTTAGCACATTTTACCACGCTTCAAAAAATGAGGCAACTTTACGTTAAGTTTTAGTATGTAAATTTCAACAAATATGTGTGGTTCAATGTCTATGCAGTAAGTATCATTCATTTTGTTTCAAATAGGCCAAGAGGAATTGAAATTGAATGAAAGATGACAAAGATATCAACAAATCACTTTTCCATGTTTTACGATAGTGACCCCAAACTTTTGGCCGATACAGCATTTTGAGGGGTGACCCCAAACTTTTGGTCGATGACATCAAGGATTAATTTACTTAATAACTTTTTTTCTAGATTTTTTAGCTTAGTTCTGTAAAAAGCAGTTGAAAGCTAATAGAAAATGGGACATATTACAGCTCTCATCTTAAAATTTGGTCGACCCAACTTCCAGCGACACTGCCGTAAGTTTATATTCATTTTTTAGAAAATTTGGCAACTTTGGGTTAAGTTTACATACAAATTTTTTTGAAAAATTTTCTTTTAAATCATGTTCAAAGTTTCTTTGACTTATTATCTTTTGAATGAATTCTAGGGTTTTGAAATCGGACGCAAATTGGCGGAGATATGGGCCTTAAAAAATGACATGTTTTTGAGGGGGTGACCCCAAACTTTTGAACGGGAGTGTACATGATGGGTCAATTATTAAACCAGTTTACATTAGAATTAGCATTAAGTGAGTAGCACAAATTCGTAGAAGGTACACTGACGTTCTACGCATAATTGTCCCATGTTATATGGGATTCCCATACAACATGGGACAATTGGGCGTAGAACGGCAGTACAGTCCTAGACCACTGTTTAGAGGGTTGCCTCCTTCCTGTCCGAACCAAAGCACACGGATTTGGGATTAATCCCCAGGTAGAGGTGAATGGCAAACCAATAACAAAAGAATTACACATTTTATTGCCATAACTAATTTTACCATTCATGAGTGCTTTATGAAGAATTTAAAACAACGTGTCAATAGCATAATATGATATCATATAAAAATATGCCATTAGCTTGCCATTTATCAATTAATTTACAAATTGGAAAAATAACTACTGAATGTCTTTACTTTGCTATCATAACTAATTTTGCAATTGGTGAAATATTTTTGACCTCTTTTGAGTTTGATGAACTATCGCAGAGTTTTGACACTTATTAAGAACAACATAATAATAAAATTGAAATTTTGATTATTCTAATGGTAACTTTTGATATTTGTTTGCAATTACATTTCATCCAGAAAACTCATAGAAAATTAATTTTGTTATTGGAATTAACAACTTAATATACCCTTCTTTTGGTTGACAAGTGAATAACTAATTTTGCTATTTATTGTTCTGTTTTCAATAACTCAATAATGGCATTTTTTGCAATTATCAACCTTTTTTTTTTGGTTTGCTATTGTAATGCCAAAATTTGTCATTCTTTAGTTATTTCATCAAACAATGTCAGTTATTATTTTTGCCCTTTTGTCACTTATTTCAAACAAACCAATGGCAAATTTTACCATTCAGTAATTCTTTTTTAATGGTAAAACGTGCCATTGCTTTGTAATTCTTTTCTGCCCGGGTCTCTGACTCTTAGACAAGACTGACGCAATACTCCAATGGTCGAGAACTGTCCTGGCCACGCTCATGCGATTGATGAGGAATGGGAAAGGATGGTTAGTTTTGGACACCTATGAAGGATGTAGACAGCCCTACGATCTCTCAGGCCTAGGTGTCATATGAATTTTGGTGTTGTTAGTGGAAAGGTAATCTCCAAAGGATACGTTTGGTAAACGTTCAGGCGCACAAAATATTATTTGGTTGTGTTGAGACAGGTGCCTGCATTATTCATCTGGTTTGTTTTTCCATCACGTAGAAAAATAATTAGTAAATACAACAAACTTCAGTTCAATTCAATCGGATTATCGGGTTGAATTTGACACAAACAAAATATTGGTTTGATTTTACTGCCTGGGGCAGTTGTTTCTAACCAAAATTTTGAGTTGTATATCTGGCAGTTTGGCGATTAAATTCTACAAACGTCCGGTTGAAAATAACCATCCATCGGTTGTTTCATTTTGACAAACAGGGAAAAAAAACATTTAGTATTTTCCTGAAAGGACCACAAAATATCATACCCCCGAATTTTTTTGGCGTCACCTCAGTTTTTTTTGTGAAGAGCGGCTTTCGGTTTCATTTAACGCTGTGGTTGGGGTCCTCCAAACTGTGAATTTGGGCCGGATTTCACTGATAACTCTTACGGAGGAACGCTGAAAAGCAGATAAATATTTAGATTTAATTTCTACTTTTACCATTGCATCAAGCAAAATATATTCCACTTACCTTTAAGCAATAATGTATGGTGCTTCCGGCACAATGGTGACAAATATCAAAGAATAAAAATAGAATGAATGCCATCTCTTGCTTTTTTCCATGTAAACGTTAAGCGACAAGATAAGTGGCGCTCTCTAAACGTTTCAAGTTGGAAGCTCTCTGTAACAGTGTTCGTGTTTTTCTCATAAGGGAAGGTGGTGTGTGTATGTTTTGGTATACAATCTGTAACGCACACTACCGCATGAAGGTTGAACTTTCATCCGCAGATAGCGCTGCTGTAGTGTCCCCCCAAGCATCAGCGGAGTGGGCATTCTTGATATTCTTATTCTTTGTAAATATTTTAAGTTTTACCTTATTGAAACGACACTAATACGCAGAACAAATCAGTTTCGTATTTGTCGACTTGGTGATGGCTAAAAATCAAACAAACTAAGACTTCGGTTTACTTACAAACCAAATGGGTTGTTGTTTTTTCTTCAAATAGCAGATTGGTTTGATTCTACTGCCGAGTTTGTTGAATCAAACTCATATTTTGATTTGTTAGCGGCATCGGCATCGGCAACCAGAACTTTAGTAAATGCAAACTGATATGTTAGTTAAAAATAACAAATACATGGTACAAAACAACATGGTTTGTTGTTTTGTAAAGGTAAAAACAACCGACCTGCCAGTTTGTTTCAAACGACAATTTCTGGTTTTATGCAACACATTTTTAATTCAAAATTACTAATTGTTTAATTTGAAATTGAACAAACGTGTTAGTTGTTTCAAACTACATCCCCAAGTAACACACTTGTCACAGAAGAGTCACGGCGGCGCAGGTTTTTGTTGCGCAGAAGTCACTGAGACTTACTTCTCTCTCTCTCTTCTTGCCGTAACGTCCTCATTGGAACAAAGCCTTCTTCTCAGCTTAGAGTTCTATGAGCATTTCCACAGTTATTAACTGAGAGCTTCCTCTGCCAATGACCATTTTGCATGCGTATATCGTGTGGCAGGCACGAAGATACTCTATGCCCAAGGAAGTCAAGGAAATTTCCTTTACGAAAAGATCCTGAACCGACCGGGAATCGAACCCGTCACCCTCAGCATGGTCATGCTGAATACCCGTGCGTTTACCGCCTCGGCTATATGGGCCCTAGTGAGACTTACTTCTAACAAATAAATACCAACTAGCTAGAAGTAAGTCACAGTGACGTCTGCGCAACAAAAACCTGCGCCGCCATGACTCTTCAGTGACAAGTGTGTTCCCAAGTAACACGACATGTTATATAACAGTTTAAATTTCACCATTCATACTAAGTGTGGTGTATTTTTCTTGAATTATTTACTCGTTTTTGAACACTTATAAAGTCAAAACAGCGCAAAAAATGGCGGCTTATAAAACATCTTACATGTTATACAAGATGTATCCTAATACACTTATAGTACTAAAAATTTCGATCAAACTACAAACCATTCAAATCCCTTTCCTATATTGAGATATTTATCGATGATATAACTTGGAAAAAACACATATAATGCAATCATATTTACTAGTTTTAATAAAATATTTTCTCAGTGATATAACTTGCAAAAAACATTTGTATTACATACCATTTGCATTGGTTCGAATTAAGCTGTTTGGAAGTTATATAACCGATACAAAGCATTTATAATACAAAATATACACAATTATAAGAACTTGTAGTATCTAGAATGACGCTAGACAAAAAAAAATAAAATAAAATAAATTTTATTTATAAACAAAGTTTTGGCCTTGTCGACGACTTAAACATGCAACATGGATATATTTTTGAGTCAATGATTGTAAAATATTCGGAGAACTCTTTAGAAAATGGTCTACTCTCAATAATAGTAGCGCTATTTTGCATGCGCTTCCAGATTTATGGTGAAAGTTCTCATTTTGCTCATGCATCTTTTAAGCGCTGCTTATATCAATTAACAATAATAACATAAGCCAACCAAAATCGGTTGTTTTTGCATCCATTTCTGGAATTCACTCGAACAAACAATATGGCAGAAATCAAACGATTCTTACAGTGCCGTACAGAAAATGTGAACAAGTACCGGAATTTGGAATACATATTTTTTAGACCTGATATTTATTTCTACTTTTTGACTCACGAGAATAGAGCGTTTTTTACTGAAAAAAAAGTTTACTTAGGAATTTGAGACAAAACGATGTAAATAAATGCATTACCTTTTCGCATTTTTTTTATTTGTTATACATATTTTTGCCATGTACTGTAATCTGGATTATTTCTCTAAACTTCACGTCAACCGACTCTGCGCTGGTATACAGAAGTATGTTTAAATTACGCTAATAATACATCCGTAGAACAACCTTACAGTAAATTTATGGAAGGAGTTGTTCCTACGATTATGATACGTTTAAATAACATATTTTCAACAAACATATTGCAGAGCTGTAACTATGTTTTGTGATCATAATTGCAACGTTAAAATAACTAAATTACAGCTTAGTTTAGAGGACATCATATCAAAATGAGCATCTGTCAAAATAAAAAGTAAACATTGCAGTAAGTAAGCAAAAGTACTCTTCGTTGTGTTGTAGGTTCGGAATCCAATTTTAGTTTTTTACTAGAAGAACAATCGATCTTGGGCACAAAGTGGATTAATGGTTATCTGATTTGCTGGTGATGAGAGAGCCATAATGAAAGCTTGGTGAAGCCCAAGATTATTTGTGAGCAGCTACTATGCCGCCGTGCATCTACTCCTTCAACATCAACAATCCGACGAGTTATGTCACCAAACTCATCACCAACTTGTCCTCATTGATTATTTTTTTAAAGCCGCCATCTTTCGCGCTCTGCAACAGTTGACGTGACTCCACTTCGACATAATCTTGCTCATCGGAGATCTTTCGGAGCAAACTATGAGCCATTACGGCTGCGCTGCAATCTGTGTTTATTTATGGACATTCAGAAAATTCGAACGCGTTACAAAATGCATTGCTATGATGTTATGTTTATGAAATAAAACCTCTGTTGCTTCAATGTAAACAAAGTTGTGCTTCGTTCATGATGCTCCAGTAATGTTATATTTTCGTATTATGTACGTATTTTAGACTTGAGATACTCAAGTAATTTTTTTAGTTGTATGTCGTCAATAGTCGATCGGCTAACATAATTAGAGCATAATTAAAACAAAACATGTTTTCTGATTCACTTATATCACTGTTGTAATACATCATTTGACATTCTGATAGCCAAAGATGTTTTCTGTGTTACTTGGGTTACTTGGGTCGATTCTTCTCCGTGATCTTAGTCGCTGCAGGACTGGGTGGCCAAAAATCTGATATAGAAAACGGTATTCAATTTTTCTTAGAATAAGCTACTTTTGATACGCTTGCCACGGATATATACCTTACGATATTTTCTGCATCATTTGATAAACTTACTTGAATTCTCTCGATACAAAATTACTCAACAATTCTCATGAACTTTATGTCATTTAGTAGTTTAACAGAAATATATTTCGAAAACGTATTCATTAGCAGAAACTGAAGCAAAGAAAATTGCCAGTTGGAACATTTCATGAGGTGGGTCAAACCGATCAGTGTTACTCCGCTGATCAATGAAACCCCGTTTCATTGATAAGGTAATCGATTTTTGCGGCTTAAACAGCCGAGTGGAAGTTTAACTTAAATCATCACGGAGATTCTTGAAACTTCTAGAATAAAAATTGAGGAAGATTCTTCTCAGAAGCCAGTGTATCAATAAATATGTAAAACATTTCACTCAGTATTGTACTGCCGTGAATCGCAAGTCAGTCCCATCTGTAAAAAGTAGGCATTGAGAAAATGAACTCTGAAGTTTTCAAATTCGATTTCTATGTGAAACTTCAAAAAATCGCCATGAATTAAAAACTTCTGCGATCATCATGAAACTTTCACACATTGCTTCAAACATAAAAACGTAACATTGAAAAATATAAAACTGGCTAAAACAGTGTTAGGTTTTATACTGGAGTAAACACTAGTTTGTAATGAGACTGATTTGCGATTACATTTCATTATGGGACAATCTGACTTGGTGTTGTTTTCAATTTTACTGAACGAACTATATATTTTTATTCATGCAGCGGAAAGATCATCCGAAGAAAGACCAAAAACGGCCATTAACTCATGTTTGCCCAAAATGCAGATGGGACTGACTTGCGATTCACGGCAGTGTACCTATCAGAAGCGCCTGAAAGTATACTTCCAAATACACACCTCGAAAATTTAAGAAGTAACACTAGAACATTCCAGAACGATATTTTTTTATGAAACTTTCAGAATCTTCCAGATAGTTGTCGGAAGTTCTAAACATTTTGGTGTTGCAGAACATTCCAGAATGTTCTTCTTATTATTATATCTGAAGAGTTCAATAACTTCAAGAAAGTTCTCGAAATTTTTTAAAGTTTGATATAGCTATGGTAAAACATTTTGAAGCGTTACGGACAAACAGATAGACAACGCTGGGATTAATATATAGGGTAAGTGTTCCAGTTATGGTCATAGTGGTTCCCTATTTAGACATAGTGGAAATTTCGAAAGTTTTCAAGCTTTGACCTATAATGAAAGTTTTAGTAGCTAGAATTAAAATGTATCTTGTCAACTCTGATGATACTTCAGCAGAAATGTTGTAAAAATGATAGAATAGGTGGTTCTAGCGTTTGGAAAGTAATAGGCGAACGTTATATCCACTAATAGGCCAATTTTTGTACCGTAGACCAACGTTGCATACCATCGCATCAAATCTTTTCAACATAATTAAGTAAGCTCTTGAATATTTACGTTAGTTTTCTTTCAATCGGTGGAACATTCAATAATGATAGGATCAACATATTATTTCTAGTGCTATTAATTCACGAGCTATCGTCTAAATTGCCAGGACGGCTTGCATATTAGACCAAGGAATGGTACACATACCCTATAATTAAATTTCAACATAATCGATACCACGAAGCGTAGTAGATCAACTTCAATTATAAAAAAAAGTCACTCGACAAATACAATAATTTGGATGTTATAAGCCGTCAACAACAGTTATCAATTTAAAGTATTTCCCAGAAAGCAATGAAATGCGATGACAACTTTTCCCCATAAACGACAAACCAAACTTACAACCGAATGACTCAACACCGAAATAAAAGTATCCCGAAGACACATTGTAACTGCAGATAGCAAAACTGGAGGCACGACACCAAATGGGAAAAAGAGGATGCACTGCCTGGTGCTTTACTGCCAATCACGATGATAATCGTAACCATAAATGCATATCGTTACTGCCACTCTTCGTCGCTTGTTTCCGTTTTGTTTTGCCAGAGTAGCTGCCTTGAGGTGCTACTCCATCGTTATTCGGCTTCTTATCATTATCCTTCTGGGCGATAAAATATTCCCACATCTGCGGAACGTTTGGCGTGGTGGCGACGATGCGATGTTGGCTGACAAGCTGGGTGCGTATAGTAACGAGGAGAGTCGAAGATGATTCAGTGTATGAACTGAACATACATACTGAACAAATGAGACAACAGGGACAACAAATGCACGCACATATTGTGGTAGGTTTATTCGAGGCGGAACGGACCGGAAGAAGGAAGCTGAACTAATGATCTCCTGAAGGGATTGTTTATGAACCACGCCGACCGAGAGTTCATAAAACTCCTGACTGTTCTCGATATCCTTATGAATATGAATTTACCATGGAATTATGTATAATTTTGACTTGACTTATATAAAATATAAAATTCGCAAGTTTTTTCATTTTTCATTTTCATTTATTATTACATCAAATTCAAGATAAAACTGAATCAACAATATTTTTCCTTATGCGCAAATGTACGCAGACATTGAACCACTAGTATCAAGTTTGTTTCTGCTACCTATCGGGATTCATTTTGCAATTTCAAATTGGGCTGCTCACAGCCCCGGTATGAGAATCTGGTTTAATAAAATCATGGCATATTTTTCTAATGGTAGATATTTAGTGGAACCTTTTTCCCTTCCACAGTAAATGTCATTATTTCCGCAAACAATTCCACCCAGCAACAACGGAAGGGGGTTATACCAACTCGCTAATGACTTCTCAATACCATCGCTTTTGCTTGCTCTCCGAAAGTAAAGTACACACCGCGCGTGATGATCCCTGGCAAACAAACCATCGTAGTGGAAGCCATCTTCATCATCGTCACTCCATAAAAGCAAAGCGGCCAACTTCTGGAAAGCTCTTTTGCGCCACACACCATCCTCACTCACCTCGACCTCCCAAGGAGCAAACATAAACATAAATGTTCATATTTTTTTTCGCTGTTATCGTCCTTTGTGTTCCGCTCATAAATTTTATGGCTTTTACACTCCTTTTTTAGTGAGGTTGATACTACGAAGTATTCTGGAAGGTGCTGGATGAAATGCCGTGGCCAGGATGATCCACTTTATAAACTCTGTCACCCATTAAACGGCAGTTGCCATAGTGACTTGACTTTCAGCCCTGCCTCGGAATGTGTTGAGAGAGAAGGACCCACATTTTACCGTGTTAATACAGTGATAGACATTCGTTTAGCCGAGGCTAAAAAATTTTCAAAAAAGTGTAAGGAAACTCATACAAAAGATTTTGTTATAAAACTTGTTTATCGTAGTTACAGTATATCTAGTACTGTTTTATAAAAATGTGATACATCACACTTACATACACACTGAAACAAAAACGAGGGTAAAAACCCTTCAAATGTCATTTTTGCCTAGACATTCGTTTAGCCGAATAGGCTCCTAAAGTCCTATCGGGATTCTTGTTTTAAACCACAATATATGGTTCAAGAGTGCATATTTACTCATTTTTAGACGTTTTTATTAACCGTAGTTGAAAATATATAATTTTTATTTTTTTAGCCTTTTATCTCGCCCCTAGCTTATAACACATACTTTGAGTGATTTTTTTTCGCCGTGTATGTCAGATAGGAAAAAAGGAAAAATGTCGAGCTCAGTCACACAAGGTTGACCTCAAATGTCAAAGTAGAACTATTTACCATTTTACTTATTTCGAATTTTCTCATTATTCCTTTGTTTTTCAAGTTCGAGTAAAGTACAATTCCGATTAGAATACCATGCTTGATCGTATTATTCAATATAAGCGAGAGTTCGTCTTTAATTTTAGGACCCTATTGTACAATTTTTAGAATTCCATAATAAAAAAAAACTATCAAATTTCGAAAAATATCCAACAAAGTCATTTTGTATGGTGATCTGCATTATAGATCGACCTGTAAATCATGAATTAGATCGTTTTTGGAAGTGTTGCTATATTAATTTTGCATGCATCTTATATAAATATGTCATAATATTGTAAATGTTTCTAAATTCAGATTTGATGTAGTTATTTTTATCGGAAGTGTTTCAAAAGAATCAAATGAAAGTTTCATGACCTAAGCAGGTTGAAAATTTTTCGAAAAACAATGTTTTGAACAGAAAAAAATAACACAAACCATCATCTGAAGTATCATACATTGGACGGCTCATATTTGGAGAAATGGAACTGAAAGTATTCAAATTTCAACCATGAACTACTTGTTTCACAATTTAGACATTCTTTTCAAATATATCATGTTAAAAATGAATGTGATTCACAACTAAGACTCATTTATAATATATTTCTTCAGATTGAATGAAATAAGCCAATAGTTTGACCATATCTTGCATTTTTGTATGAGCATCTGCTTTTGAATAAACAGGGTACAAAAAATCTGATACTTCTTGCAGTTCTTTCACTTTGCAATGTTTTAACTCATTTAGTAATGCTAGTATCAAACAGGTTTATCGTCGCTTCTCCTTATCGGAACATTTTTTTTATAATATATCTCTGAATTTCCCAAAGAAATAAACTTTTAAGGGGAATTATCTTGCTAACACATCATAAACTAAATGCCTTGGAGTATGTCCTCGAAATATACCCACGAAATTGCAAAAAATCTATTGAAAACCAATTTTTCATTTACCTCGGCCAAACGAATGTCTAGGCAAAAAATTACATTTGAAAGGTTTTTACCCTCGGTTTTGTTTCAGTGTACATGTGAGTTTAATGTATCACATTTTTATAAAACAGTGCTATATATATTTACTATCACTACGATAAAAAAGTTTTATCATAAAATCGTTTGTATGAGTTTCCTGACACTTTTTTGGTCTCGGCTAAACGAATGTCTATCACTGTATATTGAAATTAAAATTTGAATGAGTTTAGGAGAGGTAAAAATTGCATTTCTATCATTATGTGTATAATGATTCTTCATGGCTCTTTTTACCCATAGCATTTACGAAAAACATATATAATCCACCAGCAGAATAACTCATTAAAATATGCTTTCTGGGCAGTGGCATCACGAACAAGCAAAAGAAAAGTTACTACCTTATTAGCGAAACTTTCTTTCTTTTGGGACAATGGATTGCGTTCCGTATGAAGACGGAAGACCGGAAGACGAGCAACTGAGCAACGGGGTCTCCAGTTAGCCTAGTGGCTAAGGCTATGGATCACCAATCCAGAGACGGCGGGTTCGATTCCCGTTCCGGTCGGGAAAATTTTCTCGACTCCCTGGGCATTGAATATGTATCATTGTACTTGCCTCACAATATACATACTCATGCAATGGCAGGCAAAGAAAGCCCCTTCAATTAATAACTGTTTTTTTTTGTCGGGTATATTAGCACTGCGACCATAATATTTGATCTTTTGTGATACACAACCCATTTTACTACAGATCGGCGAAGTACTAGATTTGTAGTAATGAGCTGAATTTTAGTATGGTGAGAAGGTCAATTCTCCGTTTTTGCAATGAAAAGGTGCAAAAAGCGTGGGTATTATTGTTCCTTACCTAATTTGATGCTGTTTGAGCAAAACTTTGGGCAGCAGTGTTGTTGCTTTCTCCATTTCTTGCAACATAAACAACATAGTTATCCAAAGTTTTGCTCAAACAGCATCAAATTAGGTAAGGAATCATAATACCCACGCATTTTGCACCATTTCATTGCAGAAACGGAGATTTGACCTTCTCACCATACTAAAATTCAGCTCATTACTACAAATCTAGTACTACACCGAACGTGCCCCATTGTGCCTTGTCAAGGTGATTAATTTCTATATGTCAGAAATCATCAACGCAAGACCTAGGTATCATCCCAGCTAGGTATAATGTGCCGTATGAAACGCACTACATTACTTGGATTTAAAAACCATACTTCAAAGGGATTTAAATGTCCCTTATCAAAGAAAATCGCTCTTCTGTTGAAAAGAGCAGGACAACTGCACAGGAGAGCAGGACAATTAATAACTGTGGAAATGCTTAAAGAACACACTAAGGCTGGCCAAGTCCCAGTGCGGACGTAGAGCCATAAAGAAGAAGAACGAGCAACTGATTAACAGGAACTAATCGTTTTATTCACAATGGCCTGAAGAAGGTTTTTTTTATTCTTCAATCACCTAATTTACAGCTCTTTTTGTCCACTAGGGCACTGCGTGAGCGATTCCAATTGGAAGCTGTACTTACAATTTGTACAGCGCCTAAATGTATTCTATCCTAATTCTACTATATCCAACTGGTTGCCGTTGCGCTGCTTTAACTTTCTACCCTATCATGGTAGAATGATGAGCACGAGGAAGCTGATGTGTGGCTGTTGGTTGCTCGAGGATCCTGTTTCCAGTTCGATTGGGGGTCCATTATGAGTTGCCGTTCGCCGATGTCCAAGTATCCGGGTCCATTTGAGCCATTGGCTCAGAAAAGGGTCAATGTCAGCCATTGGGTATTTCCACTTATACACACCAAGTTTCACTGGCGTACATCAGCACAGATTTCACGTTTAAGTTGAAAATTCGGATTCGAGTGCGTTGACTAATCTAACTATTTTTTCCATACATTTCTTAAATTCGCAAAGGCAGCCCTCGCCTTCTTGATCCGTGCACCTAGTCATTTTCGGTGCCACTATCATTTACCATACCTTACCGATCAGGCTAAGGCCGGGGTGGCCTCTGCTGTACATAGTAGCCGTCTCCATTCCACTCGGTCCATGGCTGTTTGTCTCCAGTTCCGCACTCTGCGTAGGATCCGCAGATCGTCCTCCACTTGGTCGACCCACCTAGCTCGCTGCGCTCCACGTCTTCTTGTACCGGTCGGATGACTCTCGAGAACCATTTTAGTCGGGTTGCTATCCGACATCCTGATGACGTGACCCGCCCACCGTAGCCTCCCGATTTTCGCGGTGTGGACGATGGTTGGTTCACTCAACAGCTGATGTTGCTCGTGCTTCAATTGCTTTCTCCAAGTCCCGTCTTCCATCTACACTCCGCCGTAGATGGTACGCAACACGTTCCGTTCGAAAACTCCAAGGGCGCGTTGGTCCTCTGCACGTAGGGTCCATGTTTCGTGCCCATAGAGGACGACCGGTCTAATCAGCGTTTTGTAGATGGTTAACTTCGTGTTACAGCGATCTTTATTCGATCGTACAGTTCTGCGGAGTCCAAAGTAAGCACGATTTCCTGCCACAATGCGCCTCTGAATTTCTCTGCTGGTATCGTTGTCGGCGATCATTAGTGAGCCCAAATACACAAATTCTTCAACCGCCTCGAGTTCATCACCGTCGATATAAATTCGAGGTGGCGGGCGCGCTGATTCCTCCCTTTGCCATCATGTACTTTGTCTTCGACACATTAATGACTAATCTGATTCGTCTGGCTTTACTCTTAAGTTGGATGTACGTTTCCGCCATCGTCTCAAATTTACGAGCAATAATATCAATATCATCAGCGAAACCAAGCAGCTGAACGGAGTTTGTGAAAATTGTTCCACTCGTTTTTATCCCCGCTCTCCTAATTACACCCTCTAAAGCAATGTTGAACAGCAAGCACGAAAGACCATCACCTTGCCGTAACCCTCTGCGAGATTCGAAGGGACTCGAGAGTGTCCCTGATACTCGAAGTACGCACATCACTCGATCCATCGTCGCCTTGATTAACCGTGTCAGTTCATCCGGGAATCCGTATTCGTGCATAATCTGCCATAGCTGTTCTTAATCGATTGTATCATACGCCGATTTGATCGATGAACAAGTGATGTGTGGGCACGTTGTATTCGCGGCATTTCTGCAACAACAGCGCGTTCACCCATAAATCCAGCCTGATATTGCCACACGAACCAACAATCAATACGAAACTGGCGAATTTTCAGTGACGCCAGTCGTTCCCCCAGTAAATTTGCCCAACACTGGTGATTCCAACGCCACGCTTTGAATGTCAGATTGAACCGCCCATTTTCATCGAAGCAATGCTGAGACCGCCAATTTAGTGGTCATGGTAATAAGAAAAATGTTGTTTATTTACATATTACGTTCCGGGGATGAAAAAATATGAAAAAAGTATCCACCCGAGCAGAAGGAAATAACAACAGCATAAGGAGTTGTGTTATTTGGGAAAAATAACTGAATAATAAAATCGATTATTTTTAAGTTATTACCATAACATATTGTGTTATAAATATGTCTGTCATAAGCGGTAAAATAACAAATTCCATAACAAAAAAATGTGCCTGGAAAACCATTTCAATAACTTGTTTTGTTAGTTTCAATAACAGCTTAATAACAGTTCATTCAGAAAATATTTCAATAACAAATTTTGATATTAATATGTTATTGATAATAATCGGAGAGCAGAATTTGCTATGATATCAAACTCGTTACTAAATAAGTTATAATACTTATTTTATAAAATTATTCGCTTTATCTCACAAACCCGCCAATAACATGAGGTTTATCACTCTGACATAAGAAATATTTTCAAATGATCAAAAAATACTATATTCAGCTTTTAATTCATTCTAAGAGATTCGCAAGATCGCAATACAATCGAACTTTAGAAATTTCTATATTATCAAATACGACGAGCTTCGATTTCCTCCTGTAATTTATAAACTGTTATACTTTAATTGTTTTTGGAGCACGTGAGACCCTTGTTTTTTTTCAGCATAGAAACTGAAGAATTTTTAGAATGCTCAACAGTTTGGCAGAATTTTTTTTGGGATTTTAGAAATATTGTACAGATTATTACAATTTTCATGGAAAGATTGTTTTAATTCCTCCGATTTTTCCCTGGATTCAAGAATTATGTCGAATATTCCTCCTGGATTCTACAAGAATTCCTCCAAAAATTTTGCTATAATTTCTCCTGAACTTCCTCTAATGATTTCTACAGGACTTTCACCAGAAATTTTTCAATATTTTTTTAATAAAATTCCTCTATTTATTTCTCTAAGGATTCCGTCAAAAACTTTTTTTATGTTTATCAAATGACTTTGTCATAAAATTCTTCCAAAAATTTGTCGACAGATTTGGTCATAAACTTTTCCATAAATTACTCCAAAAATCTTCCAGAAATTTCTCTGAGATTTCTTTGACGGAATCTTTCATGGATTTTCAAAGACTCCTCTAGAAATACCTCCAGAATCCTGCAAAGAATCCCTTCAAGAGTTTCTTCAGAATTTCCTGTGATCATTAATCCTGAAGTTCATCTTAAGATTTCTCTGAAAATTTCTTGGAGGAGTTTTTCCGAAGGATTCTCCAGGAGTTTGTCAAAAGATTCAGTCAAGAATCCTAATAATTGCTCAGAAGAATCAACTTCGGAATTTCTAAGAAAATTGCGCCAGTTGTTCCCTTGAAGACTTCTCCAGGCATTTATCGAAAGGTTCCTCCAGAACTTCCAAGTGCTTATCCGAAAATTATTTAAGGAATTCTTAAAAGGAGTCGTTCAGGAATTTTAACTGAATACAAAAATGGAACAACACAAAGGGACAGGTCATAATTGTTGAATTGTTGCTGTGATTTCAAAACTTGTTACTGTTGTGCTATTGCTGATAAGTTGATCAGTAGTACAACAATAACTAAACTCGTACTTCAACAAAACATGTTACTTAAATGTAATTTAGTTAATGTATATCAATAGCTTGATTATAACAAAATGAGATTGTCCAACAAAATTTGTTGTGGGAAAGCTATGCCTTGATAATTTAATAATAACAAAACAAGATATAAAAACAGGTTATGTGATTTCGTAGTTATAACCTTGCTATTCTCCTCTGCTCGGGCAACGTTAATCTTTTTTTTTTGTTTTTACTAAAGGTAGTGCCATGGGTTCCGATTTTTTTTTTTTTTTAAGTGACCATAATATCCTAGGTGCTACAGTAGAAGAGCGCGCACATGGATGGGCCGAACGACACCGTTGGGCACCAGTTTCGAACCACCACGGTTGACGTACGTTCGTATGGACGACAGCTTAATGGTCAGTCGCAGGTCGGTTTCGATTTCGGTTTCGAACCTCGCAAGAACCAGCAGCCGAATTGGCGTCCTTACCAACGGGTAGTGGTTGGATGGTGGTGGTTATGCGAGGCGGGGAGAAGACGTAACGGCATGAAGGCGAGGCGGCAATGGTCATACGAAGCATTCGTGTGGGGCCACCGAAGGGCTTGGTCGATGGTTGTGGGCGCGGATGTTGGTCCAGCGATCTTAGAGATCCCAGAGGGAAGGACCAACATAGTTGGCTGCTTCCGAGGCTGCTTAAACCATTGCGCTGTGCGTGTGGAGTGTTAGCTCATCAACCGCCTCCTCTTATCATACACGGTTGGAGGATCGGGTGTCACATTGACGGTATGGGATAGGCAATATTCTTTTAGGTCTCTAGCGGAGCGCCTTAAACAGGTCGTAAACGAGGTCACTATATGTGTAATTTCTCAGTCGGGATTATCATCGACCAAAAGGGCAAAGGGTTTGGCCTGGCGACATTCTACGTCACATACACACCGAAATTTGGTCTACCTGGATGATTTACGGTCTCTACATGGGCCACTGAAATTTGATTCTGATCTACCGTTTCCATCGGAAGAACTGGTGAAACATAAACATGTTATGCGAGGGGATTTCCTGTCGCTCAAAAAAAAAACTCAACCAACGTTGGTCGAACCGGTGCTGGAACCGGGGGTAGATTTTTTTTTTCTCCGGCATTAGATAAATAAACAAACGATTTGCTCGGTGTCATGGCGTACTTGGTTTTATTTTGGTAAATATGGGCGGAGCAAACTGACATTAGAAGCGTCGCGTTAAGCAAGCCAGTATTGGGCGATTTACTGGGGGAAACCTGGGGGAAGGACTGGCGTCACAAATTGAACTGAATTTGTTCCTGACATTTATACACAGATAAAAATAATGAGATTTACACGTCATGTAAACTTCATTTTAGTCATGTAAACTTTGTGTTATGATGGCTTACATGATATATCTTGTAAATTTGGGTTATATGTCATGTAAAAACTCAGAGTCATGCGGAATTACATGACATATAATGGAAGTTTACATGATATTTTATGACTTTAACATGATATGTCATGTCAATTTCTTGATTTTGCTTTGGCTGAACCAAGCCATGTGGGAAATTACACTGTTGAAAGGTGCTACGGTCACCCTTACCGTATTCGGTCGGCCGAGGACCGACCCGTCGAGAGTCCGACTGCACACTAATTGCCATACCAATAAGTGATAGGGAGGCAGTTGTAACGTTTTGACGTTTTTTTATCCTTTTAAGTAAAATAAAGTTTGAATTCAATTACATTAAATTGTTATATTCTTTGAATATTTTGATTTTGATTTTAGATTTTTTTATATTATTCATTATTAGTTTTCATGATTATTTTGATTAATTTGTAGCTTTTGACGTTTTTAAGTAAAATCTCATTTGAGTAAAATCTCATTTGAATTAGATTCGTTGAATTTGACTTTGAGTTTAGAGCGTTTCATCTAGTAGAGATTATCCGTTTTATATAAGGTTTGTATCTAGGCTAAGCTAATGACGATTCATGTTACGTATCTTATAGGACTTTTTCGATGGCGTTAAATAGTTTTACGGCCATGTATGATTTGAATTTGGCGCACTTGTATATAATAGTTTGTAGATTGAATAGACGACTGCTTCAATAGCAGGAAATTTACTTGACTAGAGAAATCGACTTGACTCCATCACTTTTAGTTAGAGTCGGCTGGAGAACAGAAGTGAGCTTCTGCGACCTTCTGCCAGTTTTAAGTTTTTGTTTAGGTGTGTAGTGTTTTGTAGTAATGTAGATTTGTGAAGTAGTGTCGTTTGAAGTGAATTTTTAATAAATTAGTTTTGTTTTTCATTCTGTAGTAACCTAAATGTTGGATATAGTCGCCAGGGGCAGACACTCTTTTCCCTGTGCGTTGATTTATTGTAAAAAAGGTAATTGTAAATGAATTCGTGTTTAGTATATATTGTTTTAATTATGTGTCTCGTCTTTGGACCGCAGCGTCCAAAAGACGCTTTTTATTTCGGCTTCAAGCCATTTCCCGCTGCTCCTCGCCCGCCAGAACTGGCAGTTAAACGGAGAGTAGGGATGACATCCGGCCTACCCGCGTGCGGTTTAAGCACGATCGGGCAGAGTACCGGACCGCCGACACTCCCCCCCTCCGCACCTATAATCCGGCGAACGAAAAGGAGAGCGTATCGTCGACGATTGGCCACGGAAATGCACCGACAACGGAAAAGCCTGCGCAGGTACGTTGTTTTTGATTTCATGGCCATGATAACACACAAACACACACACAACACAATCCATTTGACGAGCATATTGTAAAAAATAATATATATACAAATGAATTCAGTTGTTTGATTTTATTGTTTCTATTGTTTCTTTTGTTCCTTAAATTACCGTTCTAAATTTAAATAAATTCATTTCAACGACACTTAATTGTTTACTTGTTCTTGTTGATTCAGTTTTTTATTCCTATTTTGTGTGAATTTCCGTTATTGTTTCAGTTTGTACCTCATGTGTTTAGATTTGGTGCGTTTAGGGATTTTAATTTCAGGCAGAGGCCGTTCGAGAAAGCCCTTGAGAGAAAGAGTCGTCAATTTAGTCGGGCAAACTTTAAAATGAACCGGTGGTCTCTCATTCGCGAGAGTGGCGCAAAAGTCACCGAGTTTTAAGATCTTCTCGAGTTAATTCGCCGAACGGTTACACAGTGCCCGAAGCTCTCGACAATTAAAAATAACTTCCTCTCCCACTTTGACATACATGTGCACAACAGACAATGTGTTAGATGTTCATCTAATCCCATCCGAAGGGGGTTTGGATTGTGAAAAGAAGATAACCATGTGCGATTGTGGAATGGAGTTCAGTTCTAGGCCTGCTGGCGACGGAGATAGTCGAGTGACTCCGTAGCTTGAAGGAATAGAAGCGCCTGTCTAGCGAATTGGGAGTCGTGAGTTCGAGTCTCACCGGAGTACGTGGATTTCTTTTCATAATTTCAAATCTCAATTTGTTCATCGAGCACATGTTCTGTTGTGCACATGGATGGCAAAGCATTTTCAACAGTGTATGATATGTCATGTAAACTTCTGTGATATCCCACGCTCCAAACATGTGCATCAGATGTCACAGAATTTTACACTCTTTTTTCGATCTGTGTATCTTGGTATTCTATCTATGCACGAACTCTCTTGCAATCGGTGATAGTCGGCGGCATTAAATTTGAGAGAGTATCTTGTAGGCAGCGCTCAGTAGTGTGATCGCGCGGTAGTTCCCGCAATCCAACTTGTCGCCCTTTTTGTAGATGGGACACACGATACCTTCCATCCATTCCTCCCGTAATACTTCCTCCTCCTCCTCTTGGTAATGACTCAGTGTAGTGCTGTCACCAGTGCTTCTCCGCCGTATTTTAGAAACTCGCTTGTTAGTTGATCTGCTCCAGCGGCTTTGTTGTTTTTCAACCGGCCAACCTCCTTCTCAATCTCTTGGAGGTCAGGGGCCGGAAGTCTTTCGTCCTGTGCACATACTCCAAGATCTGTTACCACGCCACCTTCGGTACTTGGAACGTCGCCATTGAGGTGCTCATCGTAATGCTGCCGCCACCTCTCGACCACCTCACGCTCGCTCGTGAGAATATTCCCGTGATTATCTCGGCGCATGTCGGCTTGTGGCACAAAGCCTTTGCGCGAGCGGTTCAGCTTCTCGTAGAACTTTCGTGTGTCCTTAGCGCGGTACAGCTCTTCCATCGCTTCGCGATCTCGTTCTTCCTGCTGGCGCTTCTTCATCTGGAAGACTGAGTTCTGCCTATTCCGCACCTGTTTGTAACGTGCCTCATTCGCTCTCGTACGGTGTTGCAACATAAAATGCTTAAATCTATCAAATTTGATTTGGTAAAACGAAATATTTTGCATGAGATGTTAATTCACCAACCTTTGATTGCTTAAAAAAAATATTTCCATGCTTAATGGTTTGTAATCAAATGATGATGATGATGATGATGATGATGATGATGATGATGGTTTCCATTCATTGTAGCACGGTACTAAGCCCGATAGCAGTGGGCTGTCCATCCAATGTGATTTGATCAAGCAAAACATTATAATTATACAACCAAGATCATACAATTATATATAGTGCAAGCACTTCACATTGGAGGATGCCCCAATGAATGTGAAAAAGAAGAAGCTGTCATTCTCCACATAAAAGTTATAGTAAGAAGTTGGCATCTCCACTCTTCCCAACCATTATGTTTCGACTGACAGCTCTTATTTCCCTCCACTGTTTTATACCAAATGTTTTATAATATCAAAAAAGTATCATATCATATTTTTCCCTCATAACTTACCTATTTTTTTCGTTCATTCTTACTAACATTGTTTATTCTGTAAAATAATTGTTTCTTTACCTTATTGATCAGAACCTATTTTGTTTGTTTTTTTTATGTTAATTTATTTGGAGCAGGGAAAAGCCCCTGGGAGTGTAGCTTTGTCTCCACCCCGCTAGGAAGCAGAAACCTTTAGTCCATTTCACACAGAATTGAACTGAAAGCGACGTTTAGCCTTGCTTAGACTGTCTTAGGGACAAAGTGATGGTATTTTTGAGACAGGACGTAGTTTTATAAGTGACATTATCAAACATCATCATAATAAAAAAAAATCTCAATTAACCTCAAACGACTTCAATAAAAACTGTTTTTTTTTTCTTTCACATCCGCGACATTACGAATATTGGCTTGAATAAAAATGACGCGGAGAACGTGGTCTACTTGCCACTGAATTTGTTAAAAATGTAAAATGATTCCCTCGTTCAAAAAAAAAAAGGAAACAAAAGTGTACTTACGAAAAAGGCCAAAAGTAATTGTATAATCGAGAAAGAAAAGGAACATCCTCACCAGCATTTCGGCATATCTGGATGAAATTCCGCCATTTGTGACTACTTGCTACTGCACACATCATCCATCTGTTTATGGGGCGACCTTGGGGGCGACTACCATTTCCGTTTCTTGCAGTGGTCTTCCTCGTAAGCTACTTCACCGGTTAAGCCTCAAACACCACGGATAATCTTGAATGATGACACCATGTAGTCTGGAACTTATCACTTCACAACTAAATTAATCAAATATGGTACGATTCTCAGTCTAAAATAATCGCCGAAACTAACAAAAATTCGAGAAAAAAATCTTGACAGTCAAAATTGTGCATCCTACCGCAAGCAGGGCACACTATGATCTTTTCCTTAATGGTTTGTAATCAAATAACCCAAAATCGCTTTTTTTGCCCTATAAATTGATGTATAGCTCAAAATGGTGACGTGCTGGAGCAAATCTGAACCCGGATTCAGATTCAGTGGCCCACAATTTGTCAGAGACACATAAGTTTACTCTTGAAACAAAAAAAAATGTTCAGCTGTGTTCTCGAAGGCACCTTTAGAGTAATTCCTTGGAGGAATTTCTCTAGAGATTCACTGGAGCAATTCAAGAGGAATCCCTGAAAGAATTCCTTCCTGGAGGAATCTCTAGAAGAACTTCTGGAGGAATCTATTGGAATTCCTGAAAGATTTTTTAGAGGAATTTAGAAGAATTCTTAAATTATTTGGGGGAAATTCCTAGAGTTATTTTTGAAGGAGTTACTGATGAAATCTCAAGAAGAATTCATGAGGAAATTCCAAGGGAAGTTTCTGAAGAGTTCCCAGGAGGAGGAACTAAAAAAAAAATCAGAAGGAATTCTTGCAGAAATCCTGAAAGAATCCTAAGATGAGTTCGCGAAAGAATCCCTATAGCAAGTCCTTAAGGAATCCCTCTACGAATTCCTGAAGAAACTCCAGGAGGATCCCGGAAGCAATCTCAAGAAGAATTCCTAAGCGAATCCCGAAGCAGTTCCTGGAGGAAGTCCTCGATTAATTCCTGGTGGAGTTCTTGAAAGAATTCCCGGAGGAATTCCTGAAGAAATCCCAAGAAGAGTTCCTCTGGAAATCCTTGGGGGAGTTTTTAAAATAAACCGTGAAGTTGTTACTAAAGAAATATAGAAGGAATTCTCGAGTGAATCTCTGGACGAATTATTATTAAAGGAACCCTTAGATGGACTCCTAAAGAATTTGTTTTACAATTTTTTTAAGGAATTCCTGAATTATTTTTTGAGTATTTTCTGTATGAATTTTCTGAAAAAAAACCTGGAAGAAATTCCCACAGAAATGTTTCAAATAATTCCATACGGAATTATTGGAGCAATCTGTAGCGGAATTCTTGAAAGAATATAGGGAGAAATAAGTGAATAAATTTCTGAAGGAATACCTATAGAAAAACCTAAAAGGACCTGTGGTAAAATTCCTGAAGGAAACCTAAAAAAAGCACTGAAACAACACTGGAGGAACCTTTCAAGATATCCCAGAGGAAATTCCCGGAGGTGAAATCGCTTGAGAAATTCTAGAAGAAATCCTTGTGTGAATCCATGATGGAATCACTGAAGGAAGCTATGCATCTTTGCAGAAATATTTGTAAAAGTTTATGAAGGAATTCCCGAAGCAAACTTGCAACTTGCTAAAGCTAATGCTAATGCTAAATACATTCAATATCAGATAAATTATGAGAAAATGTATTTGCAGTTGTTGGATGTATTATATCGTAATATGGTAGCGGTTGAATTTTGGACCCCTAGAGGAAATTGGCCCAATATAATATTGCGAATGGTTCTAGAAATTTTGGGCGTATCTTAATTAAACCTAAGAAAATCTTGCTAATACCACAGACAAACAGACATAACACCTCGAAAATTTCTCGACTAAAATCAATGTACAATGGGAATTATAAGAGTGTTACGTCTGTTTGTCTGTGATAATACGGACAAGAAGGTCCAAATATATGGGGGTCCAAATTATATTGGTTACCCTATATCTCCCTACTCAGAATCCATCATTACTAGCTCCAACCATCCAATAGTTGGTACCTAAACTTCAGTGGCAAGAACGAAACACATGTTGTTCAATTAGATGACGCTGTAAATGGAGCCGTCCCCGAGCACACGTTGACAGCTGCCGTGGTACCAGCCATAATAATTACTTGCGACACCCAGACTCCATAACTCATTCCGTGTGCACGTGTGACGTGGCGGCGTTTGGGGTCCCAAATAAGAACGATTGGAAAAAATAACATACCTTTCAAATGCACCTGATCGGAGCCAATTAACTGACGGTCGGTCCGTTGGCATGGACGGCGGTGAGTTAAGGGCGCAAACCTGTTCCTTATCGCGACTGTTGTAGGCCTATCGATGAGAGCAGGTTGTTGGTTGTTCTGCTCCCGTGCCGACGCACAGTGGTTCCATTTGTTCAGGGAAGCGGTCATAAATCATTTTCTTCGTTTTTTGAAGGGCAGAATCGTTATAAGTGACCAGAAATAGCATGTTATGACTAAAAAAGGATATTCCAGTTCATTTTCATGATCATCACTTGAAAAATATGAACTTTGGGCTATTTTTATGATATATGAAAATATCATTAAAAAAAACCTTTATTTTGCACAGAAATCAGTAATCAAATATTTTTAATTATTATGAAGATTGGGTCGAATTTTGAGGAATTTCTGCTAAGTATTGCACGTTAAAACATGTATAGCACGACTGTATTATAATAGATTCTTGTGTATAGAATCAGTATTAGCATTATAATTGTGATTTTATTAGTAAGTTCTATTTCTACTGCAATAAAATAAATATATGAAACTGAATATTTTTTCAGAAATAAGGTAGTTTGCATTGTCGAAACATAGAAAAAAATCATCACATATCGAATTAGTATGTATAACTACAGTACCTAATGCCCAAAAGCGATAATTCTGCAACAATAGTAACAATAGTGCAATTACAGAGTCAACTACTTCTGGGAATTATTTCAAACAAATATTCAGGATTAATTCACAAAACGTACGTAAAAGGAAATTTTTCAACCATACAAATATTGCTTTGCACAGTTGTATGTCATATAATTCATGGGCCTGCGTTTTGCACAATAAAAAAGATTCAAGTATCTGTCCAGTCGTATTTGTTTCTTACAATTGCATTGCAACTGCTATCCAGAATTTTAATCATGTATAGCTCTAACCCAATAAAAGAAATATATACAAATACCCATCGTCATTGCAATTTAATCAGCGCTTGCTATTTTAAAAGAAATCAATTTGTACACTAAGATTTAACGTTAATGAATTTATCAAATATTCCGATTTGGGAAGGGAATATGAGGAGTAAATACGCTCTTTTAGTAAATATTACTAAAAAAGTGTATTTACTCCTTCTTCCTCCAGCACTACAGTATTAGGTACTGAATGGATATTGAGGGAATTTTTTAAATGTTGGCAGCAAATGCAAAACTTCTTATCAAATTCCACAATTACAGAGGTAAGTTTGGACGAGGCCAAATACGAATGGTTGCTATGCAACTATTGAGGTATGAATACCTCAATACCTCCAGAAGTGTATTTTTTGTTCATAATAAAAAAAAACATTTCCAAAGATTGTCTTCAAATAAAATAACCCTCAATTATTGTAAAAAGCTTTGAAATATCGCCTGTAAAAATTTCAGTCATTTTGGTACGCATGTAAGACAATTCCAGAAAATCTAGTATATATATAATTTTGTAGTTATTTTAATACACATTTTTAATAAAAATAACGGGTAACTTCCAATACATCCTGCAAGCTTGTAAGCAGATATTTGCAGCTACAACCTTCACAGATTGATTCTCCTACTCAAATCTGATCATTTGCTGGCGGACGATTGATTGAATGTGGTTAAGAACATGTTTGAAATGTTACATGAATTTTTATTATGTATATATTCTATTGGTAAAATTATGTGCCTATAACTCATATCCCCATTAGTCCAAAAACATCCAGATCCGGTTTTTAGCGCTTCGAATTGGAAGATAAACATCTATTCTGATTCTCTGCGTTGAAAACCAATTGAAAATCTACTTGCTTTTGTTATACGAAGACGCGGAGTACAACTCAAAAGTCATGTGATTTTTCGACAAATTTAAAGAATGTAAAATTGCATAACAGTACCCACGCTCTCATCCAAAATATGCATCAGACACTTACATAAAAATGGATTTTCTGCATTCTTGGGAACATTATTGATTTATAAAAATTATACTAACTCATAAATTAGACAATCAACTTTTCGATTTTTGGCCTATGGCGGTACCACTGTGCGACGAGGCTTTGATTGATCTAATATGGTAGAGTTACGAAACTCCTTAATCGGAGTTGTTTTGATAGTCCACCCAGTTTTGGAGCGTGAAACATGGTTTGTTTATTTTTCGATTATTAATACTTTATGCTGTCTAACACAAGTTGACTCATTTATGTTTTTCTCTTCTCGTTTCAGGTAAGATTTATTGCTGTTCCAGTTAATAGTATTAAAGGTGCGTATTGGTCCAATCTGTTGCTGAAACAGCAAAATAAAAAATCATGGTCAATCTCCTAAATAATATTTTTCCTTCATCTTGTTACCCAGATCAATACAATGTTTATAATGGAGCTTACAATTTGAAGCTGTCCGACATACGATTACTGAACCATCAAAACGAGCTGTCATGGACGCATTTTTCAATGGATCCCTGTAGGAATATCTGAGGAAATCCTCAAAGTAATACTCGAGGTTATCTCTGGAGAAGTACTTGATGGAGTTCCTGAGAGAATCCCTTCGGAATCTCCCAAAAAATGATCACGTGGTTCATGGACAGCTCCTAAAGAGATGTCTTAGAAAACTCCTGGATAAATTCCAGAGGAAATCTCAGAAAAAATTCCTTCCTATGAGCATCATAGGAGAAATTTCTGAGGGGAGTTCCTGCACGAGCTCTTGGAAGAATATTAGGAATAGTTCCAGCAATCTCTGGGATAAAACTTGGCGGAATTCTTTAATCTTCCTTTTGCATCACATACGCAGTACGCTGAAATAGTGTACGGTCAAAAATGGCCCTAATGCCGAAGGAGGGTTAAAGAAAAATCAGAAGAAATAACTAGGAGTAATTAATTTGGAAAATCCTTAAAACCAATCCATCCCTTTCCAAATCCACACTGAACCCCAAAAAGCCCACCTAATATTTCATTTGTTCACCCGCGTTTTAAGGAGAATCTTCAGAGAATACAAACATGGCTGCCACAATGGCCGACTTGATCTCCTACTCACGTTTTCAAGAGCACCATCTTGGAAATTTGTAAACAAATACTCTCAATTTGTAAAAGCTGCCTTTTTTTTGCAAGTGAGCAAATCCAGGATAAACAAGCGCGGCTTGGTTCGATGCTTCGTTCGTCAGATTTGTTCCTCTAAAATTTGTATGCAAAATTGCAATGGGGTTTCTTGATGTTGACCTTAAGAATTCCTAAGATATCGACTTTAAAAGCACTGTCCCGGGAAAAGCACGCTGGGTGAATGTGGGTAAGAGGATGAATAAGAGACGCACTATAATTGATCTATGGTTCCAATCATTAACGAAACTAAACCCATCTCTTCCTCGCAGTCTGACGATGACATAATCCTCGCTAATTATTCTCGCACATGGTCTCCGATTGTTGAACTTACATATCTCACGTTTTGCTTTACTTCATCCGATGCAACTCGAAAGCAGCTGAGTTAAGTCTACCACTAGTTGAGCAGAATGTGCATTGAAACACGATGGGGGAATCTGACTCCATATGATCTCATGCATTTTCTGCCATACTCGTTGAGTTACAAAAAATGCAAACTCAACCGTCTATTAGTGATTTCTGCAATTTTTTTTCGTTCTCGACGCAGTTGTATGTGGATATTTTTTAAGCAAAAAACATCAACATCAACATTTGCGTTTTTTGTGTTGTATCGTAGTTAAAATGAGAGAATCTCTTCTCAAAACATACAGATTGCAAACAGCACGGTCAAACAATTCTAGCCGGTATTGAATGACTCAGGATATCGTCCACAATTCAAACGAATTTTCACACTTTTCAAAATTGATCCATTCGTCGGAGCTAAACTTTTAAATGTAGCAAGGAATGTGAAATTTGTAGTGAATTATGCCAAATCTGTTTTTTTTTTTTTTTTTTTGAAAAGCTGTTTTGTTGTGGAATCTAACAAAGAGAGCGCCTCTTTCCAAGCATATAATGCAATGAGAGCGCCGAGAGATTTTCACCGGAAAACTCCCGATTTACGATGACACAGTTGGAAGCTCTTGCTATCAAACAAAAGAAGCGGAAACGTTTATCAGTTCGACATGGGAGCATGTGCTTGCTCGGGTTTAGATGTCACACCACTCTTCGTTTTGTACATATGTGGTTCGATGTAGGGTGTATTGTGTATGTGTGACTTCGGTTGAATGTTTATTTTGCTAAGCCGAAGAGAGGTGGGAGGGTGAACACATGTGCTAAAGCGGGGAGGAAATCCGAAGGGTTTGGTTACTTATCGTATGAATACAACTCTGCACTTTTGGTGCTGAGGCGGTGTGACTGATAATGTAGATTCGTGGAAAAATAATAGGTCTTCCTGGCCTATTCTCCTTTTTACTTTGTACATAGTGGCAAAATATACTCTGCATTACGTGTTTTAATCATATTATCGGAACAGTAAAATATACCTTAAGACAATATTTAATAACTATACCGAAGAAGACATCTTAAAGCACATTTTATCGCCAGTGAATCTACTACACCAATCACAAAACAATCATTAAAACGAACATGTTGATACATTTTTTTTAATTTTTTTGCTGAGCATTTAAGCTAAGCAGTTTTCTCAATGTTCTACATGCTTTTTCAACTACGAAGGAAACATGTTGTCAGAAGTGTGGGGCAAAAGATCGAGTGGGGCAAGAGATTCTTTTGAAGTTTTTGAGCTCAATTGTTTTTTTTTTAATTTTGAAAAATGTATCGATTTTTTGATTTTATACGAAAGAGCACCTTTTTCTGAGCCACTATGATTTTTCTCAGAACTTTAGAACTTTTTTTTTGGTACCTAAAATCAATTTCAAAGGGATTTTTTGAAATCACCTTGTGACAGCTGGGCAACTGTTTGACAGCTCCGTCCAGTACAAACTGCGACGAGGGGTGATTCGACAAATCGCTCCCATACAAACTTCAAATTGATTTTTGAATAGGTACTAAAATTCATGAAAATTTGGATTTCGGCTCAGTTTGGCATGCTGATTCAGAATATGGAATTATCTCAACCCCAGAAAGAAGCCAATTCAATTTTCTTCTTTCGGTTGTCAAGGTTGATCAAAGCCTTTTTGAAAAATAGTCTTTCACTCCAAAAATTATGCAAATCGATCAATATTTCAAAAAGTCATGACTGACTATCAAGCCGAGGACCTGGGATCGAATCCCACTCCCGACAAAACTCACAAAATGTGAGTTCTTCCTTCGGAAGGAAAGTAAAGCGTGGGACCCGAGACGAACTAGCCATGGGCTAAAAATATCGTTAATACAGAAAAAAGTCATTAAAAAGGGCTTGTTTTTGGTCAAAAAATTGTAATATGCGATGGGACTTCCAACACATGGATTGGAATTGTAATGAAATCGAATCCGGTCTTTTATTTTGGGGCGTAACTAGGTATGTTTTGAAGATGCTTTAGCATTAGGGTGTCCAAAATAGAAAAAGTATCAAAAAGTTAACTTAGAATGATAGATTAGGGTCCTAGCAACAATAGTTCCATACATGAAAAGTCAATCAAAAAATATTTAGAGGTTGCACGCATCATTTTTTTGAAAAATGGACGATTGTGGTATTTTTACCACAAAAATGCTAATATGAGTATAAAAATAAAAGAAATGAAAGTCATCAATCAAAGTAAATCATAGTTTTGGGTCCCGCAAACAAAGTTTGGAGGGAACTTATGTCATCAAAGCTGATTTTATATGTTTGGCAAAGGTTAAAATATCAAAAAATCACGATTTTTTTCACCAAATTTTTCAAAAATGCTCAATTTATAAGGATTTTGAAATTTTTCCTGCGATTCACAATTCCCTTATTTTATAGCAAATTATTTAGCAAATGTGTAGATTATTTCGGCTGAAGACAGTTTTGAGCTATCTCCTTCATGAGTTGAGATATCGGCATAATAATGATAACACAATCATTGAAAATAATCGGATTTTCTCATGTTAATTGTTTTTGTTCATTAGTTTTTATGACTACCATGCAAAAAAGCAAATAACAAATGTTTGACATGTTATGTTATAAAAGAACACATTATTGAAGATTTTGAGAAATAATTATGCTTACCGGTTCAAAGAAAGATTCGAAAAGTAACTCGCTGCGAAATTTTAATAATATTCATCAGTGATCGCAAGTCAGACAATCAAATTCCATGTGTGAAGCTCTACACTCTTAAAAAAAATATAAATTTACACGTGACGTAAACCATCAACGTACGTAAACATTTCATGACTGAATGGCAAATTTGACTAAATTTCACATCCATCATATACGTTTGAGTTGGTTGCACAAGATGTCAACAAACCTATCTGACAAGATAGTTAGAAACAGTTTTCCATTTATCGTTCGTCTCACAACTCGGTGATACAGCCAAGAGAAGTATTTGCCTCTCAATCAGCGGACCAGAGTTCGAATCCTGTTCATTATTTTACTTACATATGTTTTTTTATCTCTCGCTTCGGCTCTAACGATTGCTAGCTCCTTTTATGTGCATCTAAGTGAACTTAAATTTACATGATTTTTTTCTAAGAGTGTATATTTTGAGTGATGTGTAGACCGCTCAAAAATGTTTACCTTTTTTAAATAGATTTTGGTGCTCTTGTTAAGTAGACATATAGGTTATTTCTAGTTATATCAGAACTACTGCTCTAACATTGAAAACAACTAAAATAAAATAAAAATAGCTAATAAAAACTGTAAGAAAGAAAAATATAGTTTTATAGTTTCAGCCAATCGACATTAAAATTTAAATATGTGCATGACAATGCAGGTATTTTTACGAATATTACGATATTTTTTTCATTTTTTCATTTGCGAATTTCATCTAAAGCTAATTCTTTATACAATAATGAGATCTATTACAAAATTTGATTTTAAAAGCAAACCATTAGCGCACATCTTTGCAGCTAGGGTTGGATTTCAGAAAGCATCATGATTTTTAGATTCCACTATTATCAAAAAATAAATAAATATAACTTAGTAACTAATCTAAGAAATGTTAATGTTAAAATCTTTCTGTTGCGCAGCTTACTTGTTAAAACATAATTTTCAACCAAAATTAAAAGTTTTGAATCGGTGGGTTGCTATCTTATCTGATCAATGATGTTATCTGATCAACAGATGAAATCTAAGAAAAAAAATCTTCTTGTATTCACAAAGCGGGTGTGAAAAGTTATGTTCAGCATATGTACACTCCCGTTCAAAAGTTTGGGGTCACCCCCTCAAAAACATGTCATTTTTTTAGGCCCATATCTCCGCCAATTTGCGTCCGATTTCAAAACCCTAGGTTTCATTCAAAAGATGATAAGTCAAAGAAACTTTGAACATGATTTAAAAGAAACTTTTTCAAAAAAATTTGTATGTAAACTTAACCCAAAGTTGCCAAATTTTCTAAAAAATGAATATAAACTTACGGCAGTGTCGCTGGAAGTTGGGTCGACCAAATTTTAAGATGAGAGCGGTAATATGACCCATTTTCTATTAGCTTTCAACTGCTTTTTACAGAACTTAGCTGAAAAATCTAGAAAAAAAGTTATTAAGTAAATTAATCCTTGATGTCATCGACCAAAAGTTTGGGGTCACCCCTCAATATGATGTATCGGCCAAAAGTTTGGGGTCACTATCGTAAAACATGGAAAAGTGATTTGGTGATATCTTCGTCATCTATAGTTCAATTTTAATTATTTTTGGCTCATTTCAAAGATAATTAACTAAATTTACGTTTGATGTCTTCAACTTAACGTATTTAACGATTTTTGTATATAAAAATGTTATGTAAAGTTAGCACATTTTACCACGCTTCAAAAAATGAGGCAACTTTACGTTAAGTTTTAGTATGTAAATTTCAACAAATATGTGTGGTTCAATGTCTATGCAGTAAGTATCATTCATTTTGTTTCAAATAAGCCAAGAAGAATTAAAATTGAATGAAAGATGACAAAGATATCAACAAATCACTTTTCCGTGTTTTACGATAGTGACCCCAAACTTTTGACCGATATATGATTTTGAGGGGTGACCCCAAACTTTTGGTCGATGACATCAAGGATTATTTTATTTAATAACTTTTTTTCTAGATTTTTTAGCTAAGTTCTGTAAAAAGCAGTTGAAAGCTAATAGAAAATGGGTCATATTACCGCTCTCATCTTAAAATTTGGTCGACCCAACTTCCAGCGACACTGCCGTAAGTTTATATTCATTTTTTAGAAAATTTGGCAACTTAAGGTTAAGTTTACATACAAAATTTTTTGAAAAAGTTTCTTTTAAATCATGTTCAAAGTTTCTTTGACTTATTATCTTTTGAATGAAACCTGGGGTTTTGAAATCGGACGCAAATTGGCGGAGATATGGCCCTAAAAAATGACATGTTTTTGAGGGGGTGACCCCAAACTTTTGAACGGGAGTGTAGATATAAATTGATTATTAACTGTCATGCAGTATGAATCAGTAATGATCAAAGCAACCCAATAATTCCTGAAATTCTTCAAAAATGTACACTCGCGCGAACTATTATGTCAAACATTTGTCGTATGTTGTTGTAATTGCATGGTAGTCATGGAAACAAGTGAACAAAATCGATTAACGTAAGAAAACACGTTTTTTTCTTTGATAGTGTTATTATTATTATTATACCGATATCTCAGCTCATGATAGAGATAGCTCAAAACTGTCTTCAGCCGAAATAATCTACACAAAAATTGATATAAAATAAGGGAATTGCGAATCGCAGGAAAAATTTCAAAATCCTTATAAATTGAGCATTTTTGAAAAATTTGGTGAAAAAAATCGATTTTTTGATATTTTAACTTTTGCCAAACATATAAAATCAGATTTGATGACATAAACTCCCTCCAAACTTTGATTGCGGGACCTAAAACTATGATTATCTTTGATTGGTGTCTTTCATTTCTTTTATTGTTCAACTCATATTAGCATTTGTTTGGCAAAAATATCAAAAATCGTTCATTTTGTAAAAAAATCGATGCGTGCAACCTCTAAATATTTTTTGATTGCATTTTCATGTAAGGAGCTATTGTTGCTATGACCCTAATCTATCATTTTAAGGGTGAGCAAGTTAACTTTTTGACACTTTTTCTATTTTGGGACACCCCAAATTAGCATGTATAACCTTTTGCAAAAAAGATTGGAGATCATATTTTACACATAGAAGGGCAAAAGTTCGAGTCGTGTGGCAACTTTAGGTAAAAGCCAAAAATTCTGCAAAATGCACGTATTATCTCTAAAAGTGACGGAATTAGTGAGAAAATTCGAATTAAGTTGAAAAAAGTAATTTTATCTGAATTTGGCGAAAAACCACTAAATTTTGGTGAAGTAAATGCAACTCTGATTTGGGTAATATCCATATCGAACTTTAACGTGTATTCCAATTCCAACCTCAAATATTAATTGGTTTCAGGTATTCCTATTACCAAAGTGTCAAAATAGTGTACTACGGTTGGCGAAATTCCATAAACACTAGATTCGCACTTTTGCCCCAGTGGTGGGACAAGAGTTCGAATAAAACACACACATACAAAAAGTGTTGTAACTCAAAATTGATCAGACAATTGGCCTAACTTTGTTAAGCAAAATAATAGCTCATAGATGGTAGAATTACTACACGGTACTAATTTATTTTCATCTGCTTCGATTTAAAAAACAAACAATGAAATTTCAACTAAGGCCGAACTTTTGCCCCATCTTACTCTATCATCTGCGAAAGACAGACGGGGTCGTTTCAGCGTGTAGTTTGCATCATTGAAATAAATCAAGAAAATCAACGGCCTTAAATGGCTGCCTTGAGGAATTCCGAGCGTGGCATGAAACTCACACACTTAAATTAAATCGCCGACCTCAGCAAGTGGATTGCCGAGAATCCAACAGCCGAGAATCCGGTAATAATTTTTACTGAATCTCGGTAAAAGTTTTACCAAGATGTCGGTAAAACTTTACCGATATCTCGGTAATCCAACTTTTTACCGAGATCTCGGCAAAGTTCACCGAGACTCGGTAATGGTTTGCTGAAATCTCGGTAATTTTTTTTACCGAGAATCAGTAAATATTTACCGAGATATCAGCTGTTGGATTCTCGGAAAACCGTTTACCGAGATCAATTTCTGAATTTAAGTGTGCAGTAGATTGAAATCCTCCGATTGAAACAGTAAATTTTCGAGCAGTTAAGTATGAATTAACACACTTATTTTAGAATCACTTGTTCGGCTGTTCTATTTTCGGTAAAAGTTCGGATTACCGAAGTTCAGCACAGTTTTACCGAAGTTCAGATTTTTTTACCGAACGTTCGGTAAACATTACCGATGATTCAGTATAGTTTACCGAACGTTCGGTAATTTTTTGCCGAACTTCGGTAATAATTTGCTGAACATACGGTAATCCGAACTTTTACCGAAAATAGAACATCTGAATACTTTATTTTAAGTGTGAAGCCAGCACAGGATATTTCCGCTAATGCCAAATCTTTCTAATTTGGCCGTTGCTATTGCGTAATTGATCTCATGAAATGCTGCAGATAGATCTGTATATACAGTGTATCAAACAATTGTCCGTACAGCAAATTTTTCGTCAAAATAATTTATCATTAAAATGTTAATAACTTTTTTATGCGTCGATCAGAAACCCTGAAATTTTGACCAATCATGAATCATATAGTAAAGCTTCATTAGTAAAATTTTGAGCAAGATCGAATAAGTTTTCTGAAAGTTATAGAACTTTTAGAAAAACTTATAAGATTTTTGAACACATTTTTAAAACATTATATCTCAATATGTACTCGATGAATTTTTTTCAATTTTTTTTGTGTTACATCTTAAACCTAAGGCTTTCATAGGCAGCCATTTTTGGGGTTTTATATTCACTACAAAAAATATGAAAAATGTGCGTATGTAGTTGACGATGTTTTAAAATTTACCATATTTTGCACATATTATCAGCCAAACGTTTTCCACCAATAAAAGTACATTAACTGAACGAAAAATCCATAGGACCTACTGTTCATATGTAGTTTAGTAGGCCCTAAAGACCGGTCCAGAAAGTATGGACGCAGTAAGAACGTACTGGCATGTCAAAACTGTTGATGACTAGTTCTTTTTGAAAGCTACATCCTATTGATCAACCTATTTTCTCAACATTTGTATAGCGGTTTTTGCGATTCTAACAGTGTGTTTCAAAATACATGAACTTTCAGTGGAACATCATCGAAAAAATGTGTGGATATTGTGGATGAACGGAGTGCGAATTCCGAAAAAGCTACCGATCGATAGAATTTGTGATGAAAACAGAACAATACATAGGCAGTCGGGTGCCTGAAACTTTTGCCAGTCTTGGTAAGGTGGTATGAACTACCAACCAAGCCGATCTGTTTAAAAGCACAGGTCGCACGGCAGAAGTTTCACGCATTCGATGTATTCGTTCAATACATGGCCTACTTGCCTAATTTCACCTTCTATAAAATTTTCACAATTGTTCGCTACCTAGCGAATTCTATCATATCTATCATTTCATTATCCACTTTGATCTCTACTCCCTTATACTTATGAGTAGAAAGAGACCGATATAGCCACAAAATCATCAAGTTAATTATAGAATACGGTCGATAAATCAGTACATGATATGTATTCAAAATTTTTATAAGTTTTTCTAAAAGTTCTATAACTTTCAGAAAACTTTTTCGATCTAGCTCAAAATTGTATCAATGGAGCTTTAATATATTAGTTATATTTGGTCAAAATTTCAGCGTCTTTGATTGACGTATAAAAAAGTTATAATCATTTAAATGAAAAATTATTTAGACCAATAAATTACTGTACGGACAGTTGTTTGATACACTGTTTGGCATCCGTTTGTACGTGTTGTGCTAAGCTATCGCCAATGAATAACGTAAGACACAAAAGTTTGGAGGTTACCAATCTACCAGGGACGAATCCATATTGCTCACTGCTTAGATGGCTTTAACAGTGAGACGACAAAGGTTCCATTACTTCAAGCTGGACATGGCACACAGAGACGAAATTCCTCGATGATTGTCAACGTCTTATGTACGGGAAACATGATGATGCAGATAAGTTGAACACGTGGCGAATAGGAACGAGATGAGTTTCAATACTCCTCTTCAAGAAAATTGAAGGAATACCGTCTGGGCGGTTCCCTTGAAGATTTCAATCGCGATGTGGCGCTGTATATCATTTCATTACAAACGACGAACGTAGTGCAGGAATCATTGACCAGCGGAATGTTATTTATGGCCTGATCAACAAAATCGTCTCATCGCAGAAGGTGCCAGCAAACTTCTGAGCGAAGAGTTGGCAAATCTTTAGAAGTTCCAAAGCAGTATTTTCCATTCAAAGTTATCTTCGAAGGTAGTCCAGACTCGTTGCTCTGTTCATTCACGTACTCCCAAAAAGACCTTGGTTTTGATTGAAGATCGCTTTAAATCCGTTGTTTATAGTGGCTGTAGCAACGTCGACTGGTTAACTAATAAGCAACCTTGACCCTCAAGTAATATTCAAGTGCTGAAATAGTATTTGGAGTAGTGCCTCAAAGCAGCTCTCCTGACACATTTTAGAACATGGAGCTCACGAGTTTTCGAGAGTAGATGATTGGTGACATGCACCTTCTTAGGTACATGTCTCTCGATCACATGTCCTAGAACATGAAACAGAGTTAGTGCAGCTTCATATCTACGTCGTTGAGAATATCATTCCATGCACAGTGGTAAAAATAGGTATAAAACGCGAAAAAATTCAATGTCTCTGCTCGGAGTGGATGGATTTGAATGAATTTTTGACACAATCTGTAAAAATCTTTATAGTTTCAGATAAGGAGAGTGTCGTTCACCGCAAATCAAATCAAAGTATTGGGCCCGATAAGAGCAGGACCAACCCTATGTTAAATTGCCGATACTGTGGAAGTTTTTACATAAATACGAGTTAAAAAAGTAATTTATTTTGCTCGCCAATCGAGAATAAATGAGGATTTCCCAAAAAAAATGTTTAGAGAAAGAATGGGGTATAACGAGCTCAATACACTGATTTCCAGCATCTTTCGGCGAATGACATTTTCCTTATCTGAAACTATAGATTTTTACAGATTTTGTCAAAAAATCATCCAAATGCATCCACTCTGAGCAGAGATATTGAATTTGTTCGCGTTTTATACCTATTTTTTCCACTGTGCCATGAAATAGATTCAAGATATTCCAAAATACCTCGGTGGTCCTATTTCAGTATCGCAGGACTGGTGTGCAATGAGCTCAAGCATCATCGGAGGATATGATGATTCACCATTTACCAACTGCGATAAGCAGTTGCTATGAGCGGAGCATCATTTTGAGCACTGATGAAGCAGAGATCAAGGCTTCGGAAGTTGTCATTGGTAATGAAATTGATTTGTCTGAGTAACTTTCCCTATAGTAAATTGTATGAAAACTTAAAACGGCTGGCGCTAAAATACAGTTTCTCCAATCGAGCTGAAATTTTGCACAATTGATATGGGACTAAAATGGAACTCAAAAAGCGTACAGGAGTAAAATGTCTTTTTGTGTCCCAATATGACCAACCGTGCGTCTCCATGGCTTATTCTGGAGTTAATTTCCCCCCTTTGAACCATTTTTTTTACTCTCATTCAGTGTGCAACGAACAAAAAGCACCACCCTAGCGCAACAGCCGGTCGACAAAACTGTTTTCACGCTGCAACCCCACTGCACCTTCCGACCTCAACCCACCCCCAATTTGACAACTTTTCCACCCAAACAAAACACCATGTGCGGCGCTCTGCCCGGTCACTCTCAGCTCTCTCAATTCTCTCCCGCGTTATCAATCGGTACGGCACACACAAATGCGCGCCAACTCAACCACCACGTTGTTCTTTCGCTCGAAGTTTTCCCGCACTCCGGCGGCGGTGGCCCAGTCTCGTTCCGGTTCTAAATCAAATCAGGTCTCGCGCGCTGCTCCCGCTCGCTCGCGACGACCACCACGATTATTCTCGCCACGCGTGGTAGAGGGTGGTGGGCTGAGATCAGGTAGATAGTCGCTCGCGGTTCGCGGAGTTCGCAATTTATCTCACGCTTCCGTTCGGACAATTCCAACGAATCGACTCGGTTCTCCCGCGTCCGTGGAACAGCTGTTTGGTGGCTGCTGGCACCACGCGGTTGTTTTGATGGACGACGACGCGCCACCACAACCGTGCGACGATCAGGTCTGGTTCTGGTCCGGCGTCTGAGCCGGTGGTGACTGATTGAAACGGTCGTCGACTGTCCCCGCGGTTGGTTGATTAGTGGCTTAGCTGTGCACTGCATACTATTCAGCCGGTCGACCTTCTTCTGGTCCGTGCAGTAGTGTTTCGGCAACATTCGGTGAGCGCGGGCTGAAGCGTGGGACGATTCCAAGTTGGACGCGTGTTACTACTACGGGTGACCAGCTGATCAACCGACGGAAGGACGGTCGTACGGCGCGAAAAGTGATCTGTTTGATTGGGACGTCAAGTGGTAAATGACGGCGGAGAAGTTGAAGTGAAGTGTGTCAGTGTTGACGAGAGTTATCCGGATGTGTTCTTGAGTTCTAATTCTGGGGGCATTTTTGATAGTGAATCATACAAATAAGTGGAGAGTTGATTGCTACTTTCTAAAATCGCTTGTGGTTATCGAATAAATAATGAGCACTGTGAAGAAATCATCACGGAAATATACACTACCCGATAGAAGTGTGGGCCCACAAAATAATTACGGCAACAATTAATCGCCTTGAATTATTGAACATCACTTGAAATATCCTAAAATAAGAACGATCTATGAAAACCTTTGGTTTACTGAATAAAAAGAATCGTTGTAGTTAAGTATATTTCAACTAGGTGATACTGAACTCCTCCAGGTGATTCATATTCATGTTGTAATACATTTTCGACGGGTAGTGTAGTTGGCAAACCGTCAAATCAACGTGTTTAAATCAAGAAAATGTACGAGCCATCCCCACCGAGATGCTTATAAATGTGATTCTTCGAGATTTACTCGCCTCATCTCAACAAGAAAAGATGAAAAGAATGTGTAATCCCAATATCATAAATTTACCGTCTCACCAGTCCGATTGAACCGGGTCATCACCCGAGCGAAATTAACCGCCGCCAGAGAAGTGTAGTTGTGTTTCGACGTGCGGCAAATGCTTCGGTGCCGTGAAAAAAAAACATACTTCAGCAGATGTTCTCGAATTTCAACGCCGTTTGTGTCGCCAATTTGTAATTCGATACAAGAAGGGAAAAAAGTGCAAACAGTATGCCAATTACATGGCTGCCGACGAAACTGAAATTGGCGTTAAACTGAGTGCGCGAATTGTTCTGTTGTGAGCGGTAGTAGTGTGATCATCACGCGTATGCAGAAGAACGTAGTTTAAAAAATGCTATGTTCTGGGTAGCAGTTATTTCAAATGAGGTTCCCAGGGGTACCAATATACTGCATTGCATACTCCCAATAGGCAAGATAAACTGGAACGTACTGAAAATTGTCATATTTGTTTGTGGGAGGTAATTGTTGAATTACACCACGGAAGATTTTATACTTGGCTAGCTGTTTAACAGTACCGGTACCGTGATTTCGGGGGAAATTGATCAGTGGAGTGGAACTGATTGATGTGAGGGTGATTTTATTTGTTAACGATAATGCTTTAAACTTAAAACAATTCGAAGAAACTGACAGTCATTTGGCTCAAAGGTTATTGCATGATTATTTTTACATGTGTTACAGCCAATTAGGTACATATTTCTGTATTAAATTCGATATTTTCCAAAACTGCGTGTTAGGCGAACTTCAAAAACACTTTCAAACTTTGTTACCGTAGCTGTATCGCACTTGCAATGAAGACACAGCGTAACTATTGCAACTATTAAAGTTGCATGCAAGTTTACTTACTAACATAAAATGATAAATTCTATAAAATTTGATATAGTGAAACGAAATATTTTGCATGAGTTGTTAATTTAGATGTCCATTGACCAATTTACCTTTTCATTGCTTAACAAAAATATTCCCATGCTTAATGGCTTGCAATCAAAAAAGCCCAAAATCGCATATTTTGCCCTATAAATTAAGGTATAGCTCAAAATTGTGACGTGCTGGAGAAAATCTGAGCCCGGATTCGGATTCAGCGGCCCAAAATCTGTCAAAGACACATAAGTTTGCTCTTGAGACAAAAAAAAAATGTTGCGCCGTGTTAGAACGAACGTTCATAGCTTCCAAGTAATCGCTTACCCCGGATTCGTCATCAATATTTCTATAATTATTGAAATTCATGCATAAAATTGTTTTTTCGAAATATTCATATGTTTAGTAAGGAAATTGCATACATTCAGGCTTCCGATTGAATTGAACTTTAAACTTAAATAATTAAAAATTTAGAAAACTTGCAGAAGTTTTACGTAAATTTATGAATTCAAGTAGAAATCATATTTGTAGCACTAAGAAAGGCATTTTGATTAATTTAACGCCGAAGTTGATTTTTTATTTCACTATAATTATCACAATAAAATTATTTGCAGTCGATGACTTTTGAATAGAATTAGACGCCAAAAACTGTGAACAGTAGACCTGTCCACTTTTTCAAAAATGTTTTCTGATTCTTAAGTTCACCCGCATTTTTTGATTAGCATCCAAAAAGAAGTAACTGGTCAAAATTTCAGCCAAATCCATTGAAATTAAGATGTGCATCATATCAATTTTGTGTTTTTCGACTATTTTTTAACTTAAAAAATCATAACTACACTTACATTTTAAAATGGCATTATATTCTCCAATGTTTTGTGGTTATTTGCCTCTTTCCCAACTAGATGGACATTTCAAAATTATAACAAGCTGTGTTATTTTGTTACAATATTTTTTTATAACAAGGGTTGTTATAAAACATGCACCGTTAGTAGTTAAAATAACAAAAAATCACAAGAAAAGAACAAAAATGTAATAACTTTTGTTATAATCATAACAAAAATATTACAAAACTTGTTCCATGAAATATGATAGAATTTAACAAAATTATAACAAACTAGCTGTACCCGGCAAACTTTGTCTTGCCTACTGCGTTTTTTGACGTTTCAAGTTTCTATCCAAGTCCCCGGTCACGAAATGTATGGAACTCACAATTTTCCATGTTTTTTTTTGTCTCATAAACCTTTCTTGATTGAAATCTAACAGAACAAAACTAAGACGATCAAAATCGGACCTTCCGTTCGCAAGTTATGCGCGGTCCAACGTATGCCACTGCATTTTTATATATATAGATATAGAAGATAGATTGTGTTACAATTCCTTTTACCTTTTAGGGTAAAAACTAATTTTTTACAATCATTTTTTGGGTAAATATTTTGAAGTGTGTTATTCTATTTTTAGAAAAAGTAGGTAACATAATAAATAGTGTCCAGTACGTTATAAAATTTTCGGATCCGAACGGGATTCAAACCAAGACACCTACCATCGGCAGCAATCTGACGCCTCTGCCAATGAGGCCATCACAACACTTGAAGAGGGCGGTGATAGAAGCTTTACTAGTTCTGCGTATTGCCAGTTTCCTCATTAAAATTCTTGTTTGTCAGACGCACACGAGCGAGGTAGATGACGTCACATTGAGCTCGTTGACGTATAATAGACTTGATTTGTCGTTAGTGATTTTGTTTTAATCTATCACAGATATATCATATGCAGATATGATAACAGCCGTAGATATAATTTAGTTATACTCCACTTTCTTTTTTATTTAAAGCAATGAAATGGAATCTATCACATAAGGGGTCATCTATTAGGTTTACCGTCACATTTGGAGGAGGCAGGGAGGGTTGAAAAATTCCAATTTTAGCGTGACGTACTTAACAGATGCTCTCTAAGGTCGAAGCAAATTAGGTAGAATAATCAAACTCCATGTTATAATTATTTAGTTCCACTTTTACTTGTATGCCTTCCAATACTTTTGAGTTGAATTTTACACAAATGACGTAGATTTGTGTAAAATTCAACTCAAAAGTATTGGAAGGCATACAAAACGTTGTTCCATGTAACGGAAACATTGTTTGTCCGGTCGCAAATTGCAGCACATGCAATATCCGTCGTATTATCGACAGGTTCGTTTTCTTCGTCTTGAGGTTTTTATCGGCCAAATTGCCTGAAACATCCCGGTCAACCAGTGAGAGATATTCGATATCGATCGATATCGATTGAATCGATGGCGAATGCTATCGTCAGATAAAGCATTATAAGGACAGATTTGTTAGGATCCCAAAATGGCCACCAGAATGGCCGACTTTGGCACCTACTCACAATTTGGAGAGCACAAATCTTTTCGTAAACAAATCCAGCGCACCTGATCTCCATATTTTAAGCTTATTACAAGTGAGCAAGAACAGAATAATAAAATGCACTGTTGTTTGAAGCTTGCTTCTTGAGATTTGTGCGTCTGAAGTTCTGATGCTCTGTTGGAGCGGGATTTCAAGACGTTTGTCCATAAAGGAAATCCGAATCTGATTGATAAGGATGCTCACGCAGAAATGACACTTATTTAAAACAATAAAATGTATGATTGATTAACAAACTGAGAATATACTTATTCCAAAATTGTATTTCGTTGTTCTTCCTTAGAGTTTATCGATAAAAACAACCCATTATCATCAAGTCAAGTTAGAAACTTCATTTGTTTCTACAAAATGAAGTTCACAATCTTTGTATTACTTTCAAACTGTCCGTCCAATCAAGTGAGTGATTATTTTTGGGTTATACAAATGTGTTGGAGTGTGAAAAATACGAAGATTCAAAATGAAAACTGACATTCTCATTTTTACATTCGTGTTTCGCCACATTCATTGTCAGCTGAATGCCTCTCTTTTTTCATTCAATTCCCTGTCATGAGTATTTTCTTGCTTATCGTAAAATAATCAATTTCTATTAACAAACACAAAATTCGACTTAATGAACAAATGGAACAGATGGTTAGTCTTCCAATTAATTACTATACCCAAGTTTTGGGGGAGTTATGGTCCAGTTTTGTTTCTCAGTGAAAATTGTCAGTGACAGAAAAACGAATGAATAAGTGAAAAAATTAATTTATCAAAATGAATTATATTTTGATCCCTCAATTGAGAATTTTCAAAATTCACGTTGATTTGACTCATTGAAAATTATAATTTTAATCTCTGGTTGTAAATGACATAATGTTATTGATGGAGCAACGAATAACTTATGAAAATAACACACTTTCTTACATGTTAAGAGACTCATGAAGTTAAATTTCGATTTTCTCGGAAACGGTTACTTTCAAAAAGGTTATTACAGTAGACGTTCGGTCAGTGTAAGCAGGTTTAACTGCAATGCTTTTAAACTGCAAGTCCGGTAAGTGCAACAAATTTGCAGTTATCGCACTGCCAAATATCAAAATGGTGCGCCATATTAACCCAAATGAACAGACGGATGAAGTTCACGTTCATTTAACGTCAGTTGATGGTTTGTTGATAGTGTCAGGCGTTCCAGTTATCGGATATTTGTTCGCCAAGTGAAACGTTATCATGTTGCAGTTATCGAACGTCTACTGTATCTTTGACATCCTACCAGAATTTGAAAACGGTATGATAAAAAATTCCAAACCTTTTTTCACGTAGTTTACCCGACTATCTATCGCGTAAGAATACAAAACTAAGGTTAACAGACAAGAAAGAAAAGCTAATGATCTGATGAAGGGGAAGTTTGTCAATGTTTACTTGTTTTGTTTCATACCAGACAAGACTTTACAATTGTGCCACAAAACAAACCCAACATCATCTTGAAAATACTGTGCTGTTGCGTCAACAGGTTTTTTTTAAACGCTACAAAGCACTGCAACAGCACCAAAACGTACTACATGAAAGCAGCTGTTTTGTTGGTGCGGATTATTATTCGATTGGCACATCATCCGAGAACCATTCCGGTTCGGGATTAGAGTGCAATAAAAGAACCCAAAAAAAAAAAAATAGAAAAAAAGAGAGTTGTGAAGTATTTGATTTCCAGCTATATTCCAGCTTACAGTTTGTATTGATAATAATGTTTACATCCGACAAGTCATGGTGTCATCCCAACAGTTTTTTTTTTAAATTACACCTTCCAGTTGTAATGATATCGCATAACGATATAGCTTCAAAGCACTGCTGGTTTGGGAAGAATTTGGCAGATTAATACTAAATGATAACAAGAACTGTTCTGTTGTATTTTTTTTTAACAAATATGACGCTGTCCCCAAATTACGCGTCGCTCAAAGGAGTGGGGAAAGTACAACCGAGCGTTACGGCCCATACAAACATTTTAAAACTTTCATACAAAAAAGCGTAACGGAAGAGGAGGGGGTGGTAAAACATGAGGATTTTAGCGTTGCGTTCTAAATGAATGCTATAAGTTTTGTTTTATGTATTTTGGCTCGAGTGGTCAATATTACAAAAATGAAATAGCGTCAATACAAAAAACCCAAAAAAATTGAAATTATATTGAAACAAAAAATGTAGCAAATACAACTATACATGTGTTACGAAATTTTGTTATAGGCAATTATTTTAATATGCATAATGTAACAAATGCTGTTATATATCTGTTTGAATAAATAATACATGCTTTGTTATAGTTTTGTGTTTAAAATAATAACAAATTTTGTTATGGTTATTCACATACCAGTGGTGTTCAGGCTAGAGAATACCGCGGGCCAAATTTGCAATACGGGATCGACCTGCGGGCCGCATAAAACATCGATGCACAAAAACAACAAAAAAAACAATTCTAAAGCATATTTTTTTAAAATCTGAACTGTTCAATTTAGATTTATAAGCTTGGTTGAGAAAAACGTTTAAGCTTCAAATTGAAATTCAAATAAACAATTTAGAAGTTGTCCCTAGAATTGCCTTGAAGCCACTTCAAGAACTTGTCAAGCAGCTTTTACAAGAATTTCTTTTGAATCGCTCCAAAAAGGTTTGCTGGATTTTCTGCTGAAATTTCTTGTGGAGTTGCTCCAGAAGGTTTTCGAAAAATTTCTTGAAGTTTCTTTTAGTTTTTCTAGAATTCTCTTGGAACACCTCCAAGAACTCCTCTTAAATTTGCCTTTGGAACTGCCCTGAAGTTGCTTCAGGAATTCCTCATTAATCGTTTCCAAGAATTTCTCCTAGAATAACTTCCGGATTTTTCCGAAAATTTACCAGAAGTTGCTTGAAGATTTAAGTAAATTCTGTCTATAAGTCTCTTCTAAAGTTGATGAAATACTTCATCATTAAATTTCTTCAAAAAATAGATTTTTAACAATTGTTTCCGGAAGTTTCTTCAACATTATCTTCTAAAGTTGCTGCATAAGTTGCTTCAAATTTATTGTTAAAATTTTCCTCAGGCGTTCTCGGCATATTTTGTGTCTTGATGCAGTTGGTCCTGGACTCTTGTTTGTAGTTACTCCTGAAAATTATCTTTTTGTTGCTCGAGAAATTTATTCTAAAGTAGTGTATGAAATTTCTGTTAGAGTGGCACCAGAACATTTTTCTAGGAGATGCTCCTATAATTTCCATGCAATATCGCCACAACTTTCTCATTGAGTGTCTTCAGGTTTATTTTCTCCAGGATGATTTGAGTTTCTCCAAATATTTCGTTCAGAGTTGCTTAAAACTTTTCTCAAGTAATGTTTCCTGGAGTTTCTCCAAAAATGTATCCAAAAGTTTCTCCAAAAGAGCACAGGAGACGCTTTATGAATCTCGCCTGAGATTTTTTTCTTCGTTCAGGAGTTTCGCTTGGACAATTCAAATTGGATTCGTAAGTTTTGTTTCGAAAAATGTGTGAGTCTTATAATAGAAATTTAAACAAACAGTAAAAATTAAACAATATTGGCAATCAAGTTGAGATTTGTTGAGAATTTTGTCAAAAACTTTGTGCGTTGTGTTTTTATGTTCTTCGGAAAGACGAAATGTGAAATATTTGCTCAGCGTTGCATTGACTGCGCTTAAAAACTGCAACTAATTTTTAAATGATTCAAGATTACATTTTTAACAAACTTTCATTTGATTCGTAGCACTTAAATAACTATAGGCTGGCTTCGGGACTTGGCTGAAATGCCGAAATATTTCGGAGTTGCGATTTTGAATCTTACCAGAACGGATTGTTCTTTTTGTTTATTTATCATTTAATCTGTGTTCAACACTGTGAAAATTGATCAGCCATTTTTTTGGTTTGATTTCTTAATAAATTTGACGAGTTATTTCAAATAATCGTTCAAAAATTTCGATTCGTCTTAAAGTACTCCGCGGGCCACATCTTAAGGCTTGGAGAGCCGCATGCGGCCCGCGGTCCGCAGGATGAGCACCACTGACATATACGAATCCTAGAAATTGCGAATTTCTTACTTAATGTATTTTCGTAATCGTGCTTTGGAGAAGCATTTAAAAATGGATTCCTTAAAAATGGCATATGTTCTTTTTTAAGAAATGCGCTAAGATGCAGTTAAAATATTTATTGAAAACATCAATTTACCTGTATCGTGAGCTTATATTTACACAAAAATATAAAAAATGTTCTACAATTTTCGAAATTTCAATTTTTTTTGAGGTGTATAGAATTTTAAATTTATGTGTTCAATGTTCGAGATGGGGAAGTCCCATTGATGTGATTATTTTTAGAAAATCAGATCTGCAATTCCTTTTTCACAAATCCTTAAAAAACACCTCCAAAAATATAACTATAAATATTTCGAAAAAAATATTTTTAATATGCCTCGGTCACCTGAATTACAAACGCATCCAACTTCTTATTAAGTATTGCTAGAACATTAAGCGTGATTTATCCATCACTTGGCTCTGGTTAGACATGGGTCGAAACATCACAGCTGCACGGAAAATGATTTGTGAGTAAACATGCTCGAATATTTTCGCAAAAGCATTATCTTGTTTCTGTCTACCTGCCTTTACAGCAGGTCTCCACCCAAACGGTTCCGCTCAGCAGTACCACATTTGACCATAGCTCCATCAAAGCAAAGTGATACTAATTTCCTCTGTGGCAGCTCGCACCTTTAATCCGCCCACATGTTTCCCAGTGGCGGCATGCTTCGCGTCACACCGAAAACCAAGCAGTCTCGATCCCCCTAATTGTACGGTAGTTTTCTCTCCTTCTGCTCCGTTGTGAAAGAAACAGGAAACATCGGAAATCTGTTTGACCGTGAAAATTACTATGTTTACGCGCGCGTGAGACACACATCAAAAAAGGGTGATTCCACCAAACTATTTTGTCCACAGGGGGCGGTGGCGGCGGTCAGGTTTTTGCCCAGATCGGTATGCAAACGAGCAGTGTAAGATGATCGTAACTTGTCATCGCTCGCAGCCGTGGATGGAGACACGTTACAGGCGCTGTTTCCCGGTACCTGCAAACGATCAAACGACGATTGATCCCCTGACGGAATGTTGTGTTTGACAGGTTCAAAAGAGGCTGTGTCAATTTACCTTTGTGTGAATGAAATTAGCCAAATCTTTAGATGAAAAATCTGTACAATGTCGGAATGGCGTGAAAATTCTACAACTTTTTGCAGCCAACGATTTTGCTGGGATGATTTATCACTACCGGTGGAATGTTTCATCAAGAGCGGGGAATGAGCTCGATGGAATGCTTTATTTCATCGTGAGAATCATTCGAGCAGGTGTTTGCTTTTGATTCACTTACCTGTAGCTGGGAATACCGGACTGAGTAGGGTTGTTGACAGACTCATGTATATCATATATGTATTGCTGCTGTGTTTTCAACTATTGAACAAAGCGTTATAAGTCCACTTAAATATTTAACAAGAAATGAGGACCGAAGTTCATTATTTATTATTGCACTCATATGTCAAAGAACACTAAGTTTATCAAATGTACATACAATTAGACTAAAACTTTCAGAATATTTAAGTTTCGTTTTGCACGTGTTTAAAATTTTAAAGTTTAATCGAGATATATTCCAATACGGACGTTATGCTGAAAAAAAAAAAGATATAGTAACAAAACAACACATAGAAATATTAGGGAATGTTTTCTGATGATGAATGTAAAGTGTTTTTTTGTTCTCAAATATAAATCCTTTTTTGCATCACACATTTGATTGCAGTATGCAGTCTTCAAAATCGTTCGTCCAATGCTGTCTTAATTCTCAAGTTCATCGCATACCGGTAAATACTGGCGCGACATGCCATGAGTGAGAGATAAAAATGCTATTCCGTTGACTAAATAAACGTCAACTAAGCCCCCACTCGTTGCTTACTGATAGCGACCCACGCTGTGACAATTCGGCGCCCCTGAACAACTATCACCCCGACTTAAGGCAGCAATAAGTGATTACACATGAACAGCTGTTTGGTTACCTGGCAATTAGGTTTATAAATTTTGAAAAAATTAGAATTTAATAGAAAGAGCACTTTTTTTTGACACTTGATTTTTTTCCGAATTTTAGGAACTTTATTTTGATACCTAAAATCAATTTCAAAGATTTTTATATCACCTTTTGACAGTTGGGCAACAGCTTGACATTATAAGCCCCCTAGAGCCGCCTAGAAAAGAGTGCGCAAACCCGAGCAGAAGAAAATATCAACAACATAATAAAATATGTTATTTTGACTTAATAACTGTATAATAGAACCAGTAATTTTTATGTTATTAGCATAACATATTATGTTATAAACTTATCTGTCATAAGCGGCAAAATAACAAATATCATAACAAAAAAATGTTCCTGGAAGACTATTTCAATAACATGTTTTGTTAGACCAATCACAACTTAATAACAGGTAATTTGTGAACTTGTTATTGTTGTGTTATTGTTCATCACATATTTGTACATTCTCTACAGTAGAATAATAACTAAACTTGTTCTACAACAAAAAATATTATTCAAATGTTATCTTGTGAATATATCCCAATAACTTGAACATAACAAAATAAGATTGCCCAACAAAACATGTTATTAAAAAGATATACTTTGATAAGTTAACAATGACAATCTATGATATAAAAACAGGCTATGATTCTGTTGTTATCAATTTGCTATTCTCCTCTGCTCGGGAATAGAATCACAAGGGTAATTGTGATTATTATTCATATACCGTGATTCAACCGGTTATGAATGTAACACTCTCAGTCAGTAAGCCCTATCCGAGGTGACGAACATTAACCGGTCCAGTTGTGTTGATAGATCGCCTGCCTTCCGTGCCGCTAAGCGTCGTCGTTCTTAACACTCCACTTCATTGATTGAGTACAATTTGCTATGCCCAAGGGTGACGTCATTTTATATCGTTACTCTACACTTGACCGCTGTTGATTATACGAGAGGGTTAATGCAATTTGTTTACATTGCGGCGTAAATCTGTCATCATTAGTATTAGAAACTCTGGTGTCCAAGTTTCACAAAACTTGGACATTTTTTTTTGTATACACAGGTGAGTTACTGAAGCAGAAGCTTAACACGCATGCACACCCTACCAAGGTTCGATATCAGCTTGAATCATGGTCAAACGCAGGCGTCTTCCTGCATGCATACCGGGCCGGCATGGTTCGTTATCTGAATTAAGACGCGCGGGTTGAAACCGCAAGTAAGTGCAAAAATAGAAATGGAACGACTTTTTGATAAGGTTTTATCTATAGTTTCTTTTCGCTGGCTGTTCTGTCCAAAGGTATGTGTGTATGTGATACGGCATGGATTCTGAATGGTGATGCTCGTAAAAGTTGCTTATCTCTGCAGTACCTCAGAAAGTATATAAGTTCGAAATGTTGAGCGCATGTGTTGGTGGTGATACTACAACACGAAAGTATCGGAAACAGATTTCAAGACTTGAACGAAAAAAAAAACTTGATTCAAGACTTAGAATAAACTGATGGCACAAATTTCACAAATAGAGAAGAACGTGCCTTGGACTCGCCTACTGATTGAATATTACTACTTTCAGCCCTAAGCACCCATGATGGTGCAGAGGGCCAAATTGAAAAATCTCCATCCTAGGCTATTGCCCTTCATCGCCTTAACCTGTGGCCAGGTCAAATTTCAGTCGACTTGCTTGATTTCGTTGTTGAGGGTGCACCGCCATGAGCCTCTGGGTCTGCCTTTGCTGCGATGTCCTGCTGGATTCTAATCCAACGCTTGCTTACAGATTTCGTTTCCGCCTCTGCGTAGCGTGTGACCGACTCACCTCCACTTTCCCTCCCGAATTTCTGTCCCTGTCAGCTTTTGATGACATCGACGATGGAGATCCAATTAAGAGGCCACCATGTACGAATTATATACCGCAGGCATTTATTGATGAAGACCTGCAGCCGTTGAGTGTTTCCCACTGATACACACCAGGTTTCACTGGCGTATAGCAGCACAGAATTCACGTTCCAAATGGATATTCGGATTTTGGTACGTCGACTAATCTGGTTGTTTTTCCATGCAGCTTGCTTGAGCTTGAGCATGATTTACCGCCCGTAGATGCTACTCCAGTATCGCCAGACCAGCTACACTCACACAAGGAACCAATGAGATTATCTGCCGGGGACTAGCAGGCATCTTCAGTGTGTGTGATCGTTGGTGATCATCTATTTTTTAGGCGACAATGGCGCCTGCCACCTCAGGTTGCAGGTCAATGTGGGGAAGGGGAAGGCAGTGATAATTGCAATCACACCGAATATACCTCGGCGTCTGCACAAATTCATGCGGATGTCGGAGTGTTGGTGGTTGGCAGAGGGTTCCCACATTGGTGTGTGGATGCCAGGGTCAGGTAATAGAATTGTGTGTTGAAGATGTGCGGCACAGTTTGCTTAATTGCATAACTTGTAGGTGTTATCTCATAGATTGACACTGTGCTGTGAATGTTTTCGAAGTAAGGGAAACGCCTTTTCAACCCGTTTCAGTTCTAGCGATAACTATGCACATGTGAATATACATGAGTTGTTTATGTAGAGAGGGGGAAGAAAGTATTTAGAAAGATTCAAAGTAGGAGGAAAGGGACGGGCCAGGGATTGAACCCAGGACCTTCTGCATATGAATCAGAAGCGGTAGCCACTAGACCACCAAGCCCGTCTAACGACTGCAGATATCAAGGAATAAACACTAGAACAGTCTGGACGACCCTAAACGTCCAAAGGTATAAAGTAACATTTGTCAGACTGTAAGTAGGTCCAGTAATCATAGATGTTTATGCTACGTTACTCTGTATGGAGGATGTGACTACTGCTGAATGTGATCAGAAGTTCTTTCCATCAGAATAGTTGGTCAGTTCACAGCGAAAACATCTACTGTAACTGCTGTGAATTCAGGACGGTTTGGATGACCCTGAATGCCCCTGAAGTATATGATAATACCTATGAGTCTTCAATTTGGTGTGATTAACTTAATACTATGATTTAGTAGTTTAAAAAACGATACTCGAATAAAAAAAATCCAAAACCACTCTAATTTCGTGGAGAGTTAAACAATAAAGCCAAAATTTGTCTCTATTAAAGCTATCTAGTTGAAGAACAAGCAGTCAAAATTTGAGAATTGGTGGTGCAGTTTATAAAAAAGTTATAGTTAGTTAAGTATTTCCTGAATAGCGATTCCAAGCAACAGCATCAAAATTAAGGAAATTTTTTAATTCATGATTTTCTATTGAACTGAAACTTTGCACAGTTTTTCAGTTCTATCTAAATCGCCATTTTCCGATATCAAATTATTATTTTGAATCACGACTAACTTTTCAAAAGGGTGTATGTGAAAATGGTTCAAAAATATTCAAAAATCTGCACAGCCAAAACTGTTCGTTCGATTGCTATGAATTTTTCAGCAAAGTTAGATAACTAAATGGTGATTCCTAAGAAAATATACACTGTGAAAAAACATCTTTTTTAACATTAAAAAATATCATTTTTGTCACAAAGACTCAAATATCTCAAAACCCTATCTTTTTACCAACGTAATTTATTTAGGGAAAACGGTCCATTGTATTAGCAATCTATTATAAAAATTTGGTGATGGTAAACTCATAAATAAAAAAGTTATAACATTTCAAACATATCACAATTTTCACATTTGGTAATTTTTTTTTTCTGTGTAAATTATTTCGATCAGAAATCGCAGTTTGATGCTGATTTTATTGTTCAGCAAAGTTAGATAACTTAATGGTGATTCCTAAGAAAATATACACTGTGAAAAAAAAACTTTTTTTAACATTAAAAAATATTATTTTTGTCACAAAAACTCAAATATCTCAAAACCCTATCTTTTTACCAACGTAATTTATTTAGGGAAAACGGTCCATTGTATTAGCAATCTACCATAAAAATTTGGTGATGATAAACTACTAAACAAAAAAGTTATAACATTTCAAACATTTCACAATTTTCACAATTAGTAATATTTTTTTAGTGTGGATTATTTCGGCCGGAAATCGCAGTTTGATGCTGATTTGTGAATGGCCTTACGTGAGTAAAACAAGATGTTTTTATTATGTATTATGTATATTATATGTACAGTAATGTTCCGATTTTATCACGCCCTCCGCGCATTAGTCGTTTATTCATTAATTTGCTGTTACATTTGAGGACAAGTGTTTTCCCTCTTCTTCAAGATGAATGTTGAAAGCGTGTTTTGCAACGTTAAAATATTGAAATGGGTATAGATGTTGAAGTATATTTCAAAGCATTTTTGAAAAGGGGCGTGATTAAATTGTTTAACCTTTTGAAGCCGGAGGGGTCATATATGACCCCGGCGATGAAACCGAGTATAACAACCATGTTCCAGACCAGCGAGGTTGCGACAGCAGCGGCGAAACAATTCGGCTTCAAAGGGTTAAACAGATGTCCCTGATGGTACGGTGGCATGACTCTCTGCCCTTCTGCCAATTTCTCAGTTGTTGTCGTTTTCGAACTTCCTGCGCCCTGCTTTACCGATGATATACAGATGGCTCGTTTGTCAAAGTCTAGACGGCAGGACGTTCAAATGCGTAAATTTGTATTCAATTTGGGCATAACCAGTCTCTTTCAGTTTATCTATGGTGCTTTCGGTGAGATTTCGTAACTCTTTTGAACATTTTTTTTTTCATCAAATGGTCTACAAGAGAGCGTTGAGTTGAAGACCTTTGAGAAAGCGACTGTTCATGTTGTACGTTAGATTATAATAAACAAAATCACTTATAAGTTTTAACTGACTAGTTTGGTGTTGTTTGCTTGGCCGAAGAAAAAAATTACAATAAAGTTTTAAATATCCATAGCGGTAGTATTTTTTTTGCTTTTGCGTGTGCATTGTCATGGTATGTATACAGACAAACAAACGTAACACTGACGAAATTTTCATTGACCACGCCTTTAACGATCATTTTGAATCATGGTCGTGGCTTTCATAACCAGAAGAGTACCCATCGTTTTTCTTTGCGTTTGACGTTTTACACTAGCGCCTTCTGATGACGATATTGCACAACGCAGTGTTTCATGAAACATTTCCACCAGGTGGTGGTAGTGTGAACTGGGCGATGGATTTTCACGAAAATTGTTCTAGGCGTTTCGTCTGTTTGTCTGTGGTATGTACCTCTCATGTATTTGTTGTTGTTGAAGTTACTCGCATTCTTCCGATCATAAAGTCTGTTCTCTAAGAGGCAATTTTTTTTGCAGATCAACTAGACGTATACGCGTATATATAAAACTTTTATTATGCAGCTTTCGTCTTAAAAATAAGTTTAATTCCATTTTTCAACACTATCAAGGGATTTTTTCACCAGTCATGTACAATAAAAAGTATGACACTCTCAATATTTTTGATCACAACACTGGATCGCGTCTAAGTTTCAAATAAATACTATAGTAATTATGAATAATCAAACAAAAATATCATGAAAACAACTTGTTTAATTCAGGCGGTAGCCTTTACAATAAAATCAGCATCAAAATATAATTCTCGAAATAATTTACACAGAAAAAATTTTTTTTTTGTTACTAAATGTAAAAATTGTGAAATGTTTGAAATGTCATAACTTTTTTGTTTATCAGTTTACCATCACCAAAATTTTATGGTAGATAGCTGATTAAATGGGCCATTTTCCCACGCAAAAACGGCTACGCTCAAAAATGTGTTCGGCCTGCACATTTTTAGTAAACATCCATGCCGCACATGACTGTGTTCGAAACACACATTTTTTTAAAATTGCTCGTACGCTCATATGAGCATGTATTTTGCAATAATTTCGACATGGCAACCTCACTGGGTTTATAAACCACCTTCAAATACCGAAAAATATTGATATTTTGCAAAAATGTGAGCGTGCGAGCAATTTAAAAAAATGTGTGTTTCCAACACAGTCCTTGTGCGGCATGGGCGCTACTCAAAAATGAGAGCTTTTATTTTAGAGAGCCCTAAAAAATTGACGTTGGTAAAAAGATAGGGTTTTGAGATATTTGAGTTTTTGTGACAAAGATCGTATTTTTTTTAAAGTAAAAAATGAAATTTTTTACAGTGTATATTTTCTAAGGAATCATCATTTAGTTATCTAACTTTGCCGAAAAATTCATAACAATCGAACAATCCGTTTTTGCTGTACAGCTTTTAGAATATTTTTGAACTATTTTCGCATACACCCTTTTGAAAAGTTAGTCGTGAGTGAATATGAAGGTTTGATATCGAAAAATGGCGATTTAGATGAAATTGAAAAACTGTGCAAAGTTTCAGATATTTTTGAAATGGTCGCTCAGGATCGACTGACATGACTCCGTGGAATTCCTCAATAGTAGCTCTATATTTCTTCTTTTCAATAACATTTCGTTTTTACGCTTTCGAGTAATAACAGTTTATTGTGCCAGCAATTTGTAGAAATCGAAGGGTCCGCAGAAATGGTTGTGGGTCTAACAAGCGGAGAGTCCACAAAAATTAGCTACAAAGTACGTTTTGTTTACTTTACTAATCAGGACTTGTATAAAGACAAGTTGAAAAACAGGGTGTCGACTACCTGGAAAAACCTGGAAAGTCAGGGAATTTATTTTTGGACCTGGAAAATCAGGGAAAGTCAGGGAATTTTTTTGATGGTCAGGGAATTTTTTTAATGATTATCATAAAAGGATGTTTTTGAGTTATACATATTCCTACAGTTAAGGAATTTCAAAAACTAGTTAAATTGTTTCTTTAAGGCAAAACTGGAAGGTATTTCTCATATTTTTGGTTTTTGATTTTTTATGAAATAACGAAGCAATATTTTCAAAATCGATTTTCGTGCACATGTAGCGTATGGATCAAGGTATTTTCTGATTTTTTTTTTTGTGGTGGAAAATGTTTTCCATTTTTGCAGAAAACATTTTTTTGTGTTATTTTGCTAAAAAATTGTTTGTGCAAAAACGAAAAACATTTTCCACCAGGAATAAATTCAGGAGATTCCTTGATCCATACTCTACATGTGCATGAAAACCGATTTTGAAAATATTTTATAAAAAATCAAAATCCACAAAGTGAGGGAATGGATCCAGTTTCGCCTTAAATTGTTGCATCCATGATTCTGATTTACGATCAAATCAATGTATGAACTTCATCCTGATTTTTGTAATATTCAGTTAACATAATGCTGTTCCGAATTTTATCATGAAGACTTACATACATTTATTTGTTCAACATCATTAAGACAAGACATAATCAACAATAGTACGCCACAATACTCGGTTTATGGCTGCCGCTCTCCATCCTCGGTCGCGCCCAATGCTCGCCAAGTCACGCTCCACCTGGTCCGCCCATCGTGCTCTCTGCGCTCCACGCCTTCTGGTGCCAACCGGATCCGTTGCAAACACCAGCTTTGCAGGGTTGTTGTCTGGCATTCTTGCAACATGCCCTGCCCAACGTATCCTTCCGGCTTTGGCCACCTTCTGGATGCTGGGTTCGCCGTAAAGTGCAGCGAGCTCGTGGTTCATTCTTCTCCGCCATACACCGTTCTCCTGCACACCGCCGAAGATCGTTCTTAGCACGCGTCGCTCGAAAACTCCGAGTGCTTGTAGGTCCTCCTCGAGCATGGTCCATGTCTCGTGCCCGTAGAGGATTACCGGTCTTATTAACGTTTTGTACATGGTGCATTTGGTGCGTGGGTGAATCTTTTTCGACCGCAGTTTCTTCTGGAGCCCGTAAGAGGCCCGACTTCCGCTGATGATGCGCCTCCGAATTTCACGGCTCACGTTGTTGTCAGCCGTCAGTAAGGATCCGAGGTAGACGAATTCCTCCAACACCTCGAAAGTATCCCCGTCTATCGTAACATTACTACCCAGACGGATCCGGTCGTTTTCGGTTCCGCCTACCAGCATGTACTTTGTTTTTGAGGCAATCACCACCAGTCCGACCTTTGCTGCTTCGCGTTTCAGGCGGGTGTACAGTTCTGCCACCGTTCCAAATGTTCTAGCGATAATGTCCATGTCGTCCGCAAAGCACACAAATTGGCCGGATTTTGTGAAAATCGTTCCCCGGCTGTTGAGCCCGGCTCGTCGCATCACACCTTCCAGCGCGATGTTGAAGAGTAGACATGAGAGTCCGTCACCTTGTCGCAGTCCCCGGCGAGATACGAATGAACTCTCCATGATTCTCCATAGCTCTGCGCGGTCGATACTATCGTATGCCGCTTTGAAGTCGATGAACAGGTGGTGCGTTTGGACCTGGTATTCACGGCATTTCTGGATGATTTGCCGTACGGTAAAGATCTGGTCCGTTGTCGACCGGCCGTCGATGAAGCCGGCTTGATAACTTCCCACGAACTCATTTGTTTTAGGTGACAGACGACGAAAGATGATCTGGGATAGCACTTTGTAGGCAGCATTCAAAATAGTGATCGCCCTGAAGTTCTCACATTCCAAATGGTCGCCTTTCTTGTGAATGGGGCAGATTACCCCTTTCTTCCACTCCTCCGGTAACTGTTCGGTTTCCCAGATCCTGACTATCAGCCGATGCAGACAGAGGGCCAACTTTTCTGGGCCCATCTTGATGAGTTCAGCTGCGATACCATCCTTACCAGCTGCTTTGTTGGTTTTGAGCTGGTGAATGGCATCCTTAACTTCCCTCAGCGTGGGAGTTGGTTCATTTCCGTCCTCCGCTGCACTGGCGTCGTCGTTCCTTCCGTTGCCGTGGGCTCCCGTGCCTACGTTCTCCACGCCGTTCAGGTGCTGATCGAAGTGCTGCTTCCACCTTTCGATTACCTCACTTCCGTCCGTCAAGAGGCCTCCGTCTTTATCCTTGCATATTTCGGCTCGCGGCACGAAGCCGTTTCGGGATGCGTTGAGCTTCTGATAGAACTTCCGTGTTTCTTGGGAACGGCACAGCAGTTCCATTTCTTCACACTCCGCTTCTTCCAGGCGGCGCTTTTTCTCACGAAAGAGGAGGGTCTGCTGTTTCCGCTTCTGTTTGTAACGTTCCACGTTCTGTCGAGTCCCTTGCTGCAGCATTACCGCCCTCGCTGCGTTCTTCTCCTCCAATACCGTTCTGCACTCTTCGTCGAACCATTCGTTCCGTCGATTCCGTTCCACGTACCCGATGGTGCTCTCGGCTGCGTCGTTGATGGCTGCTTTCACTGTACTCCAGCAGTCCTCTAGAGGGGCCTCATCGAGCTCGCCCTCGTCTGGCAACGCGGCTTCGAGATTCTGCGCGTATGCTGAGGCGACATCCGGTTGCTTCAGTCGCTCTAGGCTGTACCGTGGCGGTCGCCGGTACCGTACATTGTTGATGACGGAGAGTTTTGGGCGCAGTTTGACCATCACCAGATAGTGGTCGGAGTCGATGTTGGCGCCACGATAGGTCCTGACGTCGATAATGTCGGAGAAGTGCCGTCCGTCAATCAGAACGTGGTCGATTTGCGATTCCGTCTGCTGTGGTGATCTCCAGGTGTAACGATAAGGGAGGCTGTGTTGGAAAAAGGTGCTACGTATGACCATATTTTTGGAGGCGGAGAAATCAATGAGTCGTAGGCCGTTTTCGTTCGATTGTTGGTGGGCGCTGAACTTACCAATCGTCGGTCTGAATTCCTCCTCCTGGCCTACCTGAGCGTTCAAATCTCCTATGATGATCTTGACGTCGTGGCTTGGGCAGCGATCGTACTCGCGTTCGAGCTGCGCGTAAAATGCGTCCTTGTCATCATCAGTACTTCCGGAGTGTGGGCTGTGCACGTTTATTATGCTGAAGTTGAAGAATCGGCCTTTGATCCTCAACCTGCACATTCTTTCGTCGATCGGCCACCAACCGATCACGCGCCTCTGCATATCACCCATCACGATGAAAGCTGTTCCCAGCTCGCGTGTGTTGTCGCAGCCCTTGTAGATGGTACGATTACCTCTAAACGTTCGCATCATGGATCCTGTCCAACATACCTCCAGCAGCGCTACGATGCCGAGCCAGCGGTCCTTCAGTAGATCGGCGAGTATGCGGGTGCTCCTAATGAAGTTGAGAGATCGGCAGTTCCACGTACCGAGTTTCCAATCGCAAGTCCTTTTTGTTCGCTGGGGTCGTTGCCGTTGGTCTCGGTTCGTATTATTATGTTGCTGATTTGCCGTTACAATGGTTTTTTACGGCTGGCTCGTAGGGCCTGACACCAACCCCCTACTTTCCGGAGGACCATAGTGAAGACTTATTTCATGTAAAAATTACAGGTCCGGTTGAAAAATGCAAGCAATTTCTTCGATCCTTGGTGTATTGGTATATTAATGGCCTTGTGGAAAACTATGGTTCAGGTTCTTGATGGTTTTATGTGAAGTCTAAAGGAATATTTTACAAGATGTGGGTTCTGAAAAAAAAAACAGAATCTTACCGTTCTGCAAGAAATCCTTCAAAGATCTAAGTCTACCGTAAAGGAACCATCAAGAATTTCGATGAGAATATGGAAAGAATCATGTAACGAGTTTACCTAAGATCTCAAAAAAAATGCAAATTTATTGAAATTCAAGAAGATAAAAGCACAAAACAAAAAGACATTCTCTTTAATACTGGTTGATCCATTCCTGAAAAGCATTTGAAAAGTTTCAGCTATTTTAAAATGATAACTAGATATGTAACGAAGACGGGATTATCAATCTTCTAAAAGTCCTTCGAGTGAAATTCATGTTGCAATTGGGTTGTTTAGTGAACAAAATATTGCTATTTTCTATATCCTAATAGAAAGAGCTCGTTTTTCTGAGTATAACGTGATTTTATTGCGTTACAATACCTTTGTTTTGATGGTTAACCTTCCAGCGCGCGCGCCATCAAACAACCGAAACTGCACCGCGCTCGCGCTGTATACGAAAAGCGAGGTTTTTTGGTAGTGTTGTACTTTTCACAACAGCGCGCGCGCTGAAGGGTTAAATAAACAAAACAGTTTTTATTTTTGTGGATAGAATGACAGTTCAAACGATAAAATGACAGTTCGTCCCGAACAAAAAAAAATCCCCATACAAAATTTAAATGCATTTTAAAAATAGTTCCCGGGCACCAAACATGATGAAATTTTGGATTTCGACTAATTTTTGGACGGAGATTCCGATTATGGAATAATCTGGATACCCCTAAAGAACCCAATTCCTAGTCATTGAAGAATTTCGAAACATAACCTGCTAGACATCCTGTAATCTTATTTTAGGATTCAACAGATTTTCCATCAATGCTTAGAGACATAAGAAAGTTTAACAAGAAAATCCGTACGACTTTTCGAAAGCGCCTGATGGAGATTTTTGGTATTTTTGGGACATAATGTCTACAGAATAATTGTGACGAATTTTCGATAAAAAAAATCTAAATGAATTCTAAATAAGTGAGTTTGTCAGCATTGTGGCAGACCTCTTAGAGAATATTCCATGAAAAGTTACACGATTCATGAAAGTCTTTTTTAAAAATTAGGAAAGTTTATAAACTGCATTTAGATATTGCCAATACATATACTGTACTTATTCACATTAGTATCAGAAATAATTTTGCTGAAGTGTTAGATGAAACTCGTGCTGATGGATTTATGTAGAGTACTCGGCGGATTTTATTTTTAAGATTTTTTTTTTATTATGAAATTTAAATATACATACATGCAAAATTTGCGGCAAAATTGCAGCCATCTGGAGAAGCTCATGGAGTAGTTCTAGCTAGAGGTTCCATTTCCCGACCATTTTGGTTGTCCCGGGATTCGGGATAAAATTTGTTGCTTGTCCCGGGAAATCCCGGGATCCCGGGAAATTATTCAATCTGCTTAAAAACACATTTTTGTGATCAGAAATATGTTATATGTATTCATCATATCAAATAAATAAATGGTTCACATCAAGTAACTGGTCTTATCAATTTGAATTCGTTCTCTGAAAATACGACTTCAAGAAGCAAATGTTTTTGATGATTTCATCGAACAGTGAGGGTCGCTTTTTAGAACGGATATACCCGGAGTTCGATTTTAAGATTCGGGGTCAACTTACCATGTAGCTCAAGAAGTGACAACTCTTTCGCAATTACTTTCGAAAATTCAATCATTTCCGAATCAGTCTAAGACGGGTTGCCATATTACTTTATAGCCGATTCCAGTTCTTCGCGCATGCTCGATGGTGTTATGCATACAAGACAAACCAGCATTCAACTCGGCAGCATCATTATCGGTTTGTCTTTGGCAGTCTCGCAACAATCGAACTCCCAGTTTCTTGATGAACTTAATCATTTGCGTTTTCGGTGCGCTTTCCAGTTCTGCTGGCACTTGCGTTGATGACGGAAGACCTTGAAGGAACTTCAGAGCTGTTATTATTTCCTTTTGGCGCCGATTGTTGATTCTTTTCATGATTGCATGGAAGAGGTCGTTTCCAACATTGGAGTTACTTTTTGTAAGCTTCGAATACAAGAAACTCAAGCTGCCTTCCGTAGACAATAATATAGCATCTCGTCTTCGCAATGCTTCCGAAGCGAGTCTGATTGGCTGAAGAGCTTCCTGATGATTTTTTGCAGCTTCAAAATCATTGTCCATGTCCAACATAAGTCTAGAAAGGCCTATTTCGAAAAAAATTCTCTTTGATGCTATCAAAACCGTAAATGAAGTGCTCCAGCATTGTTTCAGTCGAGTTTCAACGAGTTTTGATGTCCACACACAGTTGAAATGGTTTATGTAACATTTTCGTGATTTTTTGTTGAAGGCGATTTTTGAAAAAAAAATCACGGCTCTTCGAATACGTTTCAGAGATTCTCCAAATTCAAATCAAAGCGAAAAATATGTGTAAGAAATGTGCGTCCCGGGAATCCCGGGATTTTCGGGACGGTGAAAAATGTTATCCCGGGATTCAGGAAATCCCGAATTTTTCAAGATCCCGGGATTTTTTGTCCCGGGATATCCCGGGTTGGAACCTCTAGTTCTAGCTAATAAAAGATAATCAAGATGTCATCCTAATGATGTTCTGAGGGTATGTCTTTCGAATATCCTAGTTGTAATTTTGGCGTTTTTAAAAGAATTGTTTGTTGGTCTTCTAGAAGGATTTTCATCTTAATTAGGGAGTTTTTGGTGGACGTGCCAAAAGTTATTTCCAACACAGTGCACAGTGGGAAAAAGTAGGTATAAAACGTGAATAAATTCAATATCTTTGCTCGGAGTGGATGGAATTGAATGAATTTTTGACACACACTGCAAAAATCTCTATAGTTTCGGATAAGGAGGGTGTCATCCGCCGCACGATGCTGGAAATCAGTGTATTGAGCTCGTTTTACCCCGCTCTCTCTCTCACACACCTTTTAGAGAAAATCCTCATCTATTCCCGACTGGGGTGCAAAATAAATGGCTTATTTAACTCGTGTTTGTGTAGAAACTTCCATAGTATCGGAAATTTGACATAAGATTGGTCCTTCTCTTGTCGATTGCGTTCCATTCCGGGCGAAGATGCATGTGAAAATTTAAAGAAATAGGGGATAACGGGGTTATTCGATTACACAGCGTAACAAAAATTACCTTTTGGTTTGTCTCAAGAGCAAACTTATGTGTCTCTGACAGATTTTGGGCCGCTGAATCCGAATCCGGGCTCAGATTTGCTCCAACACGTCACAATTTTGAGCTATACCTCAATTTATAGGGCAAAATATGCGATTTTGGGCTTTTTTGACTGCAAGCTATTAAGCATGGAAATCAAAGGATAAATTGGTCAATTAACATCTAAATTAACGACTCATGCAAAATATTTTGTTAAACCAAATCGAATTTGATAGTTTTAAGCGATTTATGTTAGGTACGATATTTCCCATACAAGTCACCCACCAAAAGTTGCATGCAAGTTTTCATACTAACATAAAATGCTTAAATCTATCAAATTTGATTAGGTAAAACGAAATATTTTGCATGAGTCGTTAATTTAGATGTTAATTGACCAATTAACCTTTTGATTGCTTAAAAAATATTTCCATGCTTAATAACTTGCAGTCAAAAAAGCCCAAAATCGCATATTTTGCCCTATAAATTGAGGTATAGCTCAAAATTGTGACGTGTTGGAGCAAATCTGAACCTGGATTCGACTGGATTCGGATTCAGCGGCCCAAAATCCTTCGGAGACACATAAGTTTGCTCTTGAGACAAAAAAATGTTGCGCTGTGTAATATTCCAATTTTTAATGCCGTGCGGTGAGCCAAACCAGCTCCATTTGATACTACGGAATTTTTAACACAAACACGAAATAAATAATTTATTTTGCACTCCAGGATTTTTTTCCAAAAAGGTGAAAATGAGAGAGAGTGGGTTAAAACGGGCCCGATACACTGATTTCCATTTCACGCCGGCGACCACGCCTTTAATGTAGAGATTTTCGCAGTTTGTGTCAAAATTTCATTTGAATCCATCCACTCCGAGCAGAGATATTGAATTTATTCGCGTTTTATACCTATTTTTTTCCATTGTGATAGAAGATTCTGAAGAATTCTGAAGAATCTATTGGAAGAAATCTGGTTCTGTTTACTTGTTTTTATTTTCTTTCTATGTTTTCACTCCTAGAAAAACCAGGAAAATTCAGAGAATTTTATTTTATCTCATGAGCAGACACTCTTAAGACTCTGATTTACTCTCTCTCTCTCTCTCTCTCTCTCTCTCTCTCTCTCTCTCTCTCTCTCTCTCTCTCTCTCTCTCTCTCTCTCTCTCTCTCT